>NC_092347.1:18446714-19886612 GCF_963676685.1 Mytilus edulis | reverse complement strand
CTTTGCATATCTTTGAAACATTGTTCAATCATTCAAAAGTTTGTAATATATTAACAAACATATTTAATCAATATTTACAAGCGACTTGGTGCTTATGTTAAACATGTAAATTAGAATATAGATTGTTTAGGTTGGTCCACAATATCTTTTCATGTAAATGACATAGGTCTACCCTTAAATTTCAAAAAGGACAACTCTGAATATCAATTAACTCTTGCATAATAATAAATGCTTCTTCTTTGGTATGGAATTAACTTTTAATGCCCACTTGAATTGAAGATTTTATTATATAAAGTGTATTCAAATGTCATACATTAGCTTCCAAAGCAAGTCTACCCATAAATTTATCTACTGACAAAAACTTTATTATATCATTCAGTCAATACCTTGACAAATCAAATATCGTTCTTTCTTATTAATCAACCTGGATAAAACGAAGGATAACTTAAATCAAAGAGGCAGAAATCCTTCAAGTATCAATTAGACTTTGAATTTGCCAAATATTATAGACATACATTCAATTGGTTAGACACTCTCTTGCTATAAAAAATTAAAAAAAAACAATAGTGACCTTAAAAGAAAAAACTATGTGTCTTTTCAACAAAAATGGCCCATTTGCCAAAAAAAAAACTTGAATCCTCTTCAAGAAGTGAAAATTTGAGAATGAAAGTCTGTAAAGCTCATTTATTTTCACAAATTTAAAAAAAAAAAAGTCCATTTGTAGCTTGCAATTTTGTCACATCTCAGTGGAGCAGAAAAAGACCTAAACTCAAAATTCTTTGGCTATGCAACCTCAATTATGTGTATGAACATCCTACATTAAAGCTGAAGTTCCAAAACTGTTGGAGGAAATAGCTGGACAAATCATGATTTTTTTATGCAGGTACATGTAGTACCAAAAAATTTAACGAGTCCAAATACATGTAATTTTTTAAATATTTGAAGAAAAAATAATCAAAATCCTGTGACCTTGCACACTCAGGCCCGTAGCTAGGGGTTCGTTGGACTCATGAACTCGACTTTAATAGTCACAATTTGAACAAACTGTTGACTTTAACAGTGCTTATTTGATTTCAAGGGGGAGTTCGTCCGAACCCCCCGAACCCCCCTGGCTACGGGTATGCCACTTCCATAATGTGATTGAACATCCTTTAAAATATTAAAGCTGTACTTCAAAACTGTAAAAGGAGAAAGCTTGACAAACAATATAGTCTTATCTGGAGAGTTGGTGGGACGAACAGACAGACTGGTATATTAATAAGCCCCTCGACATTTCGTCATAATTTTTTGAAAGGATTGAAGATACCAGACAATATCCTTTATTGTCCATCTTTTTGTCATCTTCCATTTACATATTCTTTCTTAAAAGAACAAACAAAAGTTCATGCACATTAAATTTGATTTGATTGAATTTGGGTTTTTTGTGTAGTTTAACGCCACTTTTAAGCATCGCTCTAGTGCTATTTAATGGTGGAGAAAGCCTGGTCCCCTGAGAAAACTAACAATCTTCGATTGGAAAACTGACAAACCTAGTCAATTAAGATAGGAGGCGATTGCACCACCACGAGTAGAGTTTGAATTCACAACATCAGTGTTGATTGGCTAGTGATTACAAAAGTAACTACTTGGACCACTCTGCCTACGAGGCCCATATTAAATTGAAAATAAAAAACATGATCTGCCATGGAAAGCAAAACTATCTGATAAATACAACAACTTCAGTTCAACAATAAGTCTTCAAATGTCAGAGTTTTAAACCAATACCACGAAAAGAGCCTCTAAAACATACCTAAACAAAGCTATTATCCCCAAAACCCGACCCCCACAAAAAAAGTGTCATTTTAACTCATCAGTTTTCATTATCAAAATATGGAGATGTGGTACGATTGCCAGTGAGACAACTATCAATCAAAGTTCAAATGAACTGGATGTGAGCAATTATTGGCAACCAAACAGCCTTCAACCATGAGGAAAACCCATACCAACATGAAAAATATGATGCTTGTCTAATGGGAACCATTCCCCCTTACCTTGACCATGTTGACCTGTTCGGAACTTTTGAAAATAATTGCCCCATTTCCTATATTGATTAAAGTTGCATTAAGTGTTTAATTTGTAAACATAAGTATTGACTTAAAGCCAATAATAACCTGTGTATTTACATTTTGTTAGTTGTTACCGATTCCTTTTAAATAATCAAATGATTTGTTATCACTAAAGTAGGTGATAAAATTAGTGCATAGGATATGACAGGTATGTATTGGGAGGACTTGAATATTTAAGAATGTTGATTATTATAAAATTGGGAACTTGACCTGACTTCTGAAGAAAAAAATCTCAAATATATTAAAACAGAACTCTTTTAAAGTTCACCACAATGAAAAAAATTCCAAAAAAAACCATATACGTGGAGGTTACTTGAGAGACCCATAATGATCATAGAAAAAAAATCATAGTTTAATGATATTTAGAGCAAGGAACTAGAGGCTCTAAAGAGCTGGTGTCGCTCACCTTTGTTTATGTGCATATTAAACAAAGGACACAAATGGATTTATGAAAAAAATTGTGTTTTGGTGTTGGTGATGTGTTTGTAGACCTTGCTTTAATAAACAATCTTGCTGCTTACAATTATCTCTATCTATGAATGAAATTGGCCCAGAATGTGATAGTGGAAAATATTTTGTAAAAATTTACAAAAATTTACAAAATTTATGAAAATTGCAAAAAAATGACTATAAAGGGCAATAACTCCTTAAGGGGTCAATTGACCACTTTTGTCTAGTTGACTTATTTGTAGCTCGTACTTTGCTGTACATTATTGCTGTTTACAATATCTATTTTTAAAATTCAAGATAATAACTAAAATCTGCAAAATTTTCTTAGAATTACCAATTCAGGGGCAGCAACCCAACAACAAGTTGCCGGATTGATCTGAAAATTTTAGGGCAGATAGATCTTAACCTATAAACAATTTTATCCACAGCAGATTTGCTCTAAATGCTTTGTTTTCAGAGATATGAGCCATAAACTGCATTTTACCCTATGTACTATTTTAAGCCATGTCCACCATCTTGGTTTGCGGGCGTGGTCATCGGACACATTTCTAAACTAGATAACCTAATAATGATTGTGGACAAGTTTGGATAAATTTGGCTTAGTAGTTTCAGAGGAGAAGATTTTTTTAAAAGATAACAAAAATTTACAAAATATGGTTGTTGTTTGTTTATTTGTTATAATAAGTATAAGGGGCAATTACTCCATTAGGGGTCAACTGACCATTTTGGTCATGTTGACTTATTTGTTGATCTTACTTTGCTCAACATTATTGCTGTTCACAGTTTATTTCTATCTATAATAATATTCAAGATAATAAACAAAATGGCAAAATTTCCTTAAAATTACCAATTTAGGGGTAGATATTTGGATGATATATTGGCACTAAATAATGACGACCTCAGTATGTATACTAAAGAAATTTATCCTGTTGGACTAACTTTAAATAAAGCATTTTATTGCTTACATCTACTTGATTTTAAACTCTGATGGATAGTTGTCTCATTGGCTAGCATAACAAATCTCCCTATTCGTATATTAATAAATACTTGGTAAGAATATTATCAATTTCCAGCTTATTTTTTATATAATCAACTGTACTCACTAAAATGAACCATAACTTTAAGTCCAATTATATAAATCAGAAATCTGACTTTATTTCTATACAATTCACAAGTCAAATTTAACTCATATTTCATTCATTCATTGAAAATTTTAATTACCACTAGGTTGTATTATATTTGTCAAAATGTAAACACCAACCATTAATTTTAACACTGAACTGATTAAAATACCATAAATCATTCATTGCTTGAACTCCAATGACCTCAAAAAACACCTTCAGACTTAGGTATGCAGACCATATTGTATTGAAAAAAGAATTAATTTTAGTATGTCATTAAAGAGGAATTAAAATTTAAAACTGTTTAATGTTAGGCTGTATAAAGTTTACTTTAAACGATCAAGATCCTTATAAAGTGTTAAGACCATTTTTCGTAGCCAAATTTAACTTTCTGCTTTCAATGTGCTTGCTATAAATGGCTACATTAACGATGTACTTTTTGCAGCCTTTTAAACTTGTTAAAAACTTGTCACACTGTATGAGGCATGTTCAATCATAACATGTCCATAATTATATACAGAAAGCTAAAATCTAATTTGGTAGGCTTGTATTAAAGTGATTTTTAAGAGCATTGATTCAAATATCAATCTTATTTTTGACACATAAAAGTACAGTTTTCTTAGACAAGTGAAATGGATGGGTATAAAATTTATTTATTCCATTGTGGCAAGAATACCTTGTTTAACATCATGTAGAAATTCTCTTGTACCATGTCAAAGAGTTTTTATTCAGAATTAAAACTTTAAATTTGTACCAAGCAAATAAATGTGCAGTTTTTTATTTGAAAATTGGCCTAGAAATCATAAGTGGCATTTAGGAAAATCAATCAAATTAAATAAAACTTGGATTCAATTCATTTATATAATGAAAACATTAATGAAAGAAAATTGATTAATCATTAGAAAAACTAAAAGTTGTCAGATTTTTACTAACTTAAGGGGTCCATATTTCCTTGAAATTTTGCCAGAGAGTCAATTTTGATCTGCACTCTTGAAACATTCAACAGATGAAAAAACATTCATGACACAATTTTCCATATATTACAGTTTGACTTTGAGAGGTTTGATATAATTTTTTATACAAATCCTCTTTACAGTTAAGTTTTTAAAAACTAACTGATTCTAAAACACTTTACAAGGGTTGAAATAAGCCAAAATTACATAAATAAAAACAAATTTGTTTGTCATTAACTGAAAATTAAAAAGATATGTTTAAATCACAAAATACTAAAGTGTGAGTTTGCAGAAATCCCTTATTGAATATATATTACATTTAGATCTGTATTTAAATTTTAGAGTAAAAAAAACAGTGCATAATTTAAAGTTTAATATAATGCACACTTAAGTTAAACAAAAGCAGAACAGTTAACCTTGAGTGCTTAATTTGAAGATCAGTGTCAAAATGACACTTCAAAAATTGACATGGGTGCTCAGAAATAGAGGAACTTGCTTGAAAAAGATTAAGTTGTAAAGCACAAAAAAAGTTCTCGGGTGTCATGAAATAGAAGTTCTTTATAACATAAGTTCCAAGTGGAAGAAATATTCTGTAATATAATTTCCCCTGGAACCAATATTACAGTATTAATGTTTCTCACAGAATAAATGGTGAGGAATATTTAATGATATTATGGCTTAGTTTATAACAAAGTGTTTAGTGGAACTTCTATTACTCGGAACAAATATACTTTGACAAGGGTGGACACTGTAACTTCCAAATTTAGAAACTTCAAGCCGATAGTACATATAAGGAATACGAAAACTGGACCAAATTCTTTTCCCAAAAAATCATTATGAAAACGTGTGTTTAGATTTGGAAAACATTTTTATCTGCCCTGGCATCCTACTGTTTAGTTTGTCCAATAACCCCAAAGAGAAAGCAAGAGTTTTTATAATAGAAATCATGGAACCAACATTGAATACAAATTTAGCATTGAGATCATTAAAAGCTAAATAAAGATATACAAGTAATTGCTTGTAATGATTCAATTGTTAAAGATCAAAATCACATAAATCTGGAGTATTATATTTGTAAATCTTTCAACAAAAATAAAGAAATAGATATCAACATTACTGATGTAACTATCATGCAAATACTTGTGTGACAACCCAACAGACCAAACTTTGAGTGATCAAGAATGATTTGACTAACTACCGTAATATACAGTAGACCTGGCCTTGCGGTCATAAAACTTTCGAGCATGATTTTTGTACTCAGACTCAAGAATCAACCAATCAAAATACTGGATTTTGTGTTTCGAGCATAATTTTTGTGCTTCGAGCACTGAGCAAAGTTTTATGATTTCAACCCCAGGTGAATGTCTTCAAGTATATAAGAAGTTGGGGTATGAGTGCCAATGAGACAATTCTCCATCCAGGTCACATTTGTAAAAGTAAACCATTATAGGTCAAAGTAAGGTCTTTAATATGGAGCCTTGGCTAACTTTGAACAGCAAGCTATAAAGGGCCCCAAAAATGACTTGTGTAAAACCAATTTCAAACGAAAAAACCAAAGGGCTAATCTATATAAAAAAAACAAGAACCGAGAAACACTTAACCACATCAACAAACAACAACTACTGAACGTTAGATAGATATAGGAAGATGTGGTGTGAGTGCCAATGAGACAACTCTCCATCCAAATAACAATATATAAAAGTAAACCATCATAGGTCAATGTATGGCCTTGAACACAGAGCCTTGGCTCACACCGAACAACAAGCTATAAAGGGCCCCAAAAATTACTAGTATAAAACAATTCAATACATGTATTTATACAAATAAAGGCTTCTTAGGACATATTCAGAATTTAAATATGTCTCTTCAAGTGTGAATTTGAATTTGTGGTCATGCCAGTCATAAATACAATATTCTTCGAGCAGAAATTAGATATAAACTATTTGCAATTTTGTAATGAGTTAAACTTTTGCTTATGTCACCAATAATGTTTACTAATGCAAAGCCCATGCAAGTTTGTATAAAAATGGGAGACATAATAAACATTGATATATAACAGCAAACCTTCAGCTTACAGATCTTGAGCTGAGACTCTTCAATAGATTGTTCTTTATATATAGGTCTTGTAGTGGACTCCACCAATAACTTCTACTTCTTCATAGCAAACCTGAAACAATAAAATACAGTGTGCTTGTAATTTGTAATTAGTAAATCAGAAAAATATAAATATGGCAGAACTAAATTGTGAGTTGTTCCCCATTAATATTTTTTGTATTACAAGAGGCTCCATAACTTCACTATTCATCAACTTTATTTCTGTACCATTTTTATCAATAGGACATGTATTTGCTAACATAATATACATGATATATGTTTGCTTACGTTTTTTTTTTTTTTGGTGTTATATTTAAAAAAAAAACATCAATAGTCAGAATCTACTGCCCTGCCAACCATAGCCTTTTTCGACCCCCTACATGTGTGTCTGCTACAAATTGTACTGAATTGACTTGAATTCCCTCCACAGAATACATTTACCCTGCAGAAAACAACAGAGTGGTCAAAAGTTTATCTTTATGTAGTGTTTCTTAGACAAGACATTTAGACATCATTTCTAACTAGCCAAGGAAACACACTAATCCACAAGTATGTATGACATAATTAATGATTTTAGCATTATCTATTTACTACTTCATATAAATTCTCAATTTTTAAAAACAAGTTCACAAGATATAACATGGTGAATCAATTGACTATATCTAAAATACTTGATCCTACCCTATGTTGTCTACATGCATAAGTATTGAGGGACAAATAGATCTATCAAAACATTTAGTCAGTCTTTATGTGAAAACTATATAATTTCAATAGGTTTAATCTTGTCTTTTCATGAGCGTTTTTCAAACATTTGATTTTAGTCAAAATTATAATGCAGTAAACCATATATCATTTAAAATACTGATCCATTAGTATATATATACTCCTTCATGGATCTCATATATTTCAATTAGATAAAAAAAAAAGATATATAACCATCAGATCAATTCAAAGATCCTGTATTTTGAAAGCAATAAATCTTTTAACATTTTATGAATTCTAACTTTCATTGAAATTGTGGACTAAGTCATTTTAAAGTACTAATTCAAAGCTGATTAAGCAAAGGCCTAGTAGGGTTACATATATCCTTACGTTTAAATGATTATAAAAGTAATCTCAATGCATATTTGCAGCATACAAATGTACTATGACCTTTTTAATAGGTTATGATTCCTCAACTGATTGATTTTAAGTATTATTCATAAATTGACAAACTTGTACCTCAATTTTTTTTTTATTTATGTGTGGTTAGAATTCCATGGTCCATTCAAATTAATATATATCTATCAAATAACATCCTTCAGGTATTTTCTAGACATTAAAATATGGTCAATTGTGAAGCCCTAAACAACATAGTTTTTGTGTGTAAATCACATCAAATGTTTGATAAAGGAGTTTATAGGTATGGACAATTCACTTGAAACCTCAACAGGCTGTCTTGATCCTTTGTTAATGAGACTGACTAGCTCATATACATATGAGGCTGTCTTCTTTCAGGAGCTTTTAAGAAAGAATGAAAAGAAGCTAAGCTAAATATTCTTTTCACTTTATATTCCTCTATATGGATGATACCTAAATAATTCAAAGATTGGTGACTGTGATGAATGCTGCCATGAAGTTTGAAGTTGAGATAAAGGATGCAACAGATACAATTAAGGATGCCTCATATCTTGACTAACATACAGAAATTGTCAATGAAGGTTGGCTGAGAACAAAATCTGTCTAAAGAGCCTCATTTTGAAATCTTGTCATTTATAATTAGATATAAAGCCACAGCTTAATTAATACCCAGAAAGATATTTTACTACAAGATGTCTGATACAAAGTAGCTGTGGAACTGTAGCTCTTCAAAATATAAAGACCTAAGAGTTACTGCTCCACAGCTAGGTACAAAGATGATATATAGGTGTAAAATTTTCAAACATCGAAAGTGAAAGAGTCCCTCCGACAGAAGTTTCTCTGCATTAGTGGACAAATAGTAATTTGCAAAGGATATTCAATGATCAACTACAGGCTCTTTAGAGCCTGTGTCGCTCACCTTGGTCTATGTGCATATTAAACAAAGGATACAGATGGATTCATGACAAAATTGTGTTTTGATGATGGTGGTGATGAGTTTGTAGATCTTACTTTGATGAACATTCTTGCTTCTTACAATTTGTCTATCTATATAGACTTGGCCCTTTAGATACAGAGGAAAATGTTATGTAAAAATTCACAAAAATTTCACAAATTAATGAAAAACGTTAAATTGACTATAAAGGGCAATAACTCCTTAAGGGGTCAACTGACCATTGTGGTCACGTTGACTTATTATTGAATCTTACTTTGCTGAACATTATTGCTGTTTACAGTTTATCTCTATCTATAATAATATTCAAGATAATAACCAAACACTGCAAAATTTCTTTAAAAATTACCAAAAAAATTGGGGGGCAGCAACCCAACAACCAGTTTTCAAATTCATCTGAAAATTTCACGGCAGATAGATATTGACTTGATAAACAATTTAATCTCTTGTCAGATTTGCTCTAAATGCTTTGGTTTCCGAGATATAAGCCAAAATCTACATTTTACCCCTATTGTTCTATTTTTTAGCCATGGCGGCCATCTTGGTTGGTTGGCCGGGTCACCGGACACATTTTTGAAACTAGAAGATTGTGGCCAACTTTGGTTAAATTTGACCCAGTAGTTTCAGAGGAGAAGATTTTTGTAAAAGTTAACAGACGACAACGACGACGACGGATGCAAAGTGATGAGAAAAGCTCACTTGGCCCTTTGGGCCAGGTGAGCTAAAAAAGGAAAACATCATATCAGATATGATTGCATATTAGGTGTTATTCTAGAACTGATTTATTTGAAATAATATGGTAAATGTCATTCACTAATTTATTCTGGGAGAATTCTGCTTTTATATAATGAGCCCTTAAGATAAATTTTATTAGACTTGTTGGGTTTCAATATCATTTTAGAAAAGGATTTGACTGGAATCAAATTTTGACATATTTGACCAAATGTAAAAATGGTCATACAAACATGTCAATCTTAAACTAACACACAACAGTCAACTACATTGCTATTTTAGTCTTAAAATATCGTAATTTTGAGAGATTAAAAGAATTTTACCAATTTAGAAGGTTAAGGAGGCAGATAATGGCTTATTTTCATACTTAAATGTTTGGTAATCTTTGGACATTTATTTATTTAGTGTGTCTCTCAGCATGACAACAAAAATTATGAATTCATCCTTTTTTATTTTTTTCCTATAAATTTTACAAAAATACATTTTCAAAAAAATAATATAGAAGAAATTCCTATCTGACTGTCACTTGAAACCTACATAATACAAAATTCAATCAGCTGATATATAGTGTAAGTATTGGATCTGAAATGTACTTTAATGAAAATAGGTTTACAATTCTAATTTACAAGAACAATCTGAAAGATTTCTTGTAATTTATTTTTTAATAACAAGAATCAACACTGAAACTGCTTGCCTGTTTTGCTCATCACTGAATTTATGTTGAAAGAATGTAGTATGAAGGTTAAATACTACATGTATCACATACTTAACAATGTTCTATGGAAAGGAGGTCAAGGTCAGATATAACCAGCCAGTTGGATATGTACTGTGACTTTGCAATCGTTCCAAACACCAAATATAGTTAACATTATGCTTGTTGTAATCTGAGATACAGACTTTCCCTCTTGACTTTAACCTTAATCACTGATCCATGAAATGAGGTTGGGGTCAAGTGAACCCTACCTGACAGACATGTAGACCTTGAAAGAAACTCATATACTAAATATAGTTATCATATTAATCAATAATAAGTGAGTGTTTCACTTGAGAAAAAAACTGAACTATGAAAATAAGGTCAGGGACTATGGACATATGACAGACAAAAAATTCATAACATAAGGTATATGTATACAAGGTATGAGGCATCCAGTTCTTCTCTGAAATATAAAGCTTTGTATAAGTAGTTACACTGTCTGATGGCTGCCACGATGGATTCTAACCTCTATATTTATCTTGCATTCTGCATTTTTCATTGCAGGTAACACATAAACACCGAAGAGTAACATATAATGCTTATTTCAAGCGTAGATCCAGGATTTGGTTTACCGAGGCTTAGACAAAAACTAGAAAAGTGTTTTTTTTTACCTAAGAGATCATTCAGCTAGCTAGCTAGCTAGATATATCAGAAAAGTACAAAGCATGAGGGCATAGGCATAATAAATATTCCAAATCCAGACTTGCATTTATTATACACGGTCTATTGATTCTCTTCCATGGATTTAACAAAACTATAACTCAGCACACTTACATTTATAGAACAGCTTACACCATTGGCAGATCATAAAACTTATAAATTTCAATATTGTATCTGAAACCAATTGATTTATTCTACTAGTCCCTCATTTTATAAAACACTAAAAAAGTCATAAAGGTCAACAACATTGAAATAAAGTTATTCACCAATACTACTGAACCAAATCCACTATACAGATGAAAAATGGAATATTAGAACTTGAACATTTATATCTTAATGCTCAACTGAAGAGGTTTACACAAGTGTTATCATCAATTTTTCTATTATCATTTTTTTTTTTACACTTAGTAAATTGACATATTTAAATATTACAAAGTTAAACCCTTTTCTAATACCAACAAATTACCTTACCTGTTGAGAAGAAACAGCTGATTAATAGAAATCAACATCCATGCAGGTGAGAGTTTACCTGTAACCAATTACAAACACATCAACTATAATTCCTGGTCTCACTAATTTGTAACTATACAATTATTATCAGTTCAGCTACCCAGCAAGTCTTAATGTTATCACTATAATAAACTATCTCACTAAATCTTTATATTATTATCCTTATTATAGACTTCAGCAGAAATCTATATGATATAAATATTGGTGTAATATTATCAATAACCACCTACAAGAAATCATGTTATCCACTTTACTGATCGTAGGATTACAGTATCCATTTAAAAATGGTCATTTACGACCAAGGAGAAAATCTCTACTTGATTAAAAACTGATATTTATGTTGACTATTTATTATAAGACTTATGATCAATATCAAGCGTTCAGGTGTATAATTTTACCTTTTCTTTCATTCTATCTGGTAATTCAATCAAAATGTCTATATCTAAAATTAACCCTTCTCTATTGTCGAAACTTCACTGTTAATGCTGTCTTTCAACTATTCAGGGGTAACCTTAAACCAAAAAATAAAAATAAGCATATTAAAAATAAGCTTTGTAACGCAACAAAACATATATAATTGGGTAAACAATATATATTTCTTTATTACATTAATACCATTCTATACTATTTTAATTTTAAATACAGTTAAATATACTGTACTTGAAATTTGTACAATTTGTATGAATAAACTATATACTTTAAGGTATAGAACAAAACTCTTATTCTGCATGTTTTAAATAATAAATTCCATTACAAGAAAAGAGCCTCTGAGTAGGTTCACAAAATGTCAATATTGGCTCTTAAATTTTTTGAAATCTCACATTTAAAAATAATCAAAAACATTTGATGGACAAAAACTATAATCATATAACAAAATCACAAAGTTCTGGTGCATTGCAACAGTAATGATGTCATTATAACATCATAACTTTAACTAATTTTTGGCAAAACTTTGTGCTGCTTCAGAAGACATAGGCTATATGCCTGGATCAAAATATTTGTTTGATAGCTATCATCATAGGATGTAAAAACACATCCATATACATCTTTTTAGAATATTTTTTCATTGAATGGAATGACCAAAGTTCCTTGGAAGAAATATATATCTTAAAAATGCATTTAAATATGAAATATACAATGTAGCTAAATTCTATTTTTAAGTTTTATACACTTTAAAGGCTCTCCAACATTGTCTTAAAAAGCAGTTGATGTACAAAATGTCTAGTTTATCAGAACTTGAATTATTGAGATCCTTAATAGTGGTTTTCATCTCATTTTATCTGAAAGTCTATTTTATAGAGCCAAAGAAGAAGATATATTGAGGCCACTTTTTTGTGATGAATTTGAAAATCAAAAAGGTTTCCTTGTCTAAATTAGAGACTCAAAAGAGCCTACATGTCACTCACTTTAGTCTATGTGTGCATATTCAACAAAGGACACTTTCCAACAATTTAGATTTAATGAATTAATGACAAAAATCTCTGTTTAGTTGATCTTGTATTGCAGATCATTTGGTCTTCAAAGCGTCCCTTTTTCTTCTTTAGTTTTTGTTCAAAACACAAAAGAGGGTTAAACAAATCTTAATTAAAGGGCAATCACTCCTACAAGAGTAACAGTCTACTAACTAAATCGGCAAAGTTTGACTTGTAAGAACTTGATATGATGATCATTTTGGGGATTTAAGTGTGTCCCATTTGCCATTTCCCGTAATTGACCCTGTATAATTAGAGATCCCTTTTGTAGTTGTCTCCCTTATGAGGGACATTAATTTTTATTTACAATGGAGAGCTAGCAGAAAGAGTAAATTTACTTGTGCATAATGTGAGTAACCTTTAACCTAAGGTTTTCAAATATACATTTATTTGTTGTTAAGCTAAATACCTTTGACATCAGAAATTATTTTTCATAAAAAAATTAGTTAAACCGCTGATAAATCACTTTCTATTCATCATGCTTTGCATAGGCAATAGCCAATTTTGTCCAGTATAGAACCAGTCTACGATTAACAAGGGGCAGAAATTTGTTTAAAAAATGTGTTATACCAGAATCAAATCGGTAATTGGCAAATGGACTATTACAACTTTAAACAGATATGGCAAAATGCAAAAAACATGTAAATATCGTCATCAAAGGGCAATAATTCCAATCAGGAGTCGCTGGATGATTTCCTCCATCTTGTCTTAATTAAAGATATTGTTTTGCAAATCCTTTTTGCTTCTTTAAGTTATTATAATTTTTAAGATATAAGGCAAAAACAAAACTAGAGACTCACCTTGGTCTATGTGCATATTAAACAACGGACACACATTAAAAACAAGAACAGGATTTATAACAAAATTCTCTGTTTCGGTGATTTTGACTTGTTTGAAGATCTTTTTTTTACTAAACATTCTTGCTGTTTACAATTATCTATAATGAAAATGGCCCAGTGTTTCAGAGGAAAGATTTTAGTAAATATTTACAAAAAATTGTAAAGAATTTACTTATAAATGGCCATTACTTTTAATGAGGTCAATTGACAATTTTGGTCAGCTGTTTATAAATACTTAGCAGCTGAAGTATTGGAGTTGGCAGGAAACGCTGCCCATGACAACAAGAAGAGCAGAATTATTCCCTGCCATCTCTGACAGAAATGATGAATAGTTGAACAAACTGTCTGGTGTCACCATTGCCTAGGGTGGTGTTCTACCAAATATCCAGGCTGTAGGTCTGATCCTATCTATTGTAATATTCAAGATAATAACCAAAAACTGCAAAATGGAAAAAAAAATAAGTCCATTTAAAAGTAAAATACGGATAAACAGGCCCCCAAAAATGACATGTGTAAAACCATTCAAAGGGAAAACCAAAGGTCTAATCTATATCAAAAACCAGAATAAGAAACACTTTTTAAAAATCACATCAACAAACGACATATCCTGATTCCCATCTTACGACAGGTGCAAACAAATGACTGTATGTTCAACTCTAGAAGTCTTTTGATTTTTTATGTTGTTCGGTTGCTGTCATATTAACATATACCCCAAAACAAAAAAACTTATTCATACCTGTCTTTAGTTGAATTTCATGGAGTACCATGTATATTTACAATAGATGTTTCCTTGGAGCAGGATCTGCCTACCCTTCCAGTGCACTTGAGATCACCCCCAGTTTTTGGTGGGGTTTGTGTTGCTTATTCTTTAGTTTTCTATGTTGTGTCTTGTGTACTTTTTTTTCCTTCTGGTTTTTATTTCTTTTTTTGGCCATGGCATTGTCAGTTATTTTTTATCCATGAGTTTGAATGTCCCTCTGGTATCTGTCGTCCCTCTTTTTTGGATGCAAAATGTGTAGAATTTTTATGAGTTCAATAACTGTCACAAGATATGAAACTCAAATACAATATCTTCTTATAGTAAAACATTGCTTCATATTAATCCTTAAAGTACCTTATATTAGCTACAAGATATCATTTCATTTCACTGCATAATAAATTCAGGTAACAGACTTTAATATCTTAAAACTCTGTTCTACTTGTTAATATGCAAGTGGAAGTCTCCAAATTGGAGGTTGAATGCTTTTCAGATATAAAAATCAAAATCAAAACTCAAATTGTATTCAGTATTAAATTATGAAGTTTAATGTAAAGTTATAATAAATGGACTTGCACAGATTTTGGTAATTATTTGTACACAATTGCAACTACCTCACTGACAGCCCAGGACTTGTAGATCTATAACAGTTAAGCAATAAATAATGCATTTATCACTTTTATCATCTGAAATATTACTGATTGAATTATTTTCAAAATATATAGGTGAAGATTTGTCATCCATTTCTATTTAAAGCCATAACAAATGATATCTTATATTTAATAAAAGTACATGTAAGGCTACATATGTCTAAGCCAATTCCTACATTATCAATGCATGTGTTATTTACTGAACATTAATGTACAGAGAGATATAAGTTCTCTTAAATATGCTACTATTGTTAAATTAATGATCTGATCACAGATAACTCAATATTTAAAAACAACATATATTATTTCATGCATATGTAATATAAGTTCATAAAAAAGTATGCTGGTTTAACATAACTTCAAAAGTAACTGCAATATCTCTATGGAAAACCTATTAGTAATTCTATATAAGATGTAATTGAAATTTCTCAGCGTATTTACATTCACTTAGGTATTATTCTAAGTATTGCAATTTTATCTTAATTTTAACTAGTCTCAAGTAAATACATTGAAAATTTAAATAAATATTTAAAAAGACTACTTTATTAATTTCATGTTATGTGTCAGACACATAAAGTTATTATACATGTTATAAGATAGCTATGTTACTATGTCCTGTATATTTGTATAAGTTCACAACTAAACCTTCGTTCATCTTTTTAATAATTTTAAATCTGCTCATTTAATTGTTTTCATTTTTAACCTGCTTGAACATACAAATATCTTAAAAAATAAAACAAACCAAATCTTTGATTGAAGCCTTCCTGAGAAAAGAGAATGATGATGGTCAATTATATAAAAACATCAAAATGGTTAATATTTTTTTTACTGTATCTATTGTAAGACCAGACTGCATTGTGAAATATATTCTGAGCCTAAATTAAGAGCTTCAGTGTAAGAAAATTTCCAGTAAAACAAAACAAATGTATAATTGCAAACGAAAACTCAACTCCACTCAAAATATAACCAAGCTAATAGTGCATCATTGTATAACAGAGAAAAACAATGATTATGGGTTATCATATGTAAGTAGTTAACATAAACCTAAACAAATGGCCTCAGTGAAAAAGTGTTCTTGCCTGGTAAAATTTGTTTTGCAAAAATGGTAATTAACTAATTTGCAACTTTTGTGAGTAGATCATATGAAACTCAGTGATCAATAAAGTAAGAAAATCAATTGTTCCAAAGTACTATAGAAAGAAATGAAAGACCCCTAAAAAATAAAAGTTAATGTAGGTTGCATATGATTTACAATAAAATTTAAAATTAAACATATTTTTATTTTTAAACAGTTATTTTAGAATATTATCAGTTGGTAGATGTAATTCTGACAGTACATATTTTTAATATAGCCAACATTGGATTGAAAACTTTACATTTACAGCAAATTCCTAATATTTTTTTTAATGAACATTTTTGCTGTCATATGACATTATTTTTTCAAAAACCAGTTTAGGAGAGATAACTCCAAAGTATTTATATGAATACTGAACTCTTGAATCTTATTCACATAAAAAAATAATATAGAAATAAGGTCACAGGAAGAGCAGCAGTAGTGTAAACAGTTAAACGACATTAGAAGTTCCATATTCCGTCCTATATTAATTACAATAGACAAGTGACTCTACAAGATGATATGACCTAACTCCAAAGTTTTTCATAATTGAATGGCTGATTGCCTTTTAAATCCATCATTAGTTAGAAAACAACTGGAATATTTGGGTTAGATTGGCCAGAGTTAGGAAAGTTGTTTATTACACTTTAATAGAGACTCTCTAAGCTTGCTAAATGTTTACCTGTGTTTGGCTTCCAACTCAGTAGGTTCTAACCAAGTATTAATGCAGGATTTACATCAATAGGGAACTTAGTCATGTTAGTGCTGATGGCAGAAATTCAGTTGCACCTACAAATATATTTGATAAAAAAAATCTACATGTATTCTTACATATCAAAAGCTTAATTCATAACATGGTATGTTGACTTTTTAATCATTGAAGACAATATGTGAAGTCCAGATATTTAATTTTGGTACTGGTAAATTTAGAAAATGTATTATCGTGTGATGTGTTTTCGTACTAATAACAATTTTCACTTATTAAGGTTTCCACTGTTGAGTTTTTATTCATGTGTGTAATCAAATTTTAAAAGAATGTTCTGTCGAATGTTATTAGGTATCTAGGTTTTTTTTGGCAAGGCTAACTACGATATTTTACTATTTCCGATTATTTTGCAATTTCCATATGTCAAGAAACGGCTTCATATGTTTCAGCATGAAGTAAAAACTTAATCTGTACACTGACAGGAAATGATTATTAAATGCGGAAATGAGTATTTTTTAAAGTCTAGGTTCTGGTAATTGCTTGAATCAAACAAAAAATTATTTAAACCTTTTCAGTATGTACTTAAACAAACTAGTAAATAGTTATTGGTTGATGTTTCATGTGCTGAATTTCTAACATTTGGATTTTTTTTTCAGATTGGCAAAGGGTTTCTACAAAAGATCCTATTTTATTTTAATTTAAAATGCAGTTTTCAAAATTTGTGATAAAATGCAAAAAGCTAAGACTATTTTCATCTTTAAGTATGAAGGTTGTATAAAAAGAATTGTCAATAGAATGTTGAATGAATGGAGTTTGAACTATATAAGAACCCTGAGTTAATTTTAACTTGCTGGTTTGTAATAAAAACAACCAAAAAATCATGTTACAGTCGCATGTCTTGAAGATCCTGTGTCTGACAGACAAATGGCATAGCTGTACTTCATGTAACCCTTCAGACTTTTTCTCAACAACTATTCTAGTGATGCATATTTTTGACATTAAATAAAAATGGCTGAAACAGGTCAGTTTTATTAAATTTGTTCTAACGTCTTTTAAACATGTAAAGCAATTTTGAATGTTTGAAAATTGTCAAGTTGTAGTGTGGTTGTTGTTCCAAATATAGAAACCGAAAAATTTAAACATGTCACAATATACGCGTGTGTAATGGAAACTGATGAAATATGGATAATACAAAAAAAAACATATGACATAAGAAAACATATGACACGATGATACTAATTGTGATGCAATCTATATTTATATAATTTTTCACAACAGTCATTTTTTTTGTAATTTATATGTTAAATACTAAATACTTAAATATATGTAGTCCGAGATGACTTTGACATCCAACTGACATCCAACGACTGTTTTGGTAGCAATACACAGTTTAATAGGAAAAAAACTTAAAATTGACACTCATAATTTTTATTATTCTTCAATTATCTAAAAATCAATTTTATTGTACAAAAACTTTCATTTTTAAAAAATTTACCATGGCCATAATGCAAAACTAAACTTCTGTGTATTGCTACCTTTGCCAGGCAAAACAGCCGTTGCAGGAATATCATAGGAATATCCAACTAAAATTTCTATGATGAAATTTTTTTTTTCGCAATGCATTAATACTTTAAAGCATATTATCAGCATTTTATTGAAAAATCCTATGCGAATCAAGTATGCAAAAAAAAAACCAATTCAATGGAGGAAAGGGTTTAGCTATTTTTCATTGGTTTTTATAACGCCATAGCATCCAATGTATAAAAAAAATAATATTCAGTGCAAATAACGGGGAAAATAATTATTCAAATTCTGTAGTGAACTTTAAAGTTATTTTCCAATTGATAACGTTTACTCTTTGTTAGATGAAAAGTTGTGCCATAACCACATGGATCTTTGTGGTAGAGAGCTCGAAAGGAAAGGGGAGTGCAACATTTTCATCATCGTTTTAACGTCCTCCATGCAGATATAGGTGTACTCGGTTCACTTTTCTCTTTTTAAAAGCTCTTATAATAATAAACTTTAAATAATTAACCAACTTTTTCTTATCATATTTATATAAAACCTGAGAGTGATTTCTATGCAAATCCTTGAACGAATTAATATCACAATTTACTGTCTTTCTTCTTCTTCCGTTAGCAGTTGACTTCATATTTGAGTGTTTTAATAACTCCGCTCGGTAAAACAGGAGGCTTCTCCAATGAATAAAATTAAAAAAATTCCAAATATTTAAAACTATTTACACTGTACAATTTGGCAAGCTGGTGTCTAGTTAGGCTGCATCTAGGTCCAGGGCACACTGGGTAATCTGGCCCTGAACTCTTCAAATGTTGCTGCAGCTGCTACCGTGTCTGGCAGTAAGTTCCAGTCTCTTATAGAGCGTGGGAAAAAGGAGTTGTTCCTTTGTTGCCCTGATTTGACATTGTCTAAGTCTATGGCCACCCCTCGTTCTGCTGTTCCCCGGTATGTAGTAGATAGATGGTTGTATCTCCACTAGTTGGTTCTGGATTTTGTAACAAAGGACGAGTCGCTGGTTCATTCGTCTTCGTTGTAGACTATCCCACTGGAGTTGGTCTAAAAGTCCAGTGACACAGCCTGGGAGAAGTGTCAGTGTACTGGTTAAATACAAAACGTGCTGCTTTGCGCTGTACTACCTGCTCGAGGTCTATGATCAGTGTGGTTTGATGGGGGTGTCATACTGTGGCAGCGTACTCGATCGATTGTCTGATCAGTGCACAATAGGCTGTGTTATTGACAGATGGCTTACAACGGGCAAGGTTCCTGCGTAGAAAACGGAGGGTCCTGGTTGCTTTTCCGGTGGTGTTATTTATGTGTTTATTCCACTGTAGATCTTGACTAATGGTAACTTCAAGGTATTTTCCACTATCAACAACTTCTAGTGGGTGTCCATGCAGGGTGTAATTTGTTTGTAGGGTGTGACGCTTGTTAGAGATCCTCATGACGGTGCTATTTTCTGGATGAAAACACATCTGCCACTTGTGTTCCCATTCCCCCAGGGCAGTGGGGTCTCTCTGGAGAGTTGCTGCATCATCAGGATTTCTAATTTTCCTGTAGACCAGGCTATCATCTGCGAACAATCTTACATCTGAGGATGTACAATCTGGCATGTCGTTGATATATGTCAGGAACAGGAGAGGACCTAAGACTGTCCCTTGTGAAAGCCCGGATAGAACACCCAAAGGAGTAGATGTATGTCCTTCTAGACTTGGTTCTGCTGCTCAGGAAGTCCTGTATCCAGCTCAACTTTGTCCCTTTTACCCCATAATGTGACATTTTCAATAGCAAGCGTAGGTGTGGTACCTTGTCAAAGGCTTTTGAGAAGTCCAGTAGAATGATGTCTGTTTGGTGCCCCTGGTCCAGGTTTTTTGCAATCTGGTTTAGCGTTACGACTAACTGGGTCTTACAGGATCGCCGACTTCTGAAGCCATGTTGTTCGTCGCATAGAATGTGGTGTCGATCAAGGTGAACCATTACTGTGCTGTGAATAATATGCTCTAACAGTTTACATGATATAGATGTCAATGAGACAGGCCTGTAATTTGAGGGTTGGTGTTTCTCTCCTTTCTTGAAGAGTGCCACGATGTTCGCTTTGCGCTTTGACCTCAGGCTCAACAAAACATTTTGCTGAAATAATAGTTAATTGTGTTTTGTATGTTTTTTGTTCCTTAATAAGTTTTTTTTCCTGGTTTTACACCCTACAGCCAAGATTCTGTGTCGCAGATGATATCCGGTTTGAGTATAATTTACCGTTGCTGCAAATTCAGAAGTTTTGTCTTTGATGCTTCTACAATTAAATGTTAGTATTCTTAAGTTCCCATTTGTTGGTAAGTTGAATACATTACTGCTGGTGGTTCTGTTTTTGTTCTTACTACTTTTTGGCGAAGAAGTGTTTCACTTTGGTCTGTTGGCTTTTAGTGGACTGAATGCGTTTGATTTGATTGATTTGAATGCTTCTATAGTGAAAAAACATTCAAACAAGAAAACCAACAGTTTTATCTATTTAAAAACGAGAAACACTCATGACCCACATCAACAACGACAACCACTGAACAACATGTTCTCGACTTAAAACAGGTGTAAACAAATGCAGCGGATTTAAACGGTTTTTTAGCGCCAACCTCAGTTGCGGATCCTTTTTGGGAAATCAATGCATTTGAATTGGAACATAAAGTTGGAACTCCCCCTTTTATCCTGGGGTTAGAACCCCTTTTAAAAAGGCTGGATTCGACTCTTACCTGAAATAGTAGTGTAACATCACAACATTGTTACAAAGTTTAATCTTTCACTGACTATGACACTATCAAATAAAGGTTATACATACACAAAAAAGTTTATTTCACGAAACTTTACTAAGCGATGAACAGACAATTCGCAATACAAGGAAGCAGTAATTGTTTTCTTTATTATTACCTCCGGTGCAAATTTTGATATTTCCAGAAATCACTGTTATTATCATACTGTGAGATTTGTTGGCATTTTTTTCTAAATATATGAAATTTAAAACACATCAAATTCAAGAAGTGCCGAATAAGTGCAGTTAAAGGTTGAAGTTGGTGGATCAGAGAAGCAGTGGGTGTTTAAATAATTGCTATTCAATAAAAGGTCCATAATATGGAAATTAGTGATTATTATCCCATGTAAAATATATAATGAATCGCAACCTAGTGCAAAATCTAAAGCTCCTCGGAACAGTTTTCATCAATATTCATGCATGCAATAAGCCTTATAGCATTATTTACAGTATTTTCAAGTGGCTCTCCAAACTTCATGTCCTTCATATTGTATCACACACTAAAACTTATCTAAATTGCCCATATACTGGATAGTTATGAATAATTTACCAATGGATTTTAGCAGAAAAAAATCAACTGAGTTTTAATAGTATTTTTGAACACATGATAAAGAAACATAATATGGAATGATCCATTAAAGAACCATCTTCGCTAGCCAAGGGTTACGACCCATTTCCATCCGCTCCACGTGGAGAGGAGGGAAGTGGATCGTAACCCTTGGCTAGAGAAGATGTTAAAAAACATTCTTGCAAAATTTCAATTATTTAACATGAAGTACATACATCCATGATAACATTTTTTTTATTGTTTAAAGCTCTCTTATGTGTCATACAGGTCGTTTCAATGTGACATTTGAATGATGGTGGAATCGGTCAGTCCAAATAAATCTGAAGTCCAGTCCAAAACCATGTCATAATGTACCAGCAACATTACGATTCACCAGTATAAGCTGTGTCAGTATTCAAGAAATCTCACTTAAAAACCCAAGAATCGTATAAAGTAAGGATGAAGAAGGACTAAAGATATATGTTGTAACTACCATTTTGATTTAAAAAAAAAATTGAGGGAAACCCGACCTTTTCAGATATATAACAACTGTACAAAAAGTAGTTGAATTGTTGACTTAATATCATAATCATACAAAACCTGTGCTGAAGGACAGACAGCCAGTTAAAGTGATTACTATAGGGCATAACCAACATTTTAGTGGGCCCTAATTACCTCTCCCTAAATTTCTTTCTCAAATAGTGCAAGTAAATGTACTGATTAGTTCACTCACATTAAAATTCAATGAATTATATCTCGGAAGCGTTTCATCCTAATAATAATTAAGTGACATTTTTGCCCTGCTAACCTGAAATTGCATTAAGACATATATAATTATAACAAATACTTGATGGGGTAAATGACCAAATTATGGGTGATGCATATGTATACGCTATACACCCAGTCTGTATTGGGATGGAAGATCAATGTGTGCCTCCGTCTTAATTGTTTGATTTTAAATAAAGATACATGTCGCTTTCGTTTGTTTTTTTAGGGGTTTTGGTGGGTTTTTTTGCAGAATAACTTTGGTAATCCTTCCACACATCTCTTTTATTATGCACACATACACGTTGATGTAACATATAATAGCCATGGATGTATAAATATGCAGAAACGTTAAGAGCTATAGGACCAAATGGGACCTAAGAAAACTAGTAAAATTCTATTAAGATCAACTGTGCCTTATAGGTATATAAAACCTACATTTCCTAATAATTATTTTTTTCTTTAACGGGGTTTTTAAGAAAATATGTTCTAGGTCCTCAGGGACCAATATTCTATAAGCAATTGCATGTGTATCGTCTCTGTGATAGGAATAACACTTTGTAAATTTCGTGCATCCAAAGCGATTTTCTGGATCAAATTTCAACTGGAAATCTCAAACAAAAATATTTAAAAACCAGGGCTATATAAATAAAAGGTAACGTTAGGACCTATATAACCAAAACGAAATCGAAATAGTCAAATCCATTCCAAAGTCAACTATGATTGAAGAAGTTTTAATATTAATCTGTCCAACGTAAATATGTTTACAAAGATACTATGAAATAAGAAGATGAGGTATAATTGCCAAAGAGAAAACTCTCTAACAAAGACTAAATGACATAAAATATGACAGCTACATATCACCGTACGGCATTCAACAATGAGTTAAACCCATACCGCATAGTCAGCTATGAAAGACCACGAACTGACAAATGTAAAACAGTTGAAACGAGAAAAAAACTAAAAACCTGAATTATGTTGAAAACGATTAACGAAAAACAAATATGATATACAGCAACTTGTTGGATGTGTACTGATTGATAATTAAGTCTTAGATGCATTTTTTTCTTCAGTTGTACCGGTTTTGAACTAGCTGTCAGCAACTGCGAGTAGTCTCAGATCTGTACTTACTACTTAGTCTCTTTTTTATGTTGGGATGAACAAGTACCCGGCCACGTCCCTTCTGTGTTTTTTTTTTTGTTAGATGTATTTTTTTTGTATCCATCTGATGAGTTAAGCCTTTTTCGACTGATTTTTTTCGTTCTTATGTTGTACTGTTATACCACTGTCCCAGGTTAGGGGAGGGTTGGGATCCCGTTAATATGTTAAACGCTGTCACATTCTGTATGTAATTGACTGTCCTAAATCAGGAGCCTGTAATGCAGTGGTTGTCGTTAGTTGCTGTATGACATGTTTGTTTTAAGTTCATCTTTTTGTTATACATTAATAAGGCCGATAGTTTTCTCGTTTGAATTGTATTACATTTGTAATTTCCTGTTTTTTTTATAGCTGACTACGCAGTATGAGCTTTGTTCATTGTTTGAGGACGTACGGGGGCCTATAGTTGTTAATTTCTGTGTCATTTGGTCTACTGTGGAGTGTGGTATACATATTCTGTTGTATAGTTTATTTCAAACCAAAAGCAATACAGCTTATAGGTATATCATAAATATGTACATGTATAGCATAACAGAACATTTTAAATACAATAGGAGGCAAGACTACATAGTATAAATCATTCAGAAGATTGTCATGAAAATTTTATATCTGTGGCGTATTTCAGATATTTTCCTAAATTAGATAATTCCGAAACATTCTTTGTTGACAATAATTGAACTAATTTAAAAACAGATGCATTTGTATAATAATACCTTTTTATATACATTTTTCTAATATTTTCATATTTTGGACATTTTAAAATAAAATGAAACTCATCCTCGATGTCACCCTGGTTACATAAGATACATAATCTTTCATTTTTTGCTTTTTTAATGAATCTACCATATTCAATATTCAATTTGTGAGAACACAGTCTATACTTAGTTAAAAATCTAATACATTGTGGACTTAAATTTTTTGTCAAATAAAACTGCAATTGAACATTATCCACAAGGTGTTTATAGATAGTACATTTTGATGATGAATCGAAAAACATATTTCTTTCTTGAAGAAAATGGTCAATAAGCCTTTGTTTGAATAAAATAATCAATGCTTCTTCGCATACAACATTCTGTGCATACCACACATGTCCAAAACCTAGGCTAAGTAACATACATTTAACATTATTAACCCATGATGACTTATTTCCTGATTCACACTCATCATACATATCATTATATATAGCATTAAGAATACAATTTCTCGTCCGTAATAGACGAATCCAATATTTTAATATTTTTACTTTCCGAGATATCAATAAAGGAAATCTTCCCAACTCAGAATAAACCATTGCGGTAGCAGTGGATTTTTTAACAGTCAAAATATTTTTACAAAATTCTATATGAAGTTTTTCTATATCAGATGCATTATGAAAACCCCATATTTCACTTCCATATAATAAAACAGGTGATACATAGACATCAAATAAATACAATTTTGTTTGTACATTTAAACACATATGTTTTATTTTACCATACAACATTGATAAACATTTTCTGCCTTTGGCAGCAATATTTAACTGAGTTTGATTAAACTTTGCATTGTAATATAACATAACACCCAGATACAAATAATGATCAGCAACTTCAATAATTTCGCCATTATAAAACCATTTTTCATCGCTTCGTAATTTACCACCGTTTCTGAAAACAACCACCTTAGTTTTGCTTGTGTTTACAATAAGTTTCCACTTTTTACAATAATTATGTAGTGAATTCAACATATTTTGCAACCCATCAATAGTTTCGGAAAATATAACAGTGTCATCTGCATACATCAATAAAAACAATGAAAGTTCTTTTATGTCTACTGGTAGACATAAGCTATTAATAAACTCATTTTCAAAATCATTTAAAAACATTGAAAATAGTATAGGTGATAATGGTTCCCCTTGCAATACTCCTTTTTCTACAGAAAATATGTCAGAAAATCCACCTTTAAATTTTACACAGCTCATAGAATTATCATATAAAGATTTAATAATTGAAAAAAGTTTACCACTTATACCACATTTTGCAAGCTTATAATATAAAAAATTTCTATTCAAGTTGTCAAAAGCACTTTTATAGTCTATAAAACAACAATAAAGTTTTTTCTTCAATCCCAAATATTTAGTAATAATTGATTGTAAGGCAAAAATAGCATCAGTTGTGCCATGACCGGGTCGAAACCCAAACTGAGCATCAGTTAAAATGTCATTTTCGTTAGCCCACAATGTAAGCCTTTCATTAATAATAGTAGTAAAAAGTTTGCAGAAACAACTGCTTAGTGTTATACCTCTATAATTATCAGTAACATTTACATTATTTTTTTTATGCACAGGAATAAGTATTCCTTTACACCACTGTTTCGGCATATATCCAGTTTCAAAAATTACATTAAACAATTGCACAATTAAAGGTACGAGAATGTCTTTAAAATGTATAAAATACTCATTTAACAAATTGTCAGCACCTGGCGATTTGTTACATTTTAACTTCAACAAAATTTTACATACTTCTTCTTGAGTAATAGACGCATCAAGTTCGTTATACACACATTCTTGGTTATCAGCTTCAACATCATCGGTTATATTAGAACTGGTTTCAGCAGTTAGGTTTTTGAAATGATTATAAAAATCTGACGACTTTAAATTACAATTAGTGTTCTTCTTTCCATTTTTGAATACATCAAAAAACTGTTTCGGATTATGTTTTCGCCAATAGTCAATTTGGTTTCCTTCATATCTCAAGTAGTTTCGTTTAACGCGATTTTCATACGATTTGTAGTTCTTTTTTGACTCGATCAGAATTTTGCGATTCAAATTATTTCTGTTCCTATTGAAACGCCTAATATTACAATGATATATATAATACAGTTCTTTGCATCTATCGTCGAACCATGGTTTATTTGGCAGTGAGTTTTTATTGCTTTTAATGTTCGTAGCATTCCTTTTAATACAATAACGTTTTTCACAAAATGGTTTGAAGACAGTATTCAATGTTTCAGTAAGTTTTATAACAGTATTCTCAATACTTTGTTCTGTACACACCATTTGCTCAACGTTACTGCTCATTGTGTCCATATGACTAATCAAACTAGTTTTCATTTCCGTAATTTTGTCCGGATCCCATCTGTATGTGCTGTGAAAAATATTATCATCACTTGAATTGAATGTTTGTATACCAGTATCGGCTATTTCAAGCGTTAAACGAACCGGTGCATGATCAGACCACATATTAAAGTCCATAACAGCAAATTCATTTACAAGATATAAATAGTTTTTATGTATCAATGCATAATCAATAACACTAGATCCCAAATGGTTATAAAACGTTAATTTTCCTATTTTGTCACTAATTGATCGACCATTACATACCCGGAGTCCAGTAGATTGGCAAAGACGTAATAGTTTCCTTCCGAAATTGTTTACTGTTTTATCCTCAGAAAATCGAACCTGTTCTTCGTCATCACTATCATAGCTGATAAAATTATCAATGGTATTTTTAACCGTGATGTTAAGTTCATCGTTTTGTATAAAATCTGGTTTAATACCTATTCGACTGTTCCAATCACCAATAGCAGCAACAGGGCCTAAACTGCTGTAACTTGCGATGTCTTCAGTAAGACAGTCATAAATATCAACATCATATTTGTCATAAAAAATGTTATTTTCATGGGGTACATATACAAAACATATATAAACATCATTGCTTTTATCAAAAAATAAAGTTTTGTCCACCTTTACCCATATAACAGTATCATGAGAAACTTTCAATATTTCTATATGCTTTTGCAATGATTTGTTGTACAAGAGGACCATTCCACCACCTTTACCTTTTTTTCTTGGATAACAATTGATTAAAGATTTATTACCAAAAATTTCATTATTTATATCAGTATTTTCATCAATCCAACATTCAGATAAGAAAACAATATCATTCTTTACAAAATTTTGAACAAAATCTGCATTTTCAAGCTTATTTTTTAATGATCTATTTACATTCCATGAGACAATATTAAGCTTATGCCTAACCTCCTTTGAATCCTATGATTCAACAATCCCTTTTGGTTTGTACAAAACATTGTTTATATAGAGTTTATTATAAACCATTCTAACAGTGTGTCCCTCCTCTTTATTTTTCTTGAAAATAGGATACAGTTTTTTCCTTTCAGCAATAATTTCCGGTGGGTATTGTACATTTATATAGAAATGTGTACCCTTTAAATTTGGAGCCATAAACCTCACTTTCTCTCTTTGTTTATACTCGGAAAATTTGGCAATTATAGGTCGCGGTTTTTTGTTTAATGAGCCTGTGCGGTGAACACGGTCAAATTTGATTACATCCGCATCCTCTTGAGACATCTTTAAATCATTCACAAAAAATTCTCGAAGAGTCGCTTCCGTTTTGTCTGTAGTCTCATTTTGAAATTCATTTATACCCACAAATACCAAATTATCCCTCATGGATCTGGCCTGTATGTCAACGATGTCATTTTTAAGCTTATGATTTTCCTGCCTTATTAATTTGCAGCTATCCTCAACTTCAGATACAACGAATTTTATACCATCTACATCTTCCGAGACTTGTTGAACCTCTTGTTTAACCGTATCCATAAAAGTTTTCATACCGAGCATGTTACCCTCCATATTTGACATTTTTGTTTCAAGAGTTAAAACTGACTTTTCAATGGTTTCTAATTTGTTCATTTTCAATTCCATTCGGTCCAAACGGTTACACATATCTTGAAGAAGAAATTCAATATTACTATTCATTGCAATAGGTTGTGTATATGCTGCTCCGGGTGTACTTGTACAAGAAGGAGGGGGGAAGCCCCCTTGTGGTGAACATGGAATATAGCTGTTATTACCACCACCTTGTGGCATTTGCTGTGGCATTTGCTGAAACATTTGCTGTGACATTTGCTGTGGCAGTTGTTGTACGGGTGGAGGTGGATGATGCATGGAATACATAGTTTTTTTATTAGCAGGTGTGGACGTTTTGGGTTTGGGTGGTTTTACTGCTTTAGTTGCGGATTGTGATTCGTCTGAAGTTATTGTGGACTCGACCTCTTCTAATTTACGTTTGGCTGCCTTCTTTGCTGCTTTATTTTTCTTTTTCATGGTTCATTCTAGAGTTTCCGTATAGATCCTCAGTTTTGTCCTTTAGAGTAGGTAGACAGTTAATTACGGCTAGTTCACAATGGTAAGTAAATACAGGTGAGTTTGTTTATGTTTATGTATGACGTATGGGCTGATTTGATTTCATTTGATTTATGCACACAAATGTTTGATTATGATAATAGTCAACAACAAAGATATATTTACTTTCTTCCAGTACTAGTAGACTGCACGTTTCATTTCAAAGTTCTTATCGTCGACAATTGTCCATAGTATTGTTTTAACGTATAACATTTGGCGAAAGCTCACCTCCAATTTTAACACGTCTTGCTAGTCCAGCGGCCATATTAGCGGCCGTATACATACAGAATGTGGCGGTGTCAATCTAGTCTGCATGACATTTTTTTCTTAGTTCACTAGCCCACGAAGAATGCTTGAAAATGTACAAAACATTAAGCTTGGCGAAAAGACGAAGGACACGCAGTTTTTCAATATTGTTTTAAGGGAACGACTATACCGGTAGTTCTTTACGCATTGCATGAAACCATTTACCAAGTCTTTTAAAAATGTTTTTCAATTACTTATCAAGGAATTAAAAGTCTCTAGCCAACGCCCCTCTCATTATCCAGTGGCAGTCAAATTTTCCTTGTATCATCCCAGTCACTCCACTTACTACATACATCCACCTTTTTTTTTTATAAATTTCACAAAAATAAAGATCATTATTTAGCATATTTTCTCAAAACTGTCTTCATGTATTAATATTTAAAATTATAAATGGACCAATCAGATATATTTGTGACTGACATAATAAGGAATCCAAAATCACCGTCACATTATATTCAATTCTGCGAAACGATAAAAATATATTTATTAAATATTCGGCATAATATTTTGATGCAGTTTTTTTTTTTATCTTAATATGTATTTATACACGATATGTTGGTGTTTTTGGCGCAAAACTTTGATGATTAAAGTACTAGTACTTCTGTTCAAATAAATTATAATTTATTAGATACAAAGTGTTTCGTCTAGTATTTCCCTTACAGATAAATATCATGCAATACAGATCAAAATGCACTCACGGCATTCAGTATCTTGATAACGTTTGAATCGTAAGATCTATGAACTTCCTTATTTTTTATTTACTTTATTCTACTTTTACACTTTCAAACTTAAGGAATGTTGATTTGAAAGTAGGCTACTAGCTCTCTATTCGTGTACCTATAGATTCTCGTATATGAGTAGCTAGAAACCTGTGTTCAAGGCTTAGTTTTATCAGAAAGCCATTATAATTCTAGAAATGAACTTCTGGTTTTAGTATATCTTTTGACTTTCAAGTTTGGTGACTGGGGAATAGAAGTATCAGTGGCGGATCCAGGGGGGGGGGGGGGGGGGGGGGTTCCGGGGGTGCGCACCCCCCTTTATTTTTGCCGATCAATGCATTTGTATCGGGACATATGTTTTGCACCCCCCCTTTGCCCTGGGTTAGCACCCCCCCCCCCTTTCGAAAATTCCTGCATCCGCCCCTGAGTATAGGCAACATTGGTCTTCCTCCGACCGCGATAAAACCCTGACCAAAGCGGGGTGCCCTTTTTGCTGTGCGGAATTGGGACGTTTAGTCCTATGCCTCGTGTCAAGAGAGTGCCACACCATTTGCACGTTGAGAACAATTGCAACAACTCTCTGATGGGTCCGTAGGTGAGGCTGTAGCAACATAGGCACCTGTTTCTATCCATAGGAAGGTCTACTATTTATATGGATAGTCGACCTTCCTATGGATAGAAACAAGGGCCTGTGTTCTTCTATTTATATGGATAGTCGACCTTCCTATGGATAGAAACAAGTGCCTGTGTGTAGCCAGGCTAAATTTCTGTCCCTATCCAATTTACTCTCATTTCCTATGGCAGTCTAAATTTCTTCGACCTTAATCCGGACGCCTCTATTACAGAACCTACCTATTGTGTTTATTGTTAATTTGTTCTCGTCCTGAATATGCATGAAATATTTGCCACTGCATGGACTTTAAGCAACTAAAAATCGATCAATCAATCAATCAAGTATGTTGGGCTGCTCAAGGTAAAAACAAGAAAACACTTCGAACCCACCACATTTATCGTGTGTTATTTTTATGTTGCATATCTCAATAGTCTTAAAATAGATCACATACTTTAAGATTAAAGTTCATTCAAATTCAATATAACATGACTATAATGAATAATAAACTTCCGTATTGGAAATTCCCACCATCAAACGCCTTAATCTTATCAATGTTACAGATTTTGGTGAGTGCAATTTACATTAATTTTAGTGGTATTTCAATCCTTTATTTTTAAAATATTTACATGTAAGACATATTCACATAGAGAATACGTATAAACAGAACATCATCAATTACGGTTTGGCTTCCATGTTAGGAAAACGACAATAAAGTATTTTTTTTTTTTAATTTTCTTCTTATTTAATTACGAATCGACATGCATATTTTTTAAAAGAAAGAATGATAAGGCTAAATATAAACTACTATACAAGAGCTTTGGCAGAAGTCGTTTTATTGTCATGGGTAGAACAAAAAATAAGGAGGGCGGGACTCATTGAAAAAATAATTAAAGTCAAACCATTATAAAATGCATATCCTCACTGCCAATGGGGATCATAATTGTTTAAGACATAACATCCCAAATTATAAGTTTGGATCCAGGCCGGCTCACTTTATTCTAAAACTCACAAACAACTAATCAACTACAAGTTTAATGTGAACATGACGCAAATGCACGAGACGCAAGGAACTTTAGTCAGTCACAATGCTAACTTGAAAAGGAACATTTACTATTAAAAATGACAAGGTACGATAAGGCCCGTTTTTGGCCCCCCTATTTTCCCATTTTTGAAACTCTGTCTTGGAATAAAATTGAGAAAGGAAATGGGTAATGTGTCAAAGCGACAACAACCCGACCATAGAGCAGACAACAGCCGAAGGCCACCAATGGGTCTTCAATGTAGCGAGAAACTCCCGCACCCGTAGGCGTCCTTCAGCTGGCCCTGAAAAAATATGTATACTAGTACAGTGATAATGGACGTCATACTAAACTCCGATTTATACACAAGAAACTAAAATTAAAAATCATACAAGACGCACAAAGGCCAGAGGCTCCTGACTTGGGACAGGCGCAAAATTGCGGCGGGGTTAAACATGTTTATGAGATCTCAACCCTCCCCCTATACCTCTAGCCAATGTAGAAAAGTAAATGCATAACAATACGCATATTAAAATTCAGTTCAAGAGAAGTCCGAGGCCGATGTCAGAAGATGTAACAAACAAAAAAATGACAATAATACATAAATAACAACAGACTATAGCAGTTAACTGACATGCCAGCTCCAGAACTTAATTAAACTGATTGAAATATTGTGTCTTCATCATATGAATATCAGGCACAATCCCTCCCATTAGGGGTTTAGTAGCATACTATCATAAAATATATGAGAAGAACATAACCCGTGTCATGCCTTCTTAATAAGTCTGTTTAAAGGTTTTGTAAGCTTTTGAGGTGAATACTGACATTTTTGTGCTTTGTAAAGAATATTACCATAAAAGATTGGATGTGAAATACCTGAACGTATAGGATGTCTGCATGTTGAATTATATTTACGAATTATTTCCTTATACTGATAAAAAAATTTAGTAAATGTTTTGACTAGTTTGTGATATCGAAAACCCTGGTGTAATGATTTTTCAGTAATACATAAAATCTAGACGTTGTTACATACACGAGCGAATCGTACAAGTTGAGATATATAAACAGCATAAGATGGTGACAAGGGAACGTCACCATCTAAAAATGGATAATTAACGATAGGAAATGAAAAATCATCTCTTTTATCATAAATGTTTGTATTAAGCTTCCCGTTAATGATATAGATATCAAGATGGATGAAAGGGCAGTGGTCATTGTAAGTATTAGCTTTATTTTAAGTAAGTTCAACAGAATCAAAAGCTACTTATCACGTAAAATATTCCCTTAGGTCTAAAGTTTGTTTGGATGAACTTCAAAACCATTAATTTCAGAAAATGGATGAGGTGAGTGGGTAAAGGGGCATCAAAAACGCCAAAAGAAGGAAAAATACGATTGTTTCATAAAATTTAATAGGGTGTACTTACGTGACCCAGAAAAAAATACATTGATTTAGACAGCAAAAACAGTGCTAATGACATTGGAATAAAAAAAAAAGTCCTGGGTCACTTTGGCGCAGTCACTTAAAAACTAAAATTCGTTGTACTAAACACCTGAAAAGTGAATAATAATTACAATATTTGAATAATAGCAGAAAGTTTACCGGCTTCTCACCTCACCCAGTTGCTAAAATTAGTGGTTTTGAAGTTCATCCAAACAAACTTCAAGCATCAGGGAATATTTTAATATAAAAGTAGCTTTCAAATAGTTATCAAAGGTACCAGGATTATAATTTAGTACGCCAGAACGTCAAAAACAGAATTTAAAAAATGAGAAAATAAGGGGGTCAAACACGAGCCTTATCGTAACATGTTTGTCGCGCATGTTTTTTAAACAGTGTTATATTATCATTTGTCTTGTATAATATATTATACATTAAATTATGTATAACAAGAGTGCACACGCGCGCGCTGAAATGTCTCGCCTTCTTGACTAATCATTAATATTTTGTTGATAGTCCTAAATATAGAGCTTTATTACAACTGTCACATACACTTATTATATATAACATTAACTAAGAAAACTAAACATTGACCAGTGAACCATGAAAATGAGATCAAGGTCAGATGAACCATGCCAGGCAGACATGTAAAAACACTGTGCGGGACAAATTTGCCATTCCGGTATCGGCAAATCTGACTTTGTCGGTTTACAAGATATCAAAAAAAAAATTTGCCCAGTGATAGATTATTGAAAAATTAAAAAAATGCCATATGTCCCAACTTGTCACTGTTGTCACTCTTGTCACTGCAGCTGATTAAAAGTACATTTCCCATGGGAAATTTGATAATTCCCATGGGAATATTAGAATTTCCCATGGGAACATTGGAAGTTCCCATGGGAAAAATTACTTTTCCCATGGGAAGTTTAGAGTTCCCATAGGAACTTTAAAGTTCCCATGGGAAAAGATGAATACAAAAAGTTCCCATGGGAATTAATTCTTCCCATGGGAACAAATTTTCTTCCCATGGGAACAATTTTTCTTCCCATGGGAACAATATTTCTTCCCATGGGAACAAATCTTCTTCCCATGGGAACAATTTTTTTTCACATAGGAACAATTTTTCTTCCCATGGGAACATACTATATTACAATACAAACATTATTTTCCATTTGAATTTTTTTCTTCAGAAAAATTACAATTTGTTGCAAATACTGGATATATGAGAATAAAAGAGAATATACTTCTGCCTTAGCTGGATGGAAAGCTGTAGGGCATAACACATTTTTGGAACCTTGTAAAACATCTCAGAAAAGCAGATTTGTCTCCGGGACAAGTTTGCAATTCCGCTGAGTGCAAAAGTTGTTCACCTTAATTTTTGGAGTTAAGTCAAAATGAAGTTGATAACTTGGTTGGTATTGGTTCCCTGATATTTGTCCTAAAATTGTTTGGCTCTAGCACCACTGTTGAAAAAGTTATGCCCCTTTTTTTCAACAATTTCCTTAGAGGAATAGTTGTTTTCCTCAAGGGAAATCAAATTTCCCTAAAGGGAAATTGTTTTTTCCTCAAAGGGAAATTGTTTTTTCAAGGGAAAAAGATTTCCTTCAAGACAACAAATTTCCTCTAATGAAATCATTGTTCTTCAAATTTCCTCTAAAGAAATTTCTGAACATCAAATTTCCCTTATTTGTTCTTGTTATACATTTCTTCGCTATACCATGTATACAAACAGTATGAATATAATTATTACAAGACTGTATAGTTGATGCAAATGATATTCAAAACTTTCATAAATGTTTGACTCAACATTTTAATGACATTGAAAATTGATAAAGTCTGACTGTTTAGATATAGGTATTGTTCATACTTTTTATAAAATTTAACTATGATTTATAAAAAAAATTGTAGCAAATGATTCTGTTTTCTTTGTAATTGTTTCAATGCAATACATTAATAAGCAACCAATTTGAATGTCATACCATTTGTGGTGTTCTAAAGAATTTGTTTATATATTTGCAGATTAAATAATAAAATATACACTTTTCGTGTTATTTTAAATTAAAATTTTCTTCTGTTTCAGCTTGTGTACAGTTTTCAATCCACTACGTAAGAATTCAGTGAATACATTATTCCATTCACTTAACATTTTCCTTCAATTCTAAGAGAAAACATTTTTGCAAATTGTTCTTCAATGATCTTCTTCCGTATATTTGATATGAGGGAGCGATGTAAATGAGTGGATAAAACTGGTGTTCCTTTTTTCAACAACAAAATAGTATTTGTTCTGCATTCTCCTTTCTTTCGAATAATATATATAATATGTTGTTGCTTTTATGCAATGGCGTTTTTGTGTATCTATGATAGAACTCCATTTTGTTTATTGGCATTATCATGTGATAATGATGAAATTTCCTGTTTCTTTTTTGCAGGAAAGCACACATTCCAGTTCAAATTAATCCAATTATGCACTTTGTAAATAAATTTCAACTTTAAGTTTCCTCTTCAGTAATGACCTATTGATCATGAAAACCAAGATGTCTGATCACCTATAAATACACAAAATAAACAAATAAAATGTTATAAATGGAGAGAGAAACAGCATTAAATGTTTTTCATATGTATCTTTCTTTATTAAAATTCATTAAGTAAACTTGAACCTTGCGAAAAATAATTAGCTGTGATGTAGACTAGAAAGTATAAAACGCAAAATAAAGTAGTCGCGAAAAATTAGTTGATTTACATTAGTCCAGTCTGTGTTTGCAGAAAATTTACATCATAGGTTGCTATTATATTCCTATTGTGCCTGTCCAAAGTTCAGAGCCTGTAGTTTTTGTAAGTTTAGTCTGACACTAAAATTTAGTGGTTGTTGTTGTTGTTGTTTCATACCGATTATATTTATTTTTTGTAATTTATTTTGTAATAAACTAGGCAATTAGTTTTACAGTTTGGACATGTTGGATTGTTTCAATTTTTCATCTTTGGGTCTTTTATAGCTGCCTACTTCGACTATAGGGTATGGATTTTCTCATTATTGAAGGTCGTCACAGGCCTACAATTGCTTTCTTAAAGCCATGATAGTTTTCATATTTAATATACCACATCTTTTAATTTTTATAGTAATCAGGATTATCATCTTTCAAGTTCAACAACTTTAAAAAATAAATAAAAGTGGCCTTACCATTTAGGTTCAGTTTGCTTCTGCAAATTTTAAATTGCCTATCATTTCTGCTGTTTATAATTTCTCTGTATCTTCTATAGTTCTTGTCCTATACATAAAAGAGTAAAAGTTATTATTGAATGGCATCTTGCATCAATATCTTTTTTTTGCTGTTTAATGTACATGATGTATATTAATGTGTGTTTAATAAGAAGAGTGCACACGCTGAAATGTCTCGCCTTCTTTTACTAATCATTGATAATATGTTGATAGTCCTAAGTATAAAGCTTTATCACAACTGTCACATAAACTTAACATTAACCAAGATGAATAAATAAAGACTAATGAACCATGAGAATGAGGTCAATGTCAGATGAACCATGCCAGGCAGACATATACAGCTAACAAGGCTTCAATGCAACAATTATAGTTGACCTATTACTTATAGTTTAAGAAAAATAGACCAAATCACAAAAAAACTGATCAATGAACCGTGAAAATGAGATCAAGGTCAAATAAAACCTGTGCCACTGACATATAGATCATAAAATATTTCTATACACCAAATACAGTTGACCTATGGCTTATAGTATTTAATAGATAAAGACAAAACTCAAAAACTTAATTTTGACCACTGAACCATGAAAATGAGGTCAAGGTCAGATGACATCATCCCACTAGACATGTACACCTTACAATCATTTCATACAACAAATATAGTAGACCTATTGCATATAGAATATTAGAAAAACAGACCAAAACACAAAAACTTAACTATAACCACTGAACCATGAAAATTGTCATAAATAGCATAGACACCTCTTAGTTTTGAGAACAACATGTGTTAATTGTGCAAGTATAATCATTGATAAATCATGCACAAGATTGACTTTTAAAAAAAAGCCTATTGAAATTTTCTGAAAGTATTGCATGCATTTATTAATATGACCAATTTCAAGAAATGCGCAAAGATGTGAGATGATTTATATAATTGTAATTTCAGGAATTTACAGTAAAGGCTTTCATCCCCACTGCATTTTGCACTTTTCCCACGTCAGGAGCCAGAAGTTATGGCCTTTGTGACCTTTTTATGATTTTTATTTTAGTTTCTTTTTTAATATCAAAGAGTTTAATATGACGTCCATTATCACTCAATCTAATTAAAAACCGATCTCTCATCGCTCCTGTTTCTGATATGTCGCGTGGGAGATCTAACGAAACCGGCTTTGGGGTCACATGTGAGTGAACTGAAAGTCATGAATTTATAAAGATATGCAATTGAGTTGACGACCTATTAATAAGCCAATCAAAAAAGTTTATGAATTATTTTGACTGACGATTTCGTCGTAAATAAAATGAGTTACATCCCTTTGCCTTACGTTAAACTTCCAAGATCGTGGAAGACTCAATTTCATTGGTCGAAAAAGACACACCTACGAGGTCACTCACATGTGACCTCAAAGCGGGTTTCGTTAGATCTCCCACGCGACATATCAGAAACAGGAGCGATGAGAGATCGGTTTTTAATTAGATTGATTATCACTCAACTAGTATACATTTTTGTTTAATGGCAAGCTAAAGCATGCCTCACAGGCAGGGATCCAGGAGGGTCTGAGGGTTTGACATGTTGGAACCCCCCTTTCTACATTGTTCTTTATTGGACGATCAATGCATTTGAATTTTAAAATTAACACCATTCGAACGTAAATATATTTCAAAATTAAGATGCTGCTATGTAAAATCCCAGTAGAGCTGGGAAGATGGTATAAGTCATTCCAAAAGAAGAAAGGACATGCAATCTGTGTTTAACTGCAATTGGCAATGAATTCCCGTTATTTATTTGAATGCAATTCTTTATTAGTTAAAAAATATCAGAAATCAGCATATCCCAGAGTACTATGTGAAATATCAGAATTAAGCAAAAATGAAAGGACTAACTGTCATTGACAAATATTAACTTATGATTTAAAAATGTGTCTATATTCATTTCAAAGTTAACTAAAATATTATAAGGCAGCAACCATTTGATTTTCTGGGGGGGCTATGGTTTTTTTTTCTGTGCAAACTTTTTTTTTCGCCTGTGGCGAAAAACAATCATTTTTTTTCACGACAAGTCGAAAACAATTTTTTTCTTTCAATTTTAGCATTACATATAGTGGCAGCTGAGGGTGAAACAAACAATTTTTTTTTCTCAGAATCAAAAACAAATTATTTTTTTCTCCAAAAACTGGAAACAAACTTTTTTTTCCAAAAAAAACCATAGCCCCCCCCAGAAAATCAAATGGTTGCTGCCTAATGTTAAAATATTATAATATAAAGTAATTTTCCATATATTTTATTTCTAAGTTGTTTTTTTTTTTTTTTAATTGTATGTGATTGTATTTTGTAATTTACCTCTTGTTTCACATGTCAATGTGACGGAGTGTTTTTCAAATAAAGCATATTGTATTGTATTGTATTGAATGGGGACATGTAGTTGGACCCCCCCCCCCCCCCCCCATTTGTCTTTGGTTAGGAAACCCTCCTCGGGTTGTGGGATTTTCTCGTTGCATTGAAGACCCATTGGTGCCCTTTGGCTGCTATCTGCTCTTTGGTTTTTTGATACATTTGTAGGATTTAATAATGTCCTCCATGAAAAAATGTCCACCGGACACATTTTGACAATATTTACTTATTTAAATGTGTCCTGGACACAATTTCCTATGAAAATATGTCCTTAGGTATGAAAAAGTGTCCATGCACATGGACATTATTCACTACCATAATATTGTCCAGGTGGACATTTTTTTCACAGGACATTGTGTCCGCCAGGGCACTTTTTGATACGATTAAAGTATTAAATGATTCCATTGCCTTGTTATTACTGGACGCATTGTAACTTTAATTACGAACTTGAATTAATTGTTACTTTGACATAAAAATTGTCTCATTGGCACTCATACCATCCTAATCTTCATATCTATATTTTTTAATATAATTATATATACATGTTAGATGCTGTTCTATTTTATTTTCCTTTGAAGACACAATTAAATAACATTCACTACGAAAATTTGTTCAGCAGATGGACCATATTTCATAACTGTTGCTGTAAAATGCTGTCCACTTAGGAGACAATATTTCATGGCAATGGACATTATTTATTTTCTATTGCCTTCTTATCTGACATAATAAATATTACAAAATTCTTCATATTTGATTTTACACTCCCTTCTTATTGTTATTCTTTCATTGTCATAACCATTTGTTTGGAATTTCTTAGAACTTAAATTTCTCTATATTCACTTCCTTCCTTCCATCCATTATTTATTTGTTTACAATAGACAATAGACAATAGACAATATTTTATTCGCACAAACACATTTACATTAAATGGTTATGGCATACAAAATTAAGACAATAAACTGACAATAGTTAAATTGTATATTGATCAATATACAAATTACATTTGTATATTGATCAATTTCTCATCAATCCTTAATATTTTAATTAAAATTTAAGTATAATAAAACTTTGTAATGACCTTTGTATTACTTCCCTTAGAGGACACAATTTAATAGCAACTACTATGAAAATTTGTCCTGTGAGTGGACACTATTTCATATTGTTAGCAGTAAAAATTTGTCCTTTTGAGGGACACCATTCCATGGCAATGGACATTATTAAATACCAAATTGCAATGAAAAAGTGTCCATGTGGACACTTTTTCATAGGACACTATTATGTCTTACACATTCCCCATTTACATTTCGATTTTATATTAAGTTCTATTATAAATGTTAGACTTCTTGTTGATTTGGTTTCACATTTCGGCTTCGTCAGAGGAAAGCGTTCCAGAAATAAAATAGCCTTGCAAGACGTCATAATTATTTGGACTAGATTTTCACCACCATCAACATTGTAAAGCTTGTCTCACTGTGGAAGAAATGAGTTTGGCGCGTTTACAAAAATATAATTGTCTGTGCTGACAGGGGAGTGTGTGTGCATACCATTATTTAAATTTTCTAAACCTTCTTTTTCAATATTTTGTGCATTTCTTGGTAATACACTGTTAGACCTCGAGTGCTGCTTTACAAAAACGATCAACTTACAAGTAATGTAGGGGAAGGAAACTAGCTAAAAAGACCAAAAATAAGCCACAACTAATGGGGTCTCATTGGGGGTTCTGTTCACGGATCTCGCTCTATAGTTACTAGCCCCACAGGACGCAATTACGACTGGACACAATTACGAACGATTTCCAATGTTTGCCCTCTGAGATCATATTTGTTTATATTTATCAATAAATGTTTTTATAAATAAAAACCCTATTAAAAATCCCTTGTTTTCATGCTAATACAATTTATGTGCACTTGGTGAATGTTGATGACAATGACAAAATCATTCTGAAAATATTATAAGAACGGCAATCTGACCTGGAAGTTATATAAAAAAAAACATAAAGGTAAGTGCATATTGCCTTCTTTTGTTAATATATAGAAAGAAAAATATCTCCTGATTCTGTTCATATGCGTGATGCCTTTTATCATGCCCAAATAACCCCATACTTGACGTTTTTTAGACTCTTGTGAACCTATTTATGGCCCAAAAAAAATATGTTAATTTTATTGAAAAGTCCAGAGAACTCCGAAAGAAATGTTGACCAATATAAAAAAAAATCATAGATGAATGATAAGTACACCACCGAAATGGATAAACTTGAATTTAGTGCTCCTTTAAAGGAGGAACTTACACAAAAACAAAAAAAAATCAGAAATCTTTCCTTTACACATGACCGACATTTCGTCTGCAACCACTGCTGAAGTAATTGAAGTAAAAAACAAACTTGTGCTTTTTATTTTCCTATGAAAATGTGTTTGAGATAAAGATTAATGTATGCTTTATCAATATAGACTGTTGTCATTGATTTCTTCTGCAAGATATATCAATATAGTGCTGTTCGGAATTGCGTCCATATGTGGCTCTCTTGACCCGTAAAACGAGGTCACGCAAATCTTACTAAAGTATCCCAACGTGCATAAAAATTTATGTGGGATATGATGCAAAATGGAAAGCCTTCATACATCTTAAATTCTATGGTATAAAAAATTCAAGAAAAGTAGTCTACTTAAAAAAAATATTAATCACAGTTCAAAAATCGTTCGTAATTGTGTCCGGTGAGGCTATTTATTTTTTTTAGATTCCCGCATCCCGCTTACACTATGTAGGTAAACAATTCTAATATTTTTGTAATTTCCTATGTCCCGCTAAACTTCATTTCCAGTTTTCACGGCACAATAATTTGACTATTAGTGACACTAAGTACTGTGGTATTTTCACGGTACTTTACCAATAAGGCCATATATTTCGGTGTGTAGAAATACCGCAAAGGAATTCTTAATGGCGCTGACTAAGAAGAAAGTTTTTGCATTAAGGACACTAAAACGATGTTTTCAGATCACAGAGAATATGGATATATAGGAGGATATGATTAAATACCTCATATCTGTAAAGTTAGGTATCAATAGATATTGTAATTTTGAAGTTAAATGACTTTTTAATCAACGCGTGCCACTCGGCACGTGACCAACGGCTTATTGCAAATTCAATAATCATCATGTTCAATCAACTGTATCCGTGTATCTGTATCAATATAAATTCTGCCAATGTAGGCACACCTCCAAAGGAGTTGAATATGTAATCCTCCACCACACAATGTTATAATACACAATGAATGTCAAATCCAATTACGAATACACAGTAAAATATCGGTAAAAAGTGACTTTTCTGTAATGCCACCGTTATGTACATTTAATATATAATTTGACAATAAAAAGATAAAAATTTATCTTTAATTTTGATCTGTATGCACCCATATATAATAACCAAAATTTATTAAGGTTTATTTAACTGTCTATTTGATTTGATTGCAAAAAAATTTAATTCACTAATCATCATGTTCAATCAACCTAATCCAATACACAATTGTCTTTTTATCGTTACTTATTGATTAATTAATGGTTGTTGTTGAATAAACCTAACGGTTTAGCGTGGTAAAATTTCAAGTTTATGAAAGAAAAATAAAAATAAAATAATTTTGTGTTTTTAAACTTTGCCTTTGTTATATTTTGTTTTTAAGGAAATTGCTATGCAAGCTTTTTTTTTTAAATTAAAGAACCCTATTTTGAGATACAAATTGAGACAAAAATGCTTTTGAGATTTCGTTTCCTTGTTAACAACACAAGAGTTTACATATATTATCATTATACCTTGAATGAGTGACATATGCATGAGAGTATGTGGTGTCCGTGGGGTTCTTCAAAATCCGATAACAGAAGTAATATAGAAAAACTCCAAGAGGTAAAATTATATTACGTTTTAAAAAGAGACTATAAATCATAACTGTCTCCTATGAACAATAACTCTAAAACTGATGTCAATGCTTTTTTTTAACAATTCATCTTTATTTCAACAATTGAAGATGAATACCATTTTATTTTATAATGTAATAAGCATCGTGATGTAAGAAATATAATTCACAATGTGCAGGCGCGAATCTAGAGCTTGAAGCGGAGGTTTGGGGGAGGGGGTACGTGATAAATGTTTAGAATACTAGAGAAGTTTTCTTGTTATATAAAACCATATGTTTTTCAATAAATGGCAAACTTTTGTTCATCCGGCATATGGTTACTCTAAATAAACTTTTGATTAGTTTAATTATTTGATTACAGATCGTATCTACCCGTTTTGCAATTGCTGTATTACCCTAAATGAGGCTAATAAAGATATGTATAATAAAATGATAGAGGTAGCAGTCTTGGATTGTCTTAATTAAATCCTTTGATCCTCTACTTATCAAGTAGCCAATGTAATTATGACTTGTGTATATTTAAAGAAGTTACTATATATATCTTTATTCTCATAAAGCAAATGCATTACATTTATATTTTCTATAAAAAAAAAAAAAAAGCTTCTTCAGAACTGGTTTTCTTGTACTTGACATAACTTCAGAGAATTTAACTGTATTTTGCCGTTTTGTAAAATATGCAGTTAAAAACTCTTCGTTTTTGATTGAAAAATTTGCATTCAAATATAAAATGATATTCGTCACCTATTTGTCGATTGTTACATAGACTGCAAAAGCGGTTTTCTCTGATTACGTTTTGCCATCTTCCTGTTTCAATCGGCAACTTAGTATTAGTCGATTGAAATCGACAAAAAACAATAGCGTCTTTGAAGTCCAAAATATTAAAATATTCTTCAATTTCAAGTTTTTCTTAAAAATTTTGTAGTTTATACCTTTTGACGAATTTTGAATGAGGGAATTCCAGTTCTGAATATATTGATCTAGCAATCTCTGCTTTATGACAGTTTTTAACCATTCTTTATTAAGAAAATTTTGTGACTCCCATATGTTTGAGAAACCACAATCTTGAAATATTTTTTGTATAAACAAGATCCATTTTATCTGGTTATGTAGCGACAACGTGTCACCCTATTCAATATATAGTAAAGATAACATTAAAAAATATTTTAAGATTTTCAAGCGGTGTGGTTGGGTGTCACGTTGACAGGGGGGGGGGGGGGGGGGGGGGGGGGCTGGGTTCACCTTAATTATGATTAAAACATTTTTTTTGTACTGCCTCTAACCAACAGAAACTAAAATCTCATTAAAAATGAAAAATCAGAATATATTTTAATATAAAATTTGTAGAACAGAAGTTAAGTATCCCATAAAACATAATGAATCATTATACATGCAGAGACCAAAGCAGCAAAGATATAGTCAATAGAATCTATTTGCATTTGCCTATGTTCTATCCTTATAAAACCTTGCTGTGAGGCATGGTCCCTGACATCAGAAAAATGAATGAAGTATTGGCAACTGGACGTTAAGCAACCAAATATAAATCCTCACTTTTCCGTGAAGTGTTCACAATTATTTGTCTTTTTAAAATTAAAAGGATTAAAAATTCCCAAACTGAAAAGAGTTGAAAATACTTTATTACTTTAGAAGTAAAAATTATAACAGACAGAATAAATACGCCAGAAACAAACAAATGGGAAAAAAATAGAGAACAATTTGAAATACCATATATACATGTTTAAACAGTATACTAGCAGATTATGAACGGGTCAAGGTTGAGCGAACGTGAATTTCTACCTATTACACTAAAAAGGTGACAATCAATTTTTTGAGGCACGTGTCGAATACACATTAGATAACTTTCTAATTAAAAAAGGTATAATTGTAAAATTTAAAATTATGAATTTTTACAAGTCTATTTTTATATGCCATGTCCTTTGTAACAGTTGTATCATTCCATCAGGTCCTTAGTGCACTAAGGAGGTCCTTTGCGGTATTACTACGGACCCCATATATTTGAAGCTGTTCAAAATACTGTACATTATAGGTACGTATATCAGATTGAACAATAATTGTCATATATATAAAAAGAATAAGTAATCTGGTATGAAATATGTCCACTGGAACGATAATATATATATTATAGCCAGTCAAGGTCGTTAAAAACTTCCATTTGTTGTTGTCCACTGAAAATAAGCTCTTGAATACACAAATCCCCGTTTTATTAATTCCAAATTTATTTGTTAGTATTTCCTGAGACTACTATTTTATAGTAGTCTCAGGTATTTCTTATTCTTTTTCTTATGATTTTATCATATTTTTTTTGTGAAATTCTCTGTGTGGTTGAACATGAAATTGCCTCCGATGCTACAAAGAAAATTTGTTTAATGTCAAATGTTGCAATATATGCTAAGTATTACACGTGGACAGGATGTTCCCCAAAAAATAAGTTATACACACCCCGAGGGTACACGCTAGACGTGTCATATGGAAAATTACTGGGTCACCTGTAAGATGGTAATCAGCCATGCAACTAATCAGGTTACTTAACTGACCATTTCACTTCAATTTAAAGTTTATCGGTAGATCAAAATGATAAATTCGTTTTAATTAAACATTTCAGATCTAAAGGATTTATCATTATAATGAAGTGAAATAATTAAACCATATCGTATTATTTTCAAAAGATTATTTATTTTCATATTTTTTTTTTATCTATGCCGGGAAAGAATTGAAAACTGTATTTATAATTTTTAAATTTATTTTATAAAAAAATCCGTGTAGGTCTCATGAAATGGAACCCACGCATTCCTACTTAAGATTTATAAAGGAGTAGGTTCAGTAAGACCCCTTTTCGGCCCCAAAATATAGCAGTTTTACTAAATTGTATAGTACTAGAACCGAACACCTGTTTTGGGATATATATACATATAGTTAATTTACCGTAAATAACTGCGAGAAAATGAATAATACACAAGTTGATAATTGTCTCTTCTCTGCTTATCAATTTGCATGCAATATTTTCTCTGATTTACTTGTGAGATCACCGACACTAATAATAATTACCTAAAAAAAATAGGTGCTCCGTACTGGGAAGATCATATCGGATCCTATCAATTTATTGGTTCCATTCCCCCAATTAAATGAGTCTAAACGTCTCCTTAGAAAAAATGCCTTGCAATGCGTCTGAACTACTAAGTACTTCCATATAATTTCGAAAACAGATAATAATCTATTTCACTGGATGATATTGGGCTGACGGATTTTTAAATGGAAATGTATTAATTTTTATTTATAGCACAAGTTTTACAAGGCAAGATTATTCACCCTTTTCGCCCTACAAATCAAATGGTTGCCTCCTTACACCTACACGAGCTAAAACATATACATATGAACATTTGATATAATTTATTTTGTGTGACAACTCTTCAAAAATGACCTGAGTGAAAGGTTGACATGGGCAGATCCAGAAATTTCCATTTTTTTAATTTTTTTTTTGGGGGGGGGGGGGGGCAGAGGGGGATGCTTGCTCCAGTCATGCTTCAGTGATTCCCTATATAATCAACAAAATATTTCACACCAAAAAGGGGGGGGGGGCGGGGCTTTCTCCTTAATAAGAAATCTCTGTTTTCAGGCATAGGCTCATATAAATTTGCCTTTTGAAGAACTGAAATAAATATGAAACGGCTAATGAGTTTTTAGATGCTTTACATTAAAATACATCATGTACATACATGTGACATACACAATTATATATAAATGTAGAATCAAATCTTGATAAATGTATGTAGTTGAAATTGTTAGCTTTAAACATTAAAAAAATGAACTCCCAAAGTTTAAACACAATTAAGAATGACCATGATGTACATGATGTAGTCTGTAATGTATGCCATTGCCATGAAGCTAGATCATTGTAGGTAAACTGTCATCTATTCCCTTAAATCTTTGTCCCCAGTCACCCCAAGTTTGATTTAAATTAGGGAGCTACCATTTGATTTTTATGGGGGGCTAGGATGAAATTTGAAAAAAATAGGCAGAACAGGAGTTTTGAGAGAAAAAAAAGGCAGGATGAGACACTAGCAAAAAAAAAAAGTCAGGACGACAATTTAGGTAAAAAAAGTCAGGATAAACTAAAAAAAGAAAGGCAGGAACGAACAGAGTGAAAAATAAAAAGGCAGGACAGAGATTACAGCTAAAAAAAAATGCAGGATAAAATTTTTCATCCTAGCCCCCCCCCCCCCCCCCATAAAAATCAAATGGTAGCTCCCTTAGTCAAGTATATATCTACTCTATTAGGTCTCTAGTTTGGATAGTGTATAACTTGCAAATTAAAATCATACTCCTTCCAAATTTCTTTCTTTAAAATATTATGGATGAAATGGCAAGTAAAGAATGAAATTAAATTGGATGAAATGTGTCAATTTTTTTGGTAAAGTAGTATGTCTGAAGTTGTCAAACTTAATGACAGACCCTTCAGGGGCGGATCCAGTCATTTTAAAAAGGGGTTTCCTAACCCAGGACAAAAAGGGGGGGGGGTAATTACATGTCCCCATTCAAATGCATTGATAGTCCAAAAAAGGGGGGTCTTTGACACATTCCCCATTCCCATTCTCAATTTTATCATGTAGTCATCGTAGTCCGAAGACACTTGGTTTTCGCATAATTACTTTTAGTATAAGTTAACAGAAATCTATGAAACTCAAACACAGGGTTTGTGACCAGAGTTTTTGTCCAGAGTTTAGAAATTACATGAATTAGGGGCCAAAAGGGGCCAATATTAAACTTTGTTTGATTTTATAGAAAATTGAATTATTGGGGTTCTTTGATATATATGTTCCAGACCGTATGAGTATTTGGACCGTACGCGTACGGTCTGGACCGTATGCGTACTTTTTCAAAATACTCATACGGTCGGACCGTACGCGTAAGGTACGGTCTGACTATTATTAAAAAGTTGGTCAAGTTTATTAGATACAAATGCATATAGCAGATCAACATAACTTAACTATCAAATTAATTTAAAAAAGTTCAATTGTAATTGAAACTAAAACTTTATATTCTAACTTGTTTTTAATTCACGTTAATTAAATATGCTAATCTCTTGTATTAAGCATGTCGATCAGTAGTACATTAATTGTATTATGAACGCTGAAATTGAAGATATCGGAAGTAAACATAAAGTGGGAGTTCAATTGTTTTAAAATATTTAGCAACTTTACCACAAAAAAAAATGCAAAAGAACATGCATGAACTGCATACATGAAATTGCTAAAAATATTACGTTACTTGAATTGTGTCACCTTGGGCGAGAGTACCAAAATAGGATTCATATATACAATTAAACAAATACCTAATTTCAATTGTTCGTTTGTTCATTTTATCTATCTAATTGTAACAAATTATCAATAACAATTTGTAAAACTAAAAATAAAGATTGTTTCAATTTAACCCATATGATCAAATAACATGTATTGTCAGATCGTACTGGACCGTACGCGTATACTTATACGGTCCGACCGTACGCGTATGGTCGGACCATATGAGTATACGTATACGGTCCGGACAGTACGCGTACGGTCCAAATACTCATATGGTCTGGAACATAATTCGTCGCTGTTATACAAAAACCTCGTATCTAAGGTTTTGATTATTTTACACCAGGCAGTAAAAACTGAAATCTTTTTATCGATTATTTAGAATTAAATGTGTATGTTCCACTGTATGCGAAAATATCTGATCTTCTAACCAATAAATTACCAAGACGAGCAAAAATGTCTGCACCTATATTGTATTTTAAAAGCTTTTCATATTATTTCTAAGCTTTATTAGCTTTGAGAATCTAAAATTGATTCAGTAAACTGTAGCTGTTATGATGCCAGCTGCCGTGCCGTGTGTTTTTCTTTTGAGATACGATATTTTCGAACAACAAAATGTCTCACCAATCCGACTACACTTTTTCGTCACATGTCAGAATTCAGGTTAATGATTGGTTAGAAGATCAGATATTTTCGCATACAGTGGAACATACATATTTAATTCTAAATAATCAATAAAAAGATTTCCACAAAAAATTGAGATACGAGGTTTTTGCATAACAGCGACGAATATATATATTCCAAATCTAACTGTGTATTTAGATTCCTAGTTTTTTGGTCCTGTTTAAATTGGTCTATCTTAAGGTTCAAAGGGTCCAAAATTAAACTTATTTTGATTTTAATAATATTTAAATTCTTGGTGTTCTTTCATCATGTTAATATGCTGAATCTGAATATTTACTTAGATTTTTAGTATGGGCCCAAATTTCAAGTTGGTCCAAATTGGGGTCCAATATTTTACTTTGTTTGATTTCAAAAAAATTGAATATATGGGGTTCTTTGATATGCCGAATCTAACCATTCATCATGTTCATTTAGATTTTTGATATTTTGGCCCGTTAACAAATTGGTCCCAGTGGCGGATCCAGGGGGGGGGTTCCGGGGGGTGCGCACCCCCCCTTTATTTTTGCCGATCAATGCATTTGTATCGGGACATATGTTTTGCACCCCCCCTTTGCCCTGTTTGCCCTGGGTTAGCACCCCCCCTTTCGAAAATTCCTGCATCCGCCCCTGGGTCCACATTGAGATCTAAAGGGTCCAAAATTGAACTTTATTTGATTTCGTCAAATAATGAATTATTTGGGTTTTTTTATCATGTTGATATGCTGCATCTAACCATGTATTAAGATTTTGAATATTGGACCATTTTAGAGGTTAATTGTCAATTTAAAATTTTTAAGTACTTGGACCACATTCATTCAATGTCAGAAACCTATGCTGCATCAACTATTGAATCACAATCCAAATTTACAATTCAGAGTTGTATCCATAAAATTGAGAATGGAAATGGGGAATTTGTCAAAGAGACAACAACCCGACCAAATAAAAAACAACAGCAGAAGGTCACCAACAGGTCTTCAATGTAGCGAGAAATTCCCGCACCAGGAAGCGTCCTTCAGCTGGCCCCTAAACAAATATATACTAGTTCAGTGATAATGAACGCCATACTCATTTCCAAAGTGTACACAAGAAACTAAAATTAAAATAAAACAAGACTTACAAAGGCCAGAGGCTCCTGACTTGGGACAGGCGCAAAATGCGGCGGGGTTAAACATGTTTGTGAGATCTCAACCTCCCCCTATACCTCTAACCAATGTAGAAAAGTTTGATATGAATGTTGTGTCCATACTTACTCCAACTGTTCAGGGTTTAAAGTATACGTTTGTATCAAGCTGAGCCATGCATAGCATTCTTATTGGTTATTTATATATTAATTTGAAATTTTGACGAGTGAGACACATACAGATTATACTGTAAACAATATTCCAGAGTTTAACGTAGTCAAGCAAAACAAATCATAGAAGAATAGTTGAATCATGTTTTTGTTGTCCAATGAAAAATTAGTACGAACACCAAGAAGAAGTATGGGAATGTTTGTTTTTTAAACTATTGACCAGGGTGAAAGTCTTTGAAAGTCATGACTGACAAAAAGTTTGTGAAATGAAATAGCACAAATATTCCATTTTTAGCTCACCTGTCCCGAAGGGACAAGTGAGCTTATGCCATCACTTGGCGTCCGTCGTCGTCCGTCGTCTGTCGTCGTAAACTATTTCAAGAATCTTCTCCTCTGAAACTACTGGGCCAAATACTTTCAAACTTTAACTGAATGTTCCTTAGGGTATCTAATTTATAAATTGTATCCGAAGTTTTGATCTATCAACAAACATGGTCGCCATTGCTAAAAATAGAACATAGGGGTCAAATGCAGTTTTTGGCTTATAACTCAAAAACCAAAGCATTTAGAGCAAATCTGACATGGGATAATATTGTTTATCAGGTCAAGATCTATCTGCCCTGAAATTTTCAGATGAATCAGACAACCCGTTGTTGGGTTGCTGCCCCTGAATTGGTAATTTTAAGGAAATTTTGCTGTTTTGGTTATTATCTTGAATATTATTATAGATAGAGATGAACTGTAAACAGGAATAATGTTCAGCAAAGTAAGATTTACAAATAAGTCAACATGACGGAAATGGTCAGTTGACCCCTTTAGGAGTTATTGCCCTTTATAGTCAATTTTTAACCATTTTTCGTAAATCTTAGTAATCTTTTACAAAAATCTTCTCCTCTGAAACTACCTGGCCAAATACTTCCAAACTTTAACTGAATGTTCCTTAGGGTATCTAGTTTGTAAATTGTACCCGAAGTTGTGATCTATCAACAAACATGGTCGCCATTGCTAAAAATAGAACATAGGGGTCAAATGCAGTTTTTGGCTTATAACTCAAAAACCAAAGCATTTAGAGCAAATCTGACATGGGATAATATTGTTTATCAGGTCAAGATCTATCTGCCCTGAAATTTTCAGATGAATCAGACAACCTGTTGTTGGGTTACTGCCCCTGAATTGGTAATTTTAAAGAAATTTTTCTGTTTTTGGTTATTATCTTGAATATTATTATAGATAGAGATAAACTGTAAACAGCAATAATGTTCAGCAAAGTAAGATTTACAAATAAGTCAACATGACGGAAATGGTCAGTTGACCCCTTTAAGAGTTATTGCCCTTTATAGTTAATTTTTAACCATTTTTCGTAAATCTTAGTAATCTTTTACAAAAATCTTCTCCTCTGAAACTACCTGGCCAAATACTTCCAAACTTTAACTGAATGTTCCTTAGGGTATCTAGTTTGTAAATTGTATCCGAAGTTATGATCTATCAACAAACATGGTCGCCATTGCTAAAAATAGAACATAGGGGTCAAATGCAGTTTTTGGCTTATAACTCAAAAACCAAAGCATTTAGAGCAAATCTGACGTGGGTAATATTGTTTATCAGGTCAAGATCTATCTGCCCTGAAATTTTCAGATGAATCAGACAACCTGTTGTTGGGTTGCTGCCCCTGAATTGATAATTTTAAGGAAATTTTGCTGTTTTTGTTTATTATCTTGAATATAATTATAGATAGAAATAAACTGTAAACAGCAATAATGTTCAGCAAAGTAAGATCTTCAATTAAGTCAATTTGACCAAAATTGTCAATTGACCCCTTAAGAAGTTATTGCCCTTTAAAGACTTTTTTCACAATTTGTTCATCATGTTGACTTACTTTAAAAAATCTTCTCCTTTGAAACTGCTGTATCAATTTCAGGCAAACTTAGGCTAAATGAGTTTCAGAGTATCTAGTATAAATTTTATATTTTATTTCCTTGTATGTCAAGAAACATAGCTCCTATGGCTAAAATAGAACATAGGAGAAAATGATTATTTTTTTTGGCTTTTGAAGACGATCCAAAAAACATTTAAATAAATTGAAAAGCCAAAATAATCATTGATGAGAGATTTAACCAAAAGAATTAAGGTTAGCGATTCAGGCTTTTGAGAGCCTCTTGTTATTAAATATTATTGTATATAAAGAAAATACTGATGTTTAATAATAGTTTTTACCCTTTTTATGTTTTATAGGACAAGAAATATAGAAAAATAATGAAAAATATAAACAGTTTCAATAGAAATGAGCGACAAAACATGAAGATAAACAGAATACAACAAGGCCTAAATGGTAAGACCACTTCTATATACTGTAAATTCAGAAATTATTGCTTGCATTTATTATTGTGATTTTTCAGGGAATGGACAACTTATTGTGATTACAAAAAAAATCTGCATCAATTATATATACATGATATATATCATGTATATATGTTTCTGTTATCAAAATATGATTTCTTATTTTTGCAATGCTCACCCAGTCACATTAATCGCATTACTAAAAACCTCTGGATAATTTCTGAATTACAGTAATAAACATGATAAAAGTAATTGCCTTTGAATGATGACTCTTATAAAAATAAGAAGATGTGGTATGGTAAATGAGTGACTTATCCACCAGAGTTCAAAGAAGTGGATGCAAGAAATTAAAGGCCAATGATGGGCTGGCCTTCAATAATGAGACAACACTTCCTTTATAGGTCAGCCAATAAAGATCCCAACATGAAAAGATTTAAACAATCCAATTTAGTTCAACATGTTCAAAAACAATAACCATGATAACAATTAATAAAAAAAATATCATGTCTGTGAGCACTCAACCTCTTACCTGACCATAATATAGGACAGTGGTTCAAATAACACAGCATATGAACATTCTATAACAACTTTTGCAAGTGGCTAAACTTTAAATATCACTGCAAGGCACTAAACAACGAATATTAAATGTTGGACACAAAGCACTGAAATAAGAGAACTCATATAAAGCATGACAAGTAAGAATATCAAATGAAAGTTTCTCAAATGTTAAAGTCATATGAAACGAGTGAGTGATGAAAAATAAAGTTTGTCCAACTTTTGAACCAATGCATGTATACATCATAAACTTAGTCCTCTGTGCACGATTTTATCATTATTTTCACAAGTATATCATATAAATCGTCAATTTTTTTTCTCTCTATTTGTTATGATTTAACAAATAATGCTGCTCATTAAATGCCGTGTTTTGAAGCTGAGTTTTTCCGATTGCCACCTTATAGTAAACAAATCACAAAAAGCATGGGTATTGAGCACGTGTTTAACATGTATAATCAGCTATTTGTTTATTTCAATGACAGATCCTTGCATATTGTGGTCACCAGATTTTTACGAGGAGGGTTACGCTCGGGTCACTATGTATATGGAAAATATGTATCGGCGAATTGCTTCCTGGAAGCAATCAATTAAAAATAAGTAAACTTCTTCTAAATGTGGACAAATTAAAGAATTTTCGCCAGAAAAAAGTATATGTACTTAAGTTGCATAATGAAAACTATCCATTTAGTTATAAAAAACATAATTATTATACATATTTTTTTTTAATTTGAGGTTTCTTATGACTTTAATTAAAACATGATAAAATAAGCCTATTAATATTGCTGTTTTTTTCTCCATTTATATTGTTTATAACTTTTTATTTTTATTTTGTGTATTTATAGGTCAGATATCTTGGTTTTTATGATCATCGTCAGGTCCTGCAAGTCTATACTGAAGAGGAAACTTATTTGTTAATACTTTTCTACATAATGTGCTAATTGGATTAATTAATGTGAAATGAACTCAATTGTGTGTTTTCTGGAAAAAGAAATAGAAAAAATTCTACAAAATTGCTATAAACAAAATGGAGTACTATCAAAGATGCACAAGGACACAATGGTGTAAAATGTAACAACCTACATATTCACTGATGGATTATGGAGAAATTAAGATAAAAAATAGTATCTTTGTCATGTTTGTTGTCGAAATAAACACATGCGTTATCCATTCATGTACATAATATTATGTACATGGCTCTCCATCATATCAAATATACAGAGAAGATGTTTGAAGAACAAGTTGCCAAAATTTATTCAACCAATTGAAGGAAGATGTCTTGTGAATGGAATTATTTATGCACTGAACTGTTATGTAGGGGGTAGAATAATTATACACAGCAGCTGAAACAGAAGACAAGTTAATTTGACATGAAAAGTGTTTAATTTATATAATCTTTTGTATCAACATGATCAATAATTCAGTCTAGGAGAAAATATATTTATACTGTTTGTCAATGTTTGTACTGTTATGAAATTTTTATAGAGGAAAAACATTTCCTGAAGGGAAATTTGATGTTCAGAAATTTCCTTAGAGGAAATTTGAAGAACAATGATTTCCTAAGAGGAAATTTCCTCAATGGAAAATTTGAAGCGGCAAATTTCCTCAAGAGAAAAAGAATTTCCTCAAAGGAAATAATTAGGCAGCAAATTCCCTAAGGGAAAAAGAAATCTTTTTCCCTTGAGGAAAACTCTTTTTCCTCTGAGGAAATTGTTGAAAAAAGGGGCATTACTTTTTCAACAGTGGTGCTAGAGCCAAACATTTTTAGGACAAATATCAGAGAACCAATACCAATCAAGTTATCAACTTCATTTTGACTTAACTCCAAAAATTAAGGTGACAACTTTTGCACTCAGCAGAATTGCAAACTTGTCCCGGATACTGTTAATATTCTTATACAAGACCTGTTTATTTTCTCTTGCTTATGACCTTAGATATATTATTAATGCTGTATGTTTATGCTTATGACCTTAGATATATTATTGCTGTATGTTTATGCTTATGAAATTAGATATATTATTGCTGCATGTTTATACTTTTGACCTTAGATACATTATTGCTGTATGTTGATTGTCACTTGCTTATGACCTTAGATATATTATTGCTGCATGTTTTTTTTTAAATGCTTATGACCTTAGATACATTATTGCTGTATGTTGATTGTCACTTGCTTATGACCTTAGATATATTATTGCTGCATGTTTATGCTTATGACCTTAGATATACTATTGCTGTATGTTGATTGTCTTTTGCTTATGACCTTAGACATGTTAGATATACTATTGCTGTATGTTGATTGTCTTTTGCTTATGACCTTAGATATACAATGTATAATATTGCTGCATGTTTATGCTTATGACCTTAGATATATTATTGCTGTATGTTTATTGTCACTTGCTTATGACCTTAGATACCATTATTATTCATGTTATTTGTGCAGGTTTATTGACACTTGCTTAAGTTATTTTATTGCTGTTTGTTTAATTTTCTGTTTTTGTTTCACACATTTTACTTGATGGTGTTATCTCAGTGAAAGATGAAATATTAAAACACAAGTGCCTTATTTGTTATACCAATTGTAATGTTTTGTCTTTTTGAAAATGATATTCTCAAATGTACATAACTTAAATTAAGAAGTGTTGAAATTAAGTAAGGATATGGTATGTGATTGCCAATGAGACAACTAAAAACCAGAGATAAAGGTATTTTCAGCCAGTGACTGAACAGCCGTCAACAATGAGCAAGACCTATCAACATTTAAATGTCTCCATGAAAAAAACACAAAAAGATTCAAATGGATAAACATAAGACACTGTGTGCAATGGTGTGAAAGCTATATATGCAAAACTATATACTGAAAATTCAAAAATTATTGCTAGCAATTGTAAGTGCGATTTTTCTCAATTTCATCATTTTTTTGTGTGCAAAATTTAGAATAATCCTGTTTAGTTCATAAAAAATTTCAATATGCAAGTGTATATTATTGTGATTATAACCCTGTCACTATTTTCACAATAATAAAAACAGCAGTAATTTCTGAATTTATAGTAGTTAAATTTTTGACACATAGTGATTCACTTTCAATTAAGCATGCCAAGACAAAAATCGTAGAACACACAATTATATATTTCTACAATTAAGATTCAAAGAAATACTTGTACCCATAATAACTTAGTCCGTTTTGTGAAATTGCTTCACTCATGCAATTAGAGGATTTTTTTATGTTTTCTTTTTAGTAATATCACTTCCCATGTGAACAATTATTGTTCCCATGGGAAAACATATTGTTCCCAAGGGAAAAATTATTGTTCCCATGGGAAAAATTATTGTTCCCATGGGAAAAATTATTGTTCCCATGGGAAAAAATATTGTTCCCATGGGAAAAGTATTTTCCCATGGGAAGAAAAGGAGTTCCCTTGGGAAGAAAAGTTCCCTTGGGAAATTTAAAGTTTCCCTTGGGAAATTTAGAACTTCCCATGGGAACAAACAATTTACTTATGTTCCCATGGGAACTTTAAAGTTCCTATGGGAACTCTAAACTTCCCATGGGAAAAGTAATTTTTCCCATGGGAACTTCCAATGTTCCCATGGGAATTTCTAATATTCCCATGGGAATTATCAAATTTCCCATGGGAAATGTACTTTTAATCAGCTGCAGTGACAAGAGTGACAACAGTGACAAGTTGGGACATATGGCATTTTTTTAATTTTTCAATAATCTATCACTGGGCAAATTTTTTTTTATATCTTGTAAACCGACAAAGTCAGATTTGCCGATACCGGAATGGCAAATTTGTCCCGCACAGTGTTTAAAGCTAACAATTCTTCCATACAACACATATAGTTGACCTATTGCTTATAGTTTAAGAAAAAAAAGACCTAAACAAAATTAATTTAACACTCAGCTATGAACCGTGAAAATGAGGTCAAGGTCAAATAAAACTTGCGCGACTGACATATACATCATTAAATATTTCCATACACCATATCTCAGATACTATTGGCAATAGGTCTAGTATATTTGGTGTATGGAAGGTGTACATGTTCAACTGGCAGGTGTCATCTGACCTTTACCTCATTTTCATTGTTCAGTGGTTATAGTTAAATTTTTGTGTTTTGGTCTGTTTTTCTTATTCTGTATGCAATAGGTCTACTATATTTGGTGTATTGAATGATAGGACGGTGTACATGTCTAGCTGGCAGGTGTCATCTGACCTTGACCCTATTTTCATGGTCCAGGATCAAAGGTAAGTTTTTGAGTTTTGATGGACTTGACCACCAAAACTTAACCTTGTTCACTGATCTATGAAATGAGGTTGAGGTCAAGTGAAAACTGTCTGACTGGCATGAGGACCTTGCAAGGTACGCACATACCAAAGGTAGTTATCCTATTACTTATAATAAGAGAGAATTTAATATTACAAAAAATCTTAACTTTTTTTTTCACGAAGTCACTAAACCATGAAAATGAGGTCAAGGACATTGAACATGTGAATGACGGAAAAAAACTAGTAACATGAGGCAACTATATACAAAGTATGAAGCATCCAGGTCTTCCACTTTCTAAAATATAAAGCTTTTAAGAAGTTAGCTAACTCCGCCGTAGTCGCCGCTGCCGCCGGATCACTATCCCTATGTCAAGCTTTCTGCAACAAACGTTGCAGGCTCGACAATAATTCATATCGTCAAACCCATGCGAAGTTTGAAGAAAAAAGGATCCGTAAGGTAGCGGCTTATTAGCAACATATATTTGTGTATATAAATTAGGAAATGTCAATCCATATGTTATCCAACAAGAGTAAATGTCAGCGGTGTAAACAATTGCAATCTACATCAACAATCAATAATCTTACCGTATAAATAGAGAATAATACATAGCAAAATCCGTATATGTCGTATCATCCCGAGACACCAATATCAGCCCAAGGGCCTTTAGGCCCGAAGGGTGAGATTGGTCGAGGGTGATACGGCATGTGATACGGATTTTGCCATGTTTTATACGCTTTATCATATATTTCAACAGGAGAGTATTATATTATATGAACTGTTTTCTGATCCATAGAACTGGGTTACCTTCAGTTCTACTTTTGTCTTGCTTCAAAAGCCTCTAAAAAGAACTTTTCAATTACTTATCCGAAGCACCTGGGTTACCTTACAATTTGCGTGCTGTTGTTTTAAAAATATTTTGTTTAGCATTGTATTTTTGAAACCGTATTTTTTTGTGTTTTGTATGTTTTATAGTTGCATTTTGTGTGCCAAAAAATATGAAAACTTGAAGTTCTTGACGTCACATACCACACAATGACGTCATTCAATAAATTACGTCACTGCCGAATGACCGTTCTATAGCTGGACCTATTTTGAGGGGAAAAAAATCTTAATTTAAAGTTTCGCGATATAGATTAAACAGCAGGCTATTTATCACATATGCAAAACTACTGTATTTACTACTAAACATAAATTATGATAAATAAGAAATAATTGATGCAAGCTATACTTTATTGTAGTTTTAACATGGGTAGGCATTATATTCGTGATTATTTTTGCCCGAGCGATAGTGAGGGCTAAAATAACAAGAAAGGAATATATATTAGATGTGTTGCCTATAAACATTCGACAAGAACAGATTTATGATTTGAACGTTGTAAATAGATTCATAATTCTTTATTTAAGCATTAACAGAGTGCTTTTATTATTGTTTTTTTGTTCTTGATTTTAAAGTATAAAAATATATAGTTTTTATATTGATTTATCCTGCTCGAAACCCTACTTCCACCTCCCCCTGGTAAATGATGAATGAAAAATAACATGACTGGAATAGAGAGTTGTCTAATTGGCACTTATACCACATCTTTTTATACGTTTTTACCTGTAACTTACCTATAAAAAATTCGGCGCAAATGAAATTTTTTTCGGCGCAAATGAAAGAAAAAATCGGCGCAAATGAAATGCATATCGGCACAAATGCATAACGCCGACCGCATCAATTATTTCTATTCTGAATAGGAAAATTAAGGTAATTTCTATGTCCGATAAGTATAAGTGTAAAAGCGTTTGTGTAGGCTCTTCCCTTTTTGTTTGTAAAGAATCTAACGACTGGCACTGTGATTTTTTAAGAGGGATGAGTTTGAACAGCCAGTATGAACGGTTGTCGTATCTAGGTCAAATGTGTCAATTTTGGAATGCAACACATAATAGTCATAATAAATGAATTAGTAACATCGTGTGCACCATTTAAAATAATATTTTTGTTCATTGTTTCTTAGAATTTAATATGGTGCACCTACGTGACCCAGAAAAAATTACAGTGATTTAGACAGCAAAAACAGTGCTAATGACATTGGAATAAAAAAAAGTCCTGGGTCACGTTGACGCAGTCACTTAAAAACTAAAAATTCGTTGTACTAAACACCTGAAAAGTGAATGATAATTGCAATATTTGAATAATAACAATAAGTTTACCCCACTCACCTCACCCAATTAGTGGTTTTGAAGTTCATCCAAACAAACTTCAAGCATCAGGGAATATTTTAACATAAAAAGTAGCTTTCAAAAACTGAACTTGAAAATAGAGAAAATAAGGGGGCCAAAAACGGGCCTTATCGTACCTTGTCATTTAAGTAAACACGTTTGTCGCGCATGCGTTCTTATGTACATGTATATACGTCTGTTCGTCCGTCTGTCCCGCTTTTTGTAAAAGTAATTTTTGCTAAAGTTGAACCTTAGTAAACATATTCACCATGATATGATCTTTCTCTTTCTAATGCCAAGTTTTTACCCCATTTTCACGGTCCACTGAATATAGAAAATTGTAGTGCGAGGGGGGCATCCGTGTACAATGAACATGTTCCGGACCATATGAATATTTGGTAGTCATTTTTACATGATTGATTTAATAGAGTGAATATTACTTACAAGTAAGAATTATAGTAAAACAAATCATTATCGGATTTGTCTAAACGAAAAGAAACATGTCGACTTTGGAAAATTACTTCAAGAAATTATGATATATAAATGAATTATTAAACAATAAGTAAATTGCTGAAATCAAATGCACTTTGGTCATTGAACCTTTTTTTTTAATTTCTTTTGTTGTTGAAATTTATAATTTATATGGGCCATATACAATGGATTTTGCTACATTTTGGGTCAAATTACATGATTACATTTGTAGTACTATCAAACAAATGTTGAGCAAAATAAGAACAAGAATGTTAACAATGACGGGTAATAATGTGCAAAATATATACGTCTGCATGATTAAGTGAAAAGGGCTTTAAAGAACAAAACGTAGAGCAATTCAAAATGGATAACAAACGGCTAGATTTAACTAAAAAACATCAGTAACCATTATGGTATTACAGTCGGCAGACACTGACAACCACTCTATTTCAAACTCTGGCTTCAAATAGAAAATATCAGAATGTTGCTGGGTAAAATAGTAGATAGTCTTTTTTTTCTTGTTTGATTTGTTTTACACCAGTCATTTTGGGACCATTCATGCTGTTCTTTTTGCTTTTTGCCATCCCTTTGTCCCTTTTTTTAGGGATGGGGGTAGTTTATTACTGTACTCTGCATTATTCTATTTCGATATGAAATAGGACAAAATTTAAAGTTCAAACAAAAGGTAGATGAAAACAACTAAATGTAGGATATAGGTATCACAGACGAACATAACATTATAACATTATATTTGTGATCATGTTTATATTTTCAGATGAGATACGGCATATGTATCGACTGTGAACCAACCATATCGTATATTACACGTATTAACTACCATGTTCAGAAGCAAATCGATTGTGAACAAACCATATCGTAAATTACACATTAACGACAATGTTCAGAAGCAAATCGATTGTGAACAAACCATATCGTATATTACACATATTAACTACCATGTTCAGAAGTATTTTATATAATTGTGGGAACATCTCTTCATCTAATTACTAGCTGGACAGAACAATCCAATTATTTACCAAAGTAATGCCTTGGAAAGACCCTCTATTAGCTGCAGTACAGTATAAATCGGCCAAAACGGTTCTAAAACTTCTACAATTTAATCCCGTATCTATTGAAGGACCATGTAGTGATTTTATCTCTCCTTTGCAAATTGCTATTAGCAATGACGACATTCATAGCGTTAAGACATTGATTCAATACAAGGCAAATGCAAACTTACCAGATTCTGACGGAGACACGGCTTTGCATCTTGCCGCATGTAGTGAAACATCCTTCGCAGTTTTCAAAGAGGTCCTTAAGGCCGGGGCAAATATGTACTGCAAAGACATTAATGAAAAAACACCTTTGCATTACGCTTGCTTGGAAGCAAATATTGACAAAGTTGTAGCAATGTTGAAATGTTTAAATCCACCAGTAAATGAACCTGACGAGGAAGGGGCCACCCCACTACACTTTCTAGTTGACGCTTCATCCGAGTTTGAAGGCGACGCTGTCAACCACGTAGTTAAAACTATAAAACTTGCTGTAAAGAAAGGCTTTGATATAAATACAAAAACAAAAGAAGGGGAAACTATTTTGCACGTTGCCAGTCGAGGGATCTATAGTGAACTGTTTATACCAGAGCTGCTTAAAATCAAAGGAATAAATGTTACAATACAAAACAAATATAAAGAGAATTTTATACATTGTTTTCTACGTTATCGAGCAGGTATAGATACATCCGAACGATTTATGTTCTATTTATTAGATGAGCAGTTACCTATTATCCCCAAAGAGCAATTGGCCACGATCATGAACCAACAAAACAATGATGGCCATTTACCAGTGTCTTTCTACATCATTCGAGGACTTGTTAACGTTAAACTTGTCAAACATTTCATCACGTTTATTGACAACATCAATATAAAAGAGAAATTTGGACACACACTCCTCCATTTAACCTCACAGTCAGTTTTACAGCAGAATGAAAAGATTCCAATTCTCAAATATTTGATCAAACGTGGAGCGGATGTAAACATTCGAGATATTTTTGGAAGAACAGCCCTTTTCTTTGCGCGGAAACTTCACGTAGTGAAGCTTTTGGTTGAAAGTGGCGCAGACATAAATTTGATTGACCAGTGCAGACGTACCCCGATCGTAGCAACTTTTCCTGCCTGTGATCCAAGGATATGTCAGTATCTTATAAATAAAGGATGCCGGGTTAACAAAAACGATAAATTTGGAAGCACTTCACTGCACTACGCTGCCTGGGAAAACAGAATTCGAGAGGTGGACGTTCTGTTAAGAAATGGAGCCGATGTGTATAAGCGCGATCGGTCTGGTCGAACACCACACGACATCGCCCTTTTCTGGAGATGTTGGGATACATCAGCATTACTGGAAACATCCATGGCTAAAGGATCATTTGAACGACCATATTCAACTAATGCACTTGGTTATAAGTCTCCCTGGATAAATCTCAACTGGTCTATTGGTTATACCGAATACCAATGTATTACAAATCTGAGAGAACATTTTGATCTCCCGAAAGATCTAGAGGAGTACTACAGTCATGTACTAGACATTCCAGGAGTTGGTTTACCCCAATCTGTGGATGAAGCACAATGGATAGAATCACTAATTCTTTCATTTACTCGCCAAATTGCAAACCAAGTTGGTAATCTTGACAAAAGATTCAAATGTTCACTTTTCCGTTCTGGCAGCACATACGAAGGAACAAAGATTGACGACCCCGATGAATTTGATTTTCTTCTCATTCTCGATAAATTCTCTCAGATTTGTACAGCAGATCAGTCTCACCAAGCAAATATTTTACATTTAAACAAAGGATTTCACAATGTCAGACATAAAAACGATGTAATAAATGAAGATTTTCAATATTACTTTGATCATAAGAAGTTTCTTAATTGTAAAATATTGCGAGATGATTTCTTTGGTTTAGTCAAACTTGTTTTAACAAATCCATCAACATGGATTTATGACGAAGTTTTCGTGGATGGGTTTTCAATACATAATAAGTTAAACACTCCTACCATCAATTTTAAACTTTTCATCATCGGCGAAAATTACAAAGGAATACATGCCAGTATAGATATTGTACCCGCAATCCGAGTTCAGAACTGGCGTCCGATAGGGGCGAATTTAACCGTAAATAACATTGTTTCTGAAAGAGTTTTACAAGAAGATTTCTTGATGTTATGTCAGCACCCAGAGGCCGACGACGAAGCGTTTGAAGAGGTCGATACTGATATTTTCTTCAGAATATCTTGTGCTCCGTTGGAACTTCAGCTTATGCGATCTTTTCCGAAGTGGATACGCCAAAGTTATGCCTTAGCAAAAATTATGAAAAGTAACTTTGTGTGTCCGAAAATGAAATATGAAAGAAAGCAGACGATTGAAATGTTTGATATGTTTGAAGGAAATAATCCGAGTCGGTATGACACATTCATCGCCAGTGAAGAAATATCTAGTTACATGTTGAAAAATTGTTTATTCCACACGGTAGATTCCGAACCAAGAATCCTGCACCAGCTTCCACATCCACATAGGTCAGTTCTCTACAACTCAATTGTACTAGCATTGAAATTGTATGACCTGCTTGAAGAATCAGCTCTAGCGGGTAATCTTCCGGTATTTTTATTGCCACGTTTGAATATATTTGAAAAGGACTTGGAACAAACTAAAAACAAAAATGTTCCTGATGAAGAATGTGAAGTCATTTCATGCGACAAAGATGTCACAACATGCGAAAAAATCAAAATGTTTGCCGATTTCATCAGAAAACTAAATGCAGTCTGAAATGTTTCTTTGTGAATCCTTAACTGCAATTGTTAAATGTTGGTTTATTTTATCAAAAGAAAACGTAAATAGACAACATAACTTAATTTAATTTTAATATCTAGCAATACTGGTACAAGAATTTTTTTCATTATAATTTCAAGATTTTTTAAATAGCTCGAAAGAAATCAATTCTGTGATGTATTTCTGTTTATTTATTAATGTACGACCCCATGTTTAAGAATGATAAACATCGTTGCCAGGAAACTATTTTTGGATTGATTTTGGATTATATCGTCAATTTGTTTAACGTCCAGTGACAAGTATTTCATGGATATTAAGACAAAATCAATTACATTATTGTATAAACGATAAATCAGTTAATTTGTACATGTATCTTAAAGGTGATCACCTAGAATGACAGTCTTACTTGCACCACTGGGGATAGAAGAGTATTTTGTGTAAGGGGCTTAATTGCAATAGGTCATGTATGAACACATAAAGGGACCATTTTCAAAATTTGGATGAGATTCAAGGTTAATTTGTTCAAAAACGAAATCTGTGTCATATGAAACCTCAAGTTAAAATCATGCACAGAAGACTAAGTTTATGATATATTCATGTATTGGTCCAAGAATTGGATTAACATTATTTGTAACAAGTCACTTGTTTCATATGACTTTAAGTGTATGTAATTATAATATTTTGATGAATCACATTTAATAATCTCAATAAAAGATAAAAACATCTATGTCGCTAGGTAACAAGATACGACATGGTGAGTAGATAACAAATAATAAGGTTAATGGTTTTCCCCACCTTGTACCCTTTCAAAAAATTTCATTAAGCAGGACGAACAGGGTAAGTTGTATATATTGCAGTATGAACACATCAATATTCAAGTCATCTATTAAGTAAGTTTTCTATACAATATTTGGTTTTTTTTAAAACGAACCGGGAAAAAAAACTTTAAAAAAAAAGAAAGCGAACTAACCAGTAATTTTTCAAAACGTGGAACTTCATTCCCAGATTTTTAAACAAGTAATACATGTATCATTAGCGGATTTATGGGGTTTTAGGGGTGATTCGGGAGAAAAAACCCACTTGAAAATCTTAAAATAAATTTTGTATTAATCTTTTCTTGTTTTAATGTTATCTTCACTATTCATTGACTATCCAGTGAGCACTTATAGGGTAACACAACAAATGGAAGCTTTTAAAGTTATTTCATTCAGAAATTAATGAATTATAAAGACACTTTTATAACTGAATGTCATTGTTTTGTCATTGTACATGTGAATTGATAGAATTGATACTAAATTATTGAGAAAACATATTTGATTTATTTATTATTTTTCTACACAGATGAACATTGAGGGGTTCACGCAAAAAGATACCTTAATATATAGAAAACAGTAACAAACTAAATACCTAAATTGGAACAGACTATACAATTGTAAGATCATTAAGCCTTTTGTCTTTTTTGTTTTCTTTATTAATAGATAATTGGTAGAATTAAAAGGGCAACACTCCTTTTGCGCCAATTACTGTTTTTCAGGGGTATCATTTGCGCCTAATTTTTTTTCTTCAAATGTATCAATTGCGCCAGTTTTCGGAACTCATTTGCGCCAATTTACCTGAACATATATTGATCGTACATATTAAAGATTAATACATATTTAGTATCATTTTTGTCTGAGTGGAAATCTTGCACATATACATGAGACAGACCCACAAAAGTTAGAGCGTCAAATACTTCGAACAGCATGCAAAAGAAAAGGTACAGAAAATATATCCGAAAGACCAGCTAAGATCATATGTTCGGAGCTATTCCATCATGAAGAGGAACATCTACAGAAAAATTACTTGAAGTCCATAAGACAGTGTATGTACAGAGAGAGAAGATAACTGTACCCTGCCCAATCAAAAAGTTCAGTAGAATTTCAAGAAATTTTATGTGAGTTCGAGTGATCACAAATAAAGAAGAAGAGTTTGTTTTAGTAAATGATATTGAAAGTGGCATTGTTACATTTAATTTATTTTCCACTTTTAGATTGCCTATTGCCTTCCAAATCAGGAAACTGTAATAGAAAAATGTTTTTCTTTAAATTGGCGCAATCGTATATTTTATTTTTGGCGCAAATGATACCATGTAATTTTTAAACAGGTGGCGCAAACGTAGCATTAGAGAAAAAAAGTTGTGGCGCAAAAGGACGCATTTTTGGCGCAAACGGATCTCTCCCATTAAAAGTGGGCAAACCGCTATCCCTATATTTTATTACTTTGTTGGTTTTATTAATTATTATAACGACATTTTATGTTAACTGGATTTGAAAAAAAATACTCTCTCACCCTTTTCTCATCCTATCATATTCATGATTTTTTTTGAAATTCTGCATCTGCCGAGACACCTGCTTATCTAAGCATATTTAAAAATTTATTTATCATCTGTACCTAGTGCTCAAATGTATAGCATTCTAAATGAAAACTAGAATCTACGTAGTTCTTTTCCTTTTCCTAAAGATTTAAGATTAAGATTTTATTTGAACACTCAGACACAGATACATGTGTAACATGAGGTTATACATAATAGCATTATATAAACATGACGAAGTAATTATGTGGTATCAATGACATAGTATAAAGATATAACAATAACATACAACATGTTGGTTTTTTTTAACATTTTCAGAACATATTGGCAATGTTTTTGATAAATACAGAAAGACGTTTATACAGTTGTACATTACATATTGAAAGAAGACCTTCCATTTTTTTATAATTAGGGTTCACTGTGTAATAGCTTGGCAGAAACTTTTCCCTTAATACAACAATAAGTACACTTAAATAACAAATGAAATTCATCACCAATATTACTCTTACACAAAGTACATATTCTATCGTGCCTCGGGGTATTTTGCCATCTGCCTGTTTCTATAGGCAGACGCAGATTTGAACACGTAAGTGTGTGATCCAAAGCCTGCAATATTCAGGAAGTTTTAGCAGGTATGTTTCTAAAGTAAAATCTTTTTTAAATATTGAGTAAAATTGTCCTCGTGATGAATTTTCAATATTACTAAACCACTGTTGTACAAATTGATCACAAAGTATTTGTTTTAAGTACATTTTATCACAGTAGCCTGTTTGGTTGGCAAAAATATATCCAATGCCAGTATCGTTTAATATTGCTTCTATACAATTTACCCATTTAAAGGTGTATTTAGATTTAGGCCTTAAACCAAGCATCAGTCTATACAATAAACTGCATAGTTTTGATTCATTATTTACAATTTTACACCAATATATACACATGGAAAAAAGTATTGCAACACCAAATTGAAATTGAAATTAAAAAAACACTTTTCATTTTTTTGGGATATAATTTGGTAAAATAGAACTAGTTAAACATTATTTAAGTATCACCTGAGTTTAATAAAAAAATATCGACTCGATAATTTTTTATCTGCACATGCAGCTACTGTACCCGTAAACAGCAAAACAGTTGTTTTTATCCTCATTGTTTTCAACCCTTTAAATAACCAAATTTTTAAAGTTATGTGATTGACATCTTATAATGGGTCCTGGACAACTCTTAACTGCAGCAAGATGGCAGATTATCAGCATAAGGGAAGCAGGGATGTCGCTGTAAAAACTGCACGTATTTTTGGTCATCACCATTTCTCTATAGGTCGTTTTGAGAATAAATCAGGCAATAAATGCTGTTAAAGACATTCCGAGATAATGAAGACCCCCTATACCATTTGCTAAGGAAAATCAAGCATAATGAAGGTTGGTCAGAAGGAAACCCATTGCATACAAGACAATCCTAAAAAGAGAGTGGTGGCCATACAGGAGCCTTTTAACAAGAACTGTTCGAGATCGACTCATCGCTACTGGTTATCGTGCGATAAGACCATTTCGGAGACCTTTGCTAACGAACAGACACACAGTTTTCCGTATCCAATGTAGTGCAGAGCTCGCCAAAGTTGGAAATTAGCATCGTGGAGGAAGATCCAATGTTCAAATGGAATTCGGTTCATCTTCCTTGGCACGATCGTAGCCCGGATTTCAACCATATCGAGCATATTTTGGACACTATTGGGCGGAAAGTGCGCAAAAGGACACCCCAGTCCAAACACATCATGAAATAAACAATGCCCGTCATCAGAAATGGTTGCTGCTACCTTAGCAACAAGTTAGTCGATTTATGGCAGGAATCAGAAGACGTTTAGAATAGATGCGGTTATCCGTTTGAATGGTGGCTGCGCACAAAGTACTAATTCTTCGGTGTATAACGATCAACCATGATATGAACAGTCATCTAAGGATTAATTTTGAAATGTCTGACATTGTAAAGTTCGACTACAGTAAAAGTTGTAAAATGCATTTTTTTGCACAAAAAACATTCCATTTTGGTATTAAAATTGTGGTTATATAAATCATTTTTTTTTTCAAACATTTTTTGTTCGTTTCAATGCCAATGTTATCATAAACTATGTTTCAATAATATTATACACATATTTTATTATATTTCATCCAAAAAAAGAGGCTGATTTTTCAAGTTTTAAAAAATCAAGGTGTTGCAATACTTTTTTCCATGTGTTATATAATCATTCTAATTTTCACCTTTATTTCAAGAGGAAATCTACCTAATTCTCCGTACACCATAAAATTAGGCGTAGTGTTTCTAACTTTCAGCGCCCTTTTGCAGAATTTCAAGTGAGTTTTTTCGATAATTTTCAGGTTTTCAAAGCCCCAAACTTCAGAACCATACAGTAAGATAGGTTCTATCATAGAATCAAAGAGTTTAAATTGTAGATCAATAGGTAAAGATTCATTCCGTATAATTTTGTAAATATAAAACAGTGCCTTTTGGGCTTGATCTACAAGTTTCTTCTTGGTATCAAAAAATGTACCATTGTATTTGAAAATGACACCCAAATACGAATATGTATCAACAATTTCAAGTAAATCGTTCTGCAGTGAAAATTTCAGATTTTGTTTAGTTTTCCTCTTGCTAAATACCATAACTTTAGTTTTCTTAACATTCACCTTCAGTTTCTAATGTTCACAGTACAACTGGAAAATATCTAAGGAAGTTTGCAAGCCTTCTTTAGTTTCTGAAAAGATTACTGTATCATCAGCATACAGAATTACGAACAATTCAAAAAATATATGAAGTTCGTTTTCAAATTTTTCCTTTAAAAATTCTAAAGGAATACCATCTAAATTTCTAAAATATTGTTTCAAATCGATCAAGAAAATGGAAAATAAAAAAGGAGACAAGTTTTCCCCTTGCCTAACACCAATCAGGCACGGAAAAAATTCTGATTGTTCACCATTATATTGAACACAAGATTTAATACCTTGATACATATTAAAGATAACTTTGAAACATTTCCCCTTGATTTCACTAAGATGTAGTTTTTGCCATAATCCAGTTCTTAAAACAGTGTCAAAAGCTTTTCTAAAGTCAATAAATGTACAAAAAAGTTGTTTTCCAAATGAAAAATATAATTCTACAAGTGCATGTAACACAAACATATTATCTGTTGTTGCATATCCTTTCCTAAAACCAGCTTGATTTTCTGATATAAGCGAAATTTCATTTGCAAAAAAAGTTAGTCTAGTATTAATAATGGAAGTAAATAATTTTCCCAAACAGCTGATAAGTGTAATAGCTCTAAAATTATCAGGATCTGTAGGATTGCCTTTATTTTTGAACACAGGTTTAATAATGCCATTTGTCCAAGAGTCTGGGATAATTCCAGTATCTAATACAATATTAAATAATTTACAATACAATGACATAAAAACAGGTGGTGAATTTTTCAAAAATTCATTAAGTATTTTATCAGAACCAGGAGCCTTGTTATTTTTAAAATTTTTCATCGCTTCCAAGACTTCCAGCTCAGTAATACTTCCATTCAATATTTCATCATAAATGGGGTTACTAGATATCTGATTAATGTCAAGATCGGGTGCATGTATATCTTCTTCTTCACCCGCGTTTAAATCCTTAAAATAATCGTAAAATGTATTTATATCTATAGGAGGAGATTCTTTTTTAGTGTAAGACATTTTTTTTTGTGTTTTCCAAAATCCTTTTGTGTCATGCTTTGACAATGTTCTCAGCTCATTTGAACATTTGTCTTTATATTTGTGATAATTAACTTGTAGAATTTTTTTATATTCTCGAGCTGTGTGATTTAATACGGTTTTGTTTGCATCTGATTTTACTTTATTATATGTACTCTTGCTTTTATGAAATGCATCTCGTTTGCTTCGACATTCTTTGTTGAACCATGGTTTGTTTTCATGGTCGGGGTTGTGTAGTTTCTTTTTTGATTTACCAAATACAGTCTCAGTCGTGTCTAAAAGTACACGACCTAGGGGCTTATTCTCATTTCGCCTTAGCTGTCAAAATAATTATATAAAATGATTCCCAGTTTGCCTTAGTACACATTTTCAGGTACATAAGAATTAACTAAGGCGAAATGGGAGCTTCTGTAAACATTGTAATTATATTATGTTTTGTTTGTATTGCAATTAGTTATTATTTGTTATTTTGATGTTAAATTCTACCATGAAAATTTATTTATGTTTGGTGTCCCACTTTTTAAATAATTCTTTTTTATAGCTGCTCTTCTTTTTCTGATTTTTCTTTACTCATGTGTTATATTTTGTAAATAAAGTCTAATTAGATATGACACATTGTATATGGATATTTCATATTTCAATGAATAAAGAGAAGACAAATAGCATGCTATCATAACAAATACATTTGTATTTCATATCTAAATCAGCACTGAATTCAGAAACCCAATTTTAAATTTGCATACTTATAAAGAAAATGTACATGTTATATTTTTAATAATAGCATGAGAAAAAAACACTTGGTCTAATACATATAACATAAGAATTATTTCCGTATAGTTCATATTGTGAAAAACATACGGTGGCAGAATGCGGCCATGAAAGAAAAAAAAATTATGTTGTTCCCTCAAGATACTATGTCGTTCCCTCAAGATGCTATGTCGTTCCCACAAGATAGTTATCTCGTTCCCTCAAGATACTATGTCGTTCCCTCAAGATAGTTATCTCGTTCCCTCAAGATGCTATGTCGTTCCCTCAAGATACTATGTCGTTCCCTCAAGATTTTATGTTGTTCCCTCAATATAGTTATCTCGTTCCCTCAAGATACTATGTCGTTCCATCAAGATAGTTATCTCGTTCCCTCAAGATACTATGTCGTTCCCTCAAGATGTTATGTTGTTCCCTCAAGATGCTATGTCGTTCCCTCAAGATACTATGTTGTTCCCTCAAGATATTTATCTCGTTCCCTCAAGATTTTAAAATTGTATTGATATATGATTCATTTCCCCCTTCGAAACGGAACTGTATACGTGGCCACATCCCAAAAGTAGAATATTTGCATAATAATAATGATATAATAATTCTGTATTTAAAGAGAATAACTGAGAGGGGATAGGAGGGGTCCTGATCCAGAAATCCCGTGCTTAAAAACACGAAATCCCGAAATCCCGAATCTATATAAAGTAAAAAAAATTAGGCGAAAGACACCCATTTTTTATTTGATCATTAGGAAGATTTATGAAAACAGTTTCTAAAAAGGTATCACTCAAAAGCATTGAAATTCTAGTTTGATCCAAATTTTGGGGGGATATGTGACATGCATGTTTACCCCCTTTTTGCAATTTTTTTTGGTAAATAAATGCAGAATGTTGCCATGGATACACAGAAAAGGAATTATTTTTCACCCTTTTAACATTTGAAAATTAAATCTAAGGAAGATACTGATTACATACATATGCACATGTACAACACAAACAGTTAGGTTAATGTATTAGCAATCCAGAAATAGGAGATGATAAAACATTTTGTGGCTCATTTCTAATTTTATTTTCTAAGAGGGTGGTAAAGGGTTATTTTCGTGCAACGTTTTCGGCCTTTTCATTTTACGTGTTTTCGTGATTTGGTGTTTTATTTCTCGTTTTCTCGTGTTTGGTTCGATGTGCGTGCTTAGTATTTTCCCTTATTTATTTTCCGTGTTTCGTGTCGGTGGTCTTAATTTCTCGTTCTTGCATTGTTCCGCATTTGATTAAAAAGTGAATTGGAAGTAACTCCACGTCTTTACTCCACCGTTTCGAAGTTGAAAATAAAGAATAAATCAATATAATTGTATTGCTATGTTGAGGGAACGAGATAACTATCTTGAGGGAACGACATAGTATCTTGAGGGAACAACATAATTTTTTTTTCTTTCATGGCTGCATTCTGCCACCGTAAAAACAAGGCACTGATGTACACATTTGAATGTTAAAAGTTTAAACACAATTTAAAAAAAATATATTATTTTATTTATTTTATTTAAGTTTCTGTAATATATGTAAACAAGTTTGTGGGAATACCTTTTGTTCTTTCTTTTTTTTAAACTCTTTGTGTTGCAAAATGTAAAGGATAATTGACTGATTATTAAGAACTTTCTGGTTGTATAAAATTTATACAATTAAAACTTATATTAAATTAAGCATAAAAGAAGCAACTTTCCTACGGACTCATGTTTTATTGTGGATTATTTTTCCCTGTTAAAATCATATAAATTGTCACAAAATTGTCACTTTTATTAAAAATAATAATTAAAGAGAAAAAAATCCCTAATTCAATGTTGTTAAAATTGCTATAAAAACACAGAGGTTTAATTTGTTTATTTAATATTTTTATCTAATACACATATCCTCAGTGATTGATATAATCTTGCATCCAGTTCATGTTAAGTTATGGGCACAGAACACTCTAGAGGAAAGAACCGAATACAAGATAATATCTTAACGTTTCAGAAACCAAAATGTGGACTACCATGCACAATGCAATGCAGAATATTCTGGATCACATTCGCAATTATATTAACTGTATAGTCTCTTGGATTGAATTTTTAGACATCCGTATTTTCCGGAAATAATCTAGACTTGTCCGTATTTTCACTACTGCTTACTATCTCTTCCTCACCTGTCTATTACAAATGGATGCCACGACAAAACTGCACCTGTGGATATTGTGACAAATCACCGTCAAGTACGTTTCAAATCAATTATAAACTGTTTAATATATATACCGTTAATTCCGTTAACTTGAATTCCACGTTTATTCAACAAATACGAACTGTAATTGTTATTTCTATGAATTGAACTGCAAATTCTACTTTCGTTTTTGACTTGATATTCACGTTGCTTTGAACATTCATATATTTCTTTCGTGCATATTGTAAAATATTGTATTTTTATTTCTTTCAGTTTACCAAACAATACACGCTCTGTAAAACTCCTGTATCATTTCTGGTGGAATTATAATCTACAATCTTCACCCACAAGTTGTCATTCTTTATAATTTGCCGAGATTGCGATACAGTCCCTTGGTTATACTAGCTGAGTCAGGCTCAGCATAGTAAATTGACGACAACTTGTCTACACATCTCCTGAACAGGAAATACAACGGAGCATCGTTCGTAGCTGTTACCTTGACACTACGCAACATAGCTTGTGCGTCCTAGGCAGCAAACCAACAACGTTGAACTAACACTGCCTACAAATAGTTGATTTACATCATGGATCTCAGTCACAAGGAACAACAAGAAGAAGTTCAGCCCCCCGAGGGAGATGTCACTGAAGAACCAGAAGAAAATCCGTCTGAAACAACAAACTTAGGTGAAAGCGCCGAGACTAGGCGAGTACGTGAACTTACCGAAAGGGGACAGGGAGCCTTTATAGAAAAACGTGACAAGTTCTATAACGACTTAGAGGCCCTATGGTCAAACCTAGAATCTAGATTATTAGAAACAACCAAGGCTCCTAACGACCTCCAGCAATTGTTAACAGCACAAGATAAAATTGTACAAGCCTGTACTAATTATCGCAGGCTCACAGACGAGTACTTGCAATTTCTCAAAAGTACAAAAACATTAGACAGCCTTCAAGACATTGATACCTGCAAATTATCAACGGATATCCGAATGTCTAAAGTTGACCTGGCAATTGAAGCTTTGCACGAACATCGCCTTACCTTGACAAAGGCTAAATCAACAAAAACGAGGACATCTAAGGGCAAGAAAAGCTCGCACAGTGGGAGCTCACACGCCTCCGACATGTCGAGCCTAGCTAGGAGAAAGCGTGCCAAGGCAGAGTCCGCTAGATCAAAGATAGCCTTCGCCGAGCAAGAAGCTGCCCTCCTTAAGCAGGAGGCCGTTTTACAGGAAGAGACCCTATATAGACAAACAGAAATCAAGGCCGAAATGGAACAAGAAGCTATCCGTGCAAAACAAGAGGCCGCTTATAGAAAAGCCGAAGCGGAACAAGAGGCCGCACATAGAAAAGCTCGAATTGAACAGGAGGAAGAGCACATCAAAGCTAAAAAAGAACAGGAGGCCGTTCGCATGAAAACTCAAATGGAACAGGAAGCCGCACGTGCGGTCCGAGAAAAAGCCGAACTTAAGGCCGCTATGAACATTCTCGAAGCAAAAAGAGAAGCTGCAGCCGCAGAAGCCGAGGCTCGTATCCTGGAAGACGACGGCAGCCAAGCAGTTAGCGATCTCCCTGACGAAACGGAAGACCCGCTCCAGCGCGTGCAAGATTTCGTCAATAAACTTCCTGAATCAACTGTTGTAAAGGAAGTAACAGAACCTCAAAGGAAAAGACAAATTCCTGTTAAGATCGAACTGAGTCACGACGCACCAGCGTTCGTGCCATCCGTGGCACCCAACATGCTGTCACAGATATCTGCTGTCTTGCCTTCCAATAATAAGTCACCGGAAGTTACCTTTATCCCAGATCTGGGATTAGTAACCGGCATACAAAAACTAGGCCTTTCAGATGAGAGCCCTACTGAACATCAAAAACAGGGTGTTAAAGAAGTGATCCCTGTCTTACGCACAAAACAAGACTTTATAGAAGAGATCCCTGTTTCACACCAGCAACAAATCAACCTTACATCAGAGATAACTAGATTCCTTTTACGCAAGGACTTGCTTTTCTCCCGATTAACAAGCTTTAACGATCGGGCAGAGTCCTTTCATACTTGGAAAGCAAGCTTCAAGAACGTGACTGATGAGTTACAAGTCTCTGACTCAGAACAGATCGATTTACTGATCAAGTGGCTCGGTCCAGAGTCTGCTAAACACGCCATTAGCATAAGAGCGTCGAACGCTAATAATCCTACCATAGGTATACAAAGATTATGGAAGAGGCTTGACGAGCGGTATGGTGCTCCAGAAATGTTGGAAGCCTCTCTCAAGATTAAACTTGCAAAATTCCCTACCTTAACAAATAAGGACAACGCACGTCTCTACGAACTGTCTGACATTCTATCAGAAATAGAATATCACAAGGAAAATCCCAAGCTGGGATGTTTGCTAGCATATTTTGACTCCTCGTCCGGGATAAATCCTATTGTTGAAAAATTACCGTACGGACTCCAAGAAAAGTGGACCACAAGGGCTACAAGATACAAGGCCAAATATGACGTTGCCTTTCCACCTTTCACAGAATTCTCTGCCTACATCAGGGAAATAAGCAAAACAAAGAACGATCCTGGGTTCATCTTTGGGTCAAAAGCCTGTGAATGTTTATCACAAAGATAACCAATACAAAGTTATTCGCATGTACGCCATCATTGATGACCAAAGCAACCGGTCGCTAGCATCGCCCGAATTCTTTAATCTTTTCGACGTCAAAGATAAACCGGAGAACTATACTTTATCAACATGCTCCGGCAAAGTAGTCACTTCCGGCAAAAGAGGAAGAGGTTTCGTCATGGTATCAATCAATGGTGATGACAAGTTTGATCTTCCTGTACTGATTGAATGTGATCATATTCCCAATAATAGGGACGAAATACCTACTCCTGAAGTAACAATGCATCACCCTCATTTAAAAGAACTTAGGGGTAGCATTCCACCAATAGATGAAAATTGCCAAATTCTTCTCTTAATTGGCAGAGACCTTATAGAGGCACACCATGTCCTCGATCAGCGCATAGGACCACCCAGAACTCCATATGCACAACAATTGAAACTTGGTTGGGTAGTGATAGGAGAAACCTGCATTAACAGCAGCATGTGCCTCTCGAGTTAAATGTCAAAATAACCAACATTTTACCTACAGGACAACCTTCAACGTTTCAACCATGTACAAGCAAATTTGACATTCGGGAAAACTACACAGACCCCGTTAAGAAAGATTTACAATCGCCACTCTTTGAAAAAACAAAGGACGATGATAAGCCTGGAATGTCATATGAAGACAAAATGTTCATGAAGCAGATGGACAACGAATTTGTGAGAGACTCTGAAGGAAGTTGGGTAGCACCGTTACCGTTCCAAGACAGCCGTTGCCAAGCAACAGACAACAAGCTCTACATCGTGCGAATATGTTAGACACCAGTCTGAATAGAAACCCAGTTAAGCGGGAACATTTTCTTACATTTATGAGTAAGATCCTAGACAACAATCATGCAGAGCTTGCTCCACCATTGCACGAACTTGAGGAGTGCTGGTATTTGCCATTGTTTGGTGTTTATCATCCGAAGAAACCTGATCAGATAAGAGGTGTGTTTGATTCTTCAGCCAAATGTAACGGAGTTTCACTTAACAGCGTCCTGCTTACAGGTCCAGACTTGACCAATGATCTCTTGGGAGTACTGCTGCGTTTCAGGAAAGAAATGGTAGCTGTAACTGCAGACGTTCAACACATGTTTCACTGCTTTGTAGTAAGGAAAGACCACCGAAATTATCTGAGATTTTTGTGGCATATAGACAACGACCTACAAGAGAACCTTGTCGAATACCGCATGAGAGTTCATGTTTTTGGAAATAGTCCGTCACCTGCCGTTGCTACACTTGGACTCAGAAAAGCAGCTCAAGCATCAGAACAAGAGTTTGGCAGTCACGTGACTAGCTTTGTCACAAGAGACTTCTTTGTCGACAACGGTCTTACATCATGCCCTACTAAAGAGGAAGCTGTTAAGCTCATGAAGGACACACAGCAAGCATTAGCAAAATATGGAAACTTACGTCTTCACAAGTTTGCCTCTAATTGTGCGGAAGTTATGTCTGCATTTCATGCCAGTGATTTGGCTTCAAATCTTAAAGATCTAGACTTAGAATGCGACACCAAACCTCTACAACGTAGTCTTGGTCTCAGCTGGGACGTAAACACTGATAACTTCTTATTTCAGTTATCATCAGAAAACAAACCGATCACTCGGAGAGGAATTTTATCAACGATAAACAGTCTCTACGATCCTCTGGGATTTTTGGCTCCGGTGATTTTACAAGGGAAACTCCTATTAAGGAAAATAGTATCAGAAACCGTCGATTGGGACCAACCTCTCACTGATGAGACAGCAGATGAGTGGAAATCTTGGAGAGATACTCTAATTGCTATCGAAACATTGCGCATTCCACGTACCTACGTGCCATATCTCAGCAAAACCGCCACGAAGGAGTTACATGTCTTCTCTGATGCATCAGAAAAAGCCATAGCAGCTGTTGCATATCTACGCACGACTGACAGTAGTGGTGAACCAAATATAGGATTCATTCTTGGGAAAGCTAAAGTGGCACCAACAAGTGGTCATACTATCCCACGCCTTGAACTATCTGATGCAGTTTTAGCAGTCGTGATAACACAGACCATCATGGATAATTTAGATTTACACGTAGACACCGTAAAATTCTACACAGACAGTAAAGTAGTCCTAGGCTACATCAGTAACGAGACAAAAAGGTTCTTCATCTATGTCGCCAATCGAGTAGAGAAAATAAGAAAATTTAGCTCTCCAAATCAATGGAATTATGTACCAACTAGCCGTAATCCCGCAGATTCGGGAACTAGGTCCGTACCTGCTCACGAAATGCATAGCAGTGAATGGTTATTAGGACCAAGACAACTTCTTTTCTCAGAACAGAAGAATTCTGAGAACATATATCAGCTAATAGACCCAGAAGAAGATGGAGAAATACGTGCAATTGTTAATGTTGCAAAAACCTTTGCCACACCTGAGCGTAAAGGTATAGGAACTGATAGATTCAACAGATTCTCCAACTGGACATCACTTGTGCGAGCGATAGCCTTTTTAGAACGTTTCTCCCGTTTACACGGGTCAAAACAGGCAGCACCAGTGACTTCTCCGGAAGGCTTTTTGAACGCCGAAAATTTCATCTTAATATCCGCTCAATATGAAGTTTATGGAGATGAAATAGATTGCATTAAACGTCAGGAACAAATTAATAAGCGGAGCCCGATAGCTAACCTCAATCCGTTTTTGGACGAACAAGGACTATTACGAGTAGGAGGCCGTATTGCCAAATCTGACTTAGACCTCCGTGAAAAGAAACCATTGATCGTCCCTGGACGCCATCATATAGCGACATTATTAGTTCGACACTACCACAACAAGATAAAACATCAAGGTCGCCATTTCACAGATGGAGCGATTCGATCCGCAGGATATTGGATCGTAGGAGCAAAACGCTTGATCTCATCTATTATTCACAAATGTGTGACATGCCGCAAACTCAGAGGAAAAACCGAATATCAAATCATGTCTGATTTGCCAGAGGACCGTCTTGAACCTTCACCTCCGTTTACTAACGTTGGAATAGACACCTTTGGACCCTGGACAATTGTTTCACGTAAAACACGTGGTGGATACGCCAACTCAAAACGTTGGGCAATTTTATTCACATGCTTAGTGACAAGAGCTATTCATATCGAATTAATCGAGGAAATGAGTTCTTCAGCCTTCATAAACGCTGTCAGGAGATTCGCCGCTATAAGAGGCCAAGTTAAGATTTTCCGATCTGACCGTGGAACGAACTTTATCGGCGCAATCGACGATTTAAAGATTGACTCAATCAACGTTGAAGATGAACCCTTCAAGAACTTTCTATACAATTCTGGTACAACTTGGATCTTCAATCCGCCGCATTCGTCCCACATGGGTGGAGCCTGTGAAAGAATGATTGGTATCACCAGGAGAATTCTTGATTCTATGCTTCTTAACGCAGCCGGGAGAAGCCTAACACATGACGTGCTCAACACACTAATGGCAGAAGTTTCAGCAATAGTGAACTCTAGACCTCTGGTACCGGTATCAACAGATCCAGAGAATCCGTTGATATTAACTCCGGCTATGTTATTGACACAGAAAACCGACTACATATTCACCTCAGATCATCTTGGAGAATTCGATAAACGAGATCTATGTCTTGCCGAATGGAGACGAGTACAGGCTCTTGCCAGTGTTTTCTGGTCCCGTTGGAGGAAGGAATACCTGCCGTTACTACAACAACGACGAAAATGGACCGAAGATCGCCGTGATCTCATCGAAGGAGACGTCATTCTTCTAAAGGACAAAAACATTTGCCGTACCCAATGGCCCGTTGGAATTATAGTGAACTCATTTAAAAGTTCAGACGAACATGTCCGAAAAGCAGAAGTGCGAGTAATCGTTAATGGAAAAGCCGCAATCTACACACGCCCTATCGTGGACATGATTCTTCTCATAGAGAACAACCCTGTGTAACTATATGTATATCTTTTGGATTTATATAGTGACATTCATATGTGTTATATCTTATGGTATATTTTGGATTTATATAGTGACATTCATATGTGTTATATCTTATGGAATAGTGATATCAGGTAGATTTCAGACGGGGAGTATTCTGGATCACATTCGCAATTATATTAACTGTATAGTCTCTTGGATTGAATTTTTAGACATCCGTATTTTCCGGAAATAATCTAGACTTGTCCGTATTTTCACTACTGCTTACTATCTCTTCCTCACCTGTCTATTACAAATGGATGCCACGACAAAACTGCACCTGTGGATATTGTGACAAATCACCGTCAAGTACGTTTCAAATCAATTATAAACTGTTAAATATATATACCGTTAATTCCGTTAACTTGAATTCCACGTTTATTCAACAAATACGAACTGTAATTGTTATTTCTATGAATTGAACTGCAAATTCTACTTTCGTTTTTGACTTGATATTCACGTTGCTTTGAACATTCATATATTTCTTTCGTGCATATTGTAAAATATTGTATTTTTATTTCTTTCAGTTTACCAAACAATACACGCTCTGTAAAACTCCTGTATCATTTCTGGTGGAATTATAATCTACAATCTTCACCCACAAGTTGTCATTCTTTATAATTTGCCGATATTGCGATACAGTCCCTTGGTTATACTAGCTGAGTCAGGCTCAGCATACAGAAGATCTCACTGGATATAGTGCACAGTTGTTTTTCAGTTATAAAACTACTCTGGAGCTCATAAAATGAAGCATTATAATCAACATTATTGTCATCCGAGATATATAATCTATTTTTACCATTCTAATGAAAAAGCAAACACAAACATGCCAATACACTTGCCATAATTGACCTTTCCCTTGAAAATCGATAAAGCGAAGGTTTGTTTTGTCAACATGATCCCATGGTAATGCTGATGTTTTTCTAATGTTGTCTCGTGCTCATCAACCCAAAATGCATACATGTAATACCAATATTGAAATATAAATATAAAAAACATATCCACATTTTGGTACTTATGGGTGGGAGAGGGGGGAACTTATCAAGAACCTCACCAACCCAAACAGGCAATATGTATTGCCTGACCAAACATAGCCCTTAAACCAACCACCACTTGGATATTGAAAGAATGAGGATGTATCACATGTACTTCCGCCAAAGATATCAACCAATGAGGTTATACACATATCCTCAGTGATTGATATAATCTTGCATCCAGTTCATGTTAAGTTATGGGCACAGAAAACTCTATAGTCCATACAGCATATTTGCAGGCCAATCTCAAAATACACCACTAGCAAGGCTTTCCCTTAAGGAATAGTATTCCCAATACTCAAAACAAATTCAACACTTTTATTAAATATTATTCCTTTTGAAATTACTTTAAAACACTTCTAAACATTTAAAGATGCATGTAAACAGTTCTTTATAAATCGTTCATAATTCAATAAATTCTCATAAATTTGACCACATACGGACTTTTAAAAGTTGAGTTAAGGCAATGAACTCATATCAAAATGAACATTGTCATTATTCTAATAACATCTTCAGCATATAGAAAGCTTGTAAGCAAAGGGACTTAACCTCCAAGTGTAAACTATGCTGGCTTGTCTCTTTCTTTACTGTTGTTGAATCAAACACACTCTTTACTTCATAATCAGGAACATTGACAATTGTATTTCCACTCGATTCTTCACATGTCTGCTGAAAATATATTAACCAATAACAAATTGTTTATTTGTACTAAAGACAGCATTAGTCACACTTTGAAAAGGAAAAATCCCTTTGCCTACAATCCACGTGGAAAACCACTAGGGAATCAGTGTCCCTCGAACTGTAGACAAAGAAATTTAAATTAAAAAATTTAACCATACATAAAATTTAAGTATACATTTATACTAGTATACAAAATCATTCAACATTATATTTATTTATTAATTTAGATAAAACAAAACAAAACAAAAATATTGCAGCCATTATTTAATCTCCCATGACAAAAAGATTTTTGTGACATATTTCAACACATCAATGAAATTAAATACACATCCAATAGAAAGCATCATGAAATTACGGAAAAATTATTAGCATTACTTTTAAATAGGTTCATTTGAACATAAAGCTGCTTCCATCACAGATTTTTTTTTTTTTTTTAGTTCCGTGCCATATTGGCATCTTCTGCCTTTCTCAACACAGACATACATAATTTAGTGTAGTATCAATATTTTCCCCATTCATTATTTTCCTATTTTCAGAAATCAAAACATTACTTCAATTGCAATTTGTTCTCACCATATTCTGATTAGAAAAAATCCTTTCCTTTCAAAAAGGTTGTTCGAACTCATTGACACGAATCATCGTGCAATGTCATATTACTTCTCCTTCATTCGTCACCCTGTCAAAGCTGTAGGTAACACCATCTGAAAACAAAAACATTCTATTCAAGTCAATGTACAATCAAATAGACCGCTGAACGCGGACCTCGACGAAGACACCTTATAATTCAATACACATCACTCCGATAAAAAACATGAATATCAAGTGACATGTCACACTAAACATGCTAAATTATTCCACTTTCTCAATAATTCTATTCTTTTCTAACAAAGTCGTTAAATAGCATTTCTATCAGTATGTACGATGTAAAAATAAATGAAAAGTTCACATCACAGTCAAAAGTAACAAAAGAAACTATTTACCCTATAAACAATTTATTATTCTCCTTTCAACTACAATTTTCCAAACTGGCCAGAGCCCCCACTTCCACATATATTTTATATAGCGATAGCACTTTGCCCTGCGTTTAACCGGCGCACGGCATAACAAATATCTGACCACCTGGGTTGATAATAACTACCTAAGGTCTAAATCCCAAAACATTTTGCCACCAAGGTCAAACATTACCATCTAGTTCTATCAAGAAGCCGTCAAGGCAAATATAAATGACCACCAAGGTCTTGACGCCCCCAAGGCTAGTATTTTTAATTCATTGTTGCCATCAAAGCAAATGTAAAAAATCATAAAAATGACCACCTAGGTCTATTGCCACCAAGGCATATAAAAATGACCACCTAGGTCTATTGCCACCAAGGCATATATAAATGACCACCTAGGTCTTTTGCCACCAAGGCATATATAAATGACCACCAAGATCTTAAAGCCACCAAGGCTATATTGCAACCAAGGCAAATGTAAAAGTAAAAGTTAAAGAATATAGTTACTTTGCCGACAACACGTGGAGCACGACCTTCCCGCAGCTTGGATATTGAAAGAATGAGGATGTATCACATGTACTTCCGCCAAAGATATCAACCAATGAGGTTAATTCACATTTCGCCTTAGTTTAATTCCCATCTGGCCTTAGTATATTTTTTACCTTTTTTACCTGGAATTCACAGCTAAGGCGAAATGAGAACACACCGACCTAGGTCATTTACTAGACCGTTAACACTTTCACTGGTGGCTGTGTCAATTTCAATACTATTCAAAATATCATTTAACTGTTGTAATGAGCTACCTGTATCGTTTGTCAACACCTGAGTGAAATCGTCTGTTTTTGTACTGTCCCACCTGATGTAAGTATTACTGTTTATTGTATTATGTGAATTGTTTAATGAATTGCTCGAGGGAAACGAAAATGAGAAATATAATCTATTGTGAACATCAGAAAACATAGGATTGAAATCAACAATACCGAAATCTGATGTTATATCAAACATACATGGAGACATAATTAAATAATCTACTAAACTTGCATCTTTACAAGTTGTACAACCAATGTTTTTATCAGCAAATAATCTGCCATTACAAATATAAATACCACTTCTTTTACAAAGTTCTATTAACATATTACCATATTTGTTTACTCTACCACGATCTTGACTATACCTCTCAAGAGGGATATTTTTATCTTTAAGGTTCATGTGGACCCTTTGGCTAAAATGGCCGTATTTTCACCTCAAAATTTTCTCCGAGTACAGACAAACCTGCGCATCTGTAAAAAATTTCAGGCATGGCATGCCCTAGATATATAAATTTCAAACATGTTTTATGTTTAAGAAAAATAAAAACTTATCAGGATTTAGCAGTGCACTTTTTTTCATTTCTCCAGAAGGTGCCAAAATAACTAAGTTGGGAAACAAGTTTGAGAACATCCCCACAGGTAATAATTGAAGTGAGCGTTTTTAATTGACATGGATATTAGATGGACAATAGATACCTGACAATAATTGGTGATTTAAACTGTGTACCTGAGTGGACCATATCAAGGTAAACTCAACTGTTGGTTAATTTTATCATCTTCTGCAGGGACGAAAAAAAGTGAACAGCAAAAGCCAGTTAAATAATGAATTTTCTAAATCATACAATGCATTTGAATTCTATTTATCTAGGGCATGCTATGCCTTAAAACATGTTTGTCTGTACACAGAATAAATGTTGAGGTGAAAATGCGGCCATTTTAGCCATAGGGTCCACATGAACCTTAAGATGAAGGTATGAAAAAATATTATCATCATTATCATAAAAATCATTGACATCTAAAATTTCTAATAAGTTTTCGTCAGGAATAATGTAATCTGAAACAGTAGAAGTTCTGGCGTTAAAATCACCAATTATTGCAATATTTTTTGTATCAGTTGAGTATTTAATTAATTCATCTTCAATTTCCAAAAACGACTCTTCAGAAGTATATCGTGTATTTTCGGGGGGTATATAAATACAACCTAGTAAAATGTTTTCTCGCAGGTTTGATATATTCTTTGAAATTTCTACCCACTGAACAAATTCAGATTCAGAATTTATGAAATTTAAAAATTTCGACAGGTGTTTTCTATAAATAACAACAATACCACCTGATTTCTTTTTACATTTTTTTCTATGTTTTGCATAAAAAGTATAATCGTGTGGTAATTTCAAGTCATCTAGATCATCAGTTTTAGTTTCAGTAAATATAAGAATGTCATAACTCTTTATTAATGTAGCAAAATCTGGATTCAGCAATTTAGAATTAATACCACAAACGTTAAGATAGGTAAATTTTAAGTTGTCAAGTGTCCAATTTAAAGGTCCATGATTGTCTGATGTGTAGTCCTAACTGTAATTTCCTCTACCGTTGTGTATTGGGTTAGGAGGCTCATCACGGGATGGATCGTAAGGTTGTCCGTCTACCATTATTTGGTCGTAAATTAAGGAAGCTTGAAATCACGGTACCTCGGCGCTGGAGTTCTTTAAGTTTAGGGATCAACGCTTTACGGCGATTGCTAATTTCGGTTGGATACTGTTGGTTCACTGAGAATTGTGGTTTTGATTTAAGTTTATTAGGCACAGATTTACGTACACGTTCGTGATCACGGTAATTAGTAAATCTAGCGATAATATTGCGTGGCTTTCCATCACGACGTTTTCTTAGTCTGTGTACATTTTGAAATTGAATAAGATCTGCATTAGGGATTTCCAGTTCTTTTTCAATAAAGTTTTTAATCACAGCTTCTGTGTCTTCGTGATCATCATCAAGAGTCTGTGGAATTCCGCCAAAAATAAGGTTATACTTCATAGAGTGACTCTGAAGTTTTAATAAATCTTCCCTGATATTGTTTGAATCAGTTTCTATGTCTTGTGTATAGTTTTCTACCAGTCGCATTCTTTCAGAAATTTCGTGATGATGTTTTTCTTCAGTTTTTAAAATATCATCATGCATTTTCTGTGTCTCCTTAATTTCATTTATCTCTTGTCTCATTCCTGTTAAATTTTGATCTATTGCTCCGAAACGTTCATCTAATTTTTTGTCAAGTTGAGAGAAGCGGTTAGTAAATTCAAAATCAAACCTTTCAAATCTTTGGTTCATGACATTAATTGACGAAAATAGCATTTCCATGGTTGCATGGGTACGTGCACTATCAGTTGAGACAGGAAATGGTTGAGATGCAAACGGAGGTTGTGAATTGTGATATGCAGGAGACATACGTCTGGTTCATAGGATTATGCTGATATTGTGGTGGAATGGGCACACTTCTGTTAGATAAATTATGAGGTGTGCTAGTATGCAAAGTGTCATGAGCTTGGTTCAGTACTTGAGAAAAACTTTGTTGTTGTTGTTGAAAGGGCGACGCCATATTTAATTTTGATTTTGATTTTGTTTTGTTTGGAGGTGTAAAACCTGTTTGGCCACCAGTGCTCCTTGTTCTCTTTTGGCCCATTTAGATCAAGATGCATATTAAATGTTCAGTATATATCACTTTCGAAAACAAAATTCGTTTGAAATTCATGTTTCTCCACAAATTCAGTCGAAATATTGCGAGAGCTCTTGCATACCGACCTACTCACTCCGCCATGTTGTTTTTTTTTCTTTCTCCTAAACGAGAATGTTTATATCCCTACTGAATATGTCTGTTTAGATGTTTGGTAAGCTTTAGACCGGGTTGAAATTTCAAATCTTATGTTGAATTCCGTTGCATATCTTTTTTCAAATATATCTATAAAAAAGAGAGATAATAATCAAACCTATCTCAATGTAAATAAATGCAACAGTAGTATAACGCTGTTCAAAATTCATAAATCGATAGAGAAAAAACAAACCCGGGTTACGAACTAGAACTGAGGGAAACGTATCAAATATAAGAGAACTACGACACAACACCGAAATGTAACACACAGAAACGAACTATAATGTAACAATGGCCATTTTTCTGACTTGGTACAGGGCATTTTATGAAAAAATGGTTGGTTGAACCTGGTTTTGTGGCATACCAAACCTCCCGCTTTAATGGCAGTGTTAATTATAACATTAAAATGACAACATTACACGACAGGGTTACAATAAGTAAACAGATAAATGGGAGAAAATATAGGAGAGAGAAACAGTTAAACGAATAATAGCCATCAAAAGGTAACAGATTAACAAAAAAAAATTATACGCCAGACGCGCGCTACGTCCACACAAAACTATGCTCAGATGTAAAAAGTTTGAAAGCAAGCTATTCGTAATATAAAATAAATCATTACGAAATTTTGAAGCATATTGATTTGCTTTTAGGTGTATGTTTATAACTTGTAGTTAAACTAAATAACTAAAAAAAGTATTTCATTCTATTCTAATCGGGTTCTACTGAATGGACTCAATTTTGTTAAAAGAAGCCTTTACTAAAGGTTTATGAATTTACCACGAAATATTTGTTATTTTAATTGTTATGTCATGTAGTCTGATTTTGTCGTACTGAATTGTCTTTTGTCTTTTCTTCTAGGTATATCATGCTCATCTTTGCCTCTGTAATATTGGTATTCATCTCAACACGTGTATGCGAATCTCGTCGATGTGTATTTGATACAAGATGTTATTGCATTTTACCTCCTGGATCATCACTGTATAAAGTCGATTGTTCTAACCGTGAAATCAGTAATATTCCTGTCTTTCCCAAAAACGTAACGAGTATAGATTTAAGTTTCAATATGATTACCACAATTCCAGACTTTCATTTCGCTATGAATAAAATTCTACGTAACATTTCATTATCTCACAACCACTTAAACCGTTTGGAAAGCCATACCTTTTCAGGTCCTTCTGAACTTAACATTATAAAAGTAGACAATAACAACATTTCCATGGTATCAGCCGAAACATTCCGATTCCTACCAAAACTTCGATACCTCGACCTGAAAAATAACACATTGAACTTTACGAATTTAAATTTTACTTATTTGTCTAATCTATCATCACTCAGAATTGACTTCTTTAATGCGATTCAACTTCCAGCTGAACTCGGCAGTTTAAAATCTCTAGACATTTCTGGGGAATCGGGGAAGTGTGAAATCAGAATGCTGACTCCAGACACGTTTAAATATTTACCCGGATTAAATGATCTTAAATTATCTGCATGTAAAATCAACCTGGTTTACAAAGGTACTTTTAGCCATATGAGAAACTTATTTGCTTTAGATCTATCGTTTAACACGTGCCTCAAGTTCAGTGGATTTGTAAATGTGACGTACGATTTGCCACATACATCTATTAAAATTCTGAAGATAAATAAGATTCATAAAACGTTTGAAATGAACACAAAACTAAAGAAATCTCACGTTCGTTATTTACGACATACACATATAACAGAGCTGCATGTAGATAGTAACAGGATTCAACAAGTAGAAAAAGGCTTGATACCAATGCTTCCTTATACACTCCGAAGATTGTATATGTCAGATAATGTATTTTCGTATGGGGATTACTTATCAGAGATTTTCTTAATGCCAACTTATTTTGCTAACTTTTCACTACTATTTAATTCTCATATGCCTGATAAAGAGGAGACATGTGAACAACAAAATGAAGAACCAGCAGTCAATCAACGTCAACAAGAGGACGAAATATCTACATTCGACATTCCATCATTCCATCGTTCGGAAAAACAACAAACAAATTATACGGTTAGTAAGTTGAACAATGACGGTAAACTCCAAAAACATGATTTCAAATCACTTGACCATACGAATTTTTTTCCTATTCCTAGGCTCTTAAAAACATTGATTTATCGCCAGTGTCTGCTTCGATACGAAATACCGAATTTACTATTTTCAGACAACACTGTTGAATATATAGACGGTAGTTCTAATATTTTCTATTCCTGGAAAGGACCTGTGTTACATTTGAATCATTTGCGATTTCTTAATTTATCAAACAACTTGTGTTCATACGTATCGAAAGTATTCTTCATGAGTACACCAAATCTACAAATACTGCATGTAGCCAATAATTTACTTGGTTTCGTCCTACCTGAGGACGATAATGGAGAAATATTACAATATCTCAATAAGCTAGAGGAAATAAACTTGGCATATAATAGAATACCTAGCTTACCGTACACATTTTTCAAATCACAAGTCTTGTTGAAAAAAATATCCCTTTCCGGAAACATGTTAGATGAGATTTCATTCAAAATTAGCCATATGATACATCTACGGCATCTGGATTTATCGTACAACAGACTATCGTCTTTATCAAAAGACATTCGGGACCATCTTGACAAGATGGTTCATCCTAATATAAAATTAGTATTGGACTTAACGGGTAATCCTCTCAAATGCACGTGTGAAACTATAGGATTTGTAAAATGGATGTTCCAGACAGCCATTAAGTTACATAACCAAAGAAAATATCAATGTAAACTGTCAAACGGAGAAAAGATTTTCATTCAAAACCCTTCCCGAATGTATGAAAAACTAAAAAAAGAATGTTCATCTTTCACTTCCTTAATTATTGGAACAACAGTCGCCATGTTGTTGCTTCTTGCAATAATTTCATCGGGAATAATTTATAGATATCGCTGGAAATTGAGGTATATGTATTACATGGTGAAAAACAAGTATCATGGTCAACATTCAAACACATCTGCGGAAAACGAAAGAATATATGCGTACGATGCCTTCATATCATATGCTGATAATGATAGATTCTTTGTCCATGAGCAGTTTCTAAAGAAGCTTGAAGACGAATCTGGATTAAACCTGTGTTTGCATAAAAGAGATTTCCTCCCTGGAAACGATATAGCTGCAAACATTACGACCGCGATTCACGACAGTCGTAAAGTTGTTATCATAATGTCACAACACTTTTTAAAGTCTTATTGGTGTATGTTTGAATATAACATGGCCAGAATAGAAAGCATTTACTCGAGAAATAAAGAAAACATATTGTTTCTTGTTTTCCTTGAGGAGTTGTCGTCTAAAGATTTACCGCTTATGGTGTTAGAACAAGTACAGTCACAGTCATATATAGAGTATCCGCATGATGAATACGGTAACGAGGTTTTCTGGAACAAATTAACAGAAGTTTTGTCGTGACGTCAGTATGAATGTTTATGAAAAATAGTTATAATTGATCAAAAATGGACTATTTGAAAGTGAACATTATAAATATTGAACTTGCAGTTCCAGTTTACTAGTCTGTGGTTAAAAAAATAGGATAGAAGGTCGTATATATATATATATATTTATTAAGAAACTACCCCTTTACAACGGGGGCACTTGCAGGCAGGGTACCCACAAATGCGTCTAAGAGCATATACAATGAATAATGTACAAATAAATAAAATACACATAGGACAATATCAAAGTTAAAAATTAATTCTCTTTTAAAACAAGTCAACATTCATGTAAAACATAACAACATTATATATTAATATAAAATCTCAACATTTAGAGATCACATCAATTAAGTTGCACACGTAAATCACAGTTAGCTTAATCTTCTAAAATTGAAGATCTGTAAGTGTACATTTCACTCAGCATCTTTCTACTAAAAGTGTCAACATGTTTACAAACATTTGGATCAACCTTATAAAAACATTCACCTAGCAGTATGTTTATTTTTTCGTAGGACGGTAACTCTGTGAAGCAAAAGTCGGAGAAGTTAGTACTTAGGTACTCATTTAAATCGGCAAAATACTTACTTCGTATAGGAAAATATTCAGAACATCCGAGAACGAAATGTTCCACGGACTCCTCAGATTTGCATGAACACATTTGACAAATGGTAGTCTTGGAAATATTCATTCTATACAAAACTTGATTTATGGGTAGACAATTTGTTCGTGCTAACAATTTTAACCTTGTAGACTTAAAATGTACAAAATTTTGCTAAAAAATGGTTTTAACTTGTACAAAAGTTGAAAATAAAAATATGTTTCTATTATAAAAACACATGTCATTAACCTCAATAATATTTTCATCATTTATTGTTGTTGCCCATTCATGTTAGTGTGATACCTTTGTTATCCATTCATGTTAGTGTGATACCTTTGTTGTCCATTCATGTTAGTGTGATACCTTTGTTGTCCATAGTGGGATACCTTTGTTGTCCATTCATGTTAGTGTGGTACCTTTGTTGTCCATTCATGTTAGTGTGATACCTTTGTTGTCCATTCATGTTAGTGTGGTACCTTTGTTGTCCATTCATGTTAGTGTGATACCTTTTGTTGTCCATTCATGTTAGTGTGATACCTTTGTTGTCCATTCATGTTAGTGTGGTACCTTTGTTGTCCATTCATGTTAGTGTGGTACCTTTGTTGTCCATTCATGTTAGTGTGGTACCTTTGTTGTCCATTCATGTTAGTGTGGTACCTTTGTTGTCCATTCATGTTAGTGTGGTACCTTTGTTGTCCATTCATGTTAGTGTGATACCTTTGTTGTCCATTCATGTTAGTGTGATACCTTTGTTGTCCATTCATGTTAGTGTGATACCTTTTTGATACAGTTAATGACCAGTTTAATAGTTTTTAAATTTACTTACATTGAAAATACACATGTAATCGATAAACATTTTTCGGTATTCTTACCTGGCATTCAAACAGAAGAAGACTTAGAAGCAATATTTGAAGCAAGTTCTGTATCCAATACAACTGGTAGTCAAGACCCTTTTACCGAGACAGATAACCGACACTGAAATTGAAACTGACAAAACAATGTCAGAGACATACACAAACACTGAAACTGAAGGTGAATTGAATGGTCATGATTCAGCAGACAACAATGCACAAACAATTGAGTTAGAGACAGAACAATGATAATTTAAAGAAGTGATGCTAACACGGTTGGTGATTAAGTATCAGGTATACTTCCTCGTAAGAGTGTGCGTTCTGGTGATGTTATTACTGCTGTCAATACCATTGAGGCCTTGTCTAAAATTTCAAATACTTATATATAGCGTGTACGAAAGAGGGCGCTTTCTGGCCAGCGACACAATCGTAGGCCTTGACAAAAAACTTAAAAACTAGATTAACTGTTTTCTCCCAAGGTGATAACGTTATCAATCATATTCCGTCCATTGCTATAGGCCCTGTCGATGAGAAAAAAACATAACAGGCGAGTTGATGAATATGAATGAAAATGGCGGCTATAAAATTGGAACTAAAGACTTAGTTGGACAAATAAAGGGATACATGAGTAGAAACCAGGTTCTAATTTCTTGCAAATGCAACTTCAAAATGTGTCTGAAGTCCCAATGAGTGATATGAGTGTGAGAGAGATGGTGCGTAAGATATCAATAAGTGGAGAGCAAAGTTTGGTGCATTGTCAGTCCAAGAAAGGCAGTGGTAAGTCTGGTAGGTGTAAATGTAGAAGAATGAAAGTTTTGTGCAACTCAAAGGTGTCACATGTCTCTGTTTAAAATGAAACCATGTGTCTAAAATGTATAATCAAAGTACTGAAGTACTGAACATCAGAGGACCTCAAGTTGTGTTGAATTATTGATAAATGACAGGTGTTTATATTATACCTATCAGACAGATATGTTCACCATACAATATAGTACAAATATTAAATATAATTTGCTATCATATCTGAGATACTGACTTGAACTAGGAAACTTAACTTTGTGAATTATCAATGATTACTTGGTCAAATGAGAACTGTTAGATTGGCATTATGACCATATAGTTGCACACATACAAAAATCGCTAACATATAACTTATAATAGAGAATCAACATAGCAAACAATTCTTCGAGTAGCTATATAGTCACTCACTGAACTATGAAAAAGAGGTTCAAGACAATCATATCAAAACAGATAAATTGTAATATTGTGGCAAATTGAAAAATAAAGGGGGGAAAAATATATTGTTTTGGCGAAAGAGGTGGCGAAAAAAATAATTGACCCAGGGGAAACCCTGGGGCTAAAGATACCAGATGAACAGCACTTTCATAAATGGAAAATAAACTTACAATTCCATGACTAAAACTGAAAAAGACATGCATACAAATAAAAGTACACTAGAAACAACATAGAAAACTAAAGACTGAGCAACATGAACCCCACCAAAACAGGTGATCTCAGGTGCTCCGGATGGGTAAGCAGATCCTGCTCTACAAATGGCATTTATTAACAATGTTTGTACATGTAGTATCCAGGTCTTTTTTCTGAAACATTTAGCTTTTGGATCAATTGCTAATTAAATGGATGTTAACACAGCAAGATTACTATCCCTTATTCTAGATTTTTGTTGCAGTCAACACAAACTCTTTAAATGTTCATAAATAGCTTCACTGAGTTACATTTGTATCTTGGTTTTATTGTAACACAGTCAATCATTTATCCATTATATTTTTTTTTAAATCAGCAGCTATACATGTACATTGTAGGTTCTGTTTTCTAATTATTAAATGGTTCATTGTAAATATTACAATGTATTATATGTAGATAGCCCTTTGCTAATGATGGTATTTTTGTTAATTGAATATCACATTTGGATAGTTGTTCAACTGTTAGGTTTTTTTTACTTTGTTCTGGATTTAATACTTTGGATACCACTGGTATAGCAATGAGAACATTTTGCACTATACATATAGAACACAACTACCATATGAATGTGTCGGTCCTTTGTAAGAAACCTGTAAAACAGGCCTTGTAATTTTTTGGTGTATATCTTGATTTCCCGATTGTACATTGATGTGGCCATTAGTTTTCTTGTATATATTGTTTAACATTTGACATTTCATGGCTATTTCTAACTGATTTATGTATAGTTTTTTTCTGATTGTAAAAATGTTGTATGGTTATAAGCTTTATTTCTTTTTCATCATTTTGTCTAGAGCTGGTGTCTGATTTATACCAATCATACCTCCCTTTTCTTTTTTTATGAATAATGACAACAGTTTGGTTTTAATTTTCATTTATGTATGTACATGTAACAATATAACAGTATATATACATGTATAATCTCATTCCATCATTAATATTGGTCATTGTCGGTATATATTTATCTTTAAGTTTAACAATATACTGTGAAAGAGCTATCTTCTAACAGATACTTAGTATATAATGGTTATTGTGAAACCACTGATTTAAAGGACAAGTTTCACTTATTGCCCAAAATAGCCTAAACTATAAAACTCCAAAAGGTTCTCAATTTGGTTCGTAATTTGGGTCTATTTCAAAAGCATTAACACTCAATAAATCAGTTCTTTTCATAAAAGTACATTTTACGTTCCAAATTTGTCAAAATGTGATGATTTTGGGCAATTTTCAGACCTGAAAGCTTTAAGCCTCAGGAATAAAGATTTGGCCCCTACCTACATGTACCATCCAAAATGTTTTGTAACCAGAAGAATCCCAATCTGATATATATAATTCATCAATATAAAAACTTTTTAGATCTTGGATGGCAGCCAAGTTTAATTATGCCAAAAACAATTAAAGTTTTACCATAGTTATCTGTGGTATAATTTTCACAATTATTCAATGGTTTTGTTGTGTCTGATTTTCGAATAGAAAAATAAAGATGGCAAGACCTGAACGATGCCGCCTAATTTTTTTAAGTAACATATGAACAACAGAGTCAGTGTGGGGCCACTAAGCTAAACTGCCCGCTTTGCACCAGCCAATATAAATGAATGCCTAGGGTGGGAATCGAACCCACATACACCAACTCTGTTGTCCCTATATTTTTTTTTAAAAATAAACAAAAACAAATTGTCAAGAAATTTTTTTAAAATACAGCGCTCATAGGTTTGTCTCAATAAAGATTTGCTAAGTTTGCTCATGCAGTATCCCAATATTGCTCTCAATAGTATAAATAGGCTCATGTGTGCTCAAATAACCATTTAGATTAGTCTCAATATTGATATATATCTAACTCAATTGAGTAGATCTAGCTCAAATTTTACTCAACATATAACTGATCATATTTGCTCAATTTAAGATCTCATGGGTGCTCATAGATAAAGTTAACTGATTGTATAACTCATAGATATAACTAATCATATTTGCTCAATTCAAGTTCTCATATGCATGTATGTGTGAACAAATGTCTAATATAAGTTACTAAAATTTGACATACCGCATATGACAGTGAAAATGAACTAGCTGGATTCGCACTTTATATACACTGAGATTTATGTATTTAGTTTTGATGTTATATTTTTTATTTTCATCGGATTGTGTCAAATGTCTTAAGGTGTCAGACCACCAATTACTCCCTCCAATTTAGAACGTATGTAAAAGTAGTCCTACTTTGACACAAAATAGTGCTTTTGATGTCATTGTTTACTTAAACTAACAAACAAATTTGCAGAAATGAAACTTTTGGTGAAAGGGAAATATATTTAGACCATTTTGAGCCAAAATTCACTTGTCTATGAGTTTGCATTAAAAATTCAGAATTAATGCGCTACATAGTACACTAATTTAAGATTTCCAGAAAACCGGGAGTTATTTTGGTAGTACCTGTCTTTTCAAAATCAGAAATTTGTTACAAGACTTTAAACATTGGTTGAAAATTGGCATGTAGGAAGGTGATACATGTACAATTCAGGATATACCTGGTTTCCTTGAAGTTAAACTTAAGGTAAAATATTTAGAAAGCTGTGAAAATTGCAAAATTTGGTTGAACAGATAGGGATTTTTAATTGGTGGTCTGACACCTTTAAGGGAAATGCGGTGAAACCCCAAATTCAGAAAACAATTGATTTGTTGTACTTAACTGATCATATGAAGTGATAGTAGTCACATTTCAATCTTTTTGGGGGCAAAAAGTCACATATTGCAAATTTAGAGCCTTAGACCTGAATTTGTGCTACTTTTAGCTTTTCCCACCCTGACAATATGCTTTCACATAAAAAAATGTCCCAAATTGTTATAAATGCACAGCAAGATGTTTCTGTGGTATTAACATTAAAACATGGTTATTTTACCACCAAAAGAAGTTCTTGTCATCAAGATTTAATGAAATTATTTGATTTTTATCCCTTATATCATTGCGTCATAGCATGTATTTGGCAGATAACATAGCCTGATGTAAACATTGCAAAAACTCACAAAAATCCCATTTATTATCTCAAATGAAAGTTTTATGCCTTAAGTTGTATCAACTGATAGAAAATAAAAACAGTTAAATGACCATGACTGCACTTTTGATCATTTAATAGTCCCATTACTTACACCAGGTGTAAAAAAAGGGGGGTCAATATTCCTTGACTCTTCAATACCTTGATTTTTTTACTTAACCCATTGTAAAAATTGTGGAAAGTCTTTTAAGAAGTAGAACAAACAAAAAAAAAATCAACAAAACTGATCTTGATATTGAAAGTTTATGTTCCTGTAGTCCAAAATGAAATTTTCAAGTATTTTCTATCAAAGTCATACATTACAGTCAGTTTAAATTTAGCTGTGAAATTTGTAATATAAGTCACATTATGCTCAGATAGGATTTTTCTGACTTCAAATTGACTAAGGATTAAGAATAAAGCAAAGCAAAGATTTCTGAGCAACTTTTTTGGCTCTTTAGGTGTCAGACCACCAATTACTCCCTCCAATTTAGAACGTATGTAAAAGTAGTCCTACTTTGACACAAAATAGTGCTTTTGATGTCATTGTTTACTTAAACTAACAAACAAATTTGCAGAAATGAAACTTTTGGTGAAAGGGAAATATATTTAGACCATTTTGAGCCAAAATTCACTTGTCTATGAGTTTGCATTAAAAATTCAGGATTAATGCGCTACATAGTACACTAATTTAAGATTTCCAGAAAACCGGGAGTTATTTTGGTAGTACCTGTCTTTTCAAAATCAGAAATTTGTTACAAGACTTTAAACATTGGTTGAAAATTGGCATGTAGGAAGGTGATACATGTACAATTCAGGATATACCTGGTTTCCTTGAAGTTAAACTTAAGGTAAAATATTTAGAAAGCTGTGAAAATTGCAAAATTTGGTTGAACAGATAGGGATTTTTAATTGGTGGTCTGACACCTTTAAGGGAAATGCGGTGAAACCCCAAATTCAGAAAACAATTGATTTGTTGTACTTAACTGATCATATGAAGTGATAGTAGTCACATTTCAATCTTTTTGGGGGCAAAAAGTCACATATTGCAAATTTAGAGCCTTAGACCTGAATTTGTGCTATTTTTAGCTTTTCCCACCCTGACAATATGCTTTCACATAAAAAAATGTCCCAAATTGTTATAAATGCACAGCAAGATGTTTCTGTGGTATTAACATTAAAACATGGTTATTTTACCACCAAAAGAAGTTCTTGTCATCAAGATTTAATGAAATTATTTGATTTTTATCCCTTATATCATTGCGTCATAGCATGTATTTGGCAGATAACATAGCCTGATGTAAACATTGCAAAAACTCACAAAAATCCCATTTATTATCTCAAATGAAAGTTTTATGCCTTAAGTTGTATCAACTGATAGAAAATAAAAACAGTTAAATGACCATGACTGCACTTTTGATCATTTAATAGTCCCATTACTTACACCAGGTGTAAAAAAAGGGGGGTCAATATTCCTTGACTCTTCAATACCTTGATTTTTTTACTTAACCCATTGTAAAAATTGTGGAAAGTCTTTTAAGAAGTAGAACAAACAAAAAAAAAATCAACAAAACTGATCTTGATATTGAAAGTTTATGTTCCTGTAGTCCAAAATGAAATTTTCAAGTATTTTCTATCAAAGTCATACATTACAGTCAGTTTAAATTTAGCTGTGAAATTTGTAATATAAGTCACATTATGCTCAGATAGGATTTTTCTGACTTCAAATTGACTAAGGATTAAGAATAAAGCAAAGCAAAGATTTCTGAGCAACTTTTTTGGCTCTTTAGGTGTCAGACCACCAATTACTCCCTCCAATTTAGAACGTATGTAAAAGTAGTCCTACTTTGACACAAAATAGTGCTTTTGATGTCATTGTTTACTTAAACTAACAAACAAATTTGCAGAAATGAAACTTTTGGTGAAAGGGAAATATATTTAGACCATTTTGAGCCAAAATTCACTTGTCTATGAGTTTGCATTAAAAATTCAGGATTAATGCGCTACATAGTACACTAATTTAAGATTTCCAGAAAACCGGGAGTTATTTTGGTAGTACCTGTCTTTTCAAAATCAGAAATTTGTTACAAGACTTTAAACATTGGTTGAAAATTGGCATGTAGGAAGGTGATACATGTACAATTCAGGATATACCTGGTTTCCTTGAAGTTAAACTTAAGGTAAAATATTTAGAAAGCTGTGAAAATTGCAAAATTTGGTTGAACAGATAGGGATTTTTAATTGGTGGTCTGACACCTTTAAGGGAAATGCGGTGAAACCCCAAATTCAGAAAACAATTGATTTGTTGTACTTAACTGATCATATGAAGTGATAGTAGTCACATTTCAATCTTTTTGGGGGCAAAAAGTCACATATTGCAAATTTAGAGCCTTAGACCTGAATTTGTGCTATTTTTAGCTTTTCCCACCCTGACAATATGCTTTCACATAAAAAAATGTCCCAAATTGTTATAAATGCACAGCAAGATGTTTCTGTGGTATTAACATTAAAACATGGTTATTTTACCACCAAAAGAAGTTCTTGTCATCAAGATTTAATGAAATTATTTGATTTTTATCCCTTATATCATTGCGTCATAGCATGTATTTGGCAGATAACATAGCCTGATGTAAACATTGCAAAAACTCACAAAAATCCCATTTATTATCTCAAATGAAAGTTTTATGCCTTAAGTTGTATCAACTGATAGAAAATAAAAACAGTTAAATGACCATGACTGCACTTTTGATCATTTAATAGTCCCATTACTTACACCAGGTGTAAAAAAAGGGGGGTCAATATTCCTTGACTCTTCAATACCTTGATTTTTTTACTTAACCCATTGTAAAAATTGTGGAAAGTCTTTTAAGAAGTAGAACAAACAAAAAAAAAATCAACAAAACTGATCTTGATATTGAAAGTTTATGTTCCTGTAGTCCAAAATGAAATTTTCAAGTATTTTCTATCAAAGTCATACATTACAGTCAGTTTAAATTTAGCTGTGAAATTTGTAATATAAGTCACATTATGCTCAGATAGGATTTTTCTGACTTCAAATTGACTAAGGATTAAGAATAAAGCAAAGCAAAGATTTCTCAGCAACTTTTTTGGCTCTTTAAGGGAAATGCGGTGAAACCCCAAATTCAGAAAACAATTGATTTGTTGTACTTAACTGATCATATGAAGTGATAGTAGTCACATTTCAATCTTTTTGGGGGCAAAAAGTCACATATTGCAAATTTAGAGCCTTAGACCTGAATTTGTGCTATTTTTAGCTTTTCCCACCCTGACAATATGCTTTCACATAAAAAAATGTCCCAAATTGTTATAAATGCACAGCAAGATGTTTCTGTGGTATTAACATTAAAACATGGTTATTTTACCACCAAAAGAAGTTCTTGTCATCAAGATTTAATGAAATTATTTGATTTTTATCCCTTATATCATTGCGTCATAGCATGTATTTGGCAGATAACATAGCCTGATGTAAACATTGCAAAAACTCACAAAAATCCCATTTATTATCTCAAATGAAAGTTTTATGCCTTAAGTTGTATCAACTGATAGAAAATAAAAACAGTTAAATGACCATGACTGCACTTTTGATCATTTAATAGTCCCATTACTTACACCAGGTGTAAAAAAAGGGGGGTCAATATTCCTTGACTCTTCAATACCTTGATTTTTTTACTTAACCCATTGTAAAAATTGTGGAAAGTCTTTTAAGAAGTAGAACAAACAAAAAAAAAATCAACAAAACTGATCTTGATATTGAAAGTTTATGTTCCTGTAGTCCAAAATGAAATTTTCAAGTATTTTCTATCAAAGTCATACATTACAGTCAGTTTAAATTTAGCTGTGAAATTTGTAATATAAGTCACATTATGCTCAGATAGGATTTTTCTGACTTCAAATTGACTAAGGATTAAGAATAAAGCAAAGCAAAGATTTCTGAGCAACTTTTTTGGCTCTTTAGGTGTCAGACCACCAATTACTCCCTCCAATTTAGAACGTATGTAAAAGTAGTCCTACTTTGACACAAAATAGTGCTTTTGATGTCATTGTTTACTTAAACTAACAAACAAATTTGCAGAAATGAAACTTTTGGTGAAAGGGAAATATATTTAGACCATTTTGAGCCAAAATTCACTTGTCTATGAGTTTGCATTAAAAATTCAGGATTAATGCGCTACATAGTACACTAATTTAAGATTTCCAGAAAACCGGGAGTTATTTTGGTAGTACCTGTCTTTTCAAAATCAGAAATTTGTTACAAGACTTTAAACATTGGTTGAAAATTGGCATGTAGGAAGGTGATACATGTACAATTCAGGATATACCTGGTTTCCTTGAAGTTAAACTTAAGGTAAAATATTTAGAAAGCTGTGAAAATTGCAAAATTTGGTTGAACAGATAGGGATTTTTAATTGGTGGTCTGACACCTTTAAGGGAAATGCGGTGAAACCCCAAATTCAGAAAACAATTGATTTGTTGTACTTAACTGATCATATGAAGTGATAGTAGTCACATTTCAATCTTTTTGGGGGCAAAAAGTCACATATTGCAAATTTAGAGCCTTAGACCTGAATTTGTGCTATTTTTAGCTTTTCCCACCCTGACAATATGCTTTCACATAAAAAAATGTCCCAAATTGTTATAAATGCACAGCAAGATGTTTCTGTGGTATTAACATTAAAACATGGTTATTTTACCACCAAAAGAAGTTCTTGTCATCAAGATTTAATGAAATTATTTGATTTTTATCCCTTATATCATTGCGTCATAGCATGTATTTGGCAGATAACATAGCCTGATGTAAACATTGCAAAAACTCACAAAAATCCCATTTATTATCTCAAATGAAAGTTTTATGCCTTAAGTTGTATCAACTGATAGAAAATAAAAACAGTTAAATGACCATGACTGCACTTTTGATCATTTAATAGTCCCATTACTTACACCAGGTGTAAAAAAAGGGGGGTCAATATTCCTTGACTCTTCAATACCTTGATTTTTTTACTTAACCCATTGTAAAAATTGTGGAAAGTCTTTTAAGAAGTAGAACAAAAAAAAAAAAAATCAACAAAACTGATCTTGATATTGAAAGTTTATGTTCCTGTAGTCCAAAATGAAATTTTCAAGTATTTTCTATCAAAGTCATACATTACAGTCAGTTTAAATTTAGCTGTGAAATTTGTAATATAAGTCACATTATGCTCAGATAGGATTTTTCTGACTTCAAATTGACTAAGGATTAAGAATAAAGCAAAGCAAAGATTTCTGAGCAACTTTTTTGGCTCTTTAGGTGTCAGACCACCAATTACTCCCTCCAATTTAGAACGTATGTAAAAGTAGTCCTACTTTGACACAAAATAGTGCTTTTGATGTCATTGTTTACTTAAACTAACAAACAAATTTGCAGAAATGAAACTTTTGGTGAAAGGGAAATATATTTAGACCATTTTGAGCCAAAATTCACTTGTCTATGAGTTTGCATTAAAAATTCAGGATTAATGCGCTACATAGTACACTAATTTAAGATTTCCAGAAAACCGGGAGTTATTTTGGTAGTACCTGTCTTTTCAAAATCAGAAATTTGTTACAAGACTTTAAACATTGGTTGAAAATTGGCATGTAGGAAGGTGATACATGTACAATTCAGGATATACCTGGTTTCCTTGAAGTTAAACTTAAGGTAAAATATTTAGAAAGCTGTGAAAATTGCAAAATTTGGTTGAACAGATAGGGATTTTTAATTGGTGGTCTGACACCTTTAAGGGAAATGCGGTGAAACCCCAAATTCAGAAAACAATTGATTTGTTGTACTTAACTGATCATATGAAGTGATAGTAGTCACATTTCAATCTTTTTGGGGGCAAAAAGTCACATATTGCAAATTTAGAGCCTTAGACCTGAATTTGTGCTATTTTTAGCTTTTCCCACCCTGACAATATGCTTTCACATAAAAAAATGTCCCAAATTGTTATAAATGCACAGCAAGATGTTTCTGTGGTATTAACATTAAAACATGGTTATTTTACCACCAAAAGAAGTTCTTGTCATCAAGATTTAATGAAATTATTTGATTTTTATCCCTTATATCATTGCGTCATAGCATGTATTTGGCAGATAACATAGCCTGATGTAAACATTGCAAAAACTCACAAAAATCCCATTTATTATCTCAAATGAAAGTTTTATGCCTTAAGTTGTATCAACTGATAGAAAATAAAAACAGTTAAATGACCATGACTGCACTTTTGATCATTTAATAGTCCCATTACTTACACCAGGTGTAAAAAAAGGGGGGTCAATATTCCTTGACTCTTCAATACCTTGATTTTTTTACTTAACCCATTGTAAAAATTGTGGAAAGTCTTTTAAGAAGTAGAACAAACAAAAAAAAAATCAACAAAACTGATCTTGATATTGAAAGTTTATGTTCCTGTAGTCCAAAATGAAATTTTCAAGTATTTTCTATCAAAGTCATACATTACAGTCAGTTTAAATTTAGCTGTGAAATTTGTAATATAAGTCACATTATGCTCAGATAGGATTTTTCTGACTTCAAATTGACTAAGGATTAAGAATAAAGCAAAGCAAAGATTTCTGAGCAACTTTTTTGGCTCTTTAAGGGAAATGCGGTGAAACCCCAAATTCAGAAAACAATTGATTTGTTGTACTTAACTGATCATATGAAGTGATAGTAGTCACATTTCAATCTTTTTGGGGGCAAAAAGTCACATATTGCAAATTTAGAGCCTTAGACCTGAATTTGTGCTATTTTTAGCTTTTCCCACCCTGACAATATGCTTTCACATAAAAAAATGTCCCAAATTGTTATAAATGCACAGCAAGATGTTTCTGTGGTATTAACATTAAAACATGGTTATTTTACCACCAAAAGAAGTTCTTGTCATCAAGATTTAATGAAATTATTTGATTTTTATCCCTTATATCATTGCGTCATAGCATGTATTTGGCAGATAACATAGCCTGATGTAAACATTGCAAAAACTCACAAAAATCCCATTTATTATCTCAAATGAAAGTTTTATGCCTTAAGTTGTATCAACTGATAGAAAATAAAAACAGTTAAATGACCATGACTGCACTTTTGATCATTTAATAGTCCCATTACTTACACCAGGTGTAAAAAAAGGGGGGTCAATATTCCTTGACTCTTCAATACCTTGATTTTTTTACTTAACCCATTGTAAAAATTGTGGAAAGTCTTTTAAGAAGTAGAACAAACAAAAAAAAAATCAACAAAACTGATCTTGATATTGAAAGTTTATGTTCCTGTAGTCCAAAATGAAATTTTCAAGTATTTTCTATCAAAGTCATACATTACAGTCAGTTTAAATTTAGCTGTGAAATTTGTAATATAAGTCACATTATGCTCAGATAGGATTTTTCTGACTTCAAATTGACTAAGGATTAAGAATAAAGCAAAGCAAAGATTTCTGAGCAACTTTTTTGGCTCTTTAGGTGTCAGACCACCAATTACTCCCTCCAATTTAGAACGTATGTAAAAGTAGTCCTACTTTGACACAAAATAGTGCTTTTGATGTCATTGTTTACTTAAACTAACAAACAAATTTGCAGAAATGAAACTTTTGGTGAAAGGGAAATATATTTAGACCATTTTGAGCCAAAATTCACTTGTCTATGAGTTTGCATTAAAAATTCAGGATTAATGCGCTACATAGTACACTAATTTAAGATTTCCAGAAAACCGGGAGTTATTTTGGTAGTACCTGTCTTTTCAAAATCAGAAATTTGTTACAAGACTTTAAACATTGGTTGAAAATTGGCATGTAGGAAGGTGATACATGTACAATTCAGGATATACCTGGTTTCCTTGAAGTTAAACTTAAGGTAAAATATTTAGAAAGCTGTGAAAATTGCAAAATTTGGTTGAACAGATAGGGATTTTTAATTGGTGGTCTGACACCTTTAAGGGAAATGCGGTGAAACCCCAAATTCAGAAAACAATTGATTTGTTGTACTTAACTGATCATATGAAGTGATAGTAGTCACATTTCAATCTTTTTGGGGGCAAAAAGTCACATATTGCAAATTTAGAGCCTTAGACCTGAATTTGTGCTATTTTTAGCTTTTCCCACCCTGACAATATGCTTTCACATAAAAAAATGTCCCAAATTGTTATAAATGCACAGCAAGATGTTTCTGTGGTATTAACATTAAAACATGGTTATTTTACCACCAAAAGAAGTTCTTGTCATCAAGATTTAATGAAATTATTTGATTTTTATCCCTTATATCATTGCGTCATAGCATGTATTTGGCAGATAACATAGCCTGATGTAAACATTGCAAAAACTCACAAAAATCCCATTTATTATCTCAAATGAAAGTTTTATGCCTTAAGTTGTATCAACTGATAGAAAATAAAAACAGTTAAATGACCATGACTGCACTTTTGATCATTTAATAGTCCCATTACTTACACCAGGTGTAAAAAAAGGGGGGTCAATATTCCTTGACTCTTCAATACCTTGATTTTTTTACTTAACCCATTGTAAAAATTGTGGAAAGTCTTTTAAGAAGTAGAACAAACAAAAAAAAAATCAACAAAACTGATCTTGATATTGAAAGTTTATGTTCCTGTAGTCCAAAATGAAATTTTCAAGTATTTTCTATCAAAGTCATACATTACAGTCAGTTTAAATTTAGCTGTGAAATTTGTAATATAAGTCACATTATGCTCAGATAGGATTTTTCTGACTTCAAATTGACTAAGGATTAAGAATAAAGCAAAGCAAAGATTTCTGAGCAACTTTTTTGGCTCTTTAGGTGTCAGACCACCAATTACTCCCTCCAATTTAGAACGTATGTAAAAGTAGTCCTACTTTGACACAAAATAGTGCTTTTGATGTCATTGTTTACTTAAACTAACAAACAAATTTGCAGAAATGAAACTTTTGGTGAAAGGGAAATATATTTAGACCATTTTGAGCCAAAATTCACTTGTCTATGAGTTTGCATTAAAAATTCAGGATTAATGCGCTACATAGTACACTAATTTAAGATTTCCAGAAAACCGGGAGTTATTTTGGTAGTACCTGTCTTTTCAAAATCAGAAATTTGTTACAAGACTTTAAACATTGGTTGAAAATTGGCATGTAGGAAGGTGATACATGTACAATTCAGGATATACCTGGTTTCCTTGAAGTTAAACTTAAGGTAAAATATTTAGAAAGCTGTGAAAATTGCAAAATTTGGTTGAACAGATAGGGATTTTTAATTGGTGGTCTGACACCTTTAAGGGAAATGCGGTGAAACCCCAAATTCAGAAAACAATTGATTTGTTGTACTTAACTGATCATATGAAGTGATAGTAGTCACATTTCAATCTTTTTGGGGGCAAAAAGTCACATATTGCAAATTTAGAGCCTTAGACCTGAATTTGTGCTATTTTTAGCTTTTCCCACCCTGACAATATGCTTTCACATAAAAAAATGTCCCAAATTGTTATAAATGCACAGCAAGATGTTTCTGTGGTATTAACATTAAAACATGGTTATTTTACCACCAAAAGAAGTTCTTGTCATCAAGATTTAATGAAATTATTTGATTTTTATCCCTTATATCATTGCGTCATAGCATGTATTTGGCAGATAACATAGCCTGATGTAAACATTGCAAAAACTCACAAAAATCCCATTTATTATCTCAAATGAAAGTTTTATGCCTTAAGTTGTATCAACTGATAGAAAATAAAAACAGTTAAATGACCATGACTGCACTTTTGATCATTTAATAGTCCCATTACTTACACCAGGTGTAAAAAAAGGGGGGTCAATATTCCTTGACTCTTCAATACCTTGATTTTTTTACTTAACCCATTGTAAAAATTGTGGAAAGTCTTTTAAGAAGTAGAACAAACAAAAAAAAAATCAACAAAACTGATCTTGATATTGAAAGTTTATGTTCCTGTAGTCCAAAATGAAATTTTCAAGTATTTTCTATCAAAGTCATACATTACAGTCAGTTTAAATTTAGCTGTGAAATTTGTAATATAAGTCACATTATGCTCAGATAGGATTTTTCTGACTTCAAATTGACTAAGGATTAAGAATAAAGCAAAGCAAAGATTTCTGAGCAACTTTTTTGGCTCTTTAGGTGTCAGACCACCAATTACTCCCTCCAATTTAGAACGTATGTAAAAGTAGTCCTACTTTGACACAAAATAGTGCTTTTGATGTCATTGTTTACTTAAACTAACAAACAAATTTGCAGAAATGAAACTTTTGGTGAAAGGGAAATATATTTAGACCATTTTGAGCCAAAATTCACTTGTCTATGAGTTTGCATTAAAAATTCAGGATTAATGCGCTACATAGTACACTAATTTAAGATTTCCAGAAAACCGGGAGTTATTTTGGTAGTACCTGTCTTTTCAAAATCAGAAATTTGTTACAAGACTTTAAACATTGGTTGAAAATTGGCATGTAGGAAGGTGATACATGTACAATTCAGGATATACCTGGTTTCCTTGAAGTTAAACTTAAGGTAAAATATTTAGAAAGCTGTGAAAATTGCAAAATTTGGTTGAACAGATAGGGATTTTTAATTGGTGGTCTGACACCTTTAAGGGAAATGCGGTGAAACCCCAAATTCAGAAAACAATTGATTTGTTGTACTTAACTGATCATATGAAGTGATAGTAGTCACATTTCAATCTTTTTGGGGGCAAAAAGTCACATATTGCAAATTTAGAGCCTTAGACCTGAATTTGTGCTATTTTTAGCTTTTCCCACCCTGACAATATGCTTTCACATAAAAAAATGTCCCAAATTGTTATAAATGCACAGCAAGATGTTTCTGTGGTATTAACATTAAAACATGGTTATTTTACCACCAAAAGAAGTTCTTGTCATCAAGATTTAATGAAATTATTTGATTTTTATCCCTTATATCATTGCGTCATAGCATGTATTTGGCAGATAACATAGCCTGATGTAAACATTGCAAAAACTCACAAAAATCCCATTTATTATCTCAAATGAAAGTTTTATGCCTTAAGTTGTATCAACTGATAGAAAATAAAAACAGTTAAATGACCATGACTGCACTTTTGATCATTTAATAGTCCCATTACTTACACCAGGTGTAAAAAAAGGGGGGTCAATATTCCTTGACTCTTCAATACCTTGATTTTTTTACTTAACCCATTGTAAAAATTGTGGAAAGTCTTTTAAGAAGTAGAACAAACAAAAAAAAAATCAACAAAACTGATCTTGATATTGAAAGTTTATGTTCCTGTAGTCCAAAATGAAATTTTCAAGTATTTTCTATCAAAGTCATACATTACAGTCAGTTTAAATTTAGCTGTGAAATTTGTAATATAAGTCACATTATGCTCAGATAGGATTTTTCTGACTTCAAATTGACTAAGGATTAAGAATAAAGCAAAGCAAAGATTTCTGAGCAACTTTTTTGGCTCTTTAGGTGTCAGACCACCAATTACTCCCTCCAATTTAGAACGTATGTAAAAGTAGTCCTACTTTGACACAAAATAGTGCTTTTGATGTCATTGTTTACTTAAACTAACAAACAAATTTGCAGAAATGAAACTTTTGGTGAAAGGGAAATATATTTAGACCATTTTGAGCCAAAATTCACTTGTCTATGAGTTTGCATTAAAAATTCAGGATTAATGCGCTACATAGTACACTAATTTAAGATTTCCAGAAAACCGGGAGTTATTTTGGTAGTACCTGTCTTTTCAAAATCAGAAATTTGTTACAAGACTTTAAACATTGGTTGAAAATTGGCATGTAGGAAGGTGATACATGTACAATTCAGGATATACCTGGTTTCCTTGAAGTTAAACTTAAGGTAAAATATTTAGAAAGCTGTGAAAATTGCAAAATTTGGTTGAACAGATAGGGATTTTTAATTGGTGGTCTGACACCTTTAAGGGAAATGCGGTGAAACCCCAAATTCAGAAAACAATTGATTTGTTGTACTTAACTGATCATATGAAGTGATAGTAGTCACATTTCAATCTTTTTGGGGGCAAAAAGTCACATATTGCAAATTTAGAGCCTTAGACCTGAATTTGTGCTATTTTTAGCTTTTCCCACCCTGACAATATGCTTTCACATAAAAAAATGTCCCAAATTGTTATAAATGCACAGCAAGATGTTTCTGTGGTATTAACATTAAAACATGGTTATTTTACCACCAAAAGAAGTTCTTGTCATCAAGATTTAATGAAATTATTTGATTTTTATCCCTTATATCATTGCGTCATAGCATGTATTTGGCAGATAACATAGCCTGATGTAAACATTGCAAAAACTCACAAAAATCCCATTTATTATCTCAAATGAAAGTTTTATGCCTTAAGTTGTATCAACTGATAGAAAATAAAAACAGTTAAATGACCATGACTGCACTTTTGATCATTTAATAGTCCCATTACTTACACCAGGTGTAAAAAAAGGGGGGTCAATATTCCTTGACTCTTCAATACCTTGATTTTTTTACTTAACCCATTGTAAAAATTGTGGAAAGTCTTTTAAGAAGTAGAACAAACAAAAAAAAAATCAACAAAACTGATCTTGATATTGAAAGTTTATGTTCCTGTAGTCCAAAATGAAATTTTCAAGTATTTTCTATCAAAGTCATACATTACAGTCAGTTTAAATTTAGCTGTGAAATTTGTAATATAAGTCACATTATGCTCAGATAGGATTTTTCTGACTTCAAATTGACTAAGGATTAAGAATAAAGCAAAGCAAAGATTTCTGAGCAACTTTTTTGGCTCTTTAAGGGAAATGCGGTGAAACCCCAAATTCAGAAAACAATTGATTTGTTGTACTTAACTGATCATATGAAGTGATAGTAGTCACATTTCAATCTTTTTGGGGGCAAAAAGTCACATATTGCAAATTTAGAGCCTTAGACCTGAATTTGTGCTATTTTTAGCTTTTCCCACCCTGACAATATGCTTTCACATAAAAAAATGTCCCAAATTGTTATAAATGCACAGCAAGATGTTTCTGTGGTATTAACATTAAAACATGGTTATTTTACCACCAAAAGAAGTTCTTGTCATCAAGATTTAATGAAATTATTTGATTTTTATCCCTTATATCATTGCGTCATAGCATGTATTTGGCAGATAACATAGCCTGATGTAAACATTGCAAAAACTCACAAAAATCCCATTTATTATCTCAAATGAAAGTTTTATGCCTTAAGTTGTATCAACTGATAGAAAATAAAAACAGTTAAATGACCATGACTGCACTTTTGATCATTTAATAGTCCCATTACTTACACCAGGTGTAAAAAAAGGGGGGTCAATATTCCTTGACTCTTCAATACCTTGATTTTTTTACTTAACCCATTGTAAAAATTGTGGAAAGTCTTTTAAGAAGTAGAACAAACAAAAAAAAAATCAACAAAACTGATCTTGATATTGAAAGTTTATGTTCCTGTAGTCCAAAATGAAATTTTCAAGTATTTTCTATCAAAGTCATACATTACAGTCAGTTTAAATTTAGCTGTGAAATTTGTAATATAAGTCACATTATGCTCAGATAGGATTTTTCTGACTTCAAATTGACTAAGGATTAAGAATAAAGCAAAGCAAAGATTTCTGAGCAACTTTTTTGGCTCTTTAGGTGTCAGACCACCAATTACTCCCTCCAATTTAGAACGTATGTAAAAGTAGTCCTACTTTGACACAAAATAGTGCTTTTGATGTCATTGTTTACTTAAACTAACAAACAAATTTGCAGAAATGAAACTTTTGGTGAAAGGGAAATATATTTAGACCATTTTGAGCCAAAATTCACTTGTCTATGAGTTTGCATTAAAAATTCAGGATTAATGCGCTACATAGTACACTAATTTAAGATTTCCAGAAAACCGGGAGTTATTTTGGTAGTACCTGTCTTTTCAAAATCAGAAATTTGTTACAAGACTTTAAACATTGGTTGAAAATTGGCATGTAGGAAGGTGATACATGTACAATTCAGGATATACCTGGTTTCCTTGAAGTTAAACTTAAGGTAAAATATTTAGAAAGCTGTGAAAATTGCAAAATTTGGTTGAACAGATAGGGATTTTTAATTGGTGGTCTGACACCTTTAAGGGAAATGCGGTGAAACCCCAAATTCAGAAAACAATTGATTTGTTGTACTTAACTGATCATATGAAGTGATAGTAGTCACATTTCAATCTTTTTGGGGGCAAAAAGTCACATATTGCAAATTTAGAGCCTTAGACCTGAATTTGTGCTATTTTTAGCTTTTCCCACCCTGACAATATGCTTTCACATAAAAAAATGTCCCAAATTGTTATAAATGCACAGCAAGATGTTTCTGTGGTATTAACATTAAAACATGGTTATTTTACCACCAAAAGAAGTTCTTGTCATCAAGATTTAATGAAATTATTTGATTTTTATCCCTTATATCATTGCGTCATAGCATGTATTTGGCAGATAACATAGCCTGATGTAAACATTGCAAAAACTCACAAAAATCCCATTTATTATCTCAAATGAAAGTTTTATGCCTTAAGTTGTATCAACTGATAGAAAATAAAAACAGTTAAATGACCATGACTGCACTTTTGATCATTTAATAGTCCCATTACTTACACCAGGTGTAAAAAAAGGGGGGTCAATATTCCTTGACTCTTCAATACCTTGATTTTTTTACTTAACCCATTGTAAAAATTGTGGAAAGTCTTTTAAGAAGTAGAACAAACAAAAAAAAAATCAACAAAACTGATCTTGATATTGAAAGTTTATGTTCCTGTAGTCCAAAATGAAATTTTCAAGTATTTTCTATCAAAGTCATACATTACAGTCAGTTTAAATTTAGCTGTGAAATTTGTAATATAAGTCACATTATGCTCAGATAGGATTTTTCTGACTTCAAATTGACTAAGGATTAAGAATAAAGCAAAGCAAAGATTTCTGAGCAACTTTTTTGGCTCTTTAAGGGAAATGCGGTGAAACCCCAAATTCAGAAAACAATTGATTTGTTGTACTTAACTGATCATATGAAGTGATAGTAGTCACATTTCAATCTTTTTGGGGGCAAAAAGTCACATATTGCAAATTTAGAGCCTTAGACCTGAATTTGTGCTATTTTTAGCTTTTCCCACCCTGACAATATGCTTTCACATAAAAAAATGTCCCAAATTGTTATAAATGCACAGCAAGATGTTTCTGTGGTATTAACATTAAAACATGGTTATTTTACCACCAAAAGAAGTTCTTGTCATCAAGATTTAATGAAATTATTTGATTTTTATCCCTTATATCATTGCGTCATAGCATGTATTTGGCAGATAACATAGCCTGATGTAAACATTGCAAAAACTCACAAAAATCCCATTTATTATCTCAAATGAAAGTTTTATGCCTTAAGTTGTATCAACTGATAGAAAATAAAAACAGTTAAATGACCATGACTGCACTTTTGATCATTTAATAGTCCCATTACTTACACCAGGTGTAAAAAAAGGGGGGTCAATATTCCTTGACTCTTCAATACCTTGATTTTTTTACTTAACCCATTGTAAAAATTGTGGAAAGTCTTTTAAGAAGTAGAACAAACAAAAAAAAAATCAACAAAACTGATCTTGATATTGAAAGTTTATGTTCCTGTAGTCCAAAATGAAATTTTCAAGTATTTTCTATCAAAGTCATACATTACAGTCAGTTTAAATTTAGCTGTGAAATTTGTAATATAAGTCACATTATGCTCAGATAGGATTTTTCTGACTTCAAATTGACTAAGGATTAAGAATAAAGCAAAGCAAAGATTTCTGAGCAACTTTTTTGGCTCTTTAAGGGAAATGCGGTGAAACCCCAAATTCAGAAAACAATTGATTTGTTGTACTTAACTGATCATATGAAGTGATAGTAGTCACATTTCAATCTTTTTGGGGGCAAAAAGTCACATATTGCAAATTTAGAGCCTTAGACCTGAATTTGTGCTATTTTTAGCTTTTCCCACCCTGACAATATGCTTTCACATAAAAAAATGTCCCAAATTGTTATAAATGCACAGCAAGATGTTTCTGTGGTATTAACATTAAAACATGGTTATTTTACCACCAAAAGAAGTTCTTGTCATCAAGATTTAATGAAATTATTTGATTTTTATCCCTTATATCATTGCGTCATAGCATGTATTTGGCAGATAACATAGCCTGATGTAAACATTGCAAAAACTCACAAAAATCCCATTTATTATCTCAAATGAAAGTTTTATGCCTTAAGTTGTATCAACTGATAGAAAATAAAAACAGTTAAATGACCATGACTGCACTTTTGATCATTTAATAGTCCCATTACTTACACCAGGTGTAAAAAAAGGGGGGTCAATATTCCTTGACTCTTCAATACCTTGATTTTTTTACTTAACCCATTGTAAAAATTGTGGAAAGTCTTTTAAGAAGTAGAACAAACAAAAAAAAAATCAACAAAACTGATCTTGATATTGAAAGTTTATGTTCCTGTAGTCCAAAATGAAATTTTCAAGTATTTTCTATCAAAGTCATACATTACAGTCAGTTTAAATTTAGCTGTGAAATTTGTAATATAAGTCACATTATGCTCAGATAGGATTTTTCTGACTTCAAATTGACTAAGGATTAAGAATAAAGCAAAGCAAAGATTTCTGAGCAACTTTTTTGGCTCTTTAGGTGTCAGACCACCAATTACTCCCTCCAATTTAGAACGTATGTAAAAGTAGTCCTACTTTGACACAAAATAGTGCTTTTGATGTCATTGTTTACTTAAACTAACAAACAAATTTGCAGAAATGAAACTTTTGGTGAAAGGGAAATATATTTAGACCATTTTGAGCCAAAATTCACTTGTCTATGAGTTTGCATTAAAAATTCAGGATTAATGCGCTACATAGTACACTAATTTAAGATTTCCAGAAAACCGGGAGTTATTTTGGTAGTACCTGTCTTTTCAAAATCAGAAATTTGTTACAAGACTTTAAACATTGGTTGAAAATTGGCATGTAGGAAGGTGATACATGTACAATTCAGGATATACCTGGTTTCCTTGAAGTTAAACTTAAGGTAAAATATTTAGAAAGCTGTGAAAATTGCAAAATTTGGTTGAACAGATAGGGATTTTTAATTGGTGGTCTGACACCTTTAAGGGAAATGCGGTGAAACCCCAAATTCAGAAAACAATTGATTTGTTGTACTTAACTGATCATATGAAGTGATAGTAGTCACATTTCAATCTTTTTGGGGGCAAAAAGTCACATATTGCAAATTTAGAGCCTTAGACCTGAATTTGTGCTATTTTTAGCTTTTCCCACCCTGACAATATGCTTTCACATAAAAAAATGTCCCAAATTGTTATAAATGCACAGCAAGATGTTTCTGTGGTATTAACATTAAAACATGGTTATTTTACCACCAAAAGAAGTTCTTGTCATCAAGATTTAATGAAATTATTTGATTTTTATCCCTTATATCATTGCGTCATAGCATGTATTTGGCAGATAACATAGCCTGATGTAAACATTGCAAAAACTCACAAAAATCCCATTTATTATCTCAAATGAAAGTTTTATGCCTTAAGTTGTATCAACTGATAGAAAATAAAAACAGTTAAATGACCATGACTGCACTTTTGATCATTTAATAGTCCCATTACTTACACCAGGTGTAAAAAAAGGGGGGTCAATATTCCTTGACTCTTCAATACCTTGATTTTTTTACTTAACCCATTGTAAAAATTGTGGAAAGTCTTTTAAGAAGTAGAACAAACAAAAAAAAATCAACAAAACTGATCTTGATATTGAAAGTTTATGTTCCTGTAGTCCAAAATGAAATTTTCAAGTATTTTCTATCAAAGTCATACATTACAGTCAGTTTAAATTTAGCTGTGAAATTTGTAATATAAGTCACATTATGCTCAGATAGGATTTTTCTGACTTCAAATTGACTAAGGATTAAGAATAAAGCAAAGCAAAGATTTCTGAGCAACTTTTTTGGCTCTTTAGGTGTCAGACCACCAATTACTCCCTCCAATTTAGAACGTATGTAAAAGTAGTCCTACTTTGACACAAAATAGTGCTTTTGATGTCATTGTTTACTTAAACTAACAAACAAATTTGCAGAAATGAAACTTTTGGTGAAAGGGAAATATATTTAGACCATTTTGAGCCAAAATTCACTTGTCTATGAGTTTGCATTAAAAATTCAGGATTAATGCGCTACATAGTACACTAATTTAAGATTTCCAGAAAACCGGGAGTTATTTTGGTAGTACCTGTCTTTTCAAAATCAGAAATTTGTTACAAGACTTTAAACATTGGTTGAAAATTGGCATGTAGGAAGGTGATACATGTACAATTCAGGATATACCTGGTTTCCTTGAAGTTAAACTTAAGGTAAAATATTTAGAAAGCTGTGAAAATTGCAAAATTTGGTTGAACAGATAGGGATTTTTAATTGGTGGTCTGACACCTTTAACGTTTGTAGTTGTAAATCTTCTTTTTTTCTTTTGTACTCGTGTGGTATGGTACAGATAATTAATCATCCAGTTCATTTATTAGATTTTAGTTTGAATTCACGAAATTTATACGATATATTTGGTTTACAGTTTGATTCAGAAGTAACACCGACATAGCTAGATAATACAATTAATTATCTAATTACTACCACAATTTGATATTAACTAGTATTGTAATTTTCATTGTTATTAATAAATGTTATATAAGTCTTACAAATCTTATGTTAAATTCTATCCTAATTCTATCTTATTTTTGAGAAATCGTTAGAAATTCAAATGTGACGTTACTTTGTGCGTTGAACTGGCTTTGGCTAACTCGGCTATGTATTCTTATGTGCTGGTGTTTAGGTTGTTTTATTATCAGTGCTCTTAAACTTTTTACTTGTTTCTGATATCAAACTTTTTCATCTGAGCGTCACTGGTTAGTCTTGTGTGGACGAAACGCACGTCTGGCGGATTAAATTTGAAACCTGGTACCTTTTGTTAGCTATAATTCGTGTGTTTCTCTGTCCTAAATTTTCTCCTATTTATTTGTATTGTAGTCCTGTCATGTAATGTTGTCATTTTAATGTTATATTCAACATTGCCATTAAAGTGGGGGGTTTGGCATGTCATAAAACCAGGTTCAACCCACCATTTTTTTCTTAAAATGTCCTGTACCAAGCCAGGAAAATGGTCATTGCTATATTATAGTTCGTTTCTGTGTGTGTTAGACTTAAGTGTTGTGTTTCTGCTGTGTCGACCGTAGGTTTCCTCTTATATTTGATGTGTTTCCCTCAGTTTAAGTATGTTACCTTGATTTGTTTTTTTATCAATCGATTTATGAATTTCGAACAGCAGTATACTACTGTTTGCCTTTATTTTTCATAATATTTTGACTTTGACAGGCGAATTTTCTTCTAAATACAGTTGCATTTCAAGTTCCTTTACCTTAATCTCAGTCGACCCTTTTTATCAGAAAACCTATACCTACATGTTTTTATTGCAATGGTATTGTTATCATTGTAAAGAGCTTTTGATCGTCGGTGTATGTTTTTTCCCCATATTCTTTTCGAGTTTTAATCTAATCAAAAGTGACGATGTCTGCTTGTAATTTTCTGCATTAGTCTTTTAAAATTCTTACTCTTATCTACGGAAGCCAAGAAGGATCATTCAAAATTCAGAATTCAAAATTCAAAAAACAAAAATAAATATTGCGAAAACATAACACGTATTTCCGGTATGAAGAACTGTCATCCTGACACCTTTTAGACAGTTCTACCTAGAACTGATCCTGACAGTTCTACCGTAGAACAGTTTGGGACAGTTCTACCTAGAAGTGACCAAAGTTTTAGACAGTTCTACGACTAGAACAGTTCTACGGCTAGAAGGGGTCTACGATTTTAACTGATTTGGTCAGTTCTACGGCTAGAATTGATTTAGTCAGTTCTATTCATAGAAAAGTTTTAAGAACTCTTTGTCTTGAATATAAATAAGTATTTTGGCCCCAGAGTATTTTTCAAATATGAAAGTAATTTTGCATCTACATTCATTATTAGACAGCTGATGACTAGTTTAAGCCTTCACAGTTAGTTTTTAGGAACATCAATATTATATTTCACCTGTTTATGGGCTATTTTTGTTTGACTGTCCGATTTCCATATGTCCAGGATTTCTTTTAGTGTAAACATAAGAAGATGTGGTATAATTGCCAATGAGACAACTCTCCACAGGACACTAAATGACACAGAAATTAGCAACTTTATTGCAAATTTTGGGAAAATATGTGACAAAGTTATCCCCTTTTTGCAAAATTATTAGTAAAAAAAAGCAGGTTGTTGCCATGGATAGATATTTTTTTTATCTTGAACCTATCAACTACTGGATATCAGAACTATGGAAAATACTGATAACATGCACCTGCACATATAGGACACAAACAGTACGCTTAATTTGTAAGAAAGCAAGGAAAAGGGGATGGTAAAAGTTATGTATATTGCTATCTTACATCGGTACTACTCCAGTGACATATCTCATTTTGTGGGGTCTTTTTTAAGAAAAGAGCATTAAGACTCCCATAACAATCAGCGTCCTACTCCACTTTCAGGAACTCTAATTTGCCATTGCAATTTATGATCCTCTTTCTTGAGCTCCTGCAAGTCTCTAATAGTTTTGAATTTGCCATTAGATTAGTAACTTTCAAAATTTCTATTGACTTGTGTATAGATTTCAGTAAAACGACGAAATCGAAAATCCACGGACGAGTAATCCTTAATCCACGAAAATTGGTACCCACGAACATAAATAAATCCACAGTATTTTCATGTAGATACTTTACACGTATAATTTTACTCATACCTTCTGTGAACTACTGAATATACTCAAATAAACGGAGAATGTGTCCATGGGACACCGATAATGCAATAGCTTGCACATAACATAATAAAGAGTCATTATCTGAGAACGGTAAAAGTGACGCCACCCAAATTCGCGTTTGATCTGATTTTATGGTAATAAGTATACATCTTATAGAATTTGGTCGAAGCAAAACAAAATTAGAGAACAGAAACTAATTGTTGGGACGTACGTACTAACGGACGGAAAAGAGTAACTCTTAAAGCTAGGTTCACACTGCCGATCAGATCAACTCGATTATCCCGACTGTCCAAATTTCCACGACCAAGCTCCACCAAATTCTTGATCAGTCCTGTTTACGAATTCTACCCTACCGCCATCCGACTGTACACGACCTTAACTCGACCATTCACGATTCCTTAATGAATACAACACGACTTCATCCCGACAACAAAATGAATACTTATTCGATAATTCCGATCAATTAACGATCTTTACTCGACTATCTAGACCAAATCAACTATTCACGATCTCAACCTGATATTGACCAGACCAGATAGACCAGATCGTATATGGGTCGTAGGGATAATCTCGAATTTGTCGGGTATGCACATTTTTTCCGAAATTTTTATTCCCCGCCGCTTCGGAGTTGGCATTAAGTGTTATCCTTGTCCGTACGTACATCCCAACATTATTAGTTTCCGTTCTCTAATTTTATTTTGCTTCAACCAAATTTTATGAAACGCCGTATACACAATGCTTATTACCATAAATCACAATTCAAATGCGAATTTGGTTGGCCGTTCTTGCGTAATGACCCTGTATAATGTTATGTATGCTAGCTGGACACACTCTCCGTTTATTTGGTTATATTCAGTAGAAGGTCCGAGTAAAATCATACATTTAAAATATCTACATAGAAATAAAGCAGTTGGATTTGTGGACAAGGTGTTAAAAGAGCTCAGAGGGACAGGTTAATGCATTTTTGTAGCTGTGACGGAGCTTGAAGAGTGCATAGAAAATGATGTAGACAGCAACGGGCGCCGATAAATCTAGGTGAGGCAGTGGCTGACACAGTGACCACTGTGTGGGCAGTATGAGAGACTTGCAATAACTCAACAAAGAGGAACCCAATGCTTATAAAAACTTGCTCATAGTGAACACTGATATGTCATGGTAGTTGTATAGCTCTTTTTTGGGAAATGACACCACAAAATGAGATTTTTCTCTGGATTAGTACTTATGATAGACAGCAATATACATAAACATTACCACTCCTCCTTTCTATCTTACAAATAAAGCGTACCGTTTGTATCATATATTGTGCATAGGAATGTAATCAGTATTTTTCATAGATTTGATATCCAGTAGTTGAAGGGTTAAAGATATTCATTTTCTATTTGCTGTATGGCAACAACCTGCATGTATTTGCTAAAAAATAGGGCAAAATAGGGCAAAGATGTCACATATTTCCGCAAAATTTCACCCAAAGTAGAATTTCAATCCCCTGGAGTGATGCCTTTTCTGAAACTGTTTATAACTTGACATATATCTATCAAGATATCAAGAGTGCATTTTTTTCACCAAAGTTTGGTAAACGGTGTGTGCCGTTTGTTATAGTTTGTTAAACGTTACAGAAGCAAAAACAAATGCATCGTTTAATCAGAGTTTGCTGACCATGTTTGAACTGTCAAAAAACGCATGCACACAGCAACACGTAACCCAACAAAACCTCGGAAGATATCAGGTGTTCCGGAAGGGAAGAAAATCCTGCAATTTTGGAACCGGCGGATTTTTCAAAAATAATGAAATCAATGTTATTGCACAATTACTTCATATTTGAAAAATCCGCCGGTGCCAAAAATGCAGGATTGTTGGAAAAGCGGGTCATCATACATTTATGTGATTCGTGATCCGTGGACAAAACTTGAAGTGTGGCGAGGAAAGTGAACATGAAGCAACGACGCTGAGAAATATGTGTGAGGCTTCAGTAGGCTGACACGTCGTTTCTTGTATATGAGAGGCCTGAGAGACAATTGCAGGATGTTTTTTTTTTGTTTCTTGTAGAAAAAAAATGCTTAGTAAAAAAAAAATCTTCACAAAGCACAATATGAATGAAACTAGAGGCTCTGGAGAGCATGTGTCGCTCACCTGTGTCTCATGTGGTTATGAAAAATGATTTATGTAAAATAAGGTGAAAATCATAACAAAAAGTACAACATACCCATAAACGATTAAGACCAAGTTTGGTTTAATTTGGCCTAATAGTTAAATTAATAGTAGGTCATTCCTGCAGTGTAGTCTTATATTAGTTACTGAAGACCACTTATCATTATTTAAATAAGTGTTCAGGTTATGACCATTTGAAATTGTTTTTTTAACAATTTCCCATCGACTTCTATACAGAAAACACATATGTTTTATTTTCGTCCTGAACATGCATAAAATATTTGCCACTGGACGTTAATCAAATAATCAATCTATATTTATCCATGACGGCAATGCTGGTAGGATGGCAGGATCATCGGATACATTTTTTAATCAAGATACCCTACTGAAAAATGTGGCTAAGTTTAATTCTATTTGGCCCAGTTGATTGAGTGAAGAAGATTTTTGGCTATGTTTGCTTATTTGTTGATCTTACTTTGCTAAACATTATTGCTGTAAACAGATTATCTCTATCTATAATAATATTCAAGATAAACCAATAACTGCAAATTGTCCTTACAGTTACCAATTCAGGGACAGCAACCCAACTACGGGTTGTCTTTGCTTTAAATGTTTTAGTTTTAAAGATATAAGCACAAATCTGTATTTTACCCCGTATGTTCTATTTTACCCATGTCAGCTACAGTGGAGATCACTTCTAACCTCTCATTAGAACTGTCAGAATAATCTGTCATAGAACTGGTCTAAGCTGTCCTAGAACAGTTCTGCCTCGAACAGTTCCCTACTGTCAGAATCAGTTCTAGCTAGAACTGTCCGGATCTGTTCTAGGGTAGAACTGTCTAAAACTGTTCTAGGTAGAACTGTCAGCAGAACTAACTAAATCAGTCAGGACTGTGGTAGAACAGTTCTCTAAATGACGTCACTGCAGTAAGGGCACTTTAGAATTTAGAAGAAAAAAATCACTTCCAATTACTTTGCTATATAAAAGCAGATTTTTTATATTTTTTACTGATCAAACGTTACATGTAAAAATATCGAAGTGGATAGAAGGTTATCCAACTCATCGGAGAATTATTTTTATAAAATTGCATATGAAACATCATTGTTTACGTGTCTTCGTTCCCCGTTTTTAACAGTCTCTTCCTAAATATAACTCTGCATTCAATTCATGGAATTTTAATCGTAATTTACCTTGTTTGCCTTGGATTTACATTCATCATATTTAGGATTCTGTTTTGACAAATGTTCAAACGAAAATTGTACAGTAAGAAAGTAAGTATTAAGTAAGTAAGTAAATTTTATTTAGAGTCGGCATATATATACATATAACAGACAAAACATGAGCTCTGGTGAACCCTTTAACCGACTATCACATAAAAAAATCATGCAGCATCATGCAAATACTACCAAATAAAAAATGAAAAAAAAACATACAATATAATGAAAGCAAATCTATTTGATTTGTGAGCCTCCAGAGTCAAAGTTCGTGTGGCAAGCGCCTCTATGTGCATTAAAACGGGGGAATCAGCAAATCACTTGAAGATCATAAAATATAACAGACTAAAAGCATAAAAACAATAAATAAATAAATATAAGCACTAGCATTTAATGGCAGATATATTCAATAAATGCATAAAAAGCAGAGCAAAAGGCCATTATAAAAAGAAAGAAAGAAATTTCAGCTTTGAGACAGCACTGGGTGGAAACGACATGAACTGCAGTAGCATTTTTGACCCCCACACCAGGAATTTATATAATTCCAAAACTGGTCAAAAGAAGTCAAGAGTCGAGCCTCATTAGGAAGTGAGTTCCATACTTGCGCTGCCTCAAATCTAAAGGATCTTTTACCATAACTTGAGGTTCTAGGTCTAGGTACCTCAGCAGTGTTTACATACCTGAAATTATATGAATTGTTTTTTATTACAACTAAATCTTGAATAAATAAAGGACATTTTTTATTAATTATTTTAAAGGTCTCCAAGGCAATTGAGCGCATTCTACGAGTTTTTAATGATGGAAGGTTTGGAATCTGCAGGAGTGTTTCGTATGAGCTTTGATGGTCTTCATAAATAAACCGAAGCGCTCGTTCTTGTATTTTTTCTATTTTTCGGGTATTTTGTTCCCCACAGAAATGCCAAGTCAAAGGGCAGTAACTAAAGTTAGACATAATAAAAGAGTAATAAATTGTAAGTTAACTCAGTTTGTATAGATGTTTCCCAATTCTTTTCAAAACATTTTATTGCCTTGCAGCCTTTTTACAAATATTTGAAATATGTAAATTGAAGTTTAATTGAAAATCAATTGTAACTCCAAGTAGTTTAACCTCATCCTCACATAATATAGAAATACCATTCAAATCAAACACAATTTTTTTATCATGTGTTTTTTTGCCAAGAGAGATAGCTTGAAATTTCTCTGGGTTGGCTTGCATTTTATTGGAAGAAAACCACTGTATTAAATAATTTCTGTTTTACTCAAGAGCAGAAATTACATTTTGAAAGGAATTTCCATGCTTTGACAAAGTATTGTCATCAGCATAATTATATAAAGAAAATTTTTTTTACAAAAAAGAACGAATCATTAATAAAAATATTAAATAGGATGGGTCCAAGGATGGAACCTTGTGGTACCCCTTTAAATATGTCAAGCATACCACTTAAATTTTGGTTTACTTTCACACACTGTTTTCTTTTTGTTAAATAACTATATAACATATCAAGTGTGGATTTGGGGAGACCGTTCATTCTAGCTATTCCTACATTTTGAATTTTATAGGTAAAATAGTAAAATTTTATGTAGGAGTTCCCAGAATTTTTGTGTAAACAATGGGATTATGTAGGATTTATTGAGATCTAATGAATCAAGGTAAATCCAGGTATCCAGATAATTCTTGTAGAAAATAAAGAAAAATAATAATTTATATCACAGTCTTTGATTTCATTTAATAATTTCATAGCACAGTTTATGTAAATAATATTCAAAAACACAATATGAATTTATAGCTATAATGGCATACACAAGTAATTATTCCAATTATTTACAATAATATGTCGTGTACGAGTAGCGATTTTGTACAGGTTATAACATGTACAAAAATATTGTACATGTTATAACTTGTATAATGCAAAAATACAAGTTATAACATGTACAAAAGTACCTCATACATGTTATAACCTGTACAAAATATTGCTTAAAAATGGTTTTAACTTGTACAAAATTTAAAATAAATCTTAATGAAGTAAAATATACATTTAAATTCACCAATGCATAAAGAACAACAATAAATAGGCCAGAACGTGTCTTTTTCTGTAGAGGACAATGAACACAAAGTTTCAGAAATATATGTTTCATGACTTATGTTGGCAAAATGTGTTTTCATGTAATTGTATGTTTTATGCAGTCCTTCATGGCTTAAATAAGTGTGAATAGTTATCAAAGGTACCAGGATTATAATTTAGTACGCCAGACGCGCGTTTCGTGTACATAAGACTCATCAGTGACGCTCATATCAAAATATTTATAAAGCCAAACAAGTACAAAGTTGAAGAGCATTGAGGATCCAAAATTCCAAAAAGTTGTGCCAAATACGGCGAAGGTAATCTATGCCTGGGATAAGAAAATCCTTAGGTTTTCAAAAAATTCAACGTTTGGTATAAATGACCACATTATTGATATTCATGTCAACCCCGAAGTGTTGACTACTGGGCTGGTGATACCCTCGGGGACGAAACGTCCACCAGCAGAGGCATAGACCCAGTGGTGTATATAGTTATCAAAGGAACCAGGATTATAATTTAGTACGCCAGATGCGCGTTCGTGTGAAACTATTTAATACTAAAAGCTTGCATTCCTCAATGACAATTAAATTAGATACTAGTAACTAAATTCTTCCAAAAAATTTAAGAACGATTCCTTATAATTTTGGGAAATACTCCTCCCTCTCGTTTTTATAGCATGCAAAGACTAAAACAATGTCTTATATGCTTACTCTGTAAAAGCAAAAGAGAGTAGAAATAGTTTTCATTGCACCATGCTTCATTATCAATATCTTTGGATCTACTCTTCAACATTTTTGGCCTTCAGCATGACTTATGTAAAATTATAACTCAAATTTTGTTTATAAACTATAAGATCATTGCATGAGGCCAATGTTATTTTGATGTTTTAAATATATATCCTCTACTTTGAAAGCATGTATTTGTGACCTTTGGATGTTGTCTGCTCCATAGACGGGTTGTTGTCTTTTAGACACATACCCCATATCAATTCCCAATTTTATCTGTAGACACATCTATCCTAGCTATCCTCTTTTAGTCTTTTTTGTCTTTTAGTGTCAACTAGAAAGAAAGTATTTTACTATTGCCTTCAAAGTGGACACTGACAATTATAATTCATCAAATAAAGATAGTCATAAGAGGATCATAAGACATGTCCTTAGATATATCTTATGACAGGTCTTAGGAATGCTTCATAATACCGACCCCTGGACATTAACTGTATCAAAAAAAGGACAAAACACACTAACATGAAAGAATAATACAAAAGTTATGAAAATGTTATTCAGGTCAATATCACCTGTTGCGATAATAGAAAAAAATCCTTATTTTTCGATTTTGTACAAGTTAAAACCATTTTTAAGCAATATTTTGTACAGGTTATAACATGTATGAGGTACTTTTGTACATGTTATAACTTGTATTTTTGCATTATACAAGTTATAACATGTACAATATTTTTGTACATGTTATAACCTGTACAAAATCGCAACTTGTACACGACATATACAAGTAAATAATATCAATTGAAATATCAATGTTAAATCATTCTTTAAATCAAAGCACTAAATTGTGAGTTACATTAAACAAAGCACAAAAAGTATACTAAATTGACATTATTCATAGCACTCACATAGTAATACATTAATCATGATTGAAGATATAAAAGAATACAAAGTCTTAATCAATGTGCAGAAATTAATAAATTCTTTAAGGCCGAAGTTGAAAGTATGGGTAACTATTAATTTTCTTTTTTAATACATTTTTTTTTCAGACTTTCCAGATTTTTAAATGCTTTTACTACTTTTTCTTTCATTTAATTTTTATTTTACCAATGCTTCTACTTCCTTTTCTTTCAATTAGTTTTATTTTTTAGAAATTCCATGATATTAAAATACTTAAAATAATTACTTTATGCATGTTTTCAAACAAAAAAGTCTCATTTTTGACATAGAAATAATAATTTTTATTTAATTTCCACAGGTAAATTTACCTTTGACCAAATTAGACACTAATGACTAAAACAACATATTTCGCAATAACAACATCTATTGTTCTTTCACTAATCCCCCATGTAGGAATAGCCAGAATAGTAAAATACAAAATGTTGGAATAGCCAGAAGACACCGCAGAGACCATATGCTTTTAGTTTCAGAAGCAGTAAGTCATGGGGGAGAGAGTCAAATGCTTTTGGAAAGTCCATAAGGATAGCTGCAAGGTATTTATTTTGATCTAAGGCTAATTTTCAATCTTCAATCACTCTTAATAAAGTTGACTGACATCCAAAACCAGATCTGAAAGTTGCCAAAAAAGGACTGATGATTTTATTAAAGTACTGTACTAATTGTACTTCTATGGCATTTTCAATTTTTTTTGAAATAGCCGGTAATACACTTACCGGTCTATAATTTCCCTTTTCTAATACACTATTCTTTTTGTGAATAGGTGCAACTTGAGCTTCTTTAAGACGGTCAGGGAAGGTCGATGATGATAATGATAAATTAACAATATCTGTAAGGGTTTAACAATAGCAGGTTTAGCAAAATGCAGTAATTTAGGTGAGATACCATCTATACCAGTGGCTTTTTTAACATTAATTTTACGTATACGTTTCTCAACAAAGTCTTGATCACAATAGGGGAAAAGGTAAAATTGTTTTGATCAAGATCTGGAATATTATCTTTAATGGCCAAAATACTCTGGTGATCATCATCAACCGTTATTTGACTGCTTCCTATATTCTTTGCAACATTTATAAAATAGTCATTAAATATCTCACACACCTCCTCCTGTTTTGTAATTAAAACATTATTTTCAGAGAGGACAGTTTCCCTTATTTGTAAAAAAAGGTTTCACTGTTGGCCAGAAATCTTTCCAGCACACCTCTCTTCAAAATATTGGTTAATGGATTTATTTTTTAGTTTTGTAACATAGTTGCGTTGCCGCCTATATGTCTCCCAGTTCTTACTACCACTGAATTTTTGAAATTTATTATACAACATTTTTTTCTTATAAATATTATTATAGAGTGTAATTACTTTCTCTTTAGACAAAACAAATAGGCATTACTAATTTTTATTACCCTACACACCAAGACATCGTTACTTGTCTTAATTAATCTGACAATTCAACTTTAACTGCAGATAATAAAACAACCCATTTGTCAAATAAGCCTTGGGTCATGAGTGAGAGGTAAATATTTACAAAACATTAAAATATTTAAATATTAAAAATTTATTGGTTCTTTATATTTTGCCAAAAATGCTCCTGTTTCTTTTATTAAAGTAGTTATTGAGTGGAAACCGTTTTTCAAAGTGTCCTATTTGTCCTATTTTTTTTAGCTAATTTTGTTAAGCCTTTTTCTAATTATTATTCATTACTTCAATTAATAAAATAGTATACATTTCTTAACATTATGATAAACACTGTAACATCTAAACCAGCAGCCATCCTTCACCGGGGTAAGTTGAGTTGCAGAGACCACGTGACAAAGAAACGGCGGGAATCGGAATTCTTGATGGGAGAAATTTGAGTTTTGAATTATGAATTATGAATTTTGAATTTTGAATAATGAATTATGAATTATGAATTTTGAATTTTGAATGATCCTTCTTGGCTTTCGTACTTATATAATCTGACGGTGTCTGGATGTTATTTTTCTTTTTCAGTCTTTTGAAGTTCTAACTTTGATCTCAGGTGACGGACTCTGTTTTTCGTTTTTCTTCTTCAGTCAATTGCAGTTCTAATGATGATCTCAAGTGACAAAGTATGATCCTTATTTCTCTCTTCAGTCTTTTTAGAGTTCTAACTCAAATCTCAAGCAACGTTGTCTGGTTTTTATTTTTTCTCTCTGAATCTTTCTAACTTAAATCTTAAGTCATGCTATTGTTTTGTGCTTGATGATGTTTGACATTTTGTTTCAGATGCTCCGTCATTTTTGTTTATAAACGTTAGGATTGTACATCTAGTGTTGTTTGTTTACAATAACAATATGGTTTTAGTTCCCTATCATTAATGCAAGAAGATTGGTTCCCGTATCTATTTGCTCGAATTATTTTATCCAAGATAATAAAGTTGTTCGTTTGAGTGATCTCTGTAGTTACTTCAAATATTCCCTCGCTTGGCATCACTTCAAATATAATAAAATAGCGTTGCTTCTTGTCTAACGTGGGTTTGTACAAATATTGCCAAAGAGCAGTCTTCTTTCCATGTTCTAAGTGTTTCAGATTAGAATGAATTAATTTGGCATCATGAATCTTTTTCAAGATAAGTAGAGCACACTTTGACTGATGAGATTTTAAATAAGTGTTAATGGTTCCTACGACGAAGGTAGTAATATTTTTAATAACGGTATTATTTGTAGGAATAGTTTCCGATGTATAGCAAGCACAGCTTGATTCGGGAATAAGTGCATCGGTACAAGTCCTGTCTTTCGGAATTTTATTAAATAAACTAATTCCAGAATGTTTAATTTCTTCTTTATCCTTTTGTTGAGGGTTGTAACTATTGGTCGCTATATCAATTAAGGTTTTATGAAGATCCAATGGTGACGTCAGACGATTGATATTAGTTTGCAAGTTGTATTCTATATGAGGATATTTTTTCTTCAAAATTGTAGGCAGAACTATAGAAAAGAAAGGAAGTTTTGCTTCTATACGACCAATCGGTGTATTCCTTATCTTATCACTCATTGTCCCATGGTCACTCATAAAAAACAAAATAGACCTTTCCAAATGGCCACCTTCTTTCAAAAAGACTAGAAAATTATAAAAATCAGCATCTCCTAACTTCAGAAAGTTGGTAAAATCGTGTCCTATCTCGTTCAACCAGGACATCGCAAACTTCCTGTTGTTCTTGTACTTATTCAAAAAACGTTTAAAATAATCTATTTGAATGGCATGCTTCGGACTATCGCCATAACAAAGAGAAGATGTACCTCCTAGATTAATATCATTATTTTCTAAAGTCATCAATATCTTAGTGAGTTTTGCCTGGTATTTTCGCTCGGAATTTATTGCAAGATAAAATGGCCGAAGGTAATGTTCCCCAGGAGATTCATTAAATCCACGAGCTACATAATTAAACGTTGAAAGTCTAGGATAATCCTCAGAATACATCGTTGCTGCGCCTCTTTCTGAAAATTTCTTCCAAACAAATGGTTGATTGTCAAAAAAGTTTTTCTTGTTGAATGGTACACTATAATTTCCTGTTAAAAATGCCATAAGGTTAGGATATGAATTACCGCCTACTTTTGTATAACCATTAAAAACATAAGCGCTAAGTGTTTTTTCAAGATATGTTAGTGTTTTTGGAATTTCACGAATAGCAGCAAGTCTTGACATACTGTCTACTCCAAATAACAGTACACTAAAGCTATCATTATCCGACTTAAAATATTTTTGTTTTTTCTTTATATGGTAATGTAATCGTTCATAGATATTTTTTCCTTCAAAGACACAAACTACCTTTGCAAAATCAGATTCCATCATAGCACTCCGTGACTCATTGAACCATACTGAAGTACCAAACAAAATTTTGTCATCGCTTTGTTCTTTTCGAATCACACTTTGATAATAGCATTCAATATGTTTTCCTTTTGTTCGATTTTTGTTTATATGTATCATCTCATCGTCATCAATATAAACTAATTCAGTGTTTTCGGAACAAACAATAGGATTTGGTTTCCAAAAGAACGGCAATATCGATTCATCGAAAGGATTTACTTTTGGAATTTCACATTTCTCGTTTCCATTTATATTAATGAAATTAAACTGAACATCGTCTTCTACATGTAACTTGAATCCGTATAAAATAACTAAGCAACAAAGCAAAAGAAGCACTTGCTTTCGTCGCGTGCAGTAATTTATCGGAAAAGCCCTCATGGTGTATACGTATAAACCAATAAAAATCCTGGCTAATGATGCATTTCTCTTATTCAACACAAGAACATGTTATTCCTCTGAAAAAGAAATGAAAATGTAAAGATATACCTTTTTGGATTGAGTTTTGCTGGATTTTCTTCACGTGTTAAACTTGAAAAGGTTTTATTGAAAGTATAATTAATAAAGAATGCAATGTGATGATTTCAGTAAAAATGTAAATAAGTTTTGCACGATTGTCTTTTTTACCATTCCAACTAAATTAAGAAGTAGATATGTTTTATTTCTGCATTAAATGACTGATACAATAATGTTTTACATTACATCAAAGGCAAACATAAGAACAAAATATTTGAGGCATAAAGGGTCGCAAGTCGATGACAGAAAAATCTGAAGACTAAATGGGGAAAAAAATGGCAATTAAACACAGAAAAATCCTTCAAATACGAAAACGAAACATCCCAAATCTCAACTAGAGGATGATAAATTCTTACTCCATTAATTGCTCATACTCGTGCTACTCAAAATAATTAAGATACAAATCAGTGCTAATAAGCATTGGCGGTACGTAATACAATGTATGACAAAAATGAAGACGGGATTGTGATATAAACTCGTTAAATGTCATCTGTGAAACGTACATGTATATTCATAACGGCCAAACAGTCAATTAAGCGGCCGAACTTGACCATTTAATAAAGGCAACAGTAGTATACCGCTGTTCGAAATTCATAAATCGATTGAGAAAAAACAAATCCGGGTTACAAACTAAAACTGATGGAAACACATCAAATATAAGAGTAAAACAACGAAACAACCGAAACATTAAGTGCAACAACAAAAAAAAACAACCGACAACGCAACAAAAACGAATTACATGATAGCCATTTTTCTGATTCAGTACAGGACATTTGAAGGAAAAATGGTGGGATGAATCTGGTTTTGTGCCTAACACACAAATAAACAATACAATAGAAAATTACGACATGCTTATAGTTATTAAAGTTACTAAGCTTATAATTTAATACGTTAGGCGCGTGTTTCGTCTACATTTAAGACTCATCAGTGACGCTCAGATCAAAATAGTTATAAAGCCAAACAAGTATAAAGTTGAACAGCATTGCGGATCTAAAATTCCAAAAAGTTGTTCCAAATACGGCTAAGGTTATCTATTCCTGGGATGAGAAAAATCTTTAGTTTTTCGAAAAATTTAAAGTTTTGTTACAGGAAATTTATAAAATGACCATATAATTTATATTCATGTCAACACCGAAGTGCTGTATACTGGGCTGGTGATACCCTCTGGGACGAAACGTCCACAAGCAGTGGCATCGACCCAGTGGTGTAAATATTTATCAAAGGTACCAGGATTATAATTTAATCTTTAATATATTTTTTTGTTCTGTTAAATTGTTCCTTTTAAAATTGTTACACGGTGATGACTTTTGTACCCATATTTTGGACTGTTTTATTTATTATGTCTCTTTAGATCACGCATCATTTTTAATATAACGGAATTTAAAGAGACTGTCATCAAAGTGAGAGGTTTAGAGCTAAAAAACCAGGTTTAATCCACCATTTTCTACATTTGAAAACGCCTGTACCAAGTCCGGAATATGACAGTTCATTCGTGTCATCATGTGTTCTATGTGTTTTTGATTTTGCCATGTGATTATGGACTTTCCGAATAGATTTTCCTCTGAGTTCAGTATTTTTGTAATTATTTTTCTTTTTAATACGCAAGACGCGCGTTTCGTCTACATACGACTCATCAGTGTTGTGCCAAATACGGCTAAGGTTATCTACTTGTGATAAGACAAGAATTTATTTAGTATTTTAAATAATTCAAACTTTTGCAAACAGTAAATTAAAAAAAAAATGACCATATAATTAATTAACATGTAAAGAACGAAGTGCTGACTAACTACAGAATAAAAACGAATACGTACAACAATTGAGGTCAGCACATGAAAACAGCACAGCCGAATCACTTTATGTATGGCAGCTGAATAGAGGGAAAAAGGTAGTATTTAATTTTCCCAGCATTAGGTTGGCCTTTTGTGTACCCAAGGCAGGTGAAGGAAGTCAAATTAGGAGCGCTGTGATTGGATGTAAGGGTACAATATATTTTTTATTTATCTATGAATAACTGCAGTGTGTATATTTACAACATAAATTTTGAAACCTATTGAAATATTTTCTAGAGAATTATTTGAAAAGACTTGCAAAATTTCACAAATTTGGTGCAAAATGACGGTGGGCATGGATAACATAAACAAGCTCCGTTGGAAGTTGGTCATGATACTATTTGGCTTTAATTTTTAAAACACAATAATAAAGTACTAACACAACATATAACTGTTTTATCCAGGTTTTTATCTTAAAAAGTTGTAAATTTAGAAAATGTTAATATTGTCGCCTATGGCAGAATAAATAGTACCGTTTTCCCTATACTGAAGATAGCAAGGGAAATCAAAGTCCCTAAGACTTCAATTCTTTTATACTATTTTGAAGCTTTTGATTAGTACATTTGATTTTTATCACAAAGAATAGAAATTTTTCACTGAGAACAATACTGTGTTGAGAAAAGTGCTGAGTCATCATGATAGGTCAAATTGATTGGTAATGATATAAAACTTTATTCTAGGATGTCAATACTAACTATATTGTGTAAAATGCACAATATTATAGTTCTTTTGTATTTGATTTCACCTTTCGCAATGATTTTTTCAATTGGAAACACCAGAATTCAAGTCGCGACAAATATTTTTTACTGAAATGTTTGCCTTTTTTGCTGCGTAATTCCCTAAATGTATCACTTGGGTATTTCTGTAAACATAAACTATTAAAATGGGAAATTGTCTGGTTTAGTTTGTACTGTTTATGGAATTAGGCATTATTTGGACCCATTGGAAGCATTTTCAGTGTTAGAATTGTTTATCTAAGAAAAAAAGAGGCCCACTTGAGGCTAAATTTACATAGAATTTATGCTCTCCTGTGTAAAGAATTGTTCACATTCTTGATAATTCATGCAGCAAATATTTCAAAAGTGCTTCATTTTGTAGTTTCTTTCTTTTATTATATCAGACATAAATAATTTTTCATTTCCTACTGTTTGAATGGACTTTAGGTGGAAATTAATACTCCCAAGGGACATAATTCAGCTTTTTCATTGATTAATACAGGCAACAAATGCAACTTTACAGCTGAGTATTTTGCATATTTAATGTTTAAAGTGTCTAATATCTTTGTTTTCATCATCTCAAGACAGAATAGTAGATTTTATAACAAGCTCTGAAATTTTTAACCACAATATGGCATATACTAAAGCATGGAATGGAGATTAGTATGAAAAATCTTGAATTTGTGCATTTGTTGTAAATTTTTGATAAAATGAATACAAATTGAATGGAACTGTCCATTTTATCTGTTTAAATAGAACTATTTATCATTCTTTTTGAATAAGATAAGATATGATTGGACACAGGTTGTTTATTTAGGCTTTTCTGAAAGAAGTAGAGAATGAGGCAAACCAGCATGTGGGGGTGGGGACATAAAATGATCTATGTTTCTTTAAGTACTGGGAACATACAAGTATTTATTATAGCCAAGGTTTTCACAATAGCCCAGTATTGCAATCATAATGTCATAAGAATTCTTTATATCTTTATGTCACAGTATAGGGAAAAAGGTAGTATTTAATTTTCCCAGCATTAGGTTGGCCTTTTGTGTACCCAAGGCAGGTGAAGGAAGTCAAATTAGGAGCGCTGTGATTGGATGTAAGGGTACAATATATTTTTTATTTATCTATGAATAACTGCAGTGTGTATATTTACAACATAAATTTTGAAACCTATTGAAATATTTTCTAGAGAATTATTTGAAAAGACTTGCAAAATTTCACAAATTTGGTGCAAAATGACGGTGGGCATGGATAACATAAACAAGCTCCGTTGGAAGTTGGTCATGATACTATTTGGCTTTAATTTTTAAAACACAATAATAAAGTACTAACACAACATATAACTGTTTTATCCAGGTTTTTATCTTAAAAAGTTGTAAATTTAGAAAATGTTAATATTGTCGCCTATGGCAGAATAAATAGTACCGTTTTCCCTAGATAGACGCACATAAGTGACGTCACAGGTAAATTACTAAAACTTTCCACAAAATAGGATATAGTTCAAGATTAGGTTTGTAATATTGATAACATGTACATAATATATAATTGTGTAAGTTATTAGAAAACTAATTGTGTTATCTAGCTATGTCGGTATTTCTTCTAAATCAAATTGTGAACCAAATACATCGTGTAAGTTTAGTTGCCCCAAAATAAAATCTTATAAATGAACTGGGTGATTAATTATCTTCAACTTCACACAAGAATGGAACAAAAAAAATCAAAAATTACAACTACAAACGATAAGACACTTGACAATATCCGATCAGTATAACAAATAAAACATGAAAACTACCTACATGAATATTGGATAACAAATACCCTGACACGTCTTATAGCTATGCGAATTCATAAGACATTCGACGACGTAATGGCAAACCATAGTCTAAGACGTGACAAAAATGTTCTTTAAAACATTTAAACAAAGATTATTTTTTAATTTTGTACTGATAATTATTTGAGCAAACACATATATTTTAATCGTTTTTATATGCATTTACTATGTGTAATTACATGTGGCATATTTATTACATTCAAGTCTTAGATCTACTATAATGAATCAAATTAATATCTTAGTTGATGCAATGCAATTTCTTTACAGCAAATACTCTTAATACGGCTTTAATTTATTTTTTGTATAATTTATCTTTATCTTGCGTTTAAAGTCCTCGAGATGTATAATTTATACGTAGTAAATACTTAAAATTGTTAACAAATACTCTATATCTTTCTTAAAAGAGAAATTTTCTTTTAAATATGTTTACCAGGTTAGGTTATAAAATATAATAACCTCAAATTTGGTTTTTGATAAATTGACCTCTTAATCTTAATGGTTATCAAAGGTACGAGGATTATAATTTAATGCGCCAGACGCGCGTTTCGTCTACATAAGACTCATCAGTGACGCTCATATCAAAATAGTTGTAAAGCCAAAAAAGAACAAAGTTTAAGAGCATTGAGGACCCCAAATTCCAAAAAGTTGTACCAAATACGGCTAAGGTAATTTATCTTACCTCCTATACATTTCCAGGAATATGATTGGTTAAAAGCGTCCGCGTGCAAACCGTGTATATTTGATATTAGGTTAGTAGGGAGGCGGGGCTTATCTCATACACGGTTAGTAGTGGAGTTACTTCCCTTTATATACCTTATTAGGTAAGAAAGGGGCGGAGCTTATTTCATACACGGTTAGTAATGGTGTTATGTCCCTTTATAAAAAAAAACGGTACTGAGAAAAATCTTAAAAGATCCAACAGACAAAGAAATTGATGATTAAGATTGAAACAAATTCATAAAACACATTTAAACCTTACAAGTCGTTATTGTGGCAGCAGTCCTTTTGCGCCAATTACTGTTTTTCAGGGGTATCATTTGCGCCAAATTTTATTTTCCAAATGTATCAATTGCGCCAATATTCGGAACTCATTTGCGCCAATTTACCTGTACACATATCTATCATAATGTTAATGTTAAAATATATTTATTGTTATTTTTGGCTTAAAAAGTAACATATGTTAGGAGATATTTCACCATGAAGATGACCATCTGGAGAGAAATGACTTAAAATTAATTAGGCAGTCAATGTACAGAGAGAAAATAAAACTTATTGCTTTGCTGAATATTTGATAAAGATATGCCAAAAGAGAAGAAAAATGTTCAAAGCGTTATTTTGCTGATTATGTTTTAGCCATATATGTTGATGACACAGTGCTTTGTTCCCACCATGCGTATGGGCTTTGTTATTAATAGGAATTATTAGGAACTGTTTTATGCATTTCAACCTTCAATGTTTGTGTTTTTGGACAATACAGTGAAGTTACAAGCTACTAAATACATTAAATTGGGAAGTACCCATTCAGCAGCAGTCAGAAGAAAGTATGTTTCAGAAAAGGAAACATTTGCCGTGTAAACTGCCGATTCCAAGTCCGATTAAAGAAGGAGGGAAGTCATTTTTCTTCTAATTGGCGCAATCGTAGTTTATTTTTGGCGCAAATGATACCATGTAATTTTAAAACATGTGGCGCAAACGTAGCATTTGAGAAAAAAAGTTGTGGCGCAAAAGGACGCATTTTTGGCGCAAACGGATCTCTCCCGTTATTGTTGGCATCTGTTTTTGTAGGATCAATGGAATTATTTTCTTAGTGCTAACAGTATTGAAGACTTGCTCATTTTGGGAATCACTAGTCTTAATTTCACACGTTAAGATAGTCGATAAGATAAATTCGTTACATAGTGTGCTAGTGACGTAATACGTTATATATGGGGTCAGTAAATTCCATATGGGGATTCGAGCTTCGCTCTCACCCCATATGGAATTTACTGACCCCATATATACCGTATTAGGTCACTAGCACACTATGTAACTAATAATATTCCTGGGATAAGACCCGATACATTAAATTTTTGATGAGATCAAACTGCATTTAATTTTGGAACCCTGATTGAAACAAGGCCAAAATAAAAATTGTTTATACATGTTTAGATACAACATATCGAAGAACCCAACGTATTCAATTTTAGTTAATCTCAAACTATTTTTTTATTTTGGACCTCTAAGACCATATGATGGACCAATTTGAAAACGGGACTTAAAAATAAAACAATATATATATATACTCTGTTAGATAAGGCATATCAAAGAACCCCGATAATTACATTTTTGATGATATCAAAGAAAAATCATTGCTGACTCAAATGGGGCGAGAAACACAAATCTAAATATACTGTTAGATTCAGCATATTAAAGAACCCACATAATTCAAAACTTCAAATTCTAAACACCATTATAATTGGTCACGCAATTAGCCATTAATACAAAGTATTAAGAAAGATTTGTTTTTGCCGATCTTTTTTATCCCGTGATTACGTCACCAGTGTCTGAGCAGAAAGTTGATGAACCAGGGGCATGTCAAAGAACGGTTCGTCCTTTTCCTACAAAAAAAAGACCGGTATGTACCAATACCTTGTTGATACATATTCCGTATTAACTTCACAAATAATACACGATGGTCTTGAAGTATAGATTCTTTTATTTGTTTATATGAACATTACTTTACTGTTTCACGTCATTGTCTAATTGTTCTATGTTAAATGTTGTATTCTTTTTTTTCATTTTTGCTAATAGCATTGTCTATATGCCGTTTTGTGTTTTTTGGAACATATGACGTTGCTCTGTACTGATACATCCCTTCATTTTGTTATTGTGTTATGGTAAATTTTGCATTCTTGTCTTGATTTTTGGTAATATGCTATGTCTGTTTGATTTTTTATGCATCTTTGTTGCATATTTGTTTGTGTTTATAGTGATTGAGATTATAACACAATATTGAATGCTGTACCCTTATTTTTGACATTTTTACCTTTTATGTCTGTTTGTTTTGTCCACACATCGTTGTCAATAAAATGGAATTAGATGCGACTGTCATACAAGTGATAGGTTTAGCTAGCTATAAAATCTGGTTTTATCGTTCATTTTGCTCATAAGAAATGGCCTGTACTAAGTCGAGATTATGACAGTTGTTTTCCATTCGTTCAATGTGTTTGAGCTTTTGATTTTGCCATTTGATTAGGGACTTTCCTTTTCAATTTTACCCGGAGTGCGGTATTTTTGTCATTTTACTTTTTTTTGACAAATATTGTTGATGGGGTGATTAAAAGTAAGTTGATAACCAATATCAGGCCCTATAGATACTAAAAGATTTTTAGCTGACTGTATATTCAAATCTGGCTCCTTTGCAAATTTTTTATTTCTAACTGCAATTGCTTGGAATTTATCAGGATTTGCGTTCATGCAATTAATTTAATACCAATTAAGAATTGAATGCTCTTTTTTGTAAATTTATTGGGGTGTAAAAGCGTTGACCGAAGTACATTTTGTATGAAGCGCGGAAGTGCTTCATTCTAAAAATGTGCTCACGGTCAACGCTTTTACAACCCTATAAAGATACAAGAAAAAGCATTAAATACTTATAATTACATTTTTACCTATAGGAACATGAAAACACGCCTTTTATCAAGTTTTTATTTCATTTACCTGTGCATTTTATTGTGGGACCTCGTGTCATCATAAATGAAAAGTTGCATTGTGTAATGCAATTGATGAAGGAATATCACGAGCTTGCTAGTTAGCCAACCATAATAACGTATTATAATGAAACATACATCTAATGTAATTTTTCAATTATAACATTACTTTATTTTCCATGTACATGTTGTATTACATAGTAAATTTTCAAAACTACCATCGGTATACGAGAGAGTAATATCGTTATATATAAATCATATAGTGTTCCATGTTCAATAAAATTAAATATGTCATTTACAGAAAATATTAAATGATAAAGGTCCTAAGAATGAACCTTGGGGTCAAGCTTTCTAGAAATCAGGTCAGTTTTGTTGCCTACGATCTGTAAGCTAATTTAAATACGTTGCTGTATGTGATGTCCTCTGATGTCGTTAATGAAAGCATTGTTATTCTGGGATTTAAATGTTGTTATGTACTATTATAATATTTTTTTTATGCATTTCAATCCTAGCAAAATTCCAACATAGTGAAACCAAAATTTTGCGGTCCTCCGCAAAGCATGCAGTATTGAGGAATTATATCATAGACCGATATATAAGGTCGGAATACTAGGCCAGTCCCGGTCAGCTGGTCCCGGTTATTTTTGACAGTGGTGGATCTAGGGGGAGGGTCCAGGGATTGGAACCCCCCTTTTTTTGGACGATCAATGCTTTTGAATTGGAAAATATAGTTGGAACACCCCGCTTTTTGTCCTGGGTTGGGAACCCCCTTTTAAAATGGCTGGATCCGCCCCAATTGATCAATTTTCGTTTTCATGAAAAGGCGGAAAACAGCAAATTATTGAAGTGTCTATTATAATAACACTTGCTCTGATTCAATTATTTTAGTTTTAACGCTGATGTTTCTTTTTTTAATGAACTCGGTTGACATATTGATAGATACAACAGAAAATTGCAAATCAACAAAATAACAATTCAGCAAAATAAGTAATAGAAAAATATCATAAAAATAGAAAACATTGGCCCCGAGGTCTTAAATTATAGGACTTAGTCTAGTGTTCCGGAAATCATGGAATAGTGATACGAGAAAAATTATCAAATGATTTTCGTGCTCATTATTTGATAAGGTAAACAAATCTTCAAAATGAAAATGTTAGGTGTGTTTGTCAAGTATTAAGTCTGTTAGAAAATTGGCATGTTCAAATTTGTTTTGGTGAAAATAAAAAGTATTTAACTATAATTATCAAAATTTTGCAGTGGAAAAATAAATCGCATACTCGAGAATAAACTCCTAAAAATACTTGGAAATAAAGATATTTTAAGTATAAAAGAGATTTATGACAGAAACAAACTGTTGTAAACCGCCAAACAGATAGCTTGAAATGAACCCGCCCCGATGCCTTTAAAGCATACTATACGATTTTACCTGTTTTTGAAAGCTGTACGATGGCATGCAGTTGTTTACATCGCTATCATTTGTTTACAGTTAATCATTAAGTCATTGGCAAAACATTTTCAAAAATAAATCTCCACGACATCATTTAATTCAAGTGAATTCAAAATATGGTACGAACGGACCCAATGGGCGACCGTGTAAGATGAGAATGCGTTTCGGGAGCGAAGCGGCACCAAATACCGTCGAGGTCATACGTTTGACTTTGTCAGTATTTATATATTCTTTTTTTGTAATGTTATGCTTAAATCATGTATCATATTTCTCTCCTTGTAGACTTTTATGCGAAAAATGAAGAAAGCACTCTGAATTTCTGCCCGTTCGTATTTCCTGTTTTGAAGAACGTTTTGCATCGCTTGTTTACATCGTCAAGGGTGCTTTCAGGTATTTCACATCCAATTTTTTATGGAAATATTCTTTATAAAGCACAAAGGTGTCAGTATTCACCTCAAAAACTAACAAAACCTTTGAATAGACTTATTAAGAAGGGATATAGTTACGATACTGTTGTCAGGTCATTAAAGATTGCATATTTTGGCGTTAATATTGATTCACTTATAGGGTCTTTGCATCGGAACTAAACACATTTATTCAAAAACCAGTTGTTGGCATGACACGGGTTATGTTCTTCTCATATATGTTATGATGGTATGATACTAAACCCCTAACGGGAAGGATTGTGCCTGATGTTCATATGATGAAATCATAATCTTTCAGTCAGTTTAATTGAAGTCTAGAGCGGCATGTCAGTTAAATGCTAGTAGTCTGTTGTTATTTATGTATTATTGTCATTTTGTTTATTTTCTTTGGTTACATCTTCTGACATCAGACTCGGACTTCTCTTGAACTGAGTTTTAATGTACGTATTGTTATGCGTTTACTTTTCTACATTGGCTAGAGGTATAGGGGGAGGGTTGAGATCTCACAAACATGTTTAACCCCGCCGCATTTTTGCGCCTGTCCCAAGTCAGGAGCCTCTGGCCTTTGTTAGTCTTGTATTATTTTAATTTTAGTTTCTTGTGTACAATTTGGAAATTAAGATGGCGTTCATTATCACTGAACTAGTATATATTTGTTTAGGGGCCAGTTGAAGGACGCCTCCGGGTGCGGAAATTTCTCGCTACATTGAAGACCTGTTGGTGACCTTCTGCTGTTGCTTTTTTCTATGGTCGGGTTGTTGTCTCTTTGGCACATTCCCCATTTCCATTCTCAATTTTATTTCATACACGCCCGCGTTCCAAGGTCGTCAAAGCTATTTTTTGAGAAGACCCCTTAAAGCGACCGTTTCCAAGGCACTCGTCGTAAGAAACATGCATTACAATATGCGCACTGTTAAAGGGCCGAGCCATAAACTTCCGAAGCAAGGTTGTCGGCTCTCCGAACTTTCCCGAAGTCCTGCGTTTGATTGCCGAGTTTATGAGCTTCGGTCCTTGATTGGAAGTTGCCGAGCCACCTTAAGCTTATAACTCAAATGCAAAAATAATAATTGAAAACTAACAAGTTGCATACGAAATTAAATGTGCTTGAATTATATTTTCTATTAATCATACATATTACATGTAACAACATTAATGGCACTAATGTGTATATGTTACAGTGAGTTTGTATAATCAGGGATTATGTAGAATCCCTGATTTTTCAGGGAATATGTAGAATCACTAAAATCATTAGTAATTATATATAATCCCTGAAAATGACCAGTGATTTTACATAATCACTGAACATTTTAATAATTATTCTACAAATTCCCTAATATATTTTTCAGGGATTATGAATAATTTAAGGATCCTTTGTTTGATAAAAAAGAATAATACATATAGACTAATCATCATTTTTTACTTTCATAGTTTAGTTTAAACATATTTTATTTGCTGAATTAAAGCAAAATGGATTAGACACAAGTATATAAATCATACTTTCATATTCCTTCTAGATGAAATATGCTTTTAAACTCAGAGGATGATCCTAAAGATACAACCAACTGAAGGTTTAGAGATAAAGTTGAAGACTTTCAAAATTAATATTATCAAGATTCACTTTAAAGCGATAACTTTACATGTATTGTTTGTTTATTAAAAGCCAGAGTCCAATGGATATTCATGTTCTATTTGTAAATCCACAGAGCACGTTATTTGTGGTACATGGAAAACAAATGGTAAAGACGATTATGGAACATCTTGGTTTTTGGTTTTGTTTTGTTTTGTTTTTGTTCAAATGAACAAGAAATTTAAACAGAGAGAACTTACGCATCTAAATGTATTGAAAAACTAAGGATTGACAATAAGAACAAAAGTTTAGAGGAAACTGGCATTTGTTGTAATATTCTCTTAGCATGATTCCACAGGGTAAAAAAGGAAAGGGATACCAAAAAACTTAATGATAATTGTTCACCAAAAGTCTGAAAAAGGATATCGCCTGGCCAAAAAACATGGTTTCTTGCTCGAACCAGTTCGGTGTTGCTAATTCCTTTTTTGGGGGTACCTACAAATGTTTTTACTGAACTTTATTTCTCTTAAGCGGGTCATAAAATCTGTTTCGATATGTGAATGAAAATGGTTTCTAAAATGTGGATATTGTGGTAATAACAGATGTGAGGCATTTATTTTAATATATTGTGCTTAACATTTAAATATATTGTGCGGCTGCCTAACATTTAAAAAAAATAGGGTTATCATTTTGATATTTTGTGCTTAACATTTTACAGTTTATGTTTATACAGTGTAATGCTGTTTTATTATGATCATTTATAGCATAAATTATTTGACTTTTATTCATTTTCTTTATAAATTAAAACTATTTCTTCATTTCAGCTATTATGTATAATCCCTGACTTTTTTTCTAGTGATTATACATAATCCCTGAAAATTTAAGTGATTATATATAATCCCTTAACTGGCCAGTGATTCTACATAATCCCTGAAAATTTCAGGGATTCTACATAATCACTGATTATACAAATTCACTGTCACATATACACCAGATGCGTATTTTGACAATTAATGGCTCATCAGTGATGCTTGAGGCGGAAAAATTTAAATATCCGAAATCTAATTATAAAAAAGAAGATGTGGTATGATTGACAATGAGAGAAGTCTACACAAGAGACCAAAATGACACAGAAATTAACAACTATATTAGGTCACCGTATTTAAACTATTCAAGTAAGGTGTAAGTGGTGTATCATTTATGAGGGTTGACAGGAACATAGGAATGAGGGACCGGGAAGACGGGTCAGTGGAAGAGGGTAGCGGAAGTTAGGAGTGGGAACTAGGGGAAAAGTTGGAGTAAAATATGGATATGCTGGAATATAGATTTTGGTCGATTTTTGTCAGGTAGTTAGGGATAGGGAAGTGGGAGTAGGGGGATTGAGAGTAAGGAAGTTATGGTGCTTAAGCGGGAGTCAGGAGCCAATGCCTACCCCCTCATTTTTATATCTCATATATTCTTACCTTTCAGTACATTTGTTTTGCAATACAAATTCTAAATACTTGATTTCAATATAAATTCAACTTACCTATGACGTCATGATTCTGAAGAAGAAGAAGAATGAAAGAGATGAACCAGAATGACGACTGTTGACACAAAATCATCTTATGTTAGAAATTTCACTTTCCCTAGAAAAACATCCATATTTCCTAATCATCTTATGAAAATTAACCGTTTTCTCATGTTTTCTATATAAATTTTAACTTTATGTCATAGTGTCGGCCATTGTTTTAATCTACCTAGCAATAGTATTGTCACGGATGCATAAACAATAATTTTACCAAGACAAAGTCTAAAACTTTTAAAGACTAAGCCGATTTAATTTGGTGCAGAAAGTACAATTTAAAGTGTTTGCCAGTGGATGTATCTACAGTTTCTTTGTATCTCAAAGATTAAATAAAATCAGCTTGTTCAGTGTCCGTACTTTACTCTAACTTTTACGCAATTAAGTTGTATCATACACTGTTTTTATCCAAAGCCGTGTAGCAGTTCACTGTCAAAAAAATTGTCTTACACGGGAGAAAAAACTATGGCAAACTTATACAAAAGAAGGAACCAATCACAGCGGATATGATTGTAAGACTATTTGACCTGTATTCTGATAACTCTAACGTGTCCAACTGTATGTTACTGTGTATGTTATTATTGGCTTATGCTGGATTTATTTTAGATTCAAACTCTCGCATATAGAAATGAGAGATACCAGTGTTGTTCATAGTAGAAAGTCAGATATTAATAGACAAGGTAGTAGAGTTGTGATTGCAATCACGAACATGTCGGCTTGTCCTGTTTAATTTTTAAAACATTATTGTGACGTGGCACGGCTTAAGATTCATCAGAGTACATTTTTCGTTTTTTACATGTCCGAAAGAGATACTTTAGTATTGAATACATCGAATAAGCCTTTATTTTATACTAGATACAGAGAAATTCTAAAAACCTTGGCATTTAAAATGCATTCTTTCGCCTTTTTTCTCGACTGGATGCTGCAAACCTACATCCTATAGAATTTTTGTGTTTTGTGTCAACGAACTTTCAAATTGTATAGAAAGTAAATGATTTATGTTCGGTTGAATCCGTGAAAAAGAACATAAACAAATTTCTTTTCGTAACAAGGCATGATAAGTAACATTACGCGTAGTAATTTGCACTTGTGGATTAATCCGTGCATACTAAGCGGGAATATAAATCATTTGACGGTTCGCATTCACAGTCAGGATTCTACTTCGTCAAAATTATCTCCCCATTACGCCAGTTAATTTTCACAATCGTAGAAATGGACGCCATTGTAGGGATGACGCGCTGCCAATTTTGCTCTTGCAAACCGATAAATTAATCCGCATAGCACCATTGCGATCCTGATATGTCAGTTGTATTTTAAAAGATATATATATCTACTAGCTAATGAGCATCAGTTAATGATTTTGTCTGCATTGATTCAACTTAAAACTATTGTCTAATCGGTTGTCAGGTGGAATTTTTGAAACTTCATAAACATTTAAAAAAATTCTAATTAAATATTTCATGGAAGGGCAGACTAGATTTTTCTTAGTTGTTGAAGACTATAAATCTTAGTTATCACACAGTTTTTTTTTCTCGAAGATATGCATGTTCATCATCCAACTTGAAAGACTGTCGTCAAGTACTTTTAGTAAAAATATAGCTATTCGAACACACCTACTCTGTTTTTATGATTCATTAGATAGGTATGTAACTTGACCCATATATTTCATCTTTTTGTACTGTGATTTTTTTATGTTATAAAGTCAACCTGTAGCTTAAATATATAAAAAATGATAGAATTGGAAGCGAGATAATGTATCAAATATTCTTGCTTTGTACGTTTTTCAAGAAAAAAATATTCAAACTCAAACACGCCCTAACATAAAAAGATGCACTTTATTTTCTCTTTTCGATACAATTGTTACCCATTTTTTAGACTTTTTTCTTGAGTCACATAATGGAAGGGCAGACACAAAATTACTGAACTAATAGATTAATATGTTATCCGTCCGTGGTAATTTTTTCAAAAAAATCGGAGGTTATGCATTTTCTACATCCAACTTGATAGATACCCATGTCGTCGACTTAAAATCTAATTGTTCTGCTTAACTATGTAATAGATAAATTGAAACCTTATGCAAATGGTGTTTTTAAAATATAACACTTCGTAATTGAGAAGAAAATTGTCATTTTATTTCTATCTATTAACTTTTAATGTTTATGTTACTATAGTAAACATTACAGTAAGCATTTGTCGCCTTCTCTAACAAAGAGCTTCGATTCTTTTGTTCTATTTCAACTGGGTTTCCGACTGTAGAGGGACAGTCAAACACATAAATCGAAAAAAAAACTGGCAACGACATGGCAAAACATGAAAAGACAAACAAACAAAAGTACTCATGACACAACATAGAAAACTAAACAATAAGCAACACGAACCCCACCAAAAACTGGGGTGCTCACAAGTGCTCCGGAAGGGTAAGCATTTAAAGCCATATACACATGTTGGTTGAACTTATTTCTGCTACTTGCATTCCTTTTTTTATGTTTTTTTTACCTTTAAGATTTACTGCAAAATCCCACAATTCAACACAATACTTATGCACAAATTTCAAAATAGATTTCAAATTAAGAGCCTTCCTTTTTTGAAGAACAAAAGTAGCTAACTTCGAGCAAATATCGATGTACGTAGTATGAGAAAATTGATCAATATAATAAAATCAATCAAGAGTTGTCTCCCATAGGCCTAGGTTTATAAATTAATTTTGAAATTTAATTTCGCCAGATTTCAGTTGCTTCCAAAGACTTAATGTTTTGTCAATGTCATTGTTTATAATTATTTTACTTTGTTTATATATATTTGTATACATGTTTTTTTTTAAATGTTCTTTAGTTCAAATCATTTTACTCACTCTAATCATAACTGTTTTTATTTTGGAATTCATTTGCTTGTATAGCTTAAATTTTGGCAGTCAGGATTATACTTTGTCAAAATTATCTCCCCATTACGCCAGTTAGTTTTCACAATCGTAGGAATGGAAGTCATTGTAGGGATGACGCGCTGCCAATTTTGCTCTTTGAAACCGATAAATTTATCCACATAGCACCATTACGATCCTTATATGTGACCAGCCACGACATATCCATGCCCATGGAGGTAGAACGTCATTGTTAGAAAAACGCCGTTAACTATATGTGACTAGCCACTTCCAGGCTTAGGAGGGTACATTGTCTAAAATTTGCTTTTTGTATATTTATCTAGAATATTTCGAAACAAAACTCTCTGTCATGTTATTATGCCATATTTGTTGGAAATATAGCAATGAATCGAGTCATTTCGAATACCGGTATGAAAATAAGACTGTTCTATGACGACTTTTATTTATTGAAGGCACAAATTTATAAAATACAAAATTATTGTATTTATTGGCTCTTAGTAATGTTCAATAGCGTATTTGAATAAAATTTCAAAGACTTAAATTTACTACAATACAAATGTATTTATCAAAGTTAAACAGAGAGTTCGATACATGAAAGTTGTTATCATCAGCTGGTGACATTGTGGTTGTTTATGATAATAAAAGTTGAGAATGTAGTTGTAAACAGTTTGTCAAGTGTTTGGGTTAGGTTTTGTTAATATAAGTGAATTAGAATTAGTTTTTGGCAATCGAAGTCATTGCAGTACAAAGTGGGACAGGCTTTTTTATGTTCTCTATATCAAACATGGAAGCTTCTCCTGATAGAGATGCATCAGATACTGAAGAACAGAAACCAAGGCAAAATTCCGATCAAAGAGAAACGGACAAGTCATTAGCCGACTCGAGTGCGTTTGCGGCCATGGATTTGTTTAAGACTTATTTAGACAATAAACTTCATTCACTCAAAAGGGAATTAAAAGAGGATACAGCCAATACAACCGATGAGGTGGTGAAGAAAATAAAAACAGAACATTCATATGAGTTCAAGTACAATGGAAATAAGGCTCAATTCGATTTTAACAGTGAGATAGATTCTGAAATCAAGAAGATAAAACGGGTTGCAGAACATGATGATTACAAAAGATTAAGGACATTTGTTATACCATAAGGGATAAGATCCATCAGAGGAATAAGTGCATTAAAATTGCTGACAAATCACCCGCAGGTTGGGATACCGCTAAGGAGTACCTTTCGGATGAACTTGCCTCCGATTCGGAAGACGAGAAAAAGATAAGATATGCCGAGAACAGAGCGTTACGTGCAAAGAAGTTCCGTAAACAGAAAACATCAAAGAAACCTAGAAACAGTGCTACACTTAAGTCAACTGAGCCGCCACGTATTGCACCTGTTGCAACGGCCACTTCAGCTGATGTCGGTGGTAATTTTTGTGCCCAAAGGAGCAACTATGGACATAGTGCAACATATTTCTGTTTCAGCTGTCAGGAGCATGGACATTGGAGGAGAAATTGTCCCAAAATTATCAAAGCTGCCCATGGTCAGCAATGAAACAGATATAAATGATAAGTATTATTTAGATTCTCAACTGTTTTGTTTAGATAATGAAGACAGTAATTTAACTTTAGACTCCAAACTTTATGAATATGAGAACAAAAGTTTTAAAAACAAATGTAGTGTAAAAGGTACACTTAAAAGTCATATTTCATATTGGAAAAGTATTGGTGCTAGTGAATTTGTTTTTAAGATATTCTTGAAAATGGATATTTCATTCCTTTCATTTCTACTCCTCCCAGAACAGTTCATAATCAAAGAGCAGAATGCTCTGAGGGATACGATTACCGTTGTTTCATTGACACATGTATACATGTAGCTGGATAATATTATTTTCAAAACTTATTCAACTGCACACTTAAAATTGTTACAAAATAGCAAATCGCGGATAAAAGCGTATGAACAATGTAATCAGATCTAGGTTTTATTTTTTTTTGTACTATCATTTTCCAGTTTACTTTCCACAGCAGTCACTGACACTCAGACTGAGAGAAGGTATTTTACTTCGTATCTTATCACCTATTTTCCTACGTTAATTCTAGGAGGAACCCCATTCCTAACTCTTTAAATATTTAATTTCCTTTTGGTCAGTGATCATGACTCCTTTCCGTTCACATTTATCGGTTTAAAATGCGATCGTTTTTAATATAATACGACGTTTATTGACAGAACGAGCTAATAGTCGACGTGTTATTTTGAATCAGAATTCACGGAAGTTACTTCCGGAAGGGAGACAACTCGAAACGATAATATGGAAGCCTCCATTTCGCCTGAAGGGGTGTTCTACGATGAGGATTACATTGATTATAATTTAAAAGGTGCATATGATTTAAAATTATGCAACAACAATAACCTTCAATAGCAGACATACATAGAAAAGATCCCATGAGTTATAAATTAATTAATTGAGTGGAGAATCCAGAGCAACCATTCAATCTAAAACCCCTTTTTTTCAGTAAAGTTTAAGTGATTCGCAATTTGTTTTTAATTCATTATCAAAGGCTGGTTTTGTAGAGAATCTAGAGAAATCAACATGGACTCCATGCCAAGAATTAATTTGGTTAGATTTAAAATGGAATTCAAAAGATTATTCCATTCAAATTCCAGAAGATAGGATTTAGGATTTAATAAGTTTTATTGAGAAAGTCAGTAATAAACTTCCTTGGGTAACAGCTCGGAATTTAGCTAGAATTGCAGGTCGTATTATTTCTATGTCACCAGTTTTAGGAAATGTCACTCGTATTTTGACTAGACAATTATATAAATTAATAGAATCACGGTCAACATGGGATACTTTTAGAATGACAGATCAAGTAATAATAGGCGAATTGATGTTTTGGAGAAAAAATGTACATTCTCTCAATTTTAAATATTTGTCTGAATGTAAAATTCCTTCTGTTATAATGTACTCGGATGCAAGTAATTTTGCTGCTGCAGCATATTCTTGTCATTTAGATAACACTGTTTTTCACAAAATGTGGACAGATATGGAGAAGAAACAAAGCTTCACTTGGAGAGAGTTGAAAGCTATCGAATCTTGTTTAGATACGTTAAAAACAAAATTGGAATCTAAGATTGTTAAATGGTTTACAGACAATCAAAATTGTGTACGAATAATACAGTGCGGTAGTAGAAAACAAGAATTACATTCATTGGCAATGTCTATATTTTCTATATGTTTGCATAGATCAATAAGTATAGATATTCAGTGGATACCTAGAAATTTAAACACGGAAGCTGATACAATTAGTAAAATATTTGATTTTATTTTCGGTCCACATTCTTGTGATAGGTTTGCAGATAGCAATAACAGAAAAACTGAGAAATTTAATTCAAAATATTTTACTTCTGGCACTTCAGGTGTGGATGCTTTTGCTTTCAATTGGAAATAAGAAAACAATAGGTTAGTTCCGCCAATAAATTTGGTAAATAGGGTACTGAAATATTGTGTTATTTGCAAAGCTATTGGAACTTTGATTGTACAAAAATGGACATCTGCATCATTCTGGCCTTTCTTATTGAATTATAAACAGTTCATTTCAAATATTTTAGAATTTAAAGATTCTTGTAAAAAGTCAATTTTTTGTTCAGAAAAGTTTAAAGGCAGCGTTTTAGCTGTACGCATTGATATGTCATAATACAGAAGTTTTAATTGATATAGTCATGACAGTTTTAGTTATCTTTATTATACTTTATAGTAAAATATGTGAATGAATTTGTCGTATAGATAAATAATGTATTAGATACTCAAGGGATATGAATGAAGTATTTTTGAAAAGACATTATGCAAGGTTTATTTATGTTTTTGTGATTGCTGACGCCTATTTGGGTAAACAAGAGTGCTGTTGAGACCCACTTGGGTAAACAGTATTGGGATGAAAATGTGACTGTCGAGGCCCACTGGGGTAAAACAGTGGGTTTTGATTTTTAGAGAAGTGAAGCGTATACACGTCAGTGCTTGTTGTATATAAATATAAATATTAACGTTTTCTTATGATCGTCAATAGTTTTGGTCACTAATTGCAGTTAAATTTTATTTAAGCATTTTTGGGGAAATAATTTTTATTTCATTTTTAAAATTATACATTTTTCAGATTTATTCAGCGTTGGCAGATGGAAAAAAATGTGTTTAGAAAAGCACAATACGTTTTCAAAATTGGGTTCTAAATTAACTGAATTAATCTTGGGTTCAAAAGCAGACAATACAAGGAAAAAATATAATTATGGATTTTAAGAAAATTACATGGGCGCAGCCATTTTATGAAGGGAACATGACATAGAGATAAAAATAGATGGCTCTCTGTGATTGGTTGTTATATCTTTTATATATTTTTCTTCTGGAAAGCATTATGAATGAAGTTTCATGCAAGCACAAATTTGTCCTTAAATGTATAGTATGAAGGGCCGGAAATATTTTTTTTTATGTTGCTCAAAATTAGGGAAATTTTTCTGCGAAATCGTCAGGTATCGTGAAAAAACCCAAAATTCATCAAGAAAAGTCATGGGACCATATATATTTGAGTGCGGTAAAATCGCAAATAGATATCGAGCTTCAATTAGACTACAGCAGTTTTTCCATAATTAGTTTATTAAAAGCGCCTTTTAAGGAGATAATTGCTAAAAATAGCATTGCCGGCAATGGGGCCACCATTTAGTACTTTATATCCAAATGGTGTAAACATTTTAATGGAGTGAAAACTATGCCTGCTTTAGATTATCATGTTTGTTTATACATGATATCTTTATTGCAAACGAAATGTTCCGTAGCTAAATTGGGTGAAGTGGTTTATTCTTTAACATGGGCACATCAAATAGCTGGATTTAATAATCCTTGTCAATCTTTGTTAGTAAAATATTTAGTTGAAGGAGGAAAGAGACAATTATGTCGTCCGTGTATGAAGAAAGACATCATTACACCTGAAATTCTTAAGAATTTGGTTTTAAAGTTTGGAACTACTTCTAGCTTATATGATAAACGTTTAGTAACAATGTGTTTAATTGGATATGCCGGATTTTTAAGATTTTCTGAGATAGCAAATATAAGGGCTTGTGATTTATCTTTTTATGACACACATGTTAGCATTTGTTTTAGAGAAAAGTAAAACTTACTAGTACAGAGATGGAAATTATGTTCTGAGAGCCAAAACTAATAATGTTACTTGTCCAGTTCGCATGTTACAAGATTATATAAAATGTGATAAGAAAAATTTATATTTCGATTTTTTGCAAAACACTTAATTGTTATGAATTAAGAGATTCTGGTCATATCTCTTACACAAGAGTTCGAGAATTATTTTTGGAAAAGTTACCATTATTAGGTTTAAAGAAATGTAATTTTTGTTTACATTCTCTATGTTTGGGTGGGGCTACAGCTGCTGCAAATGCAGGTATTTCCTAGGGTATTTCCGATAGATTGTTTAAAAAACATGGTAGATGGAAATCAGAAAATGCAAAAGATGGTTATATTAGAGAAAATATTGTTCAACTTTCTGTATCTATGAATATAGGCATTTAATAAATATATTATTTCAATTGTGTAATTATTTTTGTCCTACACGCCCTTTCTTTGTGTCGATAAGCGTTGGTTCTTGTTTTAGTTTATGGTGCATGTGAGAGTTAAAGTTATTTATTTGATAAATATTTTATGTTCGTTTAAGTGAAACGAATTAGAAAATAAATGTATTTATCAAAGTTATACAGAGAGTTCGATACATGAAAGTTGTTATCATCAGCTGGTGATATTGTGGTTGTTTATGACAATAAAAGTTGAGAATGTAGTTGTAAACAGTTTGTCAAGTTCTTGGGTTAGGTTTTGTTAATATAAGTGAATTAGAATTAGTTTTTGGCAATCGAAGTCATTGCAGTACAAAGTGGGACAGGCTTTTTTCTGCTCTTAATATTAAACATGGAAGCTTCTCCTGATAGGGATGCATCAGATACTGAAGAACAGGAACCAAGGCAAAATTCCGATCAAAGAGAAACGAACAAGTCATTAGCCGACTCGAGTGCGTTTGCGGCCATGGATTTGTTTAAGACTTATTTAGACAATAAACTTCATTCACTGTAAGGGAATTAAAAGAGGATACAGCCAATACAACCGATGAGGTGGTGAAGAAAATAAAAACAGAACATTCATATGAGTTCAAGTACAATGGAAATAAGGCTCAATTCGATTTTAACAGTGAGAAAGATTCTGAAATCAAGAAGACAAAACGGGCTGCAGAACATGATGATTACAGAAAGATTAAGGATATTTGTTAAGGGATAAGATCCTTTAGAGGAATAAGTGCATTAAAATTGCTGACAAATCACCCGCAGGTTGGGATACCGTTAAGGAGTACCTTTCGGATGAACTTGCCTCCGATTCGGACGACGAGAAAAAGATAAGATATGCCGAGAACAGAGCGTTATGTGCAAAGAAAAGGTTCGTAAACAGAAAACACTAAAGAAACCTGGAAACAGTGCTACACTTAAGTCAACTGAGCCGCCACGTATTGCACCTGTTGCAACGGCCATTTCAGCAAATGTCTGTGGTAATTTTCGTGCCCAAAGTAGCAACTATGGACCTAGTGCAACATATTTCTGTTTCAGCTGTCAGGAGCATGGACATTGGAGGAGAAATTGTCCCAAAATTATCAAAGTTGCCCATAGTCAGCATTGAAACAGATATAAATGATAAGTATTATTTAGATTCTCCACTGTTTTGTTTAGATAATGAAGACAGTAATCTTACTTTAGACTCCAAACTTTATGAATATGAGAACAAAAGTTTTAAAAACAGATGTAGTGTAAAAGGTAGACTTAAAAGTCATATTTCATATTGGAAAAGTATTGGTGCTAGTGAATTTGTTTTAGATATTCTTGAAAATGGATATTTCATTCCTTTCATTTCTACTCCTACCAGAACAGTTCATAAAAACAATAAGTCAGTGTTAGACAATGAACGTTTTGTTACGGAAGCGATATCAGATCTTTTAAATAATAAATGTGTAACTCAAGTTAAACTGAGGCCCCATGTAGTTAATCCGTTTAGTGTTTCGACTAACAAATCAGGGAAGAAAAGACTGATTTTAGATTTACGAGAAGTCAATACACATGTTTTGAAGAACAAAATAAAATTTGAAGATTGGAATATTGCGTTAGAGTATTTCTATAAAAATAATCATCTTTTTAAGTTTGATTTAAAAATCAGGATTTCATCATTTTGATATATCAAAACATCACCATACGTTTTTAGGATTCTCATGGAATGAAAAATATTATGTGTTTACGGTGTTACCTTTTGTCTTAACGTCAAGTCCATACATTTTTACTAAATGTTTAAGGACCTAAGTGAAATACTAAAGAGAAAATAATATTCAGATTGTGCTTTATCTTGATGACGGATGGGGTACAAATCAAGATTTTTAGTCAAGTTTGTGTGATTCGCAATTTGTTTTTAATTCATTATCAAAGGCTGGTTTTGTAGAGAATCTAGAGAAATCAACATGGACTCCATGCCAAGAATTAATTTGGTTAGATTTAAAACGGAATTCAAAAGAATATTCCATTCAAATTCCAGAAGATAGGATTAAGGATTTAATAAGTTTTATTGAGAAAGTCAGTAATAAACTTCCTTGGGTAACAGCTCGGAATTTAGCTAGAATTGCAGGTCGTATTATTTCTATGTCACCAGTTTTAGGAAATGTCACTCGTATTTTGACTAGACAATTATATAAATTAATAGAATCACGGTCAACATGGGATACTTTTAGAATGACAGATCAAGTAATAATAGGCGAATTGATGTTTTGGAGAAAAATGTACATTCTATTTGTCTGAATATAAAATTCCTTCTGTTATAATGTACTCGGATGCAAGTAATTTTGCTGCTGCAGCACATTCTTGTCAGTTAGATAACACTGCTTTTCACATAATGTGGACAGATATTGAGAAGAAACAAAGCTCCACTTGGAGAGAGTTGAAAGCTATCGAATCTTGTTTAGATACGTTAAAAACAAAATTGGAATCTAAGATTGTTAAATGGTTTACAGACAATCAAAATTGTGTACGAATGATACAGTGCAGTAGTAGAAAACAAGAATTACATTAATTTGCAATGTCTATATTTTCTACCTGTTTGCATAGATCAATAAGTATAGATATTCAGTGGATACCTAGAAATTTAAACACGGCAGCTGATTAAATTAGTAAAATATTTGATTTTGATGACTGGGGAGTGTCCTCAGAATTTTTTGCGTGTTTAGATTTAATTTTCGGTCCACATTCTTGTGATAGGTTTGAAGATAGCAATAACAGAAAAACTGAGAAATTTAATTCAAAATATTTTACTCCTGGCACTTCAGGTGTGGATGCTTTTGCTTTCAATTGGAAATAAGAAAACAATAGGTTAGTTCCGCTAATAAATTTGGTAAATAGGGTACTGAAATATTGTGCTTTTTGCAAAGCTATTGGAACTTTGATTGTACCAAAATGGACATCTGCATCATTCTGGCCTTTCTTATTGCATTATAAACAGTTTATTTCAAATATTTTATTATTTTAGAATGTAAAGATTCTAGCAATATTGTTGTACAAGGTTCCTGTAAAAAGTAAATTTTTTGTTCAGAAAAGTTTAAAGGTAGCGTTTTAGCTGTACGTATTGATATGTCATAATACAGAAGTTTTAATTGATATAATCATGACAGTTTTAGTTATCTTTGTTATACTTTATAGTAAAATATGTGAATGAATTTGTCGTATAGATCAGGGAAGGGGTAATTGAAAATTTAATGGTAATTAAGTGTAATGCAATTCAATTTTCCATGTAATTGAATTTAATGTGTAATTGAGCATTTTTTTTTCTTATACAGGTAATTAAAATTTAAAATCACTGCACACAATAATTTTGTCTAATTAGTATACTGAAAAGGATTATAGAAATAAAAATTAGCTCTATTTTAGAACATGTAATTTAGACTTGTTGAAATGAGGTTAGTTTAAAATTTGTCAAAGTAAGCTTTAAGAATTCCTTTTTTTAATTTAGATTTATTATTCATGTCTCTATACATAGTATGCGACGCGTAACAGTTTATAAGTGTTTATAAGTAGGTGTTCTATTATATGCATTTGATATGTTGCATTTGTTATGGATATATTCCAGACTTCATTTATGAAAGGAAATTCAAAATTTGGTGACTATGTGGAACGCATCTATCCAATCGAATTGGAGATAAAGGATACTACAGATACAGTTAAGTCGGCTTCATATCTTGACTTACATCTAGAAATTGACAATGAGGGTCGGTTGAAAACAAAACTTTACGACAAAAGAGATGATTTCAGCTTTCCAATTGTGAACTTTCCATTTCTAAGTAGCCACATTCCAGCAGCACCTGCATACGGGGTATATATCTCCCAATTGATACGATATTCCCGTGCTTGCATTTCCTACCATGATTTTCTTGATAGAGGGTTACTGCTCACAAGGAAGCTATTAAACCAAGAGTTCCAAATGGTGAAGTTGAAATCATCCCTTCGTAAATTTTACGGACGCCATCACGAGTTGGTTGACCGTTATGAAATAACCGTTTCACAAATGATATCAGATATGTTCCTTACGTCGTAGCTACAATCCCCTTCCCTTTCATGAATGTGACCTACCGAATTAGACTATTTACCGGATTTGTAATCACATAAGCAACACGACGGGTGCCACATGTGGAGCAGATTCTGCTTACCCTTCCGGAGCACCTGAGATCACCCCTAGTTTTTGGTGGGGTTCGTGTTGTTTATTTTGTAGTTTTCTATGTTGTGTCATGTGTACTATTGTTCTGTTTGTCTTTTTCATTTTTAGCCATGGCGTTGTCAGTTTGTTTTAAATTTATGAGTTTGACTGTCCCTTTGGGTATCTTTCGTCCCTCTTCTATAGAGCAGTAATTTGATTTTTTTGGGGTATCAATTTAAAATGTAGATTCAAATATTTTTCACTTCAAACGATAAAGTAAATCTTCTTCAAAACTTATATATGATGTTTAGTTCGGCGTCCGCAAAATAGAAGTGTTTATCTCTTCTTCACAAATACGTATTTCATTTGAATCTCGATATTTATCATGTTTATAATTTTTCTAACAATGACGTTCTACCTCTATAAGCCTGCAAATATCATGCTTGGTCACATATGTCAATTGTATTTTAAAAGACAAATATATCAACTAGCTAACGAGCATCAGTTTATGATCTTGTCTGCACTGAGTCAACTTAAAACTATTGTCTGATCGGTTGTCAGGTGGAATTTTCGAAAATTCATAAACATTCAAAAAAATTCTAATTAAATATTTCGTCGAAGGGCAGACTAAATTTTCTTAGTGGTTGAAGACTATAAACCCTAGTTATCACACACAAGAAAAATGTAATTTTTTGAAGATCTGCATTTTCATCATCCAACTTGAAAGACTGTCGTCAAGTACTTTTAGTAAAAAAAACAGCTGTTCGAACACACCTTCTCTGTTTTTGTGATTCATTGGATAGGTATTTCACTTGACCTATATATTTCATCTTTTAGTACTGTGATTTTTTTATGTTATAAAATCAACCTGTAGCTTTGATATATAAAAATGAAAGAATCTGAAACGAGACGATGTATGAAATATTCTTGCTTTGTACGATATCAAGACAAAATATTAAACTCAAACAAGCCCTAACATAAAAAGGTGCACTCGATTTTCTCTTTTCGATACAAATGTTATCCAATTTTTAGAATTTTTTCTCGCGTCACATGATGGAAGGGCAGACACGAAAATTACTGAACTAAAATATTAATATGTTTTCCGTCCGTGGTAATTTTTTTTTTAAATCGGAAGTTATGCATTTTTTACAGCCAACTTGAAAGATACCCATGTCGTCGACTTGATATCTAATTGTTCTGCTTAACTATGTACTAGATAAATTGAAATGGTGTTTTTAAAATAAAACACTTCGTAATTGAGAAGAAAATTGTCATTTCATTTGTTTCTATTAACTTTTAAAATGTTGGTCACTATAGTAAACATTACAGTAAGCATTTATCGACTTCTCTAACAAAGAGGTTCGATTCTTTTGTTCTATTTCAACCGGGTTTCCGCCTGTTGGGCACCATGATTTGTATTAAGATATCTTGTATCTTATACACATTGATCATATATACGATAGGAAATAAAGGTAATAAATAATCGCAAAATTCAGTGTACTATATAAAGACAAGGAACTGGCCCGAGACCACAATTATTTCGTAGTGCATTTCTTTTAGAAAATAAATGAAAATTAAAAAAAATTACCTGCGCTTTCTCAAAGAAACTTTTACAGTGTGTTGTACTACTTTTGGGACAAATTTTATCAAAATTATAGAAAACTTCATCGCTCTAACTCAAAATATGGACAATTTTGTGTTTAGGGCGTCTTGAAATCTTTTGACAGCTTCCGAAGTGCTAATTTTAAACCTTTTTCAGCTGGACCAAATCACTACTTTCCTTTAAAATTCTGGACCCAAATTTTTTTTACATCTTGTAATTTTACCCCCTACTTGCAATTTGAGGCATTAACCATGGAGAAAAAAATTTGGAAGGGGTATAAAAATGCATGGCAAGTAACCTACTGTCAACACTAGGGACTATATTTGTACGACAATTGTTGTCTCGGACTAACTATCCACTAATTTGCAAGTTCAACTGAAGTAGATTTTGACAATTATATAATGTTTCTCTTTGAGAAAATGTTATAAATTACCCACACCATAGTATTTAACAGTAAATTTAGTCCGGTGGTGACCTTAATTTTAATAGAAAAATAAATCCCAGGATAACTATTCCCACAAATATAAGCCCATAGCTAGTAAAATATGTCTGGCCTGTTTTCCCTTTTAATGATTACACAGGGATTTTTCTTTAGTAAATTATGGTCATCGAGAATTTTCCATGCATATTGATAAAATTTAGAATGGAAATGGGGAATGTGTCAAAGAGACAACCCGACCAAATAGCGGAAAATAGCCGAAGGCCATCAATGGGTATTCAACACAGCGAGTAAATCCCCCACCCCTAGTCTCAGCCCTGAACATTCGTTCAGTGGTATTACATCTTCATATTAGATAGTAAAACGAAACTATACTAATATATTTTCTTTGTCATGTTTACATTCACATGTACAGTATGAACTGAACAAGTTTGTTAATGTATCATTGAAATCTATGAATATTTTAATACAGCGTGAAAACCATGCATGTTTAAGAAATTTTAGAATACTGGTTATAAATTTTCTTTCTTTAAAAATGTTTTTATTTTAAAAGAAGCTTAGAAATGCGTTTATGCATGCCTTCAGAGAATATTACTTGTCTAACGGGATGAAAATATGTTTTCACATTTTTTAGAAAAAATCTCATTCATTTTCAACCTAACCTCAGGAAGTGAGTAGGTACTAGAAAACTTTTTATACTCACCTACTACTTGTATTTTGGTTAACTATTTCCTGTTCTTTTTTAACAAATTTTCTTGTCTATTATGCCCGAATATATATCTTCAATGTGTCCACACACTACATGTTTTCAATCAGTAAAACGTATCTACAATACATGAACAGAATTGAATTTCAACATCCTGTTTTATCAAAATTTGAATCTTTTGTTAACAATCTATAAGTAATTTGATACTCTCTACTTTTAACGTGTACTAGCTAGGCTGAAGTTAACGAACAATAGCTAGCGAACAATAATGCAATAAGCTAACCCGAATAATCCAGTCGTTATATTTCGACTCACTATCGATCGCTACATTACGTCTGAATGCATTCCACTATAAAATCCTTCAACCGGAATTCTAAATACCGCTATGAATCGGTCTCACTAATTTGCGACAAGAAGCGTCAAAAAGCGACAAGAAGAATTATTTTAGCGACAAGAAGCGACAAGAAACTATTTAGCGACAAGAAAACATATTTTTTTTTAATTAAAATTACTTATTCCAATTAATATTAAAAGAATATGCAAAAGAAAACAATTTTAGCGAAAGAAATTTAATATTGATAGAAAAAAATGAAACATTTATTTACATAATATTTGATAATTTATTATGTGTAATAGCCAGTATTACGTTTACCCCGTTGTATTATGAAATAACTTTTCCTTGTGTTTTAGAACATATTATTTATCTTATAATTTGTGTTTTAAAACTCTTTTCGTACAATATATAATAAGCTCACAAACTGAATTATTTTACATCATTGTCCTGAAAATATAGACACAAATTGTGAAATACAAAGAACTGAAATCAAACAACAGGAAAAGAAAATTGAAATGTGAATATTTTCATCATTTTATTTGTGTATTGCCTCATTAAACGATATTTATCATGTTTATGCATATTGATTGAAGATGAAAGGAAATTAATGACAATCTTGAGTTTTCAACAGGTGTTCATTATTTACAATGATTGTATATTCTGGTGCGTGTAATTGTATAGTCTGACGCGTGTACAAAGTTGAAGGTGTTAATTGGATGTTATTGTAGCAATAAAACAGGGGACACGCGCCTCGTTAATCTCATCTGATGTTCCACATTGTGTGTACTATTATTACCTTAGGGTGAAGCCACATCTAATGTTGTTCCTATCAAGAACAATGAAGTATACTGTTAGAAAGGAAATAATATTTCATGTTTTTGTTTCAATAAATCCTTCAAGGGAAAGTTGAAATTTTTTTGTTTTTGTTTCCATTTTTAAGCGTGTGCTTTTCCTTTGCTCTACCAAGCTGACTGAAGCCATTCAACTTTTATGTTTAGTATAAAGTAAATTGTCAGCATTTCAGTTTATTACATATGGAAACAACAACACTACAAGGTCAATTAAATAGTTCAACTGAGAAATAAACAAACACAGAAAGGGTAGACGATGCATGAAGATACTGTTGTTGTTTTTTAACACATATACATGCCTTTCATCGTTAGGAATTAATCCAGTTACTTAGTACGTCTTTGATACTGCGCGGTATCAAACGACCCCTTTGGTACAGGGTTTCAATTTCCTTTTGGGCAAGGGAAAAAGGTTACGACTCGAATGATAACAATTTGGTTTCTTGTGTTAAAAAGAATGATCTGTATTGTAAACCAATAAAAAAGGAATTTATTGCTTAAGAACCACAACCTGATGATTCTAATTTGTTCATCCTTAAACGGTATAATGCATCTATGAAAAGAATGAATGTTTACAAAAACAGAATTAGTTGGTTCGATAAAATGCCTGGCCATTCACTTGAAACAATGAATAAAGCCATAGCAGAGTACATAGGAACTTATCCTATTGAAGTAGTTAACAAGCATGGTAACGCTAAACTGACAAATCAAGAATATATCAGAACATTACCTGATACTAAATCGCAAGTTAGATCAGAGATAGAAGCTGGTAAATCAGTTAAACAAATTTTCACTGATAACTTTGAATCTGAACATCAGCCACGTGACTCAAAATATGTCCAAAACGTTAAATATCATGTAAATAATGAAAAAAATCCTTTCAACAAACAAAATATTGCTGATGATATGCTGTCATTAACATGAATTCTGCCAAACATCCTTTTTTGAAAGAAATTGTTCAGACCACAGGCAAACCACTAAGTGTTATCTGCTACACATTTTACAGATTTCCAAATGAAACATTTTGCCAGTGCCTGTAAATCATCAATAGTTGGTGTTGACAGAACATTCAATTTGGGCGCCTGCTTTGTCACGACAACTGTTTTCCAGGAAAACAAACTTAAACGCAAATGGAAAAACACAAACCCAATAATAATGGGACCAATTTATTTGCATTGGGATGGTGCTTGCCACACCTACCAACGTTTTTTACTCATATTGCCTCAGTGCTTGATACAACAATTAGTGATACCTTGCTTAGTTATAGCAATCTTGTGATTGGTTCAGATGAGGAAAAGGCTTTAATTAAAGCTATATATATATATCAAAGACAGTTTTCCAACATCTGAACTAACATTGTGCACAATGAGTGAAAATGTTACAAGGCATTTGAGAACAAAGGTTGGCGTAAATGACAAAAACGCAAAACCAATTTTATCAGACTTATTTGGGGATAGCGGTCTGATAGAAGCAGATACTACGGTAGATTTTTCCACTAAGATTACTGATATAGAAAGAAAATATGAAGACTTCGTTGGTCCATATCTTACGCAAAAAGTTATTCCTAATCTATGGGATTACATGCATGTACAATGCACGCAAAACAGAGTCGAGAGATAGTGACCACATGGCATTGTGATAAGCTTTCGTAAGCATGCAAGCTCATTTTTTCTTAAGCTCCTAAATTATGGCTAGTACAAGAGAAAAAAGAGATAATGCTGGTGATAAACTCAAAGACATAATTGACAGTTTGAAGCCGAAAGCAACAAAACAAAACGAAACACACGAAAAAAAAAACGAAGATAGCGACAGTGAAAGTGATGGGGAATTTGCGGAGTCCTTTGAAAAGTTAACTGAGGATAATGACAATGAGAAAATTGATGCCTTAGAAAAGGAACTCAAACGTTTGAAACCCGAGAAAGGAAAAGTGGAGTTTAAACGAAAAATTGAAGAGGAAAAAGACAATCTTAAAAACCTTCAACTACTGCCAACAGTTCAGCCGTCCGTTGCCGCGTTGGTTAAAAATTCTACAAAAAGTGAGCAAAATCATGAATTTTCTGACATTATTGCATGTAGCACAGAGAAATCAGGCCAAGCAATGCAGATTGTTGATTTTCTTTGGCCAGAGCCTATCCCTCAGTTCCAAACCATAACACTTGCCGGGGATATGGAATTTCGGGAAGGCAAAAAGAAAACCTTAGACAAATTTCTATCGAAGAGTGGGGTTTCGCTAACATTAGAATTTTACAGAAATTGCTAAAAAGGAATACCACGTTAAATGTTAATACATATCTTAACTATACAGCTGACATATTCCGTCTCGCCTCAAAATATGTTTGGTACTCTATCCTGCTCTATGACAAACAGTACAGAGACATGCAGGCGGAGGAAAAATTTACAAGGGGGACGTATCGTCAGGATTTAAGAGATTTCAACTTGTGTCTAAACGTGAAAATCCAACAACGAGAGCCATGAACGATGCCACAAAATCGCATGGAAACAATCTGCTAATAACGATCGTCGGCGAGGCCCCTTTTTACCCGACGGGCAAGTAATCTGCAGGAACTTTAATAATAACTCTTGTTACCGCCAAGATTGTCGAATGATGCACCATTGTGCCATTTGTATGTCAAGCAGTCATTCTGCTATCTCAGGTCACGGACACAGCAGTGCCACTCATATTGATAAAGTCGCAAAAAAACCCGTATGCGCCTCAGAATTAAGATTAACTCATGAAGCAAAAAACTTAAATTGTTTACGTTTTGAGGCATGGTACCGATTGCTGCCTGCTTCTGTTGACGACAGAGATTTTATTTTAAACGGTGTAAAAGATGGTTTTGAGCTTAGTGTTGTTTATGGTCCGCATCTGCTTGTAGATAGGAAAAATTAAGGACCTCATTAATTTGTTTACTTATTTCTTTTGTAGGATCACTTTCTAAATGTTTGTAAAATTTTGTATTTGAAAGCTGACGATTCCCTTCTTCAATGTAGTCGGTTTTGTTGATCTCTACAACTGCACTTCCTTTGTCTGCTTGTTTAATAACAATATCATCACGGCTTTTTAAATTATTAATGGCTTGGCTTTAGAAAGCATTTCATTTATTCCAGAGTTGATTTGTTTATATGAAGAGATAGCAAAGGAGAGTAAAAGTTGGAGAAGCCGTAAAGAACAATTGAATTAAGTTTCGTCCCAACGTTTCATAAATCTGAAGGACTTTACACCCGGTGTTTGTGGTGTCAATTTTAATATTCAACCCGTTTGGTATTTTGTTGTTATAAATATATGATTTAATGTTTGAAACATGATGTTCAACTTGTATTTTCTGTTTTGTTAAACTTCGTAGTTTGTTAAAATAAGTTCTTTGTTTCATGATCTTAGCAGGAAATAGATATGAAAGGATTTCACACAAACATATGTGTAATGCGTCATAATGCGTGTTGCCTGCGAGAATAATATATAACACGCATCACACATATTTTTGTGTGGAATCCTTTCATATCTATTTCCTGATAACACTTGCTCCCAAAACTTCATAATGAAGGGATTCCGGGAAGATCGATAGTATCTGCAACCGAATTCGTGGATTACCATCTTAGACCACATGTTAGAACAATGCCATCTTACATTCAAGATACTACAGATTATTTGAAGAAAATGAATTCATTAAATCCCTTACCAAACAACACAATTTTGGTATCGATGGATGTGTCTTCTTTATACACAAATATTCCCAAAAATGAAGAAATAGTCGTAGTATGGAACAATCGTAAGGATAAACATCCCCCAACAGACTGTCTGGTTAAGTTGCTGAGACTAGTGCTTGAAAACAACAATTTTGTATTCAACGACCAGCACTACTTGCAGGTTGACGGTACCAGTATGGGAACCAAAATGGCACCTTCTTTTGCCAACATTTATTTTCACAAACTGATCCACGCTTAAATAGATTGAATGTTGATTGTTGTTATTTTTAGACATTATATACATATCATATTTATATATATATATGTGTATTTGTCATATGATACAGTTTTGTGTGCCATTATGTCGTTTCCTTTAAAAATACCGTAACAGAGAACTAGATTAAGAAGAATATGAGGCTATCACAGATGTGTCTCTTTTAGAATAATTCAAGAATTTCAGTTACTCAATAAAAGAAAGAAAGAATCGTTTTCGTCCGTATCAAATGTATATTATTTATAAAAAACAAGATATATGTATATAACAACCATGTATCCCGAAAAAGGAAACCTAGTTAAAATTAAAAACCAATTGTTCAGAGAACAATTGAAGGTCTTTCCACCAGTTAATATCTATTTTGATATTAAAATATAAAAAATCAGTTTAAAATGTCAGTTCATATGGCTTTATGATGTATAGATATGAATTTAAAGCAAAGGTCAAAATCTAGAACGTCAAATTAACCTATGACCTTGACCTCAATTTTAAGGTCACAAACTGAGGATCTCAAATCAAAAGACCCTAGGTCTCTAATATGTATGGTTAATAAGTTATATCACTTTACACATAATTTTAGATATGATAGGGGCAAAAACTCCCATTTGTTGTCTACGCACCCTTTCAACTAAAATTATGAAGTTACGACATGTCGCAACTAACAATTTATACAAAATAATTTGTTGATATCTTATAAGGTTAATGAAAATGAGTGAAAATAAGACAAATTCAAAAATTAGAATATGACCTTGACCTTTGACCTTGACCTAATTTTCATTTTTTTGGACCAAGGACCTCAAATCAAAAGATCCTAGGTCTCTATCACTTATGGTGTTCCAGTTTAAAATACATTTTAAAATTTCAAATACAAAAGGGGAAATAACTCTCATATGGAGCGTTCATATTGCTTCGGTCGAAATGGACAAATCATGCAAAAGATATAACGAGCAATTTTATAAAATAAATTTGTCGTAATCTTTTACGGTTGCGAAGGAGTTGTGAACACAAGCAAAACAGTGTTTGGGGAGATAACTCCTACAAAGAAAAGTATTCGGTTACGCAGGGTAAATTTCAAAAGCGCATAAACTGTTCGATATCATATACCAAATATCTAAGCGACATATTGCGAAACAAATGTTTATCGCAAGAACAAAATTTGGCGGAAGAAAAAAAAAAAAAAATTAAAAACCAATTGTTCAGAGAACAATTGAAGGTCTTTCCACCAGTTAATATCTATTTTGATATTGAAATATAAAAAATCAGTCTAAAATGTCAGTTCATATGGCTTTATGATGTTTAGATATGAATTTAAAGCAAATTTCAAAATCTAGAACGTCAAATTAACCTATGACCTTGAACTCAATTTCAAGGTCACGAACTGAGGATTTCAAATCAAAAGACCCTAGTCTCTAATATGTATGGTTAATAAGTTATATCACTTTAAACATAATTTAAGATATGATAGGGGCTAAAACTCCCGTTCATTGTTTACGCACCCTTTCAACTAAAATTATTTAGTTACAACATGTCGCAACTAACAATTTATACAAAATAATTTGTCAATATCTTATAAGGTTAATGAAAATGAGTGAAAATAAGACAAATTCAAAAATTAGAATATGACCTTGACCTTTAACCTTGACCTTATTTTCATTTTTTTGGACCAAGGACCTCAAATCAAAAAATCCTAGGTCTCTATCACTTATGGTGTTCCAGTTTAAAATACATTTTAAAATTTCAAATACAAAAAAGGGAAATAACTCTCATATGGAGCGTTCATATTGCTTCGGTCGAAATTGAACAAATCATGCGAAGGATATAACGAGCAATTTTATAAAATAAAGGAGTAGGGGCAATAAGGCCCTTATTTGGCCCAAAAATTACTGCAAATTTAAAAGTTATCATACATATTTTTAAATTACTGAAAAGTATTTCAGGTAGAAGGTATTCAGAAAAACAAAATAATTTTGGACATTGAACAAGTTACCCTGGCAACAAATCATGCGTTAATTTGCATATTTTGTAAAATTTTGTGATTTTCCTTGTTTTTCATCAACTTTTTAAGTATATTTTTGATTGGAAAAGTATGTGCGCACCCAAGAAACAACTTTATACTTGGTGAGATTTTGTCAATAGTAATAATAAAGCTTCAGTTCAATTATTTTGTTGTTTCTTGGCTGCGCACGATGTTTCCACAACAGATATTAAGATAGAAAACTGCATAAATTCTGAACTTTCATCGTTTTTGTGAAAACAGTACATATTGTGACGTAATTGTGACGTCATCACATAAGAATCTTAATGTTTTTTATTTATATTTCTTGACCCAATGCATTTCTAAAGATTATGTGCAAATTTGAAAAAGTTATCAAACATTTTATTTTCTTGGGCCAAAACCAGGCCTTAATGCCCCTACTCCTTTGTCGTAATCTTTTACGGTTGCGAAGGAGTTGTGAGCACAAGGAAAACAGTGTTTGGGGAGATAACTCCTACAAAGAAAAGTATTCGGTTACGCAGGGTAAATTTCAAAAGCGCATAAACTGTTCAATATCATATACCAAATATCTAAGCGACATATTGTGAAACAAATGTTTATCGCAAGAACAAAATTTGGCGGAAAAAAAAAATAATCAGAAGAAAAACAATAGGTCTTTCCACAGAAAAGTGGAAAGACCTAATAATCAGAAGAAAAACAATAGGTCTTTCCACAGAAATGTGGAAAGACCTAATAAATCTACATATAAAAACGAAGACAACTCTTTAGTAGAGATCAAGTGACGAAGTTAATAACTATAGGTCATGTGTATTGTTTATTTTCATATCGCTCAAGCATAGCTCAAACACTTTGCTATATTTTCGGTCCTTATTGGTTACATCACCTCATAGTTAGATATTCGAATGAGATTTTTTATTTCAAAATAATTTCACAAATATCTTAACCCAAACATATTTAATTTACTATATTCCGCATATAAATATATTTCATTAATTTAAGCCTTAGTGATTGGAATAATGTAGTCATTCTAGCTATACTAACTCTCGAAATGCTTTTCCGGTATGTATCATTCATTAAAGAAAATATGTGTTGCTTATTTTATTCCTTTAAAATATGATGTCTGTTGAAATGAAAGCGACAATGTTAATTCAATTCTATATTTTATTTATGATCATATCCTTTAAATTAAAATTAGAATAGAGTAAGAGTGTGGTAACAAAAGAAGATTCACAATAATTGTATTTTAAATATTTTGATTTAAAAAAACCAAGATTAATCTGAAATGAACGAGGACATGAGTAAAAATGTATCAAGACTTTTAGAAAACCTATTTACTGAAAATAAATATCGCAAGTGCTCAAAGGGTTCCGGTAAGGAAAGAGCATCTTCAAAATTGTGAAATTGTGAAATTTTCTTTTTGCGTACAATCCCCCATGGTCATTAATCTGATTTAATGTTATACAATTTGTCAGCGGAGAACGAGGTAAATGTTTTTTTTACAGAATATTCTTTTTAAAGTAAGTTAGCTTTAGATAATTTTCAATGATAATAACAATAATCATAATAATAATGAAGCTACTACTTTAACTTACAAAATTAATGTTACGCAGAAAAATGTACAAAAAATAAACAAAATACGTATTTTGATACGTCTTATTAAAATTAAGTCTATATCAGGCCAGCACAAGAAGATTACGCATGGTGCTTTTGCTGTTTATCCAGACCTACCTCATTATCATCTAAGATCCTGAATCTTATAATAATTTTGTTAATAATACCTTATATACTACACAAATTTCATAAAATAGAGTAAACACTTTCCTTTTTTTAAAGCTTTAAAATAAATTCTATCAATACTAGCAACATTCTTTGAATCTCTACAAATTTTTTTATAAATTAAATAAATGTGTTAGGATGGTTTTTGGACAAATATTGTTAAGACTGTCCAAAGATAGCTTCAAAAGGCATATTTTAGATAGGTCCTACACCATCCTTAATCCGAAAAGGACATTTTTTTCTATGATATGTTATTTGACATGGTCCCAGGATTAGATTTTCACTCATGGACCTAAATATCAGAGAAGTATATTTATTCATTAATGGATGGTGTGAATTATCATTATCAATTACTTATCAATTCTGTTTACCAAACCAACTTAAGCGAAAGTGGTGTCTGACATGAGACCTATATAATTAGGTTATAACATCATACTGTACCGACTAAAGTGTTTTCTAACCTCAGACCATTCACATGATTTACATAAGACATAAGACAATAACTAAAGTGTTTTGAGACATGAGACTTATTGCATTTAGCCATGACCTTAGACACCGATACACTTGCACACTTTGGACGTCAGATATACGATGCATACTATTTATTTTATCTATATATTTGTTTGTTTCATTAAAATTTATAGTACGGTTTTACTTTTTATTCACCTAATGATAAGTTGTACTGGAGTATTTGAATTATATTTTGTAGATTTAAATAATGTTCCTCATAATCAATCTGATGTTTGTATACCTAACTGTCGGCCATGTCAATACAGATGCTGCAAGAGGAAGGAAATGTTACTTTTCAACAAAATGTCGTTGTTTCTCAGTTTTACCGACACAAAACTACAACGCTGTATGTTCCAACTCAACGTTGCATGCCATTCCAGTCTTCAAAGATAACATACACAGCATCGATTTAAGCTATAACCGTATACAAAAAATTGAAAACAAACATTTTAGTAATAATGGCAATCTGAAGGAATTAAATCTGTCACACAACAAGATTAAATCATTATCAAAGAACAGTTTTTATGGACTGCGAAAATTGTCGATGCTGATTGTAAGCCAAAATGCAATAGACAGTGTAGAAACTAACACATTTTTCTATTTACAGTCTTTGGCATATTTAGACATGAAACACACTAGAATCAATGTTTCAACTCTGCAATCTCTTCCGTTTCTTAAAACATTAAGAATGGACTTCATACTGAATGAGAGTAACAATTTATCATTTACACTTTTGCATTTAAAACATCTTGACCTGTCAGGAATGTCTGGTAGATGTGAGGCTAGAACATTGACCGAGGATGTGTTTAAATATATTCCTAACATAGAGGATTTAAACCTTTCCGCGTGTAAAATCAATTGGATCTATAAGGGAACTTTTCAATTCATGAGGAATCTTTCAATATTAGACTTGTCTTATAATCCATGCCTTACATTTTCAGAGGCTGAAAATGTAACTCACGATTTGATATACACCTCCATCAAGGTTTTAAAAGTGAATAAAATTCATAAGACATTTCAAATGAATACGATGATCAAACGTTCACATTTAAGAAACTTGAAGGGAACACATCTTATAGAACTACAAGTAAATAGTAATAGAATACAAAAAATGGAGAAAGGGGCATTACTTCAGCTACCGAGTACACTTCGTACAATATCAATGTCCGATAATGAATTTTCATACGGCGATTATCTTTCGGATGTCATCTTTTTACCAGTTGAACATGCAAACATTTCCGAATTGTTCAAATCTCACATTCCTTCAAAATACGAGGAACGTTGCGAGCATCGAAACGAAAGCAATTTTCAGGAAGAGGAAATAAAAAACCACATTTCGTCAATACGACCAAATTTTGTTCCTTTGCCACGGAGGCTGAAATCAATTGTCTACCGAAATTGTTTGATTCGATACGAAATACCAGCAATGAAAATGTCGGAAAACTCAATCGAGTATTTTGATGGTCATCAAAATATGTTCTTCTCTTTGATAGGTCCATTGTGCCCCCTTGATCATATGAGATATTTGGATTTGTCTGGTAATATGTGTTCTAATGTTTCAAAAGTTTTTTTCAAGTGTATCGGTAATCTACAGATACTGCGATTACAAAATAATCTTTTAGGATTTGTTCTGCCTGATGATGTTAACGGTGAAGTATTACAATATGTTCCAGATCTTAGAGAAATAAACTTATCAGAAAATAGAATACCAACATTACCATATTATTTTTTTAAGTCACAAGTTTCAGTTCGACGTTTATACTTAGATGGTAATTTGTTAGATTATCTTATATTCAAGATTGACCATATGAAGGACCTTAATTTTCTAGGTCTATCTAACAACCGATTTTCGTATTTGGATAAACCAGCAAGGGATCAGTTAGAAACTGTATTTAAGAATAACAAAAATTTAAGCATTGATATAAGTGGGAATCCTCTAAAGTGTACGTGTGATACCAAAGATTTTATACAATGGATGGGAAACACTAAAATTATATTTAATAACCTGCATTTCTATTCGTGCAGATTATCTACCGATAAAAAACAAAACTTAAATAATCCAAATCGTTTATATGAAGTTTTGCAAAAAGAATGTGTCTCTTACACGTCCTTAGTTATAGGCTTAATATCATTGGTTGTTTTATTTGTTCTCATTCTGACTTTTGGGTTAGTGTACAGACATAGGTGGAGAATTCGATATATGTACTACATGGTTAAAATACGATATTTTGAAACTAAGCAAAAGACTCACGAGAGGAAGATATACAGATATGATGCTTTTGTGTCATACGAAAGTAATGATCGATCTTTTGTCCATGGACAATTTCTTCGAAAACTAGAGAATGATGCTGGATTGAAATTATGCATTCATCAAAGAGATTTTCTCCCGGGACGTGATATTGCAGAAAATATAACTTCTGCTATTCACGACAGTCGTAAAAGTGTCGTCATAATGTCTCCAAACTATCTAGATTCATATTGGTGTATGTTCGAATATAACATGGCAAGAGTTGAAAGTATTTATTCAAGAAACAAAGAAAATATTTTATTTCTTGTTTTCTTGCAACAAATGTCACCTAGAAGTTTGCCGTTACTTGTTTTAGAACTTGTGCAGTCACAATCGTACATAGAATACCCTAATGATGAATATGGAGACACAGTTTTCTGGGAAAAACTGAAAGAAGTTTTGACATAGACGCCCTTATACTTTAACTATGTCAAAGACTTATAATTGACGTTGATTTGCTGAACCTAAAGCTGTCACAATTACTTTCAAACCTAACACTGGGTTAGCGGGAAAAATCCGTTTGGTCACAATGTTCTTTATAAATAGAGGTATACGTAGGAAGTGTTTCCAAACTAACATTCAAGAAGATTTAAAAGAGGTTTGTTTTCTAATGTGAACTCTTTTTTTTTTATTATTTCGGAAACTTTTAACATATGTTAGCTGTGTGTGTTAAATTTTAGTGTTGTGTTTCTGTTACCGTCAATGATAAGATAACTAAAATTTATAAAAGTTTTAAACGTAAAAAACCAAACTCTTATTTCTTAACCCGGACTTGTCATTCGGTTTTTTTCCCCACTAATTTGCTTTATCTTGACATATGAATAATAATTTAAGTTTATAAATACCACCCCTCATATCTCATTACTTTTGTTTGTTTTCAATTTATTGTATTCTTATTGTCAATAAGTGTTTTATTGATTCATGTTGATTTTATAATAAAAATAGAGGTTATGGGTAATCGTCAATGATACAGGAACCATACGACAGAAACAATCAAAACACATAGAGTGCTACAATCTCCAACAGTTCCAAGAAATTATTCACTAATGAAAAACTGACGTGAAAAGAAATATTGTAGACAAACAAATTAATCACTTAGTCTACATCCTGCGTCAAAACTGTTACAATGAAGATTGTATTGCACTTGTAGTATCAATTAAGTAAAGGAAGAAATAACATCTATTTTAAAGCTGTAAGTGTTAAATTTAAAGTGGATTTTTAAATCAGATGATCTCGTCTGTTCTGCGAAGACTTTACAAAAAGTTTTTGGCTTTTCCCATTCTTTGTCATTGAACCTGCTTAAAATTATTACAGAAACGCACAACCTGTACATTGAAGTCATATCTGTCTTGTTTCTTAACCTCTTGTATCTCTATAGTTGTGCATATAAGAGTCACTGCAACTATCTTTTATTTTTGTATTTATCACGAATTTATTTCTGGTTTGATACCTATGTACACTACCGGGTCGATGCCACTGCTGGTTCACGTTTCGACCCAGGGGGTATCATCAGCCCAGTAGTCAACATTTCGGTGTTGACGTGAATATCAATATGTGGTCTGTTTTATAAATTTCCCTTTTACAAAACTTTGAATTTTTCGAAAAAACTAAGGATTTTCTTATCCCAGGCATAGATTACCTTAAAGGGAAATCACACTATTGTTTATATGCATCGCTCTCGGCGCCGCTATAGTGTCGTGGCCGTATTTGACGTCGCCGTTTTCAATTCCGTCGCAGTGGTTGCTTATTTCTAAAATGGCGGCCCGCTCGAAGGGACTTTTCACTAAAGCAGAAGAAAGCAAACCACGTTTTGATTTAAATGCAACAATGAAAATGCTACTTGAAATGGACACAATCACAATGTATGGCAACAAAAATAGCCGATAGTGGTCTTGATATGGTCTTGATATGAATTACTGTCCTCTCAACTCATTTTTGTATTAAAAAAACCTTTAAGCTGGGGTCACACATTCACGATTTTTACCGCCGTCCTTGACAGGACCATTCCCGATTAAAATTTGTCAAAAGTCTGATCAAGATCCTGTGAATCGTGGATGGAAATTCGATTTGTATCTTTCGCCAGGTAAAATTCGACCGAGTCTGTCACGACTGCGTCCCGATTCTACCGAATGTAATCCGACAGAGATCAGATAGTGACAAGACAGTGAACCGTCGCTGACGGAAGTTATCCGTTCGAAAACTGTCGGCATAATCTGGATGATCAGGTACTGTCGGAACGTAATCCTATCACGGTCCGCTCTATCGCATTGCAAACGGCTTTGTCTGGTCTCAGTCGTATTGTATTCTGTTATTGTCGGGACTTCTCCAGATCATTCCCGTTCCACAGGACACCGTCCAGAATACACAGAACATTGTTAGGAATTCGATCCGATACAGCAGAATCTGTCACGACATAGGCACGATTGTAATCCGACTAGACAAAATCGGCTGAGTTTCCCCGAATGTTACGGGACGCACCTAACTGTCGGGGTGCATAATGCGGGGTTCACACATTGCCGATTATTGCTCCCGTTTGAGATCAGACAGCGATACGACACGAAAAGTGAAAAAGTCGGATTAGTATCCTCAATTATCTGGAATGTCCTATTATTGTCTGAACGCAGTCGTTTTAGTTCGTAACAGATTCCTACTGGTCGGGAAGGGTCCGAATAGTTCGGCAAAGCACCCCGACAGTTAGGTGCGTCCCGTAACATTCGGGGAAACTCAGCCGATTTTGTCTAGTCGTATTACAATCGTGCCTATGTCGTGACAGATTCTGCTGTATCGGATCGAATTCCTAACAATGTTCTGTGTATTCGGGACGGTGTCCTGTGGAACGGGAATGATCTGGAGAAATTTGTTCGAACGGATAACTTCCGTCAGCATCGGTTCATTGTCTTGTCACTATCTGATCTCTGTCGGATTACATTCGGTAGAATCGGGACGCAGTCGTGACAGACTCAGTCGAATTTTACCTGGCGAAAGATAAAAATCGGATTAGAAGCGGATTTAGAACGGGATTGTCGGGATAAATTCGCTTGGAAACGGTTGAATATCGACGCTTCCTGAACAATATCTGATTGTTGTCGTGATTAAATTTTGAAATTTTGAATTTACATCCACGATTCATAGGATCTTGATCAGACTTTTGATAAATTTTAATCGGGAATGGTCCTGTCAAGGACGGCAGTAAAAATCGTGAATGTGTGACCCCAGCTTTAAGTTTACTGTAAAGTTAGTATAAAATCAAATCAAATATTTATTGATCTCGCAGATTTCTTAGTTGTATGAAACAATATTGTAAAAACAAAGAGATACTAAAACTTGTTGTCGATCAGTTCAATATAATCAACACGTAAATTGGCGAATATGAAATCCGTCCGGTCATTTTTTTTTGTAGAAAAAAACAATTTGTTTAATTATTTTGTTAAATTTTCATATAAGATAACTATTAATCTCACATATTTCTGAGTGGTATGAAAAAATATTGTAAATCAAAAGAGATATTAACACTTCTTGTCAATCAGTTCAAAATACGTAAAGCGTACATAGAGTGAAATCCTTCCGGTCATTTTTTTTTTGCTCAAAAATATTTTTTTTAAAACTATTTTAGTTAGATTTTCATATAAATAGTCTTGTATCTCTAAGGTATTCAAATATCAAAATAATCTATCAAATAACAAGAAAGTTCCGGTGAATATCCTGTCACAATCCGGGCAATCGTCCTGTCATTAATAGTGTAGCCCAGCTGTTGGCAGCGTATCGTCGCGATGCGGTATGTGGGATTCAGCGTATATTTTCCGGAAAAAAAATAACAATATATTATTACCACGAGAAACAGCATGTAAGCGTACAGCTTCCAGAACTTGTAGTTTTCTGTCCAGCATAGGGACGTAAACAAGAACAAGGAGTTTCTGTCGACTGTAAGTTTTCTCATATCACATGAAACGTCATTACTATATATAGTCTTCTATACTACATGTATAAACAATTCATCAAAACTTAATTTCACATTTGTATTTATCCGGCTCAGCCTGTCGGGTTATCGAAAGCAGGGTCAAAATTCATAAGTCAATATGTTCTAGTTCTGAATATGTATTTAACTTGTCACTGGTCGTTAATGTGTGAAGTGTTTGAAATATTATTTATTTCGCATGTGACGAAAGAAATTATCCAAGTGTCATCCATCTTTCCTAAAATATTCCTTTGGTATCTTACGTCTCTCTTTTCTCTCTATTTTTTTCTTTATCTTTTGGGGAGGTGGAGCACAAATGCACGAACACGAGTGATATCTAGAGTAATTATATAGTTGTTGAAATATCAAATGTTATTTAAGAATAACGCCATTTAAAAATCCCTGTAAGAAGCATACAAAATTTTACATCGGTTGCTTGCTGTCGAAATTAATGAAAACTTAGCACCGTATTATAAAATAAATCATACTCAATCTTTCTTTAATGCTTTGTAAAGGCTTACATAATTTAAGCACCAAAAAAAAATATATGTTGCTGTATTTCTTTAAACTGTAGCTACATGCAGCAAACTGTACGACTTGCAGATTAAAACATACGACGCTAGACGTCATAGCAATATGGGAATATCAAACATTATGCCTAGTTATTTTGGTCCTATTGATGACTACAACAACAAAAGTTAGAGCGCTATTTCTATATTTTGGTATAAAGCGATTCTTTAAGTTTTGATGACGTCATATCTCGAAAATAACATAGGTGACCCCAAATTTTTTTCCGCCTAAAATATTGTAATAAGTATGATCTGTCTAAATGCAAAATTTCAATGAATTATTATTAGTAGTATAATTAGTGTGATTTCCCTTTAACCGTGTTTGGCACAATTTTTTGGAATTTTGGATCCTCAATGCTCTTCAACTTTGTACTTGTTTGGCTTTATAACTATTTTGATATGAGCGTCCCTGATGAGTCTTATGTAGACGAAACGCGCGTCTGGCGTACTAAATTATAATCCTGGTACCTTTGATAACTATAAATATATATGTTTGTTTGACGTAATAAAATATTAAATAATAATCTTACATTTATGAATCGTTAGAAATAACAAAATGAAAAAAGAAACAAAGATATACGAAAAAAGCTTCATTAAATTCAAACATTATACAGGAAACCAGTCAGAAAAAGAGTTACAAAAATGCCAAACTTCTAGTGACTCGAATGATTCAACGTCCTCTATCGACCAATGAAGCAATCGATAGTGAGTCAGAATATAACAACTGGATTAGTCGGGTTAAACTAAAAAAAGAAATTCCATAAAAACTGACAATATGAACGTTATTTGTTTTTCAATCAACGAATCGAAAACAACTGTCACATCCTTGACTTGGAAAGAGCATTCTCTAAGGGAAATAGTGGGTTTATTGCTAGCCTAACATCCCGTTTGAATGAGTTTTGTTTCAAGTTCCTTAAAATTTGAATGAGCAACCTAAACAAACATAATAGGTTGATATGCCAAATTGGTATCCAGAAGCCAAACAGACACCATAGAAACTGGCAATTAGCAGTAAGAGAGGGACGAAAGATACCAGAGAGACAGTCAAACTCATAAATCGAAAATAAACTGATAACGCCATGGCTAAAAATGAAAAAAGAAAATCAGACAAACAATAGTACACATAACACAACATAGAAAACTAAAGAATAAGCAACACGAACCCCACCAAAAACTTGAGGTGATCTCAGGTGCTCTGGAAGGGTAAGCTCATCCTGCTCTACATGTGTCATCCATCGTGTTGCTCATGTTATAACAAATCCGGTAAATAGTCTAATTCGGTAGGACAAATTCATGAAAGGGAAGGAGATTGTAGTTACGACCTAATTTTTTTTTTATAGCAAACTGCATACAGAAATATCCATCTTTTTCAAGTCATGTGACAAATTAGTAATCTTATTGTAAATATGTTTATTGATAAGAACATTATAATCTACATAAATGGGAAATGGTCGAAGATTATTTCTTTCTGTTGTAAATAGTATACATTCATATATATATATATATATAAATTCCAACTGAATCCGAAGTCTTTAAAGACTTACATGTACATGTAATCCGTTGTACCGATTACAATTTTAGTCTGGTATGCATTAGTTTATTCATTACTTGAAATTGGTCTTTAACAGCTGTTAGTATCTGCGAGTACTTTTTTGGTGTATAGAATTATTTCGAGATATTATACACATCCGTCTGGAATGATTGTTCTGAATATGATCTTATATGCATGGTTCATTTGTCAGTGTGTAATTTAAAAGGTTTGGTTCTTTTCGCAGATACCTCAAGCGATAGGGTAACCATTTTTAGTGTATTAATTATAAATTCATCATCGAGATCAGGATTTATTGTGATATTGGTCAATAAATCCGAATTTGAAATTTACGCTAAAAAAGGGGGCCATTTTAGGACCTTACTGAACATACTCCTTTAGAAAAACAAACACGCGTTTCGTCTACAAAAGACTCATCAGTGACGCTCTAAAAAATGATAAACTTATCAGTAGCAAATTGGGAGAACAATTAGAGAGGTATGTACTCTTGTTGTAGAGATACATTCAAAAACTGACGTTATAATTGATGAAAAATAAAATTGAGAATGGAAATGGAAAACAACGTTTAAAGGCTTTCTTGAAGAACGAAACATACAACCCAACATCAAAACATCAAGACAACCAAGACACGACTTAATTTTGTTCAGACGACTTTTTATGCTCCTTCTTACATTAAAATTGGAGAAGTTTTGATAATTTCACTCGTACAATCTGCCTCTTGTAACTTTCTGATATATGTATCATATGTTTGTATTATCCTCTATTCAGCTTAGTTTTCAGATGAGCTTATGCCCTCCGTACTATCTTGAGAAAGATGGAAGTGTCAATTCTGTATGTTGGGGCTGATTTGATTTTAGAATCACTAACGGTTGTTTTATAGACGAACTGTAATTCTGCTGTACTAAATTTTAAGTCCGGTTAAATTTTGTAATTCTACCACCATATCATATGTTATGTTGTTAATTATCATTCAGATATATAATCGCCAAAGGTTACTATTAAAATGTTGATTATAACAACAGAATTATGTACTCAATATTTGAGGTATGTTAATATCTTATTTGGAAATTAGTATGGCGTTCATTATCACTGGACTAGTATATATTTGTTTAGGGGCCAGCTGAAGGACGCCTCCGGGTGCGGGAATTTCTCGCTACATTGAAGACCTGTTGGTGACCCTCTGCTGTTGTTGTTTTTTATTTGGTCGGGTTGTTGTCTCTTTGACACATTCCCCATTTCCATTCTCAATTTTAATATCGTTTACTTGATATTCTTAAGTGCGTTTAAAAAACATCAATCTAATCAATCAAACTAATGCATCGAAAACCTAGAATACCGTTGTCATTGATACTATGACGTGTGGTATGATTGTCTATCGAAAACCTAGAATACCGTTGTCATTGCCAAGATACTATGACGTGTGGTATGATTGTCTATCGAAAACCTAGAATACCGTTGTCATTGCCAAGATACTATGACGTGTGGTATGATTGTCTATCGAAAACCTAGAATACCGTTGTCATTGTCAAGATACTATGACGTGTGGTATGATTGTCTATCGAAAACCTAGAATACCGTTGTCATTGCCAAGATACTATGACGTGTGGTATGATTGTCTATCGAAAACCTAGAATACCGTTGTCATTGCCAAGATACTATGACGTGTGGTATGATTGTCTATCGAAAACCTAGAATACCGTTGTCATTGCCAAGATACTATGACGTGTGGTATGATTGTCTATCGAAAACCTAGAATACCGTTGTCATTGCCAAGATACTATGACGTGTGGTATGATTGTCTATGCCAAACTAATGCATCGGAAACCTAGAATACCGTTGTCATTGCCAAGATACTATGACGTGTGGTATGATTGGCTATGACACACCTGTCCACCACATTGCATTTGACAAAGATATAAGCAATGATTTGTCATCGTATGACTTTCATAAATGGGAAACCCGTGCTGTAAAGTCAGCTTAAAAAGGCCAAACATGAAAAATGTGAAACATTCAAACGAAAAAACTAATGTCCATAATAATCAATACAATTTACGAAAAACAAGGCAGAATATGTTGGGGTTCTTACCATGTCCTTGCATGGGACATAAAAAGAAATTTCAAGCCTCAGATTGACAAAAATCACAGAAAATAAAATGCATTAATAAAAGCAAGGGACTCACGTTGTGAGAGTACTCACAGCTACTTAAAGCTAGATCAGAGCAATTTTAATAAACAATCACGTTTTATAAACCCTATGATGAATGAAATATGTTTGACAAAAAGCCAAAACCTGTGCAATTATTCAACAATTAAAGGCTAGACAAATTATTGAAGTTGAAGATGATGATGACAGCTCTCCATTACGTATGGTGATGCACTTGGTTGTGGTGTGGCGTTCGAACAATCTCAATCTGTTTATTCCGGAATTATTTTGTAATAATACAAAACAAGGAAAAATAACATTATAAACAACAATGATGTTCAATGACTTAATAAATATTTTCGTGGAACTCGGTAACTATTGCTGAAGTTATTTACAGAAAAGAGTTTATTTTGTATTATAGAAAGTTCAGCATCGGTGACAAAAAAGGGATCGAATTGTCTATGTATGTTGGAAAAGGCGAATATTCCTGGTTAAAGTATATTACTTTGTAGTCTGTCATATAGGGCGACATACATATGATTTTATTGTCCATCTACATTTAAAGTCTATTGAGAAGGTCGCTTTTCAAACTAAATAATGAATGGTCACCAACAATTATCCATATCAGTTTGGAGGAAACCTGGTAAGTAAAACATATTTAAATGGTATTCATAATTGTACTTTTAACCATTTTATTTCCCCTCATTTTATTTAATCTTTTGAGATAAGTTAATTCACTATTTATATCAGTTTTGTTATAAGGTAAAGCTATTATTGTATATTTATTTTGATAATGCGCCTTATGATGGTAAAATAAATAAAATATACAATAACGAAACCTGGTTACAATATGTAAGCATCCATTTCGTCAGATTAACATGTCAGACCACCTTTTACAATTCTCTTTTTAATCTACGATATTTTTTTCCAAATTTCACAGCTTTTACAACTTCTCAGAAACCTGGTATATCTTAATTGTACAAAAACGACCGTTTGAAAGGCGACTATATAATACTAAAAAAAAACCTGGTATAATCTGGAGCGCAGTTATCCTCATTTGTTAATGCAAAATCATGGAAAAGTAAATTTTAGCTCTAAATATATTTTCACTAAAAAGGTTTATTTTTGTAAATTTGTCGATTAGTTTACTTAAACCATAAGTTACATGTAGTAAGTAAGATATATATTTTCTCTGAAATTGAATATGTATAAGGCATAAAGAAGCTTAAAAAATAAAGCACATTTTATGATCTGTTTGATTATTTTTTCTTTTAGGATTATTATAACAATATAAAATAAATGCGTTTTAAGTTATTGAGTAGAATTTTATAAAATAATTACACCTTATGTAAGAATCCTGGGTTTTGATTGGTTAAAATCCAGTTTATTTTCACTAATTTACTGTTATCAAATGAATATCGTTCATTTGTTAACGCCGCCGGGGGATATGCAAAAAGGATATGCCTTTTTTACCCTCTCTGCCGTGGTATTAGCCAAAACATACTCTATCCGACTGGACGCTTGTAACGTCACGATCATCAATGCGTTGCTGACGTTAACATTCGGTGTAATCAAACAGATATAGCATGTTCTTGAGGGGTATTTGCAAAAAATACCAGTCTTGAGAATGAATTTCCCTCGACTTACGGCTCGCGAAATTTAACATTCTCTCGACTGGTATTTTTTGCAAGTACCCCTCCTTAACATGATATATTTGTTCACGATAAAACAAGGGTTATTTCAAAATACAAATTTAACTCATGCTATTTTGTATTAATTTTGATAGGTAAAAAAAAATCTATATAACCATATGAATATTATGTATTTTGTATAAAATTAATAGAAATTTTGTTATAAATGAACACAAGGGGGGAAATAAGACTTCTACCCAAGGTTCATATTACTGTTTTATAATAGAGTCAATATTTTTAACATGTTCAATGATAGGGGAGTAACATGCTACCGAAATAATTGAACCAACTTATTTTTTTATTATCATTATTTTACAGAAAGTTCCAGACTGATGAAAAACTTAATAATAGTATGGCTTGTTCAAAGTTATGCAAATGTGGTTTCTGGCAGATTATGTCCATCAGATCCACTTTGTCAATGTACCCTCTTTAAACAAAATATGGATTGTTCTGATAGAAATATAACAGAAATTCCTGCATTACCAGCCCATTTAATTGAAATAAACTTCAGTGGAAATACGATCAAAGAAGTCCCGGATGACGTTTTCTATAACAACGGTTTACTTGAAATATTGGACTTATCACACAACCTTATTTCTAGTTTACATCAAAGGTCATTGTATGGACTAGTGAATGTTAAAAGACTACTTCTGAATAACAATTATATATCATATGTACATTGCTTAACCTTGACTGCATTGCAGAGCTTGATTGAATTAAACTTTAAAATGAACCTTTATGACTCATTGGGTTTGAACGTAACGGGAATTACGCTTATAACTGCCAAATTAGACTTTCGACAACCGACCAATATGACGAGAAAGTTTTGGAGCATGCCGACCCTCAGGAATATGGATGTATCTGGTGTGACTGGTATTTGTAATGTTACAACGCTAACATCAGAAGTATTCAAACTGTTGCCAAAACTTGAAACAATAAATCTTTCGGCATGCTCTATCAATTATATTTATATAGGAACATTTCGTAAATTAAGCAACCTAATCCATCTAGATGTGTCGTTGAACCGATGTTTGAAGTTTTCAGGTCTAGAGAATATTACCAACGATTTGCCATATACATCAATTAAAACATTGAACATAAACAAAATTCATCAAGCTAATGAATTAACTACAGAAATATCAATAAGACATTTCCAGAATCTCAAAAATACAACCGTAGAACTTTACACATTGAAGGCAACAGAATTCAACTAGTTGAATCTGAAGCGCTTTTGTATATACCAAAAACCATGCGAAATGTTTTTGCGGCGGACAATCAATTTTCTTTCGGAGGATTTATTAAGGATGTTCTGAATATTTCGATACACTTTGTAAATGTATCAAATATGTTTACACCACATTATCCTATTGAAAAACCAGAAATATGTGATTTTCCTGAAGACAGGTGTATTCGATCAGAAGATGGACATAAACGATACTTGCATTCGCTTGAAGAAGAACAGAACAATATTCAACCTTCTATATCGATCCCTCCGAACATGACAAAGGTTATTTACAGAGGTTGTAATTTACGATTCGAAATTCCTTTTCTCCGTGTATCAAGCAATAAGGTGAAGTTTATTGACGCTAGCTTTAATATTTTTTACTCGTGGAAAGGACCAGTGAAGTCATTCAACTACCTTGAGTACTTAGATATGTCGAACAATTTTTGTATAAACGTATCAAATAATTTTTTCTTGAGAGTTCCAAATTTAAAAAATCTTTACGTTCAAAATAATCTACTTGGATTTGTCTTGCCGAAAGATACCGATGGCGCAATACTACGATATGTTAAGAAGCTTCAAGTTATTAATTTAGCATATAATAGAATCCAACGGCTTCCATGGACGTTTTTTAAACAGCAAAGATTGTTACGAAAGTTGAATATAAGTAACAATATGTTAAATAATATCACATTTGATATAAGTCATATGGATCACTTGATGTACCTTGATATTTCAAAAAACAGACTGTCATCCCTTTCTCAAAGTTTCCGTGACCAGCTGCAAGAAAAATTCAAACAGAATGAAAAACTGAAAGTTGATATAAGCGGGAATAATTTTCAATGCATTTGTGACAATGTCGATTTCGTTCAATGGGTTTCAATATATCATCCACATCTTGACAACTTACATTTAACAAGATGCCAGCTTAAAGACAGAACCACACTTGACCTGAAGGAAGTTCAACATATATATGATATGCTTAGAAAGGAGTGTTCATCATATACTGCTCTGGTCATAGGAATTGCTATACTAATCGCCTTCTGTGGTTCAATAGTTCTTTGGGGTATGATATATAGACACAGGTGGAAAATACGTTATCTATACTATATAATCAAAAGTAAATACCATGGAACAATAAAAGCACCAAGCAGCACTGATACTCGCGAATATAAATACGATGCATTCATTTCCTACGACGAAAATGACTCAAATTTTGTCCACAATAATCTTCTACATCAACTTGAAAGAGACGGAGGACTGAAACTATGTATCCATAAAAGAGACTTTGTTCAAGGAAACGACATCGCGGCTTATATTACGTCATCTATTCATGTTAGTCGGAAAGTAATCATTGTCATGTCATGTCACTTTCTAGAATCGTACTGGTGTATGTTCATATACAACATGGCAAGAATGGAAAGTATTTATTCCAGAGATAAAGAGAATATTTTATTTATGATTTTCTTGGAACAAATCCAACCTGGGCAGTTACCACTACATATTCTTGAGCTTGTACAAGATCAATCTTACATTGAGTATCCGAATGATGAATATGGCAACACAGTGTTTTGGGGAAAGCTAAGAGACGTCCTTGTAGGTTAATATTGGTACAGATAAGAAGATATAACAGTTCGAAGTTCTAAACTCTCAGAACGGATTTAGAAGAATGACTAGTAGATGTTAGCCCTCATCTTCATATACAATAACGTAAACTTTGATTCCTTAAGTTTCATAATCTGTAATAAATAACATATTCCCAACATTTTACAATATTTCTAAACATGTGTCTGGGCATTGCAAAAATTCATGTTTTTCTCTGACTGTTTGTGACATCTTTACACTTAATCCATTTGATGTTGGATGTGTACGGATTGATAATTTAGTCTTAGATGAATGATTTTTAAAATTAATTATTATTGCCTTTAAACTAGCTGTCAGTAACTGCGAACTCTCTCAGATCTGTACTTTTTATTGGTGGGATAGCATTTCTGTATGCTTCCATCTGATGAGTTAAGCCTTTTTCAACTGATTTTTATTGGTCGTTCTTATGTTGTACTGTTACACCATTGTCCCAGGTAAGAGGAGGGATGGGATCCCACTAACGTGTTTAACCCCAACACATAATGTATATATGTGCCTGTCCAAAGTCTTGAGCCTGTAATTCAGTAGTTGTCGTTTGTTGATGTGCTACATTTTTGTGTTTCGTTCATTTTTTGTAAATAAATTTGGCTGTAAGCTTTCTCGTTTGAATTTTTTACATTTGTCATTTCGAGGCCTTTTGTCATTGACTATGGGGTATGGGCTTTGCTAATTGTTGAAGGCTGTACCGTGACCTATAGTTGTTAATGTCTGTGTCTTTGGTCTCCTGTGAAGCCGGACTTGTCTCATTGACAATCATACCACATCTTCTTTTTTATATATATATATCTAACTGATTTATACCATTATTTAGATAATGGAAGGGTGAAGCGCTCGCATAAAACGTTAAATCCCGCTATATTGTTTATTATTATTATCATATTATACAGTATTTATAACAGCGCATTATATAAAATTAAATTACTCCAAGCGCTTTACAACATATATCCATTCACATATATAAGTATTCACAATAAAATATGAAAGCTCATGTTAAAAAAAAAATATTCTGAAACAAACAGATTTTAAAAATACAGCAATTTGAAACAATAAGATTGATATAAAATGGGCATGATGAAATTAGGGAGATATTGAATCCGTACCAATAAAACTAAGTTTAAACTTCGAAAACATTTGCAAATTGTTTTATAAAATAACCAAAAAAGTAAGTTAAAATTCAAAAAAGTAATCGCTTTAAAGTTAAAAAAAATACAATGATATAGAAATATTTTAAGAACTATGAAAAGCATGTCTGAATAAATGAGTTTCACACAAAGGATGTTTCGTAGATCACTTGGTTAATCACTCCACAGAACGGCTGCTGCTTTCTTTGTCGAATCTTCTTTCCCCATATGTTTTAGTTCTTACACGTGGCGTTGTTAAAATCATGGAATATTTAGATCTAATTGCTCGCATTGGTTTATATATTTGAACGAGTTCTTGTAGGTAGACAGGTGCCTTCTCGTGCAAAGCTTTGAACACATACACAAGTTTATACTGGCATTGATATGTTACGGACAGCCAATGGAGAGACTTGAGGATCGGTGTTATGTGGTTATACTTCCTCTTCCTTGTAATGACCCTGGCTGCTGTGTTTTGGACGCTTTGTAATCTTTGAATAGATGTTGCTGAGAGTCCATACAGTAATGCGTTTCCATAATCTAAACGAGAGTTTACCAGAGCGCATACTAACGTTTTGCATGCTTCTTCGGTAATAAATGGTCGAATTCGTCCAATGTTTCTGATCTGATTAAAACATGATTTTGAAACATCACTAATTTGTTTGTGTTTGTCAAAGCCAGAAGCCAGGAATTCTTTAGTTGTCGTTGTTTGCTGTCTGTTATATCTGTTTTTCATTAATTGTTTTGTCATAACTCAGCAGGCAATTGAATTTAATGATTGCAAAGATGCACAGTTTGTCATGCCAGGCCTTTTATAATATACGATATGGGTTTTCCTCATTTCAGGGAAGGCTATATATTGACCTATATCTGTCTTCATCCGCATTAGTTGGTCGCTTTTGCAAATCATTTTATAGCAATTATACCACCTCTCCTCATTTTCATAACGAGCAGGACATGAAAAATATTTCGATCAATCGAAACGGGAAACGCAGAAATCTAGTACTTCGAAGTAGAAATAGACAAAGTTTAGCCTTTATGATATGGTGACGCAATTGTGCGCTACAAAACAAGCTGCTACATGATAGAAATTTAACGATACATAGACAAATTTTTTCTAGTATAAGTTTACGTTATTTCCAAGCAAGCAACAAAACTTAAATGTCAATTTGATCTCAATATGAAAATAAGGGTGTGTGGTATAAAGTAAAATTCTAAAAATACTGAACTCCGAGGAAAATTCAAAACGGAAAGTCCCTAATCAAATGATAAAATACATCAAACTAATGGACAACAACTGTTATGTTCCTGACTTGGAACGGGCACTTTCGAATGTAGAAAGTTTGTGGATTGAACCTAGTTTTATAGCGCTAAACCTATCACTTGTATGCCAATGAGACAAATAAGGTTTAAATGTAGTGGACGATAGCAACTATATGCATCCGATCAGCCTTCAATAATAAAAATAACCAAATATCGTATAGTCGGCTATAAAAAGACCGACATGCAAAATATGGATCATATCATTTGAGAAAGCAAACGGAATAACTTTAAAAAAACAGTGTATTAAAAACAAATATGACAGATATGAACCAATGACAACCACTAAACAACAGGCGGGAAAAACATGGTTGTGAGCGCAAAAGCGTACCCTAACCTGGATTTTGTCAATTTGGTTATTTGAAGCTGTTTTAATTTAAGAATTCCGAGCTCGGTATTTTTTTTTTAAGTCTTCTATTTATAATAGACAAACCGCCATTCTACCATTCTAAATGAAAAACCTGATTAATTTAAATAATATAAAAAAGAAGATGTGGTATGATTGCCAATGAGACAACTATCCACAAGAGACCAAAATGACACAGACATTAACAACTATAGGTCACCGTACGGCCTTCAACAATGAGCAAAGCCCATACCTCATAGTCAGCTATAAAAGGCCCCGATAAGACAATGTAAAACAATTCAAACGAGAAGACTAACGGCCTTATTTATGTTTAAAAAAAAAGTAACGAAAAACAAATATGTAACACATAAACAAATGACAACCACTGAATTACAGGCTCCTGACTTGGGACAGGCACATACATAAATAATATGGCGGGGTTAAACATGTTAGCGGGATCGCAACCCTCCCCTAACCTGGGACAAAAGTATAACAGTACAACATAAGAAGTTTACCTTAATATTGAGGCATCTCTTTCTTAATTTAAATTATGTTAATATCGTTAACTTCATATTCTTTCGTGCATTTATAATGAAACCAACTAATTCATCGTAACTGCGGAACCGTAACTCTTAGCTCATTATGTTATTTTTTTACTATTTGTCCAGTCTGTCATAGAGGGCAGGTACCTGATTTATTGTCCCTCTGCATTTAAAGTCTTTTGAGCACGTTGGTTTTCACAAGAAGTAATGAATGATCGCAATCAATGATCAAAATCACTTTGGAGAAGGCCTGGTAAGTAAAAGATACTTTTTGTCTTACTTTTTTTTATTACAGTTTAACAGTATTACATTTATGTAATTCTTTGAAGCTTATATTTTTGCCTCTTACTTTTTTACTTTGTACCCTATTATTTTTAGTTTGTTAAATGAGCTCATTATTTGTTTTATATTGTGGAAAGCGCTCAGAGGAATTTTTATTTGATTATGCGCTTTATGGTGGCACGGTTCTATTTTAGCCAATAGAGATAATGATAGCCTTTTTAGAATGTTCACCACTGTCTAACACTGCCCAAAATTCTACAGTCACATGTAACTGAAGTATATTTATTTTAATATTCAGAAATGACTTTGAACATACATATTGTATCATGACCGTTTACTTTTCGCTATCTTTACAAACTGAAGGGCACTGGTGCTTTATTGTCTTTTAGCACTTTTAAATGTCTGCAGTGAATACAAAATTCTCAAAAATTCTCAAAAATTCATTTCCACCTGTATGAAATATTGTTTCATATTTTTCTACACCTGATTCATTCCTAAGTTTGTATTCATGAGTAGACTTTTAAAACAATAAAAAAAGGAGAGTTCTGTTAATATAAATTTTTAACTTGTTAAATGATGTGTTTATAAGTAATAAAAATAACATTGCAAAGAAATAGCATTTTTTCATGAATGAACAAATTTTAAAGGCTTTTTTTGTATATAAAATTCTACCTCTAGTTGATATGGCTATTTAATAAAGGACGAAACATTTTTTTTTATAATCATCAATGAAAGAGGGGTTTAGCTTTTCTTGGTCTTTTTTGAGAGAAACAAAATGTTAGTAGGTAATCAAGTTTCTATGATGAGTTTATTTATTCAAATCGATTTTCGAGATTTTTTGCTCATTTTAAATTCAATGAGGAAACGTTTTGATCACCCTCCAGCAAGTGGTACAATCCATTTGATATATTTCATAATATCGATATTTTATTTTCTAAATAGCCAGTACTTCAAATTCAAAACTTTTGTAATGAAGTAGCATACAATTGGTCAAAGAAAGCTTTTGAAAACAATCTTTATCATTTTGTCTTTTAACTTGGATTTACGATGCATGTCCCTACACCACATTGCACACAACAGATACGGTGAATAAACTATAATACTTTAGATTGCATTTATGAAAATCTATAGAGCAGAGAATTTAGTTTTTTCTGTAAGATAACTTCATATAAATTATATAGATTCAAATATCTTTTCACTTCTTACGATAATGTTAAACTTCTACAGAACTTATAAAGAATGTATAGGTCAGTGCTTGCTAAAAACAATTAGCCAAGGTACAGTGTTCATCTTTTATTCACAAAAATTTCTTTAATTGAACCTCGAAAACCCATCTGAAAACAGTTATCAAATTGTAAATATTTGACTTACTTATAAATAAAAGCAACAGTAGTATACCGCTGTTCAATTCATTCATTCATTCAATTCATTCATTCATTATTATTACCGGGCTTCATCTTATGAAGTCAAAGGAAGATTTTAATATCTATAATAGCAGGATGTTTACGTATCATATAATGATATTTGCACATAATATAATGATATTTGCAAATTGTAGCAGGATATTTGCACATTGTAGCAGGATATTTGCAAATTGTAGCAGGATATTTGCACATTGTAGCAGGATATTTGCACATTGTAGCAGGATATTTGCACATCATATAACGGTGTATTTGCACATCATATCAAGGAAAATATCTCTCCCAAATGACTATATCTAGTGTTGTTACACAGCACATGATGTATAGTGGGAAGTATATGGTGTACGATAAGCTATTGTTGGTCGCCGTAAATGATAATAATCATACTTCCTATACCGTTACATTAAATTTTAATTTACATATATACGTCTAATAAAATTGAGAATGGAAATGGGGAATGTGCCAAAGACACAACAACCCGACCATAGAGCAGACAACAGCAGAAGGTCACCAACAGGTCTTCAATGCAACGCACCCGGAGGCGTCCTTCAGCTTGCCCCTAAACAAATATATACTAGTTCAGTGATAATGAACGCCATACTAAACTCCAAATTGTACACAAGAAACTAAAAGTTAAAATAATACAAGACTAACAAAGGCCAGAGGCTCCTGACTTGGGACAGGCGCAAAAATGCAGCGGCTTAAACATGTTTGTGAGATCTCAACCCTCCCCTATACCTCTAGCCAATGCAGAAAAGTAAACGCATAACAATACGCACATTAAAATTCAGTTCAAGAGAAGTCAGAGTCTGATGTCAGAAGATGTAACCAAAGAAAATAAACAAAATGACAATAATACATAAATGACATCAGACTACTATCAGTTAACTGACATGCCAGCTCCAAACTTCAATTAAACTGATTGAAAATTTATGTCTACATCATATGAATATAAGGCACAATCCTCCCTGTGAGGGGTTTAGCATCATACCATCATAACATATATGAGAAGAACATAACCCGTATCATGCCAACGACTGGTGTATTAATAATAAATGTGTTAAGTTCCGATGCAAAGACCCTATAAGTGAATCAATATTAACGCCAAAATATGCACAATAGTAATGTAACTATATCCCTTCCTAATAAGTCTATTTAAAGGTTTTGTTAGCTTCTTAGGTGAATACTGACATTTTTGTGCTTCATAAAGAATATTTCCATAAAATATTGGGTGTGAAATACCTGAACATATAAGCAGTCTGCATGTTGAGCTATATTTCCGAATGATGTCCTTATACCGATGATAAAATTTAGTAAATGTTCGGACTAGTTTGCATTTTTTTGTGATATCGAAAACCCTGGTGTAATAATTTTTCAGAAATACATAAATTTCTCTCGTTAAAGTCTAAAACATTGTTACATACACGAGCGATTCGTACAAGTTGAGATACATAAACACCGTAAGATGATGACAAGGGAACGTCACCATCTAAAAACGGATAATTAACGATAGGAAATGAGAAATCATCTCTTTTATCATAAATTTTAGTATTAAATTTTCCGTTAATGATATATATATCAAGATCGAGGAAAGGGCAGTGGTCATTGTTAGTATTAGCTTTATTTAAAGTAACTTCAACAGGATAAATTTCTTTAGTATATATACTGAAGTCGTCATTATTGAGAGCCAAAATATCATCCAAATATCTAAAAGTATTACTAAATGTGTGTATCAGATGTTGTTTCGATGGGTCTTTGCTGATTTTTGTCATAAATTGTAACTCATAGCAGTACAAAAAACGGTCCGCAATAAGTGGTGCACAGTTAGTCCCCATTGGAATTCTGGTAACCTGCCGATATACGGAATCTCCAAAGCGAACAAAAATGTTATCTAGTAAAAATTCAAGAGCAGATATAGTATCAAAGCATGTCCAATTGACATAGTTTTTTTGTTTATTGCTACTAAAAAATTACCTGAAAGAGTTTGAACATATATATTCACATTCTGACTTTTTAAATGCCCATTTAATTAGGTGTGTGAATTTTTTCTTAATGAGAATGTGAGGCAATGTGGTATATAGGGTAGAAAAATCAAAACTTTGAACAGATTCAAAATCACTAATATAAGCATGCAATTTACCAAGTACTTCCAACGAGTTTTTGACACTCCAAAAGTAATTAATTCCACTATTTTCGAAGGCCTTATCTGAACAATTTATTATCAGGTTTTTTATTGTACCAAGTGTACTGGTAAGAAGAATAGATAATTTAGTAGTGGAACAATGGCTTGAAGACGAAATAAATCTATATTTGTAAGGTGCTTTGTGTAGTTTCGGAAGTAGTTGGGACTTTCATTGTTTTTGGTTTTGCTTGTAAAGCGGTAGCTAAAAGTTTATGTTTGTTACAGATGCCGTTTTCTGAAAATGGAGTCAGTTGGAATGTTGGTGATTTCTTTCTGTAGAACCTCAATGTAAAATTTACGTCAAACAATAATAATATTGTTAATAGCTTTATAGGCCGAGACAAACATGTGACAACTTTACTGACGTTCTTGATCGGATAATCGGCGGTAATATATGGCTAGTAACTAATATATACTTCGTCTCAATCGTATATTTTTTCATGATTGATTTCAACCTTAATATAATAGATTCAGAAGAATAGTAAATTAACTGCATAAATGTATATACGGAACGTAAATAATGCTATGTTGATCAGTTTCTGTCGCATGAATAGAAACAAATCGACAGAAAAAATAGCCTATTTGTTTAACAAAGGAATTCTGACGATCTGTTAAATTAATATCAATAATTCTTATAAGATCAGTATACTTATATGGAATACGTACGTTCATATGATTGGTCGAGAAGCCCTTGGCGTTATTTATTTTTCGAAAGACGACGTCGTCAGAAGATGTCAGACCACCAATCCCTATCTATTCAACCAAATTTTGCAATTTTCACAGCTTTCTAAATGTTTTAAGCATTTCAATTTCCAACACATGTTTAAAGTCTTCTAAGAAAAGATTGCCCGTCATAAGATAAGTATTACTAAAATTAACCCTTGGTGTTCTGGAAATCTGTAACTAGTATAATATGGAGCGCATTGATCCTCATTTTTTTACGAAAATTCATAGGCAATTACATTTAGGCTGAACATAGTCTAAATCTATTTCTCTTTCACTAAAAGTTTCATTTCTGCAAATGTGTTGGTTAGTTTAAGTAACAATAAGTCTTATCCAGTAGGTCACATTTAGAAAAGGGGACGGGATTGTAAAAAAGACATGATGAACATATCTGCTTTCATCCGTGAAACTAATATCCCATAACGGTGAACCTACTCAGCACTTTTTGTGCTGACATGAATTATCATCGATATGGTTATATTTATAAATTAACTGTTTACAAAATTTAGAATTTTTGAAATACTAAGGTTTTTCTACCTCAGGCATAGATTACCTTAGCTGGATTTGGCAAAACTTTTAGGAATTGTGGATCTCAATGCTCTTCAACTTCGTACTTTATTTGGCATTTTTATCTTTTTTGGATTCGAGCGTCACTGATGAGTCTTTTGTAGACGAAACGCGCGTCTGGCGTATATATAAAATTTAGTCCTGGTATCTATAATGAGTTTATGATGGCGTCTGTAAAATTTACGAAGGGATCATTTCAAATTACATTGTAACCACTTGGAACACTTGGCTTAATATTTTTCTTGTGAGCAGCAGCCTTCTATCAAAGAAATCATAAAGGTAAATACAAGCCCTTGAGTATTGAATCAACTAGGAGATATACACTTTGTATGCAGGTGCTGCTAAAATGTTGCTACAAATGGAAAGTTAAAAATTTGGAAGCTGAAATCATCTCTTTTGTCTCAAGGTTTTGTTTTCAGCCGACCATCATTGCCAATTTCTAGATATAAGTCTAGATATGAGGCAGATGTAACAGTATCTGGTTTTTTATTTATCTCAATGTCGATGGGGTAAATGCGTTCAACATACTAGTAGTTACAACATTTTGAATTATTTAGTGAGTGATTTCATCTTTTTAGCGGTAAGTAAAGTTAAAGGACACTGTTAACTTTTTTTTTATTCGCCCTGTATAAAGTCAGCATCATATGAACAAAGGAATACGTCCAACAAGGTGGACTGTTGGTTCCCATTGGAATGACGATTGTTAGTCTAAACGCAACAAACATGAAATAATATGTATTTTGATGAGGTTATACAAGTAATAATTTACTTTTTTAAGAACGATTGAATCCCCCAAAAATTGAAAATCATGATGTATTATTTCATTGATTGATAGAGGAACCATATCCCCAAAGGGGACAAAATAAATTGCCAAAATGCACCAAAGATCATCTTAGTTTAACATGTTTTTGAATTCGTCTTTAAACCATCTCATTATTGGATTCTTTATTTGTTTTGGAATAAAAGTACCAGTAAAGCTAAGCAACCTACATCAAATAACAATATTATATTGGAATTCGCTACTATGAAAGTCTATGTCAAATTACAGTAATAAAGAATATTAACAAAAATACCGATCGCCACGGTAAAATCAAATAATGAGCGAAAAGGATAGTTAATAAAATTTGAAAAAAACTAACACTCGAATATACACCTGGAAAAAAGTATTGCAACACCAAATTGAAATTGAATTAAAAAAAACACTCAATATTTTTTTGTGATATAATTTGGTAAAATAGAACTAGTTAAACATTATTTAAGTATCACCTGAGTTTAATCAATAAATATCGACTCGATAAGTTTTTATCTGCACATGCAGCTACTGTACCCGTAAACAGGAAAAAAGATGTTTTGATCCTCATTGTTTTCAACACTTTAAATAACCAAGTTTTTAAAATTATGTGATTGACACCTTATAATGGGTCCTTGACAACTCTTAACTGCAGCAAGATGGCAGATTATCAGCATAAGAGAAGCAGGAATGTCGCTGTAACAACTGCACGCATTGTTGGTCATCACCATTCCACTATAGTCGTTTTGAGAATAAAAATCAGGCAATAAACGCTGTAAAAGACCTTCCGAGATAATGAAGACCCCCTATACCATTTGCTAGAGAAAATCAAGAGCCTTTTAACAAGAACTGTTCGAGATCAACTCATCGCTACTGGTTACCGTGCGATAATACCATTTCGGAGACCTTTGCTAACGAACAGACTTACAGTTTTCCGTATCCAATGTAGTGCAGAGCTCGCCAAAGTTGGAAATACGCATCGTAGAGGAAGATCCAATGTTCAAATGGAATTTGGTTCATCTTCCTTGGCCCGATCGTAGCCCGGCTTTGAACCATATTGAGCTTATATGGGACACTATTGGGCGGAAAGTGAACGAAAGGACACCCCAGTTCAAACACAACATGAAATAAACAATTCCCTTCATCAGAAATGGTTGCTGCTACCTTAGCAACAAATTAGTCGATTTATGGCAGGAATCAGAAGACGTTAAGATGCGGTTATCCGTTTGAATGGAGGCTGCGCACAAAGTACTAATTCTTTGGCGTATAACGATCAACCATGATGTGAACAGTCATCTGAAGATTAATTTTGAAATGTCTGACATTGTAATGTTCGACTACAGTGAAAGTTGTAAAATGCGTTTTTTTGTACAAAAAACCACTTCATTTTGTTATTAAAATTGTGGTTATATAAATCATTTTTTTTTAAAACATTTTTTGTTCGTTTCAATGCCAATGTTATCATGAACTATGTTTCAATAATATTATACACATATTTTATTATATTCCATCCAAAAAAAGAGGCTGATTTTTCAAATTTTAAAAAATCAAGGTGTTGCAATACTTTTTTCCATGTGTATATATAAATCAACGGAATGAATGGAAACAAACTGCCATATTCGTGACTTTGTACAGGCTTTCTATAATGAAAATGGTTGATGAAAACTGATTCTATAGCTAATCAAACCTTCCACCTTTACGACAGTTGTTTTTAGTTCCGTTATATTAACAAAATTTGGTGAGCAATCTAATTAGATTTAATTGGTAAACGTTACTATAATAAGAATCAAGCACCCAGAACTGTGTAAATATACATCACAGACTTGTACTGGGTGAAGATATACTGCAAGTTTGACCCTTTTGCGGAGATAATTGATTTTCGAAACATAAAAAATGAACAAAAAAACTTTATTAAAAGTAGCGTCCACATCGTTTTTATGGATTTACTTTCTTCATAAGAGATACATTGTTTAGCATAATAATCAGGTATTTCAGTGTTGTGTAAAAACACCTATGCTACACGTAAACTACACAGAGGAACACGTAATCAGTATGAATGAGTTTCTTATTGACAACATAATTGTTGAATTTGGACAATGTCAACAAATTGTCGGCATTCTTATGGGAACTAACTGTGAGCCTCTCCTTGCCGACCTTTTCTTATTTTCATATGAGTCGGATTTCCTTTAAACACTTGTCAAAAACAAAAAGGTCAAAGAAGTCAGATAATTTTCAAATTGAAATATATTTGGGGGTCAAATTGAAGTTCACATGACAACGGATTCAATGAGGTCGAATTATTCTCATGCAAGTGATTAATTTATAATCAATGTTTTTTTAGCTTATTTTGACAAAATTGAACTATACTGGCTGCTAAAAGCTAATTACTATTTCATTATTGATTGAGCCAAAAAAAAAGATATCAGCTTTTTTATTCATCTCGTAGCCTGTGTCCCTTTAATATATACTCCAGAACTAGAAATTAACGAAACAACTGACACGGCTTCGTCTGCCTCATGTTTAGACTAATACCTCAAATTTGACATAAATAAAAATCAGCTCAGTACCAGAATCGATGACAAACGTGACGAGTTTGATTTTGAAATTATCAATTCCCCCACCTTAGTAGCAATATAACAACGTCACCTGCATATGGAATATACATTTACCAACTCATTCGGTATTCAAAAGCTTGCTGCTGGTACTTAGACTTTGTAAAACATCACCAGCGTCTTAGCAGAAAGTTCACGAACCAGCGTTATGAATTCAAGTTAAACACGATGGTCGTGAAATATAGATTCTAGGTACTGACGTTGCTTATCATCTTAATTACGTGTTATGGTGTTCTTTTATTTGTCTTTGTCAATTATTACGTTAACTGTTTAGTCTATTTTGGTAATACTCAATTGACCATTGGCACGGTGTGCTATAGTAAATATTTGTATTCTTGTCTTTCATTTTTTACAAATGTGCTTTGTCTATATGACTTTAAGTTTATCTTTGTTGATATATTTGTTTGTTTTATTAACACAATGTTGACTGCTGTACTCTGTTTTTGAAATTCTTGCCTATTATGTATATTTGTTTAGTTCACACAGTGTTGTCTATATAAGAAGCAATTGTATGCGACTATCATACAATTGAGAGATTAAGTTAGCTATAAATTATAAAATCAACCATTTCTACATAAGTAAATGCACGTACCAAGTAAGAAATGCGAGGGTTGTTATTCATTCGTTTGATTTGTTTCATTTGATTAGGGACTTTCAATTTTGAATTCCTTCGGAGCTCGGTATTTTTGTTATCTTATTTTTAGTTGCACCGTCGTCAAAAATTTCTTTTGCTATCCGAATAAAAAAAGATTAAAATCCATATGAGAGAAAGAAAAACGTTTTCAATGTGATTGCTCATAAACTCAAGCATCTACTGATATTTACAGCTCATTTTCATGTTATCCAACCATTATTATTTTCCAGAAAGGTCCGGAAAGATATACACCATTACAATTTGTTTAAAGTTATACGGTAGTGGTTTCTGGCCAATTATACCTAGATGACCCACTATGTAAATGTACACACTTCAAACAAAAATTGGATTGTTCTAATAGGAATATGACAGAAATTCCTGCATTATCATAGAATTTAACTGAAATAAACTTCAGTGGAAATACAATCAAAGAAGTCCCGTATGACGTTTTCTATAACAACGGTTTACTTGAAATGTTAGACTTATCACACAACCTTATTTCTAATTTGCATCGAAGATCATTGTATGGACTACTGAATATTAAGAGGCTACTTATAAATAACAATGTTATATCATATGTACATGATTACGCTTTGACTGCATTGAAAAGTAAAATCACAAAAATACTGAACTTAGAGGAAGATCAATTGGGAAAGTCCACAACCACATGGCAAAATCAAATAACAAAACGCATCAAAAACGAATGGACAAAAACTGTCATATTCCTGACTTGGTACAGGCATTTAAAAATGTAGAAAATGGTGGATTAAACCTGGTTCTATAGCGCTAACCCTCTCACTTTAATGACAGTCTCATCAATTTCCGATATTTTTACATTGATGCGTTAAATAAACAGACACAATAAATATAATAGTCAAAATATGGGTACATCAGTCATCATCGTTTAACAATTTTAAAAGGAACAATTTAACAGAACACAAAAACATCTACTATCTACGAACACATTTATTGATTTGAGTGTCTGACGTCAGAAAATTTTATACGTCACATAAATTTGTCGTTCAATGTGCGTACAAACAATTTTAAAATTTTCATGGAAATGTTAGCATACAGGGTTAAAAAATCAAAAGTATGTAAGAATAAATTTAAGAAATAGACCGAGATTTAAACTAGTCCAAAAGTTATATATAGAATTTATAAGAATCCAAAAATAGTTAATTCCACTACGCGATTGAATGATTTTGACGTTTGTGGTTCAACGTATATTGTAATACATCATAGAAATATATCATAATGACATATAATAGAACAATATCATACTGACGGGATCTTTTAAAGTACATAGTCACGTTATAAGAACAAAAGAAATACAAAAAGTCGCAAATACAAAACAAACCACAAAAAAATGAAAGCCAATACAAACACATTGACGAGATGTATAAGTACCGAGCCACGTGAAACGGATATCACATAAAACCATTCAACAGTAAAAGTAATATTAATAATAGAACAAAGACAAATGAAAGAACTATAAAACACGTTGTTAAGATGATAAACAACATCAGTACGAAGAATCTATACATCAAGACCATCGTGTATTATTTGAGAAGTTGATACGGAATATTTATCAACAATGTCTTGGTACCTTCCGATGAACTTTTTTAGAAAAAGAACGAGACGTTCTTTGACATACCCCTGTTTCATCAACTTTCTACTCAGACACTGATGACGTATTACAAAGTCTGAGTAGGAGCTGCAAGCTCTTGAATATCGAATAAGTTGGGAAATATATATCCCATATGCAGGTGAAGTTGGTATATTGCTACTAAGGTGGGGGAAATTTATGATTTCAAAATTAAAATCGTCTCGTTTGTCATAGATTCTGGTACTGAGATGACTGTGTAAGTCAAATTCGAGATATAAGTCTAAAAATGAGGCGGAGGAAGCCGTGTCTGTTGTTTCTTTAATCTCTAGTTCTGGGGGATATATTAATGGAAGAGCTTGCTTGAACTTAACTTCAAAATAAACCCTTATGACTCGTTGGTTTGAACTTTACGGGACTTTCGCTTATAACAGCCACATTAGACGTTCGGCAACCGACCAATATGACGAGAAATTTTTAGAGCATGCCTACTCTCCGGAATATGGATGTATCTGGTTTGACTGGTATTTGTAATGTTAAAATGTTAACAGCAGATGTGTTCAAACATTTACCAAATCTTGAAACAATCAGTGTGTCGGCGTGCTCTGTTAATTATATTCATAAGGGGACATTTCGCGCGAATTAAGCAATCTAATCCATCTAGATGTGTCGTTAAATCGCTGTCTGAAGTTACGGGCTTAGAAAAATATTACCAACAATCTGCCTTATACTTCAATTAAAACATTAAACATCAACAAAATTCAGCGAGCTTTTTGTATTAAATACGGAAGTAACAATTAAACAATTTCAAAATCTCAAAAATACAACCCTATAAGCTTTATACATTGAAGGTAATAGAATCCAACTAATTGAACCCGGTGCACTTTTGTATCTACCAAAAACAATGCGAAACGTTTACGCGGCAGACAATCAGTTTTCTTACGGAGGCTATATTAAGGATGTTGTCAAAACTCCAATACACTTTGCAAATTTATCAAATTTGTTTACAGCACATAATCCTACCGAAAAACCAGAAACATGTGATTTTGTCGAAGAAAGGTGTATTCGATCATGCGACGGGCAAAAACCATTTTACAAAAAAAAATGTACGAACGATATTTGCATTCGCCTGCAGAAGAGCATAACAATATCAGTCCCGCCGAATATGACAAAATTCATTTACAGAGGTTGTAATTTGCGATATGAAATTCCTCTTGTTATTATTTCAAGCAATAAAGTAAAGTATATTGACGATAGCTCTAATATATATCAATTTATGAATGGATCAGTCGTATCGTTTAACTTTCTTGAGTATTTAGATATGTCGAACAATTTTTGTGCAAACGTATCAGATAATTTTTTTCTGAGAGCTTAACATTTGAAATATCTTTACGTTCAAAATAATCTACTTGGATTTGCCTTGCCAAAAGATACAAATGGTGCAATACTAAGGACTGTTGAGAAGCTGGAGGTTATTTACTTAGCGTTTAATAGAATCCAACATCTTCCATGTATGTATTTCAAACAACAAAGATTACTACGCACGTTGAATATAAGTAACAATATGTTAGATAATATCACCTTTGATATAAGTCATATGGATCACTTGATATATCTTGATATTTCAAAAAACAGACAGTCATCTCTTTTTCGGAGTTTCTGTAACCAGCTGAAAGAAAAATGCAATCATCAGAATGGGAAACTAAAAGTTGACATTAGTGAAAATTATTGTTGATGTGCTTGTGACAACGTAGACTTCGCTCAATGGGTTTCAACATATCATACACAGCTTGTCAATTTACATTCAACAAACTGCTATCTTAAAAATAGAACTATGGACAACATGGGAGAAGCACAATGTATATACGCTTAATCTAAAAATAAGTGTTCATCATATACTGCTCTGATCATAGGAATTGTTATACTAATCGCTTTCTTTGGTTCAATAGTTCTTTGGGGTTTGTTATATAGACACAGGTGGAAGATACGTTATCTATACTATATAACCAAAAGTAAATACAATGGAACAATACAAATACGAAGCAACAACGATACTCGCGAATATAAATACGATGCATTCATTTCCTACGACGAAAATGACTCAAATGTTGTCCACAATAATCTTTTAAATCAACGTGCAAGGGACGCAGGACTGACAATATGCATCCATAAAAGAAACTTAATTCCAGAAAACGACATCGCGGCTAGTATTACGTCATCTATTCATGTCAGCCGTAAAGTAATCATTGTTATGTCATGTCACTTTCTAGAATCGGACTATTTATGATTTTCCTGGAACAAATCCGACCTGCGCAGCTACCACTACATATTCTTGAGCTTGTACAAGGTCAGTCTTATATTGAGTATCCAAATGAAGAATATGGCAACACGGTGTTTTGGGAAAAAATTAAAGAAGTTCTGTCGTGCTAATACAGAATGAAAATGAATTTGTTATATTCAATACCATGTATATAGAAGTGTATAACGCTTTCAGGCTATACGGAAATTGGAAATTTAAACAAGACAGTAAAAAAAGTGATTTTTTTTGCTGAGCGCCGTAGGGATATAACCATATCATTCTATCCACCTCGTTCCATAGGGGTTACAAGAGATTATATAACGCAGACGATTTTAACAACTTATTTATAGCATTTGATTAACAAGATTTGTTTTTTGAGTTGTTGAGGACACTATTTCCGGAAATGTTGGTTTTTTTTAAAATCTTTTGAACATTTCTTTATCACGCTCAGTATTGCAGAATTATTTGGGACACCTTTTTTTCTTAGATAATTCAATCTGGATCTTGACTGAAAAAGATTGTAATCGATTTATTCTTATATTTTTGAATCTATATGGAACCACCTTTTCAACAGCTGACCAGAGGCGGGGTCAATTTCGTAGCTGCTTCGTTGAACTTTGCAGATTTTCACTACTGAACATAAAGTTAGCTTAGTCGCTACATAGATTAAGATAGCACAAACAATTCATTTTTAACGTTAGAGAATCTAAGATGACGTATTATATATATATATATATATATATATCTAATAGTCCAGTCAAACTAAGATTTAACCTCAAACTAATTGCAACAGAAAATGTTTTAGTTCTAATCTATAGCATAAAGCCCTAAATATACACAGAAAAAAGTCCCATAAAATCTAACTTGAAGAAAACTCCATGCTAAAGATTAAAACTGAAAAATCTTCTGTTGCAAATACTTTTAGGTTAGGGTCAAATTTATGCTATATTGACTGGACTATAAGTAAATGAAGACATATGATACAGATATTTATATTTTTTATTCAAGCGTATAAAATTTGAACAAAGATTGGCACAATGTTCTAGTAGAAAAGGGACTATTACCATTCAGCAGAATGATTTAACATCGACGCATGTTTAAAGCGAGCTTGCTACGAAGGTCTACGTAGCATGTCAATGTCAATATAAGACATACAGGATATTCTAGCTACTATGGTATTAAATGCTCAGTCATTTTTGCTTGCCACTGACTTCAAATGATTATTTGGTTTTCCCTTTCTAGTGTTTGACGGTACGTTTTGAAATATACTATAAGAATTTAAACTATTGTGAGTGCATCTGTATTTGTTGATAGCTAAATAATATTTTATTTCTTATTATATATAGACATATGAAGATGTAGGAATATGCATGATTTATCGCTATTAGAAAAGGAAAAAACAAGAGTGCACACGCTGAAATGTCTCGCCTTCTATACTAATCATTGATATTATGTTGATAGTCCTAAGTATAAAGCTTAGTTTTATTACAACTGTCTCATAAACTTAACATTAACCAAGATAATTACTAAACAAAGACCAATGAACCTTGAAAATGAGGTCAAGGTCAGATGAACCATGCCAGGCAGACATGTACAGCTAACAATGCTTCTATACAAAATATATAGTTGACCCATTACTTATAGTTTAAGAAAAATAGACCAAAACACAAAAACTTAACACTGTGCAATGAACCGTGAAAATGAGGTCACCGTCAAATAAAACCTGCGCGACTGACATAAAGATCATAAAATATTTCCATACACCAAATATAGTTGACCTATGGCATACAGTATTAGATAAAAAGCCAAAACTCAAAAACTTAACTTTGACCACTGAACCATGAAAATGAGGTCAAGGTCACATGACATCTGCCCGCTAGACATGTACACCTTACAATCATTCCATACAACAAATATAGTAGACCTATTGCATATAGTATGAGAAAAACAGACCAAAACACAAAAATTTAACTATAACCACTGAACCATGAAAATGAGGTCAAGGTCAGATGACACCTGCCAGTTGAACATGTACACCTTACAGTCCTTCCATACACTGAATATACTAGCCCTATTGCTTATAGTATCTGAGATATGGACTTGACCACCAAAACTTAACCTTGATCACTGATCCATGAAATGAGGTCGAGGTCAAGTGAAAACTGTCTGACATACATGAGGACCTTGCAAGGTACGCACATATGAAATATAGTTATCCTATTACTTATAATAAGAGAGAATTCAACATTACAAAAAATCTGAACTTTTTTTTTCAAGTGGTCACTGAACCATGAAAATGAGGTCAAGGACATTGGACATGTGACTGATGGAAACTTCGTAACATGAAGCATCTATATACAAAGTATGAAGCATCCAGGTCTTCCACCTTCTGAAATATAAAGCTTTTAAGAAGTGAGCTAACACCGCCGCCGCCGCCGCCGCCGCCGGATCACTATCCCTATGTCGAGCTTTCTGCAACAAAAGTTGCAGGCTCGACAAAAACAATTGGATAGTTTGAAGTCCGTTTGGTTTGGGTGTTCGTTGTGTATTGTATATACTACTTTTAAAACTGTATGTTTCGACCACACAAAATAAAACTTATGATAGGAAAGTATTTTGATCAAAAGTTAAAAAGAGGCGAAATATACTCATGTTCATACTAGAGAGACCTTCAAACTGATACATGTAAGTCGAAAATCAACTGACAACGTCATGGCTAAAAAAAAGAAAATGACCACCAGATAACAATAGTTTAGAAAGCACAACATAGAAAACTAAATTCTGACCAACACGAACCCTACAAAACTTGGGTTGATTTCAGTTGCTCCAGAAGGGTAAGCAGATCCTTTAACTCGTTTAGGACGGGACGGCCTAGTTTGTTGATGTGTTTTGTGTGTGTTACTCGTTTCAACCGTTAGTTTTTCATGTTTGAATTGATTTATAACAGTCATTTTCGGGCCCTTTATAGCTTGCTGTTCGATGTGAGCCAACTCTCCGTGTTGAAGGCAGTACTTGGACCGATAATGGTTTACTCTTTACACATTGTAACTTGGATTGAGAGTTGTTTTAATGCTACCACATTCTCATTTCTGTTTGAATATTTCTTTGGCATGTTTCGCCTCTCTTTTGCATACACTAAGATCATAAAATATGTCATCGTACTGTTTTGCCATCTAATGTCTTAAACATATTTTATCCTAAAATCCAAAGTCACTAGACTTGCATAACCTATCTTTGATAATTTCATATTACTGAATATATCATTTGATCAAAGTAATCACTTGATGTGAATTTCCTAAATATCAAAATTGATGCCTTGGTTTGAATTTCACTACAACAAAGAATAAACAGTGATTTGTTTTGAAAATTGAACTGTCGTGGCAACATTTAATAAAAATTCATTCAAACAACAAAAAACAACAACAACAACTGTTACAACAACAGTACTCAACCAAACTATTTGCCAATCAATAAAATCTTGATGACGATTGAATTATTCATTGTATCACAGCTTGGCGAACGAAAGTTGGTGGACTCAAGGGCGGTCAATTTTAGAAATATTTCCGAATGAGCAGCTGAGCTATCCATAGTCTGCATACAATGAAGTAAATTCCGCTCTGGTTGTGTGACTGTGTTCAATTAAGCATGTTACCATGACGGATTTTTGTAAGAAGAATGAATAAAACCAGCAGCAAACAAAGTTCAATTCATAAGGGTGGGAGAGGACGGGTCTAAATTTTTAACATCCTCTCCGTTTGGTTTTCAAGGTAAAAGTGACTGTTAACTTTTACTACTTACAACTATCACATGCTCAAACAAGCATTTCAATAAGAGTAAAGGACGACTCGATTTGTCGAGTCTCAGTACACTTATATGTTAATTCAAGAAACGAATTTAATTTTCATTTTATTAAATTTTACTATTTGCATTTCCGTATACTATCCAACTTAGAACACATTCAAAACAATATAATTAATTGTCTATTACTTTTTCAGTTTTGCTGGCAACTTGTATCAGATGCATAATTATTGTAGAAATTTAAACTGACACTAGTGTTTTTAGGTTAATTGTTTATCTTTTGTATTTTTGTATGTATATTCATATATTCGTTATTGCTGGGCCTTTGGAGGTTGCACTTTGTAAATACAGCTGTTTCTCAAACCACGCCTCTTTTGGGGAGATTTAGAATATTCATAGAAAATTGATTTTTGTTTACATATTGGTTCCCAGTTATGCTCTCTGTGTTACATCTCATAGAGACATCACTTCGGAATGTTACCAGTAAATATACATGTGCATATTGTTTACATTGAAATCTGTGGTAACTCTTCATTCGAGGTAGGGATAGTTTAGTGTTAGTTTAAACTCTGAAATGTTCAGGGCATATAAACGTTGAAAATATACCGCACAGTCCTATATTTTGACCTTTGAAAAATATTGTAGTGTATATGAACTTTCAATTCTAGGATAAGATTTTTTTTCAAAACTTCATAGTGAAAGTGGTACAGTTTTAGCCGTAAAAGGAGTTCCTATGGGAAATTGCATTGTCAATATTTAAAGAAATGCAACCTATTATAGGTTAAAATATATTTGTATTGAGATAAAAATGTTTAAATTTCATATATGTAAAAATTACCAGATGAATTGACCAAATGCAGGCATTTATAGATAAGAGGCAGTGTGCGTTCTACATCATTTAAATAAAAATCACAGTGAAACTAAAGTATGATCGTTTTACAAAAAAATATAAATGTAGATATTTGTGGTCCGGTGATAATCTAGCATCTAGGTAATACAAATCAATATCAATAGATCAATCATAAGTATTCATGTTTTGGACACTTTTTTTTATTTCATTGTAAACATACATGTATTAAACAGAGACAAAGCTGATTTATTTTCTTCAAATATTCACCTCGATCTAGCCTTGTTTTACTGGGGCAGCGAGAAGGAAAACACTGTCAATCAATACCCATATAGTTTCACAGTGATTCAATTCATGATGATCAGGTTCCTCGAGAACATTCACAAAATGATCGCTATCATCATTTGTGAGACATTATATTCCTTGTTTCTTTTGATTGTATTTAGAATTCCTCGTCAAATCAAAATGCTACAATTTTACGTAACAAAGCTTCATATAACACACGCGTGTGTTTACCAGATTACTGCATGGGTTAGCACAATTATATTTCATTGTGTTGTACTGCGAACAAGCTAAAAAGGACAGAATTTGAAAGAAAAAAAGATATAGGGATCTTCAAATCGAAAACTATGTTGCAAAAGCAATCATAGTTACATTGTTTAACTTTGTGTAACAACATGTTATTTAAGGAATGACTGTAATATTTTTTCTGTCTATGAAGAAATCACATACAAAATTTGGTGCACACTGAATAACGCGCGTAGCGGGTTATTTAACAGTGTGCACCACATTTTTTATGTGATTTCGAATAGACAGAAAAAATATTACAGTCATTTCTTATAATTTAATTCTAAATTCCATTTTAAACCGTAGAAATCCATGAAAAAACGTTGATGACGTCACGGTCACATGTCTAAATTATGTCTATGGGCTCATAACAAAAAAACGTCAGCCAATCAGAAGACGCATTACAACCAAAATTAAATTATTCCGTAATAGCAGGTGTGCAACCTGCTATTACGGAATAATTGAATTTTGGTTGTAATGCGTGCACTTATTGTTCTTAATATATAATGATTACGATACAACGAAATTTCACCTATCCGGTTATTCATACGTATTTACTTAATATATAATTAGTATACGGAAAAATTGCATGATGCAACTTAAAAAGTAGAATCAAACAATTTCATTCGACGAGAAGTTGCCAATATTTGTCAATGAAGATAAGAATTATCATTCCCCTAAATCTGTAAAACTTACTTTTCACCAAAGACAAAGGACAAGGATGTGAAATGAAGGTCACCGTATAGCTGTCAACAATAGGACAATCTATACCTGACAATATGCTATTTAAGACACAACCACGACAAAAAAAATCGTACTTACTTATACTAAAACAGAACTATTAGGTAAGACACATAAAGAACATTGTAAAATTAAACATGTCTGCAATAATACGACTCCTTAACTAAGGAACAGCGACAAAGCAGTACAACAAACAACAAGTTGTGACTGTGAAGAGCTGGTCTCATCAGATCTGTACTTCATACAAAAACCAGCTAATAATAACAAATATTCGTAAGTTGCCGTGGAACCCAGTGACTTGTCTAATTTTGCTGGTGTCTATGTTTTCAGTGTGTTACGGGAATGCACATAATAGATTTACAGTTAATTAAATAAAACGTTAACTTTGAAATGTTTGAAAAAAAATGCTTGTTAAAATTTAATACAGCATTCAACCAAATCTATAGATTTATAAAAGATTAGAAAAATAAATCTATTGAATGAACAAATGATAAAAATGATAATATCTTTTAATTGTAAGAAGCTTCAGTCCAAGTTTGGTAAACATCCTGGATGGTTTATTAATGTTTTAAAAACTTTAACTGCAGACTGTCAGCAATGTTAACTTGAAGAAAACTAAATCCAAAAGTAATATACTGAAAAAACAGGAAATGCATTTTTACCGAATTACTTCTAGATGCTAGCGTTTTATCTTAAAGCCGCTTCTTTTCAAGTTTGGTACAAATCCAGGATAGTTCCTAAAATTCTAAAAACTTGAACAACAGAGGGAATGTATTTTTAACTCGCAGAAATACTAAGTCAGTGTTATAAGAGGATTTTATTAAGAAAATGGGTTTCTTAATACTATCTTAAGATTATAAACAAGCGTCTGTCTAAGTTTAGTAAAAATCCAGGATAGTTTAAAAAAGTTATTGAAATTTCAAACTCTTTAATTAGAGAGTGAATATTTGTGGACGCCGCCAACGTATATATATTTTTGGGTTGATGTTTAGACGAGTTGTATATATATACATACATATATATATGTCACGATATCTCAGTAGCATGGGTTCGAATCCCGGCTAGAAGAACCAAAAGCAAATTTACAGATCTAACATTGTTGGGTTGATGTTTAGACGAATTGTATATACATAATGTACACAGCCATAATGTAATAGCAGGTGTGCAACTTGCTATTACGGAATAATTGAATTTTGGTTGTAATGCGTGCACTTATTGTTCTTAATATATAATGATTACGATACAACGAAATTTCACCTATCCGGTTATTCATACGTATTTACTTAATATATAATTAGTATACGGAAAAATTGCATGATGCAACTTAAAAAGTAGAATCAAACAATTTCATTCGACGAGAAGTTGCCAATATTTGTCAATGAAGATAAGAATTATCATTCCCCTAAATCTGTAAAACTTACTTTTCACCAAAGACAAAGGACAAGGATGTGAAATGAAGGTCACCGTATAGCTGTCAACAATAGGACAATCTATACCTGACAATATGCTATTTAAGACACAACCACGACAAAAAAATCGTACTTACTTATACTAAAACAGAACTATTAGGTAAGACACATAAAGAACATTGTAAAATTAAACATGTCTGCAATAATACGACTCCTTAACTAAGGAACAGCGACAAAGCAGTACAACAAACAACAAGTTGTGACTGTGAAGAGCTGGTCTCATCAGATCTGTACTTCATACAAAAACCAGCTAATAATAACAAATATTCGTAAGTTGCCGTGGAACCCAGTGACTCGTCTAATTTTGCTGTTGTCTATGTTTTCAGTGTGTTACGGGAATGCACATAATAGATTTACAGTTAATTAAATAAAACGTTAACTTTGAAATGTTTGAAAAAAAATGCTTGTTAAAATTTAATACAGCATTTAACCAAATCTATAGATTTATAAAAGATTAGAAAAATAAATCTATTGAATGAACAAATGATAAAAATGATAATATCTTTTAATTGTAAGAAGCTTCAGTCCAAGTTTGGTAAACATCCTGGATGGTTTATAAATGTTTTAAAAACTTTAACTGCAGACTGTCAGCAATGTTAACTTGAAGAAAACTAAATCCAAAAGTAATATACTGAAAAAAACAGGAAATGCATTTTTACCGAATTACTTCTAGATGATAGCGTTTTATCTTAAAGCAGCTTCTTTTCAAGTTTGGTACAAATCCAGGATAGTTCCTAAAATTCTAAAAACTTGAACAACAGAGGGAATGTATTTTTAACTCGCAAAAATACTAAGTCAGTGTTATAAGAGGATTTTATTAAGAAAATGGGTTTCTTAATACTATCTTAAGATTATAAACAAGCGTCTGTCTAAGTTTAGTAAAAATCCAGGATAGTTTAAAAAAGTTATTGAAATTTCAAACGCTTTAATTAGAGAGTGAATATTTGTGGACGCCGCCAACGTATATATATTTTTGGGTTGATGTTTAGACGAGTTGTATATATATATATATACATATATATATGTCACGATATCTCAGTAGCATGGGTTCGAATCCCGGCTAGAAGAACCAAAAGCAAATTTACAGATCTAACATTGTTGGGTTGATGTTTAGACGAATTGTATATACATAATGTACACAGCCATGTATCACCATCAATGCTGGTGATCCGATGGACAAATCTGTTGTAGAGTTGTCACTGCCTCAGACGTACTTATAAATATAATTATTTTCTGTGACTGTATACTTCATTAATTTGTAGGATCCTTTACTATAGATAATTTAGCTGATCTGTAAAAATAAAATCTTCATGCCTTATATATCATGTACTGTAGTACGACGCTAGATTAAAACTGACGCGGAAAGGTAACACCCGGCCACCGAAAGCTTCAATTTTTATGAAGCCCAGGTGGTCGTGTGATCTAGCGCACCGGTTACAGTGCAGGCGGTTTGGTGTCACGATATCTCAGTAGCATAGGTTCGAATCCCGGCGAGGGAAGAACCAAAAATTTGCGAAAGCATATTTAGAGATCTAACATTGTTAGGTTGATGTTTAGACGAGTTATATATATATAATATATAACAAGTCAAAAAGGGTACAACATCACATTTAAATAACTGTAATATGAACAAATATTAGATATTTCGGATAACAGATATCCTTCTGTTATCCGAAATATCTAATATTTGTTCATTTTATAGTTATTTAATGGTGATGTTGTACCCTTTTTGACTTGTTATATATTATATTTTGTAGTGTACAGAATTATATTACATGATCCATCGCCCTGTGAGGTTAATCGTTGACTATTTATTCAGTCATTTAATATATATGTATATATAAGTACGTCTGAGTCAGTGACAACTCTACAACAGATTTATCCATCGGATCACCAGCAATGATGGTGATACCTGGCTGTGTACATTATGTATTAGTATATACAACTCGTCTAAACATCAACCGAACAATGTTAGATCTGTAAATTTGCTTTCGCATATTTTTGTTTTTGTTCTCCCCTCGCCGGGATTCGAACCCATGCTACTGAGAGATCTTGACACAAAATCGCCTGCACTGTATCCGGTGCGGTAGACCACACGACCAATCCAGGTTTATAAATACAGTTAGTATGGATGCTAGGATATGCATAAAGCATGACATGATATACATATGTCAATTCTATGCCATAATAATAATACTTTATTTCCGTAAGCAAATACAGCTTATTGGATTTACACAATATAAATATCCAATAGATAATATACAGCATAATATAACATTTATACACAAATTATACAAATTAATTAAAGAATTAAGCGGAGTATGACATATAGACATATTAAACTAAAAATAAACATTTGAATAACTAACCATTACGTGCTTTTTCTGCCAAAAATAAATATTTTCCAAGGTTGTTTAGCTCTTTGACATTTCTTACAGATAACAGTTGTACTAATTTAAAAGTAGATGGTCTCTCATAGTAATAACTCTTTATATATTTACATCTGATGTCGTTATATTTATCACATTCTAAAATAAAATGATATTCATCTTCAATAGCATTTTTATTACACATACTACACAAACGTTCATTTCTGGCTATACTATAGTATCTACCTGTTTCTATACATAGTGCATGAGCATTAATTCTATATCTAGTAATATAAGATCTATACAAACTGTTTAATGGCCGACTAAGGTAAAATTGCATAGTGTGACCATCGTGTAAATACTGATACAAAGTACATTTCGGCGAATTTTCAAAATATGATAAACCTTCAGATACATAATTATCTATAACTCTTTGTTTAAATTCACTCAAAAATAATTGACTGTTTCTAACTCTCTGTGAAAACCAAACATCACTAAAACCATATTTACATAATAAATCTCGTACTTTACAAGACCAATTTAGCTTGTCATTTGGCTTCACACAACTAGATTCGTACATATCATTATATACATGTTTTAAAATACAGTTCTCTGTGTCTAACAATCTCAGCCAGTAGGTTACCATTTTCACATATCTATTTACATACAAGGGCACTCTGCCTAACTCAAAATATACCATGTTATTAACAGTTCCTTTTCTAACTTTTAAAATTCTTTTCATATAATACAAATGCAATTTTTCTATATCTTCGGCTTTATGAAAGCCCCAGACTTCACTGGCATAATTCATTATACTTGTAACATAAGTATCAAATAAAGATAGTAAAGTTTCTATATTAAAAAATTCATCATATGTTTTGCTAAGTAAGCTGAAAGTAGCTTTTCTACCCTGTTCAGTTAATGTCTTTTGTGTTAAAGAAAATATACCGTTATAATTAAACAATAAACCCAGGTAAACAAATTCATTACATACTTCTACTACTTTACCATTTAAATACCATTTTTCGTTATCTTTTATTTTACCTCTATTACGAAAAATAACAATTTTTGTCTTACTTAGATTTATATGTAACCCATACTGTGTTGAACACTCATTCACAGTATCTATCATTTTTTGTAACTCAATAACACTTTCACTAAAAAGAACTGTATCGTCTGCGTACATAAACAAATATAAATTTAACATTCTGACTTCATATGGCTCAATACCCTGTTTGATTAATTCTATTTCTATATCATTTACATAGAGCGAATATAAAAAAGGGGATAATGACTCCCCTTGCATCAATCCTGCGTTACAACTGAAAAATTCTGAAAACTGACCATCTAACTTAACACATGTTTTCAATTTAGAATACATAGATTTAATTAAACACAATAGATTACCAGTTATTCCACACTTTAGCATTTTTTGCCATAAAATAAGATGTGAAACGCTATCAAAAGCTTTAACATAATCAACAAAGCAACAATATAACCGTTTTCCTTTGCGTAAAGATTTAGCTATAACAGAATGAAGAGCAAAGATTGCGTCCCTTGTACCATATCCTGGAATGAAACCGAATTGCGCATCTGTCAAAATACTGTTTTCTCTACACCATTTCATCAATCTAGTATGTATCACCGATGTGAATAATTTTCCAACGTGAGAAACCAGTGATATTCCTCTATAGTTACCCGTATCATTCATCGAGCCCTTCTTGAATAGTGGTACTAATACACTAGTAACCCATACTTCTGGGAACCATCCTGTACATAATATAACATTAAAAAGCTTGCATAGTAACGGCAGAAGGACAGTTTTACATTCTTTAATAAATTCATTTAAAATATTGTCATATCCTGGTGCTTTTTCACGTTTTAGTTTCTTTACACATATGTCTATTTCTTGTTCTGTAAAGGGGCGATCTAATTCTGAATAAACCACATCATAGTTTTCATCATTTACTTGACCATCTATAATATTGTCTTTCGATACTAAATTCTTGAAATGTGTGACAAAGTCATCTAATGTTAAATTACTATTAAGTGTTTTTCTTTTCCTTCTAAATTTTCTGTAAAAGTATTTTGGGTTGGTTCTTCTCATCGAACTAAACATATCTCCTCTCTGGGTTTTGTAACGTCTTTTTAAAGTATTTTCCATACGCTTAAACCTTTGTTTTGAAATGTTTGAGGAAAGTCTATTTTCCTCACTTCTACATAAATTAAACTGTGATAATGCTCGTTTGTAAGTCCGGTATAACTCTTTACATTCGTCATTTATCCACGGCTTATCTCGGTTAAAACCAGTTACTCCTAAATTTCGTTTTTTGCCGTTACAATAGTCACACTTAACAGTTTTTATCACTTCTCTTTTTGTGTATTTTTCTGTAATGTTTAAAAAAATGTCGTTCGTTTCAGCCACAATATCGTCAATATTGTCCGTTTCATTCATACTATTCACAAGATCGCTTATTTTATCTGCACTTGCACAAAGGTCTCTCTTTATATCATCTTTATACTCTTCATTCCAGTTATAGGTATTATATTTTATAATTTTACATGAACAAAAATCAGTCAATGATAATCCTTTCAGTTTGAAATCAATAATTACAGGAGCATGACATGAAAATGTATTAAAATTACCAATCATAAAATTATTTACTATAGAAAAAGATTCATGAGATAATAACACATAATCAATAACGCTACAACCATTTTTATTTTGAAATGTAAATTTACCACTGCTTTTCCCGAACCGTCCATTACATACTCTAACCCCAGACGATTTACACAAGTCCAAAATCTTTCGACCAAAAGTGTTAGCAGGCTTTATGTCCTCCGTAGTTCGTTCACTAGGTGAATCAGGTGTGTAATCAATTAAACCACTTATATCACTTTGTAATTGAGTACTCAACAGATCATGCCCTATAAAGTCGTTTGCTTTACCAATTCGTCCATTCAGGTCACCAATTATAGCAATGTTACCTAATGCACCATAATGCTCTATATGTTCCTGTAAAACTTCAAATACGTCACAGTCATATTTGCGGTAAAATATATTTTTATCTGGTGGTACATATATAGCACATAAATATAAATCTTTACAATCAGACATTATACTATTGCTTATTTTCAACCATATCATACTGTCTGCACAACATTTTAAGACCTCAAGATACGAATTTAACCACTTTTTATGAAAAACAATAACACCGCCTCCATTACATTTCTTCCTTTGCACATAATTTTTTTCGTAACCTGCTATCTCAAATTCTTTTGGACATTTAACCCAACATTCGTTAAAACATAATATGTCATAATCAGCAATTTCATGTTGAAATTCGGCGTCGGCTAATTTTCTTATCAAACCTTTAGAGATGTTCCAAGAACATACTTTCAATGAATATTTAACGGTTTCTTTTCTGTTTATATTTGTATCATCCCCCGCTAATTCCTATTCATCGTATAAAACTCCCTCAACGAATAACTTGTCCCCAACCAAGTACGCAGTCTTCTTTTCTTTTCGTTTTTCCAACATTACCGGTATTAACTTTTTTCGTTTGGCTAACACTTCTTGTGGATATTGTGGACTAATTCCGAAATCTGACCCCTTTAGTCTTTTTGACGACTTTCGTACCATCTCGCGGTCACTGTACTTAGAAAATTTTACCACTATTGGCCTAGGTCTACTTTCTCCGACTTTTTTTTTACCCAGTCTGTACGCTTTTTCTAATTTAAGGTTCGCTTTGGCATTTTCAATTTTCAATGTTTGTTCACAGAAGTCTAAAATTATGTCTAAACAGTTTTCTTGTATGTTTTTCTTTCCTTCTCCGATATTACCTTCATCTACATTACCCTGAGCCCCGTTCGTCTCCATTTCTACATTTACTATTTTTTCTTCAATTGCAAAAAACAAAAGATTGTTACTCAAGTTTTGCGCCTCAACACCTGCTAATCTCTCCTTCACTGAATTACTGGTAGTTTTTGATACTTCAAAACTTTTTGTCAGAGTTTGAATTTTAGCTATTATCGATTTGTGTTCATCTTTAATGTCTGACATAAATGCAGCACTATGTTCCAATACACTTATTCTTTCTTTACATGTAATTATTTCGGTATCGACATTGCTGAATTTCTGTTCAAAATTATTCAATCTGTGTTCAATAGAATCCAATTTATTGAGTTTGATTTCAATATTGTCTACTTTACAACATAAAGTTTTAAGCATTAACTCAATATCACACGTATTTTGAAGCTGCTGTGGTGTTGGAGGGGGAGGCGGGCTTGTGAAAGGATGTGGGTACTGCTGGAACTGTTGTACAGGCGTAAAAGGGTATGCCATATTTGGAGTACTGGACTGAATTGGCGTGTATTGATTGTAACCTTGATTCATAGTATTAATTTGATCGTAACTATTCGTTGGTGAACTGTTATTAAATGTACTCAACGTATTTTTAGTAGACACTACCTTGTTTTGGTCACTCTTTCTTTTAACTGTACTGTTTGTAAACAAAGAACTGTCCGAGGTAGAATTTTCTGATGAATTATTTCCTTTATCTGGTGTCGATCGCTTCAGTTTCTTGTTTCTTCTTCGTTTTGTCATAACTTGTGTCAAGATAGAACATCCAACAAAATCATTATAAATGCTGTATAAATCCAATTAATTTAACTTTTTCAAGAAATGTTTTAACAAGAAAATTTCACTGCCGCCATAAGACACCCAGAACGATTTTTATTTTAAATTTTACCTATAAGACGCGTATAAAAGTAACAATGTTAATGTTATAGAGCAAACCATTCTACAAAATTAACCGATTCACTAATAAAGTTTTAACAAATATATGTTGACTTAATTTAAGAATGATTTTTTTTTCCACGAGCACCACCAACATTAGTAGCAAATATTTCAACAAAACTTTAAGAACAACGATTATAATCAAAACAAAACAAACACTTCCATATACAGTTAAACGGGTTAATACCACCCGAATTTAGTACAAACAACTTTTTTGTATGTTGTATTTGTCCCCTAGAGCTCAAGAGTTTATGCATGGTGTACTATCTATCATACTGTGAACAAAAGAAAGATTTCATTATATTTTCATATATTTCCTTTAAAATAAAAGCAACAGCTAGTAGCTAGTATAAATCGATCGGTTTTAATCTGTCACTCTGATTTGTTTTCGCTTAATTGAGCAAAGACTATAAAATAGCGGTGTATTACTGTTGCCTTTATCTACATATTCCGTGATAATTAATAGTTCAAATATAAATTGAAACGTGTTACAACTACTGCTTTCGATAACAAAACAAAAATAGTGAAGTACAATGTTTTACCATATATGGAATAAAAAAAGTAAACTTATGTATCTCTCATTTTAAAAGACCTTCTATTCAACTCTATTATTACACTTGTGCAGTCATTTGAAACTTTTCCTGTATATGACAATTCTTTCAGTATATTTTTCATTGTTATTCAACATTATACACCTAAGATGACCCAATTTCAAAAATCACTTTTTTGTCTACTCATTATAGTCCAAACTGACCAGAGGGACAGTCAAACTTTAAAAAAAGTAATACTCCATCTTCATGACTTATATACCATGTACGACGCTATATATGTTTAAAATCAGATACGCCTTATCCTCTCTAAAGATCATCAGCAGCAGAAGAAATTTGTAATTATTGTTCTATAATATTGTTAATATTTTACAGATACTATGGACAGGATGAAAACATTAACAGTTGTATGGCTTGTCTTAAGTTCTATAATTTCAATTGTTTCTGGCAAGAAATGTCCATTAGATCCTCCATGTAAATGTACACAGAAAACGGAAAAGATCGATTGTTCCAGTAAAAATCTTACAGAAATTCCTCCATTACCGAGGAATTTGAGTGAAATAAACTTCAATGGAAATTTGATCACGGAAATTCCTGACGATGTATTTCAACACAACGATCAACTTGAATCATTAGACCTATCCCACAATATAATTTCTAAATTACGGGAGAGATCCTTTTCAGGACTAGTGAGTCTTAAAAGACTACTTCTAAATAACAACAACATAATAGCTGTACATAAATATGCTTTGACTGTCTTCAAGAGTTTGATAGAATTAAACTTTAAAAGGAACCCTTATGACTCATTGGATTTGAACTTAACGGGAATTTCACTTGTTACGGCCAAATTAGACTTTCGACAACCGAACAATATGTCTAGAATGTTTTGGAGAATGCCGAATCTCAGAAACTTGGATGTATCTGGTTTTTCTGGTGAATGTAATGTGAAAACTTTAACAGCGCAAGTGTTTCGACTGTTACCAAAAATCGAAACAATAAATGTGTCGAAATGTTCTATCAATTATATTTACAAAGGAACATTTCGTGAATTAAGCTATTTGACCAATCTTGATGTGTCTGTAAATCGATGTTTAAAGTTTACAGGTATCGAAAATATAACCTACGATCTGCCATATACATCAATTAAAACATTGAATATAAACAGAGTGCATCAAAATTTCGAACTGAATACACAAATCACTATTACAAATGTTCAGAATCTTAGAAATACAACACTAGAAACTTTACACATTGATGGCAATAGAATCCAACTGATTGAACCAGGAGCGCTTTTGCACTTGCCTAAAACGATGCGGAATTTGTTTGCAGCAGAAAATGAATTTTCTTATATATTTTATGGTGGCTTTATTGATGATATCACAAAGGTTCAGGGACAGTTTGTAAATATATCAAATTTGTTTGCAGTACATAACCCAACCGAAGTACCAGAAACATGTGATTTTGTTGAAGACAGCTGTATAAGATCAAAAGACAGCCAAATATTATCACAACTTTACATGCATCCACAGTTGGTAGTAAATAAGACTTATCCAGCTTTTATACCCGTATCGGTTCCTCCAAATTTAACTACGTTTATTTGTAGAGGTTGTAATCTACGATATGAAATTCCTCTTGTTTTTTTAACAAGCAATAAGCTGAAATATATTGACGCTAGCTCAAACATATTTTTTTCTTGGACTGGACCTCTGAAATCTTTAGACAACCTTGAATACGTAAATATATCGAATAATTTCTGTTCCAACATATCTAAGAACTTTTTCATAGGACTTCGAAATCTTAAATACCTTTACATTCAAAATAACTTACTTGGCTTTGTTTTGCCAAAAGATGTAGATGGCGAAATACTACGAGACGTTAAAAAACTTGAAGAAATTGACTTGTCTTTAAATCGAATCCAACAGCTTCCATGGATGTTTTTCAAACAGCAGAGATTGCTCCGAAAATTGACTATAAGTAATAACATGTTAGAAAATATCACATTTGATTTAAGTCATATGGATCACTTGATGTACCTTGATATTTCAAAAAACAGACTGTCATCTCTTTCTCAAAGTTTTCGTGACCAGCTGCAAGAAAAATTTAAACAGAATGAAGAACTGAAAGTTGATATAAGCGGGAATAATTTTCAATGCATTTGTGACAATGTCCATTTCGTTCAATGGGTTTCAATATATCATCCATATCTTGACAACTTACATTTAACAAGCTGCCAGCTTAAAGACAGAACCACACTTAACCTGAAGGAAGCTCAACATATATATGATATGCTTAGAAAGGATTGTTCATCATATACTGCTCTTGTCATAGGAATTGCTATACTAATCGCCTTCTGTGGTTCAATAGTTCTTTGGGGTATGATATATAGATACAGGTGGAAAATACGTTATCTATACTATATAATCAAAAGTAAATACCATGGAACAATAAAAACACCAACCAGCACAGATACTCGCGAATATAAATACGATGCATTCATTTCCTACGACGAACATGACTCAGATTTTGTCCACAATAATCTTCTACATCAACTTGAAAGAGATGGAGGACTCAAACTTTGCATTCATAAAAGGGACTTTGTTCCAGGAAACGACATCGCGGCTAATATTACGTCATCTATTCATGTTAGTCGTAAAGTAATAATTGTTATGTCATGTCATTTTCTAGAATCGTACTGGTGTATGTTCGAATACAACATGGCAAGAATGGAAAGTATTTATTCCAGAGATAAAGAGAATATTTTATTTATGATTTTCTTGGAACAAATTCGACCTGGGCAACTACCACTACATATTCTTGAGCTTGTGCAAGACCAGTCTTACATTGAGTATCCGAATGATGAATATGGCAACACGGTGTTTTGGGAAAAACTACGAGAAGTCCTAGCACATTAATACTGGTACAGATAAGAAGAATAGCAGTACTGATTTTCGAAGTTCAAAAATCAGAACGGAGTTAGCGATCGTCTTCTAATACAATAAACTTTTTAATTCCTAAGAATCAGATCTGTTAAACAGCATACATTATATGAAATAACATACTATACACATGTATTATGTTGTCATTTTATGAATTTATCTTTCATTTTGATGATTAGTCGACATTTATTAAAATTTATTAATCTGATTTTGAATAACTACATCCAATATGAGGTCAAGGTCATGTGAAACCTGCCAGACAGATATGTTCCCTTTGAATCATTTCATACACAAAAGATAATTAACTAAATGAGTATAATATCTGAGAAATAGACCAAACACAGACAAAACATGGTTTGATGAAACATGAAGTTGAGGTCAAGGTCAGATGAAAACTATAAGACGTACACCTGATAATCATTCCTAAAAAAAGTTGAAATATAGCTTATTGCATTTAAGATAGGTCTTGAACACGTATATTTAACCTTTCTCTCGACCCATGAAATGACCAATCTCAGATGAACCGTGCCTAACATTTTACAGACGTTGCAATTGAGAAACCCAAGAGTATTTCACTTGACATAAAAACTTTTTTAAAGCAGTCACTGAACAATGCATATGCTGCCAAGGAGAATGGACATATGACAGATGAAAACTTCGTAACACAAGTTATGTGCATAAAAGATATGAAGAAACCAGGTCATATACCTTCTGAAATGAAAAGCTTTATACGAACAGTTTACCTGTGTCCACTCACTTTGTGAAAACTAGATATGGCCCTTTATTCTTCTCTGTCATATGCTTGAATATAGTTTCACATATTTTAGATTTGACAAACTGATGTTAACATACAAATTGAAATTGTTACGCTGTTTGTAAGACACAAATGATGACCCCGCCTAACCATAGGAAATTATAAATTTTACACTATGGATGATGGTGTAACCGATCTAAAAGGAGAAAACCAGACAAACCATGATCTATTTATGCAGCTAGTAACAAAATAGTGACTGTCATTTTAAGAATACAATGTATTTGAAGAAAAAAAAATCAGAAAATTTGTAAAATAAATAGAGAATGTGTCCCATGCATATCACATAAGGTTAAAAGGGACATAACTAAAAAATGGTTAAAGTTAAGCTATCCAAATTTGTACTTGATCTAAATTTTGTGGTAATAACAATTATGTATAAGTATCATATCATGCGTTAGAGAATGGAAACAAATAAATCAGCAATTTTCCGTTTGTAGAGGGGCATAACGGTCAGAGTGACACAACCAAAATTTAAACTTGATCTGTTTTTTTTTGGTAATAAGCATTGTATATAAGTTTCATACCATTTGGTTGAGAGAACCTAAAGTAAGAGAACATAAACTAAAAATTTAGCAGTTTGTCCGATTGTTACAGGGCACAACTCTAAAACGTTTTTAAGGGCATACGATACAGTTACAGGGGAGGTAATGACGTTGCTAACGTAAAATGTTATTTTCGCGACGTCAAACTATGACATATCGGGAAAAGATGCATTTTTTGACTATTTTTTTATCATTCAAACTGATTTAATTTGAAAACGAGTGCATGGACCCCTATTTTTTTAAACGACATTTTGTTTCATTTTGCAGGGAGATTATGTGGACCAAATTTTATAAAACTGTAAATAAAGGAATTTTTTTAATTTTGATAAATATACAGCAAAAAAATACGATTTTTTCTTAATTCATGACCATTTGATAAATATGAGTTATTTCTGAATAATAAATGCATAATTTTCTAGAATACTTATAAAATACAAAAATTACAAATTATCTAACAAAAAACAATTTTTGTTTATCTTTTAAAATAAAAAAGTTATGGCTTTCTTTCAAAAGAGAAAATTCGGCCACAAATCCGAATTTTGAGCAAATATACAAAATTTCAACCTCATTTAACTCAAAAAGTAGCACATGAAGGTATATTTTTTATTACATATTTGATTTAAGCAGGCAAAAACTAGCCTATATGGAAATTTTCATCAAACTGTAAATACAGGATCAAAACTGCATCGTATGCCCTTAAAAGTGAAGCCCCAAAAATTCAACCTTGATCAGTATTTTGTGGTAATAAGTATTTTGTATAAGTCGCATACCATTTGTTTGAGGCAAACTAAAGATAGAGAACAGAAACCAACTTTTCATTTTTATTACATAAATAAGGCCGTTAGTTTTCTCGTTTGAATTGTTTTACATTGTCTTATCGGGGCCTTTTATGGCTGGCTATACGGTATGGGCTTTGCTCATTGTTGAAAGCCGTATGGTGACCTATAGTTGTTAATGTCTGTGTCATTTTGGTCTTTTGTGGATAGTTGTCTCATAAGCAATCATACCACATCTACTTTTTTATATTTGCCAATTTTGGACGTACAGACAGACAAGGGTAAAACTTAACACCTCCTCCGCTACGGTGGGGGCATAACAATCTAAATCCTTTGTCCATGCCCTTTTATTTTGTGTATGGGCGTCCTAAAAACACTAAAAGTTGTACCTCCAAAATTGTAGGGGGAGACAGACGGAGAAACAATGTATTCTAATCTGGACAGAAGGACAGACTAACAGAATGAAAGGGGTAAATTAATATGCCCTTGCCTTTTTGTCGCAGGTGCACACAAAAACAGAAAACTGTTTAGAATAGAACTCCTGCAGGAATCTGAAAATATCCCTCTATTAATTAGATTTATCCAAAGCGTCTTTCTGTTTTAAACTTCATCAAGAACGCTCACAGCCAAACATTTTAAACCCGAAAATGTTAAAACAGGTGAAAACCATTAAAATCATCATGATCAATGCGAAATTAATCTGGAAAATAACACAGTTCTAAACACAGACCAAATGGCAACTTTTCTTCCGTTATTTACAGTTGTGTAAAAAAAATACTTGCACATTTTACTTTTTAAACATTTTCATTTAAAAAAACATGAACAGTTGCCATCATTTTAGTTCTAGTAATTATCTGCCTTTGTCCACATTGATGATATTTTATTTATTTATTTACATTGATTCACCATCATGTTAGTTCACAGAAAATTATTCTTTCTCTATATTTATCCAAAACATGTGTGCATCTATGGTAATTTATTTGAATTTCGACATTTCTATTGAAAAAAAATTTAAAATGTGATTCTATTTAAAACATTTCTACTCTTGAACATCCTCAGCTTTTGTTTCATTACAATAAAATAGTAATTAAATAACATATTGCTGCAAAAAAAAAAAACAACCCATCAATTTTACTGACAAGAAAAATGTTATTGAAATGTGCATGTGAATGAAATTTTATTCAATTGTTTTTATACATAAATACACATTACTAAAGCACATACATAAGTATAAAGTGCTTATTGTTTAACAAATTAAGTTGTATTACTATTTTTTTATTGTCTTAACATTTATTTATTAAACAGACAAGAATCAATAACTTTATCACACTGCAAATACATTGCATTTATAACATGAACAAAACAATAACTTAGTCACTATTCTTTAACACAATGCATACCCCTTGCACATGATTAAAAGGATAAATTAGCTTTCATGCCTCATGGTCGTTTTCTAATAATTATTGTCACATTAACACTGAAAGTTTTCTACAGGGGCGGATCCAGCCATTTTAAAAGGGGGGGGGGGGGTTCCTAACCCAGGACAAAGGGGGGGTTTCAACTACATGCCCCCATTCAAATGCATTGATCGTCCAAAAAAAGGGGGGGTTCCAACCCCCGGAACCCCCCCTCTGGATCCGCGCCTGTTCTACACCTTCTTGCCACTGCTTTCATATACTAATAGTCCTATGAACATTTTGAAAGAAACTAGCTCAGTCATCCAAACCAATATAGTCATAAGGTAGTAATCTTTGATGAACAATGAACTGGACAGGAAATTACAATATGACTCATGCTATCATTCAGTGATGCCTAAGCTTATATATTTATTTAACAGAAAGTCAACTTAAATATTGGTCTATTAACGACAATAGCCATTCTCAATTGAAATGAAATAGGATATTGTCCAATCCAATTTTACAGATTCAATCTCTGCAGGTTCAAAAGGAATGTCATCCAATTTTTCAGAATTTCCTTCTTCATTTGTTACCTTTTACTAAACTACAATTTTTGAAATACTGTAGATTCATTAGTATTTATATGATACCTATTGTTGTGTGAAGAGAGGAAGGAATTAAAAATCAACTTACTTCATGATAACAAATAATTACATTAGATGTATTTTTCATTATAATACTTGATTCTGATTGGCTACTCTGCAATCTCGCGTTATTCCTTAAGCAACTTCATTACACAATAAAATTTATCATTTATGATGACACGAGGTCCCACAATAAAGTGCACAGGTAAAATTGAATAAAAACTTGATAAAAATCGTGTTTTCATGGTCCTAGCTAAAAAATGTAACTACAAGTATTGAATGATTCTTTTTGTAACTTCATAGGGTTGTAAAATTGTTGACCGTGCGCATATTTTTAGAATAAACTGCTTCCGCACATCATACAAAATGTACTTTCGGTCAACTCTTTTACACCCCAATGAAGTTACAAAAAGAAGCATTCAATACTTAAATATAACACTGGAGGAAATGGTGAAACCACATAATGTAATCCTATATAGGTATGACAAGCTATATTGTTTTTAAATGGATACAAACAAAAATAAATGAATGAAATATAGATTCCACAACTGCAACAAGAGTATTACGATATTTCTCCACTTGAGACAGTTAAATTTTGATATTTAAAGCGTGAGGCTTGCCGAGCTTTTTAAATAATGAAAATTTAACTGTTGAGAGTAGAGAAATATCGTAATAAAAGAGTTACAGTGGTGGAATCTGTTTCTCTTATGATTTGTATACTTCCTTTTAAAAGATTGAGGAAAGTTGTGTACTTTTGATGTGACCTCATCAGGCATGGTCGCCTTTTTTCATGACGTCACAATAAGAAAATTCAGAAGAAATCAAGAAAATTTAACGTCACAATTAAATTTCAACCAATCATTGCCCGAGAACAGATTTTTCACTAGTGAGGAGAAATATTTTTCTCACACCGGTCTGGAAATGTGAAAACAGCACAAAAATTAGAGAAAATAGATTTTTACATTGATACCAGTGGATTACGGAATTAATCCAATCCATATAACTATCTATTTTAAAGTCCGAGCTGATAATCAAACTATGTAAGAATCTTGTTTCTGTAATGAATAATAAAAATCATTGTTTGTTACATAAAAATCCTCTCCAATGTGACTTCCACATTCCATAGAGATGTCAATTTCATAAACATATATTTCATATTTTTATTCATCCAGTAAGCTGATAAAGGTTATGACCCTTAACCTCATTCAATCATCTTCTGAGATCATTGGCAACCACACATTGATTAAATCTTTTTATAAAATGGATTCAGAAAGGGTAAAATTGCCATGGAATTAGAGAAACAGTTTTATTGCTGTTAAATTTGATGATATTGGGTTCATATAACAAACTGAATATAAAAAAAATATATAAAGATAAGGCATCAAGATTCCCAATTTGTGTTTAAAAGCAAAGATGCAGTGTTATCAACATTTTGCAAAATAAATGCTCAATTAAGTGTTGTCTTGAACTCCAAGCCATTTTTAAAAGGGGGTTTCAACCCAGAATAAAAGGGGATGGGGGAAAGGGGGTCCAACCATACATGTATGTCCCAATTCAAATGCATTGATCGTCCCAAAAAAAGGTGGGGTTCCAACCCCTAGAACCCCCCTCTGGATTTGTCACTGGAACTTGCAGAAAGTATGCGAGTAGTAGTAAGTTTGTGTTAGGATTGATTTTGTTTCATTAATTAATACACGATATATTGACAGCCATGTGTGAAGACTGATTGGTTTGACAATATCTCCAATATGAAAGAGAATTAAAGATTTATTTAACTCAAGTTCAAATAATTTTTCAGAATAGTTATTATTTTTTTGTTTAATTTATATTTCAAGAAATGGCTGAGCCATAACTTTAAAAATACCCCCAAGTCTGATGTTAATTGGCTGATATCATTAGATTACAGAGAAGTATGATAGACTACCTACGCTATATGCCTGTCAACTTTTGTGATTTATGGGGAATTTTCCCCACGAGATGCTATATATATAAACTGACTTGTAAAATCCTCCATAAATTAAACTATTTACATCAAAACAGGCATTCTAGTGAGTACAAATAGCATTTAACATATACATCTACTCATTCATGACTATAATATATAATATTGACAAATTCTTTTTAGATGTAAAACACATGCATTAGCTCCTCTTGAAACCCCTCATCAAGCTGGCATGTATCACAATATTTACATAGTTAAAACAATTATCATTGTCATATATATATACATGAATCTCACATTATGGTCCTTTTTTGTTTGGACATGGTCACATATAGACACAACATAACAATGAGTATAATTATTTGAAAACCAAATTCAACAGTTCATTCTCTCAATCAAAGGAATCATGAAAATGGCAAGTGTTGATATAATATAAAGTATTTTAAATGAATGGTTAATTTCTGTTCTTTCCCTCATCATTACATGAAAACATATATCAGTGTGTATTGCTCAAGCATTACATTTGACAAAGCTGTCCATTTATATTGAGCCAATCTTTGTTCCATTGGATATATTCAGGTTCTTCTTATTTCCTCACAATGAAGCTGTAATAATAACAAAATACTTTAAAATAAAGGGTAATATTTCATATATATATTAGTAAAAATTATATTAACATACAACTATTTTATTTCACATGTTTCTATTTTAAATCACTGTAGTTTATCATGTTCTGCATTAATTGATGAATGTGACAATGACCATTCAATGAAATGCAATGAGTTAAAAGTTAAAACAAATCTTGTTGTAGAAAGAAATAGATGATTAGTTTTTGTATTTTGTTAGAGTTTGTGCCTTTTTTCAATGAGCTCTGCATTCAGCAGAAAGCACATTGTTCTCTTTTCTTAAACTTGAAATTCCTATAAAACATATTAAGGCAACAACTGTAACTTGCAAAATACTTGTTTCCAAACATTGTAAGAATTATTATACCTGAGCCATGCATAAATTGATAAAACTTAAAGAAAGTTCAAACCAAAATTGCATTTTTTTCGAAATTTTATTTGGTAGACTATTTCTTAGAAATAAGCCAAATTCCCAATTATTAGCCTTATTTTCTAAGAAAATAGCACTGTAGCTTAAAAAGATGTCAACTTCACTACAATAAAATCAAAATATCACATTAAAAACAATGCAGAACTGTATCAATTCCTGTGAAGAAAAACTTATCTCTTTAACAAATTACTTACAAACATTTCTCCTAACATCTATCATTTCCTTGGTCTTTAAATTGACTTGTTTAAATTTAGAAAACATTATCCTGTACCTGGAACAAATGTATTATACTGGTTAATAAATTGAATAAATCACTTCGTAATATTATTTTCAATTTTAATTAATATTTAACATTTTAAAAATGTATACTGCTATAGATCTACTGATCCTGTTTCTTCATGTAAATGCATAAGGTCCAAGAGAGGTAATTAACATTTGATGAATTATTTAATTATAGAGTATATTCTGAAAATGTATGAAATAGTTGCCAATGGACAAAAAAGAGGTCCATAACCTATCAAAATGTTTAGCTTATTTTGTTCCTTAAATAATGCCCTTCTGACTTATAGTATCAATTCTAGATCATTTTTTATTCACTTATAAAGTACATCCTTAAAAGAAAGTTTATAATAATAACAATTTAATTGATCACCACTTACTGTGACTTGCCCACAGTAATAAGTGAGACCCCTTTAGGGTTATGACAATATGCTTTTTCTAGTTTATCATTTTGTTCTTTACTATAGGCCTTCCATCCACCATACCCATCTCTGTACTGCCATCGACCTTCACCAGGAGATGCTATACTTATTTCTAGTGAATAAAAGAATAATCAATAAAATAGAGGTTCAAAATTATAGTTAAAGAAGAAAAAGCCTCTTAAAAAAAAAATTGCATATGTTGGTAAACTATCCTGGTACGAGCGTTTTGGTTAAATAATCTCAGAAGAGTTAAGTTCAAAAGCTGTCTTATATTGTGGTATGATAGTCTAAACTATATATAGCTAGAGGCTGTAAAGAGCCTGTGTCAGTCACCTTGGTCTATGTGCATTTATATTCAACAAAGGACATGCTCCAATATTGTAGACAAAAATAGAATTCATAACAAAAATCTCTATTTTGTTGAACTTGTATTGCTTATCATTTGGTCTGATGTGTTTCTCTTATCTCTATCTTTTTTTTAAAACACAAAAGAGGGTTAAATAAATCCTCATTTAATGGCAATCACTTCTATAAAGAGAGACAGTCTACTACCCTTATAAGCAAGCCTAATTGAAGTGTAATAATTCCAATCAGGAGTCTTTAGACCATTTCCTCTATATTGTCTTGGTTTTTGCTTATCTAAATTTCTATTTATCTATTATAATTTTTAAGATATAAGGCAAAAAAGTCAAAAATTGGTAAAAATTGTCATTTAGGGGAAGATGCTACTATACGAAGTCATCTGACAGTTTCAAAGTATATGGACAATTGGTAGAACCTAACATTCTGAACATTTCTGTTGCTGTCCGATTTTGTTTAATTTTAAAAGTTTCAAGATAAAAGACAAAACTTGCATTTTACCCCTTTTTCTACTTTAGCCATGTCAGCCATCTTGGTTGGCAGCATTGTTGAACTCATTTAAAAAAAAACTATATACCCAAAAGATGAATGCAGCCAAATTTAGTCCAGTAGTTTGAGAGCAGAAGATTTTTGTAAAAGTTGACAGACAATGACAACAACAAGGGATGACGGACGATGAAAGCCAAGTGACCACAAAAGCTTGCTTGACCCTTTTGGTTAGAAAAAATAAAAGGGATCAAATTCACATAAGTCTCATAAAACTGGTCAAATTAAAACAATGATAGGGTATCTTATATTACCTGGTATTTCATCTATCCCTGTTTTATCAATGCTATCAGAGCTTCCAGACTTTGGGATATCTAATCTTAAGTTTGGCCTTGATCTTTCATTTTGCGGAGTCTGGCCACCTCTCTGTGAAGACTTTATGTTATCCCTAGGTCTGTCTGTCCTTATATCACTACTTCTTACTTGATCTAAATTGTAAATTATTTTCACATTTCAAACTTGTAAAAGAAAAACTTGCACAATTCTAGTAGCCTTGAATATTTAATAAGAAAAAAAAGTCTGGTTAATAAATAAAGTGCCTTTTATTTTAGTAGGACACTGACATCTGAGTTTGACATCTGAAAGCAGTATATTAAAGGTGATTATGAACTCACTGAATGTATGGGTGACTCAATCTTAAAACAAGAGGCTCTCAAGAGCCTGAATCGCTCACCTGGTAAACAATGCCTTATTGAACATATTGAACCATGCCAGGCAAACATGTACAGCTAACAATTCTTCAATATAACAAATATATATGACTTACTGTTTATAAATAAAGAAAATGAGACCAAAACACAAACACTTAAAACTTAGCAATGGACTGTGAAAATGAGATCAAGTTCAAATAAAACCTGCGTAACCGACATATAGATCATAAAATATTTTCATACACCAAATATAGTTGACCTAATGCATAAAGTATTAAAAAAATAGACCAAAACTAAAAAAAGTTAACTTTGACCACTGAATTATGAAAATGAGGTCAAGGTTAGATGACACCTGTCAGCTAGACATGTACACCTTACAATCATTCTATACACCAATTTTAGTAGACCTATTGCATATAGTATAAGAAAAACAGACCAAAACACAAAAACTTAACTATAACCACTGAACCATGAAAATGAGGTCAAGGTGAGATGACACCTGCCAGTTGGACATGTACACTTTACAGTTCTTCTATACACCAAATCTACTAGACTTATTGCTTATAGTATCTGAGATATGGACTTGACCACGAAAATTTAACGTTGTTCACTGATCCATGAAATGAGGTCGAGGTCAAGTGAAAACTGTCCGACAGGCATGAGGACCTTGCAAGGAACGCACGTACCAAATATAGTTATTCAATTCTGCCGCCGGATCACTATCCCTATATCAAGCTAATTGCAACAAAAGTTGCAGGCTCGACAAAAATGATCAAGAAAAATAAAACACAACCTTTATTTTATACACCCTACTGATCATTCAGTTGAAGTTTGGTTGAATTTGGTTGAGTAGTTTTAGAGGAGAAGATTTTTTAAAGTTAGCAAATATGATGAACAAATTGTGAAAAAATTGTCATTAAAGGACAATAACCCCTTAAGGGGTCAATTGACAATTTTGGTCATATTTAACTTATTTGTAGATCTTACTTTGCTGATCATTTTTGCTGTTTACAGTTTATCTTTATCTATAATGATATTCAAGATAATGACCAAAAACTGCAAAATTTCCTTAAAATTACCAATTAAGTGGCAGCAACCCAACAATGGTTTGTTTGATTCGTCTGAAAATTTCAGGGCTGATAGATCTTGACCTAATGAACATTTTTACCCCCATGTCAGATTTGCTCTAAATGCTTTCGTTTTTGAGATATAAGCCAAAAACTGCATTTGACCCCTATGTTCTATTTAAAGTAAGGGCGGCCATGTTTTTTGACGGATCAAAAATCAAAGCACACACTTTGTGCAGGATAATCTGAGGAACTATCATGCTAAGTTTCATCCAAATCCATTCAGTAGTTTCAGAGGAGAAGATTTTTTAAAGTTAGCAAATATGATGAACAAATTGTGAAAAATTGTCATTAAAGGACATTTACCCCTTAAGGGGTCAATTGACAATTTTGGTCATATTAACCTATTTGTAGATCTTACTTTGCTGATCATTTTTGCTGTTTACAGTTTATCTTCATCTATAATAATATTCAAGATAATGACCAAAAACTGCAAAATTTCCTTAAAATTACCAATTAAGTGGCAGCAACCCAACAATGGTTTGTTTGATTCATCTGAAAATTTCTGGGCTGATAGATCTTGACCTAATGAACATTTATACCCCATGTCAGATTTGCTCTAAATGCTTCCGTTTTTGAGATATAAGCCAAAAACTGCATTTGACCCCTATGTTCTATTTTAAGTAACGGCGGCCATGTTTTTTGACGGATCAAAAATCGAAGCACACACTTTGTGCAGGATAATCTAAGGAACAATCATTTTAAGTTTCATTCAAATCCATTCAGTAGTTTCAGAGGAGAAGATGTTTGAAAAATTGTTAACGACGACAGACAAAGACGACGACGGAAAGTGATGAGAAAAGCTCACATGGCCTTTTAGGCCAGGTGAGCTAAAAAGTGTCCAAGTTAATATACTGCTCTGCTGGGGACAAGGAAGTCAGACAAATGGTTTTATTATTTTTTTTACAAAAGCACATTGAAAAGCAAAATATAATAAATACAAACAAAATCTCCACCTGCTCCACAGGGCGCAGCTTTAAACGACCACAGAGGTTGAACCCTGAACAGTTGGGGCAAGTATGGACACAACATTCAACTTTGATACAGCTCGGAATTTGGGTTGTGATCAAATTTTTGACATAATATTAGTTTTTGACACAAAACAAATGTCAAGATCTTACAAATCTATTGCCCAATATTGTGTAATTAAAGATTTCTTCTTCTAACTTTTAAAAGATTTGGAATTTGAGAAATTTGGAAAGAAAAATTGAAAACTACTTCCATCCCCCTTTTTTTGCAATTAGTCCTAAACCTGACATTTCTTTATACATAATTTACAAGAAGTGTAATCTGAACATACCCAACGTTGTATGTTAAATGATTTTGAATTATCTCCCTTACACTGCTTTTAAATTGTTTTAATTGTCCATTGACCAGAAAAACCTAGTTTTCCCCCTTTTTTGGCCCTTTTGCCCCCAATTCCAGAACATTTTGAGCAATAACCCCCCTAAGTCAATACTAACCATCCCTTCATGGTATGGAAACTTGTGGTATAATTTCAGAGCGATTCATACACTTAAACACAAGTTATTGTTTGAAAACTACAAAAATGCTTATATTGGACCCCTTTTTTGGCCTGTAATTCCTAAACTATTTGGACCATAACCCCCAAAATTAATTGCAAACTTCCTTTAGTGGTATTGAACCTTCTCGTAAAAATTTATAGAGATCTTTTTACTAAAACAAAAGTTATTGTCTGGAAACTAAATGTGTCTTTGGACGACGACGACAACACGATACCAATTTACAACGCAAAATTTTTTTTTGCGGTCGTATAAAAAGGAAACAGGTTATCAATGCCATAAAATGAATGATTAAGAAACCATTATGTTCATTTCATTGCTGCAACTGAATCTATAATGTCAACCCAGAACATTAGGGCATTGCCGGCCATTATGAATACAAATATGGCAATTTTACCGAGATAACTTCTTGTAGAGTACTTTGGATTTATTATTATTTGTGAGATATACATTGTTCTAAATGTTGTAATTATTGGTGACTTATGAATTCTAATGTTCAAAAAGTGAAAATTTTCTACAAGCTAGTATATGTGCAGACATTTTGATATTACTATGAAATCAAAAATACCATTTTTTCTAAATCCAAAAAAATAATACACATGAAAATAAATGAATTCCCCGAAACTTATCTCCTGCCTATTTCTAATATTTATATATTTATACCTGGTTGAACTCTCATATTGTCATCAGATGATTGATCATTGAGGATTGACTGTTTGCTAGATGCCTGAGCCTGTTCTTTAAGTTTTGAGCCTGAGGCTTGTTTATCTCGCTGTATATTATCTGAGATCTCAGTGTGTTGACTAGAGACTTCCTGAGACCTCAGTGCATTCTTCCTGTTCATTTCTGCTACCATTGGATCTTCCTCCAACTCTTCCTCCTCCTTAGGGAGAATATTAGGGGCAGGTTCACCACCAGCTGCTAATGGCAAGCTGTCTAACTGACTTTGATTAAAAGGATCACTTGAAATAAAGAAAGCTAACATTTTAAGTCATACACAGTGACATACGAAAATAATTCTTTTAATATTTGTAAACAATTTAGATGTATTACTTTCACAACAATAAGTAATATTATTTTTTTAAGGTCAAAGACCCAATACATCCACTGAGTGTTTCTGAATTAGATGAAATCTTATCAGAGTAAAACTCAGTCATCTAATCTCTATGCATTATGTGAGGAAACAATATGATTTATAATTTTGAAAGCATATAACAAGAAACTAGCGCTCACCTGTTACTGTATTTACTGATGTCGGCCATCTTGGGTGGTAGGCGGGGTCATTAGACACTTTTTTAAATAGATACATTAGTAATGATTGTGGCCAAGTTTGATTAAATTTGCCCCATAGTTATAGAAAAGAAGATTTTTGTACAAGTTACAAAAATGACGAAAAGTTGTTCAATATTGACTATAAAGGTCAATAACTCCTTAAGGGGTCCTCTAATAATTTTGATCATGTTTGACTTATTTGTAGATCTTATTTTGCTGAACATTATTGCTGTTTACAGTTTATCTCCATCTATAATAGTATTCAAGATAATAACCAAAAACTGCAAAATTTCCTTAAAGTTACCAATTTTAGGGCAGCAACCCAACAACGGGTTGTCAGATTCATCTGAAATTTTGAGAGGGGAAAGATCTTATTCTGATGGACATTTAAATTTTGAAAGATTTGCCCTAAATATCTTAGTTTCAAAGATATAAAGCAAAAACTGCTTTCACCACTATGTTCTAATTTTAGCCATGTCAGCCATTTTGTTTGGTAGGCGGGGTCATCGGACACATTTTTTAAACTACATACCACAATGATAATTGTGGCCAAGTTTGGTTAAATTTGGCCCAGTAGTTTCAGAGAAGAAAATTTGTGTACAAGTTACAAAAAATGACGAAAAGTTGTTAAAAATTGACTATAAAGGGCAATAACTCCTAAAAAGTTAACTGTCAATTTTGGTCTTGTTGACTTATTTGTAGGTCTTACTTTGCTGAACATTATTGCTGTTTGCAGTTTATCTCTATCTATAATAGTATTCAAGATAATAACCAAAAACTGCAAAATTTCCTTAAAATAACCAATTCAGGGGCAGCAACCCAACAACAGGTTGTCCGATTCATCTGAAAATTTCAGGGCAGATAGATCTTGACCTGATCAACAATTTTACCCCATGTCAGATTTGCTCTAAATGCTTTGGTTTCAAAGATATAAGCCAAAATATTCATTTTACCCCTGTGTTCTATTTTTAGCCATGGCGGCCATCTTGATTGAATGGCCAGGTCATCGGACACATTTTTTAAACTAGATACCCCAAGGATGATTGTGGCCAAGTTTGGTTAAATTTGGCCCAGTAGTTTCAGAGGAGAAGATTTTTGTAAAAGTTTACAGACGCCGGACGACAGACGCCAAGTGATGAGAAAAGCTCACTTGACCTTTCAGGTCAGGTGAGCTAAAAAGGAAAATAAGATATTTACCAAATTTCAACTTCAGATTTGCCATCAAATCCACACTGATATCGTCCCATTTTCCCATTGGACCATCTCACCTATAAGATAAATTTACTGTTATCAGGCCACAACTTGGTATGTTTGCTAAATATATATATATATCACCCAAAAGGATATCAACAATTCAATTTCAAAGAACCCATAGATAGTATGTAATTCATGTGAAGGCTGTTAATGTAAATATAGAAAATTGTGTGTTTTACCATATTTACAGCTGTAATTTAAAAAAAACCCACCATATTTGTGTTAATATTAATTTTTTTTCCACTAAACAAGGGGAGATAACTCAGATAAGATAACTCAGATAATAGAATGTATTATGAATATACCTATGTTAAAATGTAGCAAGAAAACAAATTTGGTGACCCCATTTTTTTTTTCTTACCTGAAAACATGTTATAAGAGGTAACTTCTCACATTTAATCTTATAATTCAATGGCAAAGTTATCTTTTTATCACACAAAATTGGATTTTCCATGCATTATCTATACAAAATCTGACAATTTTTCACAACTTGAAGCGTGAAAAGAAGTTTGGTGACCTATACTTTTTGTTATATTATTGAAAAAAGCAAGATAAATAGACAATAACTGTTTAGTGTCTTTAAATATCAGCTGTATTTGTACGAGGCTAGGAAGCAAGGTGTATGCGAGCTTTTAGCGAGCTACTACACCTGTTTCGAGCCGAGTACAAATACAGCTGATATTTAAAGACACTAAACAGTTATTTTCTTTATCCTGCAATTAATTCTGTATATTGTTTGTGTTTTGAAAGACACAAAAACTAACATATTTAGCATTTATTTTCGATTTGTAATCCCTTGAGGCCCGCGTAGTAATATCAAAATCACACATTACGCTGAAGACGGGTTCGCAAAAAAGAATCTCAAATGGTCAACAATAATACATCGCTCAAGGTGAATAATTATCTATTTTAACATAACAACTAATTTCAACAGTAAAAACAAATAACAAAACATTGTCAAATTTGAAACAGAAGTGTACGAGTTGTCCTACGCTTCAGACTTGATATTCACTAAACATGCATGCTGAAATTGACATGGTTGATTTTGTAACACAATCATACACATTCAAGTTTTGAAATCGACAATTGTCATCGTCATTGGAATGCAACTGGAATACACATTCTGAGGTCACACAGGTTCAAACAATACTCAGTCCGGCAGTGGGCGGAGCTTTAAAGCGATATCTGTATAGTATACAGATACAGCATAGCGATATCTGTAGGGCTGTATCTGTATAGTAGGACACCCAATTGCAGGATAAATACTGGTACTTTGTTATGACAAATTATTAAAAACATCCAGATCTGGACGGATTTTTTCACTATGGGCACAGGGCCCCCAAAAAATAAATTCAATGGGCCATTTTAAAAAATAATGGGCCATGTTGTCAAATGAGTGGGCCATTTGAATTGACTTCTGTGAAAAAATTAAAAAGTATTGATATATTTCGGCAAAGAGGTGGTGGTACTTACCTTTATGATTTCAAATAATATCATGGATATTGTTCCTGTGATTCTGTAATTTCAATTTCAATGAATATACAATTACTTCTTCCAAATCAAACAATATTTAAGATAACCTTTATTTACAATGTTTAAATTGGTAATGTTGCCTTGTTCATGTTCATTAATTGATAGAACAAAAAAACAATTCGCTGAAGTCATGTTTACAAAATGTCAAAACGAGCCAAAGACCAAAAAATGACAAGGACAGGTTATTTAACCGTTATTACCATAGGAAAACACCAGAGACGTTAAACCGCATAGTTCTATTATCATAAAAACACCTGAGACGTCCCAAAAATATATAGGTGCTCCTATCATTGGAGGAACATTACACAGTTGTGAACACACACATGGCGGTATGGAACACGATCGGAAATCCATTTGAAGATATCTAAACGTTTGGAAACGAAGTGAAAAATATTGTGCGCCACATGGGCGCTTATATTTGTCACTTTATGCGCCAATTCTGGTCGATATGTGCTATAGGCACAGGGCACACGTCCTTCCCGATCACTGACATCTATGGATTCTAATTAAGACACCCCAGTCACCTTAATAGGTCCACATCGACTGACTAGTCAGTTACTGACCTGAACTGTACCATCATCATGAACAATGAAGACAGACCCAGTCTTCCCAGGTCCACCATCTTCTGTATGGCCATCTTTCCATCCACTACCTGAAAATAATGTCAAAGTTACAGCTTCATCTAAAAAACTCATGACTAAATTATTAATATCATGTGGTAGATGTCTAGTGACAAATATTACAGCATATTCTTGGGAAGGAAATATGATTAGATAAATAAATCAATATGAAAGGTTTTGACAAGTGACCAGATGTTTTTTTTTAATCTGTCTAAATACAGACATTCTGTTAAGAGTACTTGAGAAAAATGTGAGACTAAAATTTTTAATATCTGTACACATATAGAATCATTATACTAACTTCTTTTGACAACACAACCAACGGCTATAATCTGATCTTCTTCTAGGAGTCTAGGATCCTCTGTCGTTACAACATCATAACATCCTTCTACTCCATAACGATATCTGTTGATATTACCGAAGTCCCACTCTACCCAAATTTGTCCTACAAAAACATAAATAATTAATATTACCAAAGTCCCACATTACTCAAATATGTCCTACAACAAGCATTCTGTGTGTATTGCATGGCAGTACATAGTCCCGTACTAGTGAAATAAAATCTTTGTATTAAAACAAAATTCTATCTTGATCTATGATTTGTCATAGTGTAAACTATATTACAAATATCAAGTCAATATCTTCAGCATGACGAAAAAAAGTGTTGAAAACTGATTATTTAAGTGAATTTTCTAATTCAAAGGACCATAAATCTACACAAAAGCATCAAAACAAATACATATCTGTAACTTGTCAGTAGGGAACTAGAAACACAAACTCCCAATATTAAAAACCTCACTCAAATCATTTATATTCTAAAATGACACATATATATATATTTATAGGTTTTATAATGAGTGAGAATGGGAAATCGCTTGATATTAACTTGAGTTATTAAATTTCAATAAAACAATATACAAGCCTATGGCGAGTTTATCATTAAATCAAATAACGAGAGTTGATTTCAAGGAGTATCCAATTTTCCTGTATTTCAAAGTTGTCTAGGCCAGACAAAAAAAATAATAACTTCAAACAAATGGCAAACAACTATGCCAAAGAAGAACAATACCTTACCAGTTTTAGTATGGGATACAACAGTTCCTGGCATTTCTAGATCTTGATTATCCCATCTCCAGTCAGGACCTCTCCGTATACGTGTTCCAATAGGTGGCATGTTCGCATCACATTCTATATAGGAGCATCCAGTCTGCTCAGTTTCTACAGCAACTTTCATCATGTCATTCACTTCCTAGAAAAGAAAACAAGACATATTAATGTCAATCAAAAACATGTATACATTTAACAAGAGCTCCAACGAGTAGTTTGACCTTCTACATAGGCACTTATCTATTGTTTAAGATTGAATGTTGTCCTATAAATGCCTTGATTTTTTAACTTTTAGTTTGATTGATAATAACCAACAATTTTTATTAAAAGGAACTCGATATCAGACATGCAAGAAGTGCAAACATTTTGTAAAACAAGATTTGTAAGTTAATCTGACTTTTTTGGAACATTTTTTTTAACATCAAAAATATTTTAAAGAGATTATTTTTTCAGAAAAAGAAATAAAAAAGGTAAAAAACTCCAAATACAGCAACTGATTTCAATATCTGAAGTTCAAATGAGGCAAATAAATAGTTGAATCTAAATACTTGAATTAACTGTTACTTAAAGATTTCTGAAAAATATTATACTAATACTTGGCTTGTATATAGAAATATCTGATTCCACAGAGATTGGACAATAGTAAATACATAACATGGAAAGCAGTTATTCAGTCACATGTAACCTCTTCATTATGCAGAATACAAAATGAAGTAAATTGATAGAAATTTGAGCATTCTGACTGCAGATCATTGAAAGCACATATACTATTCATACAATGAAATTTATTGTTGACATTAACCACATAACTGATATCCTCCACAGAGAGTCAAATAAACTATTGCCCTGAAGAATATTATATAACCATGACAGTGGCGGATCCAGAAATTCTGATAAGTGGGGGCCCACTGACTGATCTAAGAGGGGCCCCGCTCCAGTCACGCTTCAGTGATTCCCTATATAAGCAACCAATTTTTTTCCCAAAAAGGGGGGGCCCGAGCCCCCTGGGACCCCCCCCCTAAATCCGCCTCTGCATGACAATAAAGATGGTTAATAGCTGATTTAAGTCAGTTAAGCCATTAGTCATGTTACTAATTGGTTGAAGCATCAATTTCCAGTTCAGCAGCATGCAATTTTGGACTGAAGCTGTCATACTTTATTGTTGCAGACAATTTTTTATTATAACCTCAGTCTAACCATGAACTAACAAAAAGCATGCTCAAGAAACCAAATTTCACCTGCAAATCATCAATAGCACCTAGAGATCTTCTACTCTTAATGCAAACCCTTCCTACTCCATCGTCCAAAACCTCTAAGGATATGTCCTGAAATTTTCTGATTAATGAGTTCCATGTTATAAAAATATTGCTATGATTTAAGAAATTGATATTAGTTTAATTGTGTTAACATTAGTTTAGTTAAAACAAAAGGTAGTATATGATTGACACATTATGTAGGCAAAAAATACAAATCTGAACTACGTAATTACAATGTGTAAGTTTCGATCAATCATATGTGAATGTGTTACTTCTGATGTATTGTGAATGATGAAACCACTGTTATAGCAGAAAGTAACAGCTGGCAGTTTAAAACAAAATATGTGTTACATTAAAAATGTGATATGCTGAGTTTGAAAGAATTTCATGTTACATTATAAGGTTGAACATTATGAAAAACCTGTGTTAGATGATTAAAGAACATGTTCCACTTGTCAAAATCAAATCTTGTCCCCATTTTCCTCAAATGTGACTTGCCAAATGGGCCTTATCACCAAACAATTTTTGGCCAAATATGGCCTTGAATTTCAACTTAATCATAAAATATCAAAAACGCTATAGTTTGGTTATTAAATTGATCTATTTCAAAAGCCTTATAGCCGAGTAAAACAATTTTCTTTAAAAAAAAATTACATTATAGGCTCCAAAGTCAGCACATTCTGAATGTTTTGTCAAAACACAATGATTTTGTGCATTTTTCAGATATGAAAGCTTAAGCAAAACCTTGACTACAACCTATGATCCAATATATTCTTTAACTAAAAGGTACCAATCATTATAGTGTATTCCTGGGCACAAATATTTTCTGGATTAGGGTTACATTCGCCACAGTAAATTATACTGAGAAATGTGATAAATTTTGAAATTGGACCAACACTGATGTTGCAACACAAAATAAAGGGGTCATTCTTTTTTTATTCTAATAATATGACTTGCCAATTGCAAATAGAATGTTTTTTTCTACCAATAGTAATATCAAAACTATTTATAAGTGAAATTTGTAATATTTTGATCCTTTTAAAAAACGTTGTTTATGATGGTTCCCTTAATTTAAGTGCCCTTTTCCACAATATCAACTTAACTACAATTAAAGCAGGCAGATTAATTCATACAAACCTTGGTCAATAAAATGCATCAAAATAGTTATTTTGCTGATGTAAAATCATTTTAGGAATCAAATAAGCTTTTATGATGTGTATGTACACTGCAACTTTATGATATTATGCACTAACAAAATCTTTACATCAATGTCCTAGAATACCCTTACAAAAATGTTTAGAAACAACAGTACTGTGCTAAGACTGCCATTACTTCAGTTTCTCAATAGACCAAACTGAGAAGAAATGTCAGGTTGTAGTGTACTAGCTGAATTCTAATAGCAAACACTATAACTTCATGAAGTATGATATCATTGGTTGTGACTCAGATAGGTGGTTTCTTATGTTATTTACTGAAGAAATGATAAAGATGCAATACAAACACTTACTAGAATTGTCTATAAATCTTAAGCAATTAATTGGCGATAAAAACAGGGGTCTATTTCATCTTGATGCATTCTATTGCCTTTATTTCTTCAAAACTACCTTATTTGGTGTATGTCTCACTTATATTTACCAAACTTCCACTTTTATTCAAACTCATTATTCACAATCTTTAAAGAAAACAATTTGACCTACCTCTGGTCCAATCTGACATTCAGAGCCTGCACGCTCAATAACAGCTCGGAACTGTTCGTTATCTATTGAAATCCCAGGGTGCTGTTTTCTACAGTCTGCTGCAAGTCTTAAAGCCAAAATCTGAAAGTTAAGGCACAATGTAGTGTTTTCTTTTATTAACTTTAAATTCAAATATTTTGTGTGCACTTAATATGGCATTTTTTACCAATTGATCCAATGCAAAAATTTCTAAATTTTCAGTATCTTGAAGCAAGAATTAAAACAAATTCAGCTAACCAAAGTTCCAGATTTCGTTTTTTATAACTCAGACAACAAAGACAGCCAAGTTAGTTTTCTCGTTTGAATTGTTTAACATTGTCATATCAGGGCCTTTTATAGCAGACTATGCGGTATGGGCTTTGCTCATTGTTGAAGGCCGTACAATGACCTATAGTTGTTAATGTCTGTGTCATTTTGGTCTCTTGTGGACAGTTGTTTCATTGGCAATTATACCACATCTTCTATTTATATTGAGCTCTAATCTTTTAAGTACCTGTAACTACAGTTGATGGAACATGAACAAAATATAAATCTCAATTTATAATATCTTGTTTTTATTTGTAAATATATATATATGTAACCAGAGTTCCTTTGTCTAAATTGCTTATAAAATTGCATTACCCTCTCAGTTATATTCAACAGTGCCTTTTACTTTGAACAGGTGTTTTCAACACAACTAGTTCACTGGTCACAGCAAATAATAAAAGGTATTTTTAAAGTTGTATCTTGTATCTTGAATATTGCATTTATTAGTTTATTTTATTAAATTTTGTTGAGGTTTATAAATCAGGGATTTTTTTATCCAATGATGAGATGCAAGAGCTATTAAAAGCGAAGCCTAAATAGTATAGTATGAAATTTTATTTTCCGGTTGTTTATTGGGAAAGAAGGGGGTGTATTATTGCATGTTTAAACTTATAACCTACAGTATTTCTTGTCCAGTTGTAAAGTCTACTAATGTTGGCTGGTAGTACTTCATCTCCTCTAGTGTCTTTTATCAGACCTTCCATTAAACTCTACAAAATATCATAAACCAAATGAATACATAGCTATAGGCCATGACATTCTGATTGTCCAGTTCTCATATCTTTTATTCAATAAAAAAACTGTTCATAGCTTTAATGATAACCAGGAACTATATGTTTTCCATTAAAACTTCAATTAATTTCAAAAGGCACTGTTCTTTTTATCAACTCAAAACTAAAAGTGAGAAGGCTAAGACAGATAGATGAAAGGACAGTCTAGAGGATTTCTATATATCCCTTAAACTGTCAGAGTAAAAACCAGAGAGATAAATGTTAATAACAGTAACTTAAAAATGTTGCTGAAGATCATTGTATTAAACAAAGAGGACAGTACTTATGAAATATCATTAGTAAATCAAATTTATCCAAAATCTCTTTAATTGAAATGAATATCAGTAGACTCAAAGGTTAATGAACAGCCTTGAACAATTTAGAAATATCATTAATATTGTTATATTATATATATATATGTTTCTCAATCTTTGATCTCAGCCTTAAACTTCAAAAGTTAATCAAGTTTGAATGGATGATCTTTAATTATAAAAGGGACACCATCTCTCTAAGTAAATGTTATTGTTAACTTACAGAATCATAAGGTCCTACAGGAACAAAGAATATTCTGGTATTCAAGGCACGCATGTTGTGGCCTAAGATTTTAAGCTGGATTTTAAGCTGAAATGATATAAAATCAACTAATATATCAATGATTAACTTAAATATATATTGTAGAAGACACTTAAGTTATGTGATTGTATACTGTAAATTCTCTGAAAATGAAACCAGTATTCTAGTTATCTATAATTCTTATATAACATTGCTAAGGTTTTTTTTTTTAAACTGACTTTTAATGTCTACTCTCTTCTCTTTTTCCATTCTCAACTTTATCTAAAAAGTGTCCTTAGTTTTCCCACTAAACCATGTTACAAAGTAATAGGGTTAAGGGTTCACCATAAATATCCTTTTATCCTTTTTCATTTACTGTATTTTTCAATGTACTTTGAATATTACAATAAAACTCTTCTTTCATATCTTATCTATACACATATACCTAAAAAACTAACAAAACCTTTGAATAGACTTATTAAAAAGGGATATAGTTACGATACTGTTGTCAGGTCATTAAAGATTTCATATTTTGGCGTTAATATTGATTCACTGATAGGGTCTTTGCATCGGAACTAAACACATTTATTCAAAAACCAGTTGTTGGCATGACACGGGTTATGTTCTTCTCATATATGTTATGATGGTATGATACTAAACCCTAAATGGGAAGGATTGTGCCTGATGTTCATATGATGAAATCATAATCTTTCAGTCAGCTTAATTGAAGTCTGGAGCTGGCATGTCAGATAACTGCTAGTAGTCTGTTGTTATTTATGTCTTATTGTCATTTTGTTTATTTTCTTTGGTTACATCTTCTGACATCGGACTCAGACTTCTCTTGAACTGAATTTTAATGTGCGTATTGTCATGCGTTTACTTTTCTACATTGGCTAGAGGTATAGGGGGAGGGTTGAGATTTCACAAACATGTTTAACCCCGCCACATTTTGGCGCCTGTCCTAAGTCAGGAGCCTCTGGCCTTTGTTAGTCTTGTATTATTTTAATTTTAGTTTCTTGTGTACAATTTGGAAATTAGTATGGCGTTCATTATCACTGAACTAGTATATATTTGTTTAGGGGCCAGCTGAAGGACGCCTGCAGATGCTGGAATTTTTCACTACATTGAAGACCTGTTGGTGACCTTCTGCTGTTGTTTTTTTCTATGGTCGGGTTGTTGTCTCTTTGGCACATTCCCCATTTCCATTCTCAATTTTATATATATATGGTATTGTTTTCAGCCAATTTGTTTGACCAAATTATTCTGAAGGATATTGTTCTGTCAATGATTTGTGTCTATCAACTTTAGTTTGGTTGTACTGTGTAAGAATGGACGTCATAATCTATTTCTGAAATATGCTGAAGTTTGAATGTGTCATTGCTTTAATCAATTGAATATACAGGAACAATACATCTGAGACCATCCTCATTATTTCAATTATACTGCTTTTTAATACTTTTTGGTATGTAGACTTAATATATACTGTGAATTCATCATAATTTGTGGAATACCAATTTTGCTGGATTTCCATAGTAGGTGTCATATCTGTTTACTGTGTACTTTATATAAATCTAAACTAACATGCATTGGAGTCATATCTGCAAAGCTCAAAGTTTAAGTAAGACAAATCATCGCCAAATTTATAGGTCTCATACCTGTTTATCATGGAAGTCTCTCCTTTACAGGTGCCACATGTGGAGCAGGATCTGCTTACCCTTTAGGAGCACCTGAGATCACACCCAGTTTTTGATGGGGTTCGTGTTGCTTAATCTTTAGTTTTCTATGTTGTGTCTTGTGTACTCTTATTGTTTTTTTTACTTTTTTTGGCCATTGGGTTGTCAGTATATTTTCAATCTATGAGTTGACTGTCCCTCTGGTATCTTTTGCCCCTCTTTTATGTGTTTAGGTATCATACCTGCTCATCATGTAGGTCAAATAAATCCTCCACTTATTTGTTAACTATAAGAGGTGTTGCACCTTTTCATTATGTAGGTCAGATTGTTCCCATATATGTTAGGTGTCATACCTGTTCATTATGTTGGTCAGGTAAATCTTTCCCTGATTTAATATGTATAGGTGTCATACCTGTTCAATTAGTAGGCAAGATAATTCTTCCCCTTATTCATTAAGGTGTTACACCTGTTCATTATGTAGGTCAGGTAATTCCCTTTCTGTAGCTAGGTATCATACCTGTTTAATTAGTAGGTCAGATAGTTCTTCTGATTTATCAAAGTTTCATACCTGTTCATTATGTAGGTCAGGTAAATCTTTCCCAGATTTAATATGTACAGGTGTCATCTTGCCATCTGATATAACAACTACTTTTTTTGGAACGGGGTCTGTCAAAACATTTCAAAATACATAACATTATATATTTTTTTTTTTTTATCTACATTTCTGTTTTAAAGTGAAAATGACAATAAAATGTGCACAAATCTTCTGAAATAACAGTTAAATTCTAGCAGGGGAGTTTTTTAAGAAGTAATACCAGTTTGTCTTAATAAAGTTTTGAATGCTTTAACAGTTTTAGTTTGTTCAAGCATACTTCATATTAATCAGACAAGATATTCAGAGTATCTTTTGTTTGTTATATTCATTTTAACTGATAAATAAAAGATCTAGGTGATGGAACATACTCATTAAAAATTAAAAGCTGTTTTAAACACACATTTTCTATGACCCATTCTAGTGCTAAACTTACTTCTAGCTATGATTCCCTCTATAAGAAGTAGGGCTCCTGTTACAGGTGACATTCCTCCTTGTCTTAGCTGACCTAAAACCAAATAGTTAACAAGAGGCTCTCAAGAGCCTGAATCGCTCACCTGAATTTTTTTGGTTTAATCTCTCATCAATGATTATTTTGGCTTTTCAATTTATTTAAATGTTCTTTGAATCGTCCTATTTTCTTCAAAAGCAAAAAAAAATCATTTTCTCCTATGTTCTATTTTAGCCATAGGAGCTATGTTTCTTGACATACAAGGAAATGAAATATAAAATTTATACTAGATACTCTGAAACTCTGAAACTCATTTAGCCTAAGTTTGGCTGAAATTAATACAGCAGTTTCATAAGAGAAGATTTTTTAAAGTAAGTCAACATGATGAACAAATTGTGAAAAAAGTCTTTAAAGGGCAATAACTCCTAAAGAGGTCAATTGACAATTTTGGTCAAATTGACTTATTTGTAGATCTTACTTTGCTGATCATATTTGCCTTTTACAGTTTATCTTTATCTATAATAATATTCAAGATAATGACCAAAAACTGCAAAATTTCCTTAAAATTACCAATTAAGTGGCAGCAACCCAACAATTGGATGTTTGATTCATCTGAAAATTTCCGGGCTGATAGATATTGACCTAATGAACATTTTTACTCCATGTCAGATTTGCTCTTAATGCTTTCGTTTTTGAGATATAAGCCAAAAACTGCATTTGACCCCTATGTTCTATTTTAAGTAACGGCGGCCATGTTTTTTGACGGATCAAAAATCAAAGCACACACTTTGTGCAGGATAATCTAAGGAACAACCATGCTAAGTTTTAACCAAATCCATTCAGTAGTTTCAGAGGAGAAGATTTTTTAAAGTTAGCAAATATGATGAACAAATTGTGAAAAATTGTCATTAAAGGACAATAACCCCTTAAGGGGTCAATTGACAATTTTGGTCATATTAACTTATTTGTAGATCTTACTTTGCTGATCTTTTTGCTGTTTACAGTTTATCTTTATCTATAATAATATTCAAGATAATGACCAAAAACTGCAAAATTTCCTTAAAATTACCAATTAAGTGGCAGCAACCCAACAATTGGATGTTTGATTCATCTGAAAATTTCCGGGCTGATAGATATTGACCTAATGAACATTTTTACTCCATGTCAGATTTGCTCTTAATGCTTTCGTTTTTGAGATATAAGCCAAAAACTGCATTTGACCCCTATGTTCTATTTTAAGTAACGGCGGCCATGTTTTTTGACGGATCAAAAATCAAAGCACACTTTGTGCAGGATAATCCAAGGAACAACCATGCTAAGTTTTAACCAAATCCATTCAGTAGTTTCAGAGGAGAAGATTTTTTAAAGTTAGCAAATATGATGAACAAATTGTGAAAAATTGTCATTAAAGGACAATAACCCCTTAAGGGGTCAATTGACAATTTTGGTCATATTAACTTATTTGTAGATCTTACTTTGCTGATCTTTTTGCTGTTTACAGTTTATCTTTATCTATAATAATATTCAAGATAATGACCAAAAACTGCAAAATTTCCTTAAAATTACCAATTAAGTGGCAGCAACCCAACAATTGGATGTTTGATTCATCTGAAAATTTCAGGGCTGATAGATATTGACCTAATGAACATTTTTACTCCATGTCAGATTTGCTCTTAATGCTTTCGTTTTTGAGATATAAGCCAAAAACTGCATTTGACCCCTATGTTCTATTTTAAGTAACGGCGGCCATGTTTTTTGACGGATCAAAAATCAAAGCACACACTTTGTGCAGGATAATCTAAGGAACAACCATGCTAAGTTTTAACCAAATCCATTCAGTAGTTTCAGAGGAGAAGATTTTTTAAAGTTAGCAAATATGATGAACAAATTGTGAAAAATTGTCATTAAAGGACAATAACCCCTTAAGGGGTCAATTGACAATTTTGGTCATATTAACTTATTTGTAGATCTTACTTTGCTGATCTTTTTTGCTGTTTACAGTTTATCTTTATCTATAATAATATTCAAGATAATGACCAAAAACTGCAAAATTTCCTTAAAATTACCAATTAAGTGGCAGCAACCCAACAATGGTTTGTTTGATTCATCTGAAAATTTCAGGGCTGATAGATCTTGACCTAATGAACATTTTTACCCCATGTCAGATTTGCTCTAAATGCTTTCGTTTTTGAGATATAAGCCAAAAACTGCATTTGACCCCTATGTTCTATTTTAAGTAACGGCGGCCATGTTTTTTGACGGATCAAAAATCGAAGCGCACATTTTGTGCAGGATATACTAAGGAACAATCATTTTAAGTTTCATTCAAATCCATTCAGTAGTTTCAGAGGAGAAGATGTTTGAAAAATTGTTAACGACGACGACGACGTCGACGACGACGACGACGACGGACGCCAAGTGATGAGAAAAGCTCACATGGCCTTTTAGGCCAGGTGAGCTAAAAAAGAATATTTATCATCAGCTTAGGCCAATTAAAATTAATTGATAGATTTTCATCCCCGCCCGCCCCTCTGAAATCGTCCCGCTCGATTTTTTTTATTTTTGAAAATTTACGATTTCCGGATTTTGTTCATTTCCGTTTTCGGTGACCGTCAAAAATTTCGTTTCCTTCAAAGCTTCCTGTTTCAAATTTCGGTTTTCGTATTTCTTCCGAGTATTCTAAAATGACTCTGCAGCTCTAAGATGACAAAATCATCTATGGAGAATAGAGATTGATTACGAGAATTCGAAAGGGCATGAAATAATCGGGTTACAAGTTATACGCCGTGTCCAAGAACGCAAATCGCGGCAGGGCATAAATTTCTGTGATTAGGAAACCGTTAATATCTTTATTAATAAAATGACTTTGTGGCAGGAATTTTGGACTGTGAATTATATCCAAAGAGCAAGAATCGTGGAACACATTGATACTAAAACATAACTGGACTAAACAAATTGACACAAGCACGAAGTTGTCAAATTTATAACAGTATATTGAGTTCAAAAAGTCGGCAAACATACACTTAGATTTACACATGGCTTTTGTTTTGTTGTTGACAAACATCAACTGTTACAGCAAATACCTTCTGTCCCAATAGTAGAGTCATTCAACAACTTCTTCTTATTTTTTTGTTTGTTAAGTTCAGAATTATATTCATAAAACAGTTTGAGTTTTCATTTTATCTGTACTTAAAAGTTTGTTGCATACCAATGCATATTAGTTTCATTTTATGGAAACAGAAAACATCGCTTAGAAAGACCATCAAATTTGGTGGAGGTAGTCCAACTGAAGAAAGCATTTCTCTACGTTTTTGCTGTTTACTAAAGGTTTTTAAAGCAGCAGTTACATGTGGAACAGTGGCGGATCTAGCCATTTTAAAAGGGGGCGGTTCCAACTATATGTCCCTATTCAAATGCATTGATCGCCCCCCCCCCCTCCCTAAATCCGCCTCTGAAGTTCCAAACCCCTGACCCCCTCCCCCTGGATCCGCCACTTGGTTGCCAATCAGAGATTTTAATGTGAGATTTGAAAAATCATGTACGATTCCTTATACATGTATATACATGATATAAGCTTATTATTACACTTGCATATATGAAGAAAACGTCACAAGAGGGTTTCATAAGAAATAAAAATTAAAAAATTAAATCCTCCCACCCGCCCCATTTAAAAAAAAATTTGGATGAAAATCTACTAATTAATTTTAGTTGGCCTTATAATTATAAAACATGGTAGTCCAGTCAATCCAGCATAACTTTGACCCGAACCTTGAAGTAAATGCAACAGAAGATTTTTAAGTTTTAATCTTTAGCATTATACCCCAAATATACACAGTAAAAAGTCCAACAAAATCTAACTTGAGGAAAACTAAAAAAAAATACCCAGTAATATCGATAAAAATTGATACAAAATTCTAACTTTACTGCTTCTTATCAACAGAATGTATTGATTCTTGATAATTTAGTCGTCTATATAGTATAACAAACAACTCTTAAGGTGTTTTCATATCTTTTATCAAGCTACAACCTAGATTTCATTATTCATTAGCTGACCATTTATAAAAATTTTCAACATGTCATGGTAAAAATTTCAAATTTAATAAAATGAATTAAGCATCTATTCTTCTTTTGGTGGTTTAAAGTATCATGAAACAAGGAAGATGCTGAACTATCGTAATTTACAGATATAAACAATACCAAATATTCACATTATTTTTTCAAAATGGTCACAAAGCCATAAATTTGCGATGTCTTTAATGAAAATGTGCAAAAAAATAAACAATACCCAGAATATTTCGGTTTTGTACATTTCATGAGCAGGAGATTATATAATGTAATCAAATTCAAACTTGTAACCCCAACAAAGTATCATACTTTACATGATATTAAAGAATATCAATGAAAAACTGAAAAAAGACTCATTTTTGCAGAGTTATCTCCCTTTCCAATGTAAATTTCCATAGGAAATTAAAATTCTAATTTTGAGTTTTCCTCAAGTTAGGTTTTATGGGACTTTTTTCTGTGTATATTTGGGGCTAATTGCTATAGATTAGAACTAACACATTTTCTGTGTCAATTAGTTTGAGGTTCAACTTCATTTTACTGGACTATGGCTATTTAATGTCATGTTAATACAAAACTATAATTTAAAACATGTTATTATTTTCTCTCCTCAGAAAGTAACTATTTAACATCAGATTTTTTTTGGAGGAAACTAGATTATTGTCCTTCTATTTGAGTTTATTGAGAGCCTGAAACAAACCCTGCAAGAAACAACAGAAATTGAGAGAAAACCCAATTTTTTAGAAAAGTCAAGTTTTCTAGGGAATGGTAAGATTTATGAAATATCATTCCTCTAATATTGGTTTGTAACCAAGTATTTATCTTTATTTTGTGTATTTTATCTTTGATCTTTTATTATGATAATTTTTCATATCATTATACATGTATTTGCTTGAGATTGAAAATAATTGTCACCAACTCTTTATGGCAGGTCTGTATGTAGATAGTCTGTTGAAAGTGTTAATTGCTGTCTCTCACAGCCTTGATTTCTGGAGTGTGACAGCCAAAAAAAACCTATTGACTCTATGTGGACCTGTTAGTAATTATGTGGTGGTTGATAAATTCTGTTGGTTTGTGTTGCTAATAGTTAAAATGTGCTTATTTGGAAGTTTCACCTGATGGGACATTGCAAGACAGCATATAGATGGGAAGGTTGGTGCAATAAAACCAGATTTAAATATCTCCCTTACTCCCTCACAACATATCTAAAACAATGTAATATGTTATTGTAGCCCAGTAAATATGTTATTAGTCTTACCTAAGCAAGACAGTAATTTATCTCTATTATTAGTTTTATGAACCAGAACTCTAGTGGCTTTGCCAACTTCCACAATACAAACATTCTCCTGTGTAAGCTGAGCATTTTTGCATAGTCCTGAAATCAAACATGTATACATTAGCCTAAAATTATCTAAATCATTTAAAAAGTCTAGAACCTAGAAATTTCAATGGTATGTATGTTTACCATGCTTACAAGGAAAATTTTGGTTATTAAAATAAGTAATAGTGACCTTAACTTATTTCCATATGGTCCAAGGACACAGTTATAGTCATTTGGTTTTCGTTGTCTACAAATATAGTCCCTATAGTGAAGAGTGTATAACTTGTATTTTTATTTGATACACTTTCCCAATTTAATTCTTGATGTTTAATGCAAGAAATATAAAGTAGGGGGATATTATTACATGTTAAAAGAATTTGGGTGCTGAATCTTTATGTTAAGTAGTGATTTGGTCCAGTTCAAAAAGGTCAAATTTATCATGTCTGAAGCTGTCAAACTAAATTTTACACCCCCTTAACACAGAATTTTCAATATTTTAAGTTAGAGCTGGTAAAAGTTTCTATAATTGGGTCTTTCCACTTTTCTGTGGAAAGACCTATTGTATTTGTTCTGATTATTATTTTTGTTTTCCGCCACATTCTGAAATTTTTGTTTGTAAGATGTCACTTCAATACTTTTTATATTGTATCGTATAGTTTATATGCTTTTAAATCACCCTGCTAAGCCGAACCATTTACTTTGTTAGAGTCATCTCCCTATTCACTGTTTATCAAGTGAGTGCATCTCCTTCGTAACAAAATAAGATATCGACAAAATTCTTTTTCTAAATTGTTCGTTACATCCTCATGAATTTTTGGCTTATTTGGATCAAAGCGATTCGATGAAATTTTATAGGAGTTATCTACCTTAACAAAATAAATTTGTCGGTATGTTTTTTTAACTCTTAAATCTTTAACCATATAACCCTTGAACCTTTTTACTTGAGGTCCCTAGGTCCCAACTTAGAAAATAAGGTCAAGGTCAAAGGTCAAGGTCAAATTCTAAATTTTGACTTTTCCTTGTTTTTGCATTTTCTCAAACACTTTAAAAGATATATTAAAAAAAACAAGTGCAAAATGTTTGCCTCATTATAATGAAGATATGTTACATTTGGTCTAAAACAATCAAATGGCATCTTATAGGAGTTAATGCCCCTGAAATGTCTAATTATAAGGTTAAATGATTATTACTTTAACTTGGTGCATTATAAAGCCTTATGACCTTTAACAAAAGGTTAAGTGACAAATGACCTTGAAAAATGACAACCAGAAGTGACCTTGAGAAAACTCGAAGTAGCTATTTTTGCAATTTTTTCATATGAAAGTACTCAGAATTGATATAGTTTGTAATTTATATTCTTTTACTTATCACTAAAGACTAGAAATGACTTTCTGTAAACCGGAAGTGGTCAATTATATCTGGGTTTACAGGCAAAACTATATATTTTTGGAATCAGTGTGAAAGAAGCTATCATATGAGACCGGAAGTAACATTTCCTTAACCAGAAGTAGCACGTTATCTCCTTTAGTTCACTTTAAAGCATATCAAAAACCAGTTATTTATCGCATCAGTCTAAGAAACTTGCTTCTTTTCAAAATTTCTTTGATGTGGAAAGACCTGGTTTTTAATTTTGATATTATTTGTTTCACTAGTAGTTCACTACACTGTAAAAATCTTTTTGAGAAAGAGCAGGTGCGATTTTTTAAATTTGAATTTATTGTCTAAAAGAAATGCACTACGAAATAACTGTGTTCTCGGGCCATATTTATCAATATAATCAGGTTTATAATCAATAGAATATATATAACTATCAATCAACAGAGAAAAGACAATCATTCTTATTTTATACTGTTACACCACTGTCCCAGAATATAGGGAGCGATGGGATCCTACTTACATGGGTAACCCCACCACATTATGTATGAATGTACCTGTCCCAAGTCAGGAGCGTGTAGTTCAGTGGTTGTTGTTTGTTGCTTTGTTACATATTTGTTTTTCGTTCATTTTTTTGTATATTAATTAGGCCCTTTGTTTCCTTATTTGAATTGTTTTACATTTGTGATTTCAGGGCCTTTTATAGCTTTTATAGCTGACTATGTAGTATGGGTTTTGCTAATTTTCAAGGCCATACAGTGACCTATCTAGTTGTTAATTTCTGTGCCATTTGGTCTCTTGTGGAGAGTTGTTTCATTGGCAATCATACCACATCTTCTTTGTATATAATCAATTGAAAAATTGTCTTGCTTGGTTAATACATGTACATTATATTTCATTTAGCCAAGTACATTACTAAGTAAGTGAGGTGCAAACATAGAATACTTATATAAAAAACTATTGTTAATATTACCATTGAGGAATGTTCTAGCAGTCTTCATCAAGTCTGAAAATGGCTGCCCTTCCATACTAGCTGATGTGTCTAAAATAAGATAGGTGTCCTCTCCATCACCTTTAGGTAGTGAACTTTTCTCAGCTACAAAAAATAAACAAAACATTATGAAAAAACAAAGAGAAGTTAAACTATATTTACCAACTCATTTAATCTTGTTAACTAGCATTGAAGACATGGATAGCCTATTTTTCACAAATAAAACTAAGACCACTTGGAAGACAAAACAATTTAGTTATATAAATAAATCTTCATATCCCAGATAAAGACCATATAGAAGGTAATTTTGTCTCTAGAAGCAAAGCAATATATTGAACTGAAATTTGATCTCAATTTTTTAATTGAATTCTAATTAAATACAGTTTAGGAAATTCTTCAATTGTACAAGAAATTACTTTAACAATACAAACAACATGTAAAAACCTCCCCCCCCCCCCCCACGCCCCCAATCAAATTGTTTAATTAATTATGTTAGTGACGTTTGTCTTTCCTTTTCTCAAATGTTCCTTGAATGATAGAATAACCACAACTCTCCAAACCATATTTTGACTCCTTAAAATTAAAAGTTGTAATAAAATACCAGCTTCTTTTTCTCTTTCCACCAATCCCATCCAAAACTTATCAGCATTTGGAATGGTCTCCTGCTGCATTGAAGGTAAAACTTGTTCTCCTGTAATATAAATAAAGATGAGGGTGGTAAAGTGCAGGGGTGTTTGCACGGAAAAAACGTGAAATAAGACACAATTTAATGTTGAACATGAAATAATTTCTATCATGAACTTTGCACGAAAAATAAAGACTTTGATGTGAACCTTTTGTGACTGAGTCACTGTCCTCATGTATATATAAACTCTTTTACTTGATATTCCCAATTAGGTATGTATACACATTCATGATATAAATGGTTTACGACTTTTAAAAAAGTATTTAAGATCTTCATAAGTATTAAACTGCAAATAAAGGAACAACCTCATAGTCCTTTCCGCTTTATCAACAAACAAAATTCAATCATTTAATTTTCTTGATGATCCCTGCCTAGTGTTTGAAATTTTTTTGAAAAAAAACGAGCCCACAAAATATGCATTTGAAAATCATGATGCACGTAAAATTAAAGAAGCATGGCACATTGAACATGGCACCTGTCTTGCACGAAAATAACTCTTTACCACCCTCAAAGATGTATTGACAAAAACTGCAATAACTCAATCAATTCACCATTTTTAAAATCTTCAACAATTTACAGCATTGCTTTTGTTTTACATTATCATAAACAAGTAACATTCAAAAGGACATAATGTTTAAAGTAGTGTTGTCAACGATTAACCAGTTAACAGGTTAACGGGTCGAACGACTGAATACCGAATACCAAAAATACTAACCGATTAACCGGACATATTTTTCAATTTTAATAGATTTGATATAAATTTGTATCGAAAATCATTCAATAGTTTTTTTTTTTTAAATTGTCGTCGCGGTAATTAATTTGACAGATCAATTGTCCAGTCTATTGATTGCTATTGTTAATCCGAAAAACATAATTTAATTAGAACTTGTCGCTCAGCTTGGGGCAAGATCTTAATGAAACATGATTAGTATACTTGTTATTTTAACAGTAACTTTAAATCAGTAATACGATTAAATTTTATGATTTACTTCATTATTTTATTTTTGATCTAATAGCGTGTTTCTAAATGTGCAACCTCCGCCGTGTAAGGCTTTGATATACTTAAAACGAAATGTTAACTAAAATATTGTGAAATGCAAACCAATGTGAATGTACTAAATGTATACATGATAGTACGAGTAACATGCTTAATCATTTCAAATTGAAACACTCCACATTAAAATCGGAGACAAGAGAAAAGGAAAAAAATAATTGGTTTCAGACATATTCTACTCTACTAGATCAAGAAGTTTTTTTCTATTTCTCAATCTGAAGTTGATACATTTAACGCCATAGTTGATACGATGTATCTGAATATTAAAAGTCAAACTTCGCAAGGAATCCTCACAAACAAGCCTTATAATGCTTAAGAACAAAAAGCGTAAATTTATGACTTGGATGGAAGGTTGTTACCACATCTTATAGCTATCTGTAGGATACTTAAGATATAAGGCTTTCAAACACCAACTTAAACTACCGGTTAACTGGTTAATTGGTCAAATGATTATCCGAGTAACCGGTTAGGCAATAGTGTACGATTTGACAACACTCAGTTTAAAGCAATGAATTTACTGAAGTCAGATTGAGATTTTTTTTATATGAACAGTCTACAGAATTATCTTTTCTGTCATGATTTGCATCAACTATTTTGAAGAAGACAGAATAATAAGATGATTTAACATCTAAAACAATGTAAAATGTCATAATAATGACTTGGAAAGTACTAAAAGACATGAATTGATGAAGATCTAGTTTCATTTCCTTATAAATGTTATATAAATGTATCAGATAACCTTGACATTTAACCTATAACCATAATTTTCAAAAAGGGTCGCACTATTTTCTTTAAAAAACATTTGTAACAAGTCTGATGTAGCAAAAAACAAGAATGTGTCCAAAGTACACAGATGCCCCACTCGCACTATCATTTTTCATGTTCAATGGACCGTGAAAATGGGTAAAAAATATCATTAGGCATTAAAATTAAAAAGATCATATCATAGGGAACATTTGTACTAAGTTTCAAGTTGATTGGACTTCAACTTCATCAAAAACTACCTTGACCAAAAACTTTAACCTGAAACTCGCACTTTCATTTTCTATGTTCAGTGGACCGTGAAATAGGGGTCAAAAGTTTAATCTGTCTTTAAAATTAGAAAGATCATATCATAAGAAACATATTTACTAAGTTTCAAGTTAATTGGACTTCAGCTTTATCAAAAACTACCTTGACCAAAAACTTTAACCTGAAGTGGGACAGACGGACGAACGAACGGACGAACAAACGGACGGACGAACGGACGGACGAACGGACGGACGAACGGACGGACGAACGGACGGACGAACAGATGCACAGACCAGAAAACATAATGCCCCTCTACTATCGTAGTTGGGGCATAAAAAAGAAAAAACAGTTTAACACACTTTAATCATAATAATGTCATTCTGTGTCTTGCCTCTAGTCAGAACTGTAGACTAAGCCAGGTTTCTTTAATGAATATGTGACTGTTTTTTACTTTAAACTACTGCTAATAAAGCCAATTTTCTATGCATAATAAATATTTGACTGTTTTATTCTTTGGCTTACCACTTGCCAAAAAATACAGTTTTCTATAACAAATAATTGCTGCTATATTTTTAGCCTTACCACTTGCTAGACCAGCCAGGTTTCTATAATGGATATTTGACTGTTTTATTCTTTGCCTTACCTCTTGCCAGAACAGCCAGGTTTCTATAACAAATATTTGACTGTTTTATTCTTTCCCTTACCACTTGCTAGAACAGCCAGGTTTCTATAACATGTATAATGGATATTTGACTGTTTTATTTTTTGCCTTACCACTTGCCGAAAAAAATACAGTTTTCTATAACAAATATTTGCTGCTATATTTTTAGCCTTACCACTTGCTAGAACAGCCTGGTTTCTATAATGGATATTTGACTGTTTTATTCTTTGCGTAACCACTTGCCAGAACAGCCAGGTTTCTATAACTAATATTTGACTGTTTTATTCTTTCCCTTACCACTTGCTAGAACAGCCAGGTTTCTATAACATGTATAATGGATATTGACTGTTTTATTCTTTGTCTTACCACTTGTCAGAACAGACAGTCTTACCACTTGGTTGCTAGAACAGCCAGGTTTCTATAATGAATATTTGACTGTTTTATTCTATGCCTTACCACTTGCCAGAACAGACAGGTTTCTATAATGATTATTTGACTGTTTTATTCTATGCCTTACCACTTGCCAGAACAGCTAGGTTTCTATAATCATCTCTATCATCAGGAAGACTATAACTGGATGCTAAACTGGGTTTACTGAAAAGGAAAAGAAGACCTTCTCAGACTCATTTCAATAAATTCCTTATAATAATGATAGTTTTCTTTGAACATCAGTTATATATATATAGTAGAAGAGGATAATATTTAAACATGCCATGTTTAGGAGTATGATGTTTACAGAAATATCAAGTCAGATACTTAAAATATTTCGTAAAGAGTCAGAATTAGAAATCACTAGATATCGATCAGCTAGAGTTATCTATTTGTAATTTATGGCGATTTCATTATTATTATGTATCAAATAGCAAATTCTCACAAAGTGTGAAACCTATTTCTTTTATCCTAAAAATAATCTTCTATCTTGGTCATAGTTTAATATTTTCGATTGAACAAGCTTTTTACATTCTAAAATATCATTTTGGGAATAATTTATCAGGAACCTAGACTACTGTTAAAATCAAACATTTTCTGTAGTTGCATTCCTAAATTCTAGTTTAGAGTTAGTCTAAATAAGTATTAACAGATATATAAAAAAGAAGATGTGGTATGATTGCCAATGTCAAATGACACAGACATTAACAACTATAGGTCACCATACGGCCTTCAACAATAAGCAAAGCCCATACTGAATAGTCAGCTATTTTGTATAAGAGTCTATATCACTTACAAATGACTTTAAAATCATCAGTATATATAGAAGTACTGACTAAGGTTCATGATTCAAAACTTATCATATGGTACCTGTGTGGTATAGATATATATACCTTATTCTTTTTATTTTTATGATTCATAGGTACAGTAAATGAACATTTACCTCAGGTGAAGAAATGACTTGAAGCAAATGTACTGTATTGACAAACTGTTTATTTAATTAGCTTATAAATCTACATTATTGGGACTGACATGTTTTTGATTCTGTTTCTTATATGTCATTTTTGATATTTTGTACCTGAATTCTATATGTATTTTCTAACAAATAATTATCAGTTTTAAGTTTCAATATATTCCATGTATTAAAACTGCATTTAGAATACAAAGCCAGGTAATTAATATGAATGTAACTAAAAAATTTTGTTTTACTTTTTCCCTCTTTCCTTACCTCCCCTTTAATTTTTGCATCTTTCTTTTGTTTACTATTTTAAAAAGGTCATACAAATGTTTTTCTATCTGACTTAAAACATGTAATGTAAAAAGCAATGGAAAATATTGAATACCTTTGTTTAACAACTGGAGGTCTTCCTGGTGAAGTAGTTTGATGCGATGTAGTTGGTTGCTGTTGTTTCGCCTGTCTTGCCGGTGAAGTAGTTTGATGCGATGTAGTAGGTTGCTGTTTCTCCCCCCGTCTCGCTGGTGAATTTGTTTGATCACTTGATTTAGATGCTTCCTTTGTTTCTTTTTTTCTAACAGTAACATTTGAAGAAGAAGCTCCTGAACGAGATTGAACTGACTGTTCGTGATCTCTTTCACTAGTTGTCTTTGCATTTTTATTTTTATTTTTTCTATCTTTCCTTATCTGTCTTCTGTTGTCATCACTCCTTCCCGTACATCTTTGTTTATAACCTCTATTATCTTTGGATATATTTGGCAAAGAGGAATAATCAATATTAATGTCTTGTAATTCTTCCTCTACATTGTCTGATTCCTCCTTACCTCCTCCAGACATTGGTTCGGACACTGTTCCATCAGACATTGGTTCAGAAACTGTCAGTGGGGATACCTCCTCAGTTACAGACATTACTGAAACATTCTCTGATGCTGATTCATCATTTAATTGTTCAACATTGTTCACATCATCACAATCATTAGGAATGGACAGTGTATTTAGAATATCTTCTATATCTTCAAATTTTCCACTGATTGTTTTGACAAGATCTGCTAACTGTTGAAGTGTTAATTCATCGTCCTTTGTCTTCTCTTCTATTCTCAGTAAACGATTTTCAATACCTAAAAATAGAACAAAAATTAATCATTTATCAATCTTATTCATGACAGGAAAATAAAAAGAGATGGACAGTTGGCTTTCTCCTTACTTTTATAAGACATATCTAAGCATTCAAGTTGTGTCATATTGGCTGTGAAAAAGATCTGTACAGTAAAATATTCAGAATCTGTTTGGCTTGTAAATCAAGACAAAACAAATAACAATTACTTTTAAATTACCTGTAGCTCTTTTGTTAATAACAGATATCCATTCTTCATTTTCTCTGAAATGGATAAAAAAGTTTAAAACATACAAAATAAACTACAGTGGCCTATAGTTGTATATTTCTGTGTCTCTTGTGGAGAGTTTTCTCATTGGCAATCATACCACATCTTGTCTCTTGTGGAGAGTTGTCTCATTGGCAATCATACCACATCTTTTTTTATATTCAATTGACATAATTGTTTTACATGATACTAAGTTTGTGTTTGGTGGTAAAATCATTAGATCTGAATAAGTTTCATATCATTTGGTTAAGGCAAACAAAAGTAAGAAAACACAATTGGATGATGGACAGACAAATACATTATTGTATAGACACAGTTTTGTCTATTTTTGAAGACTGAATGTTGACTTAAAGATGCCTTTTGGTTTTTTATGTCGTGAGGTTGTTGTCTCGTTGATATATACATACGTTTCCTTTTATCTACCATAATCGATAATACTGTTAATAATACCTTTCCTCATTGTCAAGATCCTGTAGAATTTCATTACTACTTTGTTGTAACTGTTCTAGTGATTGTTGCATCTGCTGAAACTATAAAAAGGTTATACATACACATCATTGTATATTTTTAGGATTATGTTGGTTATGAAATATATAATTGTCTATATAATACATTTGTATATTAATTTAATTTTGGATGTAATGGTCTTCTGATTGGCTGATGTTATTTTGTTATGAGCGGAGAGACATAATTTAGTCATGTGACCGTGACGTCATCAACGTTTTTTTCATGGTTTTCTACGGTTTAAAATGGAATTTAGAATTAAATTATAAGAAATGACTGTAATATTTTTTCTGTCTATTAGAAATAACATAAAAAATGTGGTGCACACTGTTAAATAACCCGCTACGCGCGTTATTCAGTGTGCACCAAATTTTTTATGTTATTTTTTCATAGACAGAAAAAATATTACAGTCATTCCTTAAATAATATTGAAAAATTGTTAGATACATGTAGATTATAAAACAAGAATGTGTCCATAGTACACAGATGCCCCACTTGCACCATCCTTTTACATGTTCAGTGGACCGTGAAATTGGGGACAATACTTTTAATTTGACATTAAAATTAGAAAGATCAAATCATAGGGAACATGTGTACTAAGTTTCAAGTTGATTGTACTTTAACTTCACCAAAAACTTTAACCAAAACTTTAACTTGAGCTTCGCACGATCTTTTTTTTGTTCAGTGGACCGTGAAATTGGGGTCAAAACTTTAATTTGGCATCAAAATTAAAAAGATCATACTATGGGGAACATATGTACTAAGTTTCAAGTTGATTGGACTTCAACTTCATCAAAAACTACCTCGACCAAAAAAATTAACCTGAAGCGGGACGAAGAGACGCACGAAGGAACGAACATATAGAGGCACAGACCACAAAACATAATGGCCCTCTACTATCGTAGGTGAGGCATAAAAATTATACTACTTTCATTACGTTCAAAATTTTATCACACAGAAAATAAACATACTTGTTGTTTGGAGAACATATATTGTACATTAAATTTTACCTCTAAAGATGACATTTGAAAACTTATTCATGTTATTGTATGGAATTGCTGGGTTACTGTCACACTGATGTATATTGTTTGTTTTCGCAGATAATTTAGGTGAAAGTGGTTGACATTATAGCTGTTGTGTAAAGCAAAGGAGAGGGTTGTTATTGCAGCTTGCTGACTAATTCATCTTTACAAAATTCAATGGGATCCACTTTTATTTAATGGGTTTATAACATAAGCTGCAATTCTTGTGGAACTTTATAAACATGATAAATAGCTGAGCTAGCAAAAACATCTGAAGCAAATAAATGATATCTAACTAAAGTCTTTTAAGTTATAAACTTGTTGTTCTCTTTTGAACATAAAACAATAAATATAGAACAATGTTGTTTACATTACAAACATCATTTTATCTGGTTTCAACATGACATAATCATGATTATTTTCATCAAATTGTCCCTTTGAACATGTTGAACTTTGAAAATTTCTAAAATGCCATTCTGGCAACAAAACCATCAAATGCAATGCAAAATTTAGATTATATATGGCTGTTTCCCTATTTGCTTTTTATACAGTTTTATAATATTAATTACATTACCTGACTCCAAGCCTCTTGAACATTTACATGATTTATATTATTCATGCTAACAGCTGATGAATTAACTTTTGGTTTCTGACTGATTCTATCCTGTTCCCTAACAGGTTCCTGTTCTACTGTATACTGCTTTTTGTGGTTTACTCTAACAGAAGCCGAGTTTGAAAACACTTGTTGTGATCCAGATAATCCTACTTTACTGGCTTCAACACTTTTGTGAGGAAACACTGTATGTCCCCGTTGTGATGAGTTTGGTGAAGTAATGTTTTGTTGCCTAAGAGATTGTGAATGTTGTTGTTTTTGTGCAGGACTATTTGATTCCATAACACTCATGTGTGCATGTGGATTATTTACACTTCTTTGTCCATTAAAATTCTTGTTTGATCTTAAAGTTTTTCTTAGGGGTGTAAAATTGTCATCTTTACTCTTGGTCCCTTCTCTGAAATCCCTTATCCTGCTCCAGTCATTTTTAGCACTCTTTTCAGAAAGGTCTGGTACTGACTCAGAAAATCCTGACATGTTTTTGGACTGTGAACCAATATGGTTATCAGTAATTGATTCCTTTGGTGACATTAAGCCTGAGTACTTTGGTCTAGCTCCAGAACTTGATGAACTACTTTGTGTATCTGATTCACCACCAGAGTCGAACACATGACCGTTAGGTATAGTATTCCCATACACATTTCTTCTGTTATAGTTATGTTGGGGTGGATAAGGCACATTCTCTTCAGGATGCTCTTCTGAATTAACTAAACCTGCTAATATCATAAATATGACTTTACTTTAACACATAGTGTCAATAACATTAGTTAGATATCTTAATCAAAATGATGAAGAGTTTATTTTAATGATGTGTTTGTCGTTTGTTTTGGTTTGGTATATAACGTAACGGTACCCAAATTGCACCGAGTACCCAAATTGCACCTATTTAGCAAAACTAGCAGCGAAAATCTTACAAGATTTCCTAGAGACTAAACAATTTGTATTTTTATGATTTGATACTAAGCACATCTTTCAACATAGGTAACACTATTTAGATATGCATAAAACGTTCACAGTATTTATCAACAGATGAAGTATTTACTGAAACAGCAAAATGTACTGAAACGTCGCCATGCGACGTCATCAAAACGTCATCTTTTTAAAATGAGCAAATACAATATGTTACAAGTATCCACTTAAAAAATAATGAAGAGTAAGCATGGACTAATATCCAATTGTTCAAAATATTTGAAGAAATTAAACAAAAGCTCTGTTATTAGACTTTTGACGATGTGAATTTAAGCATGGATGCAATTTGGGTACTCCTCATTTCAGAATCATTGATGGTTTGGAGGTCAGTTTAGACCAATTTTTCTATTATTCCATATGGAATAAAAATCAAATTGGTGTACCTTTATAATAAAGAAGGATACGGCTACAAAATAAACACAGAATGGACATTTTTGTCTTTATCATAAAAAAACGTAGATGAAAAAACTGTCAAAATAGGTGCAATCTGGGTACCGACACGTTATACGTTATATCTATATATAGGATAATGTCTCTGTCATGTAATAAAATTATCATACAAACAGCTCTAACATTTTTCCAAACATTTTGAAGAATTGCAATTTATTGAATTTTTAGACCTTACAACAAAGCAACAAATAAAGTCATAAATTATAGCTGGTTTTTTTTTTTTTTATCATTTTTATAGTTCAGCTACAAGCTAGTCTACATCAACTTAATTTGAAAGAGAAAAAGATTTATAATTTTAATTATGTAATAAAAAAAAATAATAACTATACATGAGCATGATGAGTATTGTTAAATTTTTACTGTTATATTATACTATATATATTACTGTACTGTATTTACATGTACTTATAGAGACCTGTTCTTTACCTTGTTGTCCTTCTAAGTCTTTTGATTGCTGATCTCCCATATCAATACTTCATTTATCTGAAACTCTTTTTCTACAAAAATAGAGACCATATATATTTGATACTAGCAGTTAATCATGCAAACACAAATCATGAAAACAACTGAAGAAAAACCTACTGTTTCATGTAAAATTATTGTCATTCAAGACAAACTTTGTCATTTGTATGTTCTTAAATAAATTATTTTCAATAACCATGTTCTAAACTACTTATGTTTGTACTTTATGCGTGCAGACTTAAATGAATTATTTTCAATAACCATGTTCTAAACTACTTATGTTTGTACTTTATGCGTGCAGACTTAAATGAATTATTTTCAATAACCATGTTCTAAACTACTTATGTTTGTACTTTATGCGTGCAGACTTAAATGAATTATTTTCAATAACCATGTTCTATACTACTTATGTTTGTACTTTATACATGCAGACTATACATCATTTATCTTAAATAATAATAAGGCCAAAATAAAAAGATTGTATGTTTGCCCAAACGCGACCGACCCAAAATAAACCCGCCGACTCAAATTCTTTTTTTGACGTGTTTTTGAAGATTTTTTTTTTTTCGGATTTTTTTTGGGTCCGCTCCGTCATCATACAAAACTTAATGTTTGTCGTCTTTGCGTTTGAAAGTAACTGTGAATAAGATTAAATAAAAGAAAGCGTATAAAAGACGCAGTTAATCGATATTCGATGTTCTCTGTTTTTATCTCTGATTTAACGAACGTAAAGAAGTAAAACATGTGAAGTGGCACAGTTTTTTTTTACGCTGTAGTTGTCTGTACTACCAAACCCTTACCTATATACTCAATGTTAATTTCATCGTGTTATCGAATATCTGATAAGAATATTCAGGTAGATTTGTTCAAAACCATGTGCAATCGAATATTTTCAATGTTATTCTGACAGGAAATGGATCCGGAAGTTGCAAATTTACAATCTTGCAAGAAGATTTTGTTTTTACTGAATAAAAAGGAATTATTTCTTGATAAATCGTTGTCTTTAATTATAATCTTTCTTTATCATGTAAATTAGATGCCCTTTTATTCAAATCGTTCAAATTTACAGTCTCATTTGACAAGATCAGTACGTTGCTGTTTGGGAGAATTTGATAAAACTATAATTGTTCACAGAATCAGAAATATAATCTTAACTGAATGTAACTCCCTCTGAATAATTTATTGCAATATAAATCCCTTTGACAAGAGAAATCTGACTTTTGTCAGAAATATTTTTTTCACATGTGCAAAAGTAAAAACATGTTATGGACGCCATATTGGATTTTTATACAAATTTGTGAGGAAGCCTCTAGAACCATGACCTAAAAATAAATAGTCTTCAGAAAACGTTAACTTTATGCAATTATATTTTATCAATAATGATTATTTTCAAAAATTTAAACTTGATTATTTAAAGAAATAAAATTATAACAAATACGTTTTTAGTTTGGATATTCTACAGAACATGCTTTGATCTATTTATAGCCAAATTAGTTTATCTGTGTGATAATGTAAATACAAATTTGTTTTCAAAACATAAAAAAGACACAAACTAAGGATGGTAGATAATAATTCATATAAATATTTTAGGACATTTAATCTATTTTAATAGAAAAAGGATTTAAAAACTGCAAACAAATTTAATCATTACATAATCAGCTGATATTTTTTTTACACAAACATCGTGTTGATGGAACTGTTGAAAATCACTTCATAAATCCACCAGCCCTTTCACACAGCTAGCAATTGTCAGTGTTATAAACATCTCATGATACAAATCATATAGTAGAGTAATTTATTTATAGAGGTTTTAAATTCATGGCTTTTGGTTTTCTCTACAAAGGTTTGACCATGGAAGTATTATATTGACAATATAATACTTCCATGGTTTGACGAAAAAAAAAGATATACTGTTTTAAGATCTTTTAATATTTTCATGCAAATTCTGATAAAAAAAAGAAAAAAAAAGAATTTGCCTACCTACCTACCCACACCCAGTCATCATGGGTCGGGTTTGGGCAAACTGAAATATTTTTAATTGTGGCCTAATACAGGATTTTCACTTCTGGTATCAATATTTTTAAAGTTTAGGCCGAAATAAATAATACATGTTTCCGCTTATCCTACCAACCCTAACAGTTTTTATGCCATTTTGGAACAAGCACTGATAGAGTCAAACTGATTCCCTAGTAGAAACCAGCTAAAAAATGTTTTTAAAATAAAATATATTGCCTATAGCTACAGTCTACCTACCCTTTTTTTTTTTACAGCACATTAGTAGAATTTACACATGTAATAATTTTTTTTTTTGCCATATCAAATTTAGACACATTTTGGTCCCTAATGATTAACAGGGACACAGCTTTAAGTAAGGGATAATTCTTTTCAACAGGGACCCAGATCAGATATAAGATGTAAAGCCCTATTTTTAGACATGTTAGAAGGAAAGTAGCCATTTCCTAACTCTGATTTTCTAATTATATAAAATGAGATTTACACTTCAACAATGTACAGATAGGGGTAAATAAGGCACTAAAGAGCAACAAGTTGAGAACATATAGATTTGACAAATACTTGGGTTTTCCTTTGCATGTCAACATGATCTGATGAATTTGTTTTTTTTAACCCTTTAATTGTCACTTGACATAATTATGCGAATGTAAATCTGGTTATAATATTGGAATATACAAATTTCATTTACATAAATAATTCTTACAATGCATCGAGGTAAAATATCAAAAGATCAAACCAAAACTACATGAATTCTTACAGTGTCTGGAAATTTTCTAGGGGAAATCCAGCTTTCGGTTTCGTTTTTAACTACTTACTTCCTTTTTCTATTTTTAGAACTGAACTTGAAATCATAATTTGCTGCACATCTATGCATTAATTTGAGTGAAGTTTTCATTTCTTTGAAACCAGTTGTATGATTTAATCTTGCAGTGTAAATAATAACTCAAGTGCTTCAATAAATAAAGGCGCAAAACCGTGGTTTTGTCCTCTTCGAAAACTACATATGGGTCCCAGTTTTCCCGCGGAAAATAATACTATGGTGTTGCTAAATTCATAGAATCATTTTCGTGCGAGTAGCTCTACTATATTTCTATATTTTGTAAATACAGGGGCGGATCCGATCCTGCCATTTATCCAAAAGGGGGCAAACCTAGGATAAAAGGGGGTTCAAACCATATGTCCTCTGGGCTCATTCAAATACATTAATCGTCCAAAAAAGGAGGGTTCCAACCCTGAACAAGAAAACACTAAAAGTTTTGAAAATAATTTTTGGTGTGTTTTTCTTGACCTATTATGTATATAAAGTAACTTTGTTATTGAAATTTATTCAATAAATATCAATAATGATCAAATAATTGTTATGAAACAAAATGTCAAAGGGGCTTCAACGCCGGAAGGTGCCAAGAAATACAGTACCTGGCCAAAAGTATTCATCACCTGCATTTTTTTGCTAGATATATTTCATATAAAAACACATTTTTTCAAAAAAATATTTTGAGGGCATTTATGGTTGGATTTTTATCAACAAGGCCTTAAACATGTTAAAAGACATTATAATTGTATAAAGTATATGTTCGTTTATTTGGTAATAGTTTTGTCTTCTGGTGTTTTTTTCTTCTCTTGATGTAAACCGTGACATACAATGAATTTTTATAATTTAATTTTGTTGAATGTATAGCAAATTTCTGAGCAGAAAAAAATATTTGTGTTTATCTTGTAAAAAAAATGAAAATGATCCACAAAAAAACATTAACCAAATAAACAAATACACCTGTGACAATTCTGCTTTTATTGGTATCAAGTTGCTTAAAATCTAACCAAAAATGACCCCAAAATATTGTTTTGAAAAATGTAGTTTTACATACAATATATAGCGAAAAATCTCAAGTGACGAATACTTAAGAACTAATTCATGGGAGCTTGAATACATTTTTTTTTATATTCAAGCTCCCATGAATTATTTCGATTCTAATAGGACAAATACTACAATTCTTTGGATCGAAGCGCTCTAGGTAAAGGCACATATTTGCCGTTACCATAAACACCGTGTATCATCAGTACAGCGGATATTAATTGGTACTAACCAAGCGGGCGTGATCGATTTTAACCTCAAACGGTAACGAAAATCTTTGTTGTGTTCACATAATATCAATGTGTACCTCAATCTAAACATAATTATTGTTTTAAGAAATGATTTGGTCGTACTAGGTTGATGATAAAAAATGTCTCATTATTTCACCAAAACAAGAACAATTACTAAAAACATGTCAAAGAAGTTGGCACTCGTCTCATCCGATATAATTCTATATCCATTACAACTCTTTTTCTGATAGAGAACCACTGTGCGTATGTAATAAGTATAATGGTATCAATAATTGGCATTGAAATCTTTCATGCATATGTTTTTTTTTCGATATTTTATTCCGAAAAGAAGCGTTGTGTACGGTGTTTAGCTGAGCACATAAATCCTTCTGTACGGTGCATAGTTAAGTTGCTGTATACCGTACACAAAAACAAAATGTTCATACTCGTTTATTAATTTTTTCAAATTCCAATAGTGGAAAAAATTTGACTTTAAAAAAAATATTTTGTCTTTTGACATATGAATTTGAATTTAATACGGAAATTTGTTGTTTATTCAAAATGTAAAACAAGAATTTCTTAAAATTTTTTTTGTCTATTTTCACTCACTTTAACGAAAGCACACTCTGTATTATTTAAACGAAGTGGTTACAACATTTGTAAATTTAGATTACATTCAATTTGATACTTTCATGATTTTCCGAATTAAAATGCTTTAAACTTCCAATCGTAAAGTTTCGGAGCCATTCTAAGTCAGTATTTCTTATACATTAACTTTAATGAGGATTTTAAACTTTGCATTATAAAAATAAAATTGAGAATGGAAATGGGGAATGTGTCAAAGAGACAACAACCCGACCAAATAAAAAACAACAGCAGAGGGTCACCAACAGGTCTTCAATGTAGCGAGAAATTCCCGCACCCGGAGGCGTCCTTCAGATGGCCCCTAAACAAATATATACTAGTCCAGTGATAATAAACGCCATACTAATTTCCAAATTGTACACAAGAAACTAAAATTAAAATAATACAAGACTAACAAAGGCCAGAGGCTCCTGACTTGGGACAGGCGCAAAAATGCGGCGGAGGTAAACATGTTTGTGAGATCTCAACCCTCCCCCTATACCTCTAACCAATGTAGAAAAGTAAACGCATAACCTGACATGCCAGCTCCAGACTTCAATTAAACTGACTAGATATGTCCTATTTTCGGTGCAAAATATAGTTAGCATGCATTTTGTGTCCGGGGATACATGGACACGTATATATAGAACTATATAAACAGATAAACAATCAATGTCTATTATAGTGGTTACAGTACTCAGTGTTATATAAAACTTGTGATTTAGGCGGACACAGCTGGACACAACGGTATTTCTATATAAAACTTAAAAATCTGCTGGCTACAGGTGGACACAGCTGTACACAGTACTAATCCTATATAAAACTTATGAATATGGGGCTACAGGCGGACACAACTGGACACAACGTTATTTATATATAATACTTCTGAATATGGGGGCTACAGGCGGACACAACTGGACACAACGCTATTTCTATATAATACTTCTACATATGGGGGCTACAGGCGGTCACAACTGGACACAACGTTATTTCTATATAAAACTTCTGAATATGGGGGCTACAGGCGGACACAACTGGACACAATGCTATTTCTATATAATACTTCTACATATGGGGGCTACAGGCGGACACAACTGGACACAACGTTATTTCTATATAAAACTTATGAATATGGGGGCTACAGACGGACACAGGTGGACACAACGTAATTTCTATATAAAACTTCTAGAAATGAGGGGATACAGGCGGACACAAGTGGACACAACGTTATTTCTATATAAAACTTCTAGAAATGAGGGGACACAGGCGGACACAAGTGGACACAACGCAATTTCTATATAAAACTTATAAAATATGCTGGCTACAGGTGGACACAGCTGGACACAACGTTATTTCTATATAAAACTTCTAGAAATGAGGGGATACAGGCGGACACAAGTGGACACAACGTAATTTCTATATAAAACTTATAAAATAAGCTGGCTACAGGTGGACACAGCTGGACACAGTGCTATTTCTATATAACACTTCTAGAAATGAGGGGACATAGGCGGACACAAGTGGACACAACGCAATTTCTATATAAAACTTCTAGAAATGAGGGGACACAGGCGGACACAAGTGGACACAACGCAATTTCCATATAAAACTTATAAAATATGCTGGCTACAGGTGGACACAGCTGGACACAACGTTATTTCTATATAAAACTTCTAGAAATGAGGGGATACAGGCGGACACAAGTGGACACAACGTAATTTCTACATAAAACTTATAAAATAAGCTGGCTACAGGTGGACACAGCTGAACACAACGTTATTTCTATATAAAACTTCTAGAAATAAGGGGATACAGGCGGACACAAGTGGACACAACGTAATTTCTATATAAAACTTATAAAATAAGCTGGCTACAGGTGGACACAGCTGGACACAGTGCTATTTCTATATAAAACTTCTAGAAATGAGGGGACATAGGCGGACACAAGTGGACACAACGCAATTTCTATATAAAACTTCTAGAAATGAGGGGACACAGGCGGACACAAGTGGACACAACGCAATTTCTATATAAAACTTATAAAATATGCTGGCTACAGGTGGACACAGCTGGACACAACGTTATTTCTATATAAAACTTCTAGAAATGAGGGGATACAGGCGGACACAAGTGGACACAACGTAATTTCTATATAAAACTTATAAAATAAGCTGGCTACAGGTGGACACAGCTGGACACAACGTTATTTCTATATAAAACTTCTAGAAATGATGGGATACAGGCGGACACAAGTGGACACAACGTAATTTCTATATAAAACTTATAAAATACGCTGGCTACAAGTGGACACAGCTGGACACAGTGCTATTTCTATATAAAACTTCTAAAAATGAGGGGACACAGGCGGACACAACTGGACACAACGTAATTTCTATATGAAACTTATAAATATGAGGGGACACAGGCGGACACAAGTGGACACAACGTAATTTCTGTATAAAACTTATAAAATATGCTGCCTACAGGTGGACACAGCTGGACACAGTGCTATTTCTATATAAAACTTCTAGAAATGAGGGGACACAGGCGGACACAAGTGGACACAACGCAATTTCTATATAAAACTTATGAAAACTGCTGGCTACAGACGGACACAGCTGGACACAACGTTATTTCTATATAAAACTTCTAAAAATGAGGGGACACAGGCGGACACAAGTGGACACAAACGTAATTTCTGTATAAAACTTATAAAATAAGCTGGCTACAGGTGGACACAGCTGGACACAGTGCTATTTCTATATAAAACTTCTAGAAATGAAGGGACACAGGTGGACACAAGTGGACATAACGTAATTTCTATGTGAAACTCATAAAATCTGCTGACTACAGGTGGACACAGTGCTATTTCTATATAAAACTTCTAGAAATGAGGGGACACAGGCGGACACAAGTTGACACAACGCAATTTCTATATAAAACTTATAAAATATGCTGGCTACAGGTGGACACAGCTGGACACAGTGCTATTGTCGTGTAATGTTGTGATTTTACACTATTGTTTCAGTTAAGGGTATAGCTTGGTACTCTTTAGAAACATTTTGAAAGTTATAACTCATTTGTTTGCATCTGTCCCAAATTAGTAACCAAGTATTTTCGGTGTATGTTGTTTGTTGTTGAGTACATAAGTGTTTCTTGTTTCAATGGTTTTACACAAGTAGGATATTTTTGTGGCACTTTATATCTTTCTGTTAGGTGTGAGCTGAAGCTCTGTGACGAATACCTAACATGACTATTGTTTTCATTAACAAATTGAGACCTGGAAGGTGAAATATCTCATTGGCACTAACATTTTTTTATATCTATTTTCACTTTGACATCTTCTTGTCAACATATAATGTGACTTGTAGAGTCTAATAGGCATCATACCACATCTTTCTATATCAATAAAGGAACTGTACATTGACAATGATTTAAAAAAAAAGACAACTTAGGTTGTAGTAATCTATATTACTGTGGATTCATTATGATTCATTGGATACCAATTTTCGTTGATTATGTGGGGTACACCCACAGGCATTTGTTTCTGTCAATATGGGGTTTACTATCCATACCCAGTACAAAAAAACACGCATAATGTTGACAATGATAAAAAATTTGAAACTAAGGTTTGTAGAAACCTTTATTACCTAAATTTCTGAAAAGATTAATTTCTATTTAAATTAACTTATGTAAGGTACATGGGAAAAGAAAATGATAATCTAATCTACATTCTATTTTATTGTTGATAATGATATAAGTTTCAAAACAAAGGTTTGTAGATTTCTATATTTATACTTAGCTTTTAATCAATTTCAGTTATTTCATTATAAATAAACTTTTGTTATGTACATGGTTAAACAATCTAGCACTGGACAAAACCTATTGGCTTAAGGAAAAGGATAATGTTGACAATGATTTAAGAAAATGAAAAAAAGTTTGAAGAAATTTATATTTCTTAATTTTCAGAAAAATGAATCTTTTTCTTACAATAAATTAATTTAATTTATGTACATGGTTAAATAATCTAGCATAGAAAAAATATACAATTGGCTCCAGGAAAAATGATAATTTAATCTACAATATTTCTTAATGGTGTTTTTTACCACTTAATCTTCACTAAATTGTGTTCACAATGATGAAAAAAGGAACAAAGTCTGTAGAAATCTCTATTACCTTATAAATAAATAATTTAAAAAAAAAAAATAACTTAACTTATGTTATGTACATGGTTATATAAATATCACAGGGTCAAATATACAATTGACATAAGGATGTTCACTACTATATTTTAAAATAATAGACTATAATATAGTGTCAGCACATGAAATAAAAAAAGTAAAAAACAGAAAACAAAGATGTGCTTTTTTTCTAGATTTTTAGCCCTTGATTATTATTGGTGAAAAATAATTATCCTCTGTATTTTTTTTTCTACCGTTGGCCCTTTCTTCTATCAAAACAATGAAAATACAACCAGAATTTTATAAGCTATACAAAGAAGACATTTCAAAATATATGATATTTAATTATGGACCGAACAGTTGGGTTCAGTGTCCAAACTTTTACATTGCACTTCATTAGAAAATTTTAAAAACAATAGAGGTGAACATCCTTCAATATATTTTGTAACGCTAACAACATCATTTTATTAATATAATCTAAATGATTGTCTCAAATATCACATATGTCTAGTGTTCTATATATAATAGTCTGTCAGTTTTGACGTAACACCTTTGCTGCTCCTACTGCTGCTTCTTTGTGAATTGGTAATGGGTTTCTTCTTCACAACTAATGGCAACAATGTTAGTGTTTTCCTTTTCTGTTGACCTTTCTTGGGTATTTCGGGTAGTGGCTCTTCAGGAAGATGAGGTTCTGGTTGTTGTGGTTGATGTTGTTGTGGATCTTGTTGTTGTTCTTCTTCATCATCATCTATTTCCTCAACAATGGCTGGTCTATCTGCTGGTCTCTCCCGGTCAAATACAAACTTTGAATTCCAAATTTGATAAACAATATAAAGAAAAACAAAGGCAGTGGCAGAGAAACAGTAGAAAAAAAGGAAGAAAGATACAAAAGAAGTTGGGTTGAATAAGGACTTAGAATCTAACAAAAACAGCTCAAAAATTAAAATGAGGACAGATCTGTGACTGTTTATCAAATTTGGAATTTGAAGTTCTTCTTTCTTTAAGCTTTTTTTTGTTAGGTTTTATAGGTTTTTATTTTAAGATGGTCCAACTTCCGCTGATCAATTTTTAATTTCAGATTCAGCCAGTATTTGCGGGTTCTCTCATTCGAAGTCTCTTTCTATGAATCATTTCTTCTAGAAAATTTTGCCCTGCTTATTTCAGCAAATCTAGTAGATGTTTTAAGGAATGGAAGGTTTACCAAAAGTTTCTTCATTTTACTAGCTGTCTTTCAATTATCTGTCCTAAAAATAAAGCTAATTTTCATATTTTTCTTAAATTGTTAAATTCATGTCAGGAGTGTGACGAATTACATCTGAATGGTTAATCCTTGAAACATCTTTAAATATACCATTTTAAATCAAAATAATTGTTCTATTTTGTACAAAATTCATTTCCTCACTTTCCTATATGATATTATAGTTGTACACACTTATTTCCTTTGATAAATTTGCATTACTCAGTGCACAAAAAATAGAAAAATGACTAATTAAAACTGATTGTGCCAAAACAATCATGATAAATAACACATTTAAGAGGTAAATGATATGAATATTACTTGGTTTTAACATTTCTTACACAAAGAAACTTGTGGAACTTGTTCTTGTGAAATTATGAATTGACAGAAAATGCCTTAAAAAAGCGTCACACTTCTGACATATATAATGCACTCCCACATCTATGATATAAACATATCACAGTGGTAATGATTTTTTTTCTTTTCTTTGGAATAGCCACTTCTGAAAAATAAAAAAAATAAAACATTTAAGTCCTTTGTATTCTTTGGTAGATGTTTAAAGACAGTTGTCACACTCCTGACATTTTGGGGTGCCTCTCTTTGTTCTTTTTTAAATGGTCCTAAAAAGAAAGTTCTGTTCTATGGGTAAAGATATCAGAAATTGAAATCAATGATATAGCAATGTGTTTAGTGATTTTTTGTGAAAGTTTAAAGCATTTTTCAATCTTTATAAAATATGTCAGGAGTGTGACAAAATACTGAAATTAGAAGGCTTTTTCTACATACAATTACATTAAAACGGTACAATGAAATGACATTTTGTTTTTTGCAAATGATCACAAAATCTCAGGGCTTTCAAAGTTTACTATTGTAACTGAAATATATTAAGATTCTTTTTATTGGCAAAAACTTCAATCACTAGTTACTATTATTTTTTTCAAATTAAGCTATTCAATTTGATTGTTATTATATGATTTAGCAGTAAAGATGGAAATTTTGGTTTTAAAATTTTCCTTTTTATATTTACTTTCATTTGGAAAAGGTCTGAGCAATGTTTTCTTGACTGTTTTATTACCAAACTTGTTTTTAAGTAGTATGGTTTCTGTTAAATATTTTTGAGATGTATGCTATTAAAATTTAAGATTATTCAATGTGTCTGTTTCGTTCGGCCTGAAACTTTGGAATTATAAAATTTAAAGTATTGGTAATAGGGCAAGACAAAAAGAAATACAAAATATTAAGTTTGAAATTGGACCCCCCATGTCACACTTTTGCTTCATTTTTTTTAAAATGGCCCTTATGTTTAAAATGCATAAAGGATAATGTAGAAAGATCTTAACATGATCCAAGTTCCATATATGGGATGTCATGTGACTTCTTGTAATAGGTGTAACACAATCAGTCACTGTCCTATTCTTTTTTCAAATTTATTTGTTTGTTTACCACTTTACAATTCATATTAATAGTAATTCAATAACTAAGGTTATCTTTTACATTTTTAATGTACCAATTCTCAAACAATGCTAGAATCTGACATCAGTTACTATTCTTTTTTTATATTCCAGTGAAAGAGCAAGTAAAAATTCAAGTAATCATATTAATTATTTTTAGAGACATCTTAATCTAGAGATCTTTTGCATGTTTATTTGGTTGTTTAGATATATGTTTATCTCATAGACAAAAAGTCATTGTTTTCCTTAGATATACAATTCTAAATATCAGGTAGATTCAAAGATAGAGAAGGGACCATAAGACTTGCATGTAAATGAATTATACATGAATATTGTTCTCGTCGGATACAGGTCAATGTGTTAAACGTGGTACACAAATTTAGATATAACTTGAATTGCAGTGATTTAGAATATTTAGAATATTTTTACCAAAGTAAAAATGTAGTCTATATTGAGAAAATCATCAACACACAATTAGATATGAAAAAAATGTTAGCTCTGCAGGTGAATTCCATATATGGTATTCATCACATCATGTGACTTGTTTCAATAGGTACATACACAACCAATATCACATGTTAAATTAAAAACTTAAATTTGTATTTCTATACAAGAGATGTTTATTGTGTATTTTTATTTGTCTTATACTACACATTTTTGATTTGTTTTGATGATCCAGATGAGGTACACTGCCATTGATGGCAACATCACACCACGGACACTATTTACAACCAATTTGTAAAAGAGCCAATTCCAAACTATCAATTTACCCTCATATTTAAATAATCATATCAATTTCACAATTCTTTAAATTTCAAAAAGGGTCCATCATGATTTTATAGTTATAACTACTTCGAGTTAGATGAAACTACTACTAGTAGTTTATAATATCAGTGGCGTAGCTGGGTCATTTTTACGTGTACGCCCGAACCTTGGCGAGGGATATGAGGGGTGCCAACCGCTCAATGTCAAAGCATCTGTTGGTAGTGGGTTCGAAAGGGACGAAGCCCCCGAAAGCTATAGAGAATGAGATGCCATATGATTCCTGTCAGTAAAAAATCATTGATAACAACATACTTTTGAATATAAATGGTTTATTTTTTTTTTTGGTTAAATTTTGTAATATGTTAACTTATTCATCGTGTTAAACTGGAAGCTAGCCCAAATGGTCATTGGTTTTAGAGAAAACGTCCAAACCAATATTACTTTTAGATACGTTTAAATGGTGCCGTGAGTGAGCATATAATCAACAAAAGCATCTTTTAATGAACACGAAAAAAATATTTCTAAGAGGTGCAATATAAAAAAATTCTGGAACACCTAGGATTTCTTCCACAATTTAAAGGGATTTGAAAAAAAAATTGTAATTTTCTTTTGATATTGTTTTCTTGATCTGGAATATTTCACGACAATCTATGCAGGTTTATAAATTGAGCATGTAATTGCGTAAAGAAGAGTCCGGCTATCTGTCTATCAGAAAAGAACCGAAAAATGAACGAAAACAAATGCTTTAGTCATAGAAAAAGTTTATTCGACATTTTCATAAATTTCGATGAAGGTTCGACAAGTAGAAGAAATAACAAAATGTAAGCCCACTTATTAATTGCAGAAAGAAATACATTTTATCCTTAAAATGCGGGAAAATTAAAGATATAATTGCATTATTATATTGTTCTAAATACTCTTTTGATCATAAACAGTTTCAGTACAACTTTCGTAAAATTTCACGGTCGGAGTCATTTAAAAGAATTTATCCACATTCGGAACCTGAATATTGACGCCGCTTTGTCTCGCTTTTGGGACATAAATCACATTCTCGACAAAAATACAAACAGCATATCGAATCTGAGCAGATAGTGAATTGCTTTGAATATAAGAAAAGAAGGTAGAATTCATAGTGGATTCAGACTTTTACAAAAGATTCGAACAAATATATTAAATGATCTATTTGAGTAAAGTTAGTCCCTTTTTATTCAAAATTACAATCCATTACAAAAAGAAGCACAAGGCTGATATGCTTTTGATTAGATTTTCTTATTCTATGTCGATTATTTGTTATATTTTCAAAATTCAAGTGTACGCCCGGGCGTTTTGACGTAAACGTAGCTACGCGCATGAATATACAGATATATGCAGAAATAAGCCTACTAGTAGTTTAGAATATATGCAGAACTAAGCCCACCTTGGCTGACAAACTTACTTTTATTTTCATATTAGGAAGGATTCCCAGAAAAAAAAGCCTTTCCAGGAGTTTCCAGACGTCATAATTATTTGGACAGTCAATAACAGACTTCCCTGTGTCTCCCTGTGTTATGGACTTAGCGTCGTATAGATTTACCATGACGAGCGATTTAAATTTGATTTATATAAAGATTAGATTAATATATAAAGTCCCTTGATATAGCTATAAGACATTACCCGTTAAACAGCATGTTTCTGTAAAAACAATATTTAAAGAAGTATTGTTGTGCCGATATGGTACAAATAAGTAAAGTGTATGTGTAATAAACAGAATACCTTTAATATCTGTAAATCTCTGTATATCTGATGAATCAGTAGACAGCAATATAATAATACATGTGGTTAATACAGTAAACGGAAGTAGAAGAGAATCCTCGTGACGTCAGTCGTCCAGAGGTATTGCTTGGCATACTGTAAGATATGGACTGGTTCTTCTATGTATACATAAGCGGCACCACATCCGTCCCCTTCATGTAGAATCAGTCACATATTTAAACTAAAAAATAAACCTAAAAACAAGATAAAATACAGCCAAGAATTTAACGCTAGTTCATAACTCTCTGATGTTGCGGGTAATAGTTAGAGATGCAAATTAAAACACTCTGTATGAAAATCAGTTTCTGTATAAAATATTGAGTTGATTAAGAAACTCAAAGTCATCCATATCAAAAGAAACGCATATACATATATCGGAACCTTCCTGGTACTGATAAAACTATTTACAGAATCTATCAAAATCTCTATTATTGAAAAATTGCTAACGAGGCCTAGGGCCCCAGCTAGCTGGCTCTTGTCTTAACTTTGGGATACCGTAGAATCGGAGGGCATTATCATTAGCCATCCAGTTTAAAATGTTCAACGGAATGTTTCTGCGCTGACTCACTGCCAAAGCAACATCTATCAAATTCCAGGGATGGTTCACCTCACAACATGACCTTGGCGAAAGAAACGGGGCATCTGACTCAAGGATTAACTGATGTGGTAAGATCCTTGAGATCGCATCACTGTTTGTGTTCGTGTCCTTTAGAAACTTGCCCGTGATTCCAAACACAACATTAGGAAGGTTTTGCCATTCTCTCAATTCCTCAATACTACCATCAAAGCAATGGCGATGATAGTGCAATTCAGCAAAACCACTGCGAATGATGGCCAATACACGGGCTGCAGCATCACCACTACCTCTATCACGACAGTGCAAGATGACAGGCAACTGTCGACGTTGTGCGATCTGCAGCATCTCCAACAAGGCTTTTTCCTGACAGTCCCACATTCGCTGTTGACATTGCTGTGGAGTGTGACATCGCTTGCATCCACACCTGGATGTGAAGTCAAGGCCTATTTCGCCGACTGCTACGCACTTGTAGTTTCCCAACAGGTGGTCCAAGTCCTCAAGTTGCTTGTGACTTACTCCTTTGGCAGCAATATGGGGATGTATTCCGAATGATACATACACTGACTTTGCAGCTCCAACTTGTACTGACCAGCTGTCCCAATGTTCTGGGAATACATAGTTGGCAACTCCGTAGTAAAAGGTGTTGTTATGCTCAGCCGGAGATATTCGTGAGCTCATATGTAAAAATGTGTTAAAATGTAGTCTCTTGAGGATTAAGTCTAAATGAAAATGACTGTCTACAAAGACAAATGGCTCTAGAAGTACTGGTACAGTGTCTACAATCCATGCACCCTCGTAAGTAACAAATTTATCACAGGATAACAGAGACTGTTGTTGAGCAGGTCCTACTCTGCGTAATAGGCTAGTCATAATCTCCCAGTTGGTCAGACTGATGACATGGTTGGGAGGGTTAGCACTGATGTGCGACAGGCGGTCAGGACTATAGTTCTGTGCATAGAACACCAGTAGCTGTTGCTCTTGGTCACTGAAACCACTGGTGACGGTTTCATGTAATTGCCGGTCAAGTACATACTGTAACAAGCCTTCGAGATCTGTTAAGCCAAACCACGATTTAACAAGGTGAAGAGAGCCACTCACCAACTGGCACCACAGATGAAGGTGTTCTTCATCAAAGAAACAACCAATCCTATGTTCCTCTGTGTGTCTCCTGGCTAGAGAAGATGCCTGGATTTCCTGCTCACAGCAATCCCAACAGGCAGTAGCACCCGACCAAAACCATGGAAGGTGTCTCTTGAGGACATGACGGCGTGTCTTTTCCCTGGACACCATCCCACATATTGGACACTGCCGTAATCTGTTTTTCGAGACTGCTACCGCACCGCTTCTCTCCTCATCGATCTCACTATGGTATATACCAATACTAGTTTCTACACCCACACTGCTGTGTGTCTCAACAGGGCCTAGGGCCCCAGAAGCTACACCAGCAGTCTGGTAATCTGGACCTACTTCTTCAGCTGGACCTACTTCATCTGGACATACGTCTTCATCTGGCCCTACTTCATCTATAACCATTAGATCTGCCACGTCAAGATCGGTACAATCGGATTTACTTTCATGCCACTCGCTGTGTGGACTCAGTGACAACACATCCTGGTCTGAACGAGACCCCTCTTCCATCCTAGAATGAGAGGAAATCAAAACATAACATGATTAGAAATACAATAGCGAAAATGATGCACATTTATTACTAAGTACGAACACGCAAAAATAAATATATACATATATACATATGAAATTATCCCACACAATATCTATTACGTTTGGTATCGTAGTGGGCATCTGATTGGCCTACCATACCTGGATGTGTGCTCAGAAGACAGAGAGGCCGAGGGCCTCTTCTCGTCATCTGTGCTGCTGAGTTCGGCATCTACAATGTCCCCACTGAAACCGTTATCTGAACTTGAAATTTCCCCCAGGTCTAAATTTTGAGGTTCATCAATGCTATTACTAGTAGCATCTAAAGCGGTAACTGTATCACACTGGGGCCCCTGATCCAGTTCTTGTGTCAACGGAGTATGGGTATAGGACGGGTCACCTAATGACTGGGGTAAAACAACACTATCAAAAGTGGGCTGATTTGCATCGAACATGCCCTGAACATTAAAGTCAACACCATAGGGTATTGTATCATCAAGATCATCCCAGCTCTCATCCATTTCACTTTCAGCTTGGAATAACGCATGCCTTAGTCTTTTGATCCAGGTCGGAATATCCCTGTCGTTGCAAAGTTTCAACTTGTCATGGTGCACTACTGAGTCTCCTTTTCTTCCTCGGATAGTGTACAATGGGGGTCTACTAGACACGACAAGAAACGGTCCACACCATGGTGATTTAAGCTTCCTGCTCTGCCCGACTTTTGTAGTTGAGTCTGCCTTGTACACCAAATCGCCTGGTTGATATTTATGTTCAACAACCCTGAGGTCATAATCCCGCTTTTGTCTTAGTTGCGAGGTGTGAAGACTGTGCCTTGCAAATTCGTGAATCTTTTGCATCCGACCGACTAAAGGTTTTACCCAAACGTTGGGGGTCATTCTGTTCTGACCGTACTGTGGCATGCCGAGGAGAAGATGAACAGGTTGAATAGTCTCTCTACCCAACATCATTTGATTCGGCGTAAATCCAGTTTGCCTATTCACCATTGAGTGCATTGCCATAGACAAGAAAGGCAAGTCTCTGTCCCAGTTACGACAATTCTTCTCAATAAAACATCTAATCATGGCCAATACAATGGTATTGTACCTCTCTACCTGGCCATTTGATGAGGGATGATACGGGGTTGTTCTGGTTTTGGCAATTTCCAAGGCATCACATAGTGTTTTAAATAAGTCACTGTCAAAGTTTCGTCCTTGGTCAGTGTGGATTTCCAAGGGACACCCAAATGTCACCACGAAATGCACAATAAATTTCTCAGCAATCAACTTCGCAGTCTGTTCAGGTAACGCAGCCATCTCTACCCATTTTGTGAACTGATCCACCATCATCAAAACATAATTATTACCGCTATTACTTGTATTAAAAGGTCCAAGAATATCAAGATGTACTCTCTCCATCGGATACCCAGCGTGGAACTGCCCAAGTGGTGCTCTAGGTTGCACATGCGCCTTTTTATTTTGACTACAGGTGGCGCAAGTACTAACATAATCGTCACAATCTTTGCGCATGTTATACCACAGGAAAGCCTGCTTTAACTTATCGAGCGTTTTTTTCTGACCCAAGTGTCCTGATGTTTTGGTGTCATGACAATTTTTAAGCACCTCTCCTTTTAATTCTGATGGAACAACTAAACAAAGACCTTGGCGTGCTGGACAACCTATGAATTTGTAGTATAGAACATGGTTAAACATGACAAAGCAAGGTCTACACAACCAAAGCGACCTAGTTGCCCTACTTTGCAAACGTAGTTCAGCCTGTGTTGGCTCGACGTCTTCCTCCATCCATTTTAATATTGGAGCCAAATCAGGGTCTTCTTGCTGAAATATCTTTAACTGTTCAGGTGGGTATTCAGGTGCCCAGTTGCTACATGGGTTGCCATCAGCATATGGTAAAGTATCGTCTAAATTTGGTGATGGATCTGAGTGACAATCCCCTGCCAGAGCCGTGGGCTCTTGGTCAGTGGACATGTCCTTGTCATTTTCAGCGACTACTGAAACAGTACGTACTGATGCTATCACTGACTTAGTAGCCAATGGAATCACATCGTCTACGTCATTTCCGAATCTGCTCCACTGTTCGTGAGCTCGTAGGCAATATTTGCAACCATGACATGGGAGTGTTGTGGGATCAAGTCCTGCCCAATAGCAGTCACATTCAGGAACATCGTCTGGGATGCGACTTAGACCATCAGCGTTACAATGCTTCTTTCCTGGACGATGGATGATCTCCATGTCAAATGATGACAATTCTTCCAACCATCGCGCTAGTTGTCCTTCAATATGCTTGAAACGCATCAGCCATACCAAACTGTTATGATCAGTGCGTAAAATAAAACGTCTACCAAGTAAGTAGTGACGGAAATGCCGACAAAACTTAACAACGGCCAGTAACTCTTTCCTTGTTGTACAATAACGACGCTGAGGCTTCAAGAGAACATGGCTTGCAAAGCATATAACCCTTTCCTCACCATTTTGTAATTGTGATAAAACTGCACCTATGGTGGTGTCAGATGCATCGGTATCTAATATGAATTTATCATTGGCATTAGGATATGTCAAGCAAGGTGCACTTATTAACGCCGTTTTTGACTGTTGGAACGCCTTTTCGTGACACTGTTGCCATTCAACTTCTCCTGTTTTGTGAGCAAGGTCGTATAGACATGCAGTCATTTCTGCATAATTGTGCAGGTGATCCCGGTGGTAATTGACAAACCCTAGGTATGACATGAGTTCTTTCTTTGACTTGGGAGTTGGCCACTTTTTCACTGCTTCTATCTTAGAAGGAGAAACGGAGATGCCATTAGCACTCACCAGTTTTCCTAAAAACTCAACTTCGGGCTGAAACAGTTGGCATTTCTTCGGTTTCAGCTTCAGGGTATACTGTCTAAATCTTTCAAATGCAGCCCTCAAATTAATGAGACCATCCTCGAAGTTGCGACCGAGAACCACGACATCATCAAGATAAACTAACACCTGTGTCCAAGTAAGTCCTCTTAAAACGAGTTGCATGGCCCGCTGAAATGTTGCTGGAGCGTTACAAAGGCCCATTCCCATTCTGGTGTGCTCGAACAACCCATATCTTGTAATGAATGCTGTTTTCTTTCGGTCTTCTGGCTCAAGCTCAATCTGATAATAGCCACTGGCAAGGTCCAATGTACAGAACGTGGTGGTGCCTTGGAGTGAGTCCAAGCAATCCTCAATAATAGGAGTAGGGAAGCAATCTTTTATTGTTCTGTCATTTAAAGCTCTGTAGTCAATGCACCAGCGCACGGTTCCATCTTTCTTTCTTACCAGCACTGGAACTGAGGCCCATTCAGAAGATGATGGCTCAATGACACCTGCTTGTAACATCTTGTCAAGGTGTTGCTGTTCGAGATCTTGGAATCCAAGAGGTGTTCTTCGCATCCGGTGTTTAACTGGAGCGTGGTCTTTTGTATCTATTTTATGCCGGACAGCTGTAAGGCAACCGAGATCTAGGTCGTGCTGTGCAAATACATCCTGGTATTCGATTAATAACTTCTTGAGTTTTAACTTATCTTCTTGACTAATCACATGCTTTATAGAACGTTCATACAGGTCTGTTAAATGGGATGGCAACTTAGAAGATTCTTCTTGGTTTAAACCTGGTGCCATGGGCACCTTGGTTTGTGTTTCTACGATGCCACGACGGACATCTGGAGTTCGAGTTTCACTTTCTTCCGAAGTCTCCTCCATTATACTGTCAATCTCTTCTAAATGACCTATCGGTGTACCCTTTTTAATACGTATGTAACGATTCCCATCATTTAAAATAGCTACAGGGCAAGATTTGCCTTTTCCGACAACATGCGAAACTAAAACTCCACTGGCAAGAGAGCATGGCTCCAAAATAAACTCTTGATCAGATCCTCTGTGTGTATCAATGCTAAGGATCATTTTTGAATTTGGCGGGACTGTGATTGTACGCTTAATGCAGACTTGTTGAGAAGCACTATCATCAGATCCAGTAACGAATGATGCAGGTATAACTCTGTTGTTAACTGTAAGTGATGGAGTGCTGAGGTTTATGACTGCACCAAGCGTATCCAGGATATCTAGACCTAGAATGACATCATCTGTAAGTGGTGCCCTGCACACGTCCCATCTTATTTCTAACCCATCTATATTCAGGAGTGTGTTCCTAATGATCTTGCCAATGACCAGTTGCTCGCCCAAACCACGTAGCGTCACTGTTTCGGAACATTCTATATTCTAGGGTATTAATTTATCGTTGACGAGTGTAATCATAGCTGCTGTATCAACAATCATACTTGCATTTTGTTGAAACACTGTTCCCCTTACTGCCAAACTTTTCCCAATCGTACGTCTTATAACAATATCAGACGAAGCCGTGGGCCTCGGTTCTGATTTGTCGGGTGGTATTTTCCCTTGGCCATGTGATTTTAGAGTCGAGTGTTGGCCTACCGGCTCGACCCGTTGGCATTTAACGACTCAGTTGTTGGATTAGAGCTAGGATAAGCTCTGTCGCCAGGTGAGGGAGACCGTTGTTTAAAGTAGCCTGGATTTCTAGAATTTGGACGTGGTGATGGTGAACGTTGACGCTGAGGACTAAATGACCTCTGTTGAGGACTATATGACCTTTGTTGGGGACTGTATGAACTTTGATTAGGAGGTGGTGTAGGTGATCGATACGCATTGTACTTAGGTGGTGTATATCTCTCAGGAGACCTACCACGTGTATGTTGATCAGAAGAAAGCATCACCTCTGTCAATTTGGTCACAAGTTGAGTCAAGTTCCTTACTTCCTTTTCCAATGGACTATTAACAGTACTAGCACTTTCTTTATCTTGTGATTTACCAGCGCTATCAGCAAATGAGACCTGTCTGTGAGCAAAATTTGGACTTCTAGATCCATAAATAGCCTTCTGATTTGCTATGGACGTTTTCATGATTTTCAACGCCTTATTGATGGACTCTGGGTTTCTTTCTATCACGTGACGGGCAGCCTCCTTGTCCTTGCAACCTCTGAGGAATGCCTCTGTGCCAATTTGATCAATGACAGAATTGTCACATTTATCATACCCATCCATTGCAATAAAATGGACCCGTTCAGCAAACTCCTCCAGTGTTTCACTGTCTTGCTGCCTCACATACTGCAACTGACGTCTTGCTGATACAGGTTCGTCCTTTTTGCTGAAACGCTGTTTCAGTGCTTTCCTTAAAGCCTTATAGTCATCATCGATGTTGACCTTTCTTGCATATTCTAAAGCCACATCAGCTAGACAGTCCAATAGTCGGCAAACTTTCTTCCTATTTTCCCATTGTCTCCTTCCTGCTGTTCTTTCAAACTGATAGATAAAGGCTTCCCACGTAAGAAAACCTCTTCCTGTGAAAACTTGCATTTTAGGAAGCTGGGGACTTCTACTCCTGTCTCTCGCCCCAGAGTTTTCCTGCCATCTAGAGTACTCCCTATCAAGAGAGGAGTCTGACGAAGAGCTGTGACTTCTTTCCTTTTGCTTTTTAGTGCGTGATCTTGATGACCTGCTAGTGTCAATTTGCATTGGTGACGGGCCTGTCGATGCGACTGTTGTCATCACAGGGGTCATAAACGCAGGCGGAGGTTGTTGTATCATTGATCCTATATGAGGGTACAGAGCTGGTCTTCTCTGTACTAAGGATGCTGCATATGATTCGCTACTTGTAGCTGGTGCTACGTGTAAAGGTGTACTAACATTGATACCCTGAGATACATATGGCGTACCAACATAGGACGGTGCAAAAGTAGCCGTTGCTGGAGTTGTGTAATGTTGGGGTTTATATTCAGTGGATGCTCCTTCTATGCCTTTGAATGGATGTTGTGTTACCATTCCTGAGGTTGTCCCGTGCAGAGCCGAGGGCCCTGGCACACTTCCCTTGTCACTCAGTAGTGGCAACGAACCTTGCATATGATAAATCTCCTGCTCACTACCAAATATTTCTGGCATACCTTTGCCCTGAGACTGTTGAAACAACACTGTGTTGTGCAGAGCCGAGGGCCCTAACACATTACCTTTGGCACTCGATACTGGAGTTGCACCTGCCTTAGATTCAGGCGGTGTAGTGTGATCAAATGACATAATTGGTGAGAGACCAAATGTTGGAGGCTTATTTTGCAGTAATGGAGTACTGGCAATATACGGAATAGCTTCAGATTTCTGTTTAACAGGAGTATCCATAGAAGGGAGCTTGACTTCCTTATTCCTCTTGTCAATCAAAGTGCTAACACTTGATGCCATCTGCTGAAATGAACCTGGGTGTTCAAATGCGCTCTTAAATTGCACAGTACTTGCCTCATCATTAGCAGCAGCCATCTTGTCTAGCCGTCTTCCCAAGGCATTAAACTTATCCGATGTTAACTCTTCCAAACGTTTACCGTTAGCATCAATCTTCTCGTCAATTCTCTGTTCTGACCGTTGCACTTGTTGGGATATTGCCACTATGTTTTCTGAACTGATTTTTGTTGCTTCTTTTTGTTCGGCTTTTACTCAAGGCAAATAAACCTCAAAATCACAACTTTTATGTGTGACTCAAGACATAAACAATACAGCTTTTTTATAAAAGCTACTACTTTTACAATTTCAAAAATGCAGGCAACAAAATAGGGCAGAACTGGAACAGAGACTCAGCTGACACACTGTACTTTATTATACGGTGTATAATATGTTGCTCATAAATATTTATGAGTGTATATACCTTCTTTAATATAAAATATCAGTCCAAGTTCAGTATAAAATATTATACGAAACCAATCTACTGAAATGAAGACTGTTTCCGGTTTGCGTCTGCGCAATGGAGTTTTGCAGACAAATGACTTCCGTGAAGAAGGACCTAATGGCGATAACCGGAAGTTCCTAACCTTATCTGATGAAAAATATAAAATATAAAGATATCATACGTGCTAAACTGTAAAAATTTGATGCAATTAATCTACAATCAATCTGATGTAAATTTAGGGTAAGGCGCACGTAATGAATTTACAAAAAAAAATGAAGCATAAAAAGTTTTCAAATCTGCAAAGGCGCCCTCGTGGAGTCCGCCTCACTTGCTAAAAATTATAATTCGTTCTTTGTCGTACGACGCCAATGTTGTGCCGATATGGTACAAATAAGTAAAGTGTATGTGTAATAAACAGAATACCTTTAATATCTGTAAATCTCTGTATATCTGATGAATCAGTAGACAGCAATATAATAATACATGTGGTTAATACAGTAAACGGAAGTAGAAGAGAATCCTCGTGACGTCAGTCGTCCAGAGGTATTGCTTGGCATACTGTAAGATATGGACTGGTTCTTCTATGTATACATAAGCGGCACCACAGTATGTATCGGACATCTTGAATGTTGTGATGTGTTGCATTATACGCTTGCGCAAAATCATAATTTAGAACAGCATAACTTTAGGATTATCAAAACCCGATAATCTAATTCAAAGTAAGTTGGATATTATTTTCTGTGAATCGCCCTATTGATTATTTCTGATGCTATCGGAAATCTGCAAACTTATAATACATAATAATATTTCTGTGTCCGCGTGTCCGGACACAAAATGAATGCCAACTATATTTTGCACCGAAACCTTGCCACTAATGTGAAAACGCAGTAGCTGGATTTGAGTCAAAAGACACAATATTATGGACCGAAGAGCTTAACTCAGCCTTTACTAGGGCACAAAACGCACTTTCTACCAATCGTTCGATTGCTCTCCCTCGTCCAAACGACCAACTCTTGAGTGTTACAGACGGAGCTTTAAAATGCGGACTTGGAGCTACGTTGTACATTAACATTAACGACAAACTTCTTCAGTGCGAAACTTAGACAAGCTCAACGCCAGTGGTTACCATGTGAAATTGAGGCCTTATCAATTGCGGCTTCTATTAAACATTTTAGTCCGTACATTATTCCATCTTTATCTACAGCATGTGTTCTAACTGATAGTAAATCGTGTGTTCAAGCCTTTGAAAAGTTATGTAGAGGGGAATTTTCATCAAGCCCTCGAGTTTCTACTTATCTGTCGGCTGCGAGTCGCTTCCAAGTATCTATAAGACATGTTTCTGGATTAGCAATACTACCATCTGACTATTCAAGCCGTAACGCACCCAATTGTGACAATCCCGCCTGTCAAATTTGCCATTTTATACATCTTCAGGAGGAATGTGTTGAACGTCACGTAACAACTGCAGATATTCTAAACGGAACAGTAAAGCTTCCCTTTACAAGCAGGACAGCATGGCTCTCAAACAAGACCGAATGGTCTGACCTCCGGCGAACGGTTGCTCACTTACGACAGGGGACCAGACCCTCCAAGAAACTCACAAACATAAAGAACATACAGCGCTATCTAAATGTAGCTTCGTTAGCTAACAACGTAATGTAATGTAATGAACGTTGCACGAAAAATAAATACTTTTATTTGAACCTTTTGTGACTGAGTCACTGTCTTCTTATATTATTATATTAACTCTTTGTTTTACTTGATATTCCCGATTTAGTATACACATTTATGATATAATTGGTTTACGGGTTTTCAAAAAGTATTTCTTGACGATCCCTGCCAAGTGTTTGAATTTTATTTGAAAAATACTGAGCACGCAAAATAAGACTTTGAAAATCACGATGATCATGTACGTAAAATTAAATAAGCAGAACACGTTGAACGACGAGGCACCCGTCTTGCACGACTGAACGTCAAATAAAAAAGTAAAAGTACGTTGAACGTGAAATAAAAAACGGCGATCACGTTGCATGAAAATAACCCTTTACCACCCTCTTAACACCATTAACGCTTTCACTTGTCACAGCTCGACTGAATACACGTATTCGAAATCGAGGATTATCCGCAAGAGAAATGTGGACACAGAGAGATCAGTTTTTAAATAACCAAATACCTCTCACCGATCAAAACCTAATTATCGCTCAACACAACGATTAACCATTTAACCCCCAATCCCGCCTGTAGGCGTGATGGCGACAACCATTCTTTGATGGCCCGTATGACCCTCCATACCTTTTTTGAACTGCCCAACCTGAAATGTCATGATAGCAGGGACTTCAACCAAGCAGTTCATGGTCCATAAACTCTTCTCAGACGTCTGTTTATGAAAATATGACACTTTGAAAGCCGTTTAAGAGTTCAAAATCGTAAAAACGTAAAAAGTAGCCAAACTCAGGTGGGGTGAGCATCTTTTGATGGCCACTACGGAACTGGTAGTCATTGTAGGTCTCTTCTCTTCTTTTAGTTTCTGCACTCCATCATAATATTGATGACTATGTGCCGTGAATGCGTGGGTAAAATTTACAATTTTATATTTACATTAAAAAAAAAAATTTAATAACAAAATAATAACTTGTTTTTGATTTTCACTGTACATATAAGATAAAACTATTTACAAGGTGTTACAATACATGGTGTAGTATTGGTTGAGAACAGATATAGGAATCTGTTCTCTGAATGCTTCAACTGTGGTGCATTGGACGCTTGTCCTAGGATAGAATGAAAATTTATATGAGTCTTTTTTTGCCTGTATGTGCCTGAATGAGTGACTGTGAGTGTATTGTCTTGTTCGACTGTCTGATGGTATTAACAGGTTCATGGGGTATATTGCTACTTGGTGGTGTATAATTTTAAAGAAAAAATATAAGCCTTTTCCTTATTCTTCTAAGTTCAAGTGTTGGCCAGTTAAGATGGTTAAGCATGTTTGTCACAGAGCTGGTGTTATGCTATCGATTACATATATACCTGGCTGCACGTCTTTGGACCATTTCTATTTGTGATTTTTGAGATTTTGTATGTGGGTCCCAGATGCAGCTACCATACTCTAGCTTTGGTCTCAAAAGTGAGATATAGGCCTTTTCTTTAACTGACTGCGAGCTGACTTTAAGGTTTCTTTTGATAAAATTCAGTTGTTTTGTTGCATTTGCTGTGATGTTATTTATGTGTTTGTTAAATTTTAAATCAGTTTGTATTGTTAAGCCAAGATATTTAGTAGATGTTTCTTGTTGCAAAGTGTGCCCATGTAAGATCTAGTCATATGGGAGAGGTGTTTTCTTTGTTGTTACTTGGAGGAATGAACACTTGTCCGGATGAAAGGACATGAGCCAGTCCTCTTCCCACTTTGAAGCTGCTGTTAGGTCTTCTTGTAATTTTTTTGAGTCATCTTTATTTTTAATGGTTTTGTATATGATGCTATCATCTGCAAAAAGTCTAAGAGTGCCATGTTTTATATAATCATTCAGATCGTTTATGTACACCAGGAATAAGATAGGACCAAGTACTGTTCCTTGAGGTACCCCTGAAGTGACATGTATTTGTTCAGATTTGGTGCCTTCCAGTAATACCGTTTGTGTGCGAAGATAGGTATTAACTATCATCGTAAATTCAGGCATAGGTTGTATAGGAACACAGAGAGGTATAATATGGCCAATATGAAACTAGTCTGTAAAATCTAGGTTTTCACAGCGAGAACTTAGAAGACAAAGTGTCCATCAGGCAAATTACCCCTGTGTCCGGATCTAGAAATTGGTGACATAGTATATCTACGATGTGACCTCAACAAAACTTTATTTAGTCAGTCACGCGATGGATATTTAGTGGTAGCTGTTGATACCCCATGGTGCAATATTCTTAAATTCATTGGATCTCAATTAAGACAAAATTCCTATCGTGTGAAATGTTCAGATTGTTACAAAGTTTTTTATGAAGTTTCGCAACTTGAAAACCGTCAACGTCTACTGCATTCCGATGATGAGGACGATGAAAGAGTGAACGACAGCTCCTCACCTCCATCTGTGCCGGTAATTCCTAAAGCTAATAAAGGTTTTTCTGGTTATATTTTTTGTAATCTAGAAATAAAAGTATGAAAAAGTGTTCAATAAGTTATATATAACATAGTAGCCAGCTAGATAATAACAATGGCACGTATTTCAGCATTTATTGGGCAGAACACAAATCTAGGGTGCTCGCCTAATGCAGCTTAACTGCACAAAAACTGCAAGAACGAGTGCTCAGATTCATATACAATGACTACAATACTCATATCATTATCAGTGGCGGATCCAGGGGGGGGGGGGTTTCCGGGGGTGCGCACCCCCCCTTTATTTTTGCCGATCAATGCATTTGTATCGGGACATATGTTTTGCACCCCCCCTTTTGCCCTGGGTTAGCACCCCCCCCCCCCCCCCTTTCGAAAATTCCTGCATCCGCCCCTGATTATGAACAATTACTCGAACAATCTAAACTTCAAACACTATGGTGGCATATATCTGACCCTACTGACTTGTCGCTTAGTTACGTAGTCATATTTAGCTGAATAAGTTTACTTGTCAGTTAGTTTAGTCTTCTTGTAACTAGTTAAAAGTATTGGTTTATCTGACCTTGACCGCAATTTCTTGCAGCATATTAAATTGATTGTGATGTGATAGTTTTTGCAAAGCTTTATATTTAGGACTATCAACATTAACAACACTGGTTAGTAAAGAAGGCGAGAAATTTCAGCGTGTGCACTCTGGTCTACATTTTGTAAGATATTTTTGGCGGAAGGTGTCAACGTATATTTGTGACGCATACTTATTATATAAAGTTACAGAAGTTCCAATAGAAACTTTGTTATAACGGTGCCTAATATCTGTTCTTATTTGTACATGTATTCTATAAAATGATTTATTAAATGCGCTGACTTTTTTTTAACGATGAAGAAATGTCATCTTCGCTAGCCAAGGATTACGATCCACTCCCGTTCTCTCCACCCTTGGCGGATTGAGCCAACAATTGTGATAACAATGTTGCGCCATCTACCGGAAGAATGAAGTCACGCCCATTCCGAAAACATAATTTATTCTTAACCAATGGTAGCACTTGAACTCTTCAATTTGGAGGTAAAAACACGGTAGCGTCTAGATTCTACACACTTAATAAAGCCGGAAACGAAAATATACGTTGACATTCATGCATTTGTGCATGAATAAAAACACAGGAACTTCTATTAGTTAATTAAAAACATTCAAGTTGTCACTAAATATAGTCGTATTATTAGGGATGTAAAGACTTGTTGCACAATAAACACGTGGCATTTGTTTACAAACACTTTCTACATTTACACGTGATCATGTTATAAGGGCTTTTTGATTGGATGCAGCGAGTTTCGACTGCAACCAATAGGAATCCTTACCTTGTGTCTCCGAAATTCTATCTCAATCCGCCAAGGGTGGAGAGAACTGGAGTGGATCGTAACCCTTGGCTTGCGAAGATGAAGAAATGTATACGCACTCGGTATTGTTAATGGAACCCCATCGAATACAGACCTGATTGAATTCGGAACCAAAACCATTATTTGTTTTGTAACTATCGAAGAGTCAAGGTAGAACGTTTGTAAGAATATAAACAAATTACTTCGCCAACGCAGCTGGATATGACAGCAGAGGTCTAACCCTGAACAGTTGGGGCAAAAATGGACACAATAAGTGTGCTTGATACACTGGTACAAATATTTGACAAATAATAGGGTTTTGACACAGAATAACTGTAGTCAAATTAAAAAAGAAGATGTGGTATGGTTTCCAATGAGACAACTCTCCACAAGAGACCAAAATGACACAGAAATTAACAGCTATAAGTCACTGTACGGGCCGGCCTTCAACAATGAGATCAATTGAGAGAGAGAAAGGACCGATAACTCTGCATGGGAGATTGACATTATAATGTGTAAAGCTAATATCAGTTCGTCTTCTTTGTTCCCCCATCTCCTGCTGTTACCTCACTCTTACACGATGTAGAATTCTAAAAAAAAAAATCAATAAAGTATTCTGCTAATGTCAATTAACTTTATATATAATTTTTTTGATGAAATCATGAGACAATATTTTATTTATATGTGTCATATTTGACATGATTTATTTATGTCAATGAAATAATTTGGCAACATTTTTTTCCCCAGAATACAGCAGTAATGTCCAAGATCTTATTGTAAAGATTTTTTTAATGTGCCCAGCACATTTTAGAATTAATATATTTTTATTGGAGGTAAATGATTTAAGATTTTAAATTCATTGTTTTTCTAACAGATAAATAAATGTAGAGAACTACAAAACAAGTAGGCAATTTTGGCTAAATTAACTTTCGCAAGATGGCAAAATATTACATAGCAGAAAAAAAGTCTGTTTTATTTACTGGAATATAAACAGTAAATAATCTAAATACATAATCAAATTTAAAAAAGCTTCTCAAACTCTGACATAATTTTTCTTTTTTAACAAAAATGGAAAAAAACATATAATCATAAATATTGAATAAAACTGAATGATGCCCCTGGATTTTTTTATTGCTTTGTTGGGTTGCTGTTTCATTGATGTATTTCCCACATGTACATCTCTGTTTATATACATATATATTATTACATGTACACAGAAATCTCTAAACACCGACACAATATTTTAATCTACTAAAAATACCTCATCAATTTGTGTTTCATCTGTCATCTTCATCGGACACTTCATTTTTGATTCCTACAATAATTAAACCATGTTAAATTTGTTACAATTATAAAATACAAAATAAGGTTCTTTTCATTTGCCTCTGATACGGTGCTTTTTGTCCGCGATTTGCTTTTTGTCCGCTTTTGCTTTTTGTCCGATTATTTTGCTTTTTGTCCGATACTTTTGCTTTTTGTCCGTTGCTTTTTGTCCGTTTTGCTTTTTGTCCGATAATTTTGCTTTTTGTCCGATACTTTTGCTTTTTGTCCGTTGCTTTTTGTCCGTTTTGCTTTTTGTCCGATAATTTTGCTTTTTGTCCGACACTTTTGCTTTTTGTCCGTTGCTTTTTGTCCGTTTTGCTTTTTAGCTCACCTGGACCATAGGACTAAGTGAGCTTTTCTCATTTTCTCATTATTCGTCGTCGTCATTAATTTTTACAAAAATCTTCTCTTCTGAAACTACTGGCAAAATTAAAGCAAACATGGCCAAAATCATCCTTAGGGTATTTAGTTTCAAAAAAGTATCCGATGACCCCGCCCAATAATTAAGATGGCCGCAATGTCTAAAAGAAGAGCATCGCATAAAATGTAGATTTTGGCTTATATATCTGAAACAAAACCATAGAGACAATCTAACAAGGGATAAGAACATTTCGCCTCATAAAATAATGTGGATCAGTCAGAACTTTTCATGTGGGACAATATGAGCTCTTAATTAAAAAAAAGTGGGACAATCGGGAATAAGCCCTACAGACTTGAGCAATTCTAAAATAAACACTGTTGATGTATCTCTTTTAAATTTTCTATTAAAAAGTGTTTTACATTTACGAATGCATTGTATCTGTATCTAAAATATTAAACGCATTTATTTCGTGATAGAAATTAAGTAAATGCTTAAGTAACCATTTTATTACTTTTCCCCCTCTTTTCGAGTTTGTCAAACAAAAATAAACTACTTTGTTGAAAATGCTGTTGTGTTAACCAAAGTTTCCTTAATCTTATTACTTGAATAACCTCGAACTTCCTCGTCATTTGGATATAGTTGCGTAATAATTCCGAAATGTATGGATTAATACAGTTTATCTAAATAAATAGCTACACATGTATTACGTAAACTTTGTGATAGTGTTCCAAAAATGAAGTTTGTTTGTTTGTTATATTTGTAATATTTGTAATGTTTAAGAAAAATAAAGTTGTTGGAAATATGACGAAAATATTACCAGACTTAAAAAAGTTTTTTTTTAACTGAAATGTTGCAAAATATTTTGGAGCGACTGTCAATCGGCCATTCGCATATAAGTGCAAATGGTGACTATATATTATTAGCGGGAAGAAGAAACTGTGCGTTTAAGCAATAACATGTCGTAAATGTGTGCACTTCCACATGTAGCAAACGCCGACACCATTTAACATAATGATAAAACTATTCAAACGAGAAAACCATTGATTTACAAAACACTATACGACAAACAAATACAGAAACAAACAACAACTATTGAATTACAGATTGAAACTCCGTTCCTGACTTATTCGTATGATTATCATATATAATATTTAGCGCGGTTAAACATCAATTTAGAATTTCAATAACGAAACCATCACTCAAGGATTATTTGATTTGATAAATTTCTAAACTATTCTAAAGTTTCGAGCATATAAAAAAGAAGATGTGGTATGATTGCCAATGAGACAACTATCCACAAAAGACCAAAATGACACAAACATTAACAACTATAGGTCACCGTACGACCTTCAACAATGAGCAAAGCCCATACCGCATAGTCAGCTATAAAGGCCCCGATAAGACAATGTAAAACAATTCAAACGAGAAAACTAACGGCCTTATTTAAGTAAAAAAATGAACGAAAAACAAATATGTAACACATAAACAAACGACAACCACTGAATTACAGGCTCCTGACTTGGGACAGGCACAGATTTAAATAATGTGCCGGAGTTAAACATATTAGCGGGATCCCAACCCTCCCCCTAACCTGGGACAGTGGTATAACAGTACAACATAAGAACGAACTATAAAAATCAGTTGAAAAAGGCTTAACTCATCAGATAGACACAAATACAAGTGGACGTGGCCGGGTACTTATACATCCCGACACAAAAAGTCACAATGAACAGATCTGAGAGTACTCGCAGTTATCTGACAGCTATTTCAAAGCCACTAACAACTAATAAAAAGTCATGCCTCTGAGACTTAACGTTCGTTTAAGTCTTTGAATATCCCATGTATTCTACAAATTGGTGTACGTACACCATTGCTCACACGTTTGAGGATGACAGACTAACTTACGACCAGAATGAATAAGAATTAGTCTATATAACAAGATCTAAAATATTTCTAGTGTAAAAGACTTTAACCTCGCCACATTATTTATGTATGTGCCTGTACCAAGTCAGGAGCCTGTGTATTCAGTGGTTGTCGTTTGGTTATGTGTTACATATTTGTTTTTTTCATTTATTTTTTTAACATAAATAAGGCCGTTAGTTTTCTCGTTTGAATTGTTTTACATTGTCTTATCGGGGCCTTTTATAGCTGACTATGCTGTATGGGCTTTCCTCATTGTTGAAGGCCGTACGGTGACCTAATGCTGTTAATGTCTGTGTCATTTTGGTCTTTTGTGGATAGTTGTCTCATTTGCAATAATACCACATCTTCTTTTTTTATAAGAATGCCAACTCCTCACACGTACAATTATTACTTCATTTTCTTTTTTTCACTCATCTAATTATAATATCTATTTTAATTCAATATTGTATCCATATAAATGTATATGAACGCTTACATATATATAATTATTGCGATATCATATATAAGAGAGAGGCAAAGTGTACCAAAGGATAATCACACTAAAAAGGGTTGAAACAAACCAACAAAGCTGCAGCTGAATGAAAAACAACAAGATACACAACAGTCCACAAAACAAATGGTCCGAGAACACAATTAATTCGTAGTGCATTTCTTTTAGAACATAAATGAAAATTAAAAAAATCCCACCTGCGCTTTCTCAATGAAACTTTTACAGTGTGTTGTACTAATTTTGGGACAAATTATATCAAAATTATAGAAAACTTCATCGTGTCTAACTCAAAATATGGACAATTTTGTGTTTAGGGTGTCTTGAAATCTTTTGACAGCTTCCGAAGTGCTAATTTTTAACCTTTTTCAGCTGGACCAAATCACTACTTTCCTGTAAAATTCTGGACCCAAATTTTTTTACAGTGTAATTTCCCCCCCCCCCCCCCTCCCCTACTTACAATGTGAGGCATTAAACAAGGAGAAATAAATTTGGAAGGGGTATAAAAATTATTGGCAAGTAACCCACTATTATCACTAGGGACTAATAACGAAAATCAAGGGACGACAATTGTGGTCTCGGACGAAATCATTGAAATTTAAAATCTGAGCAACAAGAACCAATGCAACTGTGATGATGTATGGTTAACTGGAAGAATAAGATAATCCTGCTCCGTCCTTTAAGTTTTAAAAAGTCATGTATTAAACTCAAACTCTCGAACACGTTGTCTTGGAAGATCTTTATTCCAAGGGGGTCCTTAATAGTTGCATTTTGATAATCCTATAAGGAGTTTATAATTTAACTCCTTGCGAACACTTTCATAAGGAACGAAAATTCCCATCTGCATCTTTTTGAAAAGATTGCAAATATTGTTTAAATTAAATAGGGTATCCCATTCCAAACCCAGCGTCTCGGAAAATCTCATTTTAGGGCACTAGACAATGATTAAATGTAGTAATTCGATAATAATACATGGATTTCTCGCGAAAACATCGTTAAGGCGAAATTTAAAGTTTGTCTTGGCTGATTGAAGAAATTTCACAATAAAAACTGAAACGCAAAAACGCAAAAACGCATAAAGATGTTTATTCAGGACAATAACTTATATAAAACAACAGCAGAAATACATATAATGTATCACCAATGGAGGTTGTAAAATACTGTAGGTGATACTTAAACGTAATGTTCTATTTATTTTTTTTTGTCGTTAAGGGGACTGGAGGGTATTAATCCATTATTTTTTAAATATACATGTAGGATTTTGCTTGTTTTTCTATAGATGAACTTTTATCATATACTAAATAGAAAAATCAAATAAAAACATGGGGTTATCGTTCACTTAAGCTCACAATCTGCCCTCGAAAGAAGCAACCATTTTTGTTAAGGTACTTTTTTTTAAGTTGAACTAATAGGAGAAATAGAGAGAGATATATATCGAAATAAAAAAAGAACTAAATTACAGAAATCGATTTAATTTTACAACTGTTTAGTTTACGTAAAGCATATTTGAAAAATATCTATAGGTCACCGATGAGTTGAAAAAGACATTTTAATTCTAATGCCAAAACAAAATGTCATTATTGCACTAAAGGGAGACAATTTGGAGCTTTTACAGTGATATAAACATTTGAAAAATAAATCTGAGGCCAAAATCATTCGATTTTTTGGGTTGATTTTTGAGCCAATTCATAAAGTTATAACTAATAGTGTAATAAATAAAATTTGTAATGAAAACAAAAATGATAAAATTTTTGCTGAAATTACCCTCGAGCCTCCGAAAGAGCAAGTATTGCACACAAAAAAAGGAATCATCCTTTAACGGAAACAACTCTTGAAATCATCGGCTATTCGTCGATGACTAAAGGCTATTTATTTCTGAAATCTAAATTTTGTTTTGCTGTTCTGAGTGTTCAAGATGTTACATGCAGCTAAAATATTGGTAAAACATTTGAAAAAATACTGATCTGTATAAAATTTACACAAAAGTAAACGAATGAAAGCCACTGGAATGCAGTCCAGGACTCGGATAAATAAGCACATTTAAACAAGAGTGCGCACACTGAAATGTCTCGCCTACTTTACTCATCATTAATATTATGTTGATAGCCCTAAGTATAAAGATTTATTACAACTCCCACATAAACTTAACATTAACCAAGATAGCTAAACAAAGACCAAATGAATTATGAAAATGAGGTAAAGGTCAGACGAACCATACCAGGCAGACATGAACAGCTAACAATTCTTCGATACAACAAATATACTTGACCTATTACTTATAGTTTAAGAAAAACAGACCAAAACACAAAAACTTAACACTGTGCAATGAACCGTGAAATTGAGGTCATGGTCAAATAAAACCTGGGAGACTTATATATAGATCATATGATATTTTCATGCACCAAATATAGTGACCTTTTGGCATATAATATTAGATAAAAAGACAAAAACTCAAAAACTGAACTTTGACCACTGAACCATGAAAATGAGGTCAAGGTCAGATGATATCTTCCCGCTAGACATGTACACCTTACAATCATTCCATACAACAAATATTGTAGACTCATTGCATAAAGTATGAGAAAAACAGACCAAGACAGAAAAATTTAACTATAACCACTGAACCGTGAAAATGAGGTCAAGGTCAGATGACACCTGCCAGTTGGACATGTACACCTTACAGTCCTTCCATACACCGAATATACTAGCCCTGTTGCTTATAGTATCTGAGATGTGGACTTGACCACCAAAACTTATTCTAACCTTTGTTCACTGATCCACGAAATGAAGTCGAGGTCAAGTGAAAACTGTCTGACGGGCATGAGTACCTTGCAAGGTACGCACATACCAAATATAGTTATCCTATTACTTATAATTAGAGAGAATTCAACATTACAAAAATTCTGAACTTTTTTTTCAAGTGATCACTGAACCATGAAAATGAGGTCAAGGACATTGGACATGTGACTGACAGAAACTTCGTAACATGAGGCATCTATATACAGAGTATGAAGCATCCAATTCTTCCACCTTCTAAAATATTAAGCTTTTCAGAAGTTAACTTATGCCGCCGCCGCCGCCGCTGGATCACTATTCATATGTCGAGCTTTCTGCAACAAAAGTTACAGGCTCGACTAAAATGACAGGTTATATGAACTGAGTGGCAATAAAAGCACAAGTCTAACACTTGCTTTTTAAAAAATTAAAATCTTTATTTAAAATGGTCATCTTTAAACAAACAAAAATTGAATATGAAAATTTACAATTCCAACAATAGATCGATATTAAACAGAAATGTTTCATTATCATTTTTCGGCTACAATTGGTATATGAACCATCCAAATGTCAAAATATCAACATAGAGTATTTACAAAGAATGTTTCTGTTATGTTGTGCAACTAAATATCTACAGCAAATGGTAGTGACAACACTAGATGTTAATTAGGATCCAGCGAAAAGCCAGGCTTTTGTCCACGAAGGTAGCAAATTGTCGGTGTGACTATCAATGACGGCTTTTGGTAACACACGATATGGTTGTTGGTCATGTTGTTATCACCAAGGGAAGGTCATCGTGCTCTTAATTTCCACACAAACTGATATAGCTCCAAAGGTTTAACAATGAACACCAATGGACACTCATGTCAATTGGAAGGCCACGCGGAATCAATATCGGAGATGTTAAAGACAAATGCATCGGTCATGCTGGGCTTTTGTTGCTTAATGTCTAAATGGACATGGCCTGTAATTAAAAGATCCTTTTGCGGAATTTGTGGATTATTTGGTCAACTGTATACAGTCTACGAGCAATTGCATCCTGGGAAAAGCCTCATTAGATAAACCCCAATTTGTTTGTAATTGGTTGTCAGAAAGACCTGGCATATAGTCTTATATTTATTGAACTTACTTACTTACAATAAGGGATAAGCCAGCGAGTAAGTCAGCAAAGGGTTAGGGAAGTACCTTGGTATATAAAAAAGTCGAAATAAACAATTGCCTGCTGGCCAAGAGATTCTCCACGTGCGGTATGATGCCAGAGGTAGAAGTAGGCATTGCCTTAAAAAAGGCACAGATCACTTAGGCCCAAGACCCGTACGAGTTTGACAACAATGAATTAAAAGGGTAAGGTGGTACCTCTGTTTGCAACGAAGTCGAAATACACTTTAATAATTGCCGGCTGGCCAAACTAAAAGATTCTCCACGTAGGCCATTTTACCAGAGATAGAGGAGGGCATTGCCATACAAATTTCTTATAGCACTTATGCCCTAGACCCGTACGAGTTTTACAATAATGAATCAAAAGGGGGAGATGGTACCTCTGTTTACAACAAAGTCGAAATAAAGTATTGCCGGCTGGCCAAACTAAGAGGTTCTCCACGTAGGCCATTTTACCAGAGATAGATATGGTAATTGCCTTTAAAATGGCATATAACACTAATTTCAAAGACCTGTACGATTTTGCCTGCAAGGGGTTAAAAATAAAAGGTGTTACCTTTGTTTACAACGAAGTCGAAATAAACCTCTACCTCTGGTATAATGATCCACGTAGAGAATCCCGGAGTTTGGCCTACCGGCTACAGTTATTTTGACTTTAATGTGAACAGAGGTACCACCTCCTCCTTTTAGCTCTTTACTGACAAACTCGTACGGGTATATGCCATATAAGTGCTATAGGCTATTTTAAAGGCAATGACCACCTATAACAGCCGGCAATATTTCATAACGACTTTGCGATATACTAGAATACCCTCCTTTCCTTTTGCTGGCATATGTGCTATAAACCATTTTAAAGGCAAGGCCCACCTCTACCTCTGGTATCATGATAAACGTGGATCATCTTTTATTTTTGGCCATCCGGCAATAGTTTATTTCGACTTTGTTATATACCAGGGTACCCTCCTTACCCTTTGCTGACAAACTCGTACAGATCAATGGAATAAGAAGTATGGGCCATTTTAGATGCAATGTCCACCACTACCTTTGTTATAATGGCCTATGTGGAGAATTTCTTTGTTTGGCCAGCCGGCAATAATTCATTTCGACTTCGTTGTAAACATAGATACCACCTCCCCCTTTTAACACTTTGCTGAAGCACTGGTACGGGTCTACGGCATAAGTGGCCATTTTTGAGGCTATGGCCACTTCTACCTCTGGTATCATGGCCCATGTGGAGAATCTCTTCGTTTAGCCAGCCAGCAATAGTTTATTTCGACTTTGTGATATACTTAGGTACCCCCCTTACCCTTTGCTGATTAACTTACACGGGTCTGGGACATACGTGTTATGGCTATGTTAGAGGTAATGCCTACCTCATCCTCTGATATAATACCCCGCGTATAGAATCTCTTAGTTAGGCCAGTCGGCTTAATTTATATTTTCGTTGTAAAAAGAGGCATCGCATCCCCCCTTTAACCTTTTGCTGACAGACTCGTACAGGTCTAGGGCGTTAGTTTTATCAGCCATTTAAAAGGCAATGCACACATTTAACCTAGGATTAATGGCCAACTTGGAGAATCTCGTACTTAAGCAAGCCGGCAATAATTTATTTCTACTTCTTTGTAAACAGAGGTTCCAACTCCCTTTTAAACCCTTTGATGATACCGCGTACTTCTCTAGGGAATAAGTGATTTAGGCCATTTTAGAGGCAATGACAACCTCTACCTCTGGTATCATGGCCCACGCGGAGAATCTCTTAGCCATCCAGCAATAGTTTAGTTCGACTTTATTATATACTAGGGTATCAACCTTACACTTTGCTGACTAACTCGTACGGGTCTAGGTCATACGTGCTCATGGTCATTTTATAGAGGCAATCCCTTCCTCTACCTCTCATATTATGGCCCGCGTAGATAATTTCTTAGTTTAGCCAGCGGGCAACAGTTTATTTCAACTTCGTTATATACCGGGCTAATTCATCCCCCTTTTAACTCATTGTTGACAAACTCGTTCGGGTCTATAGCATAAGTGCTATGAGCCATTTTTAAGAGAATGACTACTCCAACATCTAGTATAAGGGCGCACCTAAAAATGTCTTAGTTTGGGCAGCCGTCACTATTTTTGGTGGACTGTGTGATATACTAGAGTATTCCCCTTACCCTCTTCTGACCAACTCGTACGGGTCGAGGACATAAGTGCCATGGCCCATGGACCATTTAAGAGGCACTACCTACCTATACCTCTGGTATAATGGCCAACGTGGAGAATCTCTTAGTTTGAAGAGCTGGCAATGATGAGGTTTATTTTTACTTCGTGATATACCGGCGAAACTCATGCCCCTTTTAATTCGTTGCTGATAAACTCGTGTAGATCCAGGACATAAGTGCTATAAGCCATTTATAAGGGTTTGACTACCTCTTTTTCTGGTATAATGGCCTACCTGGAGTATGTCTTAGTTTAGCCAGCTTTCAATAGTTGTTTTTTAGACTTAGGGATATACAAGAGTATTCCCCTTGCCCTCTGTTGACCAACACCTACGGGTCTAGGATATTAGTGCTTCGAGCCATTTTAGAGGTAATGCGATATATTGTAAAAGACATGAAATTTCATGTAAAAATCATTTATAATGTGAGTATGGTCTGTATTTAACTCCTAAAAGGACATGGTATTTTGAAGTTCAAAATGAAACCTGCCAAAAATATACACATTTTATATCGGACATAAAGCAAAATTATCGGACAAAAAGCAAAACGGACAAAAAGCAACGGACAAAAAGCAAAAGTTTCGGACAAAAAGCAAAATAATCGGACAAAAGGCAAAACGGACAAAAAGCAACGGACAAAAAGCAAAAGTTTCGGACAAAAAGCAAAATAATCGGACAAAAGGCAAAACGGACAAAAAGCAACGGACAAAAAGCAAAAGTTTCGGACAAAAAGCAAAATTATCGGACAAAAAGCAAAAGCGGACAAAAAGCGAATTGCGGACAAAAAGCACCGTATCATGCCTCTAACACTTGTTTTCAAACTTTTAAACAAAATTTACACCTGTGGATTCATGAAGGGACTATACTGTTATTGGTAGAGCTGGAGTGGTGACAAAAAAATTTCCATTCAAAGGGTAACTGCATGCATCTCAATTAAGGGATTCAGTGTAAAAAGGATTTTTTGTATTTAGACTTGCTTGAAATGACAATTGTATTATATATGATAATGAGTTGAATATTTAAACCAGATGAACCATATATTTATCAGTCAGTGTTCTCCCCTGGCCTTTAAAGCACAATGAACCATGATCAGTCAAATGTAACAAAATGCTATTTCCAGTTAGTTTTCTAATTGAATTGATGGTCCGAGCTGCTTTTAAACAGGTTTGATTATTCTCATTATTTGTCTTTGGTTCAAGTTGTCATATTTTTTGTCAAAGTGAGTATTTCAACTTAATAATGATGTATATCACATATTTTTTTTAGAGGTTTACTTTGTAATGTAATTATACCATGTATAAAATGTAATCTAATTGATGGCCTCTGTGTGTAGGAGTAAATCTGAATTCATCAAATGTTTTTACAACTTTCACACTTGCAAATGTAATACCCTGAGGGCTGCTATATTATAAAAAAATATCCTACAAATTAATATTTCTCATTACCAAAATTTATCACGAAAATACATTCATGGTTGATGTAGCAATATTGAATAGGGGTAAATTTTGGATAGGCGTGAAAATAGTATAAATATATAGGAAATTTTATACATGTTTCTAAATCAACTGTACTTGTTCTCTTTTCATGTAGTCCAAATAATTATGACATCTTGAACCTTAACCTTAATTCTCTCCGCGCCAGAAGTCGCATATTAAGACCTCAGACCTGCTTTTCTACCCTTTTCTATCTTTTGCCGCTGTACAGGCTACGTTCTTTGTTGGTTCCTTTCTCTCTCTGATGTTCTTCTCCATGTAGTTTTTGACCTTTCTCTAGTTCTTTTTCCTTCATGTGCACATTGTAGAGCAACATAGCTGTTGTTGTCTCTTTCACGCCTTAATATATGGCCTATCCATGTCCACCGTCTCCTTCTGATTTCACAACCGATGTTTCTGGTGTTAGCAATTTCGTTAACTGTTTTGTTTGATGTTTTACTTTGCCATCTTATTTTTAGGATCTTTCTTAGGCATTGGTGTTCTACAGTATTTAGTTTCTTTTCTTCAATGTTTGTAAGTTTCCATGTTTCGCATCCATACAATAATACAGGTCGAACTAATGATTTATATAGGTGTATTTTTGTTTTTCGGCCAGTTCCTGTTGCACACCATATATTTCTTAGGCGATGGAATGTCCCTCTTGCTTTCTGTATTCTGTTTTTGATGTCACTACTTCCTCCTCCCTCTTTGTCCATGACTGCTCCACGATATGTGAACTTGTCCACATCTTCTACTTTCTGGTCGTATAGTGTTATCAGCTCTTTACTATTTGTTTGCTTTGATCTAAGAGGTTTACATTTTTGGGGGTTAAGTTTCATTCCAACTCTTTCAGCTTCAGTTGTTAATTTCTGTGTTTTTTCATAAAGGTCGCTAAATTTTGAGGAAAGAAGTGCAATGTCGTCAGCAAAGACAAGATCTTCTAGGACAGTATTCAAGTTCCATCTTATCCCTCTAGCTTTGTCTACAGTTATTTTCCACATAATCCAGTCTATGTCTAGAAGGAAAACAAAACCTGACATTAGACAACCCTGTTTCACTACTGATTTTATCTCAAACCATTCTGATGTTTCTCCCTGGTCGATGACGGTACACTTAAATCCAGTATATATTCCCTTTATGGCTCTTATGATCTTGCTTGGTACTCCGTAGCTCTTCATGATATACCATAGACTCTCTCGGTGGACTGAGTCAAATGCTTTTTTGAAGTCTGTAAAAAGTGTGATTAAAGCTGCCCTCCATTCATTTGTTTGCACTAGTATGTTTCGAAGGGGAAAAAATCTGTTCAGTTGTTCCTATTTTTAGTCTAAATCCTGCCTGCTCATTCCTTAATCAGAATACTTTACTGATAACAGGTAAAAGAGTTACTCCCCTCCAGTTGTTACAATCTGTCATATCGTCCTTCTTAAAGATCTTGCAAATCAATCCCTTTCTCCAGTCTAATGGTCATTTTTCTTCTTCTTATAGGCTGTTAAATATTACTGCCATTTTCTCTGCTGTAAGGTCGGTGTCTGCCTTTATAAGCTCTGGTGTTACATTGTCTATTCCTGCTGACTTCCCATTGTGTGTCTTTTTCAATGCTCTTTAAACTTCTGCTACTGTCCATTCTCCTAGATCGATCTCGTATATCAATTTCAGCCATATCTACATCTTCCTCTGAAATGAAATGGAGAGGATCAGGCCTATTTAAAACTTCACTAAAATGTTCAACCCATCTATTCAGTATGTCGTTTCTTTCACTTTTCAGTTCTCCTTCTTTACTTTTTACTCCTGTGTGTTGCCTCTTTCTTTCGCCTCTTAGGATTTTAGTGATGTTATAAAGCTCTTTGCCTCTGACATTTTCTGCTGTTTTTTCTGCATCTTCAGCCATCATATTGTACCACTTCCTTTTATCCTCTCGGGCACTTTTCTTAACACCTTTATTTTTCGGCTTGTATTCTTCATTTAGTCTATCTTTTATTCTTTCTAATCTATTTTTGATTTCTTTTCTTTTCCATGTATTGTTCGTTATCCATGGTTTACTGATCTTTTTACTGCTCCCCAATAACTGTTTAGGTGTCTCAGTGTATATCTCTATTGCCGTTTTCATATTTCAACACTGGATCTTCTATGTTACCTTCTTCAAGTACTTGAAATCTGTTTCTCACTTCAATATTGTACTTTTTCCTTAAATTCATATTTTTGAGCTGGTTTAGGTCATATCTCTCTCTTTTGCACTTGTTCTTGTCACCTTACTAAGTAGTGGTCAGTATACACATCTGCTCCTCTCATTACTCTTGTATCTAATATTGATGTCCTCATGTCCCCACGTGCCATTATATGATCTATCTGATTTGTTGTTTTTCCATCAGGGGATTTCCATGATACTTTATGTATTTCCTTATGTGGGGAAATGGAGCCTGTTATGACGAGGCCGTTGATTTGACAGAAATTGCATAATAATTCACCATTTTCATTAATTGTCCCACATCCATGTTTCCCTAACACCTCTTGCATATGGCTGTTGTCTCTGTTGCAGGATGAAACATTATCTTGTAGTTGTTGGTAAAAATCTCCTTTCTCTTCCTCTCTTGCATCATCTGTAGGAGCATATGCTTGTATATCTGTCAGCTTCTTAGACTTTGAATAGAATCCTTCTTTTATCATTCTCTTGTTGATTGGTGTCCATCCCATCATTGATTTTTAATCTCTTTCATTCATCATTATAGCTACTCCCTGGACTTGATGTTCATCATCCCCGACATAGATCACCGTGTCTCCACTTTGAAGCTTGGTTTCACCCGATCCTTTCCATCTACTCTCACTAATATCTTCATGATCTTCTTAATCATGTTAATAGTTGTTGACTGGTGTATGCGATTAACATGAGGAAATGGAAACACTGGGATAAGATGGACACTCAACTCCTTTCTTGAAGATTTAGACTTTGCAAATGACATTTGCTTACTATCCAGCAACAGAGCACAAATGCAAAAGAAAACATCTTGACTGAATACTATGTCAAACAAACTTGGGCTCAAAATAAACATCGAGAAAACGAAAGTCATGTCAATCAACGACCAATCAAATAAAATTCAAATAAAGATTGGATCCTTAAACATTGAGGAAATAGAAGACTTTACATACCTAGGCAGCGTAATAAGCAGCAGTGATAATGGGACCACCTAAGACATCAAAGCAAGACTGAGTAAGGCAAAAACATCTTTTTGTCTACTCGGACCAATCTGGAAATCGTCATCCCTTGCCAGAAACACAAAAATTAAAATCTACAACAGCAATGTCAAATCTGTACTGCTTTATGGCTCAGAATGTTGGAGAATTATACAAACTGACCTAAAAAAAAACTGGCTGCATTCCACAATACCTGCTTGAGAAGAATATGAAAAAAAATTTGGCCAAACAAAATATCAAATCAGGAACTGACAGCACGAAGAGACATAAGAGAGGAAATAAAAACAAGAAGATGGAAATGGATAGGCCATGTTTTAAGGAAGGAACCAGCAAACATCGCTAAAGTGTCACTGAGGTGGACTCCAACTGGCAAGAGGAAAAGGGGAAATCCTAAAGAAACATGGAGAAGTGGAAAGCGAGATGAAAGAGGTTGGGATGTCATGGCGAGAAGTAGAAAAGAAAGCACAAGACATAGTGTTATGGAGAGAGCTAGTGTCGGCCTTATGTGCATCAAAGCACGAAGAGGATTAAGTAAGTAAGTAAGTAAGTCACTGACACCTAGTATGTCAATAACCATAAATTTTTCATTTCCTTTGCTACTTGTGCTGCTTTTGATATGTCTAAAATTCCAACATCCTATATACATATTCTGTTTTGGCGCTACTATGATCGGCTTTTGGGCTTCCTTTTGGCTTTCCCCCAAATGTGTCATGTTTGGTTTCTCAGCAGTACACCAGTTTTGGGTTTCTTCAGCGTTTCTGATTTCTGTAACAAGCTCTTTTTTTACAGAGTTGGGTTGTTAGCCCAACGTCCAACCTCTGCTCTGGTGGACTGGATTTTCTTTCTGGGTCGTCCTTCCCGTAGATGATTGCATTACCATGCTAACGGATTGCATCTGTCCGGATTTCTTTTCTGGGTTATTTCCTATAGGCTTCGACTTTCCACAGTCACCCACAAGGCAGTGGGGCTATTTACCCATAGCTGGGAGTTCGGTTTGCAGGCACCAGGGCGTATCCACTCAAAAGTGGGCCTAGTATGCCTTGCATCTAGGGGCCAAACCTCCTCCGAGACCATGTGATTTTGCCTGGGGCCGTGAGGTGTCCAGTTTCCATCTTCTAGTATTACCTCGTGGAGGCTCCCATATCTGGACCACATAGGTCTAACTGCATGAGATGCTGTTACTGACAGGAAAGACACGCACTCGGCTCTCCTTTTCACAGCAAGCTGCTAGCCAGTGATGAATGCTGAGAGCGAGAGTGACAAGCATAGAGACAACAACAGACATACAGGTGCGCATCATACAGTCATTTGGCAACGTTCACACTTGCACATGTAATACCCTCAGGGCTGTTGTATATTATAAAAAAAATATCCTGCAAAATAATATATCTCATTACCAAAATATATCATGAAAATACATGTTCAAAACACCTTCATGGTTAATGTAGCAATATTGAATAGGGGTAAATTTTGGATAGACGTGAAAGTAGTATAAATATATAGGAAATTCTATACATGTTTCTAAATCAACTGTACATGTATGTTCTCTTTTCATGTAGTCCAAATAATTATGACATCTTGAAAGGCTATTATATTTTTTTTCTTTCAAATTGACGCCTTACATCGTCGCAGGAAGGCGTCAAAGCAAAAATTTAAAATAGCCTTCCAAGACCTCAAAATTATTTGGACTACTTTTCATGATGTTTTCCTGGAACTTTCAAACCATTTTTACCTCCATCACGAAAATCTGGCCTTATTCAACATTTTTGCACAAACCTTGAACAAAAAATAAGTTTAAATTAATTTAAGAGTCAGCATAGTATACAAAAAAGGGCTTCAGGTTACATCAGTCATCACTACGTGTCACACCTGCCAGGATATTGACATTATTGGGTATTCGTTATTTTTACCTCTCCTTCATTTTTCGAATTTCCTGGTAGGTATTTGATCATCGAAGGACAAAACTTCTCCATCAAAGGTCTTAGATATCTGTGAAAGAACCAAAAAAGGAACGGGATAACAAAACAAGGACAGCAAACCATTTTTATCTGTTTTGATGCGATGTCACGGATTATTACCGGAAACGTAACCACGATTCTAAACAAAAGAACAGGCTGATGGATGGAACACTGAGTGTGTTCGAAAAGATTAGGAGGAATGACAACTATATATTTCAAGGCGTTTATATCAAGTAGCAAATTTATCTGACCATATCGGGAAATACGTATTTAGTCGGTTTTGATAAAGAAATGTCGAAATGTTCAGGACTTAATTAAATCCTTTATTTCGTAAGATGCGGCAAGCATACGATTTTTATTGCGTCTTACACTTTGAGAAGCGAATAATCTTTAACTACTTTATTTAAATATTGTGTAAAAATATGGCAAGCCGTTCTCGTCAAAACTATGTTTAAACTCTTTTTTCGAAAAAAAAAATACATACTGAGATTTAAGAACCTAAAATAACACACTGAGAAATCGAAATTACACACTGAGATTCAAATAAAAAAAAACACACACACACACTGAAAATTCAAAATTACATACTGAGATTTTAAAAAGACACACTGAGATGAAATAAATTGAAAAACACACACTGAGAATTGTTAATTACACACTGAGATTTCAAAAATACACACTGAGATTAATATGTAAATTGCTAATGAATATTCATGAGATGAATAATTCAACAGATTAATATCTTGATCTCAAGAACTCTTGTCATTATAATGAATAGCGATTCCTCAGTCAACCAACATTCGTAATAAATTTCAAGACTTAACATCGCTCGTATTCATAAGTTCATTAACGCCTTACTACCAGTGTATCGGGATTTTTTTTTTTAACCTTAAAACCGTTTAAGCATGGGTCCTTTTTCAAAAGTCTTCCAACTGTTACCCTGATTTTGCAAGGTAATCTTTCATATTTTTGGTACGTTTATATGCTATAATAGACACTTGAGTAAAAATTTCACTACATTCTTTGTTTTTTTGCAGATTGTTCCAATGTTTTCTTATAATTTTAATCAAGTTTTTCACCATTTGGTTATATTTTGTAATAAGAGTAAGTGGGTATTTTTCTTGTTCTTGTATTTCTAAAGTTTTTTTTATAAATAATTTGGAACCAAATCGAAGGACTAACGAGTTCTGTCCCCTAGTTGTTTTAAGCTTGTAATAGACTCAGATTAAGTATGCTAATTAGATATGTGCGCATAAAAAGTGCGCACAAATCTCAGTGTGTAATTTTAAATTCTCAGTGTGTAATTTCAAATTCTCAGTGTGTGTTTTCAGTTTATTTATTCTCAGTGTGTCTTTTTGAAATCTCAGTGTGTAATTGTCAATTCTCAATGTGTGTTTTTCATTTTTGTAATTTTAGTGCGTCTTTATGAAATCTCAGTGTGTAATTTTTAATTCTCAGTGTGTGTTTTGAAGTTTTTAAATCTCGGTGTTTGTTGTAATTCTCAGTGTGTAAATTTTTCGAAAAATGGTTTAAACATAGTTTTTACGAGAACGGCTTGCCATATAAAAACGTTAATTTCGAGCTATGAAAGTCAAGTGGCTCGAGCATTTTTCTGAGGAAGTTTTAAAAAATTGCAAAGAACTTGATATTTTTACAGTGGGTTTAGCTTTCATTAGTCTTCACTATCTAAAGATTAACAACTTTTGGTTATATTTATAATTTAGAATCATCATTAAAGGTGGAGCACGACTGCACAGTTAATTAATGATATTGATGTGCCATTTGTATGCAAGAGTGACATTCCGTTGTATTATGTGCCAATACGAAAAAGTTATTCGAGTATTGTCTCCCCTTAACAGGTTCATTTTTTTACAATTAAGTTTAGGTTTCTGATATAATTTTGAATAATTAAAAATGTATCAATTCAATATATTTCAGTTTTTGTTATTGGTGTATCAAAAACATTGATGTACGAATACAATTTCATAGATTTGAAACGTTTAAAATGATTACATACCCATATAAAGAACCGTTCATCATTTTTAAAAAAGACTAAGAAAGAAACTCTTTCTTTGATGATATAATGATAGGGAAATGAAGCAGAACAGAGAGGGACTAGCAAGCAATTTTTAATTGTAGCTTATTCAACGTTAAAACAATGTTCCAATGTAAACGAATGTTACTTTATACAAATATAAGGACTCTGTTAGCTAAATCTACAAATTTTATTAAATATTATGATTTTTTATTGCAATAGATTAATATACTATTAAATCAAGGGTCACTGGGTGCTTTAAGAGGGGTCCATTTTTGGACCCAAAGAGGTAGGGCCAATTTCCACTGATTTTTTTTTCACAGAAGGGCCAATTTCAAAAAGTGCTGAAAGAATAAAATTAACTTTAAAAACAAAAAATAAAAATACTTTTTCAATCGGATCAATATCTCAATTTTCATATATGACATATATCATGCATGACAGGGGTTAAATTGAAGTTCACATGAATACGGACTCAATGAGATCGAATTATTCCCTTGCAAGGGAATAATTCATGATCAATGGGTTTTTTTTTTGTAGCTTATTTTAGCAATTTTTTACCATATTGGCTGCTAAAAGCAAATTATTATTTCACTATTTACATTTCATTACTGATTGAGCAAAAAAAAAATGATAAATATGATTTTTTATATATCTTTTAAAGTGCCCCTTTAAACATGTTAAAATGTAACCCTAAAGAAAGGATGAAAGTCCATTGCGGAATTAAGGGTGATTTTAGTGGGAAAAAACAGGGAATATCCCCATAAGAACATTTAAAACCCAAAAAATAGTTATGTTTTTTGTTATTGTTGTAATTTATAATACTTTTTCCCTCATAAATGAAATTGGTTTAGGGTGTCCTCAATACATAAAAAAAAAACACTTTTTAATGAAACAAGAGGCTCTCAAGAGCCTGAATCGCTCACCTGTTTTTCAGAGGAGAATATTTTTTTAATGATATAACCAACTTGATGAACAAATTGTGAAAAATTGTCATTAAATCTATTTTGTAGATTTTACTTTGCTGAACATTATTGCTGTTTCCAGTTTATATCTATTAACTATAATAATATTTAAAATAATAACAAAAACTGCAAAATTTCGTTAAAACTACCACTTCAGTGACATCAACCGAACAATGGGTTGTTCGATTTGTCTGAAAATTGAAGGGCTGATAAATCTTTACCAATTGAACAATTTCACCCCATGTCAGATTTGCTGTAAAAGCTTTAGTTTATGAGATATGAGCCAATAACTGTATTTGACCTTTATGTTCTATTTTTAGTCATGGCGGCCATGTTTGTCGATGGATCAAAATTTCGGATACAAGTTATAAACTAGATACCCTAAAGGAACATTAAATTAAAGTTTGAAGGTATTTGGCAAAAGCTCACATGGGAAACCTTGTAAAAGCATCACCGTAGCTCCATCAGTAGAACATAGAACTGCAAATGAAAGATTGTTATATTGAAGAAATTTAGCGTTCAAATCTCGGACACATTTTTTCATTATTTGTGTTGAAATATTAAATTCTAATGTTTCTATCATATTTTTTTACGATGTTTGCTTAATTCATAGATTCATTATGGATCATTTGGACTACATATCATTTTACTAAGGAAAAAAATTAATGTATTGCTTAATTATGGCTGAGTGCATTCCTATGACTATCCATACTCTTGACTTACTTTCTATGCATGTGTTTACATTTAGTACATATATATATGCAAGGAACAATTGCCGTCAAACTGAAGAAGGTGCCCGTACATAACCAATAACACGAGAATTGATTATAGAGCAATGAAGCCCAAATGTTGCGTGTGTTGTATACACATAACTAAAAAAAGGCCATTGTAGAAAAGTTTCAAAACAACACAAACAATTTTTCGTACCTTTTTTGAACATGATATTTACGTAACAAATGCAGTCAACAGCAATTTTGTCGCCAATTCACCAACTATATAAATACTAGTACTGACATTTTTACCACCGTCCCTGCACCGGTACATATTAAAGTCATCAGAAAATAAAACAATACCACAGAACAAATCAATTACACTACAAATCGTGATTGTAGGTGTGATGATTTTGTATCTGTGGTTAAATTGTTTACATTGGTTACAGTTCGGCAGAAGCCTTATTTTATGCATTGTGTATATACTTTAATAAAACATAGAAAAGAGTAAGATGTTTCGCGGGTAAACTTTGGTTCAGGTCAAATATGAAGGGGTGTTCCAAAGGAAACTGTCAAAACGAGTAATGAGACACTTTGGAAGAACACCCCTCCTATAATAATGGTACGGCTCCCATCGGGGTATATAAGCAGGAGAGAATCCTAGCTCGGGGTCGATTGTCATAAGTCTTCGTAGACATAAGACCAAGGTACGGTACGTTGGTATTCGAGATCGTAGTCTCGTTTATATTAGATTTATTAGATAATATTACTAAGTGTAATAAAGAACAGGTTGGTTCCTGTTAGAAATACGGACTTGTACGTTTACAAGTTGAACCGTATTGTACCGTATAGGACAAGTGTGAGTCTGTGTGACCACCTTGTAAAGTACATAATTGTACCAAGGGAACAAAGACAAGTGCGTAAACTTGTAGGGTACATTATTGTATCAGGAGGACAAGTTTGTTCCTGACCCAAGGACACATTTGTAATAATACAAATTTGTACCAATTGTATATATTTTAAGTAGAATAGTTTATAGATAGTTTATTAAAGATTGCAAAGAGCAGTTGTACATATTTTGGTTCATTGACGTTAATATTTGAATACAGATTATTTGTTATATGTTTTGTAAATAGAACAATTTTGGATCCAGTATCAAACTGGTAACGAACACATTCTAAATAGAAATAGACACGCTTACCCTGTGTACACGTTACATAATTTGGTGGCTAGCGCTGGGATCCAAATTGTTCATTTTTAAATCCATAGTGAAAGATTATATCCAAATTTGATCATCTAATAAACTTATATCCAAACTGTCCTGTGAGAACTTACTGTTCACTTTTGCACAGATCATTTTTGTTCAAACTGTTCACTTTTGCACAGATCAAAATTGTCCTGTTAATGTTTTAAATTTCCCACGGTTTATTAACATTAGGGATTAACGATCGATAGTGGTACAGGCAATTTTGTGATTGACATTTATTACATTGTACATTTATGACATTGTGTTGACATTATTATATTGTGTATGCATGGTTAAACCGCAAATTAAAGTACAAACATGTCTTTTGATGATACAATCGACGAGTACACAAAACAAATATATGATATGGAAGAAGGAACAACTTATAGAAATAGTTTTGTTTTTTGTTTCGTCAACACCCAAAGATCAAGGTGTTCGTCAAAAATATAATATTGTATCAAGAAATGATTCGGGTCTGGGATCAAGAGGGTCCTCATTGTCAAGAAAGGGAGATAATGAAAAAGTTGATTTACCAACATTCAACAACCCGAATACGCACAAAACTGTAAAATTTTCCCAAAATGATTTGAGGGAAGGGGATACTTTGCCTTTACCCATAGACAATAGTTACATTAGGGAAATAGACGAAACTGACAAATCAAAGTACCGACATACTGGTAACACAGATAATTCTGGTGTGAAAATTAAACCATGTCACTATAACGGTAGCACATCATGGACAGACTATTTGTCCCATTTTGAAATGTGTGCACTTGTAAATAATTGGTCGGAAAATCGAAAAGGGTTATACTTAGCGGTATCGTTAATGGGACAGGCACAAGCGGTACTTGGAGAATTACCAAGTGAGAAAAGACAAAACTTTTCTGATTTAGTCAGCGCACTTGAAGAGCGATTCGCGCCTTCTAGTCAAACTGAGTTATATAGAGTTCAGTTTAAAGAGAGACGTCAAAAAGCCAGCGAATCACTTCCCGAATTAGACCAGTCAATTCGGAGATTGTCCAACTTGGCATATCCTACAGCCCCATTGGACGTACGTGAAACTCTCGGAAAAGAGCAATTTATTGACGCGCTTGTCGATTCGGAAATGCGGTTTAGAATAAAACAATCACGACCGAAAGGTTTAAATGATGCCGTAAGACTTGCTGTTGAATTAGAGGCGTACAATAAGGCCGAAAATAAAGTAAGAGAGGGACGAGGTTATTTACGGCAAACTATGAACGATGACGAGTTAGGTAGGGAAGAAAAGATTACAAAAAGTGACTCGCCAACGAAAGACATTGCATCATGGATGCAAACAATGGAGAAAAGTCTAAGTACTCTTACGACTGAAATGGCAAAATTAAAAACTAGTGGTACAAATAATAAAACCAGATATACCCAAAGTAAGAGGACAAATAAGGGTTGTTACAATTGTGGCAAATTTGGTCATTTAGCAAGGGACTGTCGCCTACCCCGAAGAAATAAGAACAATTATAATGGAAATAAGGGGGATGGGACTGTCAAAACATTAATGAAAACTAGGAAACAAAATAACCGTAAGACAAAGGAAGGTGCGGTTACAACAGCATCTGAAGATGCTGGTATGTATGTCAAACTAAATGTAGGAGACATTGAAGCCAAGTTTGTGGTTGATACAGGAGCAACTTTGACATTGGTATCTTCCAAGTTATACGATATGTTGACTCCATTAGATAAATCATATCTAAGCGAAGTTAAGACAACTGTTAGGTCAGTGTGTGGCAATAAGCTAGAGCTTCGTGGAAAAGGCAGGTTCAATCTGCATTTCGGTCCAAATATGTTGCAATCTGAAGCTGTTGTGACTGATCTACAAGTTGACGGTATACTTGGTTTAGACTTCATGAAACGACATAATTGTTTAATTGATGTTAAGAATGGACACTTTTGTATTGGAGATTTTAAGGTAGATTTGTGTTTTCAGGGATCAATAGGCTGTTACCGAGTGGTTGCTTCAGAAGCGGTTGTTATACCGCCAAGGTCAGAAATTGTCATTAATGGCACGGTTTGCTTAGCAGAAGGTCAAAAATTACCTGCTGACAATGCTTTGTTAGAAGCAAATGAGCATGCAGGGAAAGACTACATTTTGACTGCTAGAACGTTGGTAAGGTCAGGCGAAAAAGTCCCTGTTAGATTAATGAACACAGAACTAGATCCTAAGACAATCTATCCTGGTACAACTATAGCCCAAATGTCTGGTGTTGAACAAGTACTAGATGGTAATATTAGTTCAAATGAACAGAAAAATAACGGACTTAGACCAGATTTACAAGATCTGTTAGACAGGACATCAGATGAATTGACTTCGAAAGATAAACAAAAAATAAAATCTTTGTTGATAGAAAATCAGAACTTGTTTACTTCTTCTGATGTTGACTTGGGAAGGACCAATCTTGTAAAACACGAAATCAATACGGGAAACGCAAGGCCATTTAAAGAACCACCTCGTCGTACACCTTATCATTTGAACAAGGTAGTAAATGACAACCTTGACAAAATGTTACAACAAGGGATTATTGAATCATCCCACAGTCCCTGGACGGCAGGGATAGTCTTAGTTAAGAAAAAGGACGACAGTTATCGTTTTTGCGTAGATTATAGACGCTTAAACAGTGTGACCCTTAATAAGGACGCGTATCCTTTACCGAGGATTGATGATTCGTTAGATCATTTAGCAGGAAATAAATGGTATAGTACTATGGACTGTTGTTCAGGATATTGGCAGGTGGAGCTGGCCGAAAATGACAAACACAAAACCGCTTTTGCAACGCGAAGGGGTTTATTTCAATTTCGGGTCATGCCGTTTGGGTTGTGTTGCGCTGCACAGACATTTGAGCGATTGGTGGAAACCATACTAGCTGGTTTGCAGTGGGAAACATGTCTGGTTTACATTGACGATATAATCGTTTTTGGAAAAACACTAGATGGTATGCTTGATAATTTAAGAGACGTTTTTGCTAGGCTTAAATCGGCTGGTTTAAAGCTGAAGGCGAAGAAGTGCACCTTGTGTACCACCAAGGTTCGTTTCTTAGGACATATTGTCTCTGAGGAAGGAATATCAACCGACCCTGACAAGATTAAGGCCGTAAAAGAGTGGCCCACCCGTACAAATATAACTGAAGTTCGTTCCTTTTTAGGTCTTTGTGGGTACTATAGAAAATTTATCAAAAACTTTGCCCACATTGCTAAACCGTTACACAAAATTACAGAGAAAGAAACTAAGTTTGTTTGGACTTCAGATTGCCAAGAGGCTTTTGATCAATTAAAAGGCAAGTTAATAAACGCACCAGTTCTTGCATATCCCGATTTTAACAAAGAATTCATTTTGGATACTGATGCAAGCAATTTGGCAGTCGGAGCTGTCTTGACTCAGAAATCTGATGAAGGGCTTGAACATGTTGTGGCTTATGCTAGTCGTACACTTTCAAAATCAGAACGAAAGTACTGTGTGACACGCAAGGAGTTGCTTGCTGTGGTTTGTTTTGTTAAACATTTCAAACCATACCTCTACGGTAGAAAATTCACGGTAAGAACTGATCACGGATCATTAAAGTGGTTACTTAACTTTAAGAACCCAGAAGGACAGATAGCTAGATGGATAGACACTTGGTTCATTTGAGATGCAAATTCAACATCGACCAGGAGTGCAACATAGGAATGCAGACGCACTTAGTCGCATTCCTTGTAAACAATGTGGTTATCATTCTGGTTTAGAAAAAGAGACTGAGACTAAAGACCAATATGACACTGTTAATGCTATCACCCGTTTTGATGATAGTAATGACAAAGATGATGACAGTGAAGATCATGATCTGTCTTTAAAGGAAATTCAAAATAATGATCATAACTTGAAAATAGTGACAGAATGGGTAGAAAAAGATGAACGTCCTGATTACAAAGATATTTCTGATAAGGGATTTTTCTTGAGATCGCTTTGGAATCAATGGAACAACTTAGAGTTAAGAGATGGACTTATTTATAGACGATTTGAAGACCCTGTAACCAAAATTGTAAAAATGCAGGCTATCATTCCTTTATCAGAACGCAAAAAGGTTTTACAATTTTCCCATGATGATAAATGTTCTGCTCATTTGGGTATCCATAAAACTTTGGCAAAAATTAGACAATCTTATTATTGGCCAGGGTTACAAAATGACGTCAGGACTTACATAAACGGATGTGACAAATGTGCAAAGCGAAAAAGTCCACAAAAGTCCAAAAGAGCTCCAATGGCTTTAGTTGAAGCTAATGGGCCAATGGAAAGGATAGCTACAGATATCCTTGGTGAGTTGCCAGAAACAGAGAGTGGTAACAAATATATCTTGGTAGTTTCTGACTACTACACAAAGTGGACGGAATCTTTTGCCATGTCAAATATGGAAGCTAAGACTGTGGCTAAGATTATAGTTGAAGAAGTCATTGTAAGATTTGGTGTTCCTCATTGGATTCATTCAGATCAAGGCAGGCAATTTGAAAGCTTGTTGTTTCAAGAGATGTGTTGTATTCTAAACATTGAGAAAACACGTACCACTCCATATCATCCAAAATATGATGGTATGGTGGAAAGGTTTAATAAGACTCTTGCAACAATGTTAAGTTCATTTGTGGAACAGAACCAGAGAGACTGGGATGAATACATTCCTTTTGTCATGATGGCATATAGGGCATCCGAGCACGAGACGACTGGACAAACTCCAAATAGTCTCATATTAGGTAAGGAACTATCAACCCCTTTAGACATCATGTATGAAATGCCACCATCAGTTAAAGATATCCCTGCACATAAATGGGCTTGGGAGCTTAAAGAGAAGTTAGAACACTCCCACAGTTTTGTCAGAGGTAAAATTAAAGGGCAAATGCGAAGACAGAAACACTATCACGACCTCAAATTGTCATACCAAGATTTCAGAAAAGATGACGAGGTGTACGTTTATTTCCCAGTTAAGAAACCTGGGATGTCTTCAAAATTGACTAGTTTCTGGAAAGGTCCTTTCAAAATTCTCGACAAATATGGTGACCTTACATATAAAGTTGACTGTGGATACAGAGGGAAACCACAAGTCATACATGTCGACAGACTTAAGAAAAAGAACAAACAGACATTAAGGACAGAATCAGATAATAACACGTTTGTTCCATTAGACACTGAAAATGATACAGCTGAAAACGACTCTTATTCACAAGACATTGCTGTTCATGAGTCAACGTTGCCTGAGGAAGAAACGCAAGAAATTAGTTATGAAGGGCGTCGTACAAGGCGAAAACCAGCTTGGATGGCAGATTACATTGTTAAATAGTTTTAGTATATATTTAAATGAATAAAAATGTGCATAAAGTACTTCTATGTTTTATCCGTTTCAAAAGTTAGTTTTAGACATGCGGGACGCATGTGTTTTTGAGGCGTGGGTTATGTGATGATTTTGTATCTGTGGTTAAATTGTTTACATTGGTTACAGTTCGGCAGAAGCCTTATTTTATGCATTGTGTATATACTTTAATAAAACATAGAAAAGAGTAAGATGTTTCGCGGGTAAACTTTGGGTCAGGTCAAATATGAAGGGGTGTTCCAAAGGAAACTGTCAATACGAGTAATGAGACACTTTGGAAGAACACCCCTCCTATAATAATGGTACGGCTCCCATCGGGGTATATAAGCAGGAGAGAATCCTAGCTCGGGGTCGATTGTCATAAGTCTTCGTAGACATAAGACCAAGGTACGGACGGTACGTTGGTATTCGAGATCGTAGTCTCGTTTATATTAGATTTATTAGATAATATTACTATTAAAGTGTAATAAAGAACAGGTTGGTTCCTGTTAAAAATACGGACTTGTACGTTTACAAGTTGAACCGTATTGTACCGTATAGGACAAGTGTGAGTCTGTGTGACCACCTTGTAAAGTACATAATTGTACCAAGGGAACAAAGACAAGTGCGTAAACTTGTAGGGTACATTATTGTATCAGGAGGACAAGTTTGTTCCTGACCCAAGGACACATTTGTAATAATACAAATTTGTACCAATTGTATATATTTTAAGTAGAATAGTTTATAGATAGTTTATTAAAGATTGCAAAGAGCAGTTGTACATATTTTGGTTCATTGACGTTAATATTTGAATACAGATTATTTGTTATATGTTTTGTAAATAGAACAATTTTGGATCCAGTATCAAACTGGTAACGAACACATTCTAAATAGAAATAGACACGCTTACCCTGTGTACACGTTACATAGGTAAAACATCGAAAGCTGTTACATCTGTATCACAACGTAGGGCCTATTTGTTAAAATACCAGAAAAGGCCATATTACATGTGTTCGTATCACAATTAAGGTGTTCTATGACCAAATGATGTAAGATGTTGTCCGGTAAAAATATATCTTATTTTATTTTATCTTATAGACGACAAAACTTAAAAACCAGGACAAATACAGATATTTTATTAGACATATATTGAGAATGACAAAAACAGCATCCCATTTGAATTTGTTTTTATATTATTTGGCTTCTTGACAAGCTACGTGGTATGACACCTAATGCTCATAAAAGGTCAGGGCCGTAACTACATTGGGGAGAATGAGGCAAATGCCTCATGTTGGAAATTTCAAAACAAAAAAAACAAAAAATTTAAACAAAAATTATTTTGTAATAAGCAAGATAAAATTGCGACTACTTTGTACAAGTAAGACCCTGTTCACACTAGCATTTTTTTTTATCGATCTAATTTGAATCGATCTAAATAAAACCAGTTAGCGTTCACATTCTTTTTAATCATATCGATCTCTATCGGTCTAATATGAACCACTGCGTTCACACTACAAAAACGCAATCGATCTAACCTTTTTGCCCGTAAAACTGTAAACACTGTGTATAAATAGAACTGATTTATCAAATTCATGTGCTGATACACTGATACACACACTTGGAAAAAAATGGATAAAGTTATTGTTTCTCTTGAATCACAATTTAAAATTTTGATACTGGTGTTATTGCAGTTTTCTTTAATTTTGAAAAAAATAACTGTAGCAACGAAGTTACAACACGACGCCGGAAATACTGCGGTTCCTGCAAAGAAAAAAATCAACATAAGAAAAGAAGACACAGATTTCGCAAATCTATGCTATGGCGAAGACAACATGTTTACAGTTTGTTTTAAAGGTCTTTTAACAGAGAAATATGGGTTAAACAACGAACCTCTGAGTTTAGACCGATTGAAGATCGATTCAATGCGTTCACATTAGCCCTTAAACCGATCTAAAGTGAATTACCGGTCTAGTTTAAATCGATAAAAATGTCCTAGTGTGAACGGAGTCTTATTCTATAACATGCATATTAAGAAATGTTTCCATTCTAAATGGGTTGTTTGTATTGTAAAAAACCTTAATAATTGTGGTCGTTTAGATTACTGGCTATGTCTGTGGGCTGATAAACAAAACGACGTCAGCCAATCAGAAGACGCGTTACATCCAAAATTAAATTATTACACATGATTATATGAATCCAATATTTCAGTATTTTCTATTTTCTCAAAATATGCAATGGCAAGTGTCCAAGTTTACCGTATTTAAAAAGTTTGTGGGGACTTTTTTTACCAAGTTTCAAAATAAATCTACAAAATCTATTATACATGTTATATATTAAGCTGTATGTCACCAGCACGATGAAAACCCCATATTTTCAAACAATGAATGTCTTTGTAATCAGTTCAAACACACATGGGTTATTTCTGTTTAAGATTCAGTTAAATGTTTGAATTATAGAACAGTTCATGATTTTGAAAGATTTATTGTTGATCTACCATGTCAAGTTCTTGTTCATAATGCAAACATTCTACTTTTGATGAAAATATGAATAGGAAATCTTTTTCGGAGTTCTCCATATATATACATAATACAATTTTGCCGGTGTAAATTTGTCAGACCAAGTATCATCGTGTAATGTGTTTTCGTACTAATAACAATTTTCACTGCTTACGGTTTTTACTGTTGAGTTTTTATTTAGGTGTTTACTCAGATTTAAAAAGCATGTCCTGTAGATTGATTTTAGGTATCTAGTTTTTTTTGTCAATGATTTCTACGATTTTTTACTGTTTCCGATTACTTTGCGATTTTTGTATGTCAAAAAAACGGCGTCATATGTTTTCGTATGAAATAAAAATTGGATCAGTACACGGACAGGAAATGACTACAAAATCCGGAAATAATTTTTTTTTAAAGTCGTGGTTCTGGTGATCGCTTGAATCATAAAAAAAGTTATTAAATACTTTTCAGTACTAAAAATTACTAGTAAATAGTGTAAGGTTGGTGTTTCGTGTGATGAAAGTTTTAGATTTTGATTAATTTTCAGATTGGCACCTGGTTTGTACAAAATACATTATTTTTTCTAAAATAAAATGCAGTTTTCAAAATTTATGATTAAATATAAAAAGTTAAGACTGTTTTCATCTTCATGTATCAAGGATGTATAAAAAAAAATTGTCAATGAAATATTGAATAGTTGGATTTTGAACAACCATTTTATATAAGAACCATGCTAATTTTAACTCGATGGTTTGTAATTAAAACGGCCAAAAAAACACATGACAGTCATATGTCTTGAAGATCCGGTGTCTGACTTGCAAAAAACATATCTGGACTTTATTTTAACCCTTCAGAATTTTTTTCCACAACTATTCTAGTGATGCGTTTTTTTGACATTAAATAAAAATGGCTAAATAGGTCAGTTTTATTTAATTTGTTCTAACGTCTTTAAAAAGCGACGTTGAATATGTTTTAAATATATCAAGTTGTAGTGGTGTTGTTGTTCTAAATATAGAAACAGAAAAACATGCCACAATGTACGCGTATGCAGTCGAAACCGACGAAATGTGGTTGATACGAAAACATATGACATACGAAAACATATGACACGACGATATATATTTATAAAATTGCAGACAACATGATTCCAGAGACATATATATGTATATATGTCTCTGATGATTCTAGTATACTGTTATAAGTTAAACATCAAATCTCACAACCGTATATCAAGGACTTTCTATACTTTAATATATGTAAAAACCATTCAGCATCAAACATCTCAAGCTGTACATCAATAGGTAAATAAAGTTTTTCTACAGTTTTTCACATACTTAAAACCTTTCTAGCTTGTTAAACTAATCTTTTCTTTATTTTTACAAAATGATCCATTTTTGAAGATATCTTTCAAGCAAAGATTATTCCAAGATATGTAAAATCATCAACAATATCTATAATTTGACCATCATAAGTGAATGCGTTCTAACCTAGTACGATTTGACTGGTACCCTTCCTAACGACTGACATTATTTTTAGAACGCACCTACAAGGTTTTTCGGAAGTAATTGATGTTACCTTTCCCTTCAAGATAAAAGTAGAAAACATCTGAATGAACTATTTTTGCCAAGCACTTCCGCTCAACTTTGACATGTCACTTGTCAGACGGATTAAAAAATCAACACGATGATAGGATTTATGACATTGTAACATCAGTTTAAAACAAAATTATAAAGTCTGCGATTGGCATGAGTAGAGGTTATGCAAGACCAAACGACCGGGGATCTCTCATTAAAAAAAATGAAGATTATCCATATGCACAAGTCCAAAATGTTAAAAAATCCCGGGTCTACGTATTTGGCGATGCAGACCTCGAGGAGGATGAGATCGTTGAATACGAAATGTCTGAAATGCGATCCAGGAACCAACAAACTAAAAAGAACAAACAGAAAAAAGAACCACTTTTGTTTGATAGGAAAATCACTGATGGAGACACGTTACAAAGTCTTTCCTTACAGTTTGGATGTCCGGTGCGTTAATACAATTTTTAATACTTTTGCTACAGATTGCTGTGTTTAATGGGTATCGGGTCTGTTCACTCCCAATATACTTTCGCATCCTATATGTTCGCACCTTGCACTTTCGAACCCAAGGTCCGTTTGCACCCTACACGCTTTCGCACCCAAATTTAAAGCTGAATAATTACTGAGAAAATCATGATTGTTGTTTAAATTGCTTTGATGTAAATACTACATGTAATATGAGGCAGGCATTTCCTGTAAATGGGGACGAAGTCTGTATGAATTATTTTTTGTACATTTGTAACTTAAATATTTGTTAAAAAAAAGAAACGGAAATATCGTAAAGTTTCCGATTTTGGTTCTGTTGTTAGGGATTTTAGTGTGACGTTATTTAAGTTATGACGTCATATGCAATGTAAACAAAGAAACGCTATCATCAGGTAACGTTTTTTCATATCAAGGAATTATTAAAAATGAAATTGGTATTGCGTCCCCTCCTATTTTATAGTAGACTGATAAATATATATTTTACTCAAAGTTTCATACAAACGAGACCAGAAAAAGGAAGTACATTGTTTTTTTATTGAATTTTCTACTGTTATTGGGGACTTCGTCCCCATATTAAGCTTGGTATGAGTAAAAAATTGAAGATTTTAAATGAAAAACACAAAAAGAAAAGCCCCTTTGATCTGAAACAATGTTTCAAAATAAAGTGAGATTCTGACAACGTTTTTTTTTGTCTAAAACATTTTAATCATGTTTTGAAAACAAAAAATTATAGAAATACACTAACCAAACATGACAAAAAAACGTCAGAATCTCACTTTATTTTGAAAAAAAAGAAATAAAGTTATAGCAATACACTAACCAAGACATGATTAAGATTTATTCAACACATCAAAAAAAAAGTTGACAGAATCTCACTTTAGTTAGAAACTGATTATTTTTTTTTTTGTTAACAATACACTATCCAAAACATGATTAAGATTTATTCCACACAAAGAAAACGTCTCACTTGACATCTTGATTTTGACACAATGACAACTAATTATACTTATAGGAATACACTTGCCAAAACTTGATTACAAAGTCATTAAAAACAAAACAAATAAAAAATAGGACGTGGACGTGTAGGGTACGAACAGACTTTTAGGTTTGTACGTGATTAGGTGCGAACAGACCTGGATTCTGTTTAATCTTGTTAATGCACATTCCTCTGACATGTTTCAGGACAGGTCTTCTTCATGTTCTTCAGTAAACTCAGAGGCTCAGAGCAAATGTACAGGGTATAGTCCAAATAATGACAAGTATCAGCACATATTTATTCCTTCCCATCAAATCACTCTTACATTTGAAGTCAACTAATTCAAACAAATTTGATATTAAGCAACACATATTTAACCATGTGTTAACTGATGATTAAAGATATTAATTTTCAGCAATTCTGAAATATGTGAAAAATAACATTACAAAATGACAACACATGTTCATGCAAACTGAAGATTCAAATTTAATAACAGAAAGTTGGGTAAAAAACAGCAAATCATGTACATTACATGAAGCATGAACAGAGTAGTGACACTGTCAATGGCAACAAATATTAGTGCAAATCGTAATGTTGGACAAACAAGAAAATAGCAACAATTATTTATTTTAATTTTACTTTTAATTATATAAAAACATATCTTGATTGAAACAAATTGTCATGATTTTTGTATGTATTTTATAGGTGGCTGAATTGAAGAGGGTGAATAACTTTATAACAGACCAAGACTTTTATAGCCGACGTTCAATTAAAATTCCAGTGAAACAGTACTCATTTTTAACAGAAATGCTGGACAAACAAAAAGAGGAAGAAGTGGATAATAAGATTACAAATGGAATGACTATTGTTGATGAAACGGAAGAGAATGTTGGCTTTATGGAATCATCTGAAACAGATAATGATTCTTTACATGACCTTAGTGACCCAGAGACTCAGCGTCAAGTCATTAGAACTATTAGCATTAATGACACGTTTCGTAGCCAGTCAAAAGAAGCCAAAGAATTTTTGAAAAATATGGACAAAGATTTATCTAAAATACGAAAAACAAGAGGTGACAATAGTTCATTAGAAGAGGTTGTGTCTTTACTTACTAGTCCACGAATACAACCTTTCCCTAAAAAACCAGCAGCGGTCAACTGGGTAGACTGTGGTGTTCGATGGTGGACTATTGTTTTAGTGATAATTGTAGTGGCTATTCTGGTCCCCTTAGTTATATTAATTTATTATGAGTTAAGAAGCAAGTCTTGATGGCTCAAGTCGTTTGATATTTTTATTCTGGATATTTTGTTTCCTGTATCTGAAGTTTTTTTTATTGATCATGACAGGCTGGTGTAATAGATTTGAAATCAATTAAGGGAGATGATTTTGTTATGATAAGCTAAGAGATTTTTTGAAATGATGTACTTAATCTAATTTTTACATGTACATATAGTAAAATATAGTTTGCAACAGTTCGAAAGTGAAACCTTTTCAAAAACAAAATTGGGTTTGTTTATATACATGTAATGTTTTTGTGATACAAGAATGTAATTTAGGTAAACAAAATATAAGTATTTTCATTTTTTATCATGTTATGATTTAAATTTTTTAAACTTATTTTACATATATGTTACTACATATACATAAATCTGTTAAAATGAATACTCAGTACATATTTTAATATTTAAAAGCATGTTAAACTGTAAAACATATACATGTACATGTGAATTATGATTTTTTTTGAAAGCTATGAAAAGAATTAGTGCTGGAGAGATTATTTTTCCTGCAACAAGTTAGTTATACTAACCTCCTCCCCGTAATCATTTGGAGAATGAGGTTTAAAAACTAAGTCCTGCTCTGCTGAATTGCACTAATTGCAAATTTTAATAATTTAATAGTTTCAAAAGAACACAGTTTTTAACAGTAAGATAGTGACGTCCATCTAATTAATGGTTGCTTATATTTTGCTAAGCAAGTGAGACATATCACTGTATACATATGTTTTATAAACATATTTGTTATAAATATGTATATTTACTTTGTTTCTTTTAATTACTTGTTGTCATAAGTCATTATTCAAAAACAGAAACTTTCAAATATGTTGCATTTTATTTTGCACTAGTACAATGTAGGTAGGAATGGCCTTTATTGTAAAATCTTAAAAACAACTGACCAGATCTAGGAGGGACACTCCCTTTTTTCCTTTTAAAAATTTGAAATCTTGCCTTTTAGACCTGTCATCATCGAGGCATTTTTAAAATCTTATCTTGGGCTGAAAACTTTTTTCATAAATTTGGCACATTTTACTTTTTACTTTTTTATTGTTGATCCATAAAATCTTTTCACATTCCTTGATCAGGGCTGTAAGATCATAGGTCATATAAAAGTTCAAATCAGCAAAATATAATAGAAATAAAGGTTGTGTGAAAGGTTCAACTATCTTCTCATTTCTTGGTGCTCATTTGTAAAGCTTTGCTTGTGCTAATCACCATCATTGTTATTGACACATAGTATCAAAGTTTTAAAAGGCTATTTATAATTATTATTAGTGCTTAATATTGTTGATAGGTTGGTATACAGAATTTACAATATATGATATTGGCAAAATGTATTGACCAGGTTCATTTCAAGATTTTGAATACAACACATCTGGAAGGAACAGGTCTTTTATTTCATAAATAATTTAACCAACTGTTCCATGGACCATTTGGCATTCAAGTATTTTTTCATAAATGATTTGTAGAATTTAATAAACAAACACAAACACAAAGTTATAATTCAATATCTTGCATTTGTCTAAGGTTAAATCAACTTTGTCATGTTTAATTTGTATCCTAGTATCTTGATATTCAAGATTTGTTTAATTCAAATTATCTCCCTTGTATAAATTTGTTGCTCCTATGACATTTACATGCTCATATTAGGTAGGTGGTATGTCATATATGTGTAATGTATTACACACAAATTGAATGTCAAAATGATGTTGTTAATTTTATTATATCATGCTCATTATCAGTCCAAATTACATTATATCTCAATAAGATTGCATTATACAATATGGCATAATCCTGTTCATTGCTGGTCATTTGGATTTAAACTTTAAGATTTAACTTGCTGCTCATATGCTATGTTAGGGAGGTGAGATATTTTTATATGCATGCATTTATATGGTGACAAGGAAACTGTTCCTTGGCAAAAAAAAAATAAAGTGATGGACAAATTGAAGTCACATTCCAATTATTTTTGTCAAACCCTTATCTTAATTGCAAAGATAGATGGATAAGATTTGTTTGGTCTTTTTTTTTATTTTTTTTATTTCCTATGGAATCAATAGATTTTTCACTAAGATATCAAGTTTTAAGTAGAAAACATTAAAAATTCTATGATTTAAAAAATAAATTTTGATAAAATTCATTTTAGTCTTATAAAAGATGGTCATGGTTGGGGCATTGCCCAGGCTTATTGTTATTACATGCATTTACCATTAACTTGATTTTAGCTTTATTATTCTGCATTTATGATTTTTGTTGTTATATTATTTTGAGTTTTTGAATCAGAATTTTATAAAAAGAGAAAGTGGATGATTAAATGTTATGCCATTTTCTCTTTTTATGAAACTGACTTTCAAAAACTTAGATCACATGTCTGTTAAATAGGCTAAAAGGGATGGTCCATCTGTCAGATCAGTGTGAACATGAAATTGTTTGGAAGTATTGGTTTATTATTAAACATATCAAAAAGATTATAATTGTACATACACATGACATACAGAATATATTATATAGAATAGATTTTAGAAATAATTTTGGTCATTATGACAAATATAAATACACTAATCAGTCATTTTTCCTATAAAGATATGTAAGTTAATCTAAATCGGGCATCATACACACTAATTTTTATGTTAAAGACATGAAAAAGGGAACTTTTGGCACTGTCCAATTCACCTGGATATAACTTAATATAGATAGCAAATTCTGTATAATCTTAATTAGCAAAAAAACAAATACTGGTACCGTATAAAATAGAATTTCTTTTAGAGGTGTTAAAATTGGGACCATTTATAATATACATGTATATCACTACTATAAATTAATAGGTTTTCCCTATGATTTATTTTCATACATCCTAATTGATAAGATCTTAAGCTCCTACAGCAACTGTCTTTTCTATTTGAAAATCTTCTTCTTTAACAATTTTCATTTTCAAAAGAAAAACTTTAAAGAAAATATTTGGTTAAAATTTTGAAGTTAGATTTAATGGTTTGATAGTTTTCCAAAAAACTAATAGAAAAAGAGGACCACTGGTATCTTCAAAATGATTAAAAATATGGGCCTATGAAGCTATAGTCTATATTTTAATTTAAAAAATGGGTTCATGTTTGTAAAATTACATTACAGTAATTATTCATACATGTTAAGATATCATGTTCATGTTTAGATTTTGAATACTGTGATAATCTCCACCATAAATAACTAGACCACTGGCCCAGGACAGTGAAAATAAAGTAGCCCTGGTTAGAAGATTCATGAAAAATCAGATAATAGCCTCATTGATATATGTATCATTGTTTAAGTAAGTCAAGAGGTTTATTGTGAAGACTGAATTGTAATATATTTATTATATTAATGGTGATGTGTGTTAAATATGTTGATCATATTATTTCAGTATTATGTATGTCAAATTTACTGAAATATTTTAAAATTCAGCAATATTTTGCAGGAGAAAAAAAAATATCAATTAAAAATCTATGAACTATTTTTTCGATTTCTGTATGCCTAAACTCATCAAATCGATTGCTATAGATGAATAGTAATTTTCTGGTTAATTTGTTCATCTTCTCCTTATATCACTAACTACCAAAACTCCCCTTTTATGTGACTACCACCACAAAACTTTTGACAAAATTGGTAAAGCACCAAAAGTTTTAAATTCATTTCACAGATCAGTGTTCAAGGTTAAAGTAACCTGATTAGGTCTGTTTCTCAAATACTTTAAGCATAATGATAACTTTATATGGTATATTTAATGATTGCAAGTTGTATATGTCTGGCAGGTGTCGACTGACCTTGACCTCATTTTCATGGTTCATTGGTAGACATGATGCTAAGTTTTTTATGTGTTGGTCAGTTTTTAAAGTACTTTTAGCAATATGTCAACTATGTTTTGGTGTATGGAATGATTGTAAGAAGAATATGTCAGTCTTGCAGGATTTCATCTGACCTTGATCTCAGTTTTATGGTTTATTGGTCAATGTTAAGTTTTATGTCTTCTGTTTTTCAAATACCGCAAGTACAAATGTAATAGGTCAGCTATATTTGGTGTAGGAAATAATTGATATACATGTCTGTCTGGCAGGTATTATCTGACCTTGACCTCATTTCAATGAGGCTCTTTGTCATGGTTTATTGGTCAATGATACATTTTCGTAATTTTGTCAGTCTATCAGATACTTTATGTAACTATATTTGATCTATTGAATGATTTTAGGTGTAAATATCTGTCTTAACTGGCTCATCTGACCATGACGTCATTGTCATAGTTTATGTGATACTTGTGGTAAAAATTTCATGTCACACACATAAATTTAATGATAAGTAAAACAGGTGAGACATTTCAGCGTGTGCACTCTCGTGTTTAATCTTAATTTCACATTTTTATATCCTCTGACAATATATATCAGTTTTGGTAATTTTTGTTGCTCCTGTGAAGAAACTTTCCGAATGTGAGACGAGAATTACAACCTGAAGGTAGAGACTGTGTAAACTATTTCTATAAAGCTTTTATATTTCAGACGGTAGAAAACCTAGATGCTTCTTACCTTGTATGCAGATGTGTTGTTTCTGTCTGTCAAATGCCCATTGTCCTTGACCACATTTCATGAAACTTCAGGGACTGCTTATCCTCTGAAATATTCCTTTATTTTGAGTACTTGCAATAAGAGAAATATATTTGCTCTGTAAGTTCCTTGCAAGGTCTATATGTCTGCCAGACAAGGTTCACCTGATCTCAGCCTCATTTAGACCTCATTCCATGGATCAATGATCAAAGCTCAGTTCTTTAAGGTTAAATCTGTATCTAAGATGCAAGAAGCATCTATATTAAGTGTATTGAATGACTGTATGGTGGACATGTATGACAGGCAGGTTTTGTTTGACCTAGACCTCAGTTTCATTATTCATAAACCTCATCATCACAGATCATCTGTCAATGCTACATTTTTGTGTTTGTTTGTTTGTTTACCATAACTAGAGGCTATAAAGAGCCTGTGTCACTCACCTTGGTCTATGTGCATATTAAACTAAGGACACATTTGTTTTTATGCCCCACCTACGATAGTAGAGGGGCATTATGTTTTCTGGTCTATGCCTCCGTTCGGCCGTCCGTCGTACCGTCTGTGCGTTCGTTCGTCCGTCTGTGCGTCCGTTCGCTTCAGGTTAAAGTTTTTTGTCAAGGTAGTTTTTGAAGAAGTTGAAGTCTAATCAACTTGAAACTTAGTACACATGTTCCCTATGATATTATCTTTCTAATTTTAATTCCAAATTAAAGTTTTGACCCTAATTTCATGGTCCACTGAACATAGAAAATGATAGTGCGAGTGGGGCATCCGTGTACTTGGGACACATTCTTGTTTTTTTACAAAATTGTGTTTTGGTGATGGTGATGTGTTTGTAGATCTTACTTGCTGCTTACAATTATCTTTATCTATAATGAACTTGGCTCAGTAGTAAAAGTGGAAAATATTTTGCAAAAATTTACAAAACTTATGAAAATTGTTAAAAATTGACTATAAAGGGCAACAACTCCTTAAGGGGTCAATTGACCATTTTGTTCATGTTGACTTATTTTTAGATCTTATTTTGCTGAACATTATTGCTGTTTACAGCTTATATCTATCAATAATAATATTCAAGATATTAACCAAAAACAGCAAAATTTCTTTAAAATTACCAATTCAGGAGCAGCAACCCAACAACGGGTTCTCCGATTCATCTGAAAATTTCAGGGAAAATAAATCTTGACCTGATGAACAATTTTACCCCCATGTCAGATTTGCTCTAAATGCTTTGGTTTCAGAGATTTAAGCAAAAATCTACATTTTGTCCCTATTTTCAATTTTTAGCCATGGTGGCCATCTTGGTTGGTTGACCGGGTCACCAGACACACTTTTTAAACTAGATACACCAATGATGATTGTGGCCAAGTTTGGTTTAATTTGGCCAAGTAGTTTTAGAGGAGAAGATTTTTGTAAAAGTTGACTACGACGACGGACGACAAGTGATGAGAAAAAAATTATATATATAAAATAAATATGTCGGATGTATTTGGTGTATGGAATGAAGGTAAGGCATACATATCCGTCTGGCAGGGTTCATATGACCTTAAAACTCATTTTCATTGTTGAGGCTTTATGTTTTCAGATACTGACCAATAGGACCATTATATTTGGTATATTAAATTGTAAGGTGTAATTGTCTGTCTGGTATGGTTCATCTTACCTTGACCTAAAAATATCATGGATCATTTATCTTAAGTTTATGTAATCCCTTCATATTACCCGGTACAGACATTCAATCTTTAATCTTTACCTCCTTGTTCTTTGTTTCTATAGTAGATTGTGTCTTAAGAAATCACATCACATCTCCATATTTTCATATATACTGGTAAGAGGCAAACATTAGGTAGATAAGTGAGGATTTGAAAATGTGTCATATGGTATAACTTAAAGCTTTGTATCAAATATCTAGATGGCCTGATTTATAGTTATAGATGAAAATATTTAACCAGCATTTCTATGGTTCAACCTGAAGCCATGTATGTGGCATTGAGATGGTAGAAAATTATGGATCTGAAAATGTGCCATACAAACAAAGCTCAGCAATATGACACTTAGTAATAAATAGGCACTCTTTTTACTAGTTGCTGATTAAAAAGGGCTGACAATTTTCTTATTATTGCACCAATGTGAAAAAAACATATATATGAAACATTTTCTTACTTGTGAATTAATGTGAATAAAACAGTTATATATATGAAACAATCGGGCAGTAGATATTAGTATAAAGTAAGTGTCTGTTTGTAGTAGTTGAGAAAAGTGTGCCACAATTTCCACAAATGTGTTACAGATGGAAGGACAACAGAAATAGGTTAACCAGTATACCTCCTCAAACATCCTTTGGAGGGAGGATAAGAAATATAAAAAATATTCTAAATTGAAATTTTTTTTGTGAACATGTGAAATGGGAGTTTTCTCTTCAAACTTGTAAAGTGCATTAAATAAAGACTGACACAGAAAACTGGACATAGGGATCGTGATCCAGCAGCGGTGTTTACTAACTTCTCAAAATACATATATTTTAGAAGGTGGAACACCTGGATGCTTCATACTTTGTATACATATGCCTTAAGTTATGAAGTGTCTGTCTGTCATATGTGCATTGTCCTTGAACTCATTTTCATGGTTTAGTGATTACTAGTAAGTTTAAGGATTATAAGGTGTATATGTCTGTCTGGCAGGATTCATCTTACCGTGCCCTCACTTTCATGGTTCATTGGTCAATGTTAAGTTTTCATGGTTAAGTTTGTTTTTTAGATACTATAAGCAATAGGTTAACTATATTTAATGCATAAATTGATTGTAAGGTTTACATGTCTGTCTGGCATGGTTCATCTGACCTTGACCTCATTTTCATGGTTCACTGGTCAATGATTAGTTTAACTGGTTAAGTCTGTCTTTTACAAACTATAAGCAATAGGTCAACTATAATTGGTCTATTGAATAATTGTAAGGTGTACATGTATTTCTTGTTTGGCTTATCTGATTTTGACCACTTTTTCTTGTTGAGTGAAGATAATGATAAGTTTTGTGTGATATTTATATTTGATCTATCAACATAAAATCAAGTGTCAGTAAAGAAGGCAAGACATTTCAGCATGTGCACTCTTGTTTTTAAATAAATAAAAAGCACAAACAGTCTTTATGCCAATTAAAGTTTTAATTTATATCTGAATGTATCCATTGTAACATAAGAGCTTTTCATTGAGCTCTACAGATTTCCTCATTTCGTTGCTTTACAAAAATGTGTTCCAACTTAAATTGACCTGTATACAGTCAAAGAAGTGTTGAGAACTTTCTGAAGTTTCCTCGTCTTTTAACACATCTTTATCACTGTTTTTCTTTCAATCATCCTTGGAGGGGAGTGTTGATTCAATATATTGGGCCATCACCATCATCATCGTCATCATCATCACCATAGGTTTCTCCATTGTCAAAGTACGTCAATATATAATCAGTTTCCTATAAAAAAAAGTTAGCATGAAAACGTTAATGTGTTGATGTATGAAAAATTTAATGTATGAATTTCAAGTCGTAAGTCAAACATACATATATATTTTTTATATAGATTAGACCCTTGTATTTCCCTTTTGAATGGTTTTACACTAGTCATTTTAGAGCCTTTTATAGATTGCTGTACGGTGTGAGCCAAGACACTATGTTGAAGACTGACTTTAACCTGGTATAATGTTTTTTTTTTATAAATTGTGACTTGGATGGCGAGTTGTCTCGTTGGCACTCATATCACATGTTCTTATATCTATATAAAGAAGCATGAAAAATAGAGAAATTCTAGTGTATTTCTTCAGAGTTTAAATTTAAAAAAACAAACATTGTAACAGTGCATTAACACAGAGATATGTAGCTCCATTATGGTCAAATCATACCTGCAACCTTAATGGGTTTGGCTAGTGACCTGATGTTGCATTTAAAAATGTATTAGAATCTGTGACATTTGAAATTATTCAAAAATTGAATGATAAGAATAGTTTTACGTCTTTGGTTTGTTTAAAAGTGACCTAGAGGCCTGAGATAATTTTGCAATGTGACATTGTGACCTAAGGAGGGTAAGGTACCCTCAAGAACCCCCAGATATGTCTTGCCTGTGTAACTTATCACAAACTTAAAGAATTGAGGTCGTTGACACTGCATCTACCATCACATCATATGATATCATTATCACCACTTTTGAAATTTCATGATAAAATCATTACTGATCCCCATGATGTTAAAATAAGATAGAGCTGTGAAAATTTACTGCCCCTCCAATATGCATGTATATTACTATGACAAATGTCTTCCCCTCTTATAAGCTGTCAATACCTCTTCTTCATCTATTTCCTCATCAATATCAAGGTCTAGATCCTCCTCTGTTTTCTTTTCTGGGTTTGCTCCTTCCTCTTCCTCTTCTTCCTCTCCTTCTTTATCTGTCATGGCAGCTTCTTTTTTCTCCAGTTTCTGTCAACATAAGATATTTGCCATTTAATCAACTGGGAATAATACAATAATATTTTATAAATCATGTCGCCAGGAATCCTATTATTCAGCCCTGTGGTGTAATTAGGATATTATTAAGAAAACGAGGTTCTGACTCCTTCATGCAGACTTAATACAAAATGTGGTAAAGCTTGGTCCCTTTTGGTCATAAAGCTTCTAATGTTTTCTACATATTTATACATCCATGGCTTTAAAATGTTTGGATTAATAATTTATCAACCATACCGATATGAAATAGTATATTCACTCAGCATTTACTATTACCATCAGATTGTCATATTGAATTTTTTATCAGACATTATCATTCAGTATGGACAGTGGATACTAAAAGATCAGCCTTATCATTTGTTTTGAGTTTGAAGCTTCACATTGTAAATACTTTAAGAACATTAAACAATAGAAGTTTTTGCACAAAGCTAACCTAATTACCTTCCAATTCTCATGCAGAATGTTCTTTGCTAAGTAAAATACAAGAAAAAAATCATACAAAGATGAAACTGGATTTTTTATCTCAAGAAACTGAACCTCAAACAAGATTGTAAGAGTTATACGTCTTCTAGTAATGTAGCCTGTGGCTCCGTCATGATTTCATCACAACTGGTTACGGTAGGTGTTTCCATTCATTCAATAAGAATTGTATTTAACTGTGTCTGCCTGCCATGGAAATATTCTAATTTCTAATACATATCTACATGTACGTATGTATAACAAAAGGAAATGTTGGTAATACCGGTACTTCATTAAGAAACCGACCCAACAACACAATGGAACAGGGTAAAACCAAACAGCCCACAGAGAGAAAATAACTTGTGCTGAACTTGATTTTGGAATAGGAAATGGAATAATAAGTTTTTACATCAACACAATATGATTCTGATGTTCATACCTCCAAAGTTTTTGTTATTTCTTTTTCTGATGTCTTTGACTTTTTAGAGGCTGGAATATTTGGTTTTATAGGTTTACTGCCACCAAATTTACGAACTTTCTTCTCTGCAGGCTTCAATTCATCTGGAAACATTCTCCAATCTGCAAATTCAAATAAAAATATATACATTCAAAGGATATTTCTAAAGGTTTAAACTAAGATCACAGTGATACGTATACATATCCATTTTATACATAGAGCATATATGTATATGGGTTCATCAGTTCTGTTGGGTTTACTTGTTTGAAAGTGATTATTTTAAAGATTGCAGAGTACTAGAGAAGTTAAAGTTTAATGCTCTGATAATGCAAATTTTAACTGGATTCTACCATTCTAGATTTTGTTGTTCTTATGTTTCTTATTCTGTATAATATATGCTATAGCATGTTACATGTATATCATTCATCAAAATCTTTACCTGGATTCCATTGTCCCAATGTGTCTTGTCCTGATTGATATTTATCTGAATATCTATCAATATCTTTCCTTTTCTCTTTGGATTGTATGTAGTATGGGGACTTTTTCATAAAACCTATGAACTCTTTCTTCAAGGCACAAATATATTCATAATCTTCACTTTGTTTCAGTGGTACTGGTTTGAATTCTTGTGGCTAAAATACAGAGAAAAAATCAACTCCTGCATATACTATATTTCATGGCGTTTTAAGAGTATGCTTGTAACTTAGTGGTCACAACACACCACCTACCCACATTTTACTTCCTTCTTTATCCAGATAATCCACAACAAGAATGGTATTTATGTTTGCTTTGGACATGATATTGGAGATAAAATATAAAGTCAAGTGATTGGTACTCTGATCAGGGCTAAGATTTTGATCTCAATGTGGATCAATTTAATAATGGGACCAAAATAAATGAAATGGCAATACATGGTTTGATACAGCATCAAAGAAACCTAAATATTCAGTTTTTTATGAAATCAAATAAGTTAAATTTGAACACTTTAGACCATAAAATAGACAACTTTTTAAAAGGGATATAATTTCTAAAATCTAAATACACAGTTAGATTCATCATATATAAGAGAACCTCATGAATTCAAGACTTTGAATTAGACCCCATTGAAATAAGTCAAGAAATAATGTATACACATGAGTAGAAAAGTAATGTTTTTGGCCCTTTTTCAAAAAATCATGGTAATACATGTACATGCATAAATACATTTTTTTTTACCTCAAGTTATTGTTCCTGAAAACATAAAATCCTTGTTTTTTTGTGATTACCCCTTATTTCTAAAAGGGATTTGGCCATTACAAGTTACTTAATAAATCTATCCCAACCTTATTTTTGAGGTATGGAACCTTTTGGTACAATTTCATAGAGTTCCATACACTTACACTAGTTATTTTCACGAAACAAGAATTTAAGTGACAGTTTATTTCCCCTTATAATCCATACCAGTCAGAACAATATCCACCAAAATCAATCAAAACCTTCCTTTTGTGGTATTGAACCTTGTGGTACAATTTCAAAATCTATGTATACAACTATACTCAATTTCGGCTAGAAACCAAATGACATTTGGATCATGGTGATAATGTTATACCATATTAAATGACAGTGGTCTTAAAAACTAGGAAAATATGTAGCTTTATCATTAAAGTGAACAGAAAATGTTGATACAAATCTCCAGTATATTTATACAATGTAGGACTCTAAAGTGCAATGGGGTCTCTTAAGTTCAATGGTCACGCTGAAGTGCCATGGTATACGCTTAACTGTGATTCCTCCATACGCTTAAGCATAATGGTCTGCGAATGTATAGGCGTAAGAAATGTAGTTGTATTATGACGTTAACAGTCGTTTATAATAACTTTAAATGAACACACTGGAAGACAAATTACAAATATTTGATTAATAAGAACTTTTAAAGAGGCACTAGCTACCAGATATATAAAAAATCTAAAGTAAGAATTTTTTTGTTCAATCAATTATGAAAGTGAAATAATAATTCGCTTTTAGCAGCCAAAATGGTTCAATTTTGTCAAATTAAGCTAAGAAACATTGATAATTAATTATTCACTTGCAAGTCGACCTCATTAAATCCGTATTTTTGTGAACTTCAATTTAACCCCCTAGCTAGAGATTGACAACGCATGCATTAATATTGTAAGTGTACTGGTTGTTGAAGAAAAAGAATCAACAATGAAAGTGAAACTCAGTATCGATCCACATAAAATCATTCTTATACGGTCATGACGGTTAAAACAATGAGAAACATATATTTTTAATCTATAAAATAAAAGACCTATAAAAATCCAATTGCACATGTTGGTTTAATCTATTCATATCTTTATTTATGTTTACATTGCTTATATGGTCATCTGAGGCCAAATCAATAGTTAATTAGATGGCGTCTGTACTAAAATACACACGAAATGAACCTACATATTATCTACCCCATGCTCTGTAAACTGTTTATTTTAGACTTTTGATAGTTTGGATAAATGTTTAACATTGTTATAAATCGAATATTAGAATTTGAGTCAAATCGGTGACCATGAATTTGACAGCTAGCATTGGCTAGTGCCCTTTAAACCAGATGTCAATGAATTTATTAAATTAAACCTAACTGTGCTCACTGGTGGATCCAGAAATTTTCATAAGTGCTGGCCCGCTGTCTGCCTAAGAGGGGCCCGCTCCAGTCACGCTTCAGTGATTCCCTATATAAGCAACCAAATTTTTTTCCAAAAAGGGGGGGCCTGTGCCCGCTGCCCCCCTAACTCCGCCTCTGGTGCTTTGTCGGCTAAAGCAAAGGTCTTTTATTTTGGTAGCTGGAAAAAGAACTGGTGCATGACGATAAAATGTTCACTTTCTTAAACACGATAAAATAATTAAATAGACAGATTCTTTTCCCTAAACTAAATTACTAACTTCATGGCGCTAAACGGTAATGGTAGCCAAAAAAATGACAGTTTAACGCCTGACATTAAACAGCATTTCTACCCACAGGCACTCAGTCTCAGAATACACCTTATCGCTATTTGTCCGCCATTACTGGATATCACACAGGTTCCCGTAAAAATTTGACGTCATAAAACAAAATATCTGACGCCATAATGAAAAAGTGATTATTGTATGCGTCAAAAGTTCAAGCGGCCGGGTCAGCCGGGATTAGCGATAAGGTGTATATATATATATATCCCCTCCCCCCCGCCTGGTATACCTTTATATAACACGTTTTTTTTCTGAGACGAGTGCCTGTGTTTCTACCCTCATATATTATTCTGAATGAGAATGAAATATTTTTACTGGACTCAATCAATCAAATTATTTATCTATTTCATCATCACTTGGTTTTTCAATATGACATGATGTCATCTCTGCTTCTTATTCTATTTACCGGGAAGAGCGGTGGCGGTTGAAGAACAGGCCCTATGGGTACTTCTCCCTTGTTGATTCCCAAAGCTTCTACATTGAAGGATACAGTTCTTCCTCTACCTCTGCCTCTGCCTGCCATTGGCCTGGTCAAGAATAAAATTGTTGACTGGTGGAAGCGGCCATCTTTAGGGAGATTTCCAAACACGGAATATCGAAATTAATATTTTGGATAAAAAAACTACGAGATTTAATTTCAATTAAACAACTGGGGTATATCAAAATGATAAAAGTGTTATTTCTTTAATTTTCAAGATTAAAACATTTACTTTCAAAGTTATTTTATATATACTTTTCTGTGAACTACGATTTCTCCCCGTAACCTTGACCTTAAAATGTCAACAATCGTTGAGATGGAAGACTAGTAGAATTCTTATATAAAACTGTTTAATGTTGAATATCCTCTCTGCAAACCACACATTTCGTGATATGCGATAGCGCTTAAGCACTTCGACTTTTTTTTAAACACTACCGTTTGAAAACTAACCTGTTGTCGATCAAGTTTAGGAAAAGTAACATTTTTAGATTGAAATTTTTATCAACAAATATGTCTGCATCAATAAGACTTTGCAGTAGCCCTGTTCGTCATATGGTTGCTTCTACCTTCAGAAGAAACATTGGTAAGTATTTTCTAAACTGTGAGGCAGATGTCAATGATGAAAAGTGAATGTAATGTATAAATTTGACAACATGCTTATGATGATGAAAAAAAATTTTCAACTATAATTTCAGCATTTCTAGGAAATATTCTATTTAAAGCACACAAATATACACAACTGAAATGTTTTTGACGGAAGTGTAGATATCTAGTAAAGGTCAATTATGACAGCACCTTAACTAAACCATCATTTTTAATTTTACTACATGTACATGTAACATAATCCATATATGTAATCAGTCTGGACATTCTTGAGACAGTCACACCAATACGCTTGAATCCTACTATAATCTTTCCATTCAAGAATTTGGATATAGATGACATTATTCTAGGTGTGGGGTCATTAATATTTTATTTTATTTAAAAAAAAAATAGTGATGAAATTGATCAGAAAAACTTTCTTCAGTTTGAAAATGGTTTCTTAGCCAATGACTAGCACTGGCAAAATGACTTTGGTGAGGGTTACAAATTTGAAAAAGAAGATGTGGTATGATTTCCAATGAGACAACTCTCCACCTCTCCACAAGAGACCTAATGACACAGAAATAATTAACAGCTATTTATTTAATATAGGTGCAAACAGAATAGAGTGTGTGAAATTCTATAAATACTTAGGATTAGTTCTTACTAATACTGGAAAATGTAATGCAGCTAAAAAAAAACTATATGATAAAGGACTAAAGGCTTCATTTAAATTTTACAAAAACATTAAGTCATGTTCTCCATCTATTAAGACTTTACTTCATATTTTTGATCACACCAACAAACATTGGTTTAAATTTAGTACTTTGTAAAAAACTCAGTAAAAATAAATTCAAACTTTACTTAGAAAATGTATCAAAACTGATTTTTTAACATATTGGAGCAATCAGTGGCGTAGCTTGCATGTATGCTCGGATGCTCAAGCATCCACATCATTTTGAAAAAAATAAAATAAAAATAGCAGCAGTTTAACTCGGAAGTATCCAAATGTAACAAGGCTGAGAATATGAAATCATATGAGGATAACGTCCAGTCATTTTCGAAGCAGTATGCCTGGTCTTGCATTTAGGATAATTTAGTTTATGTAAACAAGATAGTTGAATCGCAGAATAGTGTTCCAAGTTAACTTTTGTTCGTAAAAAGGTCTACGTCATCGGCTTAGGCAAGCGGAAAGGACTGATACGCAGACCCGTGGACATGTTTCATCTAAAATCATGAACCTAGTAAAGTGATGGCTTCTCATTTGACTATAGCAACTAACAAATAAAACACCATATCATGATATCGTTTCTTGCGACATGGTAAACGACGTGATAAAAATAAAATCAATTTGTAATAGATCGTAATAAGTCCGATGCTTATGAATTCCAGTTTCTATCTAGGTTCAAATACTAATTTTATTTTCAATGCACATTATATGTCATATTTTATCTATCAAAGGGCAAGGAACAAGGCATATAAACTAAAAAAGCACCTTTTTTCTTTTTCTTTTTTCTTTTCAATATCTTAAGAGAAATAAAAGCTTCACAGCAAATGAAATGTGATTTCCATTACAATTTATATTTCAAAGGGTCATAACTGGTTAAAAATATTTGATTACGACTTATTTTCCAAATTGTTAAAGACATTGCTTAAGATATGAGTTTCACTTAATCTAACAAGAATTGTACACATGAGAGTGCTAACAAGACCAGATGATCGGACGCCTGGTATTTTTATGTCTCCTGCAACGCGTTTAGCTCAGTAATCAAAAATCAAAAACCCATGGTTGTAGACTCAAATTCCTGGAAAGAGAAGTCACTTCAGTTCCTATATTCCGAAGTTCCTAAATTATACAGAAGTGCCGCTGTAATGGGGTCCGTTTCTCATATGTCAAATATAAGATTGGGTGGGAAACTTTACATCAAATATTTATGAATTGAATGATGGTAGTTATATGTTGAAAAAATGAACGAAAAACAAATATGTAACACAGCAGCAAAAGGACAAGCATTGAATTACAGGCTGCTGACTTTGGACAGGCACATACAGATTCACTATACATACAGAATGGGGCAGGTTTAACATGTTAGCAGGATCCCAACAGTTCCCAAATATAGGACAGTGGTGTAACAGTGCCACATAAGAATGAACTATAGAAATCGGGTGAAATATATAAAATGTACTAGATATGATATATGATATAGCAAAAACTTGTGGAAGAGACAGGGTATAAGTACATCCCAACAACAAAAAGACACTAAGTACAGATCTGAGAGTACTTGTTACTGACATCTAGTTCAAAGCCGATAACCATGATAACCATGATAACAACTAATATAAAAAGTCATGCATCATACTCATAGACTTTTTTCATTAATGGGTCTTTATTTTTGCTGGAATTCAGGAGTTAGACATTGTTTGACATGTATCAGGACTATGGTCATAATTGTGGAGATTGTTTTTGGGGAAATCAGGCCGGCTAGGATAGAATGCTTTTTTGGAATTCTGGATTCAGCATTTAATTTTTCCTGAAATTTGGGATGTCATTTGTGGCTTTAAATTGCTTAAAATCTATGTCAGAAAAACAAATTGAGTAAAGGGAGGAATTGTCTTGATTTAGATGATTTTCCTTCATATAAAATTGCAGCAGCTAAGATAATTATGATGAATGATTAAACTGAAATAGTTATATAATTAGAATTCAATATTGTATGTAAGAAATCTGTATACAGACACAAAAAAAACAGCAGGTGAGAGCTGCACAGCAACCTTCTAAGTTCTGCATACACTGATTCAGTTTGACAAATTCACACCTTGGGGACCTCAAAATCAGCATACCGTCAATGACTGTATAGTCAAAGAATTGTTTTGCTAATGGAAATGGTGTGAATCATTGGTATTTGAAATTGGCAAAACTAAGGTGTCACATAAGAGTCAAGAAGATTAAGAACAGAAATTTAACAACAGTTTAATTAAAAATATAAACTTTCTGGTAAATGTGAACAACAGAAGATTATTAGCAGTCAGAGCTCAGACATAAATAAGTCTGAATCTGCTTTTGACTCATAGAGGTCTAAATTTGTAAGTTTTAGGATTTGTCTACCTTAAATGCAAGACAAAATACCACTTTAATAAGTCAAATATTGTTAAGCAAGAAATAATTGACCAGAATCAAAAAGTTGCAAATATCGAGTCCTGCAAGTCGATAAGTTATATAAATTGGTTAACTTCAAGACCCACGCATATTTATAAAAAGGTCATGCATCTAAATCAAATAATGACAACATTGAAAGACAACGCTTTGCCTTCTGAAGAAAATAAGAATGAGAGTCTAAAAAATCGGAGATAATGTTAATCAACATATCAATGCAACCACCTGGAACCACACTTGATGAGGTGAAACATCTGTGTTTAGTAATGATGTTCAATTAAAAAGGTAGTTAAATATAGATTAAGCTCAAGTCCTTGTGAACTCTCAGACTGGTTTTTGCTGTCATAGGTGGTGTACTTTGGCCACCAAGTAAAATTAGTTTTTTTCATCAACACAAATAGACCTAAATAAGTCTGTCATTTTCTGACACAGATAAGTCTAAAATTGAAAACACATTTTTATAATAAATACATGTTTTGACTTCTTAAAGTCAAAAACAAAAATCGACTTGTTTATGTCTGAGCTCTGACTGATTAGAGTAAAATACTATAAAAGGTCACAGACTGCTTCTACCAAGAAAACCAAAACAGATTCCTATGACCAATCTTTCTTTCCATACTTACCACAGTTGAGGTATTCAGAGCTGTTTTGAAGGCATGACTCCAAAATGTACATAGTTTTAACTGTAAAATACTGCAATATTTCAATTGTATATAGCTATTAAAGAGACATATGTTGCAAATCAGTTGTGTTATGTTTTTATTGACAGTTTGTGTGCAGAGGGTTTCTGATGTAAGAATTTTCAAAGTATGGCAACAAATAAGTGCTGCACCAGGCAGTTACCGATTTATGTGTACTGGGAAAGATGGCGGAGGCGGAGAAGAAGGAGGTGGAGGAGGAAAAAATTTCAAACCACCTGGTGACATAAAATCTTTCAAGTGTCATAAATGTGGCCATGAAAATAAATATGATTTAGCTGGGAAAGGTAAGTTTATATATTCTATCGTAAACTATTTCAAAGTGGTCTTTTTACTGAATTTCCTGTGTTTGAATTATATTTTCATGAAATTTAGAATGCAAATGGTGGAATAAGTTTTGCATTCAGATTCAAATCTTAAAAATTTACAAATGACCTCTTTCATGTTTATTTATGCAGAGGTTTAAAAAAAAATATTTTGTTATCAAAAATGTCTTGAAAAGTAAAAATAATCAAATAAAATAAGGACACTTAAACTGTATTTTCATTATACATATCTGGTTAATTTGTGAATACAGTTCCATAAATAATTAGCAATAAAAAGCCAAAGTTAAAGGATATTTTTTTAGTTGCCAAAGTTAAAGGATATATTTTTTTAGTTGAGAGATCTTTGATTATGTACAAGATGCATATAAAAGTTAGGGAATTTTGACTTTCTTTTAACAATATATAGTGATTCCAGTTTTAATATTTATTGAGGTTTTTAATTGAAGTTACTCTGCCGTTAAATGAGTGAAAGAATTGTGACTTCTTTTATGGAACTTACTTGTTTACATGTCTGAATTTTATAGCTTACTATTTACATATTGGGTCTCTTCTAAAAGTGATTACAGGAATGTAGTTTATATAAATGGATTGCAGTTTCTAGTGGTATGGGCTTTTGAAAACAATGTATTTAATGTGGAAACTTTTGTTTGTTTGCAGAAAAGAAATTTTCGGTATTGGTTTGCCAGAACGAGGACTGTAAAGCCAGCATCATAGTAGAACCAATTAGTTCCCCAGAACCACCAAAACCACCTAAACCAGAAATCACCGTCAACTACAAGCCTGAAGATGTAAGATACTTATAAATCATCATTCTTAAAGATAAAATATTGGTTTGCCTGGGGTATAATTTGTATTCTTGTTACATGTATTAATATTACAGTGCATTGATAGATGGCTAATTAGTATGGTAAGAACTCATGGCTATTGTTAACCAAGGTAGGAAAACTGCATTTCCTGAAAGTGTTCAAACAGTGAGAAAATCTTGTCTTATTATTCCAATTTTTATAGAATAGATAAAAATCCAATTTAAACATGCTTATATAAAAAAGGACAACCAATTAAAAATGTACTGTTAGAGCCAATACATTTGTAATAGTACAATACTGTAAATTCAGAAATTATTGTGTACATGTACATTTATTATCATGATTATTGAGATTTTGTCATTTTATACATAAATACAATTTAAATGTATGCGATAGTGAAAAAAAATCTGTTTAATTCATATACAAAATGTCAAGTTGGGAGTTAAAATTATTGTGATTATAACCCTGTCGCATTTTTCGCAATAATAAAAATATTGTAATAATTTCTGAATTTACAGTACTCAGTAAAACATTGGTTGCAATGACTGAAACATGTTTGTTTTATCAGATTCACAAGTTTTTGGACCAGCATGTAATAGGACAACAGAAATGTAAGAAATATCTAGCTACACAAGTTTACCAACATGCCAGAAAGATTCAGAAGATAATGAGTGAACAACAACAGAAAACTGCACAGGTGGAAACAGATGTCAAAATGAAGGATTTTGAATTGCAGTTCAGAGGTATTGTACACAAGTTTGCTTATGTGTCAAAAGAAAATAGTTTTGTTTGTATTTTAGGTGATATTTGACTTAAAGGATTTTGATATGTAGTTTTCTTGACAGGATTTTGAAACTGACTTGCATAATTAAATTTTAAATAAAAATTTATAAGCTTCAGCGAATAAAAAAATTAACGTAACATATTCATTGGGAATTCAAAACAATGTACTTTTAGAAGCAGATAAGTAAAGATAAATGCTGATTTACATGTATGAGGAATAAAATGTCATTTTCACAGTGCACTATTATGGTTATAACATGATTGATATTTTTTTATTTCAGCATTCCTAGGAAATTCAGGAAAGGTGGTCCCTTTCCAGACTCAATATCAAGGTAAATTATTTGTTGTTAATGTTTGGCTGTTGATCAAATACCTGTAGTATATATTAACAAAAACATAACTATCAGGTTTTATAACTTATTTATACTTATATGAATTACTTCCCATCATCATCTTTTTTCCTTAGTTAAAAAAAATGCATGGGGGTATATTCCATCAGTGGCAACAAAGCTTTCTATGTAGAATTTTACTTTTAAGATAAGTTGTGTGCGGAAATCAATTGTTACCAGTTTTGTGTTGGAAATGTTTGTCAAAATATTATTATTTGTATAAAAAGAAGTTGAATGTTCTAAAGTCATAAAGAGAATTGGCAGCAAATCAGATCATAGATATCATTGATGTTGTCATAAATAAATTTGAAACCCTTCCTTGCATTTGTAACAAGGGTTTGATTTAAACTCCTCCCTGCTGGATGATATGTGATATGTTCCTTATGTCGTAACTACAATCCACTTCCCTTTTCACCTCGAATGTGACCTACTGAATTAGACTAATTACCGGGTTTGTAATGACATGAGCAACATGACGGGTGCCACATGTGGAGCAGTTTCTGCTTACCCTTCCGGGGCACCTGAGATCAACCCCAGTTTTTGGTGGGGTTTGTGTTGCTTAGTCTTTGGTTTTCTATGTTGTGTCTTGTGTACTATTATTTGTCTGTTTGTCATTTTCTTTTTTAGCCATGATATTGTCAGTTTATTTTCAATCTATGAGTTTGAATGTCCCTCTGGTTTCTTTCGTCTGTCTTTTCTACATTCTTCATGTCATATTGTACTGCTATGGTTGTAAAATATTAGGCAATAAGCTCTGAAATATTTAAAAATACCCCAATTCATTGGAGAGGTTTCTTTTCGTTCTGTCATTGAGTAATAATAAATTTGAAATGATGTATTCTATCTTTTTTTGTCTTTGCTTCTGTGGCTTCTACCATAACCATACATTATATCATTTTCTTTTTCATCATATTTTCTTAGCCTTTTTATTATCATTATTCATTTGTCTTTTTTCTATATCATGCTCATTTCTTCTATTTCTAGGGAGAGGAAATTCTGAAAAGTTATCTAAACGTGAGAAAAAATTACTTGCACAAAAACTGAGTACGACTTCTACTTCTGTTATGGCTATCTATCATTATCTAGGTTTATTATTTACTTTCATTTGTCATTCTTAAAACTAATCTGTCACACTTACACACCACAAACTTCATTTTACTTAAAGAAAATGAAGTAGTCTTATTGTGTTTATGAAGATGCATGTATTTTCCACTTTCTCTACTGTATACTTATGTTACTACAATGTATTGTTAGTTTTTCTAGGGAATTGTTTCAGAAATTTCTTCTTTAATATCCACCAATCCTTATTTGTGTTGCCTAGATTTATATCTTGTTCACCCCTGTAAAACAAAAATCGAAATATTTGTGAAAATATGGCAGATTTTACAGAAAATGTAAACAAAATGTACATTAATATAATGGACAAATATATACATGACCATTCATTACCTAAAAAGATACATTAAGTCCTACTTGAAAAGTTATTGAATGAGGAGGAAGTCATTATAATTAAGTCAAACCTGACAGATTAGTTTTATTGAAGCAATTGAGACTTATTTATAATGTCTGATTAAAAATATAATCCTCATACAACTGAAAATTTATGCTATGTTTTATCATGTAACAAATTTGGACCATAAAGTAATAGAGAAATAGTTTACATTTTCAGTGTTCACAATTTCTTTACAATAATGACTCATTATTCAACTTTCTCGAAACCATTTAAAATGTTCCATCCTCTTTTCTTCTTCTTTCTTTTTCATTTTTCTTCACACTTTTTGTCTTTTCTGATTATGATATCATCTTTACCTTCTTTCTGATGTCTTCTCATACAGACTCCTTGATTCTGGTACCAGGGACAACAACCACTTCCTCTAAGCTCATCAACAGATATGAGGGTAAAAGTATGAACATTTCTCCTTATTACTGGTCACTTTTCTATCTTTCTCTCTTCTTTCACATCATGCAAATTGTTATAACTTTCTCAATCATCATGCAAATTGTTCTACAATACACTATGTATTCTTCTTTGCAGTTGTTGACAATGTTTCTGATATATTAGAACTTTTAAATAACATTTCAAATGGACATTCACTGAAGCTGATCATGTCATAATTATAAGCTATGAATTAAATGTTTTTGTCATTGCTTCACAAGTATTGGATATTATATCCACCTTTTATTCACAAATTACATTTATATGAACAACTGATTCTTATTCCCCACTTAGGGGCATTATGTTTTTGGTCTATGCGTCTGTTTGCTTGTCTGTCCATCTATCCATCTGTCCGTTTATTTGTCTGTCCCGCTGAAGGTTAAGGGTTTTTGTTTAAGGTAGTTTTTGACAAAGTTGACGTCCAAACAACTGGAAACTTAGTATAAATGTTCCCTATGATATGATCATTCAAAATTTAATGCCAAATTGGAAATTTGGCCCAATTTCATGGTCCACTGAATATAGAAATTGATGCTGTGAGGGGGGCATTTGTGTACTATAGACACATTCTTGTTTGGGTACATGTATATGATGTGTTAGGAAAACTGACAGCCACATTTATATGTCATTCCAACACCATATTTTGAGGAGCCTTGCAATTGTGATTATGTGTTAATTTGCAAATTTCTGGGAGCTTTGTTCACAGAAAATGTCTTAAAATTAACAATTTCTAACACGGAAGTAGTTAAGACATGTAAAAAATCAGGTTATGTTAATAATTTTGTATGTAGAAATTTCAAGTAACCAAAACTTGATGAATTACAAAATTATCAGTGGCTCTTTTGAATTAATCAAACTAAAGAAATGATTGGCTGATTTGTAATGAGCTAACATAGACACACACTGACATAAGGAAGTATTTTTTCTGGAAATGAGTCCCTTGCTGGACAGTATTGTAATAATGTTCTTATACAAGTGAGAGGTTTAGCAAGCTATAAAACCAGGTTTAATCCACCGTTTTGTAAATAAGAAAATGTCTGTACCAAGTCACGCAAGTGACAGTTGTTTTCCATTCATTGATGTGTTTGAGCTTTTGATTTGAATTTTCCTAGGGGTTTGGTATTTTTGTTACTTTACTTTTTTGTATACAAACAGCTTATTTTTATCATATGTCATTATCAAATTCCTATAAGAATTTTTATTTCATGCAGAAGCTCTTCAGACAAGTCCACTTGGTTTGGGAACCACTCCACAGCAGCAACAACCATACCCTAAGATAGATATCATAGAAACAAACAAGGAAGTAGAAACCTTCATCAGAAAGAGTAATATGTTCCTGATAGGTCCAACAGGAACAGGTTTGTTAAATACAATTATTTATTTACAATCAAAATTAAGTTGCATTTACTAATATCAAGATTTTGTTTCTTTTTATATTGGACTTGCTGGAATTAAAAATAAAAAAAATTGCCTAATTTTCATATCTCAGAATTTCTGCAGTAAATTAATAACAAGTTTGGCACTTGCAGAAAGCTCTGCCAGACATATAAAGCAAACACTTTTTTACTTTATGGGGTATTTCCATAGTGGTATTAAATTTTAGTTAAATAAGGCTGTACCTGCATTTCAACAAATTTGTAAATGTTGATTCTTAATTGACAATTGCATCGTAAGTGTTATTTGCATGATAGACCGACCATACAGAGATAATACAGGCACAAATATGCTCTCAAGGACTGATAAGATATGAGTATTGAAATACTACAATAGCAAGCTTTAAATTGATGTAACATTTTTGTTGTTTCAGGTAAAACACTTCAAGTAGAAACCCTAGCTAAATGTTTAAATCTCCCATTTGCTAAATGGGACTGTACAAATCTGACATCAGCTGGGTATGTCGGTGAGGATGTAGAATCTGTGATAGAGTTGTTGTATCATAATGCTGGACAAGATGTACAAAAATGTCAAACTGGTAAGTGTTGTCTCCCTTTGTTAAGTAGACATTGAATGATATTGGAGGAAAATGTGACAAAGACGTTTATATAGCGAGGAACAGATAAACCATGTGGGATTTTAAACAATTATAGTTTATAAGTATCTTTAAATCAGAGCTAGTACTTCATGTTTTACCTTTTGAACTTGTAATAAAATTAACGGTACTAATTTTCTTGCACCAGATGCGCATTTCGACAATACATGTCTCTTCAGTGATGCTCGTGGCCAAAATATTTGAAATCCAAAGCTTATATAAAAGGTGAAGAGCTATAATCCAAAAGGTCCAAAAAGTATAGCCAAATCCCTGAAAGGAATCAGAGCTTTGCATGAGGGAGATACATTCCCTAATTTATAATAATTTCTATCATTTTGTAACAGTAAATTTTAATAACACAAAAAATCCGTATTTTGTAAACTGTGTACCACAGGGGATTGAACTGTGACCTAACAGAAAGATAAAAGTATAGTCCTAGGTTCAATTTCTTCTAATATGGTTGTAACTTTTTAAAATTTGAAGGAATATCACCTTATTGTTACAATACCAAAACACAGTATGACAAAATTGAAAGTGAGTGCAAATAAAACTGTTGTCTGAACTTTAGAGTACATACACATTCTTTCGAACTGATATGTTAATGCCTTGATGGTGAGATAATGGAATTGCACTAGGTTATATGCTTCTTTTGATAAAAGTATGTGCAGTAAATATCAAAAAGACATGGCAAACAAAACAGGATGCACAAATAAAAGAAAGACTTATATTAGCTGACTTCTATAATGAAGACCTGAAATTGAGCAGAACTGTATATACACTAAAGGGTCAAATTTTTCTTTTAGGTATTGTGTATTTGGATGAAGTTGATAAGCTAAGGAAGACAGCAGGTTTAAATGTACGAGACGTTGGAGGTGAAGGCGTACAACAGAGTCTCCTTAAAATATTAGAGGGTAGTGTTGTTAATATTCCACAAGATAGAGGATCCAATAAAAGGTTAAAAGACAAAGAAACTGTGCAAATAGATACTACCAACATATTGTTTATATTATCTGGAGCATTTACTGGAATAGAAGATATTGTTCGCAGACGAGTTACTAAAGATGTAAGTCATGATAGTCAATTCTTAATCGTTGTCAATTCTAGTCTTAATGTAAATGAAAATTTAACTCAATGCAGAACAATATATGATGATTCTTAAAGGTTAAATCTTATGAGATAATTAGAGATATAGTCTGAACAGATTATTGTTCTTTAATTTGTTATCTCCCTTTTCTTTACTCTTCATTCTTTACAAATGATTAAAACATCAGTTAATTTCAATAATATTATGATTAATGTAATACAGCAAACTTTTTTACATATGGTTAATTAGACATTTAAATAAAAAGGTTATTTTGAGAATTATTAAAACTTTAAAGCTTATCTGCAGTTAGTTACAAGAAGGTTGCAATCAATTGTAAATTTACACACATTAAACTAAAATGGAGATTTTCAGTTGTGAAGTAAAAGTTTGGAATTTTTATTCAAGTTTATTGTGATGTTACTAAAATATTTGTAAATTTCAAATAATCTTTGGTCATGTTGTAATTTTACATTTCAGACTAGCTTTGGTCTTGGTGCTGCAAAAGTTCAAAGTGAAACAGAATTACAAGCACAGAAAAATAAAGCAGTTCTTAGCAAAGCAGAAGTAGAATTTCAGGAGAGAAATAGTTTACGTGAAAAACTTGAGGAAAAAGATATTATAGACTATGGATTCTTACCAGAATTTGTGGGACGTGTAGCAATCATTGCGACGGTCCAAGATCTTAGTGTAGATGATTTAATAAGAATATTAACGGAACCCAAGAGTTCTATCGTATCACAGTATAAACAGATGTTTGCATTAGATGATGTAAGTAAACCATATAAAAAAAAAAAAAAACTAGTTACCTCGAAACTAATCCCTGCAATATATTTTGACTTGCATGTAGATAAAAATTCTGACATAAAATATTGGTCATTGTTAATTCATCGGGGAAAATTTTTTACAAAGTTGGATATGACTAGCAACAGTACCTTTTTTTTGTTTTAAGATACATTTTGTAAAGATATCTTTAGTTGATTGTTGGGCTGTATGTCTGTTTTATTAACTTTTACATATTTTTGCATTGTAAATTTTGTTCAAAAAGGCATATAGGAAAAATTCTTCTGACTTAAACAACTTAATGTTAAGGAAATAGATCAGGAAATGTAAACTTTAAGGTATTTCTTTTCGTAAAAAACTTATACACAACCATTTATTAGAACCTAACTTTGCTAAATTTTTTGATTTGTTTTAGAAAATTGTATAGATATAAGAAGATGTGGTATGAGTGTCAATGAGACAGCTCTCCATCCTAGATACAATTTGTAAAAGTTAACCATTATAGGTCAAAGTAAACCATTATAGGTCAAAGTAAACCATTATAGGTCAAAGTATAATCATTTAATAAAAATCTGACTTAATTTTTTCAGTGTGATCTTGAAATAGAACCTGGTGGCTTAAAGGCAATAGCAGAGAAAGCTTTTGATAAGAAAGTAGGAGCAAGAGGACTGAGAGCTATTATGGTGAGTTATTTTATTTGATAGAGGAGAAACAAACAAAATTTTATCAGAATACACTAAAAACATTTTGAAAGTAAAAGAAGTGTGATTAAAAAATTTTAATTTAATAAAGACCATGGCTAATTTAGTAAAAAGACAAGCAAAAAAAAATTTAAAAAGTTCCAGAACTGAGCAACATCAACACTAAAAATCATAGATTGAAGTAGGTGTGCTCTGAAACAATAGTTGTATTTGAGAATTCATGATCAGCTGAATTGTCTCTGAATGACCTGAGATATGTTTTCAACTAACTTACTGATATCACACAATAATTTCTTTTCAATTATGATGTCAAATGTTTCAATCGTGAAGTATATTTTAGGAAATCTTGTTGTGTTGCGTAGGTAATGGTAGACAAATTTGCATACAAGAAAAATTTGTACTGATATCTAATCATATAATTCTTATGTTTCAGGAGTCACTATTTTTAGATATTATGTACCACCTCCCAGATTTAAAATCTGTGATAATTACTGAAGACTTTGTGAGAGGTAAAGCTGAAGCTATCATTGTTAAGAAGCCTGAAGAAGTAGTTGAAGTGTACGGATAGTTCACAGATATAATTAGAAATCATTTATTCATTGTGTATAACAACATTTTCAGGGAAATTTTATAATTGTAATAGGACTACATAAATTTAAAATGATTATTGTAAAGAGACCTTATTTCATCTTTTATTTGCTAACAAAATTTTGCATAAAATGTAAACATGTCATAAGGCTGTGATAAGTATGTTTCATAAGTATTCCTTTTTCATGTTTAATTACTTGGGAGTAATATTTTCACTGAAGAAAATTGTGATAAAAAAACCTAATAAGTATATAGGTAAACTTTAATGTTTTGAGTTGATACTCCCTTTAAAATCAAGAAATTAAGAAAAATTCTCAATTCACAATTAAAGGGAGATAATTTCATTAGATTATTTTTCTGACAAGGAAGTAAATGATTAAATTATAGAAAAAAAATGTATCTTAGAATCATAGAAATGCCATGTCTTTATAGTAGCAATAGAATTTAAAATTTTCATAAAGAATTGTTGAAAATATTTTAATCAGTTGAATCCGATGTAATTTTTTTATTGCCTGAATTATTTTTAATTAGTTTTAAAAATCCAATTTAAACTTCTGTTCTATATCTGTAATACATGTTAATTCTTGTGACAAATGTTATCATATTACACCAGGCATTCAGTTTAATCTCATATTTAAGTAATGATTTTGTATATATCTTGTGTAAATCTGCATAATGGAGTATAAATGCTTATTTTCATTGTATGGGATGGGGTTGTATGTAAAAGTGTATGAGGTATGTCTTGTCATATGAAGTCTTTCATGTTTGTAGTGCTGAAAACAAGTTAATATATGTGTGGATATATGTTAATGATGTAAATTTTATTCATTTGACATAAATGATTTAAGTCCTTTGAATTAAATTTATTTGTCACTGTTTGTATTTTTATGTGTGTCTCATCATTTGATTGCATAAAGCCTTAAAAAAGAAAAAAAATCTTAAAGAATAAAGAATGTTTAAAAAAATATATAATCTTCAAGACTGTTAAATATACCACTTATTTTTATCAAAGTATTAATTAGTGATTTCATGTGTGAATTTCTATGAAAATATATTTGCACTTTTGACAATTTTTCATATACAGAGTGCAAATCAATGAAGATGGTTTTATAAACATGTATTTTAAAGACTTGTTTGATTTGCTAGACGTTTGATTGACATGTTGTTAGTTTTGAAAAGTGATATTATGTATGGTCTATAATTTATTGAATTACGAAAATTGTATCAAAGATCTTTTTTTGGTATTTATTCCTCAATGAAATGTCTACTTTTTTGACAATTTAATTTTTCTCTGTTACTTTTCTGTACATTTATTGTGCAAAGAATTAAAAAAAAATGTCTTTGTCTTCAAACAATTATTCCCTTTGTGTTTTTAATATTTTAACATAAATGAACAGAAAGTACTGGATGTTAAAGTATAAGAACTCTTTATTTTGAAAAATTTACAAGAATAATTACTGTAACTGTTTTAAACTTCAATACAAATTAAGAAATTAATGTTTGAATACAAATATATGATGTTTGCAATGTCACAACATCTGTTACACATACAGTACCAAGTGAATATACAAAGGAAATATTATTTTGTTATAATTGTTTCTGAGCTGGTTAATTTAAAACTGTATTTTAATGACATGAATGCAGCTTTTTGATATATATGCTTTTCCATCTGAAATTCTTTATTTGTTTCAATAACATGTGTACCCGGTAATATGTGGACTACTGATGTTAACGCTCAAATCTATTGATGTAACCTGATAGTTTATTATAAGAAATGAACACTGAAATTGGTTTTGGTCATGCTATAAAATAAGATCAGTGCATATTTTTAAATTAAGCTTTTAATTTTTTTATTAAGAATTAAAAAACAATTAATAAAACAAATATGTTTATTATAGTTTCTCATATACAATGTTATAGTGGGGTTAAAGCATAAATATTTATCAGAGAATAAGTAAGTCAGTGTTTTATGATTTGAACATTCATATTTGTTCACAAAATTGTTACCAATAAAATATACTTTGTAACATGTGTTCTTGTTGACATTTGTCTCAATACTTGTGACTGTTTTGCTACATTGCTGATATTGCTTTTGTCCTTGACAACAGCAAATGTGCATAGTTACAGAAAATAATCTTCAACATGCAATTAAAAATTGAGTTGCTGTTACATCTAAGTTTAAACCAAAATATGAGGTAACAGTCTTCAATCTTGCTTCCTGTGTATATTTTCATGGCAGCCATAGCTATTGTGTGGTATACAAATAAATAAGGCGATATCATAAGGGTCAACCAAAGTCTAGGTTCAAAGCATTGTTGAAAATTTAAAGACAAAACACAAAACAAAATGAACCAAACAAAATACAATTAGCAGTTGGACACCCATGCTATAATATGATGAATGATATATTGTAGTAAAGCCATAGCAGATTGAATAAGAAACTCAGCAAAATAAAAAAAAAATAAAAAAATTGACATGCTAAATGGCATTTTGACTAAATTCACAAGATGTACTAAATGATAATTAAACCAAACTAAATTTGAAACTTCCTATAGTAATATTGACCTTAAATGGTATTGTTTAGCTAAGATCCAATAGATTTTGCTTCTTTTTAAACTTTTAATCTACAAAAGTCTGAAACTTGTCAAAAATACAATGTTTTAATTCTAGGAAAACTGAAACTGGGTTATAATCGCATTACAGTGACTTGACTGTCAGTGTTGCTCTCCACCAATTACAACTCATTCAAAATTTTGACCAAATTGCAATTTGTTTTATAAAATCAAATTGTTCAACTGGTCAGAAATTTGAACCAACTAGTGTAGAAAACCACAGCCAAGTCATGAAAGTGCAAGGTGATAAAATAAAACATACTTACAATCCTATAAGATATAACTCCACTTTAATGATGTTGTGACAAAATTAGTTTATCAGTTTGTATAGTTATATTATATTCATTTCCATGCTGAAGGGGAACTGTTTATTTTGAATTGCTGTCAAAATTTTGAATGAGTTGCAATAGGTGGAGAGCAACACTAACAGTCAAGTCACTGTAATTTAAACTTGCATTTTGAATTTTTTCATATACATGAACAGAATTTTTCTTAACATTGCAAGATTTAAATCCAATTTTAGTTGTAAATGTCTAAATCGCCATAATAAATACACACAATAATTTCTGAATTTAGTTCATGATTAAGATTATTCCATTTGTATTGAAAAATGTAGCAAACTTTTATTTTTGACACAACTAATGGGTCAAAGATTTGCGCCATATTATCTGCAAACTAATATGCTTAAAATCATAACATGAAACACTGTTTCAATACAGATTAGTATTGATTATAAATAGTTGTTTATCTTTAGAAAGTATGCATTGACCATGATTTGAAGGAATAGTTTATTTAAGTCATATTTGAATGGATCAAAACAGAAAACACCTGGACAAAAAAGAAAGCTTTGTAATAATGTAAAAAATATTAAAAAAGAGCTACAATAAATATAAAAGGCTTTGCTGAAAGTTCAAAATAAAATAATGAAGTGATTATGTACGTTTTAGCAATAGAGTTCATTGACAGGTTGTAGGTATTAATATTAATTGTACCCTTAAAAGCAGACTTGTTCCTGTATTGTTATGAATCACAGCCAATCGCAGTAACTTTTCGGATAAATGTAAAATACATTAATTGATAAGTTTAACAAAACTTACATTTACCTTTACGATGTGGTCTCCAAGTGGTCAAAATAGTTTATCTACAGTTATCACTAGCATTTAAAGACCAGTTTGAGTGGTTGAACATGTGTAAAATACTGATATATATATATCTGTGACACGTTGTTGATGAACATACCACTTTTGATATGTTTATCCCAAGTTAGGAACCTTTTCATATCTAAATGTTTTTTGTCCACTATAGAAATAGAAGTTGACTGCAGGTCTTTGATAGTTAGTCTTAAGTTTTTGTCCTTTATATGCCTTGTGTTGTATTTTTTGTGTAAATTATTTGTCGTGTTTTTTCATTTAACCAATATCTTATTTCATTCACAGGAAGTATCACTTATGAAAAGGTCGAGCACACATTCTAATTGGTAATTGCCAATGACGTTGACCGAGTTTTAACACTGGCAGAAATGTGAAAAGGCTAAAAAATTAAGATACCAAAGGCGAAAACGAAAATCATCATTCGAATACTAACAAACACCAAAAATATAAAAAACGAAAAAAAAGACAATCAGCAATATAAACAACAACAACAACATTACAATAACAAACTTGACATAGATTGAGCAATACGAACCCCAACAAAAACTTTAAATCAAGTGCTAAAATGAATAACTAAAATATACATAGATATCCTTCAACAGCAAAAACCACAACACGACAGCTGGTTGAATTTTGACTAATCATAGATGGTTCTTACAAGCACTATCTGTTTATCTCAATGTCAGTATATATTTGTCCCATATTCACACTATGCGACTCACATTCAACTTAATGTATTGCTCAATTCTTAGATCTTGTAAACTGTTGTTTATATTTTTGTCAATAATATTATTTTGACAAAGAAGAATAGATTTGTAGAATTATACAATGAACAGTCTATTTAAAACATGTTAATTTAATGGCTAATATTGTATTGAAATATGCAGCAAACTTTTCTTTTCTTTTTTTTTTATTATTTCTTTAATGAGTGCTAACTACGATGACATAGACATGACATAAACATATGATAAATATTATGCATATTTTACTACAATTTGTCATTTCTAAGGATGGATTTGATAAAAACAAAACAACAGTATGAAACAAACAGATACATATCAGTATCTTTATAAAAGACAACCTGATGCAACATATGTTGTGTGGCGCTGTTGTTGTTGTACATGTTAATATAACTGTTATGTCCTGGTCAAATCAGGAATATGGCAAGTATTATCTACATTCCGTTTCTGTGTCTGTTTGCTTTTGTTGTAGTTTAGTGTTTTGTTGTTCCGTTATTTTCCTTGTATGGTTGTGTTGCTCTCGGCTTTAGTTAGTTATACGGATTAGTTTTTTGCTCAATTGAATTATATCTATTAAACAACAGTATACTACTGTTGCCTTTATTTATAAAAACGTATCAAATAACAGGCAACACAAGAATACCGATGTTTAAAATTCGAAAATTCATATTTAATTTTCAAATCAAGACGACTGCCTTCTGCTTACGGCATAAATCAACCGTCGTGCAGATTTAAAAGAACCAAAAGTTTAATTTGTTTTAAGTGTTTTTTGATACACATTTACCTTGACGGTAAGATGCACGCATACAAGAAGATTGTATCTGTTACATTATGTCTTGGGAATATTTGATGCATTCCTGTCATATGGATTGTTTTTTAATCTGACTGGCGGTTTTAAAATCTCTGCTTTTACATGTCTTCAAAATAGGGTGTTTCATAGTTGTCGATGTTCAAAGCTTACAGAGATAGTTCTCGTAGTTTGCATTTGCACCATAATTGGGCTAAAAAGTGTATACGAATTCATTTTAGTTTTCTGAATTAAGAATCCAACTAAGTCAAATTAACTCTTAAATAAAAAACATATATATATATATATATATATTATATATCAGTACAATAATATCGTCACATTGTCGTTAAATGTTATACATTAATATCCAGATTATACTTGCTGTTGGATCCAAATGATTTCACAAATTCACTGTATGAATCATTATAACCCGTTATGTATAGAAAACATACCATCACAGCTAATAAATTACCATGAAGTGCTTTGCAATTTGGAATGTAAAAGTCACCACAAAAAAATAGACGTTAAAATATTATGATTGAATATTTCTTTCAGAAAATAATCTGAAAATATTGAAAATTAAAGAATGAAATATACATTACCTATACGCAGCTACTGATATTACTATGTTATGCTTAACGTAGAGTAACTCTGCATCTCATATAACATATTATTATTTCTTTTGTACTCTTGGAGATACAGTTCTTCAAGTTTTGGTTTTGGATCATTTTCCAAAATATATCATCCAGAGGTATCTTAGGAAAAATATTGTCGAAATATAGATTATTAGATATCGAAATTACGAATAATAACGTAGTCTACATGTGTCATTTTATCTGATGTTTGCATACTTAATGGTTTAGACATATCTTAAATACTTAATATATTGTATGATAAAGCGTAACATTACATAAAGTGGAAGACATGGAATAATATCACAATGTTCATGCAAAACTGAATCAAACTATAAAACTGGAATTTCGCCCTCGATACTGACTGATTTGATCAAAGGCATAACAACTAAAAGTAGCACAGAAGATAACGTTGTTCCGATTATGAATATTATGAAAAAGAACCTGTCAATGATTTCAGCGGCTTCAATCCATCGTTTGGAATAAAAATCAAATCTATCCTTTTCATCATCTTTATCAATTAAAATTTTTAATCGACGAAGTATCTCCTCAAGTTCCCAATTACCTTCTCTGGTATTACACTGCGTAGCAGTCATCTTTAGATTTTGCTGATTTTGCTGATTCTGATTATTCGGATGACAGTCGCCATTTTCGTATTCAATCAAACTACACCCAGAATCGTTAGAAAATGTGTTCTTCATTGTATGTGTGTAACCTTTTATATGCAATGGGATCATTTGTATATCTTCGGGAGTTTCGTTAGTCAGATGAATCATTTGGAAACACATTACACGCCCTAATCCAATAACACACTTTCGAAACCATCGCGGAACGTCCACTTCACGAAATCCTCTCTGATTAATATTTGATGTCACTACAGCTAATATAACAGAAACTGATGTTAAACTCATCACTGTTGTTAGATAAATCCCTACAACAAAAACAAACAATTTATAATTGATATAATACGAGAATAAAACATTTATGATATGTATTAACGTACCAATAGAAATAAAGTCCTTAAATACGGACATTCAAGAGATCGAATCAGGTTAAACGACTATGCTAGTAACAAATAGTAAACTAACGCTTTGACCGAATTAAAGACAATTTAATAACTTAAACACACTCTTTTGGTGATCATGTCTATTTTTGTTTTGTGTAATTAGTTTTATACTGGACGCATAGTATTGGTGCTAATTTATTTACATATTCTTCTATTATATTGCCAATGATGGTTTTGTAAGTTTTAATTATCCAAAGAATGACAAACGAATGAAAGAAAGTTTTCTTATGCAGATTCTTGCCAAGAAAATCACTTGAAGCAATGTTAGTTGAATATAAGAATACTGCTACGGTAACGTAAAGAATGATAAAATTGAGAAAGGAAATGGAGAATGTGTTTAAGCGACAACAACCCGACCATAGAGCAGACAACAGCCGAAGGCCACCAATGGGTCTTCCATGTAGCGAGAAACTCCCGCACCCGTAGGCGTCCTTCAGCTTGCCCCTAAAAATATGTATACCAGAACAGTGATAATGGACGTCATACTAAACTCCGAATTATACACAAGAAACTAAAATTAAAAATCGTACAAGACTAACAAAGACCAGAGACTCCCGACTTGGGACAGGCGCAAAACTGCGGCGTGGTTAAACATGTTTATGAGATCTCAACCTTCCCCTATACCTCTAGCCAATGTAGAAAAGTTAACGTATAACAATACACACATTAAAAATCAATTCAAGAGAAGTCCAAGTCCGATATCAGAAGATGTAACAAAAGAAAATAAATAAAATGATAATAATACAAAAATAACAACAGACTACTAGCAGTTAACTGACATACCAGCTCCAGACCTCAATTAAACTGATTGAAAGATTATGTCTTCATCATATGAATAGCAGACACAATCCCTCCCGTTAGGGGTTTAGTATCATACTTTCATAAAATATATATGGAGAACATAACCCGTGTCATGCCAACAACTGTTTTTTTTTTAAATAAATGGGATTAGTTCCGATGCAAAGACCCTATAAGTGAATCAATATTAAAACCAAAATTTGCAATCTTTAACGACCTGACAACAGTATCGTAACTATATCCCTTCTTAATAAGTCTGTTTAAAGGTTTTTTGTGCTTTGTAAAGAATATTACCATAAACTATTGGACGTGAAATACCTGAACGTGTAAGATGTCTACATGTTGAGTTATATTTACGAATTATGTCCTTATACCGATGATAAAATTTAGTAAATGTTTTGACTAGTTTGTGATATCGAAACCCTGGTGTAATAAATTTTCAGTAATACATAAATTTCTCTCGCTAAAATCTAGTACTTTGTTACATACACGAGCGAATTGTACAAGTTGAGATATATAAACACCATAAGATGGTGACAAGGGAACGTCACCATCTAAAAATGGATAACGATAGGAAATGAACAATTATCTCTTTTATCATAAATTTTTGTATTATTTTTTTTGTAATGAGTTCACCAGCTCAGCAACGATTGAAGACATTAAAATAACTTTTAAGGTACAGAAGAACAAAAGAACATGCCGTGTTAATTTGAAATTTATATTGAAGTTGGGTTACTATATCGTGCACTACAAGCCAGACCCATTTTCCGCCAAGCTTCAAAACGTAGGTGTGCTAAGTATTGGCTAACTAAATTCATATGAATATTGTGTTACTAGGTTAATGCCTTTTACATTAAATGTGTCTTTCTTCTAAATAGACTTCAATAACCTTGGCAACACAATGTCTGAACAGGGTGTTTTAATGCACCATTACTGAAGTCGTGTGATTATAACTAATATATCTTAATGTCTGGGACTTGGATTTTTTAAATGTCGGAATCGTTTTATTACCATTTCCCTTGTTCCATTATTGCATATCCATAAATATTAAAGACGTTTATATCACTTAATATTCCCAATTTCGTAATTGATAATATAGTTATGTCGACAAAAGGTAGGATATAAATCCGGCAAAATCTGTCAACCAGAAACCTGAGTTCAATGGTGGTGAGGAAATATACTATCAGCTTTGATTCAATGTAAAGTCTGAGATGTATTATATAAGAATATTACTGTTTAATTCTATTAAAGATAGTAATGACTCCCTTAAGTATGTTGGCAGAAATAGGTTTGTAAAGTTATACAAAAAGCACGCAGTCTTCGTTTTCTAATGTTTATAAATTATTATTAATAAGAAACCAAGGTTTCAAATTCCTTAGGCATATTAATATAATAACCTTTGATGACATTATCAATTTGTTTTTAATTCTTTTTGGTCATCTAGCTTTTTGTCGGTGGATATCCTTTAAAATTTTCGGTATTGCGCGTTCGGTATGAAGGTTAATTGAGAAAAGCTCGTCTAAACGCATGAAATTTACAAAATATTGTTTATTCTTATGATAAACAATCTAATCATTTTATGTATTTACCTATTAAAGGAACAAAATTCGATGTGGCTGGCATATTGTCTGCAATAAGTAACATAAACACAGAAAAGGCAAGAAGCACAGTCAATCCAAGTGTGACCTTTTCACCACTGTCAGGTCGCATCCAAAATCCAAGTAAAGTGAGTATTGATAACATAATGCATGGAATTATGACATTATAAGTGTAGTACAATGTTCTTCGCCGAATATGTAGCATAAACGTTACATCCGGAAATGGTTCAGGGCAACATGTATACGTTATAACATTTCGAACCGACTTAACGCCTACAAGTTCCCATTCGCCATTACTGACAAAATTCGATAAGTCAATCCCTTTTTTACTATTAAAAACATCAACTTGAAATCCATCGTATGCCCATGATCCCATTTTCATTTTACATATCTGATCATCAAAAGGATAGTATGTGATGTCAATGAAACATGTGCTCCTGAGTTTTACAATTGGAGGCCAGAACACCGATCCGTCATGGGATACCATAGCAAGCGCTTCCATATAACCATCAGTATAGTCTTCAGCACTGAAATAATCAAATTGAATGTTTAAATAGATATAGGAATATGTTGTATGAGTGCCAATGAGACAACCCTCCATCCAATTAACAATTTATAAAAGTAAACCATAATGTATATTACCAGGTTTTTCAACTACTGACGATTTAAAAAATGGATTTAAATAACATGTTAATGTAAAGTTGAATTTCGGAAATCATAATACTTTTATAAAAATTCAAGGAATTTATATATATATATATTTCTCTAATTCTTCGTCAATTTATCCTTTTCTGCACCCATTGTATAAAAAATTTGAAACAACGTGTGGTTCGTTTGATTTTAGTTATTCATTGGTTAAAATCCGATTATGACGTCGAATTTTCTTGTTTTCCTCTGAATTTCCTTATTGTGACGGCCTGAAAATATGCGACCATGCCCGATGACGTCACATAGAAAGAACATGCACATCTTTTTGCAGATCAGTCGCAAAGAAGGAATAAGTTTGCCTGCGTATTGTTTGAAAATCATTAGAGAAACAGATTTCACCACCAAATCTCGTGTAATACTATATGTATCCACTCTCTACAGTTAAATTTTAAATATTGAAAACGCTCGGTGAGCCTCGCGTTTTGAATTTTAAAATTTAACTGTCTCGAGTGGATAAATATCGTATCACACTATATTATTTTTCAAATAATCCGCGCAAAAGGTAAATTTTGAGCAAACGTAATGAGTTTTGCCGCGCAAAAGTAACACATCGAATTATACACCATTCTTTGACATTTTAACTTATTATGTCTGTTTTTTTGGCTTACATATTGTTGTCCATATATTGTAATTCAATTCGACTGTCATACAAGTGAGAGGTTTAAACAGCTATTTAATTAAGGTATAATCCGTCATTTTCTACATAAGATAATCCATGTACTACGCTAGGAATGAGACAGTTATTTTCCATTAGTTTAATGTATTTGAGCTTTTGAATTTGCAATTTTAGAAAAAAACTTTCCGCTTTGAATTTCAATTGGAGTTTAGTATTTTAGTTTTTTTATACTTTTCCTTGTTTTTTGCTCTAGTTTTAGCTCATAAGTATCAATATTGCCATAATACAATTCTACTACTCAGTTGTGTTTTGCATGTTTTACTACCTGTTGTATGTAACGATATCTGGTAACCACAGACTTTTACATGGCATCCTTAATACTGTTAACCCATTGTAGTCTTTTGGATCCCACTTTATCTTTTCATCTATCCAACTCTGTAATATCAATCAGTATTTGACACAAAAGTTGAAAAGTGATCAACAATACAAAAGTAATAAGGTATAATCAAAGGACCAGGCTGAAATAATACAAAATCTAAAGTGGTGTGAAATATTCTGAGGAATGAGTAACATTTTATTTTGCAGACTAAACGCGCGTCATGCTTACATTATTATATGCCTGTTATCTTTGATGAGTTTTTTTTCAATATGTGTTTTAAATATTGTTGTAGCAACTATACTATGATAAATATAGACAATCTGTGTTCATTTGTTTATCTTCACAAAACGAAACAGAAGACATTCTTACACTAAAAAAACCAACTCTGTCTGAAGCAAAAATAGGCCTCCAGATACGTATCACTATTTGGCAGTTAATGGCATGTCTTTTACATTTTAGTTTGTAACCCGAATTTGGTTTCTCTGAATCTATTTATGACTTTTGAACAGCGTTATACTACTGTTGCCTTCAAATTTTTGAAGCAAGAATAAAGAAAAACTTGCAAAACTTGAGATCTTATCTATATATGCCTTTAACAGAAATTCACTGAATACAACTTTGACTTAATGAACATGTGCAAAATTGTTGTAAGCACAATAATTTGTATTTTGTAGATAATCATATTCAAAATATGCTTTTACAGTTTTCGGTTTTTGACGCTCTAAGTGAAATACATTCAGATCTTACTGATATAGTTGATATTACCATACTATTTTATCAATTGTCATATTCTTACCTGATCTAGCCATATATTTGTGGTAATGACTTGATTCTTTTCGTCCTGTAACATTAGATTTAAAAAAGTATAACTATAAAGTAAAAAAAAAATGTTTCATGGTCAAAGTATGTTTTCGTAAACAGGTTTATTATTGTATATCGATATATGGCTTCACTATTAAATTATACTATTGTGTATTAATAGATTGATAGTATTTGTTTGTTTGCTGGTTGGGAAAAATAAAAACTAAAAAAATACGGAACTCCGAGGAAACAACTATTATATTCCTGATTTAGTACAGACATTTTCTTAAGCAGAAAATGGTGGATTGAACTTGGTTTTATAGCTAGATTAACCTCTCACTTTTATGACAGTTCAAAAGTTCAGTGGTCAATACAAATGTTCATAGTTAAGTTCCGGAAAATCTATAATACATGCAACCGACAATATGTACTTGTTATTCATTTCAATAAGATAAAAAGAATGTGGCCCAAGTATACTATCATTTTCTATGTTCAGTGGACCGTGAAAATGGGATGAAATCTCTAATTTGGCAATAAAATTAGAAAGATCATATGATAGGGAACATGTTTACTAAGTTTCAAGTTGATTGGATTTCAACTTCATCAAAAACTACCTCGACAAAAAAATTAACCTGAAGAGGGACAGACAGACGAACGGACGGACGAACAGACGAACGAACGAACGGACGGACGAACAGACGAACGAACGAACGGACGGACGAACAGACCAGAAAACATACTGCCCATGAATGGGACATCAAACCATGTAAAATGGAAGAAATATATTAACATTCTAGACTTATTGTTCAATTTGAAAAGGTTCATCTGAGGTCCAATTAATTTTATAATCTATATTTCGCACACGTTTTGTCGGAACTTTCGTTTTTTAATATTCTTTAACTTTTGTAGTTGATTTATCCTACCAACTGATTTAATTTGAGCGTCAACGATGAGTCTTCTGCAGAGGAAACATTTTTATTTCCAAATTTAACTGATGATTCTCTTGTAAAAGACTCGCATGCGTCTGTGTACAAATTCAAAAGTCTTGTTTCTTGTTGAGATTTTACGCTGTACGTCAATCTTCCTTCTATCCATTCATTCAGGTATAGTACCACTAATCCAGGCCCGGTCGGAAAGAAAATACAATAAGGAAGTACATATGTTAAACAAAATAGTTCCTATACATATCTGTATCTTTATTAATAGTTGGAACATTTGGGTAGTTTTGGTACCAAATGAAAGCTTAGGATTTGGGGTCACTGTAAAATACTTTCTTTTGATGAATAAACAAGTATCTAAAACTATAATAGGAAGTTACATTTGCCCCGTACTTCAGAACAGAAGTACCTGTTGTATACCCAACAGTTCATCAAACTCCAACTTACCACATCAAATATCTGTGTAAGTGTAATTCCAATGGTGACGTTAACTGGTTGTGAAGCATTAAACACAGGTCTTGTATTGCTGTCATAATTATTCATTAATACCATATACAACCTCTGTTCGTCTGTTAGCATTGGAGTTGTCTTATTAATACAAATCTGATATTCTGAAAATTGAAACCATAAACAACTTTTTCATAGTCTGAACGATCAAAAAAGTTTTGAAATACAATATTTATGTGACAAGTTTTGCATCTGATCGTTTAAATTGTCTCTTGATTCATCAATTTGTACACATAGTATCATCACAATTGAATTTAATCTAAAAGATATTCTTTGGTCTTTAGTGCAATACAGTCGTGGCAGACAAGGAAGAAATTAATGAAATAATTCATGATTCAATTTTGACAAACATAAGTATTGCAAAACGTTTTATTAGTGCTTTTTGATGCAATTCTTTTTAGAACCCACAATAAATAATGATACCGAACTGCTTTCCTTGAAGAATATATATTTTTATCATATATACAATAAACAACAATAAAGTGCTATAAACAGTCCTAGAAAACTAAAAAAAATATTTATAAAAAACATAACTGAATGGATAATCCCACTGGAACAGGTTGATAGTATCCTCTGAATTCCATACTTTGTTACCTGAAGAATAGTTTTCCACTGGACGGCAGTGGGTTAACTTGTACCATAAATTAATCTTCTTGTGTTCAATGTTTTTCTTATAAACAATCTCAATGTTTAATTGAAATCAGTTATGTCATAATAGTTATCAAAGGTACCAGGATTATAATTCAATACGCCAAACGCGCGTTTCGTCTACATATAACTCATCAGCGACGCTCAGATCAAAATAGTTATAAAACCAAACAAGTACAAGGTTGAAGAGCATTGAGGACCATTATGTTTCATGTTTATATCATCTGTATGTTCACTGAAAGACTTATTTTCTTCTTCTATTTATCATTATGGGTCACATAAAAGAACTATAAAGAAAGGGAAAAGAAACCCATTCCTATCGAAAAGAAAAAAGTAAAACAAAAAACAAAAAACTCCGAGAAAAATCCAAACGGAACATGTTGGATTAAACCAGGTATTATAGCTATAAACTCTCATTTGTAAGAAGCAGAACTTTACTGATTTGTTTTGCATTGCGGTTAGATTATGCATACCTAGACACCGGTATCGTTCCTTTTTGGAATTTAGGCTTTAAGTTTCTGTTTGTTTGAATTGTTAGCAGGTCAGTTGTATTGTATGTCTGCAAACAGTAACATGATTTTGACTGCTGGATCCCAGTTATTATCTCACGAACCTATTATGTATGTTTGGGTTGTGAATCCAATTGTTTTAACACAACGGAACTATAAAAAGTAAACTCACAAAAATACTGAACTCCGAGGAAAATTTAAAACTGAAAGTACCTAATTAAACGGCAAAAACAGGGTGAAATTTGTCTAGCTATAAAACCAGATTTAATCCATCATCTCTTCTGAAGATAAATGCACCAATTCAAGTATATGGCAGTTGTTTTTTTTTCTTTTTGGTAGTGTTCGATTTGTCAGTTTTGATGAACTTCCTCTATTTAAATATGCTTTGGAGTTCGATATTTTTGTTACTTTTTTTCATTCGTACCTTCACAAATATTTTCATTCGTACCTTCACAAACAGTTTATGATATATGATCATCGACACACTATTGTTGCCTTAAATGATTGACTCTTCCTTTTACGAGTAATGGAAGTTGATATGACTGTCATATTAATGGAAAATTTGGAGCCAAAAATCCTGGTTAAACGTGGTATCACGTTTTAATGAGTCAACACATTTTATGAGTTGGGATGGTCTCCAAAATTTTATACAAGTTAACTTTAACTCTCGATGTTTTACACTTAACAAAAGAGTACAATGTGTTATGATATATTATCGCATTAGGTATATATTGTTGGCAAAAGTAGAATGATCCATATTGACTATTTAAAATATAATTTTAGGCGACAAGTGGACTCTCTTTATTTAGCCCAAATATGACTAGATACGTCAATTTACACAGAATTTATGCCCCCTCAGATACAAAATGCAAAGTTTAACGTTTATTGTAAAACCAACTGAATTCTGAATATAAATGAGTCTAAATAGACCAAAAAAGGGGTTTTCACCCATGCAAACCTAATCTGTAAAGTGAAAATGCTATGTTGCGCTATGAATTGTTGTTAGAGTCTTTTTGATACAAAATAGCAAATCACATTTTGCGATTATATCTTAATTTTTTATTTAAAACTGGAAGGCTTTTTGAAATAATTTCGAACTTTTTAAATTCTAGTAAGAATAATTAACAGATGTTTCATCAAGATAATGAGACAATGGTTGTATATAGTTTTTAAATTATTTTACGAATGTGTTCCTTGCTATGAAAACTAGTACATTACTATTTTATAGACCCAATGTTTAACCTAAAATCCATATGGTCATAATAAACTTAATTTTACCAATAATTATCACTTGATTTTCTTTTATTCAATTGTAATCAAGCATTTTGATTTTTTCAATATTTGTCTATTTTCTTTGTATCAGTACCGAATGAACACACACATATTTTACTACAGTTAAACCCAAATAAGAAACAATAATTCAACATAGATTGCACATACATCTATTGATTCCACTTAACGATTGATAACCAAGCGATGAGTATCAGTTTTTACGCAATGATATATAGACAGGGTTGGACTCGGTCAGATGATTTGATTAATTATATTTGTCTTGTGATTCATACCGATGCAGAAGATAGGATACATTGGTAATAGAATACAAGAAGATCAAACATTTGGCAAACAATGCATACTTAGATAATATAAAGAGTTTGGGATCAGTTAATGCTACTTACACGTGTCAATCATGCAGGTTAAAAAGTAGATTGACCGAATAATGTTATTGCGTGATATAGGTAGATATTTGTACGTAACGTGTACCTATCTTTATCTAAAATTTGCTAACTTAAGAAAATTTTACAATCTAGTAAGGAATAGACGTAGCATATTTGAAAATTAGTATTAATAACAAACTTTTAGTAAAAACTTTGAATTTTTCGAAATACCAAGAATTTTCGACCCAATGTCCCTTAGGCAAAACGTTTCTGTCTTTATCGTCACGCTAACCCAAATTGCACCTATTGAGCAAAAGTAGCAGTGGAAATCTTACAAGTTTTCTTAGAGACTGGACAATTTTTGTTTTTAAAATTGACAGTATGCACTTCTTCGAACATAGGTGAATGTATTTTAAAAATACACAAAACGTTCATACCAGCAGCAAGTAATCACTTAAAAAAAAGTTATATGTACGAAGACGTCCACAAAAAGGTCATCTTTTAAAATGAGCAAATAGAATATGTTACAAGCCCCCATTTCTCAAAATTTCGATACTAGTACCTTAACGTAAGCGTAACTGATGAATCTTTTGCGGAAAGTAGTACCAATATTATCGACATCGCAAAGTAGACAATGTCGACACAATATTGTACGACTTTGTCGACATCGTTTCATACTCTTATCTACATCGTTGACATTGACGATATCTCGAAGTAGATAATGTCGACACGATATTGTTCAATGTTGTTGATATCATTTCATACTCCTGTTTACATCGTTGACATTGACGAAAATCGCGAGGTAGACAATGTTGACACGATATTGTACAACGTTGTCGATATCGTTTCATACTATTGTCTACATCGTTGACATTGACGAGATCGCGAGGTAGACAATGTCGACACAATATTGTACAACTTTGTGGATGACGATGAAGACAGTAAAGAGACGATTTCGTCACGATGATGTCAACATCACGATGTCGGCGATATCAACTATGAAGACAGTAAAGGGGGACATAGAAGAGGGACGAAGAAGATGATGTCGTCATCATGTTGTCAACATCACAATGTCGGCGATGTCAACGATGTAGACATAAAAGAGGGACAATATAGACGATGCCATCACGATGTTGTCAACATCACGATGTCGGCGATGTCAACGATGTAGACGGGAAAAGGGGACGAGGTAGACGATGTCGTCACGATGTTGTCAACATCACGATGTCGGATGTGTAAACGATGTAGACAGGAAAGGGGAAAGGAAAGAGGGAAGATGTAGACGATGTTGTCAACATCACGATGTCTGCGATGTCAACGATATAGACAAGAAAGAGGGACGATGTAGACAATGTCGTCACGATGTTATCAACATCACGATGTCGGCGATGTCAACGATGTAGACGGGAAAAGGGGACGAGGTAGACGATGTCGTCACGATGTTGTCAACATCACGATGTATGATGTGTAAACGATGTAGACAGTAAAGGGGTACGATGAAGACAGTAAAGGGACAATGTAGACGATGTCACGATGATTTCAACATCACGATGTCGGCGATGTAAATGATGTAGACATAATAGGGGGACAATGTAAACGATGTCGTCACGATGTTGTCAACATCACGATGTCGGCGATATCAACGATGTAGACAGGAAAGGGGAAAGGAAAGAGGGAAGGTGTAGACGATGTTGTCAACATCACGATGTTTGCGATGTCAACGATGTAGACAGGAAAGGGGGACGATGTAGCCGATGTCGTCTCAATGTTGTCAACATAACGATGTCGGTGATCTCAACAATATAGACAGGAAAGGGGGACGATGTAGACGATGTTGTCACGATGTTGTCAGCATCACGATGACGGCGATGTAAACGATGTAGACCGGGAAGGGGAACGATGTAGACAATGTTGAGATCAGGTATTGAATCATGAACGAAGTTGACAATATCGGCGATATCGTCACTACATCGTGCACTGAACATACTACATAATTTTAATCCGGGTACATCTATAATAAGTTTATTGACATTTCACAAAGGACTTTTCGTTTCGAATTTCCCTTGGAGTGCGGTATTTTTTGTTATTTTACATTTTATCACACGCACAATCAGGCTAAAAAGTAAAATTAACACGAGGTGATTCCGACGTATCACACAGGGCTAACCATCTTACATGTCACAATATTCGAAAGTCATAATATCTAGTTATGTGTATCAATGAACAAAACAATCAGTAATTGTGTGAGATTGGCGATTGTCAGCATATTTATTATAAGACACAAAACACGTTCAGTGGCGTAGCTTGTATGTATGCTCGGATGCTCAAGCGTCCACATCATTTTGACAAAATTAAAATAAAAATAGCAGCAGTTTAACTCGGAGGTATCAAAATGTAACAATGCTGAGGATATGAGGATAACGTCCAGTCATTTTCGAAGCAGTATGCCTGTTCTTTCATTTAGGATAATTTAGTTTATGTAAACAAGATAGTTGAATCGCAGAATTGTGTTCCAAGTTAACTTTTGTTCGTAAAAAAGTCTACGTCATCGACTTAGGCAAGCAGAAAGGACTAATACGCAGACCCGTGGACATGTTTCATCTAAAATCATGAACCTAGTGGAGTGATGGCTTCCCATTGATTTGACTATAGCAACTACCAAATAAAACACCATATCATGATGTCGTTTCTTGCGACATGGTAAACAACGTGATAAAAATAAAATCAATTTGTAATAGATCGTGATAAGTCCGAGGCTTATGAATTCCAGTTTCTATCTAGGTTCAAATACTAATTTTATTTTCAATTAGAACAGATCCAATGTGCCCCGCCATGTACATTATATGTCATATTTTATTTATCAAAGGGCAAGGAACAAGGCATAACTAAAAAATGCACTTTTTTTCTTTTTCTTTTTTCTTTTCAATATCTTACATGTGTCTTAAGAGAAATAAAAGCTTCACAGCAAATGAAATGTGATTTCCATTACAATTTATATTTCAAAGAGTCATAACTGGTTAAAATATTTGATTACGACTTATATTCCAAATTGTCAAAGACATTGCTTAAGATATGAGTTTCATTTAATCTAACAAGAATTGTAAAAATGAGAGTGCTAACAAGACCAGACGATCGGACGCCCGGTATTTTTATGTCTCCTGCAACGTGTTTAGCTCAGTAATCAAAAATCAAAAACCCCAAGTTTGTAGACTTGAAAGAGAAGTCACTTCAGTTCCTATATTCCGAAGTTCCTATATTCCGAAGTCCCTAAATTATACAGAAGTGCCGCTGTAATGGGGTCCGTTTTTGATATGTCAAATATAAGATTGGGTGGGAAACTTTACATCAAATATTTATGAATTGAATGATGGTAGTTTCGAGGAAACAATAAAATTTGGTTAAAAATATAAATATATGAATTGGTGAGTATTTTGAATTTAAACAAAAATCTAACTAGTGTCGGATTCTGGGGGAGTACATGAGCTTAAATAAAAAATATTTTTCTGCATAAAAAGGTCCAAATTATTTTTCGCATCGCTCCGATCGGCGAAACATCCACATCATTTCAACCCTGGCTACGCCACTGACGTCGTAAGTTATTCTTGACACATAAACAGTATGAACTATTTCTGATGGCGACAATATAATAACTGCTTAAGTTGGATTGGTTTTTGAGGATAGAGTTTACCTCTGTTTTTGAAATGGCCATACTGTGGATAACTGATTAATGCCAATAATGGGGATAACTGATTACGTGTGAGGGATATGAATGTTTTATGTTATACAAGTGTTGAAACTCTAATGAAATATTAAATCTATATAAAATGAGATACTTTAATGCATCAGACTGTTTGATATGTTACTACTACCCTTTATATCTATAATTAAATGTGAAATTAAAGGATTAATGGTGTGCATAGTCCAATGTTTTTTTTTATGTGATTTCCATAACAGTAAATACTTTAAAATGTTTTAAGAAAGAAAACGTTAATCTTAACAATTCGTCAAAAATTGTATCTATTGGAATTTAAAATTTGAAATTGATAGAGGTTTTTTTATTGGTGAAGTGCAAATTTTTTTGAAACAATATATAACTTATTTTACTTGGACATTAATTGTGAGTGTCTGAAAAATGACTTACCAGTAGACACGACAGTCATAAACGTTGAAATGGACAGGAAACACAGTATTCCGTAACCAATATCTCTCAGCATTTCTCTACATCAAATAGTTTGATAGTTCAACTCCTTTTCTGAAATAATAAAATACTAAAAAGTAAAATCACAAAAATACTGAACTCCGTGGAAAATTCAAAACGGAAAGTCCCCAATCAAACCCCAAAATCAAACAATAAAACAAACCAAACAAATGGACAACAACCGCCACACTCCCGACCCGTCACAGGCACTTCAAATGTAGAAAATTGTAAACTGAACCTGGTCCCACAGCGCCAAAGCCCTCACTTGTGCGATAGTCGCATCAATTTCGATTATAATTTAAAAAAAAAGGGATTATACTTCATTCTAAACCAAATATAACTAGCTTATTAGAGATACATACAAATTATGACGATAACCACATGCGTTCATAAGTTTACATACCGGTCTAGTCGTTTAAACTGTTTAAACTGATGTAAATGTGTTTGCTTACAAATTACATAGATTTATTTTACGTTATAATTATTTATATTCTATTATGTTTCAATATCTTTTACAGTTTTTGTGTTAAATAAGATGGATCAGGGTCTAACAATTAAGAAGGAATATTGTAGCTTGCGTTGGGTCTAACATATCCAAATCTAAGTTAGTAGCCCGAAATATCAGATGCTGTTTTTTAAAAACTTTGAAGTCTAAATGCAATTTAATACAAACGCATCATATTCATAATTTATTTATAACATTGTTGAATATGTACCATAATAGATATTTATTTTATAAAATCAAGATTGTACTTTAACCATTCAGAAAAGTTGCTACTAATGTATAAGTGTTTTTTTTTTTTTTTTTTTTTTTTATTAATATAGAAAATCACCTTCTTTACTATATAGTTAGAAAAACAAAAACTGTAGTTCCATTTAGAAATATTAAATGCCTTAAATAAAGCCAACAGAGTATACCGCTAAATATTAAATGCCTTAAATAAAGCCAACAGAGTATATCGCTAAATATTAAATGCCTTAAATAAAGCCAACAGAGTATATCGCTAAATATTAAATGCCTTAAATAAAGCCAACAGAGTATACCGCTAAATATTAAATGCCTTAAATAAAGCCAACAGAGTATATCGCTAAATATTAAATGCCTTAAATAAAGCCAACAGTAGTATACCGCTAAATATTAAATGCCTTAAATAAAGCCAACAGAGTATACCGCTAAATATTAAATGCCTTAAATAAAGCCAACAGAGTATATCGCTAAATATTAAATGCCTTAAATAAAGCCAACAGAGTATATCGCTAAATATTAAATGCCTTAAATAAAGCCAACAGAGTATACCGCTAAATATTAAATGCCTTAAATAAAGCCAACAGAGTATATCGCTAAATATTAAATGCCTTAAATAAAGCCAACAGAGTATATCGCTAAATATTAAATGCCTTAAATAAAGCCAACAGAGTATACCGCTAAATATTAAATGCCTTAAATAAAGCTCACAGAGTATATCGCTAAATATTAAATGCCTTAAATAAAGCCAACAGTAGTATACCGCTAAATATTAAATGCCTTAAATAAAGCCAACAGAGTATACCGCTAAATATTAAATGCCTTAAATAAAGCCAACAGAGTATATCGCTAAATATTAAATGCCTTAAATAAAGCCAACTGAGTATATCGCTCAATATTAAATGCCTTAAATAAAGCCAACAGAGTATATCGCTAAATATTAAATGCCTTAAATAAAGCCAACAGAGTATACCGCTAAATATTAAATGCCTTAAATAAAGCCAACAGAGTATATCGCTAAATATCAAATGCCTTAAATAAAGCCAACAGAGTATATCGCTAAATATTAAATGCCTTAAATAAAGCCAACAGAGTATACCGCTAAATATTAAATGCCTTAAATAAAGCCAACAGAGTATATCGCTAAATGTTAAATGCCTTAAATAAAGCCAACAGAGTATACCGCTAAATATTAAATGCCTTAAATAAAGCCAACAGTAGTATATCGCTAAATATTAAATGCCTTAAATAAAGCCAACAGAGTATATCGCTAAATATTAAATGCCTTAAATAAAGCCAACAGAGTATACCGCTAAATATTAAATGCCTTAAATAAAGCCAACAGAGTATATCGCTAAATATTAAATGCCTTAAATAAAGCCAACAGAGTATACCGCTAAATATTAAATGCCTTAAATAAAGCCAACAGAGTATATCGCTAAATATTAAATGCCTTAAATAAAGCCAACAGTAGTATACCGCTAAATATTAAATGCCTTAAATAAAGCCAACAGAGTATACCGCTAAATATTAAATGCCTTAAATAAAGCCAACAGAGTATATCGCTAAATATCAAATGCCTTAAATAAAGCCAACAGTAGTATACCGCTAAATATTAATTGCCTTAAATAAAGCCAACAGAGTATATCGCTAAATATTAAATGCCTTAAATAAAACCAACAGAGTATATCGCTAAATATTAAATGCCTTAAATAAAGCCAACAGTAGTATATCGCTAAATATTAAATGCCTTAAATAAAGCCAACAGAGTATATCGCTAAATATTAAATGCCTTAAATAAAGCCAACAGAGTATACCGCTAAATATTAAATGCCTTAAATAAAGCCAACAGAGTATACCGCTAAATAATAAATGCCTTAAATAAAGCCAACAGAGTATATCGCTAAATATTAAATGCCTTAAATAAAGCCAACAGTAGTATATCGCTAAATATTAAATGCCTTAAATAAAGCCAACAGAGTATATCGCTAAATATTAAATGCCTTAAATAAAGCTCACAGAGTATATCGCTAAATATTAAATGCCTTAAATAAAGCTCACAGAGTATATCGCTAAATATTAAATGCCTTAAATAAAGCCAACAGAGTATACCGCTGAATATTAAATGCCTTAAATAAAGCCAACAGAGTATATCGCTAAATATTAAATGCCTTAAATAAAGCCAACAGAGTATATCGCTAAATATTAAATGCCTTAAATAAAGCCAACAGAGTATACCGCTAAATATTAAATGCCTTAAATAAAGCCAACAGAGTATACCGCTAAATATTAAATGCCTTAAATAAAGCCAACAGAGTATATCGCTAAATATTAAATGCCTTAAATAAAGCTCACAGAGTATATCGCTAAATATTAAATGCCTTAAATAAAGCTCACAGAATATATCGCTAAATGTTAAATGCCTTTAATAAAGCTCACAGAATATACCGCTAAATATTAAATGCCTTAAATAAAGCTCACAGAGTATATCGCTAAATATTAAATGCCTTAAATAAAACCAACAGAGTATATCGCTAAATATTAAATGCCTTAAATAAAGCCAACAGTAGTATATCGCTAAATATTAAATGCCTTAAATAAAGCCAACAGAGTATATCGCTAAATATTAAATGCCTTAAATAAAGCCAACAGAGTATACCGCTAAATATTAAATGCCTTAAATAAAGCCAACAGAGTATACCGCTAAATAATAAATGCCTTAAATAAAGCCAACAGAGTATATCGCTAAATATTAAATGCCTTAAATAAAGCCAACAGTAGTATATCGCTAAATATTAAATGCCTTAAATAAAGCCAACAGAGTATATCGCTAAATATTAAATGCCTTAAATAAAGCTCACAGAGTATATCGCTAAATATTAAATGCCTTAAATAAAGCTCACAGAGTATATCGCTAAATATTAAATGCCTTAAATAAAGCCAACAGAGTATACCGCTGAATATTAAATGCCTTAAATAAAGCCAACAGAGTATATCGCTAAATATTAAATGCCTTAAATAAAGCTGACAGAGTATATCGCTAAATATTAAATGCCTTAAATAAAGCTCACAGAGTATACCGCTAAATATTAAATGCCTTAAATAAAGCCAACAGAGTATATCGCTAAATATTAAATGCCTTAAATAAAGCCAACAGTAGTATACCGCTGTTTAAAAGTCATTAATCGACAGAGAGAAAACAAATCCGATATTTTGAAAATTTCCGAAAAAGAAAAAAAAAGTCATTTCAAAGTTCCTTCGTAAATTGTTTTTTTGACACTTAAACCAGTTTTCCCAAAATTTTAGATTTTGTACACATTGTTATAATATTTAAGCTAAAACAAGGTCAGTGAAAAATCTTTTTATTTTACTACACATGCAGATTTAAAAACCATTAAAACTGTATTTTGACAATTAGCTGTGGACCTTTTTATGCCAAATAGTAGAGACCCCACGTCTAATGGGAAATGTTAAAGTTTAAGCAATCTCTGTAGCAAAATTATTGGTCAATTCAGCAGACTTATTGTATAATGGGTATATCGATAATTTGGACACCTTAATTAGACTTAACGCCATTTTTGTGAACCGCTGATATTGTTTTGCATACAAAATGTAATTTACGAGGACGAAAGACAAGTTGAATTTCTAAATGTGTCCTTCGACTGTATGCTTCACACGGCAATTATTTATACTTTACTTACCTGAAGGTAATTGCAAAGTAATACAAGTGTAATTCTTTACAAATTAATAAGCTAATTAAAAATGGCTCAATGCACATACGGAACAACAAACAAGCCAGTTTTAATCAATGTGATACAGCTGTTTACTTTATGTTCAACGACTTAAAATTATTAATTTTCGCTAACTTTGTTCTCTGCCATCATAGAACAAAAAGAGTTAACAGATTGTGACCTAAACTGTGCCTAGTATTCACTATTTGAATCATGAACATATAAACAAATGTCTTTCATATCTACATTCAATGTTGCGTAACTTTTAATACTGTCAATATTTTTATATCTACATTCAATGTTGCTAAACTTTTATTTGGATTTGTATAATTTCTATCGATCTTTTCTTAGGTTTTATCTTTTTTATCTTAATATGAAACATTTAAAAAATCGACAAGATCGAAAAACTGTCACATGAAAAGTAACTGTATAACACAGATTATGTCGTCAAAGAAAATGCTACATACTAAATGACGAGCTGAAACTTTGTGAAGGGACGAGGTTACTTCTTTAAAAATAAGTGACTTTGGTGTTGAGGAGAGGTCACTACAAAACTACGAAAGAGGTACCGAGAGATACCAGAGGGACAGTCAAACTCATAGATTGAAAATAAACAGACAACGTCATGGCAAAAAATAAAAAGACAAACAGACAAATAATAGTACAGAAGACACACCATATAGTGATATTAATTAGTCGTAATATTAAGCTTTGTGATGAAAGACAAGTTGAAAAATATAGGAACGGTAGTACTATTAAGTAGTACTTTTATAAATACGCACAACTGTAGATGTATAGTCTTTGGGTGATATGCATAAAACTACTCAAATTAAGATTTGTTCTGAACGGACGGATGTTTCTACATGTCCTATATTAATTTGTACTACGATTTGATATCGCAACTTAAGTTGTTTTATGCATATCAGCCGTATATATAACATTCATTGATTAATGTGGTATTCACCAGTATTTTGGAAACTATAGCTCATTAAAATATATGCCAAAATTCCGTCTGATTAACGGCAAAGTCGTCTCATCCGTAATTTTATCAAAATATGACATTTCAAATGTATGCGGATTCGCATGGCGGAGGATGCATACATACACAGTTAGGAGTGTGGTTTCGCATTTTGGCCCTGTAGATTTTTGAAATATGAAAGTTATTGTGCAAATAAAACTATTTTTTAAGACAGCTGAGTCCTATTTTTTTCTACACGAAGTTTTTCATGCAATTTTACTAAATATTAGACGACAGACATAATTTTAATTTGGTATCATGATAAATATATGTAAACAGTTTCAGAAAAGGTATCACTCCAAATGGTTGAAATTCTACTTCTGGCTAAATTATGGAGAAATAGGTGACATCTTGACCCACATTTTTGCAATTTTTTATAGCAAAAAAATGGAGATTGGTGCAATTGATTCACCAAAAAGATATGATATTTTACCTGTACCTGTACCAAGTCAGGAATATGACAGTTGTTATCCACCGTTTGATGTGTTTGAGCTTTTGATTTTGTCATTTGATTACGGACTTTCGTTTTAAGTTTTGCTCGGAGTCTGTATTTTTGTTATTTTACTTTTTACCATTTCAACAACTGGGGTATAAATCTATGGAAGCAAATGCACATATATGACACAAACAGTAAGCTTGATTTGCCAAAAAAAGCAAGGAAAAAGGAATAATTATAATATTTTTTCTTCACAATATATCGCAACCTAAGCAGCAGACGCTCATACAAGTGAGAGTTTTAACTAGCCTTAAAACCAGATTTAACCCACCATTTTTAGATAAGAAAATGCCTGTACCAAGTCAGGAAAATCACAGGTGGTATCCATCGTTTGATGTGTATGCGCTTTTGCCATTTGATTACGAACTTTCCGTTATGGATTTTTCTCGTATTTCGGTATTTTTCACCTTGTCGACGCATCCAGTCTCGCTTCAATTTGGAGTTCATGCGCTTCTGTCAGCTTTTTGTTATCTTCTTTGTCGACTTATGAGATATGAACATCCGTTAACTACAAGAAACTGCCCTCTAAATACATTAATGCAAACAACACATGACTGCCTGAAGATAAAAAAATAATTCATTAGAACCGAAGTTGAAAAAAAAACGTAAACATGAAATTATCAACATTTTATTAATGTTTGTGCAAAACCAAACTCGTAACAAGGAAACCGAACAATAATTATATTTTTATTGGGAAACTAAATGTGTTCTATTTGTACAGCCAGTTGTCGCCAAACAAACAATACAGTTATAAAGTTGCGATCTCTTTAATTTGTAACAAAATGTGCTACTTTGCCCTATAAATGCATTAAATACTGAAAATGTGATAAATGAGAAAATTTGTAGACCATATACAGTTAATGTGGCTATTCAATACTGTCTCTTGTTAGTTAATTAATTAATTGTTCATCAATAGGGAATAATTTACAAGTCATTTTCTAAGGAGATAACTACATTCAATTGGTGCATCGGTGTATAGCTATTTATCCTGCAATTGGGTGTCCTACTATACAGATACAGCCCTACAGATATCGCTATGCTGTATATGTATACTATACAGATATCGCTTTAAAGCTCCGCCCACTGCCGGACTGAGTATTGTTTGAACCTGTGTGACCTCAGCATGTGTATTCCAGTTGCATTCCAATGACGATGACAATTGTCGATTTCAAAACTTGAATGTGTATGATTGTGTTACAAAATCAACCATGTCAATTTCAGCATGCATGTTTAGTGAATGTCAAGTCTGAAGCGTAGGACAACTCGTACACTTCTGTTTCAAATTTGACAATGTTTTGTTATTTGTTTTTATTTTTGAAATTAGTTGTTATGTTAAAATAGACAATTATTCACCTTGAGCGATGTATTATTGTTGACCATTCGAGATTCTGTTTTTGCGAACCCGTCTTCAGCGTAATGTGTGATTTTGATATTACTACGCGGGCCTCAAGGGATTACAAATCGAAAATAAATGCTTAATATGTTAGTTTTTGTGTCTTTCAAAACGCAAACAATGTACAGAATTAATTGCAGGATAAAGACAATAACTGTTTAGTGTCTTTAAATATCAGCTGTATTTGTACTCGGCTCGAAACAGGTGTAGTAGCTCGCTAAAAGCTCGCATACACCTTGTTTCCTAGCCTCGTACAAATACAGCTGATATTTAAAGACACTAAACAGTTATTGTCTATAACACCAGGTACATTGTAGATTTCTATGAATAACTCGAGAGTATTGCGTTGATTTTGTGACATCTATATTTTGATATCTAGACACTTCGTCTTTATAAGTCCCCGGAGAGTGCACATTAGTATTTACTTGACATTTTCTGCTACGATGTGTATTTCTGTAGATTATTTTTTCGTTTTTTTCGCTAATTGTTGCAAACTTGTGGATCGTTGACTATTTTTTTAATCTTTTGTCGCTAACATGAATCTTACAATTTCCAGACTAATTAAAATACTGTCTTTAGACTTTGTTTGCATAAAATATTTATAGAATAACTAATCGAAGAATTAAATTATAGAAAAATGTTAAACCAGTAACTTCCTAATTTCTTATATGTACTGAATAGAAGCAATAGTTAATGATACATGTACTACAAGAGACCGCGAGAATGTAAATATTCATTTGACTTTTCTTAATCTATATTAAAATTCTCACCGTTCACATTGTTTTTTTGAGGTGTAGCGTACTGTGTGTGGTAAAAAGGAGACCGGCCGAAAGAAATGTCTTCGAAACTTTAATGTATTTTATTACATTTGTGTTAATATACCAAAGTAAACTATGGCAAAAGAACAGTGATTTCAGTTTACCTATTCTAACTCCTAAGTACTAACATTTAACTTCTGCCAATGTCTATAGGATTTTGTTAATTATAGTTATGATTATATTGTTCTGTTCATTTATGTTAAATATCCATTCATTAAAATAGCGTTTTGTTTATTCGTGAATGTGTCAACTTGTTTAGTTGAGATTGACTGTACAGCTCTACCCATGGCATCATGATTTGCTTAGTAAAATCTGTCTTTGTTTATATGTTCCTTTAAAAAAGACGTGGTATTATTGCACACGAGACTATCCACCAGAGTTCAAATAACGTGGATGTAAGCAATTATAGGTCACTGTATGAGATTCAACAATGAGCAAAATCCATACTGTAAAGTCATCTTTACAAGATGAATAAATGTGAAAAAAACCCGCTCCTGACTAAAGACAAAAAATATGAAAAAAAAAAAATCGTCGTTTAAGGCTATAACTTCTTTAAAAAGGGTTATTCCATTGTTTTCGTTGTGGTATTTTTGTTGAACTTCTATTTCTGATCATTATTTATCTATTGTTGAACTTCTATTTCTGATCATTATTTATCTTTCTATTTAAGTTTTTAGATAATAAACAAAAACACTATCATTAGTAAAATAAATGTCCTGTATGGGCAATAACACCTTAATAAGGCTTACAATCTTTTCAGTCATATGCGCTTTTTTGTAAATCTTGAATTGCTGATTATGTTAGCCTTCCGACGTTCTACCCATCTAATATAGAGTCAATAGGCAAAACATAAAAATTAGCCCAAACTAATCGTTTAAGGGCAGTAATTACACAAGGAGTCATCAGATAACTAGTACAAACAGGAAGTAGTTAGATTTTGACGTTTTCATATTTGAAACCCCCTCCCCACCTTCATATTTTTTCTATATCCATGATATTTTTCAAGATATATGTTAATCTATATTTTTACTCCTATGTTCTATCTTCTTCTTTTTTTTTTTTAATGTTTAACCATTGTTTATTGACAAACCGGAAAAAAACACAAACTTAATTTACACTAGATACTATAAAGATTATTCACCATAGGGCTTGTTTGTAATTGGATCAGTATTTTTAGAGGGGAAGATCTTTGAAAAATCAGAAGACGGACACGAAATTGATCAAAATCGTCGTTTAACTCCTTAAGGGCCATAGCGTTTTGTTAATCAAATGGTTTCCGTAATGTGAGCACATTGGTGGATCTTGAATTGGCTGATCATTTTAGGTTTAAAGAGTTTGTACTTATGTCATATTGTTTTTGGTTTTTGAGTCAATACAAAAAAATTTAAAATCATCATAAAATATCTGAGAAACAAGAAGTAGGTATATCTTGACATACTGACCATTTTTGACCTGCTATATTTCGAGACTCTGTAGAACGACATCGGTGTCAGAGTTTTGTTAATTAAAGAACATCTTGTACTTTTTCTCTAAGCTATTCATGCATTTTACCCGCATGCTTTATTTTTAATCATGGTGGCCAACTGACCTGAAAAATCACAAATTTTTGACAAGATACCAAAAAAGGATCATTCTCATCGGGTAAGATTGTCCAGACGAGATATTTACGACGGACGTCAAGTGATGGTAATGACTCAATTAGCCCACAGCAATATGAAGGAAAAAAGAAAATATCAAACCATACCCATACACATGTCTGTAATTATTGACATCTAAATCGTGATATCTATTGTTTAGATTCAATTTTCGTTTACCCCGAAACATTAGATAAGCCGTGTTAAATAAGAATGACAATATTATTTTTGTAATCATATAAAAAGAAAGAAAAACACTCAAATATAATCTAAATCGGTGTTCATCTATATATTATATTAAATTTGTTTATGCCAATTAATCTTTCACTATGTCCAGTTTCATCCTTTTATCATAACGAATATACATATTTTAGTTATGCGCTGAACTATACACTGAAACAATTTTTTCCTTATTTTTCGATTTCATTATCAAAAAGGTTCAGCAAACAACAATCAATCGGTCATTTAAAAAGACAGGGGACATTTAACACGGCGTAATCAACATATTTTCCCCAAAGTTAAATTATAGCTATGCAGTTATTTATAACACATGTGGTACTGCTTTTTGCAAATGCTTAAATTGTGCTATTTTCCAAACGTTTTTTAACATACAATTTAAGAATTCGTATAAAGTGTGTTTTCAACACTTGTGATCCGGTATCGTCGATACTTTTAGTTTGGCATTGCATTAGTTCATAGTTTTCACAGTCTGTTTATATAGGTATTAGAAAGATGTGATATGAGTGCCAATGAGACAACTCCTCATCCAAGTCACAATCTGTAAACTATTATAGGTCAAAGTACATTAAAATCGGGCCTGTTTTCAAACAATGCATATATTAGAGTGTTATAGTACATTGATAATTAACGCCAAGTGGCAAATTAATTGCATATTCAGGACGAGAACATGTAAATGTGATTTGACTAGGAATTCCCCTGCTTTGCACTAGATCGCGACAAGAGACATGTAACCTTATCCGGACATAATTGTATGACTAAGGCCCAGTCAATCCTTGATTTACCACGTCATGAATCAAACCCATGTTCTACCAATACTCACGGCGAGCACGTTGTCACGAGACCACCAAGGCTGTTATGATTTTATGGTATTCGATTGAAACAGGAAATTGTTACTATAACTTGTGCAGTAAATTTCATAGTTAAATCGACACACTGTTCAGTTTGACTCGATTTTGTTCTTGGTGTACCTATATTTTATTTCATAACTGCAAATAACGTTCATTCGGTTCTTAATGCATTTTATATACAACTGTACACAATCTATATTCACAGGTGGTAAAAATAACCGCCCACCAGTCAGGTTTTGGCGCCAGCTACGAATTAAATACACATTTTGTTACATTATCAAATTTGTAGTCTTTACAACATTAATATTAAAATATAAAAATAAGAAGATGTGAATGAGAGTCAATGGGACAACTCTCAACCAGAGACCAAATGGTACATAAATTAACTACAATAGGTCACCGTACGGCATTCAACAATGAGCAAAACCTTTACCGCATAGTCAGCTATTACAGGCCCCGATCAGTCAAATGTAAAACAAGAAAACTAACAGCCTAATTTATTTGATATGCATAACAAATTTGATACACAGCAACACACGACAACCGCCGAATAATAGGGTAGTGCTTAATCATTAGTCGTTGAGTTGCTACATCTTCAATGTATATGCACCAATTCCTGTTTTTCATATACATGATATAGCTTTTGGATTACTTACAATAAAGGTATTTAGATCAAAAGTCTTACTAGAATAATTCTTACATGTCATATTGTTATTTTTTTCAAATGTGTAATCTGTTTTCTCATTCGCGAAACATAATTGGCTTTTATGAAGAGTTTAGTTGAAAAAAAACCAGTTCGAAGCGTCATATCAAACACAAAGTTGAAGCGCATTAAAACTCGAAAGTTCAGAGTTCTTTATCTGCCATAAAACAGCATGCAATTGCTACAGTCTAAGAACAGGGAATATTTAAGCTTTCAGTACACCTGAGTTTACCCCTGGTTTAAGCTGGTGTGATGTGTAAGCTTACAGTACACCGAATGTTATCCCTGGTTTAAGCTGGTGTGATGTGTTAGCTTTCGGAACACCGGATTTTAACCCTGGTTTAAGTTGGTGTGATGTTGCTCAATATTTAGTTGTTTATGTTTCCTATGATTATAGTCGGTGTTGGGTGTCGTTCCATCTGTGATTTAGATTTAGATTGCAATCTTGGTCTATTCATAATCAACTATTGTTAAAAAATAAACTTCAGTTCTTTGTAAATGTCTTTCTTCATCATTGGTTTAACATCATAGGTCAACCTACATTTAACCTCCTATTTGCATTTTATGTTTCCTTTTAATTTCATATAATTAAAATACTTTGTTTAAAATTTTAAATGGTGGACAAATTCTAGTTTTTCAATTATAACAAGTATGTGATGTTAAATGAATACACAGTTTCTTAGCAGTTATTTATTAATACCTATACTTTGGGTTAGTTTAAATTATGTATCAATTTGTCTAACATTAACTTCCATTCATGTCTTGATTTGTTTAGTAAACAAATGACTTCAGACATATAATTAATCTTGTTACAAGACTTATTGGAGAACAAACAAATATGTACATTCAAATAAACTTAGATGCAAAATATTTAATGAAAGTAAAGCTACTCGTCGTTGTCTTTTTGCCATGGCATTTTCAGTTATAATTCCACTCAATGTTTATAACTTCACCTTTAGCCACCCCTCCCCTATTTTTATTCCATATCATACAAATTTTACTTTTTGATTCTAATATATGCACTTCATATATGGAAGTTATTGTCTATTATTAGGCGAGGTTTGATTCATAATTAAAATCATTTGTTTTTCAAAATAAAAACATGAAATAAAAACGAACCAAATAATCGAATTCAGACTGCAGGTATAACAATGGTTTTAACTTTAAGGATTAACACCGTCTGAAATAAGACTAATTCAGGGGATTAGACATCACTTGAAAAACAAAATGACAAATATTTTCCGTTTAAAACATACAAAATACTTTAAATCACTTACCTTACCTATACTCTGACATGCAATTGGTTTTATAATGACTACTTCTGAATTGTCAAATTATTTCAGTCTTCTGTCTTCATATTTAAAATCTCCAAACTTTGTGTACTGTTAACACATTTCAAAAATATACATAGTCTATCTTATTCTTAATTAAAAAAAATGATTATGTTATTTAAAAGATTTAAAATCCGAACAAACAGCTGTTTTTATAACGTTTAAATCACAGCACAATGTCGGAATAAAATGCGATCAGATCAATTGTTACGATGCAAGTTATATATATTTATTGATATATACCATTGAAATAGTCACAAATTACTCGGGTAAATAGATTTATTGTACGTACTACATATCTTATGATCAACAAGTAGTTATTGACTGTTTAAACCAATTATATAGAAAATAAATGAACATTTAAATCCCATTCATGAGATGTAGGTTCTATAGTAAAATAAAAGTCGGCGTGGTAGTGCAACATCAATAGCAGTTTATAATATAGTACGCAAAAACGCTTAAGAAGCATTAATTGTTTATTGCATCCTTTGACTGAAATATATTCATTTAAAAGAATATAGTTTCTCTTTTCTTACCGCACTACTTGTGAGATCGTACTTGTTGAAGAAAAGAAAGATGTCATTAAAATAAGGCCAATAGGTTCTTTGTCTGCTTTCATTTAAGTGAAGTACCTGTGTACGGTGCATAACTCAGCTGATAAACACTTTAATTGCATGATGGCTGGTACAGCATACAATCTTATATTACAGATATCGCAGTGAATGACACATGGAACAACTTTTATCTGGTATAAATAAAAAACAACATCAAAGATACATTGTTTATAATTGTGCACGCCAGACTCGAGTTTCACCTACAAAAGACCGATTTGTGTCGCGAGAAGAAAAACTGTAAATAGCCAAACAAAGTACGAAACTATAAATTAAAAATTCCTTAAAGCATTTTCACTTAGGTACGCGAAGAACAACATAACATGCATTTGAGACAGCAGTTTCAAACCTTTGCTGAAACAGAACACTTGCAAGCATTTGAGACAACAACTTATAACCTTAACTAATCAAGAACACTAACGTGCATTTTTGACAACAATTGTTTAACTAAACTGAAACAGAACACGAACATGCATTTGAGATATGCAATTTCTAACATTAACCGAAACAGAACACTAAAATGCAGCTTATACCGCAATTTCTAACGTTAATTGAAACATGCATTTATGACAACAATTTCAAACCTTAACCGAAACAGAAAACGAACATGCATTTTAGACAACAATTTATAACCTTGACTGAAACAAAACACTAACATGCATTTGAGACAACCATGCATTTGAGGCAATAACATCTAACCTTGACTGTAGCAATAAGTGCAACCCCACATAATGAACAAGCAAAAATGCATGATAAAAGTGAAGATTATGAAATAGTGTAAAAAAAGTCTGTAATTTACCAACAATATCATGACAAAGATAGAATTATAGATACGAAAACAACTTCTGTAAATAATATGTTAAGCGGCTCGGACCAACGAACAAGAAAGTAAAGACGAAATGTTATAAATTACTAAACTATCGGGATAAAGTATTGTCATAGGGGAAGATATTTTGGAAAATGAACACAACGTCTGATTGTTTTTGCTACACAATGGTGGTCACTTTTGTTAGAAACGAATGTCGCCCGTACTGAAGTCGATAACTTTTGTAAACCTCAAACTGAACGACAAAGATGGGAATCAAGTTATACATGTATATATTATAAAAATTTTATAATTTTAAAAATGCATATAACAGAGCAGCATAAAAAAATGTTTTTGTACTCGATAAAGATACATTTTATTGCCGCGGTATCGAATCATGATACTTTGACATTTTATGTTACGATAGGAATATAATAAGGAATATAGAAAATTATTTGTCATAAAAACGTTTTCTTGACGAAGATGAGGTCATTTCCGTTTCATCAGGAGTGCACATAAATAACATAAAGTGGGAACATGATATCCTTAATTTAGGCCTCTATTTTTGTATACGGATTTTTCATTAATATATTTTAAGATATTCACAGCAGTGTTTTGTCACTCTGTGGATTTATTCCAACCAGTCTTTCCGTTTTTATGATGAAATCTGTACATTTTCAATTATTACAAAACAGTTATGTTGCACCTAGCAGGTGAAGATAATTATGTTCATTCTTTCCTTTATTCAATTTTTATTCACCCGTTCGAACACAAAGGTTACATTTTGACGAAACACAGAAACCAATTATTTTAATTCTTGTGATACGAGAACAGTTTCATCTTAGAATCGTGAATATGCATCTATAAGTGCAGCATTTAAAAAAAAAATGAGATAAAACGCTTGAAATTAAAAAGTCAATATGAAAAATGCAAACATTCTATCTGTTACAGTAAGAAATTAATCTTTGTCATTTGAAACTTTTGCCGATTAGTATATTATGATGCATGCATGCTAATGCAAAAAAAAGAAAGATAATAATAATCTGAAAATATTATTAAATCTGCACTTTAGAGTTCCTTAATAAATGCATTTACTGAAATCTTCCTATCAGCAGAACCTTTAAACATGCAAAACATAAAACAATTTATAATTGAGAATTGGATACATCTATTATATTTGTGATGTAATATCAAAAATCTATTCATTTATGTGTCGAGTGAATGTGACTATGGGCAAAATATGTATCCAAACCTTTATTTATTCAAGTTCAACTAAAGTATAGTGATGTTAGATGACTATTTAGCGCCCAGTCGCAAATTAAAAGCATACCAAGGCCTAAAGATAACTATAGGACCTCTAACTGTCATTGAATAAACTGTAAAATAATGCATTCCTTTCAAAGTTATGTTAGCAAGAAATGCTTTTTCTGCAAAATGTACTACGTCAATTATATTCTTACAAATTAAACAACTCATGTGACGTCATCCTATACATTTACCGTGGTTTCTTTTTCTAGAACCAACGCTTCTTTTAAAAATCTTCAAATTCTTAAAATAAAAATTTATTGACGTTTGTAAAGTTGACAAAAATACTTGACTTCTGCATACATGGATATATCATTTTTCACTGTGAAGAAACTACAACGATAGCTGTCATTTATATATCAATAAGAAATTTTTCCGATTATGGTCCACGGAGTAATAATACTACGCAAAGGCAGAGACGCGTACTGTGTAAATAGGATTTTAAAACGTATTTTAGGTTTGCAATCATGTTTGAAATGCAAATTGAAATTCTTACTATATCATCGTAAAAATGGACGCCAGTTATTTGCATATACAAGAACTAAATCGTGATTTGTGTTGTATCAGCAGACAATATACATGTTTCTGATTTGGCTATAGAATTTGGTTTATTTTTAGTGAAACCTTCATTATTTTTGTCGTAAACTTTATTTCTGGATCGAACATAATCCATTTCTAGATCAAAGGCAGACAAAGAATAACACTTATTTCTGTCTATAAAAACATGTAGTACTCCCTTTCTTCAGGGGTGTTGTTAAACGGCGAAAACGGAAAACGGAACGGAAAAGGAAACGGAGAGAAATTTTTATATAGACGGAATATAAAAGGGGGGGGGGGGGGGTAAAAAAAACTATGAAAATCAATAAATCTTGTCTTGCTGGTTATTTTTGCTATTAAAAGTTTCTATCTATTTATTATATATATTTCAATAAAACAGGCTAACATGCAAGTGAGAACATTCGTCATCTAAGGTCGATAACTCTTATAAAAAGTCATTTGACCGTTTTGACGGGAATGGACATATGGTAGAGTTCAACATTTTTATAAAATTGAGAATGGAAACGGGGAATATGTCAGAAAATGGACACCACACTAAACTCCAAAACATATAAATGAGATTAAACTAAAAAACTATATACAAGACTAATACAGGCCAGAGGATCCTAACTTGAGACAAGCGCAAAAATGCGGCGAGGTTAAACATGTTTTGTGAGCTCCCAACCCTCCCCATATACCTCTAGCCAATGTAGAATAAAGAAACACACATGAAACAATGCACACGGTAAAACTGTTTTAAAGAAGTCCGAGTCCGATGTCAGATTAGACATGTCACATTAAATAAATTAAATAAAATAAATAATCTTTATTTCAAGAGGATGATCCCATTAGTTAAAACTAATCTTCCTGAGAGTCCTCAAAATAATAATAACATATTTATAAGTACATAGAGTATTATAAGTTATATTATACACAATATACAATTGTATTTAAATAATAATGAAAAAGCATATTAATTTGCACAATTGATGAAAAATTTGTAACATTTTGTTTTAAAAGATACAAGTGTACTACTCATTTTTATTTCATTTGGTAAACTGTTCCATATTTGAGAACCTGAATATGTAAATGTTTTCTTTAAAAAACTTTGTTTTTGGTTTCGGAAGATTTAATAGTTTTTCATCAGCTGAACGTAAGTTATAATTTTGATTATCATTAGGTTTTCTTTATTCATAGAGTTTTTTAATAGACAGCATTTGCATTTAATCCCTATGTTTCAATTTTAGCCATGTCGGATAACTTGGCTGACATGCCACTGACGGATCTAGAATTTTTGATAAATGGGGGCCCACTGACTGCCTAAGAGGGGACCCGCTCCAGTCACACTTCGGTGATTCCCTATATAAGCAACCAAATTTGTTCCCAAAAAAGGGGGGCGGGCCCCCTGGCCTCCCCTAAATCCGCCTCTGCATGCAGTGTTATACAACACAGTTTTAGACTAGATACACCAATGATAATTGTTGCAAAGTTTAACCAAAATCTCAGGCGACCCCTAAAAGACATGTGTTCAATAACATTTTGCCAAGTTGCTTTAGAGATTGAAAAATTTTGTAAAAGTAAACAAAGACGAAATCGGACGACGAACGCCAAGTGACAAGAAAAAAGAACTCTCTCAAAGTATACCACTAAAGACTAAAGCATGTCTTAGTATCGGCAGAAAACGACCATGACAGAGCAAAAACATTGAATGAACATTTCACTATAATTGTACAAACTAAAAAGAACATCAACTAAATATGAACCACTTAATAAACCGTTACATCCAAAATAGAAAGACATAATTACTAGTATGGGCGAGAACAAAATAAGAATATGAATTCAATACATAAGAATATGAGGGCCAGAAGAAATAAGCCATAGAATGTAAAAAAAAATATACCTACAAAATATAAAATGAATTAGCCGCTATCATATTATTATTCACCAGTTTTTCAACAATCATCAATACCAGCGTGTTACCTGATGAATGAACAACATGAGACATATGTGCATTTCCGCTTATTAAGTATCTCAAACATGCATTCTCTGTAAGATACTGCAACATATAGTATGCTTCAACATAATGCGTTACCGTCTAGATTATTATAATATCATCAATGCTTCGTCTTAGGTGCATGATTTTTTTTATGAGTTGTTGGTGGCTATAAACTAGTTGTCAGTTAACTGCGAGTACTATTAGATCTGTACCTAGTGTCTTTTTGTTGTTGGATTGTACAAGTACCCGACCACGTCCACTTGTATGTGTTTCCATCTGATGAGTATAAGCCATTTCAACTGATTTTTATAGTTCGTTCTTCTGTTGTAATGTTATACCGCTGTCCCAGGTTAAGTGGAGGGTTGGGCCCCCAAACATGTTTAACCCCACCACATTCTGTATGTTTGAGCCTGTAATTCAGTGGTTGTTGTTTGCTTATGTGTTTCATATTTGTTTTTCGTTCACTTTTTTGTACATAAAAAAAATTCCGTTTTTTTGTTGTTTTTTTTTAAATGCCGCTAGTTTTCTCATTTGATTTTTTTTTACATTGTCATTTCGGACCCTTTTATAGCTGACAATGTGGTATGGGCTTTGTTTATTATGAAAGGTCGTACGGTGACCTATAGTTGTTAATTTCTGTGTCATTTTAGTCTCTTGTGGAGATTTTTTTCATTGGCAATTATACCACATCTTTTTTTTTTTTTATATATTTATATATATTTACGTAAATGTCGCAGTTGCGACTTTGTGCAGCCATCAAGGACTGCGCCAAAAAATCTTTAAGGACATCTTACAGATATATATATTTTTCATATCTTGAAAAAGCCCCATATAACTATTAAATCAAAATTAAACAGTTACAGGAATCCAGGTAAAACACAATGTTGGATTTACTCATTCCTATGCTTCCGCAAGAAAAGAGTCGTGGTAAATTGAACAACATCGAACAGGTCCAACAGACCGTTGATTCTGATGTATCTCAAGGAGCTGTTCGTCAGGTGTTATTTAATAGTAAATAAAATCAGTGATATCTTTGAAAATCGGGTGTTTGGCCAGTAGAAACACCCAAACGAGCAGATGCATAGTGTGAAATAAATACTCATTTCTGTCATAAAAAAAAAAGAACAGAGCAGAATGAGTTTTTATTTGTCTTGACATAGCACCAAAATTATAAAGACTACTGACCAATATAAATAGAAGTAACTTTCAAATTTTAATATTTTGTGTGAACGAATATAAATACATGTCTATGTTAACTGGTGTCACATGTGAAGCTGGATCTATTTACGCTTCTATTTACTCCTTGAGTATTGTAAAAGGGTAAGAAAGGCTTTTTAATGCGAGAGATTTTGTCATTTTTTCTTAAAAAAAACTAAATATATTTTCTATTCTAGTTCCCTGGTTTCCATATCGGATTTTGTCCACACAATATTGTCCTATAGGTTTCATGATTATACAAGAAAACGATACAACGAAAATTGCCGTTTCAGAACAAACGCAACAAGACACACCATATCACTTATTTTGATTCAAGGCAATTAAAAAAGCAGCAAAGAAAAAATGATGCAAAGAATTTCCACAAAAGTTTATTACTTCACAACCTATTAATAGAATCGAGGTCGATGTCAATCTTTTTAAGGCCTATAGAGATTTTTTTTGTGTTGCTGGGTTGCTATCTTATCGACATTGATAATGTTTTATGTTAAAGAAAAGGGGAACAGACTATCTTGAGTCGCATGAACGACGTACAAAATGTACGCATAACCTTATCAAATATTTCAAAAACATAGTCTCATCATCTCCTGGTAATTATTTCAATACTTGATGCTTTAATATCTTTTATTTTAATACATTCCTCTGGGATTTTTTTCTTGCGAACATGTGTAATACTATGTGGATAAAATAACCAAAAAGAAAAGATGTATATTCTTTATGTTTCCGTTTTCCGGATTCCGTTCCGGATTCCGTTTCGTTTTTCGTTTCCGCCGTTTAACAACACCCCTTTCTTCAGATGTATAAGTGCAATGTTTCATTCTAGCAGTAACAATTTAAATGGTTACACAGATCAAAAAACAACGTATACCCTCAAACTCTTTGCCTTTTTAAGACATGTTATTTTTTGCCTTTTTCAACTTATTATTGACTACACACACATAAGTGAAATACAAGGCAGTTTATACGTCAATGCCAGATCTACCTAATTATACAAACAACCAAAAGGCATTTAAGGACAACATACAGCCTTCAACAAAAGACAAGTGTCTGGAAAATATGTCTTCGGATTCTCCAAATTATGTTTATTTATTCGAAATGATTATAGTATCTATTTTCATATGACTTAAAATAATTGTTAATCCTTAATATTTCCCCTAGTGAAGTTTCTGTTTAAAAAGTTGTGAATGAATAAAACAGAAACTGTACAATAAAAAAAAAAGAGTGCAAAGAAATTCTTAAGAAAATAACTAAAACATCAAGACTTAACATAAGACACGTAGTCAAACTTTTTTTTTCAAATAAGGGTTTTCTACCACGTATGCCCACCCTCTATTCCCCACTCCAGACATGATAGGTTGCCAAAGACTTGAAAAAAATTATGGAATTTACGGTTTCAATGCTAATCAACTTTGTTTGACCTTCGAACTATTTGGATTCAATGCTAAATCATGTACCTCTTATCTTTGAGTTTCTCAACCACAGGGTTGATGCCACTGAATACTAAACATGTTGTTGGGTCAGGTTCAATATATTTTGAGGTTAAACAAGGTTTGAGATTTCCACCAAGCACTTTTAAAAACAAATCGTCAATAGACGGAGAAAAAGTGCATCAAAGTTGATATGAGATGGATATATTCGTATGAGGTTGTTAAATTTGATATATCCCTTTTTTGTGCTTCCTTGTTAAATATTTGTTTTTATAGTGATTAAGATGCTCGTGGTACTTGTGTTATATTTCCTATTTTGTAAATTCGGAATTTCAAAATATATCTATAACATCAAAATTACATAGGTTGTCGCAACATAGGTATACGAAAATCAATAATTTAGATTAAAGTGTCAGCTTGGTTGACAAGACAAAATTATGAGTGACCAATTAAAATGTTGTGGTCAGTTATGAAATTATGTAACGATAATTTTCATTGGTAAAACGAAGAAAACCTGGGATCTCTAAGCACGTGAGCAACGACCTTTTTAAACTAGTGTTTTGGGGTATTCGTCAGTTGCCATGAGATCTCAGTTGTAATAAAATATAGTTATTTTGGAATTCTTCGTTTTTACCAGGTAATTCATTATTAATATTTTAAAGCATTCTTTTTATGAAAATTACATTTCACATTTACTTTTAATTAAGTTTTATTTATTTAGTTCTATTTATTTAAAATGAGCGTTTTTAGTTTATTACATTACGATTAAATAGATGATTTTTTAAGTGAGATATACAGTAAACATAAATTCCGTAAATGTTATTTATTTCATTAATATTCATTATTACATGCGAATTTGTTTACAGGAGATTTGTTTATTTGAAGCATAATTTATTCGCAGTAAAGTTTAATTCTGTTATTTGGTTATATTTAATATTCAACGAAGTTTAGAGAAATCTTTGTTCGTCGCTTTGGTTTACCTTGACAACGCAACAGAACATAATGAAAATATTTGTTGTTTCATGTATATTGAAATCGTACCGATGCAGGGTTGATCTCCAGAACAGAAATATTTGCGTATTACGTAATAGCAAGAAACATTTAATATATTACAGCTTGACATTATCTATGTATGATGAACTATAAATATTGTGAAATATATTGTATGCATTTATATGAAATTGTATTACAAATGTATAGAGTTGCCATGAGATCTCAGTTGTAATAAAATATAGTTATTTTGGAATTCTTCGTTTTTACCAGGCCAGCTAAAGTCCAGATGACATAGGCTGAAAGTCAAGTACGACATTTGGAGGAGGTACCCAAAAATCCCGGCTAGTCCCCGAGAATACAGAACAAATGCCTGCACCACTCAATAGCGGTAGTAACTACTTTTTAAGATCAGCACCAACAACTACAGAAACAGACACTGGAGCTACAGGCACAGCAGATACGAGCACAGGTACAACAGCAACAAGCACAATAACAACAGCGTCAAGCACAATAACAACAGCGTCACGCACAGGGGTAACAGCGTCAACCAGTACAAGTACAACAGTTGCAACAGCAAATACTGTCAACAACACAGAAGCAGTTAGACCAGTAATTATGCCAGGGGGTATAACTTTAGACAAGTTTAATGAGGAAGAAATAGCAGGTCAGTGGTGGACATTTTTCATGCAATGGTGTATGCTAAACAACATTGTAGGGAATAATATTTGCTCAACTTTTCCATTCAAGTTAGCTAAAGGTGCGCCATTGTTGTGGTATAACAGCTTAACAGATACGGTGAAAAACAACATCCAACAGCTGAAGGCGGAGTTCCTGAAAAGGTTTTCAAATCAAAGTACCATGTTTGATGTAGGGCTGTTTCGAATCAAACAACTACAGGATGAGACGGTGAACGATTTTTTCGTCCGGTTACAGACAGAGATGAAGGGTGCAGTTATTCCAGAAAACATCGTGGTCGGAATGGTTATTCAAGCACTTAATGGGAAAATTGGCGAGAAGGTTTACTCAAGAGTTCCCCAACCATTAACACTGACGGAGGTAAGAGAAGCAGCGTTGCAAGCAGAGCGAGCTGTCAAACTAAATTCAGAAGACCATGGTGCATCTATAGCGAATCTTCAGACGATGCTAGAGAACATGAGTACAACGTTGATGGCAATTGGAACAGGACAGCAGCAGCAGCAACAACAACAGCAGCATCATCAGCAGTATCAACAGCATCAGCATCATCAGCAGTATCAACAGCAGAACCAACAACACAGAGAGTACGACGGCGGTTACAACAGTGGACAGAGTCGACAATCAAGACAGACCATTAGAGAGGAGGATAAAGTCTGCTATAATTGCGGTACGTTGTGTAAGCGTAGTAATAAAAGGTGCCCTGCTTTTGATAAAATATGCCATAAATGTAAAAAACAAGGTCACTTTGGTAGAGTTTGTATTAATAGTAGAAGCCAAGAAAGATATAGAAATGATAGGGGTACTTATAATCATAATAATAATTTTCAAAAACGTGGGTTTTAGGGATTCGCGCCTATCCGTAGGCGTCAGTCTGAGGATAGGCACAAAGGCAGATCTTATGCAGAGGTGAATTTGGCGACATCTATGCATAAAAATACTACTGTTGTAGATGTGCAAGGCAGAAAAACGCACAGCCTTGTAGACACAGGCGCACAAATTACATGTTGCAGCTCAGATTTTTTCAATAAATTGCCCTTTAAAGATAATAAGCTTTGCAAATCTGAGTATTTTAACATAACAGGTGTTGGAGGTACACGTTCACGGGTATTAGGCAAAATTTTATTACCACTGTCATTTAAAGGCACTGTATTTCAACAGTACGTACATGTAATTGAGGGTCTTCAGCATTCTCTGATTATAGGAGTAGATTTTATGTTGTCACATAAAGTTAAAATAGATTTTGACACACAAACATTATGTTTTAAAGACAATGAACAAGAAATCTGCACTTTAAAAGCTAATACTGGACTTGCAAGGTCATTGTTAACTGTAACTATACCCCCACAACATGAGACTAATATTAGCATAAAAATTTCAAAACGAAATTCAGGGGATATAGTTCTTTTAGAACCAAATGATGAAATACAAGGTTTAAATCTGATGAGTGCAAAGTGTTTGGTTAAAATTAACAAAGGAAAAGCAGTCATTAGAGTTTTGAACCCTACAAAAAAATCAGTTACAATTCATGCAAGTAAAGTTTTAGCAACTGTGTCAGACATTGAAATAGAGTCAATACAAGAGTTAAATGATGCATCTACAAATGATGCTAACATACATGCAATAGATACAGAAAATAACAAAACGAAAACACGCATTGATTTTGATTTAAAGAATTCTGACTTAACACAAGAGCAAAAACAAAAGCTTTTTACATTTTTGAATGGTAATAGAGATGTTTTCGCTACAAGTCTTTCAGAGTTAGGTCATTCAAAAATATACAAACACAAAATAGAGACATACAGAGATGCAAAACCAGTGAAAAGACCATTCTACCACCAGTCGCCGCCTGTTGAAAAGGAAATTAGCAGACATGTCGAAGAGATGGAACGACACAACCTGATAAAGCCATCAAATAGTGAGTACCATTCTCCCGTGGTTCTTGTGAAAAAGAAACAGTCAGGGCAATGGAGATTTTGTTGTGATTATCGTTTGCTCAACAAGCAAACAATTCCTATGTCCTTTCCATTGCCTAGGCTTGAATGTGTCTTTGATACATTAGGAGAATCACAAGCAAATATATTCTCATCACTTGATCTTTATAGTGGCTTCCATCAAATTGAGATGGACGAGGAAACAAGGCACAAATCTGCATTCATTACACGAAATGGTGTTTATGAATGGCTTCGTTTACCTTTCAGTCTCAGAAACTCTCCTGTCAGTTTTCAGATGATCATGACTCAAGTGCTCAGAGGGTTAAATTGGAAATTTGTTTTGGTCTATGTCGATGACATTCTTATCTTTAGTAAAACTTTTGAGGAGCATCTTAGGCATCTAGAACAAGTATTTAACAGACTCCGAGACGCAAATCTTACATTGAAACCAACCAAATGTGAGTTTGCAGTCAAAGAAGTCAAATACTTAGGTCATATCCTATCAAAACACGGAGTTCAGGTGGATCCATCTAAAACGGATGCTGTTAGTTCATTTCCGGTCCCTAAAAATCAAAAACAGGTTAAATCTTTTCTGGGCATGTGTAGCTACTATCGGAAGTTCGTTGATTCTTTTGCTAACATTGCTTCTCCTTTGAATGCTTTATTGAGAAAGGATTTTGAAAAGAAATTTCATTGGACTTCGTTATGTCAAGAAGCTTTTGACAAGCTCAAAAAGGCTTTATTATCAGCACCGATCTTGGCATATCCTGATATGAACAAACCTTTTATGCTGACTTGTGATGCTAGTAGTACGGCAATTGGGTTTGTTCTAGGTCAATTAGATAGTCAAGGTCGAGAGCATGTCATAGCTTATGGAGGTAGAAGTCTGTCTAGGGCAGAACGAATCTGGTGCACCACAGAACAAGAATGTTTAGCTGTTCTAGAGGGTGTCAAACATTTTCGTGCTTATTTGACTCGTCGATTCAGAATTTACACAGATCACAAGGCTCTTAAATATTTGATGGATCAAAAGGTTGCAGTTGGTAAATTAGGTCGTTGGGCTCTTAAATTACAAGACTTCGACTTTGATATCGTTCACAAACCAGGTAAAAACAATGAGGTGGCAGATGCTCTCAGCAGACGCACATATACTGAAGTGGCTGATGAAAATAAAACATCGCCAGTGAAAGTGTTTGTTGCAAATGCAAATGAAAATGAGTATCTGTCAGATATAATTGAGGTTAATGCTTGTGAGACAGATCTAGAGGTAGACAATAAAGGAGACGAGGACCTGGAGAGTGTAGAACTCGAATTATTTTATGGAGACTATACACTTCTTGCTCCTCTAGATCCTGAAGTCGTCAATAGTGAGTTATTGGACATTCCTGCTGTAGGTCAGTTACAACAAGTTGACCCAGATTTTCAGGATATGTTTAATTACCTGCAAAATGACGTTTTACCTCAAAGTGAAAAGGTTCGACAAAAAGTTCTAGCAGAATCTCAAGATTACTCGGTTTGTGATGGTGTTTTGTATAAATGGTTTCAAAAGAGGTTTAAAACGAGTCCAGATGAAAAGTACATTAAACAATTATGTCTTCCATTAGCTCTCAGACGTCATGCTTTGCTAGCTTATCATGACTTGAATTATGGTGGTGCACACTTAGGATTGGACAGGGTTTTGGCTGCTTTGAGACAAAAATATTTTTGGCCAAAAATGCACCAAACAGTCAAAGACCATGTTCTTTCTTGTGACAGGTGTCAACGAATTAAGGTTGACCATACACGCAAAAATCCACCTTTAAATCCTTTACCAGTGGTAGGTCCATTTGATCGATGGCATATGGATTTCTTAAAGCTGAGCAAGACAAACAAAGGTGAAACGTACTTGCTCGTTTTGGTTGATAGTTGTAGTAAGTGGGTTGAAGCATTTGCTATGAAAACACAAGAGGCTTCTGAAGTCGCAAAGGTCTTGTTCAAAGAGGTTTTCTCTAGATTTGGCGCAGCAAGGTTTTTGGTTAGTGATCGTGGAAAAAGCTTCATGAATAACTTAGTTCTGTCGTTATGTGAGATATTTGATGTTACAAGATATCATACTAGCTCGTACCATCCTCAAACAAATGGGTTAGTAGAAAGGTGCAACTCAACTCTGATAAAGTCTTTCAGAGCATACTGTGATAAGGCTCAAAATAATTGGCCCGATAAATTACCCGGAATTTTAATGGCTTTACGCAATTCTCCTTCAACTCAATCAACTGAGTTTTCTCCCTTTCATTTGCTGTTTGGTAGAGAAATGAATCTACCTTTTGACACTTCTGTTACACCTAAACAAAATTTGTCATCAGATGCCAAGCTTCAAATGGAAGAAGTTCTATCAAATCTAAAGATCACACAAGATCTTGCCACTAAAAATATGTTAGAAAAACAGTTAAAATCTAAAGAGCGATACGACCGAAATTCAAAAATTCCACAATTTAAAGTAAGGGATTTAGTTTTACTTCGGCAACATGTGGTTCCCGTCGGTCGCTCACCGAAATTGGTAGATAAGTACAAAGGGCCTTATTACATAACTGAGTTGGGACCAAAGTACACATACAAATTGAGAATGTGCAGCACTAATAAAGAGGTAAAATCCATGATCAATGCAAAAGAAATAATCCTTTACAAGGATCCAAGAGATCATCAGCTGCAACCCAATGAGGTGGTACAAAATCAAGCTAATAATGCTGATAGGGTAGATCAGCATGATCAAAGTGATGAGAATGTGCCTCAAGCACAAAATAGGGAGAATGAAACCACTGATGGTAATGATGATCAGGTAGAAGATCATCAGTTTTATAAAGCGGAAAAACTTTTGAAGTTAAAGCGCTTACAAGGTAAACGACATTTCCTTGTAAAATGGGCGGACGGCTCAAAACCCACATGGGAACCAGAGGAATATGTTTCAGAACATTTAATCAGAGTATATTTCAGCACACATACAAATACAGGAGCTAAACGAAAGAGAAAAACATGCATACGGCAAAACTAGTCACACAAAACTATTAAAGTATTTTTCATTCCTTGAAATAAAAGAAAAAATATATAATAAAGCACATTAGCATATACACATTTTTTTTCTTTTGCACCAGTGCTGAAGTCTTTGAATTGTTTTTATAGCGTTATTCTCGAGATTATATCTTTTAGGAACTTTAGATTGTTTTCAAAAACCATAAATTATTTATTCAAAATTGTGGTGTTTTGTTACCCTTGACAGATTTATATCTGTTGTCAAATAGTGCTAAGAGTATGCGCATGCTCATCTAACAACTCATCACACATTTTTTTCCCATTTTTACAAGTTAAGGTTAAATAACACTTAGAAACTTTTCACTGATGACAGTTTTTTTTTATGGTGTTAATATTTTCTTGAATGATACAGACTAAAAGCCAAGGCATAAAGAGAAAGTACACACACATTGTGGACAGTTTTTTACGAAGAGTTACATAGAGTCATGACTAATGTTGAAGTACGTTTTTTGTTTAATTTATTTGTATATAATATGATAATTTTCTTATATTTTTGTGGTTCAAAGCTAGAACATTTACTTCAACACTTGTTATTTTACAGTACAAAAAGAAAGCAACATGTGCGTTTGTACCTTCTTTTATTTTTGCAAGCCGCGACGGCTTTTCCTTCCGAGCCATTGGTTCTATAATTTTGAGCAACAATGCTAATATTCAACTGACTATTTTATTTTGGTTTAGTTTGGTTGATTTTTTTTTTTTTGGCAAGCTGCGTGTAGAACCAAATTTAAATTTGTTTTCACAAAACAAAACAAAAATTCCGTGGATAGTACATGTGTTACAGTACCAGTCCTTATTCTGCCTCTGTGTCCATCCTATTTTACTATTAAACCTCACTGTATTTATAACATTGTATTGACAAAAGTGAGTAAACTGTCAAATGTCAGATTTCACGATACCCATGTCCAGCAATGCAGAGTATGAGTTTTTAAAGTATCTTAAATATTGGCTTTAATTCAGCAAACTCATGATATTTTTTCTCCAACATAAATGGCATTTATTCAGCACCTATTAATGTGGCTCAATGAGCATACTACCTTACACAACAATAGCAGAAAACAATAGAACATTTATTTGTGACAATGTATATATGTTTTATGAGTGTATATAGAATTGATTAACTTGAATTTCTAATCATATATGTATATATATTTGTAGCTGATGTTATGTGGCTTTGGGGTCAAAGCCAATTAAGGCAGAGGGGAGATGTTATAGATATATTTTGAAATTCCGAATTTACAAAATAGGAAATATAACAGCTTTGCAAGCTTTCTTTTATTAAGTATTATATTTTTTATTCTCAAAATGAATTTGTAAAAATGGACAATTTAGAAGAAAATAGATTTTACAGATGTTTGACAAATATTGATAATTATTCATTCATTAATTATACATGCTATATTGTGAATAAAAGAAAGAGTGTAGGCAATTATGCCTATTGTCAAAATTACATAGGTTGTCGCAACATAGGTATAGACGGGTTTATCCAAGTCTTATCTCAAAAACATGTGCGCTGCCATTAAGAGGTCACGTGGTGCGTCGGCCATAGCACTCGTGAATGATAACGCACGTGCAATCAATAACCTATATAGTCTATATAATTATCGGTCATTTATAACGTTTTTGTTCCACATATTTCATGTTTATATGACCATGGCAAGTAACGAAAAATATAGGAAAGGGGGAGGAAATTCTTGTGCTGTTAATGGATGTTCTAATAATCGTCGTAAATTAAATGATTGGAACGTATCAATTTGTGAATTACACGGACAAAATCACGAAGACTGTTCTTGTTTGGTTCCATTTAAACTACATGTTATGCCCGCTAATGAGACAAAACGATTTCAGTGGATAAAAGCTTTAAACAGAAAAACACTTCCAAAGCAAGTATTCGTATGCTCGAATCACTTTCTAGACGGAGCTCCGACGGAACAAAATCCTTTTCCAAAATTAAATCTTGGGTATGAATGCCAGACAACCCCCGGTAGACGTAAACTGTCGAGACAAGAACCAGAGAGTAGAAAAAGAAAACGTTTACTGGAAGAAAGCAGTAGTACCGAGACGTGTGTTAACATTAGTCAGACTGAAGGGGGACCGTCTAGTTCTGAACTGCTTCCAGAAGCTTTTTGTGATTTTAATGTGGTTAATCCACCTACGGCATCAGTTGGAACACAATATGTCGATTCTGATTATATGATTTCACAGGATCACATGTATTCAAAACCCTGGTCGGACACACAAAATACCTTTACTCAAACGAATACGGCGTTGACTGAAGAGAAGGGGGTTCAAGTTAAAATTGAAAGTAGCGCTATGTCCGCAAAAATAAGTATAGTAACGGACAGTGACTCTTTGTTATATACTGGTGTAAGTAAAGAAGTGTTCTTTACGTTAGCAGAGGTTTTGTCAGAAGTAAATACATTTAAATTTCAACTTGAAGTCGCCGACCAGTTACTACTTGTGTTGATGAAACTTAAACTAAACTTGTTGTTTGATGACTTAGCTCGTAGATTTGGAATTTCTAAAAGTTTAGCTAGTAAAATGTTTAATGCTTGGATGCCAGTCCTTGCAGAAAAACTTAAGGACTTAGTTGCATGGTTGCCGAGGGAAACAATTCGAGCATGTTGTCCCGAATCTTTCCGAGAAAATTACCCTCGCACCACTGTAATAATAGACTGTGCCGAAACATTTATACAACGACCTACGAACTTGAAAACTAGAAGTGAAACTTTCAGTAATTACAAGTCGCACAATACCGCAAAATATTTAGTTGGAATATCTCCACATGGACAAATCATGTTTATTTCCAAAGCTTTTGGCGGCAGAGCTAGTGACAAGTTTATCGTGGAAAAGAGTGGATTTTTAAACTATTTATTGCCGGGAGACGAAGTAATGGCAGATCGTGGATTTACAATTGAAGATTTTCTTTTTCCTCGTCGTGTAAAATTAAACATTCCTGCATTTACAAAATGCAAACCCCAGCTTTCGAATGAAGATGTCACAACTACTAGACGTATTGCACATGTACGAATACATGTAGAGCGTGCTATTCGTAGACTGAAAGTGTTTAAAGTTTTAAGTGGAACTGTACCAGTTTCGTCTTTAAAGAACTTTGATGACATTCTTATTGTTTGTTCCGCATTGGTGAATTTGAGATCAGATTTAATACGGGATGTCAATGTAGATACGGATTGAATGTAATAATTACTTGTAAATTGTATTTTTTGTCCTTCATTTTTAAATTTTTTTATTACATTTTTATTCAACCTTCAGGTAGTTTTATTTTGATTAATTGATTTCCATTATAATCATGATAATGGTTGTTATGAACAATGTGAAAGATAGTTGTATACTAAATTATATATATTTATTGGTAATAATAAATCTGTTCATTACTTTTTATTATTAAATTTAATTGTATCGAAATATAAGCATCTGGACTAATCAAAGTAGGAATTACCAGTCTCCTGAAGTGAACTCCTGGGGTAATACATATTTATTACATAACAAGCAATTACGTTAACATGTGAAGGTAAACAAGTCAACACTGTTCGTCTTTCCAACTGTGATTAGCCCTAGTAAATTACACACATGTCTATGAAGTCTTCTTGTCCAAACATCAACATTGCATACCAATATGTTATCTCATTAATATGAGATAATTATCAAACTTAAGAATTGTTTTTCAGACCCAGTATTTACTACATTTAATTATATATAACCAAACATTTAATTCAAAATGTCATTTATCAGGTTTATTAAGTGTGTGGTTTTGCATGCACTTTTACTAAACATGCTAAACAATGACCTAGTGTTTAATGTCCAGTGGTAAATATTACATGAATATTACGATGAGAATATGATACATTCCTTGTACTATTAACCAGTTGAGCTAAGTAAATCAGTGGTTGTCATTGGTTCATGTCTGTCATATTTGGTTTTTGTAGATTATTTTGTGATAAATAAGGCTGTTAGTTTTCTCAATTGAATATATTTTTTTCATAAATAAAATTTGTTCATGTTTGGGCCTTTCATTTACAATGTACATGTATTATGGGTCTTTCTCATTGTTGACAGTGGATATTTGTCTCAATTGTCAATCATACCACATCTCCTTATTTTATTATTATTACAAGGACACATTGTTAAACTCTGAGTCAACTAGTCTTTACTTCTAAACCTAGATGTAAATTGTATATTCTGTAAAAAATACACACATGTATACTGTGCTTAGCAGAGATGTCTGACCTGGTAGGGGTTTAAATCCTTAACCTCCTTGACCATACATTGATTTATAAGAACAAATGCTTACAGGGTCAATCTGATTCTTAAGATTAAATGAACAACTAAAAGTTTTAGACCATAAAATTATTATTATTGAAAAACCTATCTCATAAAATTACAAAACAGTCTACTGAAAGTGAGACGATCACTGTCTACTTCATCAACAATTCTGGGAATCATTTTTCTCACATAAAAGTCTTTTAATCTTTGGACTTGTTCACGAACATATTCCTGGTCATAATCAACATTTATTAAAATAAAGTCATCTGGACACCTCCACAGGTACAGTTTGCCTTTTCGAAGCCCAGTACAGTACATAGTCAATTGAATCTGCATGTAATAACCCCGACTTCCTTTGACTTTAATTTGATAATGTCCTTCTGTGGTTTTAATTACATCATATTTCCCACCATTTATTAGTTCTTCAAGTGTATTCCATTTTGTTGGAACTGGACATTTAACCTCAAGTAATGTGTCACCATTTAAAATTCCATCTGGACTACTAGAAAGCCACTGTTCTTCAGTTGAGACATACATGCCAGTATCTATAATAGTATTTTCCAGTGACCTTAGGTGCTCTTTAGCCACAGGTTCTTGCTGCGTACCATGTCTCGTATATTTGTTCCCTGTAAATTTGGGATGCAAATGTTCCCTAATAAATGATGTTGCATCAGTCGTGTCTTTAATTGGCACTTTAGTTGCACTGCTTGCAGTTATGCGCAATTTCCTTGCATCTTTCCATAAAACACTGCTACTTTGACCTTTTGTTCCATGTTCCAAGTTTTTCCTTTTTGTGTCATTAAGTTCAATATATTTATTGAAAAAGGTATAACATTTCCTACATGAACTAATAGAAGTATGTTCACCGTGCTCCTCTTGGATTATCACGTTAGACATAGGTGTACAATTAAAACTTTTGTAAACAGTTGTTCCTTTTATTTCGAACAGTTTGGATATAGGTGAATTCTTTATAGCTGCCTTAAATTCTGCATCTGATGAAAATAGAGGAGTGTCACGAACACTTGGCACATAATCTTCATTATTGTCCATAACAGATTCACCAACCTTGGGCTTCTTAAATGTTATATTGGAGAGTGCCTTTGGTTCAACATTCCTTGTGGTCCCTTTATTCCATTGAGCACTTTCATCAGTGCAGGCAATCCCAGTAAGACTATTTCTCACAGCATGTTCCAACTTCCAAAGAAGAGCCCCAACATGACTACACGCATGACATCGGCCTGCCATACACGAACACCATCCATTTTTCACTGTGCCATCTTGTGTAGAATGCACATATACACTGTTCATTCTCGATACTGTTTGAGAAGAACGTACTTCTGCCCTCATTAAAAACGTATTGTCAGTATAAACATGGTGCGTAATAGCTCCGACATTTCCACTTTGAAAGTAATTATAACTTTGCAAGCTTTTGAAATTTTTCATTTCTTGACCATCGACAGCTTTTGACGAAATTAAAAAGTTGTACACATCACCGTACATAACATTTGGCCATACCCTCATATCGTCGGCCCATGTTGTTATTTTATCCAAGCCTGGTGGATTCAGATTATTCATTTTAGTTGTATCAACAATAAAATCATGTGTGTTCAGATAGCGTGCTTTCTGTAATGTTTACAATTTTTCACGACCTTAATGGCGACCGGATATCGATGACCTCGTGCGGACATGTGCAATACTAAGGGGGATAATTAGAAAGACCCGTCTATACGAAAATCAATAATTTAGATTAAAGTGTCAGCTTGGTTGACAAGACAAAATTATGAGTGACCAATTAAAATGTTGTGGTCAGTTATGAAATTATGTAACGATAATTTTCATTGGTAAAACGAAGAAAACCTGGGATCTCTAAGCACGTGAGCAACGACCTTTTTAAACTAGTGTTTTGGGGTATTCGTCAGTTGCCATGAGATCTCAGTTGTAATAAAATATAGTTATTTTGGAATTCTTCGTTTTTACCAGGTAATTCATTATTAATATTTTAAAGCATTCTTTTTATGAAAATTACATTTCACATTTACTTTTAATTAAGTTTTATTTATTTAGTTCTATTTATTTAAAATGAGCGTTTTTAGTTTATTACATTACGATTAAATAGATGATTTTTTAAGTGAGATATACAGTAAACATAAATTCCGTAAATGTTATTTATTTCATTAATATTCATTATTACATGCGAATTTGTTTACAGGAGATTTGTTTATTTGAAGCATAATTTATTCGCAGTAAAGTTTAATTCTGTTATTTGGTTATATTTAATATTCAACGAAGTTTAGAGAAATCTTTGTTCGTCGCTTTGGTTTACCTTGACAACGCAACAGAACATAATGAAAATATTTGTTGTTTCATGTATATTGAAATCGTACCGATGCAGGGTTGATCTCCAGAACAGAAATATTTGCGTATTACGTAATAGCAAGAAACATTTAATATATTACAGCTTGACATTATCTATGTATGATGAACTATAAATATTGTGAAATATATTGTATGCATTTATATGAAATTGTATTACAAATGTATAGAGTTGCCATGAGATCTCAGTTGTAATAAAATATAGTTATTTTGGAATTCTTCGTTTTTACCAGGCCAGCTAAAGTCCAGATGACATAGGCTGAAAGTCAAGTACGACACTTGTACAAAAATGTACATCCTGTCATTATTGTTTATGATATTCTCGTATTCTTGTCTTTCATTTTTGCTAATGTGCTTTGTCTTTATTATGCCTTTTGGTGTTACCTTGATACATATAGCGTGGCTCTGTACTTGTACATCCCGTTATTGTGCTATTGTAAAACTTGTTTGTTGCTTGTTATTCGTTTTTGCATGTATGTTTTATCTATGTGACTTTTTGTTGAACATTGCTTCGTTACATGTATGACGTGGCTCTGTGCTTATACATACCGTCATTGCGTTATTGTACTATTGTAAATTTATCACATAATGTTGACTGCTGTATTTGTAACATTTAACTATTATGCCTGTTTGTCTGGTTTACGCATCGTTTTTAATATTATAATGGAATTTGATGCAACTGTCATACAAGTGAGAGTTTTAGTTCAATCCACCATTTTCTAAAAAAAAAAATGCCTGTACCAAATCAGGACTATGACAGTTGTAATCCATTCGTTTGATGTGTTTGAGCTTTTGATTTGCCATTTGATTAGGGACCTTCCGTTTTGAATTTTCCTCGGAGTTCAGTATTTTTGTGATTTTACTATTTATGTTAGGTTGGTGCCTTAAGTTAAAACAAAATTAAATGTTTGATGAAGCTACATCATAACTATAAGTGAAAGGCATAAGAGTACTATCGAATTTCCTTAAACAAAAAGCGATCGTTTGACCAGAAAGAAGGACATTTTTTTACAGACTAACATTTCAATTAATGTTACATTGTAAGAACTATCATTTGACCAAAAGATATCAAAGCTACATTAAGCCACATTATTTCATAAAATGAAAAATACATTAAAGATCAAAAGCAGACCAAGGATTACAAACTGTAGCATGTTTTGTTCGTTGACGAACATTCTATCACATCATCAATTGTGCAATCTCCTGGGACGAACCCTGGACAGAACGAACTCATACAAGTGATAATAGATAACACTGAATACCTTTTAAAGGATATCGGTTTAAACTCATCATACAGTGATATATGATACTAGGCCATATCAGCACATCATCATTTGGCGCTATCCTATAATAGGTATAAATCGCTTCATTGCGCAAACAGAATCTTTTAAATTAATTTAAATGAGTCAACACCACCAATTGTATTCAACTTCTAACAGTAATTTGGCAATATTCACCTAACCTGATTTCGTAAACCTTGTCCAGAAAGGAGAGCATTTGTGGGTAATTGTTGCAAGGTGTTAAGGTTTGTGGATCCAATTTAGCCAACTAACAAAGAGTGTAAACGAATGGATCCATATATTAGTAGTCTAGCGGTAAAAGTTTGTCATATGAATAATCCCTGATTTGTATAAGGTTAAACAACAAAGACATAGCAAGTGACTAAGTTAAAGGTGCATTTTCACAGTAACAAACCACATGGCGTCCAGTTTTCTTTTTACCCGAAAGAATATCGTTCAATAGTTCGGCAAGCCGTTTTGTGGAAGGCCTACAAGTTTGGATGGTGATATATTATGAATTTGTGGAAACAGCAGTTAAGATGCTAAACAAATATACCAGTTCCAAAGAAGATTAGTTTTATTGATATCGTATTTCAACTTGGATAAAAGAAAAGGATATATATTTGTTTTCATGGCGATTGAAAGGAGAATTTATTTCCATTGATCTCAGTTGTTTCCAGTTATTATATTGAACTGAGATTTATGGTGTCGCAGTCTTCATTTTACTTTAACAATTTAACAAGATGAAAATTTAACATCTATATTAAAGAGGGGTTTCGGTTACCGAGTGGTTTAAATAGTTCATCTACACTGAATATCTAAATAAAAAAAAAAGATGTCGTATGATTGCCAATGAGACAAATCTCCACAAGAGACCAATTCTTTTTTTAAGGTGACTTATAATTTCTATGTCATTTGGTCTCTTGTGGAAAGTTGTTTCATTAGCAATATACCACATCTTCTTATTTTTATATTAAGAATGTAGTAGGGTCAAACAAGTCGCTTAATCCTCCCACTAACATTGGTCATTGATTGCTGTAACATACGAACAATTTCTACTACATAAATGTATACATATAGACGAATATATCTTCAACATAACGAATTTAAAGTAAAATGTTTTACTATATTTGGGACATGACCATAAGAAATGTCTCAAGGTTAAACATGTTTTTGAGCGCTAAACCCTCTTTTAAACATTGTTGAAACAGCAATACATATGAACAAACTGCTGTAAAAATCTGTTCAAAAGACCTTGAATCATACGCTACTAAACACAAACACAACTAACAAAATACACAAAGTATGAATCTTAAGCCTCGGTCACATCTTACCGGATAGCACGAACGGACGCCTAATGGATGAAAATAAAAGTTGTCCGTTGACAAAATTGTTATCCGTTGATGTACTGAACGAATAAAACGGACGTGTAACGGATGCATAACGGACACATACCGGATATGCAACGTACGAGAAACGGAAACGTACCGGGCAATATGGATGTCGAACGTACATCCAACGGACGAGTACCGCATAAAACAGACACCTAACGGAAGCGTACCGGATAAAACGGATGAACAAGATTTACGGAAAATTCAAAGGCAACAATAATAATACATGTAAATCGAATAAATATTCCAAATGTTTCTCTGTAACTGGTTTTGGTTTGTTCTTCAAAATTCCGCCAAAGGGCAGTGTCTGGCCTGAACAAGAACTGCTTGATTGCGAAGACGTGCCTATACTCTAAGATCAATTATGAATAATAAGAATTCATGAACCTTAAGAAATCTGACATACCATTAATTGGCAGTTCAGACGCGAAATTTTGAATTGGCATTTATCCGTTACAGATCCGTTCATCATCCGTTTTAACCGTTATACGTTCGGTAGAAGTCCGTTTCTCATCCGTTCATCATCCGTTTTGTCAGTTAAACGTCCGGTAGAAGTCCGTTGGTGAATTTATCTTCCAGACCTCCAACGGATGTACAACGGACACGTAACGGATACAAAACGGAAACGAAACGGACGAGTACCGTACAAAACGGAAACCTAACGGACACCTAACGGACACATAATGGACGTTCAACGGACATTTTATCCGTTGGACGTCCGTTCAAAGTTTTGAACATGCTCAAAATTTTCCACCGGACAGACCGGACGTCGACGGATAAAACGTACGCTTAACGGACATGCAACGGATATGGACGGACGTCTAACGGATAAGAACGGACGTCTAACGGACATGAACGAATTGAAAAAAAAGTTATCCGTTAGGCGCCCGTTTGAGCTATCCGGTAAGGTGTGACCAAGGCTTAAGGGTAATCACAATTTACTGAAATCTAGTTCATAGCGCAATTTTAACTGCAAAAATGTATGCATTTAGACAGAATATTTGCAAAAGAGAAGCGCAAGATACCAACATAGACATTTAAACTCATAAGTACAGTTGTAAATAGACTGATGTCAACAGCGCCATTTGAAACATAGATAATATAAATTAAAATATTATTACTTTTTGAAAGAATGATGCAGATATAAATAATTTATACATCTAATGCGATTTATAAACATTTCTTTCTACAATACAACTTCTTAAAGAGTTTCACATATTTATACCCACCATGTATTAAACGAGATTTAAAGAGCATGACCTGTAAGGATAACTATTACATAAATATTTATTACATTAAATATCTGCAGGTTAACGCCAGTAATGGATTAAACTTGTTATAATTGTATGTTTAAATTGGTTTAGCAGTTACATGTTGCAGAGCTGTTAAGTCTTGTAAACAAACATACATGTCTTGCTGTCTGGTAATTAGGAGTACTTAGTAAAAAGTGAAAATAGAATTCAAGGGCCATATTCTGATTCACGTGACAGGCGTACGGCATCATATGATTGTATTCGTGTTGATGTGATCTGTCAGGTTTGTAATGCATCAAACAAGTGGCAGTGTTCAATTGATTTGCATCATGAAATATAAGAATAACATGGGACTCCCTTTTACTATATAAGTATAGCTTTAAACATGTTGTAGTGTCATAAATAAAGACAACAGTAGTATACCACTGTTCGAAAGTCATAAATCGATTGAGAGAAAATAAATCCCGGTTACAAACAAAAACTGAGGTAGAAACCTCAACTATAAGAGGAAAACAACGAAACTACAGAAACAATGAAGTGCAAAAAAAAAAAAAACGAAAAAAAAAAAACGACAATGCAACACACAGAGAAACTGCCATTTTGATGACCTGGTACTGGACATTTTAAGAAAAATGGTGGGTTGAACCTGGTTATCGCCCAGCCAAACCTCGCGCTTTAAAGGCAATGTCAAATATAACACTAGAATGACATAATTACACTGACAGGACTACAGTACAAGTAAATACATTCAGGACAGAGAAATACACAATTAAACATTACAATGGAACATTTCGACATGCTTATAGTTATCAAAGGTACCAGGCTTATAATTTAATACACCATACGTGCGTTTCGTCTACATTCGATTGTTAAAGACATTTGATAAGTACACTTTCACATTTTCTACTAGAAATGCACATAGTTTAAGTCCGACAGAGAAATAAGTATACATCGCAATTGAAATCCTTGGGTAGACACACCTTTAAGGGGTTGTTTATTTTGTTTACGTTGTGATTGGTATCACACGACTGATAATTGCTCTATGATAGTAATCAGCTTAGATACATTGTACTTCCAAAAAGTTATTAGTATCCCCCTTACACTATCTCTAGACATAACAAATTTTGTTTGCTTAAGAATCGAGCCAATAGAAATATCAATTGACTGACTCCAGGGTAACTTCGAGGTCTTATCTTATTGGCATTACAAGGAATGTAATACTTTCATATTTCTGTCATTGAAGGACAATGGTATACATGTATTCATAATATAGAAATCATTCGAAATGATCACAAATAAGCTGAAACTGTTATAAAAATGTAAACGTAATGAAAACAAAGTAACAAGCTCGTATATATATAATGGGGATTTACGACTATCTACATTTCAAAAGAAAATATCGAAATGGTATACGAAATTCCCATAAATTTCAATTCTGGTATTTTTTATGGAACAAAGAAATTCAATAATAGAAAATTGAAGAAAACATTCACTTGTTGATAGTCAGTCCAAATATTTCCAATAACGCTATTGAAACTCTCCGATATAATATTACCAAAAGTAATCTTACTCAGATGGAAACCACCTTATTAGAATTGCAGAAGCAAAATGATTGTATAAGTCGAGTTGCTATCTGTATTGATATTTAGCAGAAGAAACAGCTTTTTGAGTCGATTACAATTTTTCTTTTGGTATTAAGTCGAAGCATGTCAAGTCTCAACATTTAATTTCAAATGTAGGAACACACATATATCTACGGAGGGTTTGCTCTTTTCAAAGGGTATTCTCGAGCTAATCCCAGGGTGAAGTTGGACACTGGTACAAAAGATGTAGCTAGAAAAAAATTCTTGTCCAAATTTCATTGTTAATGCAGAAACAAATGTATTGTGACACTTTTAATTCAGTCACTTGAAGCTGTAAAACTGACTTATGAGAAACAGTCTAGCCATAGTTACTTTGACCTAGACCTTTTATCTATTTACATTGAAATAGATTTTTCTCTCTCAAATCATGGAGCATTATCGAAGAAATTTTGGTAAAAATATTGTTTATGGCTCAAAATATTTTGTTTGGACAATGAAATGAACTAAATCAATACTAGTATATTAGCTGAAAAAATTTGGAGGTGTTTTAAGATTTTTAAAGAATTTGATTACATTTATATTTCAATTCAATTCAATTCAATATTTTATTTAAGTCTCATCTCTCAACAATATGTGAAGTATACATTTACAGTAACACAGATTCACAACCCATCTATAGGTCATCAGTATGTCCGCATTGATTGATCACATGTCAAGCTATATATCATCCCAGAGTCGTGAATTTGTGAATGACTTCAATAACGACCAATGAATTTAAATGAACTGCAAAAACTAAAAGGTACAGCCACAACAACTGAGGGGATTTTAAGTTTAACCTCACTAATGAAGTGACTATGCGGTATGGGCTTTGCTCATTGTTGAAGGCCGTACGGTGACCTATAGTTGTTTATGTCTGTGTCATTTTGGTCTCTTGTGGACAGTTGTCTCATTGGCAATCATACCACATCTTCTTTTTATATCGATTAGTGAAATAATAATTATTTATACAGTTAAAACGCAAAGTCAAAGTCAAACTAGTAAAATCGTTATTTTAAACTGTGATATTTGTTTTATAAAAGTAAAAACCGTGTGACAGAAAAAAAAACCAACCTTCAAAACATTGGTAAAAAACTTTAATGATAATAACAACGTATACACTTAAAACCGGTGTATTAATTTTATTTAATTAACTATGTTTCTAACATAGTAAAACATTAAATTTGTTTAACAAGCAAATAAATAAAAGAATATAAAATAAATATATCAATTAAAAAATGAATTAATAAAGGAGTTAATATAAGTCAACGTCAAAGTACTACACACTAAATCTTTTACAGATATGATTTCAATTTCTAGATCCGGTTATAGATCTATAAAAATAAAGGGATTCACCTGTTTAATATTTATACCTTTAATTATTTGAGATAAATAAATTGCAGCGTGAACTCTTGATGTCTTATGCCAATTTTTAAATCAGCTGTGTTATTGACCACTGTTTTAATTATATTACATATTATAATAAAAAACAAGTAGAGTAACATATGTTTTAAACATAAAAATTATTCGAACACATGATTTCAATCAAAATCATCTTAAAACAATTAATTTAAGCTATCAAGAAATATGAAAATGAAATTGTAAACAGTGGTCGAATAATTGTAATAACGGGATATCTCGTTTTCATCGGTTAAATCTAATATTACAAAATCATATATATTTTTTATAGCTATCGTTTAATCAGTTGCTTAATCTCTTCATGAAGGTACAAACGAATAACGATTAAATCTGTAAAGAAATATAATGTAAAGAACACCATGAATTCAGTCTTACACAAACTAAAATTAAATATTTTTATCTATACACGGAAAAGTTTCACTTACCCCTTCGTGAATTAAATGTCTCTATTAAGCATCGTTTAATATTAATCTGCATCAGTAAATGTAGTGAAAATGTCTGGCTAATCGAACGGAATAATGGCTAATCGTTACGTCGTATTGAATCCTTGAAAATGTAGATCGGTAAAGAATTAATCAGGTTCGTGTGTGTTTATTGCGATCACAAGGGAAGAAATGGTCATAGGTTACTCTTGGGTAATTTACAGAACTTCATTATAATGTCAGCATGATCAATTAATAGTCAAATTGCAATATCAATAAACAAATCCTAGAGACAATTTTATGCCATGCTTTTTCTGGTTTATCCCAAAATAACGATCAAGGAGCGTAAAACGCATGTTTACATAATCAAAGGCAGCAAGATTCACATGTACTGAAGAATTGATGAACCTGGAGGAAATCATACATAGATCTGTAATGATTTTTAAAGACGGAAATCATTATATATATATATCAATACAAATATATATTAGTAAGATATTTCGTCATAAAAAAACTTCATTCCACGTCATGGTTTGCAATAAAATATACGTTGAGAGATTTTACTACAGAAAACACGGTTAAAACACGGTTGGTGTAATCAGGTTACGGCATTATTTGATAAAATTCTGGAAAATAATCTTCGTTCGACTATCACAACAAGTCAATGTAAAAAACATTCGACTTCACTTGAAATACATCGATTTAAATAGTATTTGTTTTGAAGGAAAAGTTGCAGATGAGATACTTTTATCATAAAATAAATTATCCTATAAAATTATTATTTACCTATAATAAAACACGCGACGCCAAAAAAAATATATGATATACCCAGAATATGCAAAAAACCGGCTAGATTCTAATGTAGAGTGGGAATTAATGCCACAGAAATATAATGGCATGCATATCTTCAGCTGAATACTAATGCGGAATACAAAGTTTTAAAAAAATAATAAAGGAAAGTTTCAAAAACATTGTACAACGATCCATGGTAGATCATAACTCTACACCGACTGCAATCGGAATAAGAAAACTTAAAAGTTGTATATATGTTTAAATAAAAATCCTTTTTTGATAAAATATATGTACAAGCATGTTTAAGTGAAATGACTTATTCTCTCTGTACAGACATTTTGACATTTGGCAATAAATCTTATGAAGCGCTACCTGATTCGATTTACAATAACTATTCCATTAATCCATGTTGCAATAGTTGTTTTAAGATAAGATGTTTTTCTTGCGTTTCTATATTTCTTTCTTACATTGATATTTTTCTTTTATATTGATGATAATCAATATACAGACACCAGCTAATGACTACCAGCATCTTCATAGCTATATATATATGTTATTTTTCCAAAGTAAAGCACACTTTATTTCGGACGGACTTTAACCCGAATAATTAAGTCGTTATATTACGCTGATCTACGATGGCTCCATTAACGCGTAGCAAGAAAATTGGTCACGGAGAGAGATTGAACTATTCGAGTTAGACGGAATTGTACTGCCCTAGAAGGGTCACAAATATTGACTCTAACCTATTCTAAAACATGTCAAAATTCATTTTGCATGAAAACAAACTACGTAACTTAATTAGGAAACCAACAAAATAGTTCGTGGTATTCATGCTGTATGTTGTTCAGTATATGTGTTGCCTCGTATCTAAGTGCAGCCAATTTTATGTATTTTTGATTAACTTGCTTATTATAATTCTTTTTTTGCAATTACCAATCTTACTGCAACATCAGTACTGTTTGGCTACAATTGTATTGTCTCAACTGATTTATGATGTTTAAAGAAGTGACAAGATAGTCTCGAAATGACGTAGTTGTTTATTTCTGTGTCATTTGGTCTCTTGTGGTGAGTTGTCTCATTGGCAATCATAATTATACCACATCTTCTTTTTAAATATTTATAGTAAATTAAATATATTGCCAATCTGCGAACAGTTTAATATAATAAACTGCAGACACAGATCATCAGCGATTAGAATGAAAATAAATTCGTTTTTCATTCCACCAATTCCTCGATTTTGATTCGCTAAGTCTTGTAAGCACTGTTATCGATAACTTTATTTACTTAATGTCATTTGAGTAATGGCTATTACTACCGTACAAAGTATTTGGTCAATATCACTTCATAAACGTGTTGTTATAATGACCAGTAGTTCTACATAAATCTACTAAGGACAACTCTGTTATAATTTTACCCTTTTCTTGGGAGCTCTGGCCTAGACAAAGTATAACTGTGTGGTATTTTTGGTTCCTCAGAAATATATATAATTGCATCTATCAGGCTTGTATAATGCTTCATAGTTGCATTCGTTTTATTTGAGCAGTAAACATACGTTAAATGTTTAATTTAGTGTAATATACAATCAGTGAACGTGAAATCTTAGCCTAAGTATCAGTGACGAATGCACACGAGTACATCCCTGAACCAAAGCTGTAGTCTTAGCCATGTAAAAAATAGTTTTATTAAATCCTTCATTCTGACTTCACTTAAAACCGCCATGTGTAAGCATTAAGAATTTGAGCCTACAATATTTTAATTTTCGCGTACAATATATATATATATATAATTTGTATAGGACTCTAATTTGACTTCATGTCATTACGCCATACATACAAAATTAAAATTAAAATTCGTATTTCATCGAGACGATCTTCGACATCAACTCAATGCTCCACAGAGTCCACTAGTACACTGAAAGATGGTAAACGCACTTTTTTTCATTCTTTGTTGTTGATAAAAAAAAAAAATCCCATTGCGAAATGGTTACATATTATTCTGAAATCTTCCGTTCTTGTTCATCCGATTGATTTGAACAACACATGTTTGGGACATTACAATTTCAAACCGCCAAAATAAGAACCTGGAGTCGATTTCACAAAAAAAAAACTACGACTAAGATTGATCGTAAGTATACAGAATTGTGCATGACTTAGTCGTAAGTTTTTTTGTGAAACCTACTCCTCAACCTTATCTAGGCCGGGAAAATCTGTAAAAGTAGTTTTAAGAATATGTACTTATATCTAATGAAAAGATAAACTAAAATAACACAGTAGGGTTAACATTATTTCCGACTGCAATCTATAAAGTCAAATATAGATTTAGAAATTTCACACGAAAACTCGACAAAGCCTCGCATTTCATCCGTTTATTAGCCTTGTCAGATCGTTATTATTTCATTATGATCTATAAACATATACCAATCCCCTATCATTAGCCGATAGCGACTTTGCCAGTCTATAGTCTTGATTTTTTATTATGCTTATTGATGATAATTTGTAAATGTTATCATTTATTTATTTGGATTAGGGTTGAAAAGCGTCGACTAAAGCACATGTAACATTAAAGCCTCATATGATATATACCGTAAATACGGTAGTTTTTATTGGCCAAGACATTCCAAAAGTTAAATTTTATTTCAGTATCTGTAAATGCACGTGAACTAAGAGACAAAATTAAAACACTGCAAACAATATCAAACGAAAGGCTTGATTTAACTCGTAATTTCATGGTTATAGCAAAATTATAATTACTAGAATTGAAAGCCACTTTTTGAAATTTTATAGGTTTGTAAAAGCGTTGAACGGGTGAAAATTTTTATTATGAAGCGCGATAAAATGAATAAGGTTAATTCTTTTTCATCCCAATAAAGTTGAAAAGAAAAAGGATCCAATTCTCAAATAGAGTATTTCAATTTTTACATCAGAGGCCCCTGAGGGGCCTCGGGTGTATTGCCATCGCCTACTTTTCAAAGATCAAAGAGGTGCATATATAATTAGTTTTGGAATGATAACCGACATTATAGACCCGCGGACCTATATAGTGCAGAATAAAATTCCGTATCGCTTCTTTTAAATTCATGTTTTCAATGGATACTCAGGTTTTTTTAATTTTTCTTAATGCAAAATTTATAATATGAAAATGTTTTGTCGTTAGAAATATTTGTATATTAATCAAACGATCTTCAATACCGTGTCTAAAAATTGTTGTTGCGGATGAATACCACGAGTGCGCAAGAGGGCAAAAGCGAGCGTGTAGAAAATCGAGAGGAAATCAATTCACACATTTATACACAGAAAGGTAATTATATTTCAATTATTTGATTTGGAGTAACCTTTTTAAACCGTTTGTAGCATATTTGTCTATAATATTAACGTAGCAAAACCAGGAAAATTTAATCTGTCATAATATTAAAATAAATTATCAGGTCACGTCCCCCGCAGCCATTTTGAAAATACCAGCAGATTGGGTAGGAGTAACAAGAACCTGCAAGGCCTTTAAAGATAAGGTTACTATTTGTGTATATTTTATAACAACAATATGTTTTTATAAAGATCTCAACAATTTTTGGAGTTAAATTTGTTTTCTTCGTAAATAACAAGTAGATTGATCACTTTGACACACACACGGAACTATTTTCTGTTTTTTAAGATACTGTTTCGGATTTTCGCTCCTTCTCCGACTTAGTTTGTTGCATTAGTATATATGTGAATATGTCCCTTGTATGTATGTTCCGTATCTCCCTCCTTTAGTAGGAGCACCACCACGGGTTATGATGTAAAAAGGAAGACATTTAACACACTGTATCGATACAGATTTAATGTGAGCATTTGCCTATCCAGTTTCCCAGCCTGGCCGTGACGGGTCTTACTACCAGAAAGTTAACCTTCCCCAAAACAATAAGTACAATGTAATAAAGCATACGAACACACCCACTCACCTGACTCGCTCATCCTCAAAAATATAAAAAATTGCATAATATAAAAAAAACACATTATATACAAAATAAAGGATAAGGTCACCCCGGATGCCGCACAAATGCCTATACAACGAACGGGAAACCGGAGAGGACATACTTGGAATCCAAACCGATACCGCTTGACTGGAAAATACGCGGAATTTGTAATGACTTTGACTTGACTATGTCCATGTAAGTAATTCTAATATATAATTATTGGTTGAATTTATTGTTTATATAATATTCAGAGAATCTTCGACTTTTTCTTCTTCCAATAGAGTTGGACTCTTTTTGAGTGTATAAAGACTCTTGCTCGTAAAATCAAGAGTCTTTAAAACTTTACACTGAAATGTCAGAATTTGGGTTAATCACATTTACTGAATTACTATAGATATATTGGGAGAAACCTTACAGTTTTGGAGATATAAATATAGATTAACTGTCCTGTTTTTTAAGTCTTCCTTAGCTTGTAGTATTGTATTATTTTGACCAAAATTATATATGATAATTTGATGACATACTTGTGCTTATCATACTCTACAGCATTATTTAATTTAAATGTGTAACCATGTCAAATTTTAGTAACTTATATTAGACATTTGTTCACACATACATGCATATGAGAACTTGAATTGAGCAAATATGATTAGTTATATCTATGAGAAATACAATCAGTTAACTTTATCTATGAGCACCCATGAGATCTTCAATTGAGCAAATATGATCAGTTATATGTTGAGTAAAATTTGAGCTAGATCTACTCAATTGAGTTAGATATATATCAATATTGAGACTAATCTAAATGGTTATTTGAGCACACATGAGCCTATTTATACTATTGAGAGCAATATTGGGATACTGCATGAGCAAACTAAGCAAATCTTTATTGAGACAAACCTATGAGCGCTATATTTTTGAATTTGTTCTTGACAATTTTTTGTTTATTTTTAAAAAAAATATAGGGACAACAGAGTTGGTGTATGTGGGTTCGATTCCCACCCTAGGCATTCATTTATATTGGCTGGTGCAAAGCGGGCAGTTTAGCTTAGTGGCCCCACACTGACTCTGTTGTTCATATGTTACTTAAAAAAATTAGGCGGCATTGTTAAGGTCTTGCCATCTTTATTTTTCTATTCGAAAATCAGACACAACAAAACCATTGAATAATTGTGAAAATTATACCACAGATAACTATGGTAAAACTTTAATTGTTTTTGGCATAATTAAACTTGGCTGCCATCCAAGATCTAAAAAGTTTTTATATTGATGAATTATATATATCAGATTTGGATTCTTTTGATTACAAAACATTTTGGACGGTACATGTAGGTAGCGGCCAAATCTTTATTCCTAAAGGCTTAAAGCTTTCAGGTCTGAAAATTGCCCAAAATCATCACATTTTGACAAATTTGGAACATAAAATGTACTTTTATGAAAAGAACTGATTTATTGAGTGTTAAGACTTTTGAAATAGACCCAAATTACGAACCAAATTGAGAACTTTTTGGAGTTTTATAGTTTAGGCTATTTTGGGCAATAAGTGAAACTTGTCCTTTGAATCAGTGGTTTCACAATAACCATTATATACTAAGTATCTGTTAGAAGATAGCTCTTTCACAGTACATTGTTAAACTTAAAGATAAACATATACCGACAATGACCAATATTAATGATGGAATGAGATTATACATGACTATATACTGTTTTATATTGTTACATGTACATACATAAATGAAAATTAAAACCAAACTGTTGTCATTATTCATAAAAAAAGAAAAGGGAGGTATGATTGGTATAAATCAGACACCAGCTCTAGACAAAATGATGAAAAAGAAATAAAGCTTATAACCATACAAAATTTTTACAATCAGAAAAAAACTATACATAAATCAGTTAGAAATAGCCATGAAATGTCAAATGTTAAACAATATATACAAGAAAACTAATGGCCACATCATTGTACAATCGGGAAATCAAGATATACAATTACACCAAAAAATTACAAGACCTGTTTTACAGGTTTCTTACAAAGGACTGACACATTCATATGGTAGTTGTGTTCTATACGTATAGTGCAAAATATTCTCATTGCTATACCAGTGGTATCCAAAGTATTAAATCCAGAACAAAGTAAAAAAAACCTAACAGTTGAAAAACTATCCAAATGTGATATTCAATTAACAAAAATACCATCTGACATTAGCAAATGGCTATCTACATATAATACATTGTAATATTTACAATGAACCATTTAATAATTAGAAAACAGAACCTACAATATACATGTATAGCTGCTGATTTAAAAAAAAAATATAATGGATAAATGATTGACTGTGTTACAATAAAACCAAGATACAAATGTAACTCAGTGAAGCTATTTATGAACATTTAAAGAGTTTGTGTTGACTGCAACAAAAATCTAGAATAAGGGATAGTAATCTTGCTGTGTTAACATCCATTTAATTAGCAATTGATCCAAAAGCTAAATGTTTCAGAAAAAAGACCTGGATACTACATGTACAAACATTGTTAATAAATGCCATTTGTAGAGCAGGATCTGCTTACCCATCCGGAGCACCTGAGATCACCTGTTTTGGTGGGGTTCGTGTTGCTCAGTCTTTAGTTTTCTATGTTGTTTCTAGTGTACTTTTATTTGTATGCATGTCTTTTTCAGTTTTAGTTATGGAATTGTAAGTTTATTTTCCATTTATCATGTTTATGAGTTTGCTGTTCATCTGGTATCTTTAGCCCCAGGGTTTCCCCTGGGTCAATTATTTTTTTCGCCACCTCTTTCGCCAAAACAATGTATTTTTCCCCACTTTATTTTTTAATTAGCCACAATATTACAATTTATCTGTTTTGATATGATTGTCTTGAACCTCTTTTTCATAGTTCAGTGAGTGACTATATAGCTACTCGAAGAATTGTTTGCTATGTTGATTCTCTATTATAAGTTATATGTTAGCGATTTTTGTATGTGTGCAACTATATGGTCATAATGCCAACCTAACAGTTCTCATTTGACCAAGCAATCATTGATAATTCACAAAGTTAAGTTTCCTAGTTCAAGTCAGTATCTCAGGTATGATAGCAATTTATATTTAATATTTGTACTATATTTAAGAATTGAATGCTGCTTTTTGTAAATTTATTGGGGTGTAAAAGCGTTGACCGAAGTACATTTTGTATGAAGCGCGGAAGCGCTTCATACTAAAAATGTGCGCACGGTCAACGCTTTTACAACCCTATAAAGTTACAAAAAGAAGCATTACTTATAATTACATTTTTTTTAGCTAGAATCATGAAAACACGATTTTTATCAAGTTTTCATTTAATTTACCTGTGCACTTTATTGTGGGACCTCGTGTCATCATGAATGATAAATGTTATTGTCTAATACAATTGTTTCAGGAATAGCACGAGATGTGCAGTTGGCCAATCAGAATAACGTATTATAATGAAACATACATCTAATGTAATTATTGTATGGTGAACATATCTGTCTGGTAGGTATAATATAAACACCTGTCATTTATCAATAATTTAACACAACTTGAGGTCCTCTGATGTTCAGTACTTCAGTACTTTGATTTCTCTTGTGATTTATACAATCTGAGATAATTGTTCAAAGAGTTTATCAAGTTAATGTCAAATATTTTACCATGTATTTTCTCTCTTTCTATGACGTTTGATGCAAACGTTAACATTCTTTCAACAATTCGAGCAGTTTTCTATTTAACATCTCTGAAAGAACATTAATTCATGTCAGTTTAGAATATTATTTTTCAGTAAATAGCCCCAAACTTCTATAAATTAAACCTAGTTCTTTTGACACGCAGCAGAGGGCAATGGAAGGCATTTCCTGCTTAAAGAGACTAATCCAATCAATTACACATCTTTCACGACTTAAAATAATGTTGAAACAATCGATATATTTTGAAAAAGTGATTAGTTTTGTTTAGACTTGTGGATTTGATTTTTTATCAATGAAATAATTAAAAAGACCGATAGCTTCTGATTAACCATTTTCAACCATCTGTTGTACGCACGTGATAGTATTGAAATATTTGAAAGCTAAAAAAACCCACACAATTTGACCATGACCTTGTTATTTTGACCTATCATCGGAAAAGGGTTTAAAGTGAACATGGTCAATATCTAAGATATCTATCGAAGGGGATGTTTCATATCATGTTCAATAAATGAGATGTCATGCGAAAGGGTTATATGTGACCATGCATGGTCAATAGATGAAATGTAAATGCAATGTGGTTCTACGTTAGCAGGGTTAATAAATGACATATCATGGATAGAGGATATTTCTGAGCATGGCAAATGAATGAAATGTAATTCGATTGGATGACAAGTTAGCGGCATTTCAATACTGAGATATCATGTGAAGGGGTTATTTGTGACTAGTCTTGGTTCATGACGAAGATATCTTGGAATGTGGTTATGTGTGACCTTGTCAATGACTGAGTTATCATGCGAAGAAGTTATGTGTGACCTTGTCAATGACTAATATATCTTGAAAAGGGGTTATGTGTGACCTTGTCAATAACTAGAGGTTATCTGTGACCTTGTCAATAACTTAAACATCATTTGAAGGGGTTACATGTGACCTTGTCAATATCTAGGGGATATCTGTGACCTTGTCAATAACTGAGATATCATGGAAAGGAATTATGTGAGACCTTTCCAAACCTGGACATTCATGGGTTCGTGCTTTTATTGTTGATAGAACGCATTTAATTTCAAGAAATACATTATAGCTCAATATTTACATAAATAAAACCAAAAGTTTCGTATATATATCTGACAAAATATCAACCAATTGTAGTTTAAATCAATTGCAAGTATGAAGCGATTTCCTTTTTCATAACAACCTTCAGTGAATATACCCAAGTTTCGCTTTTCATGAGCATTCCCTGTAACCCTTTTAAGTTTCCAAATACAATATTACTGTAGTTATCATAATAATTTATCAGGGATTCACTTAATATACTCATGATATTTATTAGTTTTGTGTGTGATTGCTCAATTTAAAATTTTACTGTTATCATATTGTATGCAGGAGAAGACTTCATTAGTTGGAAAACTTGTGTCTGATCCTATTTGTATCATTGATCAAATGAAATAATCATAAAATAAACTTACATATATGTCAAATTCTTAGTGATATAGAATGAATAAATCTTTTATTGAATATAAAACCATATTGTTTGCAAAAATTGTCAGACAAAATGAACATAAACATTTATTATGATGACATCTTGTGATAAAATTTGCCATTTTACAAACTTACAAAAATATGTACGAACTATCTAAACAGTCTATTATTTGTGTTTTTAACTTCCAACTTTAGACACATAAATATTGTCACATGGAAAGTAACAAGTGAAATGTATGTGGAAGCTGTCAAGATTGACTGGAAGAAATTAACAAAAGCTAAAAAAAATATCTGCAGTAAAAGCTTTTATAAAAGTTAAATTCAATACAAACGCTACACCAAAATGGTGCTATTATTGATTTTTAGTTTTGGAAAGACAGTTATATGGAAATAGCTAATTGGTGTAATTTCATTGCACTTTCAATTACGCTACTATAGTACTCATAAAACGTAACATAAAAAAATAGTTCCGATTTTTTTTGTCAATTCCAGTGCCAATTAAAACTATCGAACTTGTTAGTCTGAAGCAAACGTATAGAATAAGTGCCATAAATTGGTAGAATTTTCACAACAGGTCTACTTTGCCTTATTTGCAGCTGAAACAGACATCCATCAGAGACCAGAGAGAAAGAAGAACAATCCTAAAGGTAGCAGGTCAACATTAAACAACATTGTTTATAGACCCTTTCTATGTCCTTGAAAGGTAGAAATAACATAAAATCACTGAAATAACTTTTTAAAACACATCTAAACCTGAACCGAAGTATAAAATATTGATTTTTCTTGCAATTTAAAAAAAAAATCTAATACATTTTGATTTGATTTTGAACATTCTGATATACTCTGGTTTATTCTCTACAGTGTCGCTTTTACTCTCCGATTCTTTAATACTTGTTCAGGTAAAAATGATTGATACTTGCTTTCTGACTGAGTAATGAAATTGTTAAAATTGTTGCCGCTGACTTGATGTTTGATATAAAAGAGGGACGAAAGATACCAAAGGGACAGTCAAACTCATCAATCGAAAATAAACTGACAACGCCATGGCTAAGTACACATGACACAACATAGAAAACTAAAGAATAAACAACGCGAACCCCACCAAAAAAAAACTAGGGGTGATCTCAGGTGCTCCGGAAGGGTAAGCACATCCTGCTCCACATGTGGCACCCGTCGTGTTGCTTATGTGATAACACATCCTGTAAATAGTCTAATTCGGTAGGTCACATTTATGAAAGGGAAGGGGATTGTAGTTACGACGTAAAGAACATATCCGATATCATTTGTGAAACGGTTATTCCATAACGGTCAACCAACTCGTGATGGCGTCTGTAAAATTTACGAAGGGATGATTTCAACTTCACCATTTGAAACTCTTGGTTTAATAGCTTCCTTGTGAGCAGCAATCCTCTATCAAGATAATCATGATAGGAAATGCAAGCACGGGAATATCGTATCAATTGGGAGATATATACCCTGTCTGTAGGTGCTGCTGGAAGGTTGCTACTTAGAAATGGAGAGTTCACAATTGGAAAGCTGAAATCATCTCTTTTGTCGTAAAGTTTTGTTTTCAACCGCCCCTCATTGTCAATTTCCAGATGTAAGTCAAGATATGAGGCCGACTTAACTGTATCTGTAGTATCCCTTATCTGAAGTAATAACTGAAGTAATAAAAAAAACATAATATTAAGTAAAACCAGTATCTCTTTATATCATCTAGATTCTGTGGGTTATGTTTTTGTCATATAATTCTAGTCGTATTACTCGTTGACGTTTGCTTCAAATCCATATCGAGGTAGTTCCAAATCATTAAGGAAATAGATACATGATATTGGTCATCCGAATTAGCAAAGACAAAAATAACATTAAAAGAATATCGGACAGCTTTCTACCGAAATTAGTCTGTGATATAATTGTAATGATATGATTAAAGGAAGCTTGCGACAATATCAAAATGTAACAAACTTAGTACGTTTTGTTTCAAAGATTACTTTTACATCCAATAAGTCGTTTTTAGAAACTATTTGGTCATTAATAGCTTTGATTATATGTAAGATAAGCCTGTTTTGTACTGATATTGCCTTCACTGAAAGAAACACCCTTTACCGTTACAAAGTAAATTAAAGTTGTGAACCATTAAGGTTATATTGCATGTTCGTGAATAATTAAATTGTCTTTGGCAGTTTCCGTTTGGCTGATTTAATAATTGACGAACAATTCCATTATTTTGAATATAAAATGTATCGTACTTTATTGAAATCCTTTTATTCCTTAAACGATTTATTGCAGAAATGCCGCTGCTCTCGTTTGTGCTGTTTTAAGATCAAATGCATTAGTTGACAAGCTAAATAAAAAGATAATAATACTTATTTTAGAACTGATAAAAATAATTACTGAACAAAACATGACGTCATCAACGTCTCATCACTGTCAATTTGTTTTTAGCTTGTTTAATTTTAATAGACTACAGAATTATATAACAACTATGAGTTTCGAACTGAAACCACTTGATTTTGCTATCAAGTTCTAAAAATTAGTTATGACAGCTAAAACAAATTAATTTAAGAACCTAATTGTAATTAAACTGACGTTGTTTCCCTGATGTTTGTATAGTTATAACAGATGTGTATCCCTGTATGTAAAAATATTATGTCCCTATAGATGGAACAATAGTAGGTCTCCTGTTTAGAAAATATTCGTGTGTTATTCATAGAAATATTTTTAAAGTACACACATACACATCTTATTGTATGGAATCAGGTTACTCTTTGATATATATGTACTTATACCATTGATTTGATACTTTTATTTGATATTTTCATTGTCGTTGAATTTGATGTTAAAATTTGTTTACTTGTTATTTTCAATTTTTAGCACTTTGTTGTATGAAACTTTCTTGAAGGTTTCCAAATTGTCTTATTTACGATTTCTGTTTTGAAAAACAAATAACATCTTTACTGTGTAAACATAGTAATCTTAGTTCATAATTCAATCGAATTAAGTGTGTTTTAAAGGGCTAACTTCAAGATATAGAAAGAAGTAATCAGCAGGTAATCTGGAGAAACAGTTAAAAAGAAATTGAAAAACAAATTGATACTAGTAGTGTTATTTTTTGAAAAATTATTTTGTGCAACACAGATTAACATATAGAAGCAAATTGCGTCAATACAATAATCGATAAGAGATTTGTCATGAAAAGTATGTTGCACTTAACAGACTCCTAAGGGAAAAAGGGGTGAAAGTTTTATAGCAAAGGTTTTACATGCCGTTATTCATGTCGCAAATAATCAATTCTGTTGCAGCGATTGAAGTAGTTTATCTTAGAAAACTATTCCTGATGCTTATACAAATGAGTGTAAAACAATTGCCGCATTAGGAATTAAATCGATTGTCGTTGAATTTGATTTTAAAATTAACTGTTACTTTTAATCTTAAACAATTGTCTATATGAGACTTTCTTGAAGGTTTCCAAATTGTCTTATTTACGCTTTCTGTTCTGAACTATATCATTTTTTAAATTTTATTAACATAATTGTCTATCGTCTTAGTGAAATTTGTAATCTTAGTTCATAATTCAAACGTATTAAGTGTGTTTTTAAGTGCAATAGCTACGAGATATATAAATAGATAGAATATGATGTTTTTAGTTTGATAATGATTCACATTCGCTTTTAGCAGCAAGTTTCGTTCAATTTTGTCAAAATAAGCCTAGACACATCGCCGTTGAATAATTCACTTGCAACTAAATGATTCGACCACATTAAATCAGTATTCATGTGATCTTAAATTTAACTCTGGAGCTAGAGATGGTTTACACACGAATTAAGCGTGGCAAGTTATTTAAAGGAAAAGAATGACAACACTGAAATTGAAAGTGAAAAAAGGTAAACCAGTTAAATGACTGATTTTATCTACAAAAACCAATACTTATACAAGTAAAAACGATGAAAAACGTATATTTTTAACCTATATTTAAATAAAACAGACCTAGACAAAATTCAATTGCACGAGTTTGCTATCTATTTATATCAATATTTATGTTCATATCGGGTTATATAACCTTTGTCAAAGTCTACAGAGGCTACCTCGATAATCAATTAGATGGCGTTTATACTTCAATACACACGAAATATTGACACAATTATCGAACCTATGCATTGTTAGTTGTTTAATTTATAATTTTCATAATTTGGATATACGTGTTAGTATATTATAAGTGAAAAATGTGAATTTGACACCCAATGCCTCTTTACTTAAGTTTCGTAAAACAAGAATCTTGAAATTAATTCTGTACTTTCTGTTTTAAAGTAAAAGTTATCAAATTGTCAGAAATTGAAAAATAGACATAGTAGAATAAAACATATTTTGAACGTGTCGAATATAATAGATAGAAATTATATCATATACATATTTGATTTTTTGCAAGAGTAAACAGAACCATGCCCAAAGAATTAGAATTAAATATTGTATCAAGAACAATTTTCATAACACCATTTTGTATGGTATTTACAAATTGAAAATGTTCCTTTGTTGTTAAATAATGAGATAGATATAAAAGTAGAGTTCCAGTCTGATCATTATAATTACCCGAATACAACTAGGAATACCACAAAACAAACATTGAATAATTGAGAAATCAAAATATTCCATTTTTGAACATATGTCATGTCCATAAAATAATCTTAATTAGCGTACATCTGTTACACATATTATGTAAATATTGAGCTTTTTGTTAAATTATGTAATCTAAATAGGATTTTAATCAAAATTATTCAAATTAATTGTTATTGTATCAATTCTATTATATACCAATATACCATCTTGTTAGATGCACCGAAATACAGATTTAAACTATTCCACCTCGCATTTATAGCTTTTTGTAATATCATTTCAAATGTTTGATATGACCTTGGAGATTTCAATAAAATATTGAGCAATAATCAATAAGATATGGATGACCAACGTTAGCATTACGAAATTACATCAAGACATCTATTTCAAGCTCTAACTATTAAAGTAACAAATAATTTCAACGGAAACAAATCTCAAATCTGCGACTAAAATGCAATTCTCAAAATTGGGACGGTGGTGCTGTTTCAAGGTTTCAATACGACAATGCAATTTACTGTAACGACACATCTGCTTTCAATAAGATGTTACCATTTGAGTATCCTATTTAACTCATGAATACATATACATCCCATTAAAATCCATGAAGATGTCAGATCCCCGTGAAGCCAACGAAATATACAATTATTAGCAAAAGGACAGCTAAAGATTGAAATAAGAAAAAGCTTGAAAAGCCCCTTCAATGCACTACAATCAATAAAGAGGTATAAATCTATAAAGGACGATTCTAGTACAATACAGTTCGTACGTACATGTAGTAGAATCCACAGTCAAGAGAAGATTTGGATAGGAGAGTGGATAAGCCGGTAAGAGTATTGATAGTTGGTGACAGACGAAACAAATTTATATCAAAGTATCTTCGGTCAAATAACTTTACATTGATCAAATCTTATACTTACTTAAAGGGGTTATATCGGTCTTTCTCATGTTAGACTTATAACATACAAAAACGTATATCCAAATTACAAAAAGTATAAAATTTAAAACTAATAATCCTGCATGGACCCGATGATATGTATCAACATTTCCTGTCTTTTTTCGTCTAACAATTAACTACACTCAATACAGTAAAGAAATCGATCTAATGTAGATTAAACAAACAAACAAAAAGAAAAGAGAAGAAAGAAAGAAAAAAAAGGCAAAAATTTAACATGGCAAGAATATACAAAAGAAATGAGGTAGGTCATTTTCTTTATCTGTTTAACACTTTTAATTGTGTTTGAAGTCGACATTTCTCAATGTATTGTAAAACAAATTTCATCATTCCCGATAGTAATATTATCTCAATTTTAAAAATGAAAGAGAAACCAAAGTAAGAGTAAGATTCCTGTTTATTTGTTATCTTTCTGGTATATCGCCGTATCATTATAGATACCACTTATCAACACATACTACTTGATCGATCTCTATAAAAACAGAACAAACACTATTTGAGAATTGCAAATATTTAAAAGACAATATTAATTCCGATAGTATCCTTAGAAAAACATAAATGAATAGCAATAGATAGCAAACCTATAGATAAGTATCAGTATAGATAAAATTTATCCTGCCTATACTAATTTGCCAATTTTCATTAAAGGGGCATTAACTACGATTTAGACAAAAACAAAGTATAATTCTTTTTGTACCAAACATTTTTGAAATGATAATTCACTTTTAGGATCCAGTTTGGTTAGATTTAGTGAAAAGAAGCTCTAAAACATCGATGATATATGGCATTGTTTTACATGAAATTCATTCGACCTCAATAAATCATAAGATTAAGAATGAAAATGGGGAATGTGTCAAAGCGACAACAACCCGACTATAGAGCGGACAACAGACGAAGGCCACCAATGGTTCTTCAATGTAGCAAGAAACTACCGCACCCGGAGGCGTCCTTCAACTGGCCCCTAAACAAATATGTATACTAGTTCAGTGATAGTGAACATAATACTAAACTCCGAATTATACACAAGAAACTAAAATTAAAAATCATACAAGACTAACAAAGGTCAGAGGCTCCTGACTTGGGACAGGCCCAGAATTGCGGCGGGGTTAAACATGTTTTTGAGATCTCAACCCTCCTCCTATACCTCTAGCCAATGTAGAAAAACAAACGCACAACAATACGCACAGTAAAACTCAGTTTAAGAGAAGTCCGAGTCCGATGTCAGAATATGAAACAAAAGAAAATAAACAAAATGACAAAATTTTTATAAATAACAGACTACTAGCAGTTATTGACATGCCAGCTTAAGACCTCAATAAAACTGACTGAAAGATTATGTCTTCATCATATGAATATCAGGCACAATTCCTCCTGTTAGGTGTTTAGTATTATACCATCATGAAATATATGAGAAGAACATAAACCGTGTCATGCCAACAACTGGTTTTAGAATAAATGTGTTTAATGCCGATGCAAAGACCCTATAAGTGAATTAATATTAAAGCCAAAATATGTAATCTTTAATTACCTGACAACAGTATCGTAACTATATCCCTTCTTAATAAGTCTGTTTAAAGTTTTTTTTAGCTTTTGAGGTTAATACTGACATTTTTGTGCTTTGTAAAGAATATTACCATACAAGATTGGATGAGAAATACTTGAACGTATAAGGTGTCTGCATGTTGATTTATATTTACGAATGATGTCCTTGTACCGATGATAAAATTAAGTAAATGTTTTGACTAGTCAGAATGGTTGCGAGTGGCGATTTCAAAGTTGGCAATTTCTAGTTTTCAGTAACGTTTAGTTCTTTTTAAAAGTTGTTTAAATTGATTTGCCAGGTACAGATATAATGAGTCGGACCTTATTCCTCACATGATACTGTTACACCATTGTTCCGAGTTATTGTGGTATTTTGCGATTGTTGCGAACTCACTTCTAGCACATGTTCAAAGCCAAATTCTTTATGGAAACTTTAGTTGGGCTTTTATATGCATTGATTTTTTTGCAGTTTGATGTTATTCGCTTTAATAAAAGCAACAGTAGTATACCGCTGTTCAAAATTCATAAATCGATAGAGAAAAAACAAATCCGGGTTACAAAGTAAAACTGAGTGAAACGTATTAAATATAAGAGAACTACGACACAACAGAGACACAACACCGAAATGCAACACACACAGAAACGAACTATAATTTAACAATGGTCATTTTCCTGACTTGGTACAGGGCATTTTATGAAAACATGGTGGGTTGAACCTGGTTTTAGGCATGCCAAACCTCCCGCTTTAATGTCAGTGTTAATTATAACATGAAAATGACAACATTACATGACAGGGTTACAATAAATTAACAGATAAACAGATAAATGGGAGAAAATATAGGACAGAGAACAAATGAATAATATCCATCAAAAGGTAGGCCGTGTTAGGTGTCTCTAGATTTTTGTCACATTACATATTTTTTATCCCGGGCCATATACATCTTAATAAGCCGAATTAGTTTTTCAGGCGGTACAGTGACCTGTTAATGCTGTCGTCAGTGTCCTTAGAATTATGATACATTGCGCTAGATTAAATCATACCGCATCTCCATACTTATATTGTTACATTCGATAAATACTTAAGTTAATACTATAATTTTTCTTTTATCTAAATAATATTTGCACGGGTTATTTATTGTCGATTTTAGAAAGCTAAATAGAAATCAAACTAAACTGGAAAATACAATATCATAATAAACAACTGTTGCCCCAGAATGTTTACGATAACCGATATCACTATGCTCCTTTTTAACATGTAACAGCAGTTAACAAACACGAAATAAATGGATTAATTAGGTCAAAATGTGCCCGTATTAGGTAACAATATACCGATTATCTATAATTATAGGTTGTTGTTTTACGTTTTTATTTTATCAATGTCATACAAAAACTATACAACATTGATTGATATTCATTTGACATGTAAAGAAGAATAATTGAGGGCCTGATAAACATCAAGTAATGTCTTTTTGTAGAAAATGACATCAATATCATGAATGACAAAGTAACCAATACTATGACATTGTAATTGTCTATGCGCTTTACTGATTTATTAAGTGATGGTGTAATTCATGTTTTCTACATATATAAAATGAGTGTTTGGTACTCTTATTGCCAAAACCATAATGGACCGACACCTGTGTTGAAGAATCTTAATAAACAATGAGTTGTGTTTTTCTATACGTTTAATCGTCGTGATAGCTAATGCATATAATATAACGTCACAGAGTAAAGCGGTATTGTAACAACGTTACCATAACGTAATGTTTGTACTTCGCGACAACATGTGTATTTAACTTGCAAAGTATACATTTTCTCCTCTTATACACCCATGTTATAAATTGTGAATGGAATTGTCTGTTTAGTTATAATATGGACAGATTAAGTGTTGTCTTTTGTTTTTATAATTCAGTTATGCCTATGAAACACTTGTCTTTTTCGTTTGATCTATTTCATCAGTTAAAGTGTCAATCACATTTACATAATGAAATAGAAATAGAAATAAAAAATGACATATATGACCCTCCAAGTTTCTTTGACGAGTGGTTCGAACAATCAAAAGTATATTACAAATCAGTTTCCATGAACATGATGAATATATCCAACTGATTAGTACAATAAATAATTTACGAACAAGGTAATTGATATAAGCAACAATACCCCAATGAAGAATAATATAATTGTGTATTAACAGAATTGGTTTTCATGAACATAAACATCCTATTTTGCCGTATAGTTTTTGGTTTATTATTTGGTATCTTCAAGCAAGAGAACTTATTTAGGCAAGCTGATTCTAGTTACTAACTAAGCATTAATCTAACTGTGAAATGTATTTCATAGATAAAGGCAACAGAAGTATACCGCTGTTCACAGTTCATAAATCGATTGAAAGAAAACAATCTGGGTTACAAACTAAAACCGAGGGAAGACGATTTCATCAACTAAAAGAGTAAAACTAAAGAACAATAAAAACACTGAAGTGCAGAAAAAACAAATGCCAACGTATAAATAAACTATTTGATAACAACTTACATGTTCCTGACTTGGTACAAGACATTTAAAAAAATGGTCAGTTAAACCTGGTTTTATGGCTAGCCAAACCTCCCGCTTATATTGCAATTTAAAAAAAATATGGCTAATTTCAAAACCCCTATTAACAGTTTTTTTGTTTTATTAATTTTTTTAATTGAAAATCAGACATTACAACCGAAAAGCGAACTGTTTTCTTTGAACTTCTTAGTAAACATGCTTTTATAATAAATTGATTACCTTAATTATGCTCTCGGATTGTTATGGTACGACTATAGTTGATGTTTAGTCAAAAAGATATCCGACTGCAAGTCCTGAAGGCTTTATAACAAGGTTTCATATCTTGTATAAACAAGCTTGACCGCGCCGCATGTTGATGCGCCTTTATCTGGCCAGTTATTTATTTAGGGTGCACATATTTCAATCCAGATATAGAAAGCCATAAACAATAACATCAAAGTAACGGTCTGAAACGATACATTAGCAAATTGATCCGCTAAAATACAAGACGCAGTTATTGAACAACAGTATAATTACAGCTTTTAATAAGACTTTACAGCTGTATAATTTTTGAAGAACACTCCTAAACGAATTAGCTCCATATGTGCAAAGTCGAATAAGACTAAGAGTTGTTCTTTTTCGGGAATGCGTTGTTTTAAGATAAGACGATAACAAGGGTACGAAATGTTTTTTTTTAATCATGCTTACAACATTTATAATTTGCCAATAGTAGGATAAGGAAAATGATGCGAATACATATAGTTTATTTAAAAAAAAATACCGTTATGGGGATGAAGCGATCAAAAAGAAACTCTTAACTAAACAAATATAGAAAATTGACTCAAAAACATATAAATTAGAACAACGAAAAGCAAGCTGTTTAATAACAGAATGACCGCATAATTGTTAAAATGGTAATGTAAAGATGCTACATAAATATAACAACTAATTCAATATTAGGCGTCGCTGTGACTACAAGGGTAAAATTTCCGTCTGCCAATTATGGATATAAACCACCTGATGTATTTTGGGCTATATTATCTAAATTCTATTCGATTAGACTCTCTATATAAATTCCTTCTTGTCGGTAAATATACATAACGTGATTTCATATAAGTCCTAACATATTAACCCTATTTATTTGTAACACTTTTAGAAGACAATGTATGTATAAACACAATGTATTGGTAGGGTCGTTATATGCTAGAGCAATATTATACAGTGGTAGAAACGACTGAATTTCAATGCAGGTCTTTCTGCACTATCTGTGCCCAGTTTTTCGAAATGTTTATGATTAACTATTTAATCTATTTAATTAGTTATCAAAGGTACCAGGATTATAATTTACTACGCCAGACGCGCGTTTCGTCTACATAAGACTCACCAGTGACGCTCATATCAAAATATTTATAAAGCCAAACAAGTACAAATTTGAAGAGCATTGAGGATCCAAAATTCCAAAAAGTTGTGCCAAATACGGCTGAGGTAATCTATGCCTCGGATAAGAAAATCCTTAGTTTTTCGAAAAATTCAAAGTTTTGTAAACAGGAAATTTATAAAAATGACCACATTTTTTATATTTATGTCAACACCGGAGTGTTGACTACTGGACTGGTGATACCCTCGGGGACGAAACGTCCACCAGCAGTGGCATCGACCGAGTGGTGTAAATAGTTATCAAAGGTACCAGGATTATAATTTAGTACGCCAGACGCGCATTTCGTCTACATAAGACTCATCATTGACGCTCATATCAAAATTTTTATAAAGCCAAACAAGTACAAAGTTGAAGAGCATTGAAGATCCAAAATTCCAAAAAGTTGTGCCAAATACGGCTAAGGTAATCTATGCCTCGGATAAGAAGATCCTTAGTTTTTTCGAAAAATTCAAAGTTTTGTAAACAGGAAATTTATAAACATGATCACATTTTTGATATTCATGTAAACTATTAACTTATTAAGTACACAACTAAAATCATATCAATTACACTTGAGAAAGTTAAGGATTCTTTCTTTTATATTTTTTTTTAAACGTCCAATCACAAGAATCATTATCATGAGTGATGAAACAAATCTTGATTCAAGATTCACTCCAAATGTCAAACAAGTTAAAACACTGTCGAAAATCTCAACCATTTTGGTTTACATTTCTTCAATACGAAAGAAAATAACGTTATTTGGTAGTTTTATTTCTCTAATTGACCAATTATATGATAAGATCATGATATATTATTCTTTGTCGAAATTTGTTTTCTTTATACGTCTTTAAATTGAATGGCACACACCAGTTCAGTCATAATAAGACATCTTAGGGAAAAAGTTAATACAAATTACCTAATATATAAGTATTGGATGTCGTCATATCAAGATAAAAGCAAAACGTTTACTAAGATCTAAGACAATTATTCCATTGTTCTATGAAAATTTCTGTTTTTGTAACCCCTGGACATTTGTTCATCCAAAGAATGAACATTAAACCAAATTTAATCAACCAATCAATCAACCAATCAACCAATTAATCAACCAATTCATTCATCCATCAATCAAACAATTAATCAATATCATATGAAACCATTGTATTAAGTTCTCTTTATACCCCTTTTTAGCACACGTCCGTTTTTTAATTTCATGTAACCGTTGTGAATGACAGTAACAATTTATAAAGTGTGTACTTCCGTAGCGCTTTTTCTGGATTTACCTTCATAATTGAAACTTGTAAAATAGTCAATGCTATCATAGATACAAAGAAGCCGGACGCGCGTTTCGTCTACAAATGATGAATCACTGACACTCGCATCAATATTTGAATATTGTTAAACATTTTACGTATCTTGTTTGATACTGGACAGTATCCAATACAAGACTTCAATTTTTAAAGAACAGTGAAAAATATGCACTATTCAATTAGTCCATATCTTCATTTGGAAAAACTTGATTCATATTAAATGTAAAACTGTGCTTTCATGTAGATTTCAGTAACCAAGAGTACTCGTGGGTTTTTACTTTCTATCAGTTGACTTTCTGTTACTGTGCAAGTACTTTAATTCGTCGGTGTCAATTTTCGTGGTTTGAGCAAACGTTACATATTCGTGGGTTTTTACATTCGTGGACTTTAGTTTTCTGACAGATACAAATCGAGTGAAGAATTGAAGCCATCAGAAACGAAGATTCTTTTTAATAACAATAATTATGTTGTTTCATAATGATTTGTATTCATTACAAAGTAAGGTGTTAATTTTCACTTACTTGGGTGTCTTTAGAAAATTGCAACATTCAACAAATTTGAAATAAAATAACTGCTTTCATCTGCGATTACCATTTGTCCTGATTGAAGAAAATTGCTTAGTAAACATTTGAATTGTTGCACACGTGTAATCAGAAGTGATGACACTAATTAATTCGACATCGAGTGATCAACAGGTTAAAGACTATCAAAGGTGTTAATCGGGCAATAAACATGTCAATTAAAGAAAACAGTTAATTATACAAAATTGTTATGCTTTAAATCTACCCTGAATTGAAAATTAATTCTGATCAAAAGCAAGCCCAGCATGAAATTCTTACTTTCTGTATGATATAAAATGAACACTTCGTCACAGCATATCATCACCGGAAATCTAGCTTTCATCGATCAAATATATGTTTATACGTATAAAGATTAAAAGTCGTAAAGTTTAAAGATTAAATATACATGATAATGTATAATTATGCCTGCAGTTGCAGTTCATAGTGCATTTGGAGATGTTCGATTTATTCTCTAAATTTAATGACATGCCCGTATCCATGTTATCAAACCATGTCTTGATTTGGACAACAGTTATTATATTTCGTTGGACATTTAAATTCGTGGATAAAGTAATCCATAAAAACCTGGCAAATTGGTTCCCAACGAATAAAAGTACTTTCACAGTATTTGTTTTTGTGCATAGTTTGTTTTCTGTGGTATGCAGTGACACAACTGTCCAGGTTAGGAGAGGATGGAACGCGCACACACATGGTTTATACTGCCACATTCTTGATTTGCATGTCCCACATTTTTATTAGTTTATCTTTTATTGTAAAGCATAAATCATGCTGTTGGTTTTCTATAAAGTTTAATTTTCACAATATTGAATGCCAGGACCTTTGATATCTTTTATACCATATATACGGTACGGGTATTGCTATTTGTAGAAGTCCTTGTAGTAACTTATGAACTTAGTTGATAACATTCTCATTTTGTGATCTCTGGTGGAAAGTTGTCGCATTGGCAGTTATAAAACATCTCATTATTTTACACTGTATTAGATGCATAGTATTAAAATAGTTTTCGATGACCATTTCAATCAATGTTTTGGGATGAAAATTTCAGAAACTGAATTTCCGGCTCTCCCTTGACACCATTTGCGAGTATGGTCTCGAAGAAACGATGATTGTCCGTCGGAAGGGGACGATAAATGGCTGACCCGTGTTAAGAGAGAGCCATATCTCTTGCACGTTAAAGACACCCTTGTAAATTTCGAAAAAGAGCAGGCTACAAGGCAGCACTCGCACCCGCAAAGTGGAAAGGGATTAATATAAGTTGCAAAACTTGTTTCCCAATCCACTATAAATAAATATGTTTAAACTAAACTAATCAATGTTTTTGAGAAATGTTAAACTATAATTATTACTGACATTTTTTGTTTTCTATATTGATCTAATCGTCACCAGTTTCAATGTATGAAAATTTGCATTTAACTAATGTTAATTCGAATTATTCATTGTTCTAGAAGCTGTTAAAACGTCGTTTTAAGTTATTATTTATAGCATTCTTTTCTGAAAACAAGTTTTAGGATTTTGAATATAAATAAACAGTATTTCAAGAGACAGTTGTTATAGATCTTGAATGCAGCTTTTTTTTTTTATCGCAGTATTAAGATCTACATTGAACTGTATTTCAGTACAAGTTTATTCTATAAAAATCATTTTAAATAAATAGTTTTTATAACTGATATAACAATACAATAATTAGAAAAACAAATATGAAATTATGCCATTTAAAGTGTCAAATTTATACCGACGTTCAATGCTATTGCTTTAGGGGGGAAAACAATTTATTTTACCGTTAAAGATTTACTTAGGTTATAGTAACTTCTAAAGACATTTAACCCTTTATATAAACGTTTGTAATTATTTTTCCATTCTTTATAAATATTTATTCCAATCTCTGCGTGAGCAATGGTCTGTGTTGTACATGGTTTGATGCAGTGTCGGCTATTTGTTATGTTTACTTTAACATGTTAAGTAAACGAATGAATATAAAACGAATTACATGGGCTGATCATTTTAAAGAAACTGGTTATGTTTAGTAGATAAATCGTGGGTTAATATTTCAAATGACTAGATTCAGATATGATTTGATATCTTTATTTAAATATACTTCTTTGATGGTCAGTGTGTTTGTAAAGAGATAAGGCAGCGATAACAATTTCACGAACATGCTTAATTAATTAACTGTCATTGGAATAAAAATACAAATCGCCGAAATAACATTGATAAACTACGAAAGAATATTAGGCTTAGTGCCTCACACCTCAACGAATTGATCACTATAAAAATCTAAATATTTCGTATTTGATTTTACGGTAATTTAAATCTTTTAACAGGTGCAGGAATTGTATATAAGTACGCTATGAAAAAATATTCCATTATATAGCTAATGGAAGTGTGGAAAAGGATAATTGAGTTAGTTTTCCCGGGCGTCGCAGTACTGTGTCAATTATAAACTTCACTTACTGAGCTTATATACTGGTTATATAAGTACCTCGAACAGCAATTCGGTTGGACGTATTCAACATTAATGGTAAGCTTATTTTATTATATGTTTTAAATGTTTTGACATGAATATCAATTATATGGTAATTTTTATAAATTTCCTGTTTACCAAACTTTGAATTTTTCGAAAAACTAAGGATTTTCTTATTCCAGGAATAGATTACTAGTACCTTAGTCGTATTTAGCACAAGTTTTTGATATTTTGGGTCCTCAATGTTCTTCAAAATTTGTACTTGTTTGGCTTTATAACTATTTTGATCTTAGCGTCACTGATGAGTCTTATGTAGACGAAAAGCGCGATGGCGTTTTAGATTATAATCCTGGTACCTTTGATTACTGTTTATGTTGGTATATACGCATATTTATAAAACTATAACCCTGATATCTTAGATGAGTTTATTCTATTTTCTTACGACAAGACTAGTTAAACTCGGATATTTTGATAGGGAGCGTACTTACTTTAATTTCATGTACGGATTTGTCAATAGATGTTTTACTAGAGATGGTTCTTAAATATTCGATGTCTAAATCCTTCAACGCTCTTAGAACTATTAGAAGTGATAATTTTGCTTTGCCTAAGGATCTGTTCATAACAAACTGACATACTTTTACTATAGGTACCGCAGTTTTTGAACTCTCGGTACCCGAGTTCACTATCCGCAAAGCAACCACTAACTTGCATCATTTCTGTTATAACTTTTTGGACTTTTCAATAATAAAATCATGTAATTATGCTCCAGTTAACTAAGTTTGCTCGTATGTTTTGCTTCTTTTCATTGATGTATTTGACTTTTCAAACGTTTTACGTCTTTATAGTAACCGATTATGGCTATGCAAGAAAAATGACTCTGTCAATTTAAATTTGTGTCGCATTGTGTTATGAAACATAGTTACAATCTGCAAGCAGATAATTTTACTTTGTTGTAGCTTATTGTATTTTACTTTCATGACGTTTAATGTTAGAATTTACTAGATTTTTATAATAGACTTTTTTATTTATCAAATATTGATAAATGTATATGCTTCCATTTTGACAATGATTATTAAAGCCATATGATCTGCAAAGTATGCATGCAATGGTGTAGTATTCCTATAAATTGCGTCCCCAGGGCTAGTCATTTTACATTTATCTATAATATTTGACTTAAATTGTTAAAGTCGTATTTGTATTATCAATGCGTACATTCAATGATATATAATTATAAAGCGTGCATACAAATAACACCATTATTTCCAATTCAAACTCTTAAAAATTGCATAAATACAATATTTTTAAGGTATTAGTATACAAACAATAATTGACTAATAAGTGTCAAAATTTTTTAAATTGCTTAGCTGGCTTTTCGTTTAAGTGCACAAAGTACAAGCGTCTATAACTTTTGTTAGTATTTTCCACAAGTATAATAGGACATTTAATGATGATTCATTTAAATCACATTGTACTTTATTATCTGGATTCCTTGAGAAAAAAGAAGTTAAAATAAAAAACCGAACTCCAAGGCAAAGTTCTAAAGAAAAAGTTTTATTTATATTTGTTAATATGTGTAAATTTGATTTAACCTTTAACCATCTCGTTGTAAAATGACATTTGTTTACCAGCTTTCCTTCATTTGTTCCTCATCTAATAGCTATTCACTCAAGCTGTCACTATCAGGAGTTCCCCCATTAATTTACGAGTTCTAGTTGTTACCTGTTATATCTGTCTATATTTAAAGAATGTCCAATGTAGAATGTTTACCCATCCAACCTTATGCTATAATTGGAAAATCCCCTGGGATGGGGGCAATCTAAATGTTTTTATTTTTATATACTTTTAATTATGGGTTGGTCTTTTCATATCTTTTTAAGCTTCATCATAACAAACGAACAAATATGGCTGTATTTACATGCCAAAAGCTACTCCCAGGACAGACTTACCTGTCCAGTTTGAAAAGTTTAATGCCTGGCATCAAATAGTTATATAAAAGTAAAATGCAATTTGTGTTTCAGAAAGATGAAATCTCTTTTAGATTTTGAAAGGCCTTTTTTTCCTTCATGCAGAAAATGTAAAAATTAACTAAGTTGTAAAGCTGTATTGTATCGTATTAAGTGTCCTTGATTGACATGGACATGGATATCTAGACTATACAACTATATGATTTAACTGAGTGAACAGAATCAAAGTAATTCAGCTGTTTGTTTATTTTTACAACTCCTACAGAAAGGAAAAAAATGCCAAAAAAAAAAAAAATGATATCTTTCTGAACACAAAATACATTTAACCTTTATATATCTAGTGGATGCCAGTCCTTAAAACTTTTCAAACTGGACAGGTAAGTCTGTGCTCAGAGTAGTTTTTGACGAGTAAATACAGCCATATTTGTCCGTTTGTTATAATGAACCTTAAAGAATATATGAGTCATTAAAATCTCATTATTGTCTCATATTTTCGCCTAACGCTTTTAAAAAATACCTATTAAATACGGAAATTATTTACAGAAAAAGTAGTCCTTTCCAAATAAAAATCAATTCAGACCTAAAATATGTATACAATAAGTTTGGCAAACCTCAAAATATTAGAATTAAGAAATCTTGACATTTGACGTTTCCATTCGCAATTTTATTGATGTGCAGTTTGTTACTCTAAAAATTTGGTAGTTCCAAGTTTCTGTGGTAGTTTATTATTCCGAATCATTCTTTGATTACTCAAACATATAATTTTAACTTGATCATAGGCTGCTAGCTTAATCCTGGGTTATGATTTTCATTAGTAAACGATAACTCCGAGTTTGGTCACTTTCATTTTAGATAACATGTAATGAATTAAAATCGTTGGTCTCATGTATCAAGTTTGATTTTAATCCTTTAATGTTTTCACCAACACACCAACAATTTAAGCAACTGCCATAGTCGTCAGAGGTTTATTTGGCTATGAACACCATTTTTTACGCAAAAAGACTTGTACCAAGTTAAGATTATGCCAGCTGTTATCAATTCATTTGATGTGTTTGTGCTTTTGACTTAATCTGCTCGCTTTGTAAAAACCTTAACAACACGATAGCATATAATATATAGATATATTCAGTTAATAGAATTAATGTGTAATAAATAATAATTGTAAAAAGACAACATTTACAACAAATACTGCCAAGATGGTAACATGTTTCTCTTATAAATCAAAGTCCATAAAACAAAGCGTAGTGCCTACGAACTGAAAGCTGTTTATAAAATGACAGTTGGTTGCATGATCAGTTACATTTTCTCAATATTAATGGTGTTCAATATAATGAGAAACGTTTCGGTTACTTTGAGGGATGATTTGGCACAAAATAATAGTTCAGAGTTGCACATAAATGGAAATACGATCAGATAAGGCATGACTTTGTATCAATCTATAATTAATTGATAGGTAATTTCATGAGATAATCAATTGCATATGTATACAAAATAAAGATATTTATATTGATAACATGCTAGATAAATATTCGGTTCGTTGAATTAAAACTAAATTGATAGAAGTACACACCATATATGTATGCACCAGATTCTATACTGTCTATATATTTGCCAACGTGATTATTCTCAAAATGAATTTTTCATGGAATACATTCAAGTAATGTTACTAAAGGTAAGTGTATGATCGAATTTAGATGTTTCAAATAACTAAGACAGACATGCATTATTAATCTGTGCATATATTGGGATGGGAAACATAGATCAGTTGTTTTGTTATTAAAGCGATGTCATCATATCAATAGTCGAACCTTGAAAACAATGAAGGAACGATTTAACCAATTTTGACCAGTTTTCATTGCCTATCACATGCCTAGCATACAAAAAAGTAAATTAGAAAATTCCAAACTCCGAATAAAATTTTAAACCGAAAGTCCCGAAGCAAAATCAGAAGCACATCAAACGAATGGATAACAACTGTCCTAGTCCTGACTGGATAACAACTGTCCAAGTCCTGACTGGATAACAACTGTCCTAGTCCTGACTGGATAACAACTGTCCTATTCCTGACTTGATAACAACTGTCCTAGTCCTGACTGTCATACAGCTATACAGGCATTATAAGCTAGATATCTTACGAATGGATAACAACTGTCCTAGTCCTGACTGTCATACAGCCATACAGGCGTTATAAGCTAGAAATCTTACGAATGGATAACAACTGTCTTAGTCCTGACTGCCATACAGGCATTCAGGCATTATAAGCTAGATATCTTTGATGAGTCTTTTTTATTTCTTTAAAGAAATAAGATAACCGTGCAAATCAACCACAAAAAAGGTGTACACCAACAAAATTGTCATATAAATCACAGATATTCATAGGGTATATCAATGATATAGATTATTCCAAATTTATCAGGATCTGTTTACTGGTATAAAAAAAGATGTGAAATGATTGCCAATGAGACAGCTCTCCACAAGAAACCATAACTAACAACTATAGGTCACCGTACGGCCTTCAACGGTGCCTTTCTACAGCGACAAAGATCATTGTATGATTAGCGAGCTCGTGTTGTGCAGTCCTAAGGTTTTAGGGTATTATTTTGTAGTTTTTTGTTTCTGGATTTTTGATTCTCTTTGATACCGTTTTGTCGGTTTATTTGTGGAATAACAGATTTTGATTTTCTATTTTGTATCTTCCGATTGTTTTTCTTTCTTTCGAAAAACAGTAATTTTCACAGCAGAATTCATTTACCTTTGTAAACCTTCTTTTTTGGGGTGTAAAATCTGAGATTTTTTTATGTTTTACTATCTATCTAGTATTTATATTATTCTACATTATGTTACATCTCCTTTTATCCCATTCCTAATCTGAATTCCTAATTTTTAATATGGCCAAAATTCTGGACATTTGGTAACCCGTCTCTTCAAGGCTATAAACATCGATATACAATCATGATTCTAGAAACTTTATTAATTCCGCAACAACTAACAATATATTACCATTTGGTTAAACCTCCCAGTTGTTTTCATACTTCACAGATCAGTCGATACTGTAAGTGGACAATCCGTTCCCGATAATTTCATCAGCTCTAGAGTATGAATTCAGCATATCATTAGAAAATTATCCATTAATGAAATAAGGAATTATAAACAAACTTAGGTTCCAACACCCTCAGTCAAAGTTGGTCGGAGAAGAATTAAGCTTATATTTAAGGTCATATTTTTATTAACAGCTATTCAACTGGTTTGGTTGTTCTTATAACCATTGGCTTTCAATTTTTCGATTTAAGCGTTCAGGGTACAGGTAAATACAGGAAACCACCTCGGACGCATGTAGTTTATATGTTTTACCATCATATTACGCTTATCATAAGTTTGATGACTATGTTTTATAAAATACAGATGGGCATTTAAATAAAATATCAAAACAATGACTAACGTGATGATTTTCTGTTTTATTTTCAACGTACAATTTTTCAGCAGTAAAAAGTTAAATCACAAAAATACTGAACTCCGTGGAAAATTCAAACGGAAATTCCCTTATCTAAAGGCAAAATCAAAAGCTTAAACATATCAAACGAATTGATGACAACTGTCATATTCCTGATTTGGTACAGGCATGTTCTTATATATACTTCACGTAAAAGTGTTGGACATGTTCTCGTAATAATGTTGTAGATATTATGCTTTTATGTTGTATCTCCAATGGGGTTCATACCATGCAGTGCTCATTTATAGCTTATCTCATGGACTTGGATATGCAAACTTACTTTGGTGTATTACCTACATATAGTAGAACACGTAATAAGCTCAGTAGTTGAAGAAAAACAATCATTTTTGATAATTATAGAACCAACGTGTTAAAATATTTTTCAACTTTTCAAATTACAACTAAAAAGATTTAATAGCAAAATCACAGAACACCATAATGGAAATTAAACTTCGAGTTTATTGTCCGTAAACCGTATAACGTGTATGCTGCAAGACTTCATGCTTTTAATTATCTTTTAAAATATACATTCAAAAGAACATAAGAATCTTTTGTTAAGGGAAACACACATTTATATAATAAATTATGTATTTAAAGCGTGATCAAAGGTATTATTTAAACCACTTCGTATTCTGTGATTTAATCTTATTTATATTGAGACACACAAACCTAAAATAACCAGTTAAGCACTGCATATGTCAAGCCAAATAAATTAGTTTTATCATCTGACTAAGATGGAGAACATTGATATACATATGTCTTTTTGAAATAAAATCCCCTGTTATATCGATTTAATTCAAATCTTATATACTAGTACCCACTTCGATAGTTTGGTTTGATATTTTTGCAAACTTTGAAAAGAAAGCCAGTCAAAACCCTTATGTTGATGAAAATATCATGGTCAATTGGTGAAAGGACTATTAGGGTCAAACAACCATTTGAAAAATCTTTACACAGAAAATTTCAGATTGAGTAACTCAAACCCCACCAACAACGTCAAACAAAGATTTGGCAACGCGAGCCTCTTCAAAATAGAAGAAAGAATAAAAAAACATAAAGAGCAAACACGAATATTTCAATACCGTAACAGCCTTTTAGAATTATGTCGCTCTTTTATTTTAAATAATTCTGCTCCGTGCTTATACAGATCTTGAAATGTGAAATATCTATATTGAAATATTCCTATAAACAATTGTCTGAAATAGGAATTATACAGCATATAGTTAAAATGAGTCGGTGATTGACGTATTTTAAATGTGAGAGGTATACTAAAAAATCAAATAACAAAAAAACAAAAAAACAAAATCAGAAGGAAATTCAAAACGGTAAATCCTTAATCAAATGGCAAAATGAAATATTTAAATGCATCAAACGTATGGATAATAACTGTCATAATTTAAAAAAAAATAAACAGAAAAAAAAAATGAAAACAAGCTGAACTTCACGACAACAATACATGAAATTGTTCAAAATTGCAAGGTGCCTCTCTGATTGTTTTGTTGTACTTCAGAAAACAACCACCTTGCCATAACTTTCGCTATCACCCTTTATTTATTGCATTTTTATTTTATCAGTTATATAGCTAAATCACATTGTGGTTATATCTTATAAATGTGGAAAAGCCTTTGTTTAAATTTCTCTTAATTTCACAAAAACTTCAATTTTGAATGATAACTTCCAACAACTGGCATCATTAATAGAACTTTGATAAACAAGTGACATTCAGAATTCTTTAAGTAACATATTGCTGACATTCGGATTTTTATCATAGAACAGGTGAAGCAATCAAAACATTCAATAAGATTTTAATTGTTACAGCAGAGAACATAATACCATCAATCATTTTGTATAATTGATGTTTATTGGATCTTTTGTTTAACTGACAAAGTGAATGTTCTTATATATGTATTATATTACAAAGGACAAACAACTGTTGAAAACACGCAGCTGCATCCAATTGGAATATAGCTGTTTAATATGATGCAAAAAATAGTCTCTACATGGTGAAGTAATTTTTGAAACAATTATTTGGGAGATTTATTACGGACCTGACGTAAGACTAAATCTCTGTCCTTATCCAATCTTCCCTCTTTTCTTATCAAAGGCCAATTGATTAGCGGCAGAAAACAACACAATTTTTACACAATGTTTAACCAAAACAAAAACCAACATAGGTGTAGTTTATAAAATTTTAAATAACAAAAATACCGAACTCCAAGGAAAATTCAAAATTATAAATGGTAATTGAACAAAGATATGAAATCTTTAGACCACAATTTTTTAAACTATATTGTATACAAATTTTCTATTTTTGGGGACACATGTTTTTGTTTAAATCGTACTAGTTGTACTGTCTGACTTGTGATCTGTGTTGTTCTGGTCAAAAGTTTACCTGCCAGTCTGCGATGGGACTAATTCATGGCGGTTGATAGACAGGTATGCAGGACAAAAACATTGATTTGGTGACATCAAAACAAGACGGTTCCTGTTCGATATCTTTGATCTTCTTGATAATATAACCTTTTAATTAATTCTTTTGTATACGTGGTGTGCAATTGAGTAATTAATGTTTATAAACATGCAGTTAAGATGCATATCTAATATAATTTTTAACCTTTTGTGCAATATGCACCGAATAAAACTGCGATTAAATGTTTATTGTTTTATAAGTCATTATTGACATTAAGTAGATTAACCTCGATAAATAGTAGTTATTAACGTTGTATAATGTATAGTACAATGATCGTCTGGCTAATGAACTGTTTATGCTGATCGTTTTTGGAAAACATTACTTGCAGTATTAAGAGGTAAAGTACATATTTTGATTTTTTTTAAAAGAAGTTTAACGAAAACGTCGAAAACAACTTGTTGAGTTAAGTTTCTACTATTTGTCCGTATATTGATGCGCTCTTTTTATGCTTTGTTTTTTCATAAGCAACTAAGAATGTCAAAAAGTATGTATTTCAATAAGATGTACAGTATACAAATTTATATTATCTAAAGTCAGTGAACATATATCAATATTTTACTGGCGTATTCTTCTGTTATTCCCTTTTTATTTATTCTAAGGGTATTTCATTTTTTTGGGGGGGGGGAATGATGGTAAAGATAATACTATTATTCTCACATGGAAAAATGTATTCGTCTAATTTTAATGTAAACTTGGTAAATCAGTATAATATATCAAGATGATGATGCATTGTTCTTTAAAAAAATATCTACCATTAGAATGCACTTTCGATATTCTATCACACGATGGATATGTAACCATCTTAAGTTTCCGAAATAACTGTCATATAAAAAAGAAGATGTGGTATGATTGCCAATGAGATAACTATCCACAAGAGACCAAAATGACACAGAAATTAACAACTATAGGTCACCGTACGGCCTTCAACAATGAGCAAAGCCCATACCACATAGTCAGCTATAAAAAGCCCCGAAATGACAATGTAAAACAATTCCAACGAGAAAACTAACGGCCTTATTTATTTAAAAAAAATGAACGGAAAAAAAAATGTAACACATAAACAAACGACACCCACTGAATTACAGGCTTCTGACTTGGGACAGGCACATGCATACATAATGTGGCGGGTTAAACATGTTTGCGGGTTCCATAACCTGGGACAGTGGTATAACAGTACAGCATAAGAACGAACTATAAAAATCAGTTGAAAAAGGCTTTGTGATAAGAAAAATCCTTACTGTGTGCTTTTACACTATGAAGTTTTGTAAACATTAGCATGTAAAAATCGTTGAACTCCCTCTACAGAACAGCGGTATTCAGTAGTGGTATTTAACATTATTTTAGTAAACTATTTAGCGATCTATTGGTATAGTTAATGATTGTAAACGATACATAGAACCAATTTGAGAAGATAGTTTTGAAACCATATCCTCTGTTTGTGAAGAATATGACATAGAATTATCAATTGCGATTCTGAGCAAAATTTCTTTTTCAAATCACGGATGAGTACACGATATTCAAATGACCGCTTCAATAGCGAAATCATATTCATTTTGCTCTTTACTTGAAAGTTGCCCACATAGAGGCGGTGTGATACAAACAAACACAATTAATTTGGAATATTGTAGTTATGATATAATCCATGACTTTGATATTTGAAAACTTTTGTTTGATTTCAAGCACCTGAATTTACTGACATGAGGTGGACCATATATTCACTGACGGAACATTTATGACAGTGATGCCAAAGATATTCGAATATCCGAAACCTAATACAAACGTTGAAGAACTGATAACACCAACGAGGACCAAAAGTAACACATAACTGGACAATGAATCTCAACTATGCATTAGGGATCATAAATAGCCCTGTTGAAAATTATTTCGAAATGTTTTAACAGCAAATTTGAATAAAACAATATCGGTATCGTATCCAAGCTTCTGGTGCGGTATTTTCTTCGGGGATTATCAGTCTATAAGTAGCGTATCGCTAATAGCATTAACGGTAACAAATCTTATTGCACGAACTACTTATTTCGACAATTAATACCTGTTCAGTGCAGCTGTAGGAAAAATATAAATTGAGCTGATAAAACTTCAATAGAAATCAAATTTACAACAAAATGTTAATACTAGTAGTTGACATAGAATAAAATGATAATCGTTTGGAGTTCATGTGCTTAAGTGTGTTTTCAATGCCGTTGCTTTCTTGGGTTTTTCCCTGAACTTCTAATAAAATGGGTGATAGTTCGGTATGCCACGGCAGTTTTTTGCCGATACCTTTAATCTTGCTTACGAAATGTACGTCCACAAAACCTGCAGTTAAAGTACATAAAACATAGATTTAAAGGTCAGACATGCAAAATGGATTAGCACAAATCTGATTGAACCATTTACTTAAAAGTAGATTAACGTTTCAATTCCAAATGACAGATGTCATAAAATAAACAGATTATAGAAATCTTAACGATTCAGCGATTCAATATTTTCAAAGTCTCACTGCTGGGTCTCATAACTCTGATACTAATATATAGGTGTGTTGAATTAAGGACTTAACAAATGTAACCACAAGATAAATGTCACAAGTTATTGAAGTTAATCGAATTAAGAATTTTAAAAGTAGATCGTTTTATAAACTAATCTTTATAAAATATATATGTTCATGATAAGGCCATTAAAGTAAACAGAGAAATATGGGGCGAAGTAAGTAGTAGTTTCGTATTTTTGTTCGCGTATCCATGATTTTGTTTAGCCTTATACTTTTTATCTCCTCCATAGGAAAACTCATCTGTTAGTGGTCCATCACCTTGTTTGAACCAAAACAAGTCATTGGATATAAAAAAACATCATTTTTTTTTAGTTTGATGTGTTTGAGCTTTTGAACTTGCCTTTTGATAATGGTCTTTCGAATTTGAATTTTCCTCGGAGTTCAGTATTTTTGTGATTTTAGTTTTTGACATTTACTATGCTATATTTGTTCTTTTGAATTGACGATGCAACTTTCGATTGAAATTTCAATTTAAATATATTATATGCCAAGTTCGGTGTCCAATATGGATAATTAATTCTTTTCGTATTGAAAAAAAATAATATCATTTGAGAAATTTTAAAGTTATAGTCGAACCGTTTCATTACGACTCGATTAAAAGAAACAGCAATAGCTGCGGCGATTGTCAACGTATGGAATTTATTCCGATTAACCTGAATATTTTCTGGTAAAACAATCCAGCATTTGTAGACAATCAATTCATAACTGATAAATGTGGCGATAATATTATCGACATAAGATGATGCATCACCATTCGTATGGTTCTATATGGTAATTTTTTAACACCATTTAAAACAGTTATAAAAACTTCAAAAGCGCTGGGAGGAGTTTACAGTTAAGAAACACATTTAAACAAAAAGCACACTAAGATATAGATTACGCATTAGTCAATAAATGTAATATGAAACACACATCTTTTAAATTTGCAATAAGGAATTTCAAACCTCTATTGTTGAAATGGTGTTGGTAAGCTTTGTGTCTAGTTATAACGTTACCCCATACTTCAACTTATATGTTATTAATAGGATCAATGTTTAATGGTTTAAACCTAAATTTCAAAAGAAGAAAGACATATTTTTGAAATTATGAAAAAATATAGAATTTGATATAGATATTTAACCTCACAGTATATGACTTTGTTTAGCTGTGTGAAGCCGTTGATATAAATAACAGGACACACGGGATGAACGACTAAACAATATTATGAAACCATGCTAGAAGTCAACATATACATAAACTTCAATGGTTGACAAGGATTCACATGTCAAGCTATTACCCTTTTATATGTTGTATGTTTTACGGTATTTTCTGCAATTTTAATATAACATAGATGAAGAAAATGAGGAATATATTCACTAGGTGTCAATATAAAAAAGAAGATATGGTATAATTGCCAATGAGACAAATATCCACAAAAGACCAAAATGACACAGACATTAATAACTATAGGTCACCGTACGGCCTTCAACAGTGAGCAAAGCCCATACCGCATAGTCAGCTATTAAAGGCCCCGATAAGACAATGTAAAACAATTCAAACGAGAAAACTAACGGCCTTATTTATGTAAAAAAAAAATGAAAAAAAAAAAAATGAACGAAAATCAAATATGTAACACATAAACAAACGACAACCACTGAATTACAGGCTCCTGACTTGGGACAGGCAAATACACTTTAGAATTATAATCACGAATACTATAATGCCTTATGTATAATGTTTCGATATATATAGATAGAGATGACTTGAATACATTTTAAAGAGTTTCAAAGATGTTATTTAAGTAACCTTGTTCGTCTATAACAAGATGACCCCAAAAAAAATGGTTAAACTATTACGAGACGCTACTTGAGTATCCTTTAGCCCTTAATAAGACGCTTTATATCAAACCTAGTCTATTACGGGACCTCGAACGGGACACTCTCTATCTTCACTTTATTGTAGGTTCTTACGTGTGAAAATGAAGATTGATCCTTCAGATATTGCATATTCTTTATAGAAAGAGATGTTTCTACAAATTGATAAGTTAACCTCTGAGAAATTTCTTGACATGTGCTATATTCATATTGATATCAGAATATAGAATAAATATACCCAGAAGACTTTAACAATCTGTTGATGTAAAAATAACATTGTTACAGTTTCAGTTGAACCTAAACAGGTTTTCATTACCAAGGTTGGTACATATGAGGTGATAGCATTACATTTCAGCCTCATCCAGGTAATACTGTGAATTTATTGTTTACAGCTCTTTTTTGTTGTTTCGGTAATGTTTTTATTTTAATGATTTGCCATGGTCATTTCTCAAACGAATAGTCAACATTGACCAACTTCAATAATTAACCATACTCTCTGAAGAACTTTATTTTCAAATATAAACATTTTGAAAACTGTAAAAAAAAATAGACATATAATTATCCGAAGGAAGCATGAAATCTGCATTTTGAGGGAGGTATTCATATACTTATAATGATTGCTATTTTAATTTAAAAAAAATACTATTTCGAAATGAAATTCATTTTGGTCGTCTATTAATTTTATTGTAGTTTACGTATAAAACGAATGTAACAAATAAAAGCATGGCAAACAGATATGAAATGATTATAAACAAAATGTTGTAATATCAATAAACCGCGGTGGAAAAGTTGGAAACATGATTGGCAGTCTGATTTCTGTACATAAAGCAAACATGTGCAATTTTTGTTAAAATAAAATCATGTCACTATCGGGTGTAAATGCCGAAAATTGACAAAACCATGTTAGTAATACATTTGAATATTAAAGATGGTGATATATGAACAGAAAGCATTTTCACCCATATCCATTAACATCCAAATGTTATTCAGTGCATAACATTGCAGTTGAAGGTAATTTGTCATTTGTTTTCATACCCATCACTTCTTTAAAATATCGAATGTAATTTTTCTTTCGTCACGATTTCTATTTTTATAGTTGTATGTTTATATCTGTTCGTCACTGGTGAAGATATTTCAATTATCTATTTATTTATTTTCCTAATAAGTGTTAAACTAATTAAACATTTCTCATTAACTGTGGTAAGTAACATACCAACACTGAACAAACTGATAGCATAAACATTGTGACTGAACTTCTCGCTTATTGTATTGACTAGCACCCCAACTGTTTACATTTTTCTACGTACGTCTACATTAACCGTCGTTGTTTTTACCGTTAGAAATTGTCTTACATAAGATAATTGCAAAACCAGACAGCGAATTACCTCCCCTTTGATCATGAGGCGAATAATGAATACAGATCTATAGCAAAAGAGTAACAAATCGACTATGTAAGATGTGTAGTCGAAATGTCGAAAATTAATAACATAATGTAGGATCGAGCAAACAAACAATAGAAAACTAGCATATACTTGTCTACTGTGCAACTATAAACAATATAGGCAGAACAGACATAAAAACCACAACAAAACAAATTCAAAAACAGACAATACTGTCGTATGCATGTAGTAAACATATATTTGGTGGACACCTGTCTCAATTGAAACCTTACCACATCTCCTTGTCTTTAAATGAGCACATGTACGCAAAAAGCAATTTAAGAATAAGAATTTAATAATTATCAAACAGGGACATAATAACAACAGTCCATCTATTCGTGAGTTGCTGTAAGCGCCAACAATTATAGTTCAGAGTATACCTAAAGATTTTCAAAGTGCAGTTAACATTAGAAGTGTCATAAATAACCATGACATAGATGTTTATCCTCAAGCTATAAAAGTCAATCTGTATGTGTAAGAAAAGAATCCAAAAATAATACTGGATACTTGGTTATCGTATTGAATAATTTTAAACAGAGGTACTTAAATTGTACTTCAATTGTTGTAGTAATAAACTAGTAGGACACCCGAAGGCCTTCAAAAAAGATTAGATACATTACCACTCGGTTGCTGCTTCTTTTATCAGAGGTCGTAGGATATATGGTATTATTTAAGCTTATCTGCTCAGGGCCTCCAGACAGGATGCGTCATTGAATTTTACCAGACACTTTTGGATGTAACATCCCTGGAGAAATTTCTGAATAAAAAACTAATTGAAAGACCATTTATCTCCTTTTTTCAATATTCTAACGATGGATAGAAGACAGTGTTTATTAAATCTTAATCTTTTCACTTTTCACACGGGAAAAAAACCGAAATGTACTTATATTTAGAAATAAATGTATCATTCGACCAAACTTCGAGATACAGATACTTCAAAAGAACCAATATTTTCATTTACAACTGGAGGTTGAAGTTAAAATACATTCAAACTTGCTGAAGAAATCACTTGTATGAGGAAAATTTCTGTGTTATAAAACCAACAGTTTTGAGGTACCTCAGTTTATATAACTGCATTTTATATAGATTTAACCTGTATTTAAGATCACCTATCTTAAAAAGACCTCTGTAAATATGATTTTGGTCCAATAGTCTGTGTACAAATTTGCATTTATTAATAGAAATATACTATCATACAGTTTTATACAATTTGGCAGTCTTTTAAGCTAGGCTTTGTATTATGCATTTCTACTAGCTTGTTAATTTTGTTTACAATGATAATAGAGAAACTACAGCTAAATATAAGTAACATTTTGAAATTCCGTACAATTTTTATTTCTAGAAGGGTTGGGAAAAAAATGCGACCATAAAAATAGTACTTGATATATCATTATAATGGTTATCTAAAATATATCAGAATTGAAGAATTATTGTTATCATTACCGACTCACTGCGCATTTCATTTGTGAACACATGTGATACATATGTGGAAGATATTTTAAGCCTATTCTGCTATAAACAGGTTGCGTAATTAATGTGTGTTTAAAAGAGATAAACAAATAAAGATAATTAGGATGATAGACTTAGAGCTAACCGATGTTCAAATCTTATAAATCCAGTAAGAAAACAAGGCATGTATTTTTTATATTGTTGTTGTTAAAAAGACGAACGTGTTCTTATCAATATGTACTCATTGTTTATTTGAACTGAGGCTGTAGTCTGAAAAAATATTATTTTATTCCGCCGTTTAAACATTTCACAGTCATTTCACAGTCATATCGCTTTATTTTCTAATCTTTTTTTTATTGTTATAACATAACTGCCATTAAAAAAACTTTGTGGCGACAAGTTATCTACAACGAACTATAAACGATAGAAGAACAACTCCATTGGCAATGGGTGATTCTTTTAATATGTTCAAATTGATAAAATAATGCTTCACTCTTAGAATAATTATCATTTTAAACAGCCGAATAAAAAAGCGATTAATCCCCAAACGAAAAAATATGGAAAATGTCTTATTATCTGTTTTCAATTCACTTTATACAGAGCACACAATGAAAACTAAGTTAATTCTCCGATTTTTATTTGTCGATTTTTTTTAGCGAAAACCCTCTAGTTTATCGTTAAAAATGAAATATTTTCCACAAGTTTAAAACAATATTAACATCCTAACTATGCTGATAAATAGATTATGCGTTTTAGTTGTTGCTCTTGTCAGTGCATTAGTCGACTTTGGAGTCCAAGAAGAAAAGAAGAAAATTTGCACATCTGTTAAATAGGATTTGATAACTATTTATTATATTTTATTGTTATGCATTTTTTGACTTCATAGCCATTTTAAATCCTTTGATTTTACCAATCGTTAGTGAATTGATAAATAGTAATTAATAGCAACACATGTTTACATTATCTGCTACTCCACTGGTAAATCCACGAACTATTTGCCGCTGGACCGAAAGGAATTCGTCAATCTATATATTTAAAAAAAAATTGCACACTTTTTCAACCAAAGCAGATTTAATTCAATAAGAGGCAACAGTTTCATTCTGCAGTGATATAAAATAAAGAAAGTAAAGCACTTTGGAATTTCATTTCTAAATTATGGACAAAAAACACGAAAGGGTTGTATTGCTCTAAACAATTATTTCAAAGGAGACAATAAATTCATTGCGATCAATTTCACGAAACATTGTAAGAGAAAAAATACGCTTTACGTCATGAACATTTATACGGAAGCGTATTAGTTAACGCCTCACATTTTTTTCTAAATTTATTCCTATGTTTAACGCAAACATTTGCGTTATAACGAAACATTGGCGAAATATTTCAAACCTTTCATAACTACATACGACCACTGAAGTGATCACAGGTTGAAAAGAAACCGATGCGTTCATTATCAAATTGACGATTTGAAGCATTAACGTCTTACTTGCTAAATTAGCTTCCATGTCTTTTATAAGCAGATATGACACAAATAAAGGATAGTTGGTAAATAAGTTCAAAAGGTTTGATACAATTCAATAAGAAAGTTATTGAAGAAGTATATTATAACATATCAATCAAATGGGTAAAGACCGATAACCGACATTCGTCTTAATGGCTTGTAATCAATGTTTGATACACATTTGAATTATATAAATTCATATTGCTTTTCCACCTAGCTCAAGTCCGGGAGGTCTTCATGTCTTAAATTTTCTAGCTTTTTTTCTATTTTTACATATAAAAGAATATACTGCAAAGAGAGTTTTTACAATGAAAGACACATCATATCTATTTATAAAGAGATTGAATACGGTTTTGAATATTTTGTCATTTTTCTCATAATGACCTTTAAAAAAAATGTGTAAATGTTTATCGGTCATAAAATAGAGAATGGAAATGGGGAACATGCCAGAGACAGCAAGGTCACCAAAGAGCAGACAACATTCGAAGGCTACCATGTTCATCGAATTGTCTAGATAGAATGCAATTCAAATCTCGATCTCGTTTTATTCACATGACAGTGTGTGTTCCCTGACGGATGTAGGCATCAAACAAGTGACTATTTTCCATATCCGTCTCTAAAATATAATTTATAAAAGTAACTGTTGGGTTTTAGATGTCAAATGCCAAGGTCAGAAATCGTCAAACTTTTAACTGCAAAAGCACTGTTTTCTTTTTTTTTTACAAAAACATTTTCTTTTGTATGAATACCTTGTGAGGGGCAACAGCTCTCCTAAATCTGTTATAATATTTCTACTTCTCGAAAAATGGAACCCGATGTTAGTAAACAGTCAATCACTCTATTCATTTTAGTTGATAGTCATAGATATGCATTAAACAAACATTTTTAATACTTATATTGAGTGTCAAAAAAAATATCACTCCAACATTAATCTTATTTCAAAATTTGCAAAAAAAACCCACCCTGAATCAATCATATAATTAGATATTTTGGAAATGAATTATTTAATAAAACTATCTAATTTCCATAAAAATAATAATTATTTATTATAATGAAAACTTTTAAATGAGCACTCAAAGAAGAAAGTTCCGTTGAGTATAACTTAGACTCTGGTCAATAGCCAATATTTTGTTTTTGAAGAGTGCATATAACATGTATAAGACAGACGTGTTGAAAGAGATAAATGCGATGCGTGGCTTTCATTTCAATACTTGAAATCCATCGTAAAGCTCTTTATACATGGACGTCTTTAAAATTTAATTAACTTTTTTAAATCTCTGCAGTAGATAGTCTGAGATTTACATGGTACACAGTGAGTAACTATGTTTCAAAGATTTCCTGACAGACGTGTACTTGAAAGTTTTGCAGGGATTGTTCTGAACATGAAAAATACTTTACGCCAATCTTAACGGAATCACAAACAAATCAACATTCTTAATGACACAGCTAATTAGATTGTATCAGAAACTTTTTGTTCTTACTTTTTTCAATAATAAAGCACTTAAAGACCTCACATTTCATAGAAAATAAGATCCTTCCCTTTGACAATCTGTCTTTTTATGCCTGTCGATATTGATATATTGGCCACGATAACTACGAGTTTCCTTCTGATGGATGTCACAAGCTTGAACCCTCTCAACAGCAATTAAATCAAGCAATGATTCAACTATGTGTTATTAGTAAGTTTGTGTATTTGGAATAAGGGATTGTTGTCAAAGAAAAAAGGTTTATAAGTCAGTTGTCTTCAGATCTGTTAAAACTGGATGACAGCTTAGTCATTTGTTGACAAAAATTGTTAGGTATGTAAAGCACTCGTGTTATGGTGCCGTGTATATAGTTGATGACGTTGGATATTATGAAGCTTCAAATACAAAACACACCTTAATATCATGATTTATTTGAAATGAAGTTGAGATCAAGATATCAAATCCCAAAAGGCATTTACAAAAAAAAAAAAAAAAAAATAAGATCAGGAAGAATGCTTATATCTTCATATTAGAGTTACAGGGTACTTAAATCGAAATCTCAAATGCAATCGCAAGTTGAGGACGGCTACTAGTTCCTGTTGAGTAGAACTCTTTGTTAGTTGACGAGCACTAGCGTTACATCTGTGCATTAAATAACACAGGTGCAGGGTGTCATATTTTAACAAATCACAGCCTATACGGGCATTAGATCATAAAAAGTGGTGGCAGTATAGGAATGAAGTAATAAAGTTATTAAATGCAAATGTTTGTTAGTGTATAAGTTAAAGTGATGTGGTATGATTGCCAATGAGACAAATGTTCATCAAAGGCCAAATGACGGAGATTATAGCAACTATAGGTCACAGTAAAGCTTTCAACAATGAGCAAATAGTACTATACCATGCCGCATGTCAATCAATAAAAATTATCGTCATTACGGAAGCAAACTAAAGGTCGGATGCATGAACAAAACAATGAACGAAAAATAAGTACGATGCAACAAACGGCTAACTATGAACTACTAGCTGATGATTTGATATAGGCACACACAGAATGTGACGGGGTTAAACATGTTTGTAACTGCTCAACCTTTCCCTTACATGAGACAGTGATAAGATATTAATATGATCTATAAGAAGGAACACTTTAAATTTTGCAATACCAAAATATTAGTATCGACAACATACTACAGCAAGCAACATTGAGAAACATTTAGATTATAATAGCTGTGAAGTAAATACTATGGTAACCGTTTTCTTCAAGTGTTACTATTGTATAAAATTAGGAACTTTAAATTCTTGTCGTTTTAAACTCCTGAAACACTTTAATAGTGTCATGAAATATGTTATGTACATGTACGTTTATATCTTACAAACAAACAAACAAACAAAAACAAGAAAAACAATGACAGGACTACAAAAGTTAACAGCAGAAAAAAAACATTTTCCTTTCTGTGCAATGGGAGGAAGCCAACCCCAGATCAAGTGGTATTCATTTTTTTAATCAGGAAAGTTAAATGTTTTCAGCGTTTTTAACATCTCATCTGTTGGTGTACAATAGCAATATGTAATAGCAATTACCATATGAATAGAGTACCTACAAGTATAAAATATGTACGTTACATTAACCCAATAGCAGCAATCATCACTGCAGCTGAATTGCGAAAAAAATAAAATTGTCCGTTATTTACAATACATGTTTTCCATAGCTTGAAATGAAACTGTTATCATATAGGATATTTTCCTATCCTATTTGTCAGTTTAAATATGTTGTTTATTTATTGAGCAATGATTAGTTATTTTCAGTTCATATGAAAAGTTTCGAGGCTTCGTATAAAAAGTTTGAATCACCGTAAGAAAATCATTTTTCAGCTGTTACCCAACTAATGACCAAAGTAAATAATCAATTCTTACAACAAAATTGATTTTAATGTGTTAAAAACATTAGAGTTTATGATGACATGACGGACAAGATTATTACTTAATTAACTAAAAGGAAACAGTCGTAGTGAATACACAATGCATTTATAATTTATCTATCTACCAATATTACATTTATTGTTACAAGAGGATAATTTTACTTCGGCTGAATTATATCTTATTCGTAAGTATATTTTACTGTTTTATTTCTATTTACTTTTTTTTTTAGTATATTCATTTTTAATTAATATAATAAAGGACTTAGTTAATAAGCTGAAATATTGCTTTTAAAAAAGAGAAATACTTTTAAAAGTTATAGAAATAAAAGAAATAAAACATAACTTAGTCGTAAAATACTTTCGAAAACCAGGCCCCTGGATTATAATGAAGATCAACTGCTAAAAGCATACATGTTATCATTCTTATAACAACAGTAATATTTTTAATACTAATGACACAATCATAAAGTGAAATGGTGAATTTAACTATCCAAAGAATGGTCGAGTTACTTCTTTGTGTGTTATGTAAGACAGGGTTCGTGTTTCAGTCCTTTGCTATCAAATGACAGTTTTTATTTTAAATTTGTCTGCATATATCTTAATGATGCATGTAATTGTTTACCCTGCTATTAGATGAAGAGCAGCAATAAATGAGTCAATCTTTTGACATATATTATCAATTCCTAGTATAAATTAGCAATATTGTCTTTCTGTACATCTATTACATTTCAAATTTCCGCGGTGAAAATAGTATCGAATTTGATATGCATTATAGAAGCTGTGATTTACAAGATGCCAAACATACCTCTTTTGTTGTGGTGTTGTCTCCTTGACATATTCCCCATTTCTATTCTCAATTTGACCTTTCCTGAGTTTTATATTGACAACTTCTACGCTTTCATTTCTCTTATTCCTTATAATAATGCATAGTTAAGTTGATCCATAAATGAAAAACACTTAAAAATTTAGAAGCTTTTTTCTTGATTAATCTCCACTGGGAACGACCAAACACAAAAATACGAATGTCAAGGATTTATAAATACTAGTATGCATAATGATTGGAATGACCAAACTATATATATACATAAAAATAGGAAAATCCATATAAAAATGACGAGATATTTGTTTTTAAACATAAATCAATTATCGTTTTTACCCATTTAATTTCATGTCTATATAATGAGAACCCTGTAACAACAAGCGGATTGTCATTTTACAAAACAAGTATTGTTAAATATTTATTCTAGATGGTTGTTTAATAATGAGATGTTTTTGCCTGACAGAAACAAATTTGATATGCATTAAAGAAGCTGTGATTTACTGAAACTGAACGATGTCGATTTTGCTTTGTTCAAGGGGTTTATATTGTTGTGACTTAAGTGATTTAGTTTATAAGGTCATCTATATGCTTTGATATTTAATAGTGTCTTTCTATGCTGTAATATTACGCTACTACTAAGTACTTCAAGTTAGGGCGAAGGTTGGAGCCTCCTAAAACGTTTAAACCCGCTGCACTTGTGTGCACCTGTCCTAAGTCAGGAGCCTGTTGTTTAGTGGCTGCAGTTTGTTGGTGTGTCGTGTTTCTCGTTTTGTTTTTAAAATAGATTAGACCGTAGGCTTTTCTGTTTGAGCTGTACTACACTAGTCTTTTTGGGGTCCTTTAACATTTGCTGTTCTATGTAATCCAAGGCTTTGTGCTGAAGACCATATTTTGACCTATTATTCAATTTTGATGACTTTTTACACAATGTGACTTGGATAGAAAATGGACTCATTGGCACTCATACCACATCTTCTTATTTCCATGTATGTACCGCAATGTGGGACATTAGGAATATCATTATAAAATATTCACATGAAAAATTCTACGAAAGCATCATTTAATTCTTTTTTATCTTTTAATTCTGCATGAAATCTTAATCTGAATTTTTATTTCATCAAACAAAACATCAGAAAGCAACAGCTGACTTAGCATACCATGGTATGTTAGATTTAACTATGTTTTATGGTAACCTTTATTGTAATGCTTTTATTGTTACATATCTGATTTAACAAATGACTGCTCGTGTTGAAACTAATATAACAGGTTGAAATACTTCAGGCATTTAATTAGCAAAAACTTCTAAAAAACGTGTTTATAATAAAATGGAATTGACTGGTATATCGATAATGCATAGAGTTACCAGATGAAAATCCTATGCACATGAAACAGTGCTAAATCATCGCTGGAGTTGATTAATAAAACGTATCGGACAAAGCTGATCTTACACAATCTTGCCACAGTGGCGGATCTAGAACTTTTAATAAGGGGAGGGGGTGGGGTGGGGTGGGGTGGCACTGACTGCCATAAGAGGTGGCCCGCTATACAGTCATGATTCACTGATTCTCTATATAATCATTTTTTTTCCACGGAAGGCAGGGGGTCGATACATCCAGTGCCTAATGGATCCGCCTATGTGCCATTCTGTAAATTGGCCTGTTTTACATTTATGTTATCTAACATGCTATATTTGGTCCTCCCTAAATTCAAGTAACGAGTATTCCTGATGGAAACTATCCGCGAGAAACTGCGTATCTAGCGTACCTGGATTATCTGAGAGAATCCATAGTAGAGAAATAGTGCATCGAGTACACGGAAATCATTATCGTTCGATTATATTGAACAATGTTAATTATATCATGAATTACAAAATAACACAAGACTTAGTTATCTTCTAAAAACAGAGAGCTATAAAAAAAAAAGACTTATTATAGATGATACCACCGACAGACGCTTATATTATGTACCTGCATAATACAACTATAACCTTAATTAATATGATGTATGTATGTTTCTGGTGCAATTATTACAATCAGACTCTTACAATAGCAAGTTATGGTTACTGTTCTTCAAGGTGTAGTGACATCGAATTCTGAAAAACAAAGATAAAACAAAAAGTTCATTGTACATATTGTAGTTAAAGGGGCACTAGCTACGATATATATAAAAAAATAAAGTATGATTTTTTTAGATCAATCATTAATCAAATTGGAATAATGAAATAACAATTTGCTTTTGGCAATCAATTTCCTTTAATTCTGTTGAAATAAGCGATTAAACATAATTTTTGACTGATTCACTTGCAAGTGAAAACGTCATCATCATTCTAACCGGTATTCATGTGAACTTCAAGTTAACCCCTAGCTAGAGATTGACAACGCATGCATTGTACGCGTACTGGTTATTTAAAGAAAAAGAATGTCAACAATGAAAGTGAAACTACGGTAAATCATTTGAGAACTAATTCGATGCACATAAAATCATTCTTATATGGTTAAAAACAATGAGAAACATCTATTTTTAATCTATAAAATAAAATCAAACAGACCTATAAAAATGCAATTGCACGTGTTGGTTTAATCTATTCGTATCTTTATTTTTGTTTACATCGCTTATATGGTCATCTGAGGTCAAATCGATAGTTAATTAGATGGCGTCTGGACTAAAATACACAGGAAACGAACCTATATATTATCTACCCCATGCTCTGTAAACTGTTTATTTTAGACTTTTGATAGTTTGGATAAATGTTTTACATTGTTATAAACCAAATATGAGAATTTGAGTCAAATCGGTTACAATGAATTTGACAGCTAGTGCCCCTTTAAAATAAACATTCTCGGTATAAATCGGTGCACATATCTTTTTTATAGTTAAACTAGACAGTATCAATATGTAGCCTGTAGTTCAGTGGTTGTCCTTGGTTCGTGTTTGTCATATTTGTTTTTTTGTAAACTGTTTTATTATATTAAATCAGGCCGTTTACTTTTTCAATTGAATTGTTTCAGATTTTTCATGCAAGGGGCTCTTATACCCCACTATACGTCATGGGTTTATCATTGTTGAATACCGTACGGTTGTCTATGATAATTATTGCTTACCTCCACTTCATTTGAATGTTGGTGGATAGTTGTCTCGTTGGCAATCATACCACATCGCCTTATTTTCATATTATAGGTTTATGCCATTTTGATGGTACTAATGGTATGTGATAATTGAAAAATTACTGAAATTTAAATTAAATATTGGACTTCTTCTTCAAAATAGAACAAAAGCTATCACTTACTTTTACACATATACGTTTTGCATCCGTTCTCGCCGAACAACCCACATTCCCAAGTAGTGTTTCTTTGCGATTAATTAACGCTTGAAGAGAGTTGTCTCATTTGGCAATCATACCACATCTTCTAATTTTTATATTTACATTTTTCATGTTTTTTTTAATTCTTATGAACTTTTCGTTACAAATAAGATAATTATTTCATGCATGTACTTTATCATGGTTCTAAGAAAGATGAATATCATGAATTAATGCAAAAATAAATAAAAAAAAAATAAAAAAATTTGCAATCTAGATAAATGAATGACTAATTAAAAGTGCAATTCCTGTGTTTGATTTGATCAGTAACTCTAAGATAACAAATAAAATCACATAAAACAGACCTCAAAATATGCAAGCGATTGACATAATATTATCTCATATCTAAATGATATATGAATTACCCTTGTGTTGTGAAAAATGTACATACACCGGACTCAAAGTGAAGATCGCACTAAGAAAAATACCGATGAAATAATATTTACATGAAATCAAAGTTAGAAATGTTGATATAAATCTATTAATAACAAATCATCAAAGAATAACGAAGAATGTAAACAACTATTATTTTATTGATTTATTGATAATAACTGGACAAATAAATGCCTCGTCGTATAGATCTGTAAAGAGTTGTTTGATTTCCTTACCATGTTAACTCTTATCATATACATCATGTAAATGTATAATTATTGCATTTTAATACATCCTGATCGAGGCTCACGTGATCAAAAGCATTTATGATATCTAGATATGAAAAAACAATGCAAGGGTATGTCATATTAAGATTCACATATGTATTTATTATTAGTATTTGATTGTAGATCTTTTGTCTCTATATATAATATCTATGTTGCACGTTTTACAGAACCAAACGTTTACCAGATGAGAGAGATGTACAATATCAACTTTCACTTAATTCTCTGTTGAACTGATAACAAAAGAATTTAAAAGAAAAATAAGAAATTAAAAGGAAATTGACTCTTTATATTTTACTTTCAGAAGTCTATTAACAAAACATAAAATGAATTGAGCAATAGTTTAAGTCTAAACAATTCTCTTCTCTTATTACACACGATTTTAATTTAAAAAGCAAATGTTATAACGTGAGTCTCCAAGGTGTGTGTATTTTTCAAAGTGCTTATTTCTCATTAGAGAAACTGTGTTCTGTGTTGTCGGTCGTCATATAATTTTTAAATTCACATACTTAACAAAGATTCATTATAATATTTAGTATACAAAATGAATACAATGATAATTCCATAAGTCTGTGAAGTGGTTACAAATATTATGTCATTGTCAATTCCCTATAGGGATCATCTGATAACTTGGTTCGCAATTGCAACATTTTTAAATTTTATTTAGACAGGCTTTAAGATACACAAATTTACGGAAAATTAATTATGTTACACACAGGTATAAAAGCGCTTTAACAGATAAAGTAATTGTGTATCATTTGTTAAGCTGTATATTTGATTATGAATTACATTACCAAACTATACAGCAGTGACATTATTTATAAGGCAATTCTTTTAAACTTCCACAAATTTTATAATTTACCACTATAATACTGATTTGGCTTAAGTCTAGATTGTGTTCTTATGTTTAACGTTATATGTTTCATACTGCTTTGTCTGACTTAAATCTTATCACAAGAATGTATAGTTTATGTCACTAGGAGTCACAGAATTAATTGAATTTGCCACTATTTTATTTCTAATTATTTGCATTCATTGCATGTAACAAATAGAAAATGTAGTTTTAAATTCCAACTTGTTGAAATCTCTTACACACAAAACACTCTTTTATCAGATTTTTCTTGCCCAAAGTGAAGCCAAAACTGAGTTCAAAATCTAAACGAAATTACTTATTATATTTTACCTCATGGTTCTTTCCAAAGTCAGCTAAAAATCTAAACAATAGAAATAACTAGTTACCACGTTTTTCTTTACAAAAGCAAGACTGAAAATGAGTTGAAAAAATCTTTACCAATATAAATAAAAGGCGAATACTCTGTAAAATTCGTTTGTACGCATACAGGTAAACTCTTTAGCTGATATTAAAAATACGAAAGATTTATCTAAGCAATAGAAGGATGTGTTGTAACTATTATCAAATTGTAGAATGTAACCTGCCGTGTAAAGCCCAATGAACCACGTAATTACTACTGAAAGGTCATAGTTACCAAAACTTAATGCTGCACAGAAGAATATCCTCTAATCAGAGGTTAATTGATAATTCCTAATGATGATTCAATTGTGTTTCTGTTTCAGAAGGAGGAATCTAACAGGATCTTTACATTTGGAGTGTTATGTCTGTAGAAAATGAGATGTGACGAAGCCTTTTCTATAGTTTTTCTGCTGTTATTACTTCAGAGTTTAGTTCATTCAGGTACGTTTTTGCACATCATTATTTAAAGACAATTAGGTAATTAGATGTATCGAAACTAACAAATTACTTTGCGCCGTTTTGCATGTTATTCTTTCGTCATTTGGTATTTGCAAGTATTTTGAATTTCATCGTAGGCTTTTTATATTATAGCGAACATAGTTTCAGTTTATTGAATAATTCTTCAAAAACATTATGCAGAGTGTTTTAAAATAAATTTCATTAGAGTTTCAATTGATGCATGAGCTAGATTTGTCACCAACTGTGATAGCGTGTTTGTCACTTTTAAGGGGCGGTGTCGTTGATTTATATAACCTACTTGGTGCGGCAAAGACTTGGAAATGCAAATTTTCTGCCTCTCTCGTCAACACGCCCAATTTAGGAGTCAGGTCAGACTGATCGGTTCGGAGTCAGAATAATAAATACAATATTTATAATCTGTCCATGTAAATGTCTGGATGACATGTCTTCATGTTGATAGTTAACTTGACTCCGAACTAGCACGTAACATATACAGCCCAGTGTATCGGTCAAGTAGAAAGCAGGACATAGTTCCTTTTATCCATAATACCTGAAATTCTTACAATTGTTCTTTTCTTGTTATTCTAAGTATTCAAAATCAAACTTGAGATTTTTACACAATAAAATTCGTAGAACAAACATGTATCATGTTGGTCTCTTGTGGACAGTTGTCTCATTGGCAATCATACACATCTTCTTTTTTATATGTATAATGTTTATAATACAAAATAGAAAAACGAAAAAAGAAAAAATGTTCCGACAGCCCATATAAAAAACTAAGCTCTTTTAAAAATGTTTAACACAAAAACAGATACATTACATTTAAATTCTTAATAAAAAAATCCCTCAAATTACTCTAACCCCCATTAACCTCCCACATCTAGCAACTCTAGTAATTTGAGACCGCTTTTAATTAACTGACCTAGGCCGAGGGCTGATGACAGACACAGACTATGGGAATAATATAAAGGAAAACACGGTGACCGAATATACTAATCGTTTAATCAAAAGAGATACATAAACGCATTGACAAAAGACAAAAGACAGCAAGATAAACAATAACGATGCTACTTTCGTGCTTAAAAAGTTATCATTGTATTTTTTTTCTAAATTATCATCTAGTGTTTATTAATTCCATATTTAGTTTTTGTTCTGGATATGTTCTTATTGTTACATATAACAAACAAATGATAAAAAAAACCAACATAATTCTGAAACAATTGACAAGAACATTGATTTGCCATCTATTGTGTAAGAAGTAGTGAACGTGCTAAATTATTCGTATAGATATAGTTATCCATTCAAAATATAAACAAATAGAACTTTCACAAAATTGGTTAACAATTATTGTATTTTCATATTCAGTAATCCAAGGACAAAATTTGACAGATGAACAAAGATTATTCATGACAGATGAACAACGATTATTATCTGTTTTGATGAAACATTACAGCAGCGAGACCAGACCTGTATTCAATGCGTCACATCCGGTTGTGGTGCGATTGGGAATAACATTAACTCAGCTGTTTGATGTTGTAAGTAGAGATCATCAGATATTAAGAAGGTCAGATATACAGGTCATCCTTAAACAAAAAACCAAACAAACTGCTGAACAATAATACATTTATAATAATGAGTTAATTGATGGGTAAGAATCCAGAACATATTAAAAAGTAAATCACAAAAAATACTGATCTCCGTGGAATATTGAAAAAGATAATTCCAATGACAAAATCAAAAGCTCAAATGAATGGACAACAACTGTCATATTCCTGACTTGGTACAGATATTTTCTTTTGTAAAAAATGGTGGAATAAACCTGGTTTTAAAGCTAGCTAAACCTCTCACTTGTGTCTTTTTTCTAATCCTGAATAACTTCGAAAAGGCCAAAATGCGATTGCAAGTAACAACCTAACACCAAAAAAATAAATGATGTTTGACCCTAATCTTGATTACTTTTTTTTACATTGACCTTTTGAATGGTATACATAGTCACGTGGCATTTTACTTATTGTTTAAAATTTATTTGCATATATAATTATTTATTTCATATCAAAGTAAAATCCTTATTTCACAAAATTTGTAGATATACATATATATGTTCATACATCTATTTTCAGGATGAAAGAAATCAAGTATTAGTTCTGAACATATGGCTAGATCAGGTATGTACATCTTGGTACAAAAAGTAAGATATATCCTTCTGAACAGCATTGATAACCAACTAAAACGTCACGAAATACAATATAGACATAAGAGTCTCATTCCGGCGACAGCGAAAGTGTGTTAAAGATAATAACACAAGACAGAGGAATTATAAATCTGACTTCAGATGTAAAAACAAAAACAGACAACACAACTTTAAAAACTTATTTCGGGTAATAAATTAACCGTACAATAAAATATAAGAAAAACAACTGCAGAGGCTGAAATAAAACTGAACGGGAATCCGTGATGATTATTGTTCCATTTGATAACTGTAGCGGTTTTTGATGAAAATCATAAAGTGTCACTTATAAAAAATAATATAGGAATATTCCGCGATTCAGGAGTGTTATAAACTTTTGTTATATTCTATTTAGAGTCACTCTTTATATTACTACACGCAAACTTCATCAGGCGCCTGTAATTATCCAGGTGAAATCAGCTTGTGATGAAACTTTTGCAACTTATCTAATAATTTGTTCAAAGAGATCTTTAAAATGTGCTGTGTTTATTGTATTGCTTTTGTTGTTTTGCCTTCTTAAGATTTATTCCTTTGATTAATGATCAAACTGCTTATATATATATATACATCTTGGTGCTGCTTCCTCTAGCAACGGTCAAGTATAAGAAAGAAACAAAGCCAATATTTATTTATATATACTAAGTATTTGCTTTTTCTAATTTATATAACTGTCAATTGTTCATTCAAGCCACAGACCTAGATCTAACGAATAAACAACAAATACTAAGGGGGCACACCTGCTGTAGTTTAATTTTTTAAACGTCAAAATAACTTGTTCTAGGGTGCATCGCTTGCCTCCGTCGGTTGCACAATATTTAATCTTACATCTTACATCGAACAAATATTATTTAAAAATTGACTTTATTCGATAAAAAATATTTTCGTTCTTGTTAACTTTTTCATTACATGATATTAAAATGAACTGTTGATAACATTGATAACATTGATGATTGATGTACCTTTACATATGATAGGAATGGAAAGATGAAAAGCTACTTTGGGATCCAGCTGATTATAACGGGTTAGAGTTGCTCCGAATACCTTGTACGAAACTATGGAGACCTGATATCATACTCTATAACAGGTACCAGTTGTTCGTTTTTTTTCTGATCCACGTGGTTAATTAATTAAAAAAAAACAAGCTAACATCTGCTGCAGAATGTCGATGAAAAGTGCACGACTTGTAATTGAGTACAGCCACTTTATCTGTATCATAAACTTCCAAAAAGCGATGAGGACTAAGTAAAGAATAACAAAGTGATGCCAGGTAGTATTTGCCTGTATGCATCAAATCTTCTTCATGATAAAGTCCCATCTATGAAAACATTAAAGTTTGAAGCGAATGAGCTTCATAATGTTAATAAAAAAAAAAATTCTGACAGAAATATTTCTTACACCGAACAATATGGAATGGAAATTTTAACATTCAAATTTAGTCTATTTTTTGAGTATTTAGAGACAAGAAACCTGCCGGACCAAGTCTAAATTGACATTTCATGAGTTTTCTCTATGAACTGCGTTTTAACGTCCCACGTCCGCATCAAGTCTTAATTGTAAAGGTTTTTGCCGTCTAGAGTTCTAATATTATTTCACTGCTATTTTAAAGAAGGTTTTAGTGTGTTTTGTGGTCGGTCTTTCTGCGTGACATAAGAACAATAATGTTTGGTCCGCGGATGATTTCCACATCAGGAATAAGTAGCAAATAAAAGTCTTAGAATTATTTTTTTTCTTATCCTCTTCAATTTTCTCAATTTTTGTTGTTTTTGCATCTTAGTTTCCACCTGGCTAAGTAACTGCAGTCTGAAGTAAATTTTAATTAAACCTTTTTATCTTTCAGTGCCAATGACTACACAAACAAATATATGGAATCATTAGCAATGGTCGGACATGATGGAAACGTTTTTTGGCCTCCTATAGTCAAATTTCGTAGTACTTGCCAAATGGATATAACATATTTTCCATTTGATGACCAAATATGCAAGTTAAAAATGGGTTCTTGGTTGTATGATGGATTCCAGGTTGATGTTACAAATAGATCTGTGGACATAGATTTGTCTAACTATGTAGAAAATGGGGAATGGAAGCTTATTGACACAAAAGCTATTCGAAACGTAGTTGTCTATCCTTGTTGTCCGACACCGTTCCCCGATGTTACTTTTCATATTCATATTCGTCGCAGGACCACATACTATATGTACAATGTGATTATTCCGTCAGCCATGTTAGCGTCCTTGACATTACTTGGATTTTGGCTGCGTCCAGATAGTGGAGAGAAGATAACTCTAGGGTTAACCGTATTGCTCTCACTCTCAGTGTTTATGTTACTAATAGCTGAGAATACTCCAGCCACATCATTTTATGTCCCATTACTTGGTAGGTATTTTCAAATACATAGTAATAAGTCTTTCTTATTTAAAAGTGCATGGTACATTCAGAGTATAGATTGATTGATTAATTATTACTTAAGTGTCTGTCATCTTTAAAAGTGCATGTTACATTCAGAGTATAGATTAATTGATTGTTCGCGTCTGCCATCTTTAAAAGTGCACGGTACATTCAGAGTATATCTTGATTGGTTGCTGCTCAACGTCTAGTGACAAATATTGCATAGCATAAACGATAATATAAGATTAGTTATTATCTATTACTGTATACATCACTACTATATACTAGACACTCAGTGTCAACACATTAGTAATCAGCAAGTCATAAGTGTGATGATATTTGAACAACCGTTTTAAGTATGAGCCAACAAGAGGTGGAGAACCGTATTTAGTTGTCTAAACCATAAAATGTGTTTGCTTTAAAACAATAAACATATTAAACTATGTCATACATTTGTAGTGTACCACTAATATAAAGTTGAGTACCTAAACATATTTATGCTAAGGATTAATCGTCAACAAAAAAAGGCAAAAGTGTATAAACTTCTACGGGCGATTCAAATATTGCGTGTGGTATAGAAAATGCGTTAGCGTTTGACGTTCGTATGTTGTCCTTGACAATTATTTTTAGTCAAGTTGTGTCGTAGATACCACATAAAAAAAATAAACATTTAAGAAAAAAATGTTGCTCTAAATATTGTTTTATTGACATGTCTAAACAGTACGATATAATGACATTTCTTTTTTTATTTCTAGGAATTTATCTGATCACAGCCATGTCCTTTACTTCTTGTTCTATAATATTTTCCGTCCTTGTATCAAATATTTATATGAAGGGAATGCACGATCCAGTGCCGCTTCCATATTGTTTTAAAAGGGTTGTGACATTTCTATCAAAAGCAATGTGCATGACACTATATCATATACCATATCAGCCAAAACCGTCGCAGACTCATTTAGTTGAAACTGTTTATACAGGAAATGGAAGTTTCCGAAAATTGCCGATGGTTAACGGAACTACCCGAGTTTGTGATAGCATACTTTTCGTTAAAGGTGAAAACGAAGTAAATAACTCAAATCAGCCAAATCCATATAACACTTCACAGGAAAATACTGAGAAATTTCAAGAATTAGTATTACAAACATTACAAAACCTCATAGATAGAGAGGAAGAAAAAGATCGAGAAACAAATCTTCGGAATCAATGGCAAGAAGCAGGGACAGTTCTCGACAGATTCATGTTTTGGTTGTTTTTCACTGGCACACTGACTGGTACTTTATATCTCCTTATTTTCTTGCCCATGAGAAAGGAGGTTCATTTATGAGTATTGCTAGCATGATGCTTACTAAAACGTCGCAGACAATCTAAGAGACAAGCATATTGTTTGTGTCTTTTAACATGGAAATATATGTTGATGAACGATTTGATACTGCCTGTGTGTTAGAAGCGAAGCAACAAGCATGTTATGGAATGCTGCTTATAGCGTAAAAGCATTGCGCAAATGCATCATACATATAATTAAATATAAAATAAACAAAAAATGGCAAATGTGTTGGCAATAATTGTCTTATTGTATTTGATATCAAAAGACATGTCCTTTTTTGTTTTTGTGGTTCTCATCTGTCTTGCTTTTAACACGATTTATGATGTCATCGTAAATAATTTAATTAAAAGCACGTTCTTCACGCGAAACACTTTTTTCAATGGCTGAATAAAATAGAGTAAGAAATCTACTAGGGAGCACAATAGTCGATATAAGAAATTATACTGCACTCGTTCTATTTGAGCAGTCAAAATGCGTTGACCGTATATTTCTATGTCATATACAGTCACTGACCTGATATCACTTTTCCTCATGAATATTTAAATAGAAATTGTCGAAATTATGTTTAATTATTCATACGACCTCTTCAACCTGTTCTTGTTTTCAATGTAAACAACGATGCGTTAAACGACTCAAACTTGTTTCTTTTGCAATTTTCGGGAAAACATAATTCACTTTTTAATATTTTTTTGTTTGCAACCTATAAATCATTATGTTTTATGTTTATTGTTGATATTTTAGTCTGCAACGAATTCGTTCACCAATGATTGCGGTAATGATGTACATTTCATCGTGTTTTATATTTCTCCGTCTGTGTGATATGAGGCCTTTTTAAAGGGGGATTTTTCCCAATATTTAAATAAAAAAATAACATTAACACAATAAACAACAATTGAAAATGTTTTTTTTTAGATTGCAGTATAAAGACAATAATAGAGCATTGACTTGACATATCAACGATATAAGGATTCGGCCAGAAACGGGGAAAATGCTCGGCACAGCCTCGCGTTTCCCCGTTTCTAAGCCTCATCCTTATAGCGTTGATATGTCAAGTCAATGCACTATTATTGTCTATGTAATAAGACAATAGTAATTGCGCTGTAGTGTTTGGTTTTGTTTACCATGCACCTGTGGTTTTCAAAGTAAAATCAGCGCTCCAGAGATTATTCAAGTTATTATTCTGCACACGAAAAAGATAACTAAATACAAGCGGGATATTTTACCAAAGGAAAATCAAGTTAATGCAAAGTACACTGCACTAGACGTATGCTTAATACAAAGTAATTACACTGTACAAGAACATTGAAGAATTAGATAAAGTAAAATACAAAATAATTACATTGCATACGGGAAAGAGAAAGTTTAAACATAGTAATAAATATGCTCGGGAATGAGATGAAGTAAAACACAAAGTAACAACATTGCAGCAAGGAAAGAGAAGAAAGTAAATACAAAGTAATAACACTGTACGAGAATGAAATATAGTAAAATAGAAAGTAATGTCATTACATCAGAGAAAGAGAAAGTGGGAACATGGTAATTCCACTGTTCGGTAATGAGATAAAGTAAAACACAAAGTAACGCCATTGCATAAGAGAAATAGAAAGTTAAAAACGAGGTAATCACACTACAATATGAAGTAAAACACTGTTTGAGAAGTAGATAAAGTAATTTAAAGTTATAATACTGTACCACAGGCATATCAAGTGAATAAAAAGAACAACAAAGGTGATATATCAAGTACCGTATCTCTGCAAAAGTACAAGTAAGAACAACGAAAATCGAACTTAACCTGTCTTCAATTGCCTAATATTTCATTGATATTTCTATTAATTTGAAAAAAAGCGGTTCCTCTCTATTCATTATCTAGAAACAAACAAAAATGTATTCGTCCTACGATCAAATAACATATCCCTGAAACGGAAAAGTAAGAAAAGACGAAAATCAAACTTAATTAAACCAGAATATATTGGTCCATATCATTACATTAAAAACATTTCAATTAAGGTCAAAAGCCAGGTACCTTTTCTGAGTATTAAATTATAATCCTGGTTCATTTGATAACTATTTACATCACTGGGTCGATGCCACTGTTGGTGGACGTGTCGTCCCCGAAGGTATTATCTATCACCAGCCCAGTAGTCAGCACTTCAGTGTTGACATGTATATCAATTATATGGAAAATTTTATAAATTTCTTGTTAAAAAATTCTGGATTTTTCGAGAAACTAAGGATTTTCTTATCCCAGGAATAGACTACCTTAGCCGTATTTGGCACACACAACTTTTGGAATTTTTGGTCCTCAATGCCCCTGAACTGTTTAATTGTGTAACTTTCTAACTATTTTGATCTGAACGTCACTGATGAGTCTTATACGAAACGCGTGTCTGGCGTATTAAATTACAATCCTGGTATATTTGATAACTATTATCATATGTAAACTTATCACATTTTGATTTTTATCTACAAAAAGAACAACAATTTTCGGACGGCACCAAGTGAAAACAATGAAGATTGAACTGAACTTATTATGACGGTACGAAAGTTTTCCTTAAAATGTCAATTAACTCTAAAAATCAGTTCTCTGTTTATCATCTGTTAATATACTTTTTCTCTCCAAAAAGCATACTCTATCTCTTGATTGTTAAAATTTAATAAGATATAATCGATACTAACCTGTATTTTGTTTCCCAATACATTTTATTAAAATTTCGATTCATTAAAAAAAAATGACATTATCTATTTATTCTAACTTTTGAACCAAAAGCATGACGGACGGACACGATGATTCTTTATACCATTGACTCGATCAGATACCCCGGATTCGAGCGGGAGTTTACAAGTTCTGCTCACAAGGTAAGAATTAATAGAAAGAAAAAGGCAAAGTTTATACAAGAGGTTACACTGCACCAGTGGTATGGCAGATTCAAAGTACAAATGTAATTACATTGAACAAAAATTCGACGAAGTAAAAGATAAAGAAATGACACCAAATCAGAGAAATATAAAGTGAATTCAAGGTAAAAACACTACACAATATGCAGACAAAGTATATCTTCAGAATATAATTGAAGAATACAAATAAAATTACACTACACAAGTGATAGAAAGTTAATACAAGAAATAAACTGCTTGAGAGTTAATGCAAATTACAAATTACCTAAACCGCACCAAATAAAACTTAAATTGATACAGAGTAATTTCCGACGTTCTCCCGTACTTGAGGCGAGCACTTTACCACCCGATTACTGGAGTTGTTCACTAGAGGTGAATATATGTAATAAAACAAAGTAATTACACAGCACCAGTGGTAGATTAAGAAAATACAAAGTAATTAAAAAAGTGGTAAAGATAATACAAAGTATAAACACTACACCAGAAGCTTTTACAGTCAATGCAAACAAAACTGCAGCAGCGGAATGTGATAAATATAAATTAATTATATGATACACTGCACCAAAAAAAATAGTGAATATATAGAAATTAGTTTGACACCGCACAAGAGATGGATAAATTTAATACGAAATTAAAAAAATGCATCAGAAGTAGATACAGTTAGTAAGAAGTAGAAAAAAAAAAACGGTACCAGAATGAAAGTAAACTTAAAGTAATGACACTTCACAAAATGTAAAGTAATCCGAAGTAATTATACTGCACTAGATGTCAATAAAGTACATTAATACAAAAGACTTAGTAATTACACTGTACAGATAAAGATACAATTGAAAGGAACAGATTACAATGTACTAAAGAAAGATAAAATTAACAAAAAGTTATTATAATGCATTAGACAAATACATGTATAAGGTAATAAAATGTAATTACAAATTGCAAAATAGAAAACTGTCCATGGTTAATTATCTCCAAAGCATTAAATGAAAAAGAAGATACGTAACATCTTACAGTGTACGTGGTGTTGCTAGAAACCTTTTTACAAAATATGATAAAGCAATGAGGAAACTTTCAATTACAGACGATAAAATATAAATGAGTGACCACTATACACATAGACCAGAATACAAAATAGGTTATACCACGCACTCTTTCCAAGCTCAGGTATTTTTTAAGTATGAACGAGAAATTTTGTCATGGTGTTGTCTGTTTAACACATTTTAAGGTTATGGTTGCTACGATTTACAAGAAAATCACAATAAAGAATGACACCAATATATACATGGATAAAAAGTAGAAAGGACAAACATTCGATAACCAAATATGACCAATGATAGGCACTTCACTGACTTGACTATATCAATACACAGATCAGACAGAATATTTCTAGGTTTATCATGTCATCTTTACACATTAATCTCATTCTGAAAAATGAGTGACATACGATTGAAAATGAAATTTTCGAAAAAGAGATTTCTTCAATTTCAAGAAGACGAAATTTTCATAACGGATTTCTTTTAATTTTTCTTTTTACACACTCAGCACTCTTTGTTAAATTATTTTTTCTATGACAGAAACATATCTTGCAGCAAATGTTGTGCAAAAAGGTGGCCTTGAAAGATGAAACAGAGTGATTCTACATTAAACTGCAAACTAAACACAACTAGACAACAACTTTTGGAAAGTTATCATAATAGTGGTTTTATTACAATATACGGTCACAAATCACTGAGGTATAGTATATAGGGTCTTGTGGTTTGGCGTTTGACCTTAAGGATGTACTTAGGTGAGGTTAGGTGAAAATTAATAAATTAAGAATTTAAAATTGATACTATAAGCTGGTAGAGCATCATTTAAGGATAAAAATAAGCAAAAAATATTGATAGGTCACGGACCTCCTTTTCAAGATATTTGAGATTTTAAATATGGCGGGAAAAGGCAGACTCGGACTTTTACCTTATATTTGCATTGTTATTATTGGATCTCAAAACAAAAGAAAGAAAATCAAGAATCTTCTAAAATTTTGATAAATGACCTTTCATGAGCTATTAAGTCTTATGTGAAAAAATAAATGGGTGTTATGGGGTAAAATATTTTACATTGTATTGTATTGAAAAACACCAAGGAGTCCGAACATTTGACACAGATTCCAAAACCTCACCTAAGTACATCCTTAATTTACACTATATTAATATAACTTTTCAATATCTTGCAGGTTTAAAAATAGAACCATATCTTTTCAATTTCAACATCAGATATATTGATGATGTCCTATCAATCAATCTAACCTTCACTTTTTTGAGTGGTTGAATCTCACCTATTCCAGCGAACTTGAGATAAAGGATATTACCGAAACTAAAGGGATGCTTGCTGACACAGATATACACATGGAATTAATTCATTTTTTTCTATTGTCAACTTCTCATCTTTCAGCAAAATAACCCTCTGCCACATCGTATGACCTATAAATATTTCAATCAATTTGTTTCGCTCATGCTTGTGTACACAAACATACTTAATACTTCTGCTCAAAAACTGCAGAAAACAAATGAAATACTCAATCTAAGTTCTACTGTCACATCATGAAATGGTTGCCCTATGCAATATTTCTGTGTCTGAACTCTCTTGTGTCATTAATTCGAGGTTTTCGATTTCATGATTCTATAAAAAAAAAAATCTTAAAATTTCCTGTACCATGTCAGGAATATGGCAGCTTTTATCTAATAGTTCGTTTATATGTATGTTGCATTGCCTTTTTTTTGCACTTCAGTGTTCTGTTGTTTCTTAAAGTTGATGTGTTACTCGCGGTTTTAGTTTGTGACCCGGATTTGTTTTCTCTCAATCAGTTAATGACTTTTGTATACTACTGTTGCCTTTATCTGCTATGTTAAATTACCAAGTTTTAGATACCAGAATAATCCTCTGTAGCTAAATCAAAGGTTGAGTTCTTTCTATTGCCCTGAACTGTTGACTGAATGATGAATTCACAAGGCAGGTGTTAAATGTATAGAAGGGTACACCTACAGTGTTAACAAACAATGTCTGACTCCTTCGGAAGTTCACGTTTTTTTACAGTAATTTGTGTCTTCTAAGTTGATTAATGAGTTTTGAACATCGGTTTAACTACTGATGCTTTTAATCTAGTAAGTCATTAAAATTATAAATCAAAATCAGAATACATAAAGTTTTTAATGACAATTTATTTGTAAATGTAAATGTACAAATATAAAAATATTTTTAAAATATTTTTATGGGATGAAAATGTCTCTAGTTATTCATTCAAAGAAAAGTAACTCTAGTATGATGGTAATAATTTAACGATATAGACATACTAGAAAAACAATCACATAGAAACAAAACTGTTATGCCATACATCATCATGTCACATACACATAAGTTGTATAGAGAGGAAAATCATTATCCCAGCTGTGTTCTTATGTTTCTAAAATCTCCTAATAAGACACATATATCTGAGGCATACATGATTGATAAATTATTTAAAGAAAATGTATGATTATCACATTATTTCAATTACATTTGTATTACTCATTTGGGTATGGATGATTCCATGACAGTGATGTATAAACAGTGAAATTACATACCAGTAGACATGTATGCACAAGCAGAAGCAAAATGATAGGCACTAATTTATCATGGAAATCATGGAAAATCAAATGGACAACTAGATAAAGGTTATCCAACAAGTGCAACATGTGCAAGTACCAAGAGGTTGGGGCAGTCAGATCAAATTACTTGAATCAAAGAGTACAACATCATAGCTAAACAAAATTAAAGGGTACATCTTTGGGAATTTGATGCTTCCAAAACCAAAAGACTATATTTTGTTCACGACTATAGGCCAAGACATCCTTTCAAATGACTTGCTGTGCATTAAGTCAACAAAAATATTGTGTATAAAACATCTTATAAATTTCACTTAAGTTTGGTTTAACTAAATTTAAACCTACAAGATTATATTGACATAATATAGGTTTTTGCCACAAAATTAATGTGTTTCAAGATCTAACATATCTATTGCACAATACTGTGCAATTGAATATTTCTTATTGAAACTTTTGAAAAATGTTGAAAAAAAAAAATCCCTTAAAAAAATGGTAAACTGAGATCCCCCCAATTTATTGAACCCCCCCTTTGAGCAATAACCCTTAAACTCAATCCCATGATTAACTTTGTAATATTGAACCTTGTAGTACGATTTCAGAGAGATCCATACACTTAAACAGAAGTTATTGTCTCATGATTGTTTGGAAACTAGAAACATGCTCCTTTTTGGCCCGTTTTTTGGCCCTTAAATCCTACATATTTTGGGCAATTAACCCAAAACTTAATCCCAGCCTCCCCTTTGTTATTTGGTACATTGTGGTACAATTTCAGAGGGATCCATGCAATTACACACAAGGTATTGTCTGGAAACTAGAAAAACGCTTGTTTTGGCCCCTTTTTGGCCCTTAATTCCCAAACTTTGGCCCAATAACCCCTTAAATGAATCCAAACCTTCTACTTGTGATTTTAAACATTGCAGTATACTTTCAGAGCAATTAAAAAATACTGGTAAACAAGTTATTATCCTGAAACTAGAAAAATGCTTGTTTTAGCCTCTTTTGGGCCCCTAATTCCTAAACGGTTCGGACCATCATCCCCAAAATAAATCCCAACTTTCCTTTTGTGGTATTGAACCTTCTGAAAAAATTTCATTAAGATCTATACACTTAAACTAAAGTTATTATCCGGAAACCAAAGTGTCTTCAGACGACGACGATGCAGACGAGGCTGACGACGCAATCATACCATTATACGAACCCAAAATTTTTTTGGGGTCGTATAAAAAGGTTAAAAATATCTGACTGTAAAGCTAACGTATACATGATATAAGAATGATAAGAGAATAAAAATACAAAATATAAAAACAATAGACGACAAAAAAAACAAATGTCAATGTCACTTTCCAGCAGTATAGAATGCATGTATATTCGAGGTTGAAAATAACAATTAAATCAGATTTCAATGCTATCATTCAGATTCAACAGGTCAATGATTTTAATAGTCTCTTAGTGAATTACCGCTTTTATAACTTAATTTTAACAATGATATGAAATCGTTAATGATTCCTCATCTACATCTTTATCCCCCTTGTGGATCCTTAGAAAAGTTGCGTATAAGGTGTAATAAGACTTCTCTTTGAGCTTGGTTTCCTATGAATCTGGTTAGAGCCTCAATTCCAGTGCCTCCTACTAGTTCCTGTACTTTCTGAACAAGTTTTGCTTTTTCACTATCAGATAAACTATATAACACTTTTAACAGTGAATCATAATCATCAGACTGCCAGTAACCCAACACTGATCCTAAAAGCAGGTAAATATCATTGTTTAAATCTATATGTACTAGTACTATGCATGGTCTTTTCAATATTATTTGTTTATTCAACAAATTTATTTTGTGCAAAATAATATAAGAAGTGATTAACAAATTTATTGTGTAATGCAATTTCTAAAGTATTGTTTATTTATATACACATGTAAGTATATCTCCTTACAAACATTTACTACTAACATGACTAAGTTTATTAAGTTTATACCATCAGCAATATGTAAAATATAAACCTAATACCATTTAATTTGATGTGTTATGATCGAAAACACAGGTTTAGCAATATACCTGAAGAAAAAAAATATCTTTTTATTTTCTTGAGATGTTGTAATTGTGATAATTTCTGTGTTTTGTGTGATACATTTGTGTATATTATTTTGTAGTGTACCATTTCAATGGCAACTACGTAAAGAATGATTTTATTATATAACATGTAACTAGTCAAGTAAATTGTATAGTATATATTTACATGTACCATTCTAAAATAAGTACCTACCTGCAATACCACCAACCAAAGCCCCAGGAGGTCCACCTACACAACCCCCTATAGCAGTGCCACATGCACCATATGCTACCTGTTTGAAAATTCCTACAATATAAAACAATGATATGGAAATACTCGAAAGATTTCAGAAAACTGAAGCATCAATGTTGTCTATAAAAGATTAATAAAAACAATAAAAGGAATCTTTTCCCATATATATACTGCATTACATTAAATAAATCACAAATAAGTAAATAGTCAACTAGATTAGTCTCTATGTAGGTAAAGTATAACATCTGATCAAATTATTCAAGGACTTATATATTTATACAATTACATATGTAGCTACTGTACAGCATACACAAACAGAAATTTAAAAATAATGACAAAGATTAAATCAAAGTGCTTGTAAGCACAAAAGGGTAAAGATTGCCTTAGTTTATCAATGGGAGTTAAAATTTAATATTGCATTGTCAATCATTTGTCAATAAATCCTTAGTTGTAGTTGATTGAACTAAAATTCTCGACAATTGGTGATAACTTCAAATTTAAAGATAACTTTTTAAAACAACGACATCATCTATATTTTTAGAACAGATATAGATTTCTTCACTTTACAAAAGTTATGTATTTTTCTTAACAGGTGTAGTGTCGTTTTGTGACTTGAATATCTGCTCATATATGAAATTGATAAATTTCAGGAAATGTTCATGAATAGGATGTGTAGAATGTTATGATCAATGCACTATATTTTTTTCGTATAAAAAAGGAAATGGTAAGCCTTCAAAGATTTAAATATCAAGTCAGTAACATAAGGTTTTGATTGCATTTCATGCAATCTTTACCCACAAATTTTATTTTGAGAGAAACTACTTCATTGTGAGACTAAAACATCCTAAGTGTACCAGCATGGCTTTTTAGAATATTCTGTTAAAAGAAAAGAGATCTTTTTTATGTTATATTTCTTTTAACATGTTTAATATGTCTGATAATCATGTGTTTTTTTTACAAGTATATTCTCATAGAATCCATTTACTTTTTACCTTTTGCACTTGCCCTTAAATCAGGATTTGTGGCAAGTATTTCCATTAACTGATTATAATATGGTATAAACGCCATTCCAATGAAAGATGCCATACTGATGACAAAATTTTTGATTTCCTCTGTATAAAATTGAGAAGTTTATTTATTTGAAATCATCTGGAGCCACACTGAAAATATAAAAATCAATATATCATGTTGAATATAAATGGAATTAAGCAAGGCTAGGAGTTAATTTCAAGACTTAATCAAATTTCAATACCAATTAAACTAACAAAATAAAAATAATAAAATTAATATATGATCTTAATGATTTCTGCATTGTATTGGATGTATAAATAATCAAAGATGAATTAAATCATACCTTTTAAAATGTTATATCCAATTTATTTTAGGTATTGTATTAATCTAGCAGTTGAAATAAATAGAATACAATATATATACCCCTACATGTTATAAACTTGATTTGTCTTCAAATAAGGTTATATGGATTGAGTGATTGTTGGTTGCTTAACATCCAGTGGCAAATATTTCATGCATGTTTAGGATGATAAGGTTATGGAATGAACCAGGTTTGATCTATGATTATTAGTAAATTTATTTTAGAAAGTTAAAATGCTAAATTTCGACAGGATTATCTTTCTTGTCATGCTTGTACATGATGTAGGGTTTTTGTTTTCTTATGATATCTTAGTGGCATATCCAACATGTTGAATTGATGGGCAAGGGTCTTTCTATGTCATAAATGTATATATACATAAAATTGAGAATGGAAATGGGGAATGTGTCAAAGAGACAACAACCCGCCCAAATAAAAAACAACAGCAGAGGGTCACCAACAGGTCTTCAATGTAGCGAGAAATTCCCGCACCCGGATATATTCTTATTTGTTTTGGAGGTTTCATATTAAACCAGAAGAAGCTTCATGATTCGAAAGATTAAAGTAACATCATGAAAGTTGTTTAATGACAGAACAACAGTAGATCTGATTAAATGGTGACGTTTTCGTTTACCATAATAGAGGATAGAAATGCCCTTACTGTCAGGCATCAAATTGGTAAATATTTTACTGTGTTTCGTCAGTGGTCTCAAATAATTATAATACATGTACATGTATCTTTATTTTTCGGAAAAAATTATTGTGATACGTCAAAATCGGTCAATTTTTTAAAAGAAAGTGTACATTCTATTTTCGTGCATTAAAATTACTGTTTACATCATTTGGCTAGAATTTTAACAGTAATTTGTCATTTTTAATGTACCCCCATTACAGGTTCCAGGGCATTGGTCCAAAAGGTTGTTGGTCCGAAGGGTCGTTAGTCCGAAGGGTCATTGGTCCGAAAGGCTGTCTATTTACTATAAAGATTTGACAAATCCGTAGGGGGGAGTAGGGTATGCCGAATACAAAATATTCGGTTTTCTCTGGTTAATTACGGCCATAATTTGGGATTATACGGCCTCATTGTGGGTGCACCCTCATTTCGGCACAACTCGGCCTATTCTGTAGCTACATTATTGAGGGTCTGATAGGGGGCGGGAACCCAAGAGTCCAGAGGCAGGAACTGGAAGTCAGGGGTGGGAACCGGGAGTAAAGGGGTGCGGGCAGACAGGAGCAGGGAATAAAGGGGTGCGGGCAGACAGGAACCAGAAGGCAGAAGGGCACGGGAACAGGAAGTTGGGGGCGGGAAGTGGATATTACTACCCCTTCTTCTGCTATCTCTTTAGGCTCTTATGGTGAAGGATTTATTGCACATACATGTATGACGCATAGATGACAGATGCATAAATACTGATTTGATGTTGTCCCGATGTGGACAGAAGAAAAATTCCAGATAAAGACTGCTAGTTAATCATCAAAGGGAAAGAAAAATAAAGTGAAAGTATTAAAAGTGAAAGTGGACAAGTTTAACATTTCCTAAGTGCATACAATTCGTTCTACTGTATTGTTACTAAATCGCAGAAGAAATAAATTTGTTTAAATAATGATTTACAAATGATTATCATACCTGAACGAGAAATCAAATATTTGTTACATGTGTTGTAAACTAATAACCTAACATTTCAGATATTTCAATGTAAACATTACCTGGGGCTTGTTTCTTTTATTGCAAGGGAGAAAATCATTAAAAAGTGGGGCGAAAACCAGTTATGAAATACAACACTGAACTAGGTTCGGACGCGACTATGACGATTTTACGCACTATCGGAGTGACGTTGATATATATAGTGAGGGGGGATATGAGGGATCCTGATCCCGAAATCCCGGGCTTAAAAACACGAAATCCCGAGGTCCCGAATTTAAATAAAGTAAATCACGACGTCCCGAAATCCAAAAAAAAAGAATTCCCGAATCCCGAAATCCCGAGCTTAAAAACACCTGATCCCGGATTCCCGATAAAGGTCCTATCCCCCCTCTATAGTGTCAGTTTATTAAAGCCATTAAGTTTGCAAGACGTCACGTGTAATAAATATTTTATTTCTTGTATACCAGTATGTTCCCACATCATATAATGATGAAAATTTGTTAAGCATCGCTAAAAAGGTATAATAAAATATTTGATTTGACTTAATTATAGGATATTTTCATTTTTTTGTCAGAATATTCCGTTTTTGGGATACGATTGCTTTTAAGCAATCTGTAGACTTATACCATTGGCTCAGGACCATGCCCTCACGTCACCTTTTTCTTCTAAACATTAAGGAACATCTCAGATTCTTATGATTGTGCTTTAAAAGGTAAACACAAACAAAGGGATTGAACTAAAACAACTTTCCTATAATGTTCTTTTCATAATCTTCATGTTTGATATTTCCCTTGACTTATATTCGTGTTTTTAGGTGTCACACCACCAATTACTCCCTCCAATTTAGAACGTATAAGTAGCCCTACTCTGACACAAAATAGTGCTTTTGATGTTCCTGTTTACTTAAACTAACCAACAAATTTGCAGAAATGAAACTTTTGGTGAAAGAGAAATATATCTAGGTCATTTTGAGCCAAAATTTACTTGTCTATGAGTTTGCATTAAAAATTGAGGATTAATGCGCTCCATAGTATACTAATTTTAGATTTCCAGAAAACCAGGTTTTTGTTTTGGAGTACCTCTGTTTGATGGTCAGTTATTTTGTTAGAAGGCTTTAAAGGTATGGTGAAAATTGGCATGTAGAAAGCTGATACATGTACAATTAAGGATATACCTGGTTTCTATGAAGTTAAACTTAAGGTAAAATATTTAGAAAGCTGTGAAAATTGCAAAATTTGGTTGAACAGATAGGGATTTTTAATTGGTGGTCTGACACCTTTAACAACACGGAAAATCAGAATTAAGCAGTATTTATATTTAGTGTTTTTATAAAGTTAGAAACACGTCAGAGGGAATTCCCCAGTTTTGATAAAAATGCGAGAGTTCTCTGAATTCCAATAAATCTATTTCTGTAATATAAGAACTTAATAAGTGGAGTTTTCTTATATGTCACCGTTATGAAACTGATATTTGATATTGTACTTCCATAAAGAAAAAAAAGAACCATCTAGGTCGTTTAATTAACATTTAAACAGAATATACGTTCTTGCTCCAGGGTTTGTTTAGGTATTTATGTGCATGCGTATAGTGATAGTATTCTTGACTTCAAGGGGTATAAGATTGAATGGTTGCTCTGGATTCCCCACTGACTCAATTGATTTATTTCAAACTCATGGGATACTTTTATGTATGTCTGCTATTGAGGGTTATTGTTGTTGCATAATTTTAAATCATATAATGCATCATTTAAATTAAAATAAATGTAGTCCACATCGTAAACTGGGTGTAACTACAACACCCCTTCAGGCGAAATCGAGTCTTCCATATTATCGTTTCGAGTTGTCTCCCTTCTGGAAGTAACTTTCGTCAATTTTATACAACACGTCGAGAAAAATTAACTCGTTCTGTCGATAAACGTCGTATTATATTAAAAACGATCGGAATTTAAACCGAGGAATGTGTACGGAAAGGAGTCATGACCACTGACCCAAAGGAAATTAAATATTTAAAGAGTTAGGAATGGGGTTCCTCCTAGAATTAACGTAGGAAAATAGGTGATAAGATACGAAGTGAAATACCTTCTCTCACTCTCAGTCTCAATGACTGCTGTGGAAAGTAAACTTGGAATTGATAGTACAAAAATAAAACACAATACGTATATTGTTCATACACTTGTATCCGGGATTGGCTATTTTGTAACTATTCAGATTACGTATATTACATTTTAAATGTGCAGTTGAATTAGTTTTCAAAATAATATTATCCAGCTACATGTATACATGTGTCAATGAAAACAATGGCAATCGTATCCCTCAGAGCAATCTGCTCTTTAATTTTACCTTCGTTGCGAGTTTCGTTACTTGTCTGCTCTAAAAAATATTATCGAGTCCGTACGTACGCTTCATCATAGGGATTCGGCTCTAGGAAATGGGCTTGCGAATATTAATCTATTTGCTTTAAAGGGGTGATGATCAGCTGTCAAATTCATGTTCTTCTTTAGTGTTGCCGCTAAGTTTAGCGAGACTGAAATTTTGTTCCTGCCGTCCGTTTATCATTTCCTCATTCAAGTACTAAGTGGTCATGCTATTGGTAGCTCTACTATGTAAGTAACTTTCATCTTAAGTCATATCGGCCGCTATATTAGCGGAATGTTGCAGAGCTGATCTAAAAGCTTGCTCTCAGTGAAAGGTAGCAGTCAGCACAGCCTGTTTATATAGTTCTAACAAAGCCTGTATACATATGGTTCTTACAAAGACTGTATATTATATAAAGTACATGACAAGAGAGTTCGTCACCTGCATGCATTTGCTATATATTTCATATAAAAGCAATTTTTATGGTTGGATTTTATAAACAAGTACGTAAAATTGTCTCAAGAATATTTGTTTATGTGGTCGTAGTTTTGTCTCAGTTGTTTTTAATTGCGATCTGTGGATGGTTTATCTCGTGAGAAAATAAAAATGAGATACAACAAAAAATACAACCAAATAAAAATTAAAAAAAACTGCAACAAAACTTCTTCTGTTAGAAAAGTTGCCAAGTTGCTTAAATTCAAACCAGAAATGACTCCAAAATATTGTTTAAAAAAAACGTAGTTTTGTATGAAATATAAAGTGAAAATCTCTATGACGAATACTTATGGGCACACTCTGATCTAATTTACTAATTGATGCTTGAAAATAGCATTATGAACACTACATCTAGCTGTGTTGTCCGGAACCTATAAATCCACGATTGATTTCGTTTGTTTCAGTCGAAATGATTGATACTACGATTTTATAACATCATCTTGGTATGTTACCATCTTTCATTAGTACCATATATCGCAAATCTTAATTTGACATTTATATTTTTTTCTTATCTGCGCATCATTTCCCATTCCATATTGTTGGTTCTTTAAATAGACTTCTGTATTGGAAATATGTATTAAAAAAATGAGGTATCTGTAAGCCTGTAAACACATTGCTGGCATTCCGTACATGTTATGAATTGTATATACCACATATGTGTCAAGAGTTTCAGAAGATTCAAAAAACCAGATTCCTGGTACCTTTGATAACTATTAACACCACTGGGTCGATGCCACTGCTGGTGGACATTTCGTCCCCGAGGGTATCACCAGCCCAGTAGTCAACACTTAAGCGTTTAAGGGTTGACATGAATATCAATAATGTGGTCATTTTTATAAATTTCCTGTTTACAAAACTTTGAATTTTCCGAAAAACTAAGGATTTTCATATCCCAGGCATAGATTACCTTAGCCATATTTGGCAGAACTTTTTGGAATTTTGGATCCTCAATGCTCTTCAACTTTGTACTTGTTTGGCTTTATAAATATTTTGATATGAGCGTCACTGATGAGTCCTATGTAGACGAAATGCGCGTTTGGCGCACTAAATAATAATCCTGGTACCTTAGATAACTATTTACACCACTGGGTCGATGCCACTGCTGGTGAACGTTTAGTCCCCGAGGGTATCACCAGCCTAGTAGTCAACACTTAAGCGTTTAAGTGTTGACATGAATATCAATAATATGGTCATTTTTATAAATTTCCTGTTTACAAAATTTTGAATTTTCCGAAAAACTAAGGATTTTCATATTCCAAGCATAGATTACCTTAGCCATATTTGGCAGAACTTTTTGGAATTTTGGATCCTCAATGCTCTTCAACTTTGTACTTGTTTGGCTTTATAAATACTTTGATATGAGCGTCACTGATGAGTCTTATGTAGACGAAATGCGCGTTTGGCGCACTAAATAATAATCCTGGTACCTTTGATAACCAATTAAATCCCAGGAGTATCAACAGTAGATATTGATTAGGCTATCTGCTATTGATTTCTATGTCTGTAACCATCTCTATCTGATATATTTGAGTCTTAAGTTTAAGAAGCAAAATACATATCCTTATGGTCAACAGTTACATCACACCCTAAAACTGGATTAAACAAATAAAACCACATCTAAAACGGACACATGCCAACGGTACCGAATTAATAACCTCCTTTGTTAAAGTCATACAACGTATGTATAAACTCATAATTATCAGTAAACTTGTTATATAAATAATATTTTTGCAGAAATAATATTTACTGGAAGATGGTTCTCTCGGTTGATATGTACCAGTAACGATCGATGCAGCGACCCAACGATGAAACGTAAGATATTGATGCCTGTGCACAAGACACGTGTTTCCGGAATACCGTAGTAAGATAACCTCAATGTTCTAATGTCGATGAATGAGAGCTGTTCCCCTGGCAAGTGTACAATACATTCCTATTCTTTTATCTAGTATGTACGCTGATTACAAAAAGTGTTGGAATCATAAACGGAAAGTTTTTGGATTATCAAACCAAAACGACACACTAAAATATTATCCAGGACTAAATTTGAGGAACTTTTATCACTACTTTATTTGAAGAGTACATATACGCAGATTTTAGAATTGTTGATGTAAACTTCCCCCTTTTAAAGTTATTTTTCAATGCAACGATTTCTTTTCAAAACTGTACCTTGTTCAGAAGAAATCGGTATCAAAATAGAAATGTCAGATAAACAAGTGAGAGTAAGGAAACAGGAAATATCTGATGAAATGTGCACCCAACATACGAATATACAGAGAAATATAGAGTACCCAAAGTGAGACCAAGAACAATTTAAAATCGCAATACAAATTGAAATGTTAAAACGACAATGACATACATAGCGCCAACAGGTAATGTACTAATTTCAGAAACACAATTCAATCTTTAAGGTATAAAGGATTTTTTTCTGAGACATGTACACGTGCCTGTGATATCGCCCTCTTTTTCGGAGAATACTCAACTAGTTTTAACAAACTGAATGATGTACATCATCTTTAATTAATCTATATACGTAGTTTCTATCACTTTCCATTTTTATATAATGCCTTATTCTCATTGTACGTATTCCTATATTTCCGATCCCATTTTTATTTGACGTTAACAACAAAATTAGAAATACCGGTAAGTGCAATAAGACTGAAAATTAACATACAATAGATCCATTTATTGGACAGATGCCAATATAGATATTCCAACGTCGCATAAATTGTTTATACTGATTCTTACAAGAAAAGAAAAACAGAGCAACGAATATATATAAGAAGTAGCAATATTTAGAAAATAACCAATTCTCGTCATATCAATCACTTGTGAAACTTCAACCACTCTGACCAAGGTCGTGATACTTTTTATCGGAGAACTTACGAGACAAAAATGTTGACAAGTATTTTATAAAAAGACGAAGTCCTTGATATCAATACGTGTAAAGTGTCTGATTTGATTTGTAAATTACAACTGTACAACAATACTTTATATTATAAGTTCGTCCTTCGAACGGTTAGGTGTAAACAGTTGATAATACTTCAAGGTAAGGCGTTGATGATACAAGAAAGACGACATTAACCTGTCAAATTTCAGCTGAGATGTTTTTGTCGTATACGCTTATAGCTAAAAGAAGTAACACGGTAGAACTCGTATCATTTTCATCGGATGAAGCACGAACGTGCATTTCAATTATCAGACGGGTACCTCTAGTGGAGCAGGAGCTATTTGCTCATCCGGGATATTTGAATATACCATGTTTGGTTTGGATCGTGTTTCTCAAGCTGTATGTTTCTGTTTACTGCTTTTTTGTCTGTTTGTCCTTTTAATTAAGGCGTTGTCGTGCTGTCTGTTTTTATTCGACTTATGGTTTTAAGTATCCTACTTGGAATCTTCTTCGTCAGACCCAAGGGTATAATTAGACTGGTGGTCTAATTGATAATTATAAAATATGCTTATTGACAGAGGAACATAAACGGTTTGATTATTTTGATTGTCGTTTTGATAAATTTGTTATCGTCATATACTTCGTATGTATTTAGCTTTCCATGATAATGGATATGACAATGTAACTAAGTTTAAAGATTTTAAGGATTCCTGTAGAAAACATGTATATAATGACAATTAATTCTGTCTGTTGAAGTTCGCAAGTAGACATCATTCAATAGACATTATACAAGTGTTTACCCTGTACAGATAAAGTGCGTTTAACGGATGGAACTCTTGGGAAAATGTGTCTAGCAATTGAACATTAATATTAAGTGAATGTGAAATATGCGTATTTATCTATTTTATTTCATTTTCATGTCTTTTATGCTTATTTTAGTATGTTCATATTTCATAACATTCCTACTGAAATAATATATTTTTGTCGTTCTAGATAATCTGGTTTATTCGTCATGATATAAGTATCCGCTTGTTTCGATTTATATGTAAATTTGTCGTGTTCTAGACATAACAGTTTATTATTTGCTGTTGAAAACATAACTTTACAGCTATATCATGCGTGTTCCTTTACATACTCAGTAGAACTCATCCTTAAACTGGAATATTTGACCAAGAGTGAGAGACTTTATGTGTTATGCATATAAATAACTATACGTATACTAATTTTAAACATGATTTATGCCCCTATGGTATGTTCTGCATTTGCGGCTGGTTTTTGTTTACCAATTTACCAACATTTTGTTTCATTTTTCGTTGTAAATTAAAAGTCCTCAATAGAAATTGTGGTAAAGAGAAATATTACATAACACTCGCTAGCCTTTTATCTAATTTATCCATAGACTTGAAATATCGAATGTGTTTTGCTAGGAACACATAGTATACATGCATAAACATGAAAACCAAATGGCATAGAAGTTAACAACTGTAGGTCACGCTACGACCTTCAACAATGAGCAATATATATATATATCACATAATCACCTATAAACTTCCCCGACATAAAAAATGTAAAACAGTAAAAAGCAACTGTCTGGTTGGTGTACAAACAATGAACGAAAGATTAATATGATATACAGCAACAAATGACAACCATTGAATTACAAGATTCTGACCTAGGACATGTACATACAGAATCTGTCGGGGTTTACCATGTTTGCAGGCGCCCAACACTGCTCTTACCTGCAACAGTAGTGAAACAACACAATATATGAACAAACTATAAAACTATGTTGAAAAGGCTAGGGCTTTACTCATCAGATTGAACAATGTAGCACAACAAGTAACAAAAAAAAAAACAAAAACAGACCGAACCAGGGTATTTATACATCCCCACAACAAAAAAGACAACAAGTAAAGATCTGAGAGTAGACGCAGTTACTGGTAGCTAGTTCCAAACCAATATCAACTAACACAAAAAATCTTGCATCTAAGACTTAAGTACCATATCTTATAACTTTCATTTGTATTGGTATATCTAAATTTTACAAATTATTGTTGATGACATCGTATTCTATCTTCGTATTGTTTCACCATAACTTAACTTGTAATTACAAATGTTTATTACTCCAAATGGTTTGAAATTGTTAAAATGTGTGAAAACCTTACATAATCCTTTATTCCGAAAAGCATGTTTTCATTTCAAACTTTCATATTCGGCATGGTGTATGATTAGAGAATTTACTTGTGTCGATGGTTTATAAATTTGGTGGTATCTTTGGGTAAAATGAAGAGACATTTACTGATCTGTTATAATCATGGGATCATAAAATTGCCTCATATTACCCATCAACGTGATTGGACATGGATAGCACGGAGAGTGGCAGTATTGGAACAGAAACTGTTCCATACTAAACGAGTCTCCTGTTATTTGATGTTCTATGCGTTTTTTATTCTTTCAAATTGTTTTTCTGTGTTGTATTCTGATATTATTGTTTTTAATTTCATCCGTTTTTTATAGCCATGGTGTTGGTTTTTTTGTTATTGTATTTATGATATTTGATAGTCTCCTTTGCATCTTCTTTTTCCAATTTGCATTGTTAAACATTACCTCCCTTGTTTTATATTTTAATAAAAGTACTTGTAGGTAGCTGTAGATCATACTGCCCGCGTCACACTGTCCCGATTTTTACGCCGATGGCAACACGATTATGGAAATGTTCAAAATCGGGACTGATCGTATCAAGATCGGGCTATTCGTAGTGCCATCTTTAACCATCGTAGAACCATCGGCCACTTTTTCTAGCCTTCGGGGACAACTTCGGTAAGGGTTCTAAATTTTTTAACATGTTAAAAAATCCCCGAAGGTGCGTCCGATGTTGAGGGTTCGTATTGAGTTCGTATCACCATCCTCACCATCGTAATGTCACCGGGAATGCATCTTTGAACATCGTATTGCTTTCGTGTTTCCATCGTTTCCATCGGGCAGTTTTGACATTACGATGTCTACACGAATGAATCACGAAGCTACCCGAAGGTCTTACGATGGCAACACGACTTCTTGAAGACCACGAAATCCCGTCGTGTTGCCATCGAATAAAAGTACGAAGGCGACAAGATGGAACTACGACGGGAATAAACCCAGCTAAATGTAAGTAAATTTTTCGCGCTAAAATACATTTAAAGTGCCATGCGCGATATGCACTGATCAGTCTAATACGACAGTTAGGAAAGACGTTCACAAAACACGGAGCTCATATCATATGATTCTATGAGACCAAGAAAGGCGACAGCGTTGTTTCTATTAATTCAAATGGAACAAGGAGAGCAGCTATTACAGTCTCAGGATTTACTTTCACAAGTAAAATATTATTCATAATGAAAATCATAAACGCGCATCGTACACCAACACTGCAGGTACACGTATATATGGAAACCAACTTTTTCTTCATTATTCTGATTTTTTATGTATCGTCTGCGTTGTTGTCACACGAATGTTTACTCCATAACCATTTTGTTTTCTATATGTCATATTTTGCCGCATTTGTTGCTTTCTCCACATCTTTCCTTTTGTCTATATTATTATGATATTCTCCTGGAAAGAGCTCTTTTTAAATAGATCAGTAAACATGGTTATAATTATGGGTGATATTTCAGACTAGTGCACACATTTTACAGTTCAAACAAGGCATTGCCGAGCGTGGCATCCCCTCGTATGTAACATGTTGGGGACAAATATGGACACTATATTTGTATATAACACATGAAGAAAATAGTAAATTGAATATGCATATTCAAGAAGAAAAAAACAAGTCCCTCTGCATGACCTTGACCTTTGGCCTTGAACGTAAAAAATGCCAGATCATTACAAGGAGGAACAATATACCAAATGTGATTAAAATCTTTGGAAGCATAATGGTTTAAGAGTGTCCACATGATATTGGTTTGTATTACAACTGCTACTGTGACCTTGACCTTTGAACTTTAAAGTCAATAGTGCTTAAGATATTCTTAACGAGTAACACCATACCAAGTTTTGAGCATTTTGGTTCTAGAGTGTCCATAACAATTTTATCTACACGCAACTTACATGTAGTAGGCGAGGGAATAATAAAGTTCAAATGTACAATATAATATATATTCAATATTGATCAAACAATTTAAAACGCGTGATGCCTTCGGCATATAATTTAAATGCATCGTAAGCTGTACACGACGTCTTTTAGACATCGTATGGCCATCGCGCCATCATCGTAATCCATCGTGTAGCCTTCGTGATATGTCGTGTAGGCTTCGGCTGAGATATGAAGCTTAAATACCCGTCTTCGGTTAACCTTCGTATGTCCAACTTTTGCTATCGTATATAATTTCGGCACCATCGTATAGACTTCGCTATTCATCGTACTTGCTTCGGTCACTTTTTGGTATTTTAACGAGATCGGGACCAACTTCGTACGAACTTACAATTTTCGCATTCGGGTGTCTATCGTATATAAAAATCGGGACAGTGTGACGCGGGCATACAGAATAATTGAGCATTTGAGAAGTCATAATTAACGCTTTTGATACACATGACATTAGTTTTTTTGCGATTTTGACTCAATTGATAAAACTACTGAAAATGATCCCCTCACTATTCAGTGCTTCAAGGCGAAAAGGAAAAAAAAAAGGGGGGGGGCAATAATTTGGGAAAATCTTGGCATATAAGAAAATAACTATTTTCCTAACCAATTGGAATGAATCTTTCCGAATCATGTTGAAATTTGTACTTCTTTGGTAGACATCTTATTTTTCAAAATAAGGGATAATTATTGACCAGAAAATACATGAATATTTGGACGACCAGAGTCAATATAAAGTTCAGTCTACTGAAAGACAAGATGTGAAGGTAGACAATTTTTAGTGACAATATCATATCAAAACAGTTGTTGTCTGCTCTATCGTCGGGTTGTTGTCTCTTTATTTCCATTCTCAATTTTATTGTTATACGCATGTATACATCTATACAAATAACGATAAAAGACTTTATGGAATAACAATTTATGCATTAAATACAATAAATACATATGTGAAGTCAAAATACAATAAATACATGATACAAATAAACAATTGTCATAGCAACATAACATTTTCATTATTATACATAAAAACATTCACCAGCTGTATTCAACAATGGAATATAAATGTAAATAAAAAATATATAATACTGAATTTTAGCCTTTAGTACATCTTCTATGTGAACTGGAATATATTTACATTAAAGTGATTCGTTTTGCAACTTAACCATTTATATAACCTAAAAGAATACAAATGATCTATAAAAGATAAAAATTATTGCTTCAACTGATTCAAGGTAAGCTATAAACCATTTCGCACTTTACTTTAACACATTAAGATAAAATATAGGAAAACTAAAATAGAGTAAGATCGAATGCACGCTATATATACTTTCGATTGATTTTTCACTGTTGTTGTTTAAAATATCCTGTGATTCATGCAGACCCAGACACGCTCCTCAGGGCGTAATTTCGTTGATATGTGGTTATAATTTAAAAAAAAAACTTAAAAACAGTAATAGGGACAGGATAATTCTCTCCTTACGTAAAAGTTTTCCATCATCGGAAACCTGGAGCACTACAAGGGTAACGTAATCGTAAATATTAGCCTTTGGTTAGAATTGTCCCTGCCAGTTTTAAAGTGACATCATATTCAAACATACTTTAAGAAACAAAGCATGTTAAATTGAAATAGTGCTGTCCTTTCCATAAGAGGAAGCATTTAGCATGTATTATAATGGATTACTTCAAAGGCAAAATCATTCGATATATAGATACACTGGTTGTCACATACGTGAAATAGTGCTATGATTATTGTGTACAGTGAGCGAATAAGACTTATTGAGGCCACGAAGACGTGTTAGTTCTAACTGTCTATAACCTGAGTTTCTATGCCACATATATTTGTCATCTGAAATATAACAAAAAAGAAGACGTTAATAAGTTGTAAAACTTGTGTCTGATCCATTTGTCATTTTGAACATTACAATATTTTTAAACTAACAAAAAAATAACCACATGTCATTTTTCAGTAATGGACGAATGGATAACCATTAAAATTAAAATTAATTCTACGCACTAGAACTGATTGTATATTTGTTTGAGAGACATATAATGCCTTTGAAGCAGTCTCATCTTTCGGTATCTTTACAGTTTTGAGTTGATTTAAGATTTGCATCAATCTCCCTATCACAAACAAATGGTCTCAGACCCTGGCGACTGTACGGTACCGAAGTAGCGCCTGTATATCGTTTGTGTTCGTATAGTTATTTATAGATGTCGGTTTGGAAACCTTTAACGTTGCTGTCTCGTGTATCTAGTTAGATTGAATTTATAACAAGCGAAACAGTTGTTTAAGAGCTAAAGGGGAAAAAAGCTATATGATTTATTCATAATTATAAAGCTTAAATGATCAAATGCTTGCGGAAGATGATGCTGAATGCAACTAATAATGAAAATGGGCCTTAACAGTATTTCAAATAAATAAGTCTTCGATTATCCATGTTATCATTATTCATCCTTGCTGAGACCCACTCCGGGTGCGGCATTTTCTCGCTGCGTTGAAGTCCCATTGGTATTTATGTCGGGTTGTTGTCTCTTTGACACATTACCAATTTCAATTCTCAATTTTAAATGACACTTTGTTCGCCTACCGTAGATTTTTGTTTTTGCTTTGCCCTGATGCTTGTAATAATATAAATGTTAAAATACTTTCGTTTAATAGAAACTTTAAACCAAAACAGAAATATACGTACTGACCTACAATAGAATGTTTAGTATCAGTGGACCTATAAGATCCACCACCAGTGAAAGACTTCCGAAATCTACAGGCTCTTTTTCGAACATTTCCTAAAAAAGTCGCCGTTGAAATTGTATACAAAACTGGATTTATTGCGGAATTTAATGGAAGTACAAATACTGCTATCCATGCGTACACCTGTAAAATATAACAGTTCAGTGAACCTATAAGTACCAACTAATGAATTAATGAATTGATACTTGTTACTAGAAGCCGTCTAATTACCAAGAAATGTGATATGTTCACAGACTAGTTATATATGTAAAGAACATTAAGTGAAATCGAGGTTGAAGTATAGTATTACATCACAGTTGTCAGTCTTTGTGATGCGTAAGAACTATCGTAGACATAATATATTAAATTAATAAGACAGCCGCAAATTTGATTACTTTGTCATTACTCACATTAATAAGTGACAAAGTGAGAAAATGTCAATGTTGAAGCATTAAAGGGATATTAGCTAATGGAAGGATTGTTTTTGGCTGCAAATATTATTAAAAGTGGACCATTTGATTTAATTATTCGCTATAAGCATTCATTTTGTTTTCATTAACAAAAAAAACTCAATATCGTGTATGATATAGTGAATGGTCTTGCAAGTCAATAATTTGATCCATGTTGGGTCCGTTTGCACGCAGCTTTTTATTGACCCTTAGCTGGAGATGAATTGCGCATGTGATCAGCATTTTTCAGCTTTGTTATGAAAAAGAAAGAATCCATAACAAACTAACTTTGATCTGAAACGGTCGGTTTGTTCTGAAAAGTAAATTATTTAGTCATTTTCAGACTTTCAGTAACTTTCCGAATTGTTAACTGCAATACATTTTGTATTGTTCAAACAGTTCGCTTGCATTGAATTAATAACTGTTCAGACAAAGTTCAGATTTTTAAGAAGATGCTATTTTCCCCTGAAATCAATATCATACGGCAATGTCCTAAATACCTAATTTACTGCAAGCGAGGTGTTAAAAGAGTAATACATTTACCGCAAGCGAACTGATGGAAGAGTAATACATTTACTACAAGCAAACTGTTTGAACAGTAATACATTTATCGCAAGCAAACTGTTTGAAGAGTAATACATTTATCGCAAGCAAACTTTTTGAAGAGTTATACATTTACCGCAAGCAAACTGTTTGAAGAGTGATATATTTACTGCAAGCAAACTGTTTGAAGGGTAATACATTTACCGCAAGCAAACTGATTGAAGGGTAATACATTTACCGCAAGCAAACTGTTTGAAGAGTAATATATTTACTGCAAGCAAACTGTTTGAAGGGTAATACATTTACCGCAAGCGAACTGTTTGAAGAGTAGTACATTTTCTGCAAGCGAACTGTTTGAACAGTAATACATTTACTGCAAGCAAACTGTTTGAGGAGTAGTACATTTCCTGCAAAAAAACTGATGGAAGAGTAATATATTTACTGCAAGCAAACTGTTTGAAGAGTAATATATTTACTGCAAGCAAACTGTTTGAAGAGTAGTACCTGCAAGCAAACTGTTTGAAGGGTAATACATTTACCGCAAGCGAACTGTTTGAAGAGTAATACATTTACCGCAAGCAAACTGTTTGAAGAGTAATACATTTCCTGCAAACAAACTGTTTGAAGGGTAATACATTTACTGCAAGCGAACTGTTTGAAGAGTAATACATTTCCTGCAAACAAACTGTTTGAACAGTAATACATTTACTGCAAGCAAACTGTTTGAAGAGTAGTACATTTCCTGTAAGCAAACCGTTTGAAGAGTAATATATTTACTGCAAGCAAACTGTTTGAAGAGTAATACATTTCCTGCAAACAAACTGTTTGAACAGTAATACATTTCCTGCAAGCGAACTGTTTGAAGAAAAGTACATTTGCTGCAAGCAAACTATTTGAAGAGTAATACATTTCCTGCAAGCAAACTTTTTGAAGAGTAATACATTTCCTGCAAGCGAACTGTTTGAAGAGTAATGCATTTACTGCAGTTGAAAAATTTGAGAATTGACTTAATGACTGAACGTTGCTAAAATAATTTATCGTCATCTTTTTCAGATGGTGTTATGATCCATTTGATCGTTTACGACTGTAAATTCATTTACTAGTGAATGTTATCATTGACAAGTGAAACGAAGGGAGCAACCAAGTATAATGCTTTCGATGACTGGATCAGACCATAAAAAACGTTCTTAAACAGTTTAAACGACGGTACCTATATATATTCCAATTATGACATAAAACCAAACCTGCCTAGAAAAAATAGTCATTTAACTGTTGAACATACATTTTTCTCTATTAATAGTTAAATGTACAAGAACTATCGAAAGTCTTCAGAGGTCATCTCAGTTGTTATTGAGATAACATATTAGTCTGAAATAATGACGCAATGCTTAAACTTTGCTTTGATTTCATGCAATGTTTATTGTTTCCTTTGGCGCGTATATACTTTAAAATATTTACCGGATTCAAGTTGTTTACGTCTATTTCCAATTTAAGGACAATAGACAAGTGTGTATGGAACAACCTGCATTCGATACACTCGAGACAAAAGTATAAACAGCGAAAAAGTATAAAAGGTTTGAGTGCATAAAAAGCAAGAAGAGAATTTCAAACTGAAGGTATTTTCCCTAGATATCTATACAACTTTTTTTTTAATTCGCACCAAAATATAAAAGATCAGTAAACTGATAATTGGTTTTGATAACAAATCTTGACCATTAAGAATCACTACATACCTGTTGTGGAACGTGAGCACCACCTAGTGATGCAAATCCAAGTAAAATTATTGGTACCCAACACATAAAATCAGTCATCACAATAAGAGTCATTCTCTTGGCCATTGATTTGTCAGATAACGCTTTGGACTTTCTTACAGCTGTTGTAGTCTTTTTTGCCACAAAAAACATCCACAAATATGATAGAAATATTAAAAGAAATGAAACGAAGTTTAACACAAGAAATACAAAAACGGAGTATTCCCATCCTCCAACGTGATCTGGTGTTATATGGAAGGCGAGACAAACGCCGGAACGACCATAGAAGTTTTCAAAATATTCTATACCCAGTAGTGGACATGCGGATAAAAAGACTACCAGTACCCATAAAGAAGGCATTACTATAAGTGCTTCTTTCATTCCTAAACGTTTCAGTTTTAACGGAAATATAATACATACTAATCGGTCTATAGTAATAACTGTAAGAGTTAATACGGACAATTCACTAGATAATGTAGAAATGAATCCTGCAAATTTACACATCACACTTTCCCGCCAATATCTGTCATATATATAATAGTTTCCTCTGTAATAAGTATCAACTACAGCTATTATCATAAGGTAAACACCCATGAAAAAGTCACCAATAGCAAGATTTGCTATAAGAAAGGAGTGAACCTGAAAAAAAGAATATTGAATACCGTTTTTTATATATAACTTGAACATTTATGCTAGGTGAAACAACTTTTAAAGTCTAAAAATTAAAAGTTTAAAATACATATATTCCATTTTAAAATACTTTGAAGAATTTATATAAGCCACGTCTGATTTGCTTGTTTCGAAAAAAAAAAGAGACAGTAGATACCTCGGGGACATTCAGAACTCACAAGTCGAAGAGATATGTTTTTGGAAACTGACAACGCCATAACAAAAAGAAAAAAAAAACCCGAAGAAAACAAAAGTCCTGAAACAATACGGAAAAAGACTCAGCATCATAATGTACTTTTGAATGATATCGGACTTTGCTTCAATACGCATCACAGGCGACAAAAGCACGACAGCAAGTAAAACATAAGGATTACTAAATAATTTTTTTTTGCATTTTTGCGCATTTCCCAAGTCAGGAGCCTTTGTTAGTCTTGTTATTTTGATTTTAGTTCATTTATATGTTTTGGAGTTATTATAAGTGTAACGTCTATTTCCACTGAACTAGTACACAATTTTATTTAGGTGCGAGTTGAGGACAACCTCCGCGTGCATGATTTCCTCTCTGCGTTAAAGACCCATTGGGGGACTTTGGCTGTTGACTGCTCTTTGGTTGGATTGTTGTCTCTTTGTCATACCCAATTTCCTTTCTCAATTTTGTACTTAAAAATTGCTCGCAAATATAGAGATCAACCAATTCTCTGATAGATAAATCATGCCGTCTCAAACCCTCATATCGACCGACGTCTGAACCTCCAAAATGATCAAACACAGATTGATGTCGCAATGTCAGGAAAAAGATCCGATGAGTTAATACTTTACTCATGTGTGTTTCTCTTATGAACTTAAGGGTATATATGAAACAAACCATGAGACCACCAAGTCCAGATGTCTACATATTTAAATAAGGGTATTGAGTGATAATGCAAACGAGGCGATACTTACAAAATAACATTGAACGACAACATTTTAGCATCTTTAAGAAATTAAACAGTCTCCTAAGCTAAATACCTTAAAGCAAGCTCTAAAATACTCAATTCAAAGAGGACATAATCAATGACCAACGATACCTCAGTTTTATACCAAGTATGATAGCTGATAGTATGTCTTGTACCAAGTCAGAAAAATGGAAGTTGTTATCTTATATTTCGTTTCTGTGTGTGTTGTATTGTCGTTTGATTTTTGTTACACTTCAGTGTTTCTGTTGTTATGATGTTTTGCTCTTATTGTTGATGTGTTTTCCTCGGTTTTAGTTTGTAACCCGGATTTGTTTTCTCTCAATCGATTTATGACTTTCGAACAGAAGTATAATTCTGTTGCCTTTATTTATAAATATTAAAGATTACAAAAATTACATTTTTCATAAATAATTTAATGTACCTACTTTTCCATTTTTAAAATCCTTTATTCGCCATCCAATTACTAATAAATTTCCAAAACATGCAAGGGAGCCAAGAATCCATATGCTTGTACGTAAAACAAAGTTCGACATCAAATCCTCACAAGACGAAAATTCGTCTGGTTTTGGGTAGCAATTTTCCACCGTCTTGACCATACAGCAGTAAGGAAACTCATCGGTATGTCTCTCAAAAGAAAACAAAATACACAACTAAGCAATGTTTTAATTATTTCATCAGTTATTTCAGCATTGACCTCTTTCCTTTGGTTCAAGTACGACAATAAGGACCTCTTTGATTGTAAATATATGAAGCCCTAGTGTATATACAGTTTATTGAAAATATAAGAAATGGTAACTTTATCATTTCAAGGTAAGCATTTGAGACACTACGTGTGCATGTTTAACAATTCATATATACAATAACACATCTATATTGCGTAAAGGAAACATGTGTTGTTTCGTCATTTGTATTATTTAAATCAATTTCAACACATTATAGATCTGATAGAGGTATAGTTACCATAGCATGTTTATGGCAATATTATGGAATATGTTAATATATATATATATATATATATAGATCGCTTTACAATATCAAAAAAAAATTAACATTTTACTTGTATTGTTAGTTCCGACGTACAACATTACGAGAAATCCGACAGTTACCAAAATCGTGTTATGAATTCTGGAACACTAATTTTACGACAAGACAGTATACTTTTTTGTCTATATACTTCATTTTCTACATATACGTTTTTACTTTTAATGTGGTCCGACATATTACAAGGAAATCCGAAGTTTACATGTTTCGTGTTATGAACACTGAGACACATTTTGACGTTGATCAGCATGATATTTTTTCTACATGCTTGATTTATATTTTTGATTCTACCGATTTTTAATTTCCCCGGTAATAAGAACTTTAATCCTGGTATCTATGATGAGATTATTTAACTGTTTAAACCAATCCACAGAAACATGTAACACTCTTAAGAAATACTTACAATGTCCGAAGATTTGGAAGACCATGAAACGCGTTTGATTCTATCATCATAATTTCGTTGTTTGAAATATCTCTGCAAAACAAATAATGTACCATTACAAATATTGAATAGTTATCACTAGGTTTATATATAACAATGTAGATAAGATTAATGGTAGAAAAAAGAAGGGTGTAATGATTTATTCCAATTTAATAATTTGACAGAAAGAAAATATCAACATTATCGGTATGAAATTCGATCTATTACTTTTTAAAGATCATAACACATGTTGAAATTGAACAGATTGAGTCACTGCATACCAAAACTGCATTCGGTACTGACAGACATATTAGTAAAACATGCCTTCAGATTATACCTTTTTTCTATTTTAAAAAAGAAAAAGAGAAAGATGTGTTAGATATATGTTTGAAAAAAAATGAATATGTAAAAATGGAAGACTTACAATGTGAGCAGTTTCAGCAAACCATTCAAACCACCACCTTGTATTATCTGTATTGTGTTGTATGACAAATCTCTAAGTATATTGAATAAAGAGAAATTAAATAGCAAATTAGAACCAACGATATTGTTAATCAGCTCCTCATGGATAGAGAATTGAATGTCTACAGCAAAATTAATCTAAAAACTTTTTAACATAACTACATTATTGGATCGAATTTTTACAATAATTCTACAACTAAATGACGATGTTTGACCAATTAAATGGTGTTGGGAATTATCTTGAACACTGATATAGATCGAGAGAAACTATAAAAAGCAACACGGATTAGAAACTATATAAGATATTTTTCTATCGAATCTGGATAAAAATCTGGTCTTACTAAGCATGTGGGCGTGGCTGCCGTTGTTGCTAATTATTTTAAATAGTCTTAATTTAGCAGACGAGCGATTCAAGCTCATGAGAGTCCTATTTTTTATGTTTGTATCTAACAGATCTACCGTTATTTTTACACATTACATCAGTGAATGTGTTTAGAGACGAGAATTAATTTTAAATAGTTCAACAGAACATGTCCATGTTGATCTTTCATACATTTGATTTCCTTTACAGACATTCTACATATTTGTCATAGATTATTCGAAAAACGAATTCATAATACAATCGTGACAAGGAGTTGATTGATTCTTTATATATCCTCCAGATATGTGTAACATTTCATGTTTCGTTTATTTCGAGAACGTTTAGAATTGTGTAAAATAAAGGCAACAGTATTATACTGCTGTACGAAAAACATTAATGTATGATTTGTTTTTCAGTTCGCACTGGTACGTCTGAATAAAATACCAATACCTTCCACAAGTGCACTTAATAAGATAATATATATTGAAAAACGATAAATGTTTATAGACATCCAAACAAAAACAAAAACGTGGAAAATCCTTTTTTCCCTTAAGCATTCCAAAGCTTATACAATGTACTTTTATATATTTCCTTGTTGATTATGCATCTGTTTTGTGTTTTTCTTTTGACAATGACTTCTTGATTATGGTCCTGATAACCTTATTGTTCGATATTTTCCATTTGTGACAGGTGCATCGAGAACAGTTTATAAATGCATTATGCAATACCATTATTATTTATAAAATTGGCTAAACAAATCAGGTTTTAAATACTAACAAGCTGAATAGGCTACGTAATCCAAGGAATGTTCCGCTTTGCAGTGTAACAAGTCTTTGATGACTTAAGTCTCTGAAAAACAAATAATCATTTTATCATACTTAAAATAAATTCGATTAAAAAAGTAATCCTCTGCTATTTTTCTATGACATGTAATAATTTAGTAAATAGAGATAAGATAAACTTTCAATCTTAACATGCGATAAGAACAATAAAACTATGTAACGAATGCATTTTACCTACGAAAATGAGTCACTAAGCAGTTTTTAACAATTATTTATATTTGATATATGACAATCTAAGTACTACTAAATAGTTACAGTGTTTGCAGCTGTGAAAGTCCAACAAAGGCTGATGGATAAATCTCCTCGATACCATTTCCAGACAAATATCTGAAAAAAGAGACATGAATGCAATTTGTATACTATACTTTGAATTATTTTCATATAAACCGTAATTAATTTTTTTTTCGTGATGAATATTGCAAAAATATCCGCTTTATTAACATTGAAAATACTGAAATTGGAGATGATTTGTAAAAAGAAATTGTATCTTGTGGAACATTTTTTGTATTATACTTTAAAAAAGCTTGCCTGCACTTTAAATTATACTTTATCTAGTAGGAATGACGTTCAAAATTATTCTTATTCAAGATTAGCCTACACCTGGTACGCTTAGATAAAAAAGAAAGGGAAAGTAACAAGTGAAAGTCACGTAGAATCTCGTAGACTATACTTACAGCGCACGTACACTGGTGAGTCCACTGAAAGAACCATTCCCAAGTCTCCTTATCTGATTATCTTTTAAATTCCTATCACAGATAACAGATAATACAAATCATTTAGGATGGGGTACAAAAAAATATAAATACACCGTTAGAAAGTACAACGCTGCACCTGGATTAGTTAACAGGTTGTATCTTTCACTTGTCCTTTACTCGTTTATCAGGCAAAACAATATGAATTCATCAAGCAAATTCTATTCTTTTATCATTATCATATAAATCTCCTATAACACACATTCTATTTTGACATGAAATTTGTCTTGAGTAAAAATATACATCGTAAGCATTTGAATATAAAAAAAAACCCAAAAGATATGTTAATTGAAGTCTTGTTTTAAATACACTTTTTCTTGACTATACAATAGTTTTGTAAAAGTTAAAGACTTATTACTTAATTTTCATACAAAAAAATAAGGAGATGTAGTATGATTGCAAATGAGACAGCTTTTCACCAAAGTTGAAATAAAGTGGATTCTCCGCCCCCAGATTACACGAATGAGGTTTCGTTACATATTATTGTCTTACAATTTCTTATTTATAAATATAGTCTATGATGTAGCTTTCCTTTGAGGTATTTAGGAAATGGTAAAAAAAATTAGCAGATCATGTAGTAAAGAAATAACAAAACGATTCATATGGAACAAAGATAGGTTAAAATCATTTGAGATTTCTATAGCATATATTTTTAATTGGTGTTGAATTTACCGTTTAGTTGATTGGCGCAAATCAAAAGTACTAATAGCAAATCACAAATTGGTATCGATCTAATTGTTGCAAGTTAAAAGGATTATAGACTGTCTTTAATTAATATCGACAGAGTACTAGGAAATCGTAAACAGTACTAACAATCAATCACCGATTGGTATCGACAGAGTCCGAAAAGATCAGAGGAGCTTAAAGTCCTACCAATATTTCTACTAATTGGTATTCATTCAGTATAAGCATGCATACCAAAGGGTGCATCAGTAGTCTGTTGTAGAACACCCACTTGTTCTAACTTAAAAGGAACTCAAACAACTGGCTTTATGGTTTGGGTTTTGGCAATTGTTGAAGGCCGTTTAGAGACCTGTATTCATCAACATCCTATTACTTTAGTCTCTGTCGGATATTTTGATCATTGGAAATCAAACCTTACCTCCATATTCATGAATAAACAGTCTATCGCCATTTGGTATCGACGGTGTCTTCCTCGAATGCCAACATTTTATATGTTACCTATTCCTTTGCCATGTTTAAATTGTCGGTAGACAAATGGATGTTGGCATTCAAGGAATAAACCGTATCGACATAATATTACCTAATACGTGTTTCTCGTTTCTCGTTTTGTTTATATAGATTAGACCGTTGGTTTTCCCGTTTGAATGGTTTTATACTAGTGATTTTGGGGCCCTTTATAGCTTGTTGTTCGGTGTGAGCCAAGGCTCCGTGTTGAAGGCCGTACTTTAACCTATAATGGTTTACTTTTTTAAATTGTTATTTGGATGGAGAGTTGTCTCATTGGCACTCACACCACATCTGCCTTTATCTAATTAAGGGGAGCATCAGTCCATCACAAATAAGTATTAAGAAAGAAGTAGCAATTAAAAAAAAAGGAAAAGAAAGAGAGGCAGAAGATGCCAAAGATTTTTGACTTAAACTTTTAAAGTAGTAAATAAACTGACAACGCCATAGCAAAACCAAAATAAATATTTCAACAAGGCATTTTTGCCTTTCCCAAAAAACAAGTTCCATTTCTTTTGTTAAACCAAACTGTGTGTTAGCATTATAATTGGGTATTGACATAATTGTGGGAAACTATAAGAACTAACAGTTAATCACTAAGTGATATCAACCTAGTAAAAAGTAAAATAAAAAACTAAAAAATAACGAGCTCCAAGGAAAATTCAAATCGGTAAGTTCCTTATTAAATGTCACAAAACAAAGCTTAAACACATCAATTGAATGTAAACAACTGTCATATTCCTTTAATTAGATTGTTGTTCATATCTCTGGGATAAAATGTGGAAAATAACAATGATAAACGAAGAAACTGTGATACATATTTCTTCCAATTCAATTATTGCCTGTTAAACATTCTTACAGTAATTAAGTAAAGGATTAGCTGTAACATTTCATCAGCTGTGTTGCAATCATTCAGCAATTGTTATTGATTCAGTATCAGCAAATTAAAAAAACTAACTGAATGGACTCAGAGAATAGGAGTTCTTCACAAATTTGTAATGACCTGGTTTTGCTAAATTTAAAGGTACATCATTTTTTGGTATTGAATCAGTAGTTGTAGTCAATCAATGAAACTAACACCAACTAATAATGACTTAGAAGTATAAAATCTTCAAATGGAATTGACGTAGTAGTCCTCAAGTAAAAGAACTATAAATATACTGTAATTAACACTTACAATGTTACTAAACGAAACAAATTCTGGAAAACACCATCTGGTAATTCAGTAATTAGATTGTTGCTCATATCCCTAGGATAAAATGTGGAAAATTAGAAAAGTAAACAGTGTTACTATGCATGTTTCTACCAATTTAATTATAACTTATTGAATGTTCTTACAGTAGTTAAAAACAGGATATTTTATACAAATCTTAGAATCAATTCCTGAACGCATGTGACAACATCCACAGCAAATAACCAGCACTTCCATTGATGTTCTTCGTTTTAAAGTACTAAATGTCTTAATAAGTATACAAAATGGTCAGTATACTTTATTCAATAGTTATGCTTGATATATAACAGAATGAACAATTTAAACGTTTATTTACTCTCTTTTTTCTCTCATAATTTTGATACAAATTTAACACATAAGACACCACATTGTAAAAGAAATTAAAATAATGTTTATTACTCAATATCATAAAGTTAAATTGGCAACATTGAAAGTATGCCAGAAGTGCCCATATCTATTCATATATTTTTGTTGTTGAAACCATTCATTATAAAGTGAATATCCTGAGCATGCATTAAACATAAACATTTTAATGATTTTGCGGTCAACGTCTTCTATGAGTTTTCTAAAGACTAGTAATTTTTGAAAATAATGATTGCATAGCATGAAGTGATTACGAACTCCGGGAAACTAATTGAGCATAGAACGGAATATGAAAAGTGCAATTTCATCAATTATAGTCATTTGTAAATGTTATCAAAATTTCAATGAGGTATATTAAGTACATATATGAATCGGAAAAGCTCATTACCTCAGTACTGCACCGATACTGTTTTAAAACACTGATAATAAATTTAATTAAATACATCTTTGTACAATTTGAGGTAGTAGAAAAGTACAGAACTAAAGATAAGGTGTAGAAAACGGAAGTCATTATATATAATCACAAATCAAACGTACCTATTTGATGTATGCATTTTAACTTTGATAGAAATATTTATCAAAATTCTTGAAGGTAAGAAATGTGTTTCCTCCGGCTAAATTACTAAAACAAGCAGTATTTTTTTGGGTATATTATACAATCTGCATCGTAAATATTTCATACGTCACAGAATTAGAACTACTTTTTTTTCTAGACATGCGTTACCTCAGTTTTTCATTATCATTGTCAAAAAAAATTTGTCAACTCTAAACAAAGAAGGATACATATTAAATAATGACTTTATTGAAAAAATCATTGTGGGCAAGCAAGGCTTCAAAGATCCAATTTACTGAAGTAAATGTCAACGTTTATTAATAGCGGTCTTGTCCTCAGTGCGAGGTTCTTTGTTTCAAGGTTGAGAATTCGTATTTGTTACTTCGTCACTAAATAATGCAGTTTGCATTCGAATGATTTATTGGTGAGCTCAAAGTCAGTATAAAGTTAATAAGAAGACACAAGTAAACATATTCTGAACTAAAACGACCATTTTAATTAGAAATGCTGTATAAAGACTGAACAATAAAAAGTAATGTTAATTCTTTAAGTCAATTTTCAGACTTTTCCACTGAGTTCAACTCAGTACTATTCGGATACATCGCTCGAGATTATGATATATCTATACTATTAAACGAAAAGACCTCATTTTGTGTGTCGCTTCTCTTCCTCCCACAATAAATTAATCATCATGCAACTGTGTCATATAGGTACCATGCATATAGTCGCATTTGTCATCCTTTCTTATGACTATTCAGTTTGGGTTATTTTGGGAGAAAAACGAAAATAAAGGTGTCCGAATATTGTTTCCGTTATCAAACCGACTTTTATGTCAGACATGACTTCCGGATTAAACATTGAAAACCAATCGAATGATAGATAACAAAAATGAAAAATAAATAAGCCAATCAGAGCGTTGTCCATATCTTGGTTTCATATCGTAAGAACCACTACTTTATACCTCGGTTTTAACTTACACATAATTTTCATAAGTACTCGGACGGGGAAAGGACAATTATTTTCGCATTTATCTGCATGTATACTGTGATCAATATACTACTATAATATATAGAGACTCTCTATATAATATAGCAGTGAGTTTCCGTCACCAAAGAAACTTTTAATTCAGACATGATTACCGGTTTTAACATCGAGAACCAATCGTATGATAGATAACAAAAATGATAAATAAATAAGCCAATCGGAGCAATGTTCATTTCGTGGTTTTAAGATCGCAAGAACAACTACTGTTGTAGCTCGGTTTTAACTTATAGATAATTTTCATAAGTTCTCGGACGGGGACAGGACACTTATATTTTCGCGTTTATCTGCATGTATACTATAAAAATATACTACTATAATATATAGAGACTCTCTATATAATATAGCAGTGATGGCCATGGAGAAGACACTTTGAATTGATAGTTAAATAGAAAATTAAATACACTTTAATATTTATAATATAGTATACAAATGTTCATAGTATACAGAAACGCGTAAATAATAGAATTTAACAGAAAAAAAAAATAACGGACTTTGGAAACAAGGGAGCTTAAACTGTTTCCAAGTACCTATGAATTTTGACACATTTTCTGAAATACTCCAGATATGAAGTTGTTTCAGGCTGAAATTCCCCAGACACAAAATCTCACAAGCTCTAAATGCCCGCGATTTCCCTGGTGTGTTCTAGTTAAGTTTTATGTTTAGACTGTTTTTAGTACTTTGTAATGGTTTTGTAATTATGAAATAGCATGTATAATGACCGACCAAGCGTGATGATCAAGGTCAAACCCGATTCAAATTCACATTCAAAACAACACAATTGAAATTATACTTTATTTCATTAAACACATGAAAAAAATGGGCATGGATATCGATGCAGATATTATCCGCTGGACATGAACACCGATCATCATCCACCTATCCACTATACTATTATTATTAACATTATTTAGACTTTCGGACATTGTGGAGATAATTTTGTAAAAAAGATGTCACCTGAACGAGAAACACATTGTTAAATAAATCTGGAACGAAAATTCAAAAAGAGATTTTGATTATCCAACTTCGAGGGTATCATCAGCTCAGTGGTCAGTAATTCGGTACTGATATGATTAATAACAAAACTTTTTTAATTTTTTCGTAAATATATTTTGAAATTATTAAGAAATTAAGGTTTCAACTCCCTCATGCAAAGTTGTCCTTAGAAGGATTTGGCTATTATTTTAGTTCGTTTTTAATTATATAGCTCTTCAAATGATTCGGTTGGCTTTTCAATATTCGGCTTTGTGAGTTCCTGATAAAATTGAATTCAGGAAAGCGCTTCGGATGTGTTTTTTTCTCCCATTTTTCGACATATGTTGTGTGTATGTCATATATATGTAAGTAGTTAGGAGTCTGTGCAGTTGAATAGAAAATTCAGAAGTCAATACGTGATTTTTAATAATTATACTTACAGGTACGACAATCTATCCAGATCAAAAAATGTATCCGTATTAAATGTCATCCCAATTCGGTTACCAGCGAGTACACTGAAAAAAAAATAATATATCGTACATGTCTAGAGGAAAGTGATAATTTAAACTAATGTTTCCAAAAAAACAAAACAATGAGAAAATTCTATAAATTTTCATTTCCAGATTTAATTTTATTTTAATTAAAAAATTAAAATGAAACCCAGCATTTTTTTTTAAGGTACCCATTAAATATATCCCTATACTAATCATAAAACTAACCTTCACCCATAACTAATACTATCCATAGCCCTGAAAAATATTTATCCCTTAACCATAAACAGAACACAAGGCTACCTCTAAAGTACAGGACCGTTACAGCAAATGGTGGCCAAAAATCTATATGGAAGATCTTCATTATAGAACAACAAAAAAAAATCATTGAATGATGTTATTTACTTCACATGCCAACAAGGATTCCGTGTTCCCACTTCCCGTTTGACACTGAACATTGCACCTCAACTTTTAACTACGTGTTTCTGACGACTTCTATCAAACAACAAACGAAATCCATAATCTGCATACGAATTACCGCATTCATCCATGGTCAGCATACGAGGAATATTACTAATACTTGACCTGGGCAGTTTCAGCAATCACTGAACGAAACCGACAATATCGATCAAACTCATTATTTTGAGTTAAAATTGTACGCAGTCAACTTAATATTCTCAATTCAGTTTGCAGCGGATGGACAGAGATACACATTTATAAACATTTTAATGGTATCTGATGTTACTAAGATATTTTATACTCAACAGCTGTTTATCAGTTCTTTTGTCTCTTTCTAATCGATTTACGAGATTTGAACGAGATTTGAACATCGGTAAACTACTGTCGTCTAAATTCATATATGTCAAGTATAATCAGGCATTTTGTATAAAAACATAACGATACTGCCAAATTTTGAATTCTTTCATAATTTATTTACCTTTCGAACTAAAAATATTAAACTTTGCAGTTTAAAAAAGAAAAAGTTCGGCTGAAATAAGAGTCCTACAGATTGAAGACAACGGAAGTGGGAGGATTTAGGGGGGGGGGGGGGGGGGGGCGGCGGATACGATATAGTTTCAGACGAGATAGTTAAAGGAAAATGATTTAAATATACTTTTTACTGCATCTTCCACCACATTAAGGGGTGACACCATACTTTTTATTTTTTTTTAACTTTGACTTAAAAATCTAAATAACAGTAGAAAATTCAATAAAAAAAATCAAAAAAAAATCGGGAAAATTAATAAACTCAAAATCGTTCAAACTTTTTTATGTCATGTTTTGAATTCCCGTATCTGCCCAGAAATCTACAATGTATTTCCTTTTGACTTTCCGGTCTCGTTTGCGTGAAATTTTGAGTAAAATATGTATTTATCAGTCTAGAATAAAATAGGAAGGAACACAATATCAATTTCAATTTTAATAATTCCTTGATATGAAAAAACGTTACCTAGTGATAGCGTTTCTTTGTTTACATTGCATATGACGTCATAACTTAAATAACGTCACAACTAAAATCCCTAACAACAGAGCCAAAATCGGAAACGTTACGGTATTTCCGTTTGAATTAAAAAAAAATCATACAGACTTCGTCCCCTTTCACAGGTAATGCCTGCCTCATATTACTTCAATACATTTAAACTTACAATTTGATTAGATTACGCTCTAGAGTCAGGTATTCAGGCAAATCTTCTAACCCAAGATTAGTACAATTCATTTCATCTTCCTTACAAATGCATACGTCTACCTGATACGGACATGAATAAGCTGCAAAAATAAAGTACACAATAATTTGGTAAATGCTGTGTTGAGAAAGTAAATAACCTTTACTTTAAACCAATAACTAGTGGGTATTTTGTTTTCTTCATTATCGAGATATATCTTGATCCCTAATACGGTGATAGGAACTATCGTCAATAGTGAATCTTCAAAAATACAAATTATGTTTCTGCAAAAAGACCAACAATTAAAATTTAAACATTTATAAGTTTTATTATACGATTAATGACGTACATGTACATGAAAACTTTGAAAGAATATTTGTATCTTCAACATAAATAAGATAGGTCCGAACAAATCTCTAAAGAATTTGTTTTTCTCTCTGTTTACTATGACGTTACGCACGTTATTGCGTCAATACCGTGTAATCAACCAGTCCACACTAATAAACAGCTTTTCTATAAAATCATAACAGTAAGTTATATAAAACTTATATCCATAGACTAGACAGGTAAATACTATTCCGAAAAAAAGTACAATTTTTTTTATCATATTTTACTTTAGTCTAAAATAAGGACAACATATTGACAAAACGTCAAAAATATGCGTGTCAGACGTAACAGACTATACGCATAATCACTTTAGCAGGGGTGTTTGTGTTCTTCAAAACAGTGTTATATCCACGAAAATTCGAATGAATGATATGCTCTATATATAAAGTATAACAATATTACTGGATATGTGTTTCTGATACGACCAACGCTATTTTTTGGCAAAAACAAATAGTGTTCATATTGGTCAGCTTTTGGAAGATGTTAAGTTATCAAAATTTACAGGTTTTAAAATATAAGATTATATGATATTTCGTTTGTGTAAATTCGGCTCACATATGTGCATACATAGACCATATCAAAATCAAATTTTTGGAGCACTCACACTACATCTAAAAATGCAACGGCCTCTGGCAAATGTCTTGCAAGATGTCCAATATCGGATTTCGCCGTTTTTTACAAATAAATTGTCATTTACGACGTTATTTATTAAAAATTCAGATTAGTTGCATGCTAAATAGTCCTTTTCCGTAATTGTGCTTTAACTTTACAAAACAGCAACATACTTTTTGATAACTTGCGTAGTCAAAACGACTTCGTTTTAAAAGAAATGAAATGTCTTGCAAGTTTGTCCACTGGACGATTTTCGTACGTTTTCAACGTTGTCGATTCGGGGTACGCTATTTATGGTGGATCATCTGTATATAGTTCCTCAGATAGAATTTTCTTGATAGTCAAATACTATCAACAAGACCACAAAGCATCATAAAAAAAAATCCGAAGACTGGGTTTGTTCGTTTAGATGAGGTTCTTAAGTTGTGAAAAAGTTTTGTATCACAAGAGGATAACAAATCATCTTTATCAAATTTTCAAATTTGGGAATCGTAAACTGACTGCGATATTTTTTTTATTTCTCTGCAATAAGATTCATGTGTATAGAATTTAAAGTGAAAATAAAATTTGGCCTAAAGCGTGGCTATATACCTCTCCACATCATACAAAGCTTGTAAACATATGAGATGAATTATAATTAACCTTTTTTTCTGACAATCATTTCATTTCATAATCTAATATTGTACCGCTATTAAAAAAAGTATAGTGAATTTTATAAGCAAGACCCGTTTCACTTGTTATTCTCGACAAACTTTTTATATTAAAGCAAAATATATATCCTCCTCCTTTTCGGATCTAAATGGGAAAACATTGCACTTTAACACGTTTTATGTCAATTGATCTCTGGTAGAGCGTTGTCTCATTGGCACTCATCATACCGTATATATCTTCTCATTTCATAAAGATATGCATTACCCAAATACGATATATTTTGTTGTTTGTTGCTTACGTTACTTTCATTGGGAAATATTCAATGCATATTCAGTACAACAAACATTATAAGAAGTATCCATATTGATGTGCAAAACAAAAATTGTAAGCGAAATACAAAAATTATCCCAAATAATCGGTAATCGCCGTAAAACGTAAAAATTTGACGTTACCATTTGAGACGCAATATCGTGCTTAACGTCTATGTAATGAAATTAGACATCCATGAAAAAGATACCATCAGAACAATTAAAAAAAAACAATTGAAACACAAGGAACAAGACCTAATATGTGATTGGACAAAACTCGAAGAACGCTCTTAAACCTCGTCTGTATCTTATGCTACAAAGTAAGTATCAATTGACAGATTGGCTGAAAGGTTAAACAACAACAAAAAAGCAATAACAATAACATAAAGTAGAAGGTCAGTGTCGAAATGTAGACAATTTCTAATGAAGATGAAATCAGAACAGAGTATTTTGGAATGGTATACTTTTAACTCAATTGAACTTAGCGTTATATTGTTATCCCTTTTCGGTTATAAAAAGTTTCCATACATAACATCTTATGTTTGATTACTTACGACAGTTTGTTTCATCCACATATGTTTCTGTGCAGTCTGGAACTCCATCACAAAGTCTCTGGCCATCAATACAAAAGGACTTATTACATTTAAACTGACCATCTCGACACTGCCACGAACCTATAAATCAAAACGTTTTTAAGCTTTTTAAAACACCTGCTGGTTCTTGATTAAATAGAAATTGGTTGTGTGGTGTGAGTCTGGACTGAACAGCGATATACAACTATTGCCTTTATTTATAGCAACTAGGTTCAAGTCAACATGAACTTAGATCTAAACGACACATATTGTATAGTATAGTTTTCGATAATGCCATGTTGTGCATATTTAATATTTTAAGGTAAAAATATTTCTTCACATATTTAAATACGAACTTTTTTCTAATGCCTTATAATGCAATACATATTATTCAAGTGGTAATTTGGCGTTACACTGTAAGGAAACAAAAACGAAACGGCTACATGTGTACATAGTTATAGGGTGAGGTTCATAGTAAGAAATCACATGCCTTCCAATGTATTTTGAAAGGAAGAAGACGTCTGATGTTACTAATGAAGCATGCTCTGCTGCTTTCGAAAGCATCATCCACAATCAACTCTGGTTTTTATTGAGTGTTGAGGATCGTGTTGCTCAATCCTTAATTATATTTGTACCGTTAAACGGACCTGTTTTCTTCTTGAGATTTGCAATGGAATTGGCAGTTTCTATTGACTTATAAGTTTTGAAATTCCAGTCTTTACCGTTAGCACAGTATTTGACAAACGGATTTGTTATTACTATCAATTCAAATATTTCACATCTTTGGCAACTGTTCATGTGTATGACTTAAAGATTAAAATTTTCTATTATTCATTCTAATGATAGTTCAAATCAGGTATATAGTGTTATCAGCAATTACATATTTCCATGCAAAAATAGAAAAATCACAGAAGGTTATAATTACAGAAATAATCATTGCTGGCGGGTTAATTTTTTTCTTAAAATTAAAATCTACAAAAATGATTATCATTAATTTATCACATAGTAACTGTCATATAGACATGATGTATAACATGTATAATGTAACGTTTACAGGTTTATGAGTTATTAATTGAATATTTAAAATGAAAAAGAATATATAACTCGCATTACTGAACGACTGTTGCCATCCGTTGTTGCAGTAAAAACATATATTTTAGACATGTAAATTTAACGTGAAATGTCGTTTTGCAGATTGTGGATTCATGTGTTTATTAGTAATATACATGTATATAGTAAACGAAAAAAGGAGCTGAGCCTTACCAATCTTATAGAAGATATTATGTTTCCATATTAATCATAGTACATGTTTACTTCATATGGCAAAAACCCAGGTGAAAGACTGTACCAGGTTAGGGGGAGGGTTGGGACCCCGCTAACATGTTTAACCCCGTCACATTATTTAAGTATGTGCCTGTCCCAAGTCCTGGAGCCTGTAATTCAGTGGTTGTCGTTTGTTTATGTGTTATTAGTTTCTTGTGTACAATTTGGAAATTAGTATGGCGTTCATTTACACTGGACTAGTATATATTTGTTTAGGGGCCAGCTGAAGGACGCCTCCGGGTGCGGGAATTTCTCGCTACATTGAAGACCTGTTGGTGACCCTCTGCTGTTGTTTTTTATTTGGTCGGGTTGTTGTCTCTTTGACACATTCCCCATTTCCATTCTCAATTTTACATATTTGTTTTTCGTTCATTTTTTTTTATATAAATAAGGCCGTTAGTTTTCTCGCTTGAATTGTTTTACATTGTCTTATCGGGGCCTTTTATAGCTGACTATGCGGTATGGGCTTTGCTCATTGTTGAAGGCCGTACGGTGACCTATAGTTGTTAATGTCTATGTCATTTTGGTCTCTTGTGGACAGTTGTCTCATTGACAATCATATCACATCTTCTTTTTTATATAGACAAATATTATTCTAAAATTACGTGTTGTAAAAAAAAATCATATGTTTTTGAGATTAGCACATTTTTTATGCTGTATTTATAACGCTTATTAAAGGTTAAGCAGAAGCATAAAAGAGGTCATAAACATCCTCCTCTTCGTAAAATCAAATATTTTTCTGTTTCCTCCGCGGCATAGTAACTGTGGGACCCTGTTTAGAGTAACTGTTTATTGATGACTACTTTAGCTTTACTTATTTTGACTCATTTGTAAAACGTTAGACGTAAGTGGGTTGGTGAACTTTTAGATATGTCTGTAATCCAATATAGACATTAGGAACAAATCGAAAATTGAATAATAACTAAAGTCTCACACAAATGTCTTATTAACTAAATGAATTTGAGAATAAACGTTTCATTGCATGCTTGATTAACTAGCGAGAAATGAATGTTTAAAGGAAGGCGATTGTCCGTACAAAACTTAAATCAAGAAAACACTTCCAATTGTATGTCATTAATCGTTTCATTTCAGTTTTATTCTGGAACAATTTACTTCTGGAAAAAATATATTGCATTGTCAGCAGTACATTAATGAACTGATTTCAAGTTATCGTTTTATTAACTTATCAAATCAGAACTGTCATGAAGACATTAGTACATTCTGAGTTAAGGATTGTTTTTTGGTTTCATGGGAACCATTATATATATTTCCATATATATAAGTAGCTTTTTATTTGATTTGACTTCTGACATCACCTTAATATCAATATAGATGATAATAAAAAACAAAACTTCGGATAATTTGTTTTACAAAAGGAGTGAAAACACTTGAGAAAGAAAAGTAAAAGCCGTAATAAAAAATATTTATTTGAATTGCTTTTAGTAATTTCTCCAATTTCGTACTTTATTTAGCCTATTTGACTTTTTTAGCGTTACTAATGGGGCCTGTCTTAGTAGACGAAACGCGTGTCTGACATATGAAATTACAAGCCAGATATCTTGGATAAGATGTTTTCGTCATCATCTGCAATTCTTAACACAAAACGAACGGTAAGTATCCTATTCAACATTGTCGTGTTTCCTATGAAAGTTTAAATATTTTTTTTTTGCAAATTTTTTTTTTTTGGATTTTTAACGCCACTTTTAAGCGCCTATTTCGTGGCGGCCAGTTTGTATTGGTGGAGGAAGCCCGGAGAAAACCATCGACCTTCGATAGGATAACTGACAATCCTAGTCAATTAAGTTTGGAGTCGAGTGCACCCGCACGAGCGGGAATCGAACTCACAACCTCAGTGTTGACTGGCTAGTGATTACAGTATTAACTTGTCTACGTAGACAACTCGGCAACAGAGTCAATAGACTAACATCGTGTTCGATCCAGATCAAAATTTTGGAATATAAAAATACAAATAAAAAACAGTGTTTAGTCATAATTCTGTCAAGTAACTTACTGCAGTTAAGTAGATGAGATTTGTCCGCACAACCTTTTCTTGTGAGGTTATCTGGATCATAATAGCACACGTGATTCATATCAATACATTGGCCATTCTTACAGGTGAATTCATTTGAACCACATGATCTCCTCTCTAAAAAGATAGATGAAAAACTAAGGTTCAAGAGAAAATATCTGCAAAACGCGTAGGACAGAAAATACAAAAATCAAAAGATGATATTTCTTTCGATTCAAAAACATTTTAAAGATAACTCTACTTAAAATTTTGAAGCCCTTGAAAGGTAGACATATACTTGTCTATTTGTGAGTGTCCTTAGAGTAATATTTGTTGTATTCTTATAATAAAGTCAGTACAAATAGAAAAGGCAGGAAAATAAAATCCCAATCAGACTAATATTCGCTCGAGGCAAAAAGTGAGAATGTAAGCAAACAGAGATTATAGAAGAACATTCCCTATGAACATAACCAACACCGCAAAGCAAGCTATAAAAGGTAATACAAAATGTAACCAATCCAAAGGAAAAATTCAACACCCTGATTTATGTACAAACCATACATGCCGAATGTAGCGAGGTTGAACACGTTTACACGCACTAAATCCTCTTCCGTACCTCGTAATATAGTGTAACAGAACAATATCAGAAAATAATGTACAAAAAAGTTGAAACGAAATTGACGGATTGAATCAACACTAACACCAAGCACAAAAACAACTAACAAAAAGAACGACGATACAAACCATCGATTTTTAGAGAACTCGCAGTAACTAAAAGATACTACTAATAAATAACCTGGAATTCAGTGGTAGTTGTTCAGCATTCCTGATGAAATTAAATCCAGAAAAAATGCTTCGGACGGTTGAAAACTATTAAGCGTTGTTTACATTTGTTTTGTCGTAAGTTGTTGTATTTCATACAGGCTTTTTATAGTGCCAACTACTCCTTAGGTACGATTCAGCCAACAATGTGCAACATAACTTGTACTACCAATACGGTTGTCAGTGCTGTCTTTCATACTCACATCATCAATCTCAGATAATTTCACTTCGCCTTTCAATTAAACTTTGACCCTATCAAGCAGTCTTAGATCCCTAAAATTATTAACGATACCCTTTTTATCGTACCAGATGCGTATTTTGACAATAAATGATTCTTTTATGACAACATAATAACTATCATATACTTTGTAAAACTTACCAGGACACTGTGTCTCATCACTGCCATCTGGACAGTCCCTAACATAATCGCACCACCAGACCTCGGGTATACATTGACCGCTCCGGCATTTTATTTCTCCCGTTTGACAAGCAGTTAATCCTGAAAATAATGTTAATCCAATTTTAACTAACTTCAAACCTTGCAGTAAAAAGATAAACATTTAAAGGTGCATTGCTTCATTGTTCACCATTAGATTTTCTTTTTATTCAAGCTATAAGCCCTTCACCTTGTTGGTTAAACTTTTTCGGCATGCCATTATTATATTATTTATGATAAGTCAACTATAGATAGTTAGCTGCGAGGGTATTTTTCGTGTTTGCCACAGGACTTGATTTTTACTGATTGATTAATTATAATGACATTCTGTTAGTTATATTATCCAGTTCTTTGTGCAGCTTTGTTCACAGTAAAATTTAATAAGAAAAAAATATTCTACCTACTGTTTTGGTTTTTTTAGATTTTAAGTCTAATGTATTTCAATTTTCTACTTTGTTTTGTACTTTATCAAATAGGCAGATGTAAATTATAGTCCTATAAAAAGATACTCTAGTATAAGGCATATTATACAAAGCAAAGTCGTCTGACCTCTAAGGAGGTTGATTGACAACTTGTCATATGCGATAAACACTTGTCTATTGTTAACGAATGAGTGTTGACCTCTTCACGGATTTAATGTTTTTTATGTTTTGTTTGGTATTTGTCTTATTGAAGTTTTAACCAGACTTCTTTCATGCATGTCTTATAAGAACGATTAGAGGTATAATGTACTCAGCTTTACCAAATGAACAAAAAGTCTATTCCATTGTAATAAACGGATATAATGCTTAAACGGAAACTTGAGACACATTGTGTGAGGGATATTTGTTTGGATTAACGATCTTGTATTCGATCTATGTTTGGTATTTGTCTTATTCATGTATTATCCAGACTTCTTTAATGCTTGTTTTATTAGAACGACTAGAGCTTTAATGTACTAAGCTTTACCAAATGAACATATAGTCTACTCCATTGTAAGAAACGAATATAATCCTTCAACGGAAACTTGACACATATTGTGTGAGGGACATTGGCTTGGATTAACGACCTTATATTCGATCTTACCGCAGTTGGCCTCATCTGTCCGGTCAAAACAATCAAAATTCCCATCACACTGTCGACTTGCAGGTATACACTGGTGATTAGTGCACCTGTACTCGTCAACTGCACAATCAGGAAACACTGAATAACATACATGATATATATTTAGTTCATATTAATCTCAGTAAACAATGTGTTTTTGTACAGATGGCATATCAAAGGCAATGATGAAGTCTGTAATTACTTTTTACCTTTTAAAAGTAAACGATTTCCCCTTTTATCTTTTCCAGTGATAATTTGTAAAAAAACTCTATCAATTGCTCAGTGCAGCAATTGAGTAAAAAAACAACATTGTTTTTGTGTTGGCGTGTTTGATTGTTAGACAAGAAAGGTTCCTGATTTAACTATGATAAATTCTCGAAAAAAAAGGATTCTGATTTATATATTTGTCGTTTACACTGAAACTTCATACTTCATAATCTAACACAAAAAAAAGCTCAATGTATGCTAATATCGAATGGTTTTATTTTGTCTTTTAACTTTAATTCTGTAATACAGCTCCTTGATAAACGTCTTAAAATTTGACTACGAATGATCCTAATGAAGGTAGGTCGTGTTTGTGACCCATAATTTCAAGACAATACGTATAGAAAACAGCGGACGAATGTCAAACATAAAATTAAATTTATACGCATGAACAATTCTGAAATGGTAAACCCTTTTTTTTTAAGTATGCTCTAATACATTGTATCACTATCATTAAACAAGTCTATTTTTTTCATTTGGACAATTAATCTACATTTAAATTTATAATCTAATCTCTTTTTAGACTTACTGCATCCTTCTTCATCTTCTCCATTCAGGCAATCATAAAAATAATTGCATGTTGCATTTTCAGGCCCGGATGCTGGTAAACATCTCCCTTCTGGACATATGAAGTATTTTTCTATATGTCGTTCAGCTAGATATGGCAAATCTGCGCATGTCTGGTTTGGCTTTACTGAAAGAAAGATATGAGCTATCAGTATGCTAAGAAGATGATGTTTTAATGATGAAGCAAATTGTAAATATAACGTTGTCATCAATTCTTCCTCATTAAACCAAACAATAAACCAAAATTCATATAAACCTATACCAAATTAATATGCTGTGGAACACATAAGACTCAAAAATAACTATCATCAATTTTTCATCAATTAGAAGCCTGGATAGCTGAAAAAAGTATATGGACAACTTTGTAAATGAGGTTATTCTTAGATTTTAATAAAAATAAAAATTATTTTGCAGTGAATGTATTCATATGATTAATCTCAGCACGATCATCTCTATTTACTAATTGTAGAAAAGGCAATATCATTTTTTTGTTCTGTATCTACTTTCAATGTTATACTATAATATAATTACTGTATTATAGCGAAAATACAAAAACATATTAATTACCAAAAAAAAAAAAAAAAATGTTTTCCAACGAATTGTCATCCATTGTTAAGGAAACTATTAATCACTATTCGAAGTATATGTGCTTTTTCAGAAAACCGCTTAATTAGAGCTTTCAATTTTACATCTGTTTGGAAAATAATGGTTTTAACTTTTTACAAATGTTTATCTTGATAATCCAAAAAATATTCAGCAACATAATTTGATTCTTTTTGACAATATTTATGATATATTTGTTTATGCCCGCGTCACACTGTCCCGATTTTTATATACGATGGACACCCGAATGCGAAAATTGTAAGTTCGTACGAAGTTGGTCCCGATCTCGTTAAAATACCAAAAAGTGACCGAAGCAAGTACGATGAATAACGAAGTCTATACGATGGTGCCGAACTTATACACGACTGCAAGAGATGGACATACGAAGGTTAACCGAAGACGGGTATTTAAAGCTTCATATCTCAGCCGAAGCCTACACGATGGATCACGAAGGCTACACGATGGATTACGAAAGCTACACGATGGATTACGATGATGGCGCGATGGCCATTCGATGTCTAAAAGATACGAACAGAATTTCGACAACCTATCGTTTCTGTACAATAAAATTGAGAAAGGAAATGGTGAATATGTCAAAGCGACAACCACCCGACCATAGAGCAAACAACAGCCGAAGGCAACCAATGGGTCTTCAATGTAGCGAGAATTCCCGCACCCGTCGGTGTCCTTCAGCTGGCCCCTAAAATATGCATAATAGTACAGTGATAATGGACGTCATACTAAACTCCGAATTATACACAAGAAACTAAAATTTAAAATCATATAAGACTAACAAAGGCCAGAGGCTTCTGACTTGGGACAGGCGCAAAATTGCGGCGGGGTTAAACATGTTTATGAGATCTCAACCCTCCCCCTATACCTCTAGCCAATGTAGAAAAGTAAAAGAATAACAATACGCACATTAAAATTCAGTTCAAGAGAAGTCCGAGTCTGATGTCAAAAGATGTAACAAAAGAAAATAAATAAAATGACAATAATACATAAATAACAACAGACTACTAGCAGTTAACTGACATGCCAGCTCCAGACCTCAATTAAACTGATTGAAATATTATGTCTTCATCATATGAATATCAGGTACAATCCCTCCCGTTAGGGGTTTAGTATCATACTATCATAAAATATATGAGAAGAACATAACCCGTGTCATGCCAACAACTGTTTTTTTAGAAATAAATGTGTTTAGTTCCGATGCAAAGACCCTATCAGTGAATCAATGTTAAAGCCAAAATATGCAATCTTTAATGACCTGACAACAGTATCGTAACTATATCCCCTTTTAATAAGTCTATTTAAAGGTTTTGTTAGTTTCTGAGGAGAATACTGACATTTTTGTGCTTTATAAAGAATATTTCCATAAAGTCTGCCATGCATGGCGGGAAATCGATCTTTTTGTCAAATTCTTATAAAACTTAGTTTATTATCCCCTCGCCTACTACATGTAAGTTGCGTGTAGATAAAATTGTTATGGACACTCTAGAACCAAAATGCTCAAAACTTGGTATGGTGTTACTCGTTAAGAATATCTTAAGCGCTATTGACTTTAAAGTTCAAAGGTCAAGGTCACAGTGGCAGTTATAATACAAGGCAATATCACCCTTGTGGACACTCTAAAACAAACATTCTTCAAAAGATTTTAACCACATTTGGTATATTGTTCCTCCTTGTAATGATCTGACATTTTTTACGTTCAAGGCCAAAGGTCAAGGTCATGCAGATGGACTTTTTTTCCTCCTTGAAATAGCATAATACACAGGAAATTGGTTGCTCATTTTTTTACCTGCTGGTTCTAAAGACAATATTAAAGGTATTTCCAGTTATTGAATGTTTTGGTTGATTTCTAAAAAAATTGCTTATGTGTATCAAATATGCATATTCAATTTACCATTTTCTGCATGTGTCATATACAAATATAGTGTCCATATTTGTCCCCAATATGTTACATATGAGGGGATGCCACGCTCGGCATTGACTTGTTTGAACTGTAAAATATGTGCACTAGTCTGAATAATCACCCATATTTATGCCCATGTTTACTGATCTATCTTAAAGGTAAGGTAATGGGTTCGTTGATCCCTTTTATTCAAAAAGAGCTCTTTCCAGGAGAATATCATAATAATATAGACAAAAGGAAGGATATGGGGAAAGCAACAAATGCGGCAAAATATGACATATAGAAAACAAAATGGTTATGGAGTAAAAATTCGTATGACAATAACTCAGACGATACATAAAAAATCAGAATAATGAAGAAAAAGTTGGTTTCCCTATATACGTGTACCTGCAGTGTTGGTGTACGAGGCGCGTTTATGATTTTCATTATGTTACTTGATATGAAAAATTGACAAACTTTTTGAAATAATATTTTACTTGTAAAAGTAAATCCTGAGCCTGTAATAGCTGCTCTTCTTGTTCCATTTGAATTAATAGAAACAACGCTGTCGCCTTTCTTGTTCTCATAGAATCATATGATATGAGCTCTATGTTTTGTGAACGTCTTTCTTAACTGTCGTATTAGACTGAGCAGTGCATATCGCGCATGGCACTTTAAATGTATTTTAGCGCGAAAATTAACTTACATTTAGCTGGATTTATTGCCGTCGTAGTTCCATCTTGTCGCCTTCGTACTTGTATTCGATGGCAACACGACGGGATTACGAGGTCTTCACGAAGTCGCGTTGCCATCGTAAGACCTTCGGGTATCTTCGTGATTCATTCGTGTAGACATCGTAATGTCAAAACTGCCCGATGGAAACGATGGAAACACGAATGCAATACGATGTTCAAAGATGCATTCCCGGTGACATAACGATAGTGAGGATGGTGATACGAACTCAATACGAACCCTCAACATCGGACGCACCTTCGGGGATTTTTTAACATGTTAAAAAATTTAGAACCATTCCCGAAGTTGTCCCCGAAGGCTAGAAAAGTGGCCGATGGTTCTACGATGGTTAAAGATCGCACTACGAATAGCCCGATCTGGATACGATCAGTCCCGATTTTGAAAATTTCCATTATCGTGTGGCCATCGGCGTAAAAATCGGGACAGTGTGACGCGGGCATTAAGAAAAAACAGGATTGAGATAAATCAAAGAGGATTTTTTTTCACATAAGACACATTTATTGAAATGTTTTAAGTCAAATTAACGGAAGGGTTCTTCATATTCACGTTGTAAACTAACAGATCTAGTTGAACAATTCAATAATACTTTATTGAAAATTTTCAATCACATACAAATAGAAACAATAACACACGAAAATATGTAATAAAAAACCCAAAAAACACTCTAAAATAGAATATGACAAAAATTTGTGTATATGCGCCAAACAAAAATGGTGCACGATTTCAGTACAATCATTGTGGCTTCCCGTAAACAATTTTATAATGAAAAGAATCAATTTTAATTACATTATTATATGAGGATAAAACATATGATGATACCAAGGGACAATTTAAACGTTAACTAAACATTACACTGTTAAGGACGAAAGCACTATTTGTTAACCCTTTAACATATACAAAACAGTTCAGCTAATGATTTACAAATTTTATGGCATACTCTTCATTTGAAGAACATGTTTATTTAAACTGCAGTTTGTAATAAAATACAGAAAGAAAATTGCCAACATTTTATTAGTGTTATATGGGAATGTGTTTATTTGAACTAGAAGCAACTCTAACGTTATTTAAAGAAATCTTTCAGATCGAACTAATCAAATGCAAACATGAACTTCCTTCGTTCATTATTAGATGTGAAATGTTTACTTCTCGTCGATTTCAAGGATGATTTCAAAGAAATAGGTACAATTACTGTTAATTAAATTAAGTTCGGTTCAAGGTTGTTAAACCTTATTTTTGCTATATACTACAATTTCCTGACAGTATAAGACACAAATTAAATAAATGAATATATCATCATTAAAGATGCTCACTAAACACCAGCAAATTCCTTCTAGTAACAATCATTAAACAACAGGACGTCACCATACGTTCATCCAAAAACAAATAACTATTTAAAAGCATACGACATGTTTTTAAATGCCGAAAATATTTGATTGAGTTGAATACATACAATGTAGATCGGAACACAAATCATGCATCCAGGGTATTATCAAATAATACAAAACAAAGATATATATACAGGTGTTACCAATGACATTGATTGTAAAAATGCATGAGGGTAAATAAAGTCTAAAATCTGTGACAAATCTACAATGTACAAGGATAAGTATCAAATAATCTATGTTCAAAGGCAAACAAAAGTTCAGGAAACAAAAGGAAAACAAGAAAAAAAATATATAAGAGAAAAAAGAACTCAAATTATAGTATATAAAAATAAATATAACATTCCAGCACATAATAAAATCAACTGATTTAAAGTGCTAAATTATCTATGTGTAGAGAATAACAAAAATCAAAGTACAACATCGACAAAAACAACTCGAGGAGAAAACAGGAAGCTACTACATGTACGTTAAAATATAATCGAAAAGGGGATTATTAATTGAAATTAAAGGGAGACAAATTATATCATATAAGCACAGGTGCATGTATCTTACTTAGAAAAACATCCCGACAAATACAAGAGAGAATATAAATTCGAGGGATAATAAAAGGCTATGGATCGAAAGAAAAAATGAAAAAAATAAATCACGATAGCTTGAGAAAAAAGGCAATAAATATTGAAAAGTATTTGCCAACAGATTTAATTATAATATATATTAAGCTTAGTTCTCATTCCTGCTTCAAATCATAAGTAGATATAAGGAAAGTAATCTTCAAAGAAATATATGTAAAAAATGCGTATATTTTGTGCAATACAAGATTTTACAGTCAATGGATTCTTATAAGAAAACGTAAAATTGACCCATGGATTGTAACAGAATTTCTCAATAGTCTAGAGAGTACAAGAATTTAGTAAAGTACTACCGGACCACACTGAAACACCATCTCCAATCAATCAATTAACTTATTTCTGATTGCTTCTGACAGATTCAATGTACCAAATTATATTATTATCATATTATTACTGCAAGATTACCACTAGTAATAACAGCTGATTAATGACTCGTGGCAGGCTTAGTACCAGCTTACATCCAGAACCTTTAATAAGATAATTGAAGTCGTAATTCTTTCTAATTTCATTTGCCGGAACATAAATGAAACATTTAAAGATTTAATTCATTATAACAACACTAGGTTTAATACAGTGTAGTTTATAGGATAAGATGTAACGGATAAGAAAATAGTTTGCTACTTGCATACCCCTAGCATACCATTTGCAGATTTCTAGTAATTCTCTGTGCAAATCTCCAAATTAATTCAAAACCACATAATTGTTATTTTTTCTATAGATAGTAAATTATGCTACTAATGTAATGATAAAATTGTTATGATCTAAAAGTTAGAAGATGTCATATAAAGTGTTCTAAAGTAGAAAAAGCAATCCAACCACAAAGTTAGTTGACGAACGAGAATATCCATAACAGCAATACGGATAAATGTATGAGCAGGAAAAGGCTAACTAACAATGACCACTGCCCTTTCCTCGATCTTGATATCTATATCACTAATGGAAAGCTGAATACTAAAATTTATGATAAAAGAGATGATTTTTCATTTCCTATCGTTAATTATCCATTTTTAGATGGTGACGTTCCCTTGTCACCATCTTACGGTGTTTATATATCTCAATTTGTACGATTCGCTCGTGTATGTAACAATGTTTTAGATTTTAACGAGAGAAATGTATGTATTACTGAAAAAATTATTACACCAGGGTTTTCGATATCACAAACTAGTAAAACATTTACTAAATTTTATCATCGGTATAAGGACATCATTCGTAAATATAGCTCAACATGCAGACTTCTTATACGTTCAGGTATTTCACATCCAATTTATTATGGAAATATTCTTTATAAAGCACAAAGGTGTCAGTATTCACCTCAAAAACTAAAAAAAAAAATTGAATAGACTTATTAAGAAGGGATATAGTTACGATACTGTTGTCAGGTCATTAAAGATTGCATATTTTGGCGTTAATATTGATTCACTTATAGGGTCTTTGCATCGGAACTAAACACATTTATTAAAAAAAACAGTTGTTGGCATGACACAGGTTATGTTCTTCTCATATATGTTATGATGGTATGATACTAAACCCCTAACGGGAAGGATTGTGCCTGATGTTCATATGATGAAATCATAATCTTTCAGTCAGTTTAATTGAAGTCTGGAGCTGGCATGTCAGTTAACTGCTAGTAGTCTGTTGCTATTTATGTAGTATTGTCATTTTGTTTATTGTCTTTGGTTACATCTTCTGAAATCAAACTCGGACTTCTCTTGAACTGAATTTTAATGTGCGTATTGTTATGCGTTTACTTTTCTACATTGGCTAAAGATATAGGGGTAGGGTTGAGATCTCACAAACGTGTTTAACCCGCCGCATTTTTGCGCCTGTCCAAAGTCAGGAGCCTCTGGCCTTTGTTAGTCTTGTATTATTTTAATTTTAGTTTCTTGTGTACAATTTGGAAATTAGTATGGCGTTCATTTTCACTGAACTAGTATATATTTGTTTAGGGGCCAGCTGAAGGACGCCTCCGGGTGCGGGAATTTCTCGCTACATTGAAGACCTGTTGGTGACCTTCTGCTGTTGTGTTTTTCTATGGTCGGGTTGTTGTCTCTTTGGCACATTCCCCATTTCCGTTCTCAATTTTAACACAGGCACAAAATATAAAGCTACGAATAATATTAGTTAGATTTAAAGGGAAAAGCACAAACTTCACGTAACAAGGAAAACAGACAATAACTTGGATACATGAAACTATGAAAATCAACCTCCCGCGGATATGGCAAAATAAGGAAATTTTTAATTGATAACGTCAACTTACTACATAGATTCAAGCAATATGTTCATGATAAGTGAGTGTCAGAAATTAAAAACAGGCATGCGAATATGCCATTCATAGGTTAAACAAGTATTTTAATGTTCAATCCACTTGAAATGGAACAGATTTGTTAAGTTACAGATTCTAGCAAGATTCTCCTCAAACGGTCAATAACCTTCCGGTATTTCAAAACCCCCATCAGTATATTAATACGATGTCCTGCTTCTTGGACAGATTTTTTTTTATTGTGACAGCTGCCAATGCTTCCGATAAAGTCATATTTATATGATAGCAGCACGAGCATTATTTGATCAATGTAGTCTTGACATGAATAAATCACCTTGAATATAGAGGATGTTTACTTTAATATATCGATAAATGGGATGTATAGCCTGACTTGTGGATTATGAGTTTGAAGGTTCTTTTAGTATTTTCGTCTTTCTCCGAAATGTTGAATGGAGAAGACCGTTACAGATTCTAGCAAGATTCTCCTCAAACGGTCAATAAGCTTCCGGTATTTCAAAAACCCCCATCAGTATATTAATACGATGTCCTGCTTCTTGGACAGTTTCTTTTATTGTGACAGCTGCCAATGCTTCCGATAAAGTCATATTTATATGATAGCAGCACGAGCATTATTTGATCAATGTAGTCTTGACATAAATAAACCACCTTGAATATAGAGGATGTTTACTTTTATATATCGATAAATGGAATGTATAGCCTGACTTGTGGATTATGAGTTTGAAGGTCCTTTTAGTATTTTCGTCTTTCTCCGAAATGTTGAATGGAGAAGACCGTCTGTTAGCGTACATATGAATATTTTCCATTGTATTGCTTCCTTTTTAACATGTACCCTACATCTCCAACCATATATAAAATCAATAAATATTTCGTCCTCATTTTGCTTATATGTAAATGCAGACAACAGTTACTTAACTTTATTTCATAGGTACAAAAATACCAAATGTTCTTGCTATCTACACATTATTGCAAAATATACTAAAAACTCTGAAAAGCCTAAAAAAAGACTTCGTTAACTCTTGCTTTAAATATGTTGCGGTGGTGTTCTGTTATCTAAATTATTTTACCTCTTTAAAACAGTAAGTGTAGCATTTATCAGTTTCTAATTTTTCACTAAAGAAATACCCTGTATTATTTTGATTGAACGTTTAAAATGCTATATACGCTTGTAAAGATATATACACAAAAGAGTTATCCAAATATTAATGTACTTATTCTATATTTGGAAACCTAGTAACAGGTCAAAGATTGTTTTTTTTTATTTTGTCTTTGTCTTAATGGTGTTATCTTTTAATAAATGTAATGTTATTAGCAATAATTGGTAGATTTTTAGCAGAATGAAATGGCAAAATGAAAATAGCTAACAAACAAAAAAGTGTTTCTAGAACATCACGTGAAAAAGTAAAATTTAATTCAACAGAAACTGATTCGAACATCTGCGATGAAATTATGATTTTCAGAATTTTGTTTACCAGTTTCTGTTCGATTAGTGACACCCACCGAACTATTTTTCCTAACTTCGTTGGCATAATCTATCCAATGGTATGGCATCATACAGTAACGAATGTGTGGCCTTATGTGCCACTAGGGATGAAGAAGATAAGTAAGTAAGTACAATAATGAATGTCATTTAAAAAACAAGGGACGAAAGATACCAAAGGGAAAGTCAAACTCATAGATTAAAATAAAATTGACATCGCAATGGCTAAAACATAAAAAGACAAATAGAAAAAAAAAGAACACAAGACACAACACAGAAAACTAAAGACTAATCAACACGAACTCCAAACAAAACTGGGGTGATCTCAGGTGCTCCGGAAGGGTAAGCAGATCCTGCTCCACATGTGACACTCGTTGTGTTGCTTATGCTATTTCATTTAACTTTCTAAGACAAATAATACTAATTGGTAAAAGATTTAAGACATACATTTTATATTTACGCCAAACGCGCGTTTCGTCTACAAAAGACTCACCAGTGACGCTCGAATCAAGTAATGTTTAAAGCCAAATAAAGTACGAAGTTGAAGAGCATTGAGAAACTTATTGTTTTTAAATGATACTTACAACAAAGAGATTCGTCAGAACCTGACTCAGCATTCCAGCAATCATTCCTGTCATCACAAAGGTATTTCTTGTCGATACACCGAACAGTTGTTGTATGGTGAAATCTACATGGATAGTTTTCACCAACAGTACATGAATAATTATCTGGAAGAAATAAAACAGGATGTAAAAATTTCCATCGCAATTAGCTTTCCTTTCGATTTAAAAGAGAGAATACAGAAAAAGTATGAAACTTGTTTACTTACATTACTTACAAATAAAAAGCAAAATCAGAAAAATACTGAACCCCCGAGGAAATTTCAAAACGGAAAGTCCCTAATCAAATGGCTAAATCAAAAGCACAAACACATCTAACGAATGGAGAGAAAAAATGCCATATTCCTGACATGGAACAGGCATTTTCATTAAGTAGAAAACTGTGGAATCACATTGGTTCTCACAAACCTCGCGCTTTATGGAAATGTTAAATATATCGCCAAAATGACAACACCACGCGACAGGAACACAGTACAAACAAATGCAAGAACACTCAGGACAATAACAAACTTTTATTTAGGCTTTACAGGTAGTCATACTAATATACATAGATATAGGAAAATGTGGTGTGAGTGCTAATGAGACAACTCTCCATCCAAATAACAATTTATAAAAGTAAACCATTATAGGTCAATGTACGGCCTTCAACACGGAGCCTTGGCTCACACCGAACAAAAAGCTATAAAGAGACCCAAAATTACTAGACTAAGTGTAAAACCATTCAAACGGGAAAACCAACGGTACAATCTATATAAAAAACGAGAAACGAGAAACACGTATAAATTACATTAACAAACGACAACTACTGTACATCAGATTCCTGACTTAGGACAGGTGCAAACATTTGCAGCGGGATTAATCGTTTTAATGGTACCAAACCTTTCTCCCTTTTTCTGAACCAATAGCATAACATCACAACATAGAAAACCACACGATAAAATATCAATTGGAAGGCTTAACTCAATCAACAAAAGTAAATTAACACACTATGAACGAATAAATTTGATCTGCGATACCTGAATGCAAATGCACAGTTAATAAAATATAAGGGACAAACATACAAGGCCAAAAAGCAAACAAAAAAGTCCAAACAAAGCCATGGCAAAACATCACCGCGAAATATTTAACCCTTCAAAAATAATCACTTTAGAAAAAAACCGGTTTTTATAATATCTACAGGTAAATAAAAAATAGCTTTGTCGTTTTAGGTATACTACTTATGTGCATAAAATTCTTCCAATAATTAGGAATACCAAGAAAGTTATGTCATATAAATACATAATTTAACCCTAGATACAAATTGGGGTGAATATCAACAATAAAACTATGATAACAATTAGAGCTAGCTAAAACTTCCCTGTACAGATTAAAGGAGAATAATATTGATGTTCATACAAATGAAGTATAAAGAAGTGAAAATTAGTAGATATTCCAAATAATCAAAGCTGGTATATGACAAGATCCATATTAATATAAAATAACAAAAAAAAACATTATTAAAAGTATCAACAGGTCGAATTAACTTATGTCATAATAACAATACAAATGAAATTGACCCATTTGTTATGAGCATGCTAAATGAAAGAGTATCCTATATATTTGTTAACGCAATTATTATAAATTTAAGAAGAAAAAAGAGAACGTCTCTTTAATATAACTTAGAATTGGGCTGAACGCTAAAACACGTGTTTAACCCCACCACATTGTTAACATTCATGTCCCGAGTGAGTGGTTGTCGCTGATAGCTGTGTACCTTATTTGAGTTTTGATTTGTTATTTAAGAATAAATCAGGTCATCGATTCTCATTGAACTGTTTCACATTTTATCACGCTGGGGACTACCATAGCTTCTTTGACGTATAGCTTTTGATCAAAGTTGAAGGCCGTACAGTAACCTCTGGTTAATTACTTCTTCGTCTAGTTTGGTCCGTAGTGGATAGTTGTTTCATTGGAAATCTAACAATATATTCATATTTTTGAATTGTTATCTATTACTCTGACTTTCTTATCCACATGTTGCTTATTTCAAATATAAGGATGTTTGTAACATTTCAAAAAGCATCTGTCAATGCTAGCTTTATACCCGATGTGTATGTAATTCATGGGAAATTAGCTCTATTTCTAAAATAGTTTGAATGCAATAGAAGTCAGTCTATAATAAAATTAACGGTACCAATTTTCTTGCACCAGATGCGCATTTCGACAATACATGTCTCTTCAGTGATGCTCGTGGCCAAAATATTTGAAATCCAAAGCTTATATAAAAGATGTAGAGCTATAATCCAAAAGGTCCAAAAAGTATAGCCAAATCCGTGAAAGGAATCAGAGCTTTGCATGAGGGAGATACATTCCTTAATTTATAATAATTTCTATCATTTTGTAACAGTAAATTTTAATAACACAAAAAATCCGTATTTTCATGCTATAAATCTATATGTTTATAGGTGCATATTTCTACATCGTTTTCCTTGATTTGTACGACTACAGAAAAAAAGACATTTTATGAACAACTGAAATATTTGCATACAGCAATATGTCTAGGGTGATTACCACGACAGTTGCAAACAAGAATTACATTTGAACTATTGCAAACATGGATAACATCAATATTTCATATATATATATATATATATATATATATATATATATATATATAGAGTCTATAAGAATCTACCAACCTTCATACATATATTGTATATGTATAGGCTTTTATATTATCAAAGTTGAACTTTTTTCTACACCAGATTGACATTTGACAATAAATGTATATAGTGATGCTCGAGGCCGAAATTTTTGAAAATAAAAAAAACTAAAGACAAAAATGATAAGCTAAATAAAAGGACAATTAATATAAACCAAGCCCTGGTAAGAATTGACATTTTCATTAGGGAGACATATTTCGTATTTCAAGATAATTTCCAAACTTTTTGTAAAACTTTTGTAACAGCAAATTATAATACTTTTATAGTACAACGTTATTTGATTTTCAGCAAATTTAATTAAACATACAATGTATTCATCATGAGATATTACATTGGTCACAGTTACAGTAGAAGTAAGTTCACAAATAGAAGTACATGTAAAATTAATTGAGAAAGGTCGAATTGACGGCTCCTGCTTGCACATGGATGCGGGCTTCGACACTAACACCATAAAAGTAAGGAGATGTAGTATGATTGCCCTTGCGACAACTACCCCGCCACGTTCAAATCAATTGGACTTTCGCATTTACAGTCAACCGTACGACCTTCAACAATAAGAAAACCCAAGAGCGCATGATCAGCCATTAGAGGCCTGACATGAAAAATATGAAACAAATTAGTTTTAACTGTCTATTTCAAAATGTTTGCTCATATGCATATGACTTACGAGCAGCTGTATACTACCGTTGCCTTTATACATACTAGTAACAAAAATGACATATGTTTTTAACATAATATCTGAATTCTATTTTTGCACTTCATAATGATATCAAAACATCAACTATTAGTTTATACTATTTTTGTAGGGTTGTTAGCGTTACTGTGACCTTTCCAGTAATGGAATCTCATCTAAATTACCAGGGATGACAACGGCGGGAAAAGTTATTAAATTACATTTAATGACACTCTATTAATAGGTAATTTCAACATTCTAGCTATAGAAGTGGAATGCGTGAGTTAGATCAATCATACCCATCCTTCTCATCCATCATAAACTCTATAAGAACGTCTTTTGTTAACCAAGGTTTAAAGTTCCTACGGTTAAATAATCTTACGAGATCAATAAAACTTCATAAATTGTTTAACAGATTTGATAATGATTTTCGCAACGTTATTGAAATACTTGTTTTAACCGATATATTAGTCTTAGAATTCAATGAAATGTATCTGCAAAATGACATTGCATTGCAACTATAATCGTTGGAACAAGTGTAGCAAGATTTTCAAGTTGTTTGGTGGCCGTAGACAATTTCTTAATGGAAAGGGCGCATACTTAGTTCTGTTGTACTAAATCTTTAGATTTCTGTGTCTAAGATTGTATCATGTGGGTGTATAGTTTTCGTATCATGCATTTATTCACTTCATATTCTTTTTTTACGCGATATTATAATTGCACTTCTTTCTTTATAGCACCAAAAACTGCATAGCTTGTAGTAATACTTCAGCGAACATGTTTCATGGCAATCCGTACAAACAGTTCTGTATCTAAAAAATACTTTACAGTGGAATAACCCTACAGCGGCGATCATAATCTTTCTTTATCATAAGTAGGAAGTAATTTCAGTTCTACCATCATAATTCACACTTTTGTTTTAACAAGTGCCCCTAATAGGAGAATTGATAATTTAACCTACCGAAAATGATAGCTTTGTAACTTCAATCTAAGACAAACGTGACATTTATCATTACTGCACTTTAGCTTCGAGCTTAAATTCTTTTAATAATCATTAATATTTGAAAAATCTTCGCTTTTATTAAAGGATCAATTTGACATTTAAAAAAAATGTGTACTTTATAAAAAGAGAGACTAAACAAACCAATGTGAAATACAAATTGGCAACGCCATTTAAAAAAAAAGGAGATCAAAAACACAAACAACAGTATATAAAACACTACTTTGAAAATTTAGGACTCGGCAAAACAAATCCCGCAAAAAAGTCAAAAGGGGAGATAGCTCAGAAGGGTAGGTATACCTTTCTCTACACGCACCATTTATTATGTTGTCGTTTAAGTTAAAACCCGAATAAGTATAACTCGGTAAATCATCACATTCGCAAGAAAAGACTTGATTGTGGTTACGACAATTTGAACTTAGATAAAATGACAGAAGGCGTGATTTTAACTTTATTACTTGGAACTCTTGGTTAAATAGCTTCAATGAAAGCAGCGAATCTCAATGAAAAAAGTCATGATAGGAATGCAATTTCTGAAATGCAATATTAGCTGAGAGATGTTTTCTCCAATTGCAGGCACAGCTCGAATGTTTCATATAAATATAAAAATTCACAATTGAGGGACCGAAATGATTTTTTTGTAGTAAAATTTTGTTCAATTCATGATTAAAGTAAGAAATCTATGTGTTACGTTATCGTCGTTTCTCTTAGGACGATGTAAGGAAACATGTATACCATATGAAAAAAGGAAAAAAATTAGATGGGTTGCAACCTTTGCCAGAAGCCCAAACTGTTAGAGGTAAACCAGAGGATGTATAATGTACTATTTGACAACAGAATGCAAACGTTTATAATAATTGCAAAACTGCAATATTTCAAAGAAGGTGAGATAAACTTCTCCAAATACAGGGTAAGAAGGTTCAAACGTTATACAACCTGTTAAAAGTTCTGTAGTATTGAATTAAAGAAGATGTGATATAATCGCCAATTGGACAACTTTTAATAAATCATCGAGTGATACATTTTTTTTGTCAGGGACAGGCACTTATCAAAATGAGGTTGTTTACATAGAAACCTATAGATTGCAACCTGGTAAAACATCAATAATATTCATAGTAATACACAACTTGTCAGTTAATACTAACTGGACAATTGTATAGATAAAGCCGATACCGCAAACTAATATTTTATTTGTTCTTTTCCTTCCTTAACCATGTTAACCTATGACTTCAAACATAAAATACGACCCTGAATGTAATAGCTATTGCCATTGATAAGAAGTTTGGTATTAGGAGAAGATAAATTGTTTAATTAATTTCTATTATATAACAAGATTAGTGAAGGTTTCGTTGTACTTTTCGACGTATTTCTTTTATTCCATTTGTTAAATTTCAGAAAGATAAATTACGTCATTTTGAATGCATTGCCCAATGAACTGATAATTCATTAGATTGTGAAGGATCTTTACAGGGTATAATAATTACTCCGTTTAGAAGGGAAAACATAACTGCGGATCTTAATTATTCAAGATTTACAACCACAATGTTCTTCAGTGTTGGTTTTTTTTTTTTTGCATTAAATTCATAATGATTTTTGAATTCGAATTTGATATCTGTAAAAACAAGATAGACACACTTGTATCAACTTGTATTCCAACAAACACACTTCCTAATATTCCAAGCAATTAAGAACTCTTTTTTAAAAGCATAACAAGAACGTAAAAAAGACTTCAAATAATCTGAAATTTCTCAAAGTTTGTATCAAACAAGTATCTTACGTTTAAAAAAAAACCTAAGAGACGTATTACAACGAAACACATTATCAACAAAGAAATGAAACATTTTATAGTGTATTGAATCACGTTCATCAATTATATTTCTACTGCTCACTTAATCGTATCCACGATCCGTTTATGTACTCTGGAATCTTCGGATGATCATACATTGGAGCAATGTATAATATTTAATAACATCGAAATATCGTTATGATATCATTCTATCTCAAAACGTTACTAAATCTGCACTGTTTGTAGAAAATGTGTTCTTGGACAAAATTAATGTCTAACCATAGAAGGTATTATTATATATAACATAACCATGAATATGTTAATGAGCTTTTAGTTTTTAATGCTGCCCTGTAACTTCATATGTTATTTGACCATTCTTGATGCGTCTTATATATAGACGAATCGCTCGTATGACTAATTATATATACATCAACGTTTTTGATGAGTTTTAAAACCTCTACTCAATCCTTAAATTAAATCCATTAACAAATAATATAGAGTCATGAATCTGAAACTATATATCAATCTGTATAATCCAAAGTATTCAGTATTGAAACGCCATAAACAGTCTGAGGAAAAACATTTTATTGTCCGATTATAACATATAAGTAGGACCGCCAATTGTCATAGCTGTATAGCAATTAAATTATGCTTTGTTTTAATTTCATGATACCTTAATTAATGTTTGTATTTAAATAAATATTCAAATATCTCCTTGTCATGTTAGATTGATAACCTTTAGAATTATTCATTCAAAGGATCTGAAGGTACAACCAACTTCCAAACTGTCTATTCATTCATGTTTGCATGAGCCAAGGCTTACTGGATTGAACATATCAAGTAGCTCTAAAGTAGCTTCCATGCCCTCTTCTAAAGACTTTGTTTGCATTTGGCGATACTTTATTGCTTGATCAGGTTTCTTTTTTGTTTTATTAATTTAAATTTAACAGCTGTGTACGATCAATCAAACATTTTATGGAAACTCTGATCGACAGAATGTTTTCACCCACAGCAAATGCAAAATACAAAAACATACATGCATAATACTGCAGGTGTTTCTTATATTACACAGACTAGCGCGATTTTGTTTTATCATTATCATTATGTACATTCATGTTGTAATTAATCGCATCACTTAGGAGTAATTAGTGGTTATAGAGCAATGCATTAAAAAAAATAATCTGCAAAGAGATTTTTAATGTGAAATTGCACCATGAACATAAAATTGATGCACAGTCATTAAGAATGTTTGCGATAACACTTAATTCCTACTTCTAGTGAACATATTTCTAAGTTGCAATTTTCTCTCAAGGTAGATACAGTTGATGTAATTTGCTATAAATTTAAAAATCACGATCATTATATTCCGTGAAAAATGAAGAATATGTGTCTGAATTCAGCGCTAAATTATTTTCAAGTTGAAACCGTTAGTTTGAAAGAGCTTTGTTAGATCTAAAAAAAGTACAATTTACTTTTATGGAAGTAATATTGAGATTCCTAACGTTAAAAAATGTCTCCTTGCAGTCGTTCAAGGTTCTAGATTCGGCATGCAAAATAGACCTAAGAATAATTTAAACTAATTTTTTAACTTCAATATATGGATTTTGCCTTTTTCAATTTCCGTTTTTGGTTATATAGCTCTTCAACTGTGTAGGTTCTGATACATTCTTGGCTTTTTAATATTCGGCTTTGAGCATTCCGGATTGATAGGTCAAGAAATGCACTTCGGACGTATACAATCTGACACGTGTTATTTTCATATTTTAGCTATTATTCCCTTTTAGTATATAGCTCCTTCCATATTTCGGTTCTTATTTCAAGTTTTGGTTTAGAGAATTTCTGGTGAAGGTTAAAGCAGTATGAACGCATCAAATCTATAAAGTAAATTTTTCATTTTTATCCCAATAGGTCGATGTGTCTAATTTTGTTGTTGTTGATAGTATGAATAAAAAAATCATGGGAAGAAATAATACGTTTAATACGATAAGATGGACCAATATACATAATTAACATTGGGGAATTTTAAGAACAAGCGGAAATGGAATAAAAACAGTGCATGAGGGTGAAATATTTCAATTTAATATTTGTTTTTCAATCGGTTCTACTTTGATTTTGATCAGAATTAGCAGATGAAATCTACAAAATTACACACAAGCACTAATTCCTTTAAGTAAACTAGACAACACACTTTTCTCGGGAGATAGTGAAGAAAAAGAAAAGAATATACAAATTTATATTTTCAAAAAGATTACGGTCAAGTACAATAAAATATTTGACAAAGTTTAATAAACTGTTTGGTAATTAGAAAGTCAAATAATATATTCAGATATAAAATCTGATTCAAACGGCTGTTCATCGAACCTAAAAATATTACAAAAGAGCGTTCATTTGGGTAATTGTCTTATGGGGATATACCATTGTGAGAAAACGAAACTTATTTCTAAGTGTCAAGTACAGATAGCACAGAGACGTTTCTTCTTGGTATCTATTTTGGATGTCTTTGTGTTTAAAATAGTTCAAAGAAATATTTATTCAATAGCAACAACACATTTCAAAGCTTTTATAATCGCTTTTGAGCTGTTTAAATCCAACTTTTTTGTCATCATATGATCAAAATAAAGAAAGATGGACAACGACTCCCGTAAAGTTCAAATTATCAAAGAGAGACGTTGGACTGACAAAAACAAGCGAATTATAATCTTATATTAATTGTTGACAGATTGGCTTTATAACGCTGTATTAAGTAGATATTTACCACATGTGTTTTCATCATCACAACTATATCCACAGTCACATTTGCCATCACAAACATTTGATAGTCTTATACATCTACCATTACCACAATGATAGTCATCTGCCTTACACGGACCACCTGCAAAGAAGACAAAATTTGTGAATTTACTAACAAACATAGGTTATAAGTCAGGACATGGATAGTAAGCTAACACACTCGTTTTAAAATACATTATTCGATTGATGCTTATAAATTGATGACGCTGTAGTCCCATAATATAACTCTTGTTAAGTTAAAACATATTCCATTTCCCTGTAATATGTTTATCGGATGTATCCGAAATATAACTCAAAGTAATTAAAGAATAAAGAAAAAAAACCCATTATTTTAAAACTTTAATATGACCGATAAGAATGTTCAAAAGGTAGAAAGGGCCTAGTCATTTTATAGGAAGATGAACAATAATCGCCAATGATGTACGATAAAATTGAAACTGCTTAATAAATACAGGTAGCCTTTGTGAGAAATAAATGAAGATAAAAAACAAACTTTATTCAAATAATTATATATGGTGAGATGTATAGATATATAGATCGATATTGATTGCAGGTACATGTACATTTGTACAAGGATAGATAATATTTATAAAGGTTGATGTTAATAATTTATAGTGGGAGTTTTTTTCTCATTTGCTTTTCCCCGACAAATGAGACTGTAAAAATTGGGGCCCCCTTAGTTGCTTCCCTGGGCAACTGAGGGTTGATGTAACAGGTGGTTGTTAATAAAATATGTTTAATATTAAAAAAAAAAAAAATTAAAAAAAAAACAATAATCGCCAATAAATTGCAACAGTAATTTAATACTTTACGTTTTACGAGCTTAAATTTTCAACCCAAAAATCCTAATAACAAACCCTACACGAAAGTTCATCCGATAGCGTTTATGCATAAATATTTTGAATTTTTGCCTTCGGTGGACATCACTAGCCATAACATAAACGTTATCGTCCATGGTATCAATAAGGTTATTGCCTCATTAATGGTTGCATGTCATTTCCGTATATAGCCGTTATTTGGCATTAACAGTCAAACATGATATCATTGGACTACACATTTAAACTAGAACTGTTCACACAAATAAACAAAATTACTATAATTTGCATTGTTACTATATTAAAGTAAAGGATAAAACGACATCCAAAACCTAGATTAAATCTCATGGTGATTAGATTCAAAATTTGGCTTAATATTTTCTTAATAATACAATATTGTATGCCATTTGTGCAGATTAGGACGAATGTTACTGGATTTTCGTGACAGTTGTTAAAGAGGAAGCTGTCAAGACCTCTGATAATTAAACAGGAGTCTTTCATTTTTATTATTCTCATTATATTCTTTTTTTCTGTAATCTATTTGCATATTAGATAAAGCTCTGGTAGGGTTGTCAACCATCAACGTTCTAACCACATTGATTCTTTTATATATAGCATCGTAAAAATTCGAAAATATCTTTTCTTAATGACTAGACAATGGACATGATATGGTAAATGGTAGATGTTATGTTATAAATAAAAATGTTTATTGCCAAATCTGGTTTGCAAGCTGTCACAACAAGAGAAAACATCTTATTACCGATCGAAGAACCTAATATTCCTATTAATCAATTTTGTTTGTAGACTACAGTTAGCATCGTTCACTTCATATGTTGTTGAAGATATGTGCAATTGAGCAAATAATTCTTGATGTTTGGCTCTGATGAATGATTAATTTATACAAATAAACAAATAGAATAAGCAGTTTCATGACAGACAAGAGTACCAGTAAATATTCAATGATGTTTCGAAAGTTTAAAGCATTTATACCGATATTCTGTGCTCCTCTCCCTAAGGTGTCGAAAGTTGTGTGTGAATGCATGTATGTGTGTTATTTTTATCTAAAAAAAGAAGCATAATGCTGGATGTTCATAACGTAAACAAAGCGACCACAAAGAAAAACAAAACTTTTCATTACAAATGTTTAAATTTACGAATACAACTCACCAATAATTTACCTATTACAACATTGTTACGTAAATTTGGACCAAACATGTCTTTTATATACAATGTAATATACATTTATATCGTGAACCGTGTAGGTATTGTTTTTTTTATATCTAAGTAAAGGATCAAAGTTGATAAAAACTCACAGTTAGTCTCATCTGATTGGTCGTTACAATCTACCCAACCATCACATACTAAGTCCATGTTTTTGTATGTTCCGTCTCCACATCTGAAGTAAGAGCCTTAAACAAACATAAATAATTTAATTTGGGATGTAACGCGTCCTCTGATTGGCTGATGTCGTTTTGTTTATCATATCATAGACACAATTTTGTCATGTGACCATAACGTCATATGTCATATGCTACGCACGTTATTCAGTGTGTATCATATTTTTTATGTTATTTCTTCATAGACAGAAAAAATATTACAGTCATTCCATAAATAACAGAATTCAAAATACATCAAGCCATTACAGACTCAGCACATGTTTTTGATATATTTAATCATAACAGACACTTGTTGCCTGCGTGTGGTAATGCTCATGGTAACTCATCTTTAGGTAAAGATTTGAGCAAACGAAACCTAGGATAAGGTATTTGTACAATAATTAATTCATTTTAGCATTCAACAATGCGTGTGGTAATGCTCATGGTAATTCATCTTTAGGTAAAGATTTGAGCAAACGAAACCTAGGATAAGGTATTTGTACAATAATTAATTCATTATAGCATTCAACAATATTGTCATAGAGGTTATTTATGTGTAAACTGGGCGAATAACTCACAAAATGAATAAAAGTCTTGAGGAATTCCATAAAAAGTTTGTGATCAGCAGACAAATGTAAGCACCAATAACTTCTAGACAAAATGTGTTTCATCTTTAGTATTCTTGTCTAAAACGTTTACAATATCTAATTAACAACAGTTTACATATACTACTACTTGAAAATATACAGATGACATATCCTTACTAAAGTATGGAAAAAAGTAATGTAACAAAAATACTAAATTTCGAGGAAAATTCAAAACGGAAAGTCCGTAATCAAAAGACAAAATCAAAGGCTCAAGCACATCAATCGAATAGATAACAACTGTCATATTCCTGACTTGCTGTAATACATAAGATCAATTGAATCGTAAATAAAACAAGACCTATAAGTACTTGCTTCAATTGACAATTATTGAACCTCTCCTTATCTTAAGATAAGTGTCGGTGAATTTTGTTTCTTACATATGTTTTAGATTTTTTAACTAGTGAAGAAAGAATATTGGTCGCTGTTTTGTGTACTTATACTTTTTGTGGGTCTCCATCTATTGATATAGAACTCACACGTTAAAGTGAAACTGCATTACATCACACAGATATAAATCTTTCATCTTAATCTATAATTGCTTAACATATTTTCCAATGATTGCATATCTGTATTTCAATTCAAATGTAGATATTTATTATATCTTTATAGATTATATAATTGTAGTCCAATTGCATCTAAAAATTTACCAAGTCATTACAGAAGGAATCAATTGTATTTATTCTTCCAAATCTAATAGAAGTATTCACTAGTAAATGAATTTAACTCTGAAAAGACTGCTCTGTTCTAACCATTATCTTAAAAGCCTAAACTTGTAATATTTATCATTGTTTAAATTTTGTATCTGAATTTGTTTTGCAGATATTTCCTCATGTAAATTCGGTACACATCAGACGTTTACCTTGCAGTTATACAGTAATGCTCACTAGCTTTCAGACAACCTAGTACTTCGTTCGCACAGTTAAATACATGTAATAACGTTTAAGCAGTCAGCAATAACAGAACAAATCATAGTTTACTGCAATGAATGTAGTAAAACATTTACCGAATTTTGACTGTGGATATTTTTGAAAATGGACTGAATAATTTGACATTGTTCAATTTTTGAGACCTGTTCAAATCAAATGACCGATTAAGTTCAAAATATATTTAATAGTTATATTTCTCCATAACTAAAAATCAGTAGTTATTTCAGGACAATCTCATAGATATCGTCGTATAAGTTGCTGGTATGCTTGCAGCTGCTCTTGTGCAACTTATTCCTCATGTGTCATTAATACATTTACATTTCTTTTGATTAGCTAAACTTTGTAATAACTTAGGTTATCAACGTTAATGATTATTGTGGGTTTTTTTTGTTCATTCAATAGCTTTTATTCATAAACAGTTTGACCTTCTGGCTTTGATAGACCACAGTGGCCCTAAAATACACGTTATCTTTGAATTCCATGGTATCAGCAAGGTAATTGCCCCAACAATGGTTGCATGTCATTTCCGTATTTAGAAAGCTGTTGTATGTCCCCAGTCACGTTACAATGCTAAACTATTACGTCATGCAATATATGGAGTACTGTCCTAATGAAGTTATATTTGAATAGTGTTGGAGAAAAGGTTCACATAGTTTAATCTGATGTTTTATTTGAAAGTGATACAGTAAGAAATAGGTGTCTACATAAATTAAAACAAATTGACATATGTGTCCATCCGACACACGCCATTATAACTCTTGCTGAGTTTGTACAAGTTAAGTTATTTTCTGTGAGTAACTGTCATTCCACAATGCATCCTTAAATTCCTGTTACTGTCGTTATGAATACGGAAACATAAATATAACATAATTAAACGTCGTCTATGTTTACAGAAGGTACCTGCTCACAACTCTCATTTATTGCTGTCATTGATTGAAGTACAAATCATCACAGGTATTGTTATGGAGATTATGTTTTACCAGTTTAAAATGTTAGTGAAACATCATCACAGGGATTCAATATACACGTAAAAATTTACGATCACAATTTTGATTGTATAAAGATTACTTCAGATTTTTTTTGTGAAAAAAGTAATAAAACAAAACCAAATTTTTAAAATACCCAATTATTATGCATGTTAAAACGCACAATCAATGTTTAAATGTACTGTCAGGGAGAGAGATGGATGTTAAAAAAAAAATCTACAGTATAATTTTACTGACCACAATTTGTTTCATCACTAGCGTCTTCACAGTTTATCTCCCCATCACAGAGATAGCCATAGAATATACACTGAGAATTGTTACAGCGAAACTGGGACTGGTGGTAACAGTCAGAATACTCTAAAAGATAAAACATATACTGAGAACTGTTATATCGAGACTGGGTTTGGTGGTAACAGTCAGAGTACTCTAAAAGAAAAACGTTTAAATTTCAGGAAAGATACACAAATTAATATTTTATTCGATAATTTAGACTATATTCTTATGTCTTTAAATCTAACATTGAACCTTCAAATCTTTAAGTATTTGATAAAGATGTGTTGTCTGTGAAGGCCAATCATAAATATCAATTTTAACACTAAAGTACTCTTTCTCCTGGCATTGATTGCAAAAGTCGAATTTTGAACATTTCTGAATTTTCGGTTTGTAATACTCTTCAACTTCGTAAAACAGTTGGCTTTCCAAAGTTATACCTCAAGAAACATGCATCTGATCTACCAAATTATACGCCTTGTATCTTTGGTTAGTGTTTACCTTCGTCTTGTTTATTGTGATCAACAACAAATAACAACACAACACCAAACATTGTTAATTCAATCAGTCAGAAATAATCCTGTTTTGACAAAGCTGATCATTATATTTAACCACGCTTTATATATTTTTCGACCTTATTCGAAACAATAAATACCTACCACAGTGTTGCTCATCAGACCAATCACCGCAGTCATTTTCAAAATTACATGCTGCATCACGTGGTACACAAAAGTGGTTTTTACATTTACTGTGAGTTGGTGGACATTCGTATACCGCTAAAAAAAATGAAAAATTGACAATAGTAAGCACGTTATCATGTTAGTGACGTATGCATATTTATGAATCTGCAAGTACTCATGTATCAAAATTACCTAACATTACTAATGCGTTGCAACAAATTATCTTAATTTTAGAATTCATACCAAATGTCCTTGTTATTATAATAAAATTACACAGAAATAAGACAAGACATTAAAAAAAAATATGGTCAAATGGGTTTTGTGGATTGTCCAAGGCCTAAAAGTGACCTATAGTGGCTTACTTCAACGCCATGTGGTCTCTGGTGGAGAGTTGTTTCATTGGCAATCATACCATATCTTCTTATTTTTATAAAGATCTTAATGTGTTCTGATATCCTACTTCATTAATGTAATAACAATGCATTGATTTCATATATCCGTTCAACTTTGAAATTTTCATTTTATATTTAAGAAATCAATAAGAACTTGAGCGGATGATTAGACAAACTTCAATCCATATATGCAGTAAACTCAAACTATTATGCAACTGTTAATGAAGCATATATGAAGCTGTTATTCTTAAAAGTATGTCAATTGCAAAACAAATGGAAAAGCTTTTCAAAAAAGATCTTCGAAGATAAGGTTGATTGAAATAAGATCGTATGACTTTATTGAATAATGTTCCTGCTTAATAAAATGCCTTAATTGCCATGAGTAATAAGGATAAAGATGTTTTTTGATATTGCTTTCACGGCTGAAATAAATCATATTATAGAAAATGATTAAAACTTAGAATATTTACACGAACAATTGAAATTGGTATAAATATTTCAATGTTAAGTACAAAACAACTGTTACATCCATAAGTATAATCATAACATACATGTTCTATTATTAAATAGTGTCGATTCATAAGATGAGTAATAGAATACTAATAGTGAACCAATACTAAAATATGACATTTTTTGATTTTGTTACTTTTGAACTTGCTATGGTTCTCGCGAGTATCAGGTTATTTCTGCTGAAATATGTTTCGTTAATCAAACGTTCAAATTATTTTCTCTTTGTCGATACTACTACTAATGATAGACTTCCCGTTTCCGTTAAATCATGAATCAGTAGAGTTTTGGTTTTGGCACAAATAAGAATACACCAAAAAGAGTATGTTCGAAATGAATCTTGTTTTGAGTTACAATTTCAAATTTGGATTAATTCACCAAAATCACAACAAATCGTAGCTAATGCAATGACTAAATTAAAAAAATCTTCTTTTTGTGGAAAATGTATATTCTTGCAATCCATGCATTACGTCAGAAATAGCTCTTATTTTGATTTTTTTCTCGAAAATTCACTGAGAATAGGCAAATTTTCATTGATTTTTGGGTATGAAACATTTTTGGACTTTGAGTATTATACTTACCACAACCCTCCTCATCCTTTCCGTCCACACAGTCCTGTTTTGTATCACAACGTCTAATCATATCTATACACACACTGGCATTACACTGGAATTCTATGTCTTTTAGACAACCTTGGATGAAAAATTTGTACCACATAGTGTATCATGTTAATACATACATGGTATGTCACTGAACTTTAGAGAGTTTATACAACTTATATTGTAAATACCTGTATCAAATAGTGTAACATGTTTATATACCACTATCCCAGGTTATGGGGAGGGTTGGAATCCCGATAACATGTTTAACCCCGCCACATTATTTATGTATGTGCCTGTCCCAAGTCAGGAGCCTGTAATTTAGTGGTTGTCGTTTGTTTATGTGTTACATATTTGTTTTTCGTTCATTTTTTTTACATAAATAAGGCCGTAAGTTTTCTCGTTTGAATTGTGTTACAGTGTCTTATCGGGGCCCTTTATAGCTGACTATGCGGTATGGGCTTTGCTCATTGTTGAAAGCCGTACTGTGACCTATAGTTGTTAATGTCTGTGTCATTTTGGTCTTTTGTGGATAGTTGTCTCATTGGCAATCATACCACATCTTCTTTTTTATATTATACACACAATTGATTGACAATGCAAATCTTTGAGATCTTTTTATTTTTAAACTTGTGTACAATATTGCATGACGGTGCTAATGTTCTTTGACAGTTTTGATATTTTTGACAAATTGAAATACTAGTCCTTTTTTCTCGTTACCCTCGAAATCTTCCGAAGACCAGTCGAACCGATTCTATGTCAATTAGTTTTCAATTGAACGATCATATTAAATATCATATATTTAGATATGCAAACTGAAGATTTATTAGTGGCATTGGGTTGCACTTTTATATCAACGTTTTAATCTTGATGAAATTATACTTTTTTTAACTTCAACCGTGCAAAGGCTGCATAGCAAGGCAAGGTTGTTAAGGTCGTTAAAAACTTCCAACATCATCAACTTCAAAGGTTTATAGAATTAATACTACTTTTGATATTTGCATTGTTACAGATTTCTACATACCAGGTAACCGAACTCCTATGTAAATTTAAACAGATGAAATCATTAATAACTGACTAATTAATTTTTGTATCAATCAGTGGAAAACATATGTCTTATTTATGACTTGCTATATGTATTTCCCAACGAAAATGGTGGGTTAAACCTAGTTTGATAGCTCCTCCCACTTGTCCGGAATTTGTTGCGTTAAATTAAAAAACACTTGGTGAGCAACGCAAACCGTTATAAAAGGTTAAGGTCACAGGCATTGGAATCTAGTAGCTAAAACTGTGTAAACATACATTACAGACATTCAAAACAACCGACTTTTGATTCCTTCATTCTTCCTCTTTGTGTCTCGATTATCAAAATAGTACAAACCACTTAACTTTATATTATTGATATTACATTGACTTCTATTACATCACGAAAGTATAGTGAAATTACATCTTCGTAAATTTGTGAACAGAATTGCCAATTTGTCCATTTTGTTGAGTAATATTAGTTTGGATTTCGTCGTTGTATTGACCGATTTCTTAGTAAATTTAAACATTTGTCTATTTGCCACGGCACTATTTAAAACAGATTCACTTTATTTATTAGAATACAATATTTACTTTATGATTGGCAATGATGGGAAATCAGTTAATCTATGGATAACCATATACCGTGGTGATTTGGTTATTTAGCTAGTGTTAAAAAAATTATCTGCTCTAGGTATTATATTTCACATATTTTTGAAATAGTTTTTTTTAGTTATCAAAGACTGTCTATGATGATATCGGATGATATCGGATATATGCCTTATGTCGTAACTACAGTCCCGTTCCCTTTTCACGAGTGTGAATTATACTATTTATCGGGTTAGTAATAATATGGGCAACACGACGGGTGCCACATGCTGAGCAAGAGCTGCTTACCTTACCTCAGTTTTTGTTTGGGTTCTTGTGGCTCAGTCTTTTTGTTCTTTGTTGTGTCTTGTGTACTATTATTTGTCTGTTTGTCTTTTTATTTTATAGCTATGGCGTTGTCAGGCTGCCACAATTTAGTATTGTATATATACATATATAGTTTTATTAAAATGATATTGTCCGTTTGTTTTCAGTTGTAATGTAAGAAAAAAACAAATTTGATCCTCGATGCTGTTCAACTTTGTACTTGTTTCAGCTTTCCAACTTTTGTATTTGGGCGTCACTAGTAAGTCTTGTGTGGACAAAATGCACTTCTGGCGTATTAAAATTTTAAACTTGTTGCCTTTAGTTAGCTATTATTCGTGTGTTTCTTTGTCAATTGGGTTCTCCTATTTATTTAAATTGTAGTCCTGTAATGTTGTGTTGTCCTTTTAATGTAATATTTTACATGGCCATAAAAGAGGGAGGTTTGGCATGCCACAAAACTAGGTTCAACCCACCATTTTTTCCCTTTAAAAATGTCCTGTACCAAGTCAGTAATATGGCCATTGTTATATTATAGTTCGTTTCTGTATGTGTTACATTTTAACGTTGTGTTTCCGTTGTGTCGTTTGTTTCCTCTTATTTTTGAGTGTGAATTCACATTACTATAATACGTGTAACGGTACTTATCTATCCCAAAATTCATGTATTTGGTTTTGATGTTTTATTTGTTATTCTCATAGGATTTTGTCTAATGTTTAGTCCGTTTCTGTGTGTGTGTGTTACATTTTAATGTTGTGTCGTTATTCTCATCTTATATTTAATGCGTTTCCCTCAATTTTAGTTTGTTACCCCGATTTTGTTTTTTGTCCACGGATTTATGAGTTTTGAACAGCGGTATACTACTGTTGCCTTTATTTACAACCTAATAATGCTTCACTATCCGTATAATTACTATTTGAATTTTCAATTGCAATACACAAGGTCGTTTCGCTCTTCTCTGTTTAAACCCAAGATCTATTTAGAGCTATAGTGGTTGATATCATATATTGTTCATGACCAATCATAATATGTGTATATCAAGAGATTAAAATATTAAAGCTATTAGGTAGGTTTGATTTTTTACTGATTATTTGCATATGTTTTGTTGTTCTTTAGATTTCCAAAAATATTTAAGAAAGTGTTTTCAGCGGATTTTTTTCTTTACATTACCTTCTACGCTTTGTTTATGTACGCACTAGAATATATAGTTGAAGCCTTCGATTTCTGATGTGCTTTAACTAAATCAAGGATCTAGTGAGTGTCATTATTTTTTTGCCCATTAAAAAAATCAGGTCGAAACAAGTGTGTAATCGTTTTGTTGCATTCATTCAAATTTTGTATAGATCCCATGTTAGTCAGAGTGAGATATAAGGTACGAATGATTGCTTGTCATTGACAATTATATCTCGACCGTTCTTCGCTGCTTTTATTTATTTGTTATGCTGAAAACCATATATCTCTTCCCGTTTATAATCGAAATATTCAGTCTACCCTGATATCCAATTTACTGTTTCACCTAAATGATCAGTGATGTTTCAGTATAAACCTAAACCTATTTAGTTTGGTTACCTAGAAGTACGGCTGAACCTTTTATATCGGGCTGCAGAAATGAGTCAACATTCATTACTTATGCACACTTAAATATTAATCTTAGATCTACTCAGATGAGCATTTTGATCGACATCGCTTTAACTCTAAATGAAAATAACTACAATAGACGATTCTAACTAATAGACAATTTAGCCAGTAAACAATAATTTAAAAGACAATCAGACAACATATTGTCAATGAAAGACAGTAATAGGATAACAAAATGAATTTTATGGTCTTTATTTTAAAGTTTTATTGTTTATGTTTAATTAAATATGTTTTACGTGCTTATTTTTGTCAGTATATATTAATGCTAATGCAGGTGAAATCCTATAATTTCCGTTTCACTGAAAATGCTTATCAAAGTGTTTTTCACCTTTTGATATCTAACATTCTGATTGTTATGAAGCATGGCAACTTTTCAATTTCATTGAAAGGTTGGAGATCTGCAGATTATAAAATATCATTTTATACTTCCGTTGTTTTGATGTAGTTCATTGTACTATCATACGCATAGTTGTCGCAATTCGCCACAAAGGTTTTGAATGAGAGGGTTTCTTGTGACGACCGTCACTTTTGGAGGTTTTGCGTAAATGCCTTCTATTTATATCACAATGTTGTTTTGTACATAAATCAGACCGCTAGTTTTCCCTTTTGTATTGTTGTACATTTTTCATGTCGGGTTCTTTCATAGCATGCTTAAACGTACATGTATTGGTTTTGATTATTGTTGAAGGTCGTTCGGTTATCTATAGTTACTAGATACTACTTCATTTAGTGTCCTATATTGATGAAATATTTACAAGGACTCCTTTGTGAAAGGCTAAGTATTGTTGATGTACATTTTTGTTAGATGTACCAAAGAAGATTTCCTATCACTCTCATCTTTCAGGGTTTCCTTAATTTTCCTTTCTTTTGGCTTCCATTAGTGTAATGTTATTTATGTTGTATGTTTTCCAATAAATTTTGTTTGTTATGAATTTTGTATGTATGATCTAAATATTTTTATATTTTTATATTTTATTTTTTTAGTCGGCCATGCATGATGAAAGTAATTTCTAAAATGATTTTTGTTTTTGTTTACTTTGCCACTAGCCAGGGTGTTCGACTAATAGCCACAGGAAATGTAGTCTTCACAGTATACGTCTAGATACTACCATTGTATAAATGAGACACATATTTTTAAACTTATAATTAATGAAGTAAAAACAAGGCTGTAATAATCCCCTGTCAAAGTATATCTTTGCGGTTTTTGCTGTTTTACTTTTTGCTTTTCCATTTAGAGTCTTCTGTTTATTTGAAGTGTAAATGTGTCAAAGGTAAAACAAACAGAAATCGTTTAACACATAATTCAAAAAGTGACTAAAATATATGTGAAATTACAATACATTGTTAATAAGTTTAAATAAGAGATCATCTTATAGCATAGATCGTTTAAATATTGATCTAAACTCCCGTTTAAAATTTTAAATGTGTATATTCAAGTTTTTAAAATATTTTTCCAAAAATTCAAGAGACTGGTTTAAAGAAAGTTTTGTAGCATGCATAGAAAATTCCATTCTAAAAGAAATATTTTTTTTTAACATTTTTTTTTTTTGCAATTTATAAACTATTACCTTTCACCTTTTAAAAAAGCAGTTCAATAAGAATGTATGTAAAGAAATTATGCAATTCTTTTTCATAATATCAATGAAGTGGGGTTAAAGTCTTATAGGATTGTAAGTATGCTTTATATCAACACCTGGCACTTCCACGACTTGACTGTGGTAAACTACAGCAGTTCATTAAAATGTCTGACAGTTTAACTGGTTTGATAAAACAAATTGCAATTTGGTCATAATTTTTAACTGCAATACTTGGAAAGTAACAATTACAGTAAAGTCACAGTAAAATATTTAAATGATCTGAACCTAAAGCTTTGCAAGGTGTTTCCATAATGTTTAAACGGAGATGAATATTAAAAAAGACTTCTATGGTATACTATCACATATAAAGTCATCCTACATGAAGAAAGCTGGTGTATTAGGATAACGATTAGCTTCCATAGAAGTTAAAAATTCATTTTTCAAAGCTTAAACAGGAACAAAATGAGTCCCTTTTTTTTTAAAATTCATTTGATATCAGTATTAAGGAACAAATTATGGTGTTCGTTTATTTCTCAAGAACGGATGATATCGACGATCAAATCATGTTTAACTAAACCGTCTTTTGTGTGCACATACTGGAAGCGATGGTTGATTGCATGTATGATGTAATTTTGTTGCATTTACAGAACATATGCACGAATTTAAAGTTGTTCTGTTAACAAGTTTTCCATGTAACTTTGTCTGTTTTAATACCTTCACACATGACATGGCATCAATTTTACAGTTTTTTTTAACTTTCAAATATTCCATTTTCATCAAACCTAGGAAATTACATTGACAAGATTCAGAATTAAATGAATTATAAAAGGTCATGTAACTGTTTAAATGAAAGCCATCTGGTTCTTGCAATTCATTAGACTTCAATGAAAACAGAATTTAGAATAAAATCTATTACTTGCTGGAGCATAATGTGTTATAAAGGAATGAAGTAATATTTGCAAAATGTCATTTCAAATTGAAATCCTTAAACAAGTTAACAATTCTTCTAATTTTGTAATTAGCTAACGTATTGGAAATTCCATTGCAATAGTATTAATTCTAAAGTAGCAATCACTAAATATGGTATACACATGGTCTTTTTATTTTTTATATTTTTGTTTAGTATGTAAAATATCCATGTGATCATAATTTAAAGATGATACTCTGTTTGCTGAAGAAGGTCATGATACAACCATACAGTCATGTATTTGATTAAACAAAATGTTTAAACACAAAACTCTTTTCAGTTAATTACTAGTATTTAGTGAAGCCGCATAAAAAGATAGACAACGGGTAATTAAATAACTTTATAATCTATTCTTTGGCAACACCAGTCTATGGAGAAAAATTTCCCGTCAATACTATGTTCAACTACAAAAACTTTTTTATTGATGTCTTTTTTTTTTTACATATACCATTAACTACAACAATTTTTGTTGTTGATGTCACTGTAAGATTTTCGTTGTATGCTTTTCAATTTTTATCAGTTGCGGTGTATGTCTGTGTCGTGTGTCTGTGTTGTATGCCTGTGTTGTATGTCTGTGTTGTATGATTACACAGTTTTGGTTGCTGAATCATGATGATTGTCACCGAAACCTATCATACCTGTTTGGGTTGCTGACCAAGTTTTGTCAAAACGATGGAATTATATACAGCTGTCATATACAAAAGAGGATTTAACTAGTTATAAAACCAGTTTTAATCGAACATTTTCTTCAGAAAACGCCATAAAAACAAGGGGTATGACAGTTGTTTAACACTCGTTTGTTGGTTGATAGTTTACGTTTCCGATCATGCTTTCCTAGATAGTTGGGAGCTGATTACAAGTGTAATACTACTAAAACATAGTACATCACATAATGTTTCATGTTAAAAAGTTTCAAAAAAGGACATTCCCTTGAATTTAACAGGTTCAGGAAATTAGTTGATTGCAGATATTTTTCTACTCATAAACATTTATCTTGGGTATTTCAAAGCACCATTGTTTTTATTAGGGTGTTCTAATCAAACAAATTGGAAACGGTGACTGCTTACTCAAGCTTATAAACAGAGAAATAAAGGTGAAAATGTGCTTGGTTTACTTTCGGTGATCGTTATTTTCTTATATGCAATGAAATAATGTGTGAAAGTTTGACTGTAGTACTTTAAATGTTGAAGGGTGAAACGTTATTTATACCAAATATCCCTTTATTTTTACAAAGATGAATTCTGCAGAATGTTTTGACAAATGCAAATTTAACAAAAACAAATAGGGGAAACAATTAAGGTATTATCTTTGTCAGTTATGAAATATCTGTGTCACAATAACCATTTTGTCGTAACAACAATGTCTTCCTCTATTCCTTTGAAAGTGAAATCACCGACATTGTATTTGCCATGAAACACATTACACTTAAACTAGGGAAATCGGAACTGTGTACCATTTGGAACCATACGAGTTGACTACCTATTGTTTGTGTTTTTTCTGATTATTGTTTTTTAGAAATTTTATCTATTTATCGTTTATATCTTCGATGTATAGTTTTCGTATAGCTTCTCTCTCCTTTTGAATCAGAAATTGGGGGAAAATCTGATATATCAATATATGAAATAAGTAACTTCGATTATAGATATTGTATACGTATACCATGTATTCAGTTTATAGATATTGTATACGTATACCATGTATACAGTTTATAGATATTGTATACGTATAACATGTATACAGTTTATAGATATTGTATACGTATACCATGTATACAGTTTATAGATATTGTATACGTATACCATGTATACAGTTTATAGATATTGTATACGTATACCATGTATACAGTTTATAGATATTGTATACGTATACCATGTATACAGTTTATAGATATTGTATACGTATACCATGTATACAGTTTAAGTTTTATATTATTGATGATTTGAAGTTTCAATTTGACGTTGATTAACAGGTTATAATGTTCAATCGGTAAAATCAATATGTGCAGTTGCCAAAGCATATTAAATTTTAAGAAATATGAGTGGCATTTGATGAAAAGGGGAGAGTTTTGACAAAATCTACGAAAACTAAACGTTTATGATTTAGTCGAATTACTGCAAAACTAGTTCTTTTCGAGACAATCACAGCTTACATAATGATTGGAGCACGTCCTTTTTTATTTGAATTTAATATTTTCAATGTTTATATTTTGGATATCAGAAATTACTCCTTTTTCATTTGTAATTATATATATGATATCATAATAAAAAGAAATTGCATACTGATAGTCAAACAATCTTAGCTTTGGAATAGCTGGCATAAAAAATAACAATTATCTTTTTCACTCGAGAATTTGTTCTGGGCAAGAAATCAAGTATCTGCAAGTAACTTTTGCTTTCAATATAAAATAACATTTGGCATGTTTGTTTAGTTTCAATTCAAGATGTATCGAATAAATACTGTCAATCCTATAACACTACCTATTTGTTGAATAGCATCATTACGTAAATTGTGATACTGTATTATTTGCAAATCTACTTATAGAATTTCATCTTACAGTGGCTGTGAACAATTAATGATAATAAAGAAATCAAATCCAGTGCTTTTTCTGTACAAAGAATAATTTGTTAATCTTACAAGTAATAAAAAGGGAAGAAAAATCCGGTTTAAAAACTGTTAATACAACTTTCAATTATATCAAAACTAAGATGTTAACTTTATTAGTTTCAATAATGACATGGTTTAGACGATGAAAACCACCACCAATATCAAAAAGTCAGCTTGAGTTTGCTTTGCGGGACAAGTGGAATAACATTCCTCGAGATCACATTAAACGTCCGGGATGATCAATTCCACGGCGCTGTCGAGATTGCACTGCACAACAGGGTTGTAACATTTTTTGTTAGGACTGTGATTTGATGATTCGACATTGGATGTTTCGTTTATCTATTGCGCCCGAAAGATGACAATGAAACATTTTTGTTTGATATCGATCTATTGTTAGAATTGTTAATTTTCAAGAACAATTCATTTTGAAAGATCATAATTTCTAATATAAATTTTATTTTTGAAAAACCAAGTGTTGCGTTTTCATTTGCGCTCAGTATATATAAATAGAACCATACAAATAGTTAGCAAATACATATAAAAAAAGATGTGATATGATTGCCAATGAGACAATTCTCCACAACAGACCAAAATGACATAGAAATTAACAATTACCGGTCGCCACACAACCTTCAACAATGAGCAAAGCTAATGCACCATAGTCGGCTATAAAAGGTCTCAAAATGACAATGTGAAACAATTCAAAGGAGAAAAATAACAGGCTTATTTATGTACAAAAAATAAAGAAAAAACGAATATGTAACGCATAAACAAACGACAACCACTGAATTACATGCTCCTTATATCATGTTCTCAGATATCATCTCCCAATTTAAAAAAAATCACGAAAAATTGAACCTATTATGTGTTGCTCTCCTAGCTATAAATTGTATCCAAAATCAAAGATGTGGAACATATTCTATCATAATCATTTGGTAACTAATGCAATTAGTGTCTCTTCCATGCCTGTCTTGAACATAAAAACTAAACTAAATATAAATAAACAATACTCCTAATGCTCCGGTTGGTTGTCATCGTGCAACACAGTTAGTAACACATATAGGAAAATCATAGAACTACATTTATCATAAAACACTGTCAAACATACTATCCACACTCATCTGTGTCCACACTTGTTTCAATAACAATAAATTGTAAAAGAATATCAATGAACTTCAAATCATATCTAAAAATCCTTTTAACCTGTCTAGCATTTCGAACATCTTATCAAACTTACATTTTGAAAAGATGAATTATATGCACCATTATGAAAAGGCAATGGATACTTTTCTATTAGAAATTTAAATATTCTTAGAATAATTCATCTCAAAACTTCAAACGCTCGATTTTAATCATACTTGACTTTATCTATAGAATCATTATTTCATGTCAAATACTTAATCACAGTGGGATACAGTGCAAAATAAATGCATGGATATGGCTTTTCATCATGTCGTACTCAATTAGTTTCCTACGATTTCCTCAATGTTCTGTTCTGATCTCAATTCTGCTCTCATTTTTAATAAATGATATACCAGTTGACTTTAATCCTACCTAACGCCTATTTTCAGATGACGCTTTTGCATATATGGTAATAAAATCTAACATTGATTGCTGACTGTCAAATAATGTGGTAAACTAGTAACTAAATACTCATAACATATTTGCTGTAAAAAGATTACATGTTTGTTTGTTTTGTTAATACATTGATTGTTGTCAATCAATATAATGGTTCTGTTCATTGGACATACTATCATATTATTGATGTAACTTTGTTTTTGATGCTACTGTCATACAAGTGAGAGGTTTAGCTAGCTATAAAACCAGGTTTTATCCACCATTTTCTACATAAGAAAATGCCTGTACCAAGTCAGGAATATGACAGTCATTATCCATTCGTTTCATGTGTGTCATGTGTTTGAGCTATTGATTTTGCCATTTGATTAGGGAATATCCGTTTTGAATTTTCCTCGGAGTTCAGTATTTTTGTGATTGTACTTCCATATTGTTTACACTAACCACATTCCTCCACACTTTCGTCTCGCCCTTTATACTTACCACATTCCTTCACACTTTCGTCTCGCCCTTTACACTTACCACATTCCTCCACACTTTCGTCTCGCCCTGTACTACATTCATTTACACCATTACATATTTTATCTTTAGATATACACTCTGCTTGTGTATCGTCACAATGAAAAACGTCTTTTCCTTCACATTTGACAAAATCAGTGACTACTAGTTCTTCGTTAAGGTATTGACTTAAAACTGAAAAACAAACATACTCAAATTAAGCCTAGAATGAAAAATACAATTATCAGTTTATTGACAATGATAAAACATAGTATCGATGATTAGGAAAGTATAACGTTGATATCTATTACAGATATCTATTGATAAGGTTGATATCTATTACAGATATCTATTGATAAGGTTGATATCTATTACAGACATATATCTATTGATAAAGTTGATATCTATTACAGACATATATCTATTGATAAGGTTGATATCTATTACAGACATATATTTATTAATAAAAACAATACGTTGCCCTCTCAATGTCTTTTGGTTATATTTGTCTGTTGTTGCTATCTTATCATTGTTATATTCCTCACATCTCCATTTGTTTATATTTCAAGATGGGGTGTTTTTGTTTTTTTTTGTTATGTTGTTGCAACATTTGTGTTTATCTCAAATATTCCCTTTATCTTATTTAACTAATTAATCCTCGTTTTCGTTTATAAAAAAATATAAAATGAGAATATGTTTTTAAACCATACCATGATATATTAAACAAAATAGCACTGTTATTTCTGGAAAAGGATTTGATTTATATTATATAAATAAGACAAGCATTTTATGTGAAACACTGGACATTTTAGACAAATAGTAATGGTATTTGCATTAATAAATCACTCAATGTTATAAAAAAAAAATACTCGAAGAACAGAAGATCTAATTCATATTTCATAAGACTAAGATAAAAAAAACAAATACAAATAAATGTACATGGTCAACAAGCAAAGATACACAATGAAAACATATGTACGTTTTATTTCAATTAGAGGCTTCACGTATTTCATACTATATATTCAAATGTAAACATTGGCACTCACGCCACATCTTCCTATACCAATAAAGTTCAATAAATCGTAAATAAATTTATAAAACTACAGAACTAAATATCAGCATCAGATAAGATACCTATTAGACATGTTAGAACTGATCTTAAAACTCGGAAACTATAACGCTGTTAACAACTTATATTTCTACTGCTAAAGTGATTTGATTGTATTTATAGAGCATTGTATATCTAACAAAGTAGGAATGTTCCTCTCATAAAACCATTTATATGATAAATTCCACTTGTTAATGTATGACAATATGATAGATAAGCCATTAAAAAGAATTGAAAAAGTATTGCTGATTCTATAATGGCAGTTTCGAATGCAAACTATTAGTTAAATATGATGATATGAAATAAAATCTGTGTAAACGTTTTTGATTTATTTCATGAACTACTATGATACAACGGAAGTAGAATTGTGTAATGTTGTATTGGACGTTCCCAAACACCTTCCTGTGGGAAACATTATTCCATTGTATTTACACTGTCTGTTTTCCCACCATCTTCTTTAATAAGTATATTTTTCGTATATGTCCTTTTGTACATGATACATCACCCTACATACAGTTTTTTCTAAGAAGACTATCCACATTTTGATAAACTGTTAACGTTATCCATTCATTACCCCCCTCATGTAGAATGTCATTTAGATATCAATCAAATATTATCTGAAGTTAATGAACTAGATAAAGTCATATGAAAGTTCAATTTAAAAAAAAAAGTTCAATATGTTTATTTACCTGAAAGGCTAAGTGTTACTATAAATCAAGTGTAAATGAACTTAAGATGGTACCTAACACTACAGGGAGGTAACCCTGTAAAATCAGGTAAACGTTTTAATTACGTTGTGTTGTAAAAGGAAAGGAAGCTTCTCAATGATCAAAATTGGTGTTTGTCAAATTGCTATATAACCAGTGTATTTTTTCTGACAAAACGGTTGATTCAAAAAATTTTAAATTTTTATATTTTTATTAAAGTCTCAAAGTTAATACTTTGACAAAATTTTATGAAAATTAAACGAGCCAAATTAATTTTAGTGAAAGTGTTTGGTACCACCTTAAAAATTGTAAAAAAAATATCTTGTGAAATGTACTATTATTGAATCATTGTCTTCCCGCCATATTCCTATTCGCAGAATGATTTTCCACATGCAGTGACTTTAACCACATAACCTCTCGTAAGAACTGCGGAAGCCGCTCAGCGCAAGAGTGAGGGAAACTGTGAGGGGAAAAAAATAAAGAAACGTTTCTGAAAGAAGAATTAATTCGCAAAATAATTTATTATTACAAAGTTTAAATCAACATAAAAACTCATGGAAAACATGGGATTGACATCGCTCTATCAACTCGCTCATATGTTATGTGCTGTATGATTGATTCTATGTTTGATTATTTATCAAGTTCAAAATCTTGTACTTGAACTGAATTTTAATGTGCGTATTGTTATATGTTTACTTTTCTGAATTTGCTAGAGGTATAGGGGGAGGGGGAGATCTCATAACAATGTTAAACCCCGCTGAATTTTTGCGCCTGTCCCAAGTCAGGAGCCTGGCCTTTGTTAGTTTTGTGTTATTTTTAATTTTAGTTTTTTGTGTACAATTTGGAGTTTAGTATGGCGTTCATTATCACTGAACTAGTATATATATATTTTGTTTAGGGACCAGCTGAGAAGGACGCTTCCGGGTGCGGGAATTTCTCGCTGCATTGAAGACCTGTTGGTGACCTTCTGCTGTTGTCTGCTCTATGGTCGGGTTGTTGTCCCTTTGACACATTCCCCATTTCAATTCTCAATTTTATTTGATCAGCGTTCACTGAATGAAATATTATACAGTTATTTGATATCTAACTATGCAATAGATCAAAATATATTTCCCGAGGTATGAAGATCAGCTCATTGTTCTATTGCCCAAAGCCAACGGCTGATCTTCATACCGAGGGAAATACATTTTGATCTATTTCACTGTTACACATTCAATAACTGTTATATTACTTAATAAATACTGAGTCAGTTCCAATTTGATTGGACAACATGAATACCTTTCAACTAATCAGATTTCAGAATAAGAGGTCATAACAGGTCAGTGCAATAGGCTGCACACAAGTGCAATAGAACGATAATTTCCAGTGGAATAGACCATGGAACAAAAAAATTGCAGAACAATAGCAAATGATATAGAAATATTAATAAAACAGTAAAATACTCTTTATTAGGTAATAATGTTTGTTGTTTATACGTTATGCATCGTAATAAAAGCATAAAGAAACAATGTGTATATAGATAATAGAGTACTTAGCTTAGTATATATGCATGCATTGGTTCAATAGTTTTACTTTCATTATTATGATTATGATAAGAAACTCGTAAGGTGAAATATAATCAGACACTGTTGTTTCAATTTCAGAGAGAGAGAGCCCGAAAACTCTTTCCCAAAACCAGATTTGCATTTTCCCTCGTCCAGAGTAATATTGCATAATAAAATATTATTGTTGATAAAGGCATTTCTAGAGGTGCGTTGTATCTGCACCTAAATATTTACTGTGTATATGATATTTAAAATAAAGCGACATATACCAAAGGGACATCCAAACTCATTTAAAACGACAAATATGAGAGATATAACCGACAGTTTTTTTGTATATATCCGGAATTATGAATCTCTCGAATCCCGAAAATGTGGTTAATTGGGTTTGTACACTTGCTGTGTTATCATTGCAGAATCATCATTTAAATCTAAATTACTTATTTCGTTCTCATTACACTTGTAATATGTCAATAAACGAAAAGTAATTTTCCACATTCTTATACAGAAAACTCTATTAAAGGACTACTAGTACTCGATTTGATATTCTTCTTTCGTCCGTTTGCTGTGACAGTCTTCATATGGTTAAGAAAACCAGGATACGAACATTAAACCAAACGAGTTTGATTAAACTGATGATCAGATCAATGCACACTTTGCACATGTCATTTCATTCAGATTACAATAATCAAATAAACAGACCAATTACGCTGTACAAAGTGAAGAAGTTGGAATTATCTTACAAAACGATTTTTAACAAACATGACTTGTGTGACGAACGAAAGTATAGTTCTATTTGACAAATTGGCGACTAACATACGCTTTCATATTTATTCATGCTAAGTGATGCGTCAATTAAGCTGGCAAACCTAATTATTTAAAATAGCATTACGTAATATGTCTACATAACACAATATTAAGAGACATTACATTTCGGTCCAGCGAACTTCGGAAAAATTAAGCTGTTTGCATAATATATATAGAAAGAGAAGAAGCGTTATAAAACTGAGTATCTACGTCATCATTTACCAATCCTTCAAGATATAATGGTTTTATTTTCCCGCGATAATGTGTCGGGACTAAGTAATACCCTTGTGTTTTTGCAACTCAGCCTCAGTATTCTTTATTGTTTACTTATTTGATTTGATAGATCAAGTTGTATTACTTCCATCGGTTTGTTACAACATGAATAATGAAATATGCAAGGTAGGGTTTTATAGGCAATGCAATATTCGAATAAACAAACTGTAATCAATTATTTCAAGTCTACATATCTTTAAAAAGTATCTTGATAGTATTAAATTAGACATAATTATACCTTTGTAAACTTATTTTTATGTCAGAAACCTCTTTACATGACGAGCAAAAAAGAAGAAAAAACTGTAAATACCTAACGAATAATAAATATTGTTAACTTTACTTTTAAATCAAAATCTAAACAAGATATAGATATAACAGAGATATGTAACGTGAATCTTCGTAACACGTGCAGTCTTCCCTTGTTATGCCGTGGTTCGGTTTACCCAATCTTCAATTTTGTGTAGTGGTTTTTGGACATTTTTCTTTGTTATATTTTCTGTTTTTCATAGGTTTGCTCTCTTGATATTGTTTATGATTTACAACTGCTTTTCTTGTATTTGATAAGAAATTTAGAATGTCTATATAAAATTGTTTGTCTTTCTCCGGTTAACCTTCTGATAATTTAAAAATACTTTTCAATTTCTGGCTGACCTGTATATTTGCATGTTTCAATTTTTAATTTAAGCTAAGTTCAGTTTGTAAATAAAGACCAAGCGTTGTTTTTACTGAAAGATCAAACAAAAATGTTCTTCATTATCAGACATGTAGAAAGATAATTTGTGAAATCCCATTTCAGTGACTTATCAGACCCTTTCAAATATTTTTATCGATACTGTGCAAAAGATCATTATTATATTGCATAACTATATTAGTTAGCAATATTACTAAATTGCTTAATCCGTCTTATACTAAGCGGTTCATATTTCAATTATTCCATTGTTAACATATAAATTTTTAAGATACTCTAGGGGGAAATGTACAGTTTGTGACAATTCTAATTATTAAACAGGTTGTTGCATACAACTTTGCACTGTCTGTATAGTACCCCGTCATACGCCTTAGTTGTCATAAGTTGATTGATCGTTCGGGAGGTATCTTTGTCAAAAATTCCCCAGTTCCAAAGTATGAAATTATTTCCGTTTTTTTATATTTAAGATTTTCTCTGAAAGTGACTTTAAAATAAGGCGATGTTAAAATCAACACCGCTACAAGTAATTCTAGAATGAAATAATTCGATGTACAGATATAACCTATTTGACCTTGATAGGCTTACATGTACACTGTCGACTAAGGTCTTACAACCATTCGATGTCACTGCGTTACTATAATTGTCACAGCCCCATGTTAATCTGGTTTCAATCTAAACAAATACACGAGACTTTTACTAAACATCCGAATAAAGATAATTTCCTTAGTGTGAATATCATGTGAATTAAGATTCAAGTGCAATTCACATGAATTTCAAATCAAACGAGCTAATATCCCATAGACTTTGTTTTTACTATCATACGTAAGACTCGCGTTAATTTCACAATAAAGTTTATCAAATATTAACAACTTAATTTAAAAAAAACATTTTGTTGTTTTTGTAAAGTTCATGTGAGATTAATTCAAATCTCAATTCATACATGTGAAATTCAAATGAAAATTTGCTACTGAGTTTCGTGTGTGAGCTCTTTTGCGGTGATAATCACGTGCAATTTTTCGACGCCGATATTGATTACCACACCGCTATAAGTCATTTTAGACGGTTATAATTATATGTACAGATTAGATATATTTTGATCTTGTTTTTTCAAAAGACCTTCACATAGTCAAAGATGACGGTTTTGCAGAAACAATCGAAATATCGTCTACTTTCTAAGATTTATTTACCTGAAAGTGTTTTACTAAAATACACAGAAGTTAGATGACAGCCTTGAATATTTTCCTTACTGTAGATAAGATTGTAAGTGAACAGTATTCAACTACAATTGAATTGAAAATTGCTCAGCTGAACAGCACAAGGTTCCAAATGAGTGTTTGTAACCATGAGTTAAACAAGGAAACTGTACATTATGTATCATACCAGCTAGCGAAAGTTCGAAAAGAAGAGCTGTTTGTGGGATCATAATGTGACAAAGATTATGTTATTAGCGTTACTATTGTTCTTGAGTGAGAAAAACTCTCTGAGAGTGTTGAATGAGTTACAAAACTTGTAAAGTCAGTTTACCACCAATATAGGTTATGATTTGTGTACCCTATGTACTACACTACTATATGCAATCTTATCAGAGAAAGTTTTCCACCATATTAAAATCGTTTTTCAATAGATATTGGTGTCACATTATCTGCTGATAGCATAACAATTCATTTTTTCAGTAATCAAACTTACAAAACAATTTTCCATTTCGACATGCAAAGAACTGATTAAAGCCTGTCATAATTTGCTTAATAATATTTATGTTCGCTTGGGAAACATTTGAAAATTCCTGCCTTTTATTTTGCAAAATGAATTAAACAATTATAGTAAGATAACACAATTACACTGTAAGACGGATAGAGACATCCCGACATCTCGACGTCAACGTACGATTTACAATAATATTTTAATCAAAAATTTAGACCGTTCTGATAAATGAATTTAAAAGAGACAATAAAAGAGTTCTTTTTAACAACACGAACCTAAATAGAAAAAGAAATGCACGTGTAATTGTGTGTAAACAGCAGCATCCGCCGAAAAGCTTACGAATACGTTAATGTGTTATGGCTCTTTTTTGTCTTTGATAAGTTTAGGGTTCCAACTTTAAAAGAAGCAAAAGTATGTCATATGCAATCGGTTATAATCCGATGCTTTCAGATGCATGAACTTATTCAGAGTTGTGGCTGTCATTATTTAAAATAAAGTTTGTTAAATCAGTATTCGTTTTGTTTCATTTAAAATTTAGAAGGTGGATATATTTTCGTAAATAAATCATAAAGATCTGAGACAAATGAATATATAAATCTTTCTTTTACTTTTCTGTAGTCTAAGACATCTTGCTATAGACATAGTTATATTTATTGTTTCGACCTGACGTTCATGACGCTTTTTATTTTACAACGATATATTTTAACCAGAATAGATAGTCCATTATAAAAAGTTTTCTGCGTAATCTTAATCATTCATTACCGAAAACTGTTTGAGACGTTTGTGTGTATGGAAAGCCATTTGTCATATCAAAATGTGGTTTAAGGGGAAATCCTACAACAATAGATATATTTTTGCCGCACATAAAGTCTGTCTAAAGGTATAATCAAGATCTATTATTTGTCAAGATGAGACTATTCTATAGTTAGAAGTAGCGGAATGAAATACATCCAGATCCAAATGTGTTTGTCTCGGAGTTTTATCATATATACCATATTCGATTATATCAGTAACAATGCTTTCATAAACCTGTCTTTTATTGAAACGAACAAATCTTCTACAAATCATTCACATAATTTACGGGAAACGAGTTTCCAAATAAGAATACAGGCTTTGGATAGAAGGTTCCTAAGTCGGGTAATATGAACGATAAGAATAATGCTTTGGCTAGAAAGTTCCTAATGAATACAATAACGAATCATGAATGGTGATTTTATTGTTGTTGTACTCTAAAGGGACATTTGTATTTAAGGTTAACTCGAATGGTCTAAGTTATTGTAAATCTTAAGAAAGAGAGATTTATTAGCAGCAAAACGATAAAGCGTGCGTAGGTGTTAATATAAGATCAATAAATTACTGAGTATCAAGTATGTGTCCAAATTGAAGTGGTATTGTAGTATAAACGTAAAATGATAGAATGTTTTCATACTTTGTAGTATATATTGTGGTATGTTAAAAAATATAATTAAAACGATAGGTCGTTGATTTTTTCTTATAAGCCACAGGTTGTGAATAAAATGAATTTTGTATATTGGTTTTAAAGTGAAAAGCATCATTTATATGAATAGTAGGTAATATAGCTCTTAGAAAATGTTTTTAGAACATCGAAAGCAAAAGTGGGGTCATCGTCGGTTTTTTTGCTATAACATAACGTAGAAAAAAATCATGTAGATTCCTTAAGAAATTAAACTATTATTATATGAGTTCTTTCATGTTTCTAAAAACAAATTAGTTATTGATAAGTCACAATAAGACAAATTTGTTAAATGTAATGACAATTCACATTTTTTAATGGCATATCCGCATTAAATTTTGCTGACTTAATAGAAAATAAGATCTTTTATGTTCTGCTACTTTACAATTCAATACAGCAAAAGACTTCATTGACATCCCGACCTTACGATACCCTCAAAGGTAGTTTCTGTCGATAAACACCTCCATGTTAACTGTGCTATCTTGTTTTGAGTGTCACGAAGTAAAATCACAAAAATACTGCACTTTGAGGAAAATTCAAAAAGGAAAGTCCCTATTCAAATGGCAAAAGCAAAAGCTGAAACACACCAAACAAATGGATAACAACTGTTATATTCCTGACTTGGTATAGGCATTTCATATGTAGAAAATGGTGGATTTAATTTACTTTTATATTTAGGTAAACCTCTTATTTGTATGACAGTGTGTGAAAACTTACTATAGAGAAATGTTTTCATTTAGTTTTCCTTGCAAATAACAAAAAGGATATGTAAGGTATTGTATAATAGTACTCCGTTGACCGACTCACAAACTAAAGGATATGTAAGGTATTGTATAATAGTACTGGGTTGAATGACTCACAAACTAAAGGATATGTAAGGTATTGTATAATAGTACTGGGTTGACTGACTCACAAACTAAAGGATATGTAAGGTATTGTATAATAGTACTGGGTTGACTGACTCACAATCTAATCGGTTGGACTTAATATTAAGTATTTAAGCGAAAAATATCATAATTTGTCACATCATCATTAATTTCCATAAAATAATTTTTATTACTCACAATTCTAATAAAGTATGTTTAAAGTACTTACGATTCTAATATTTAAAGTATTCTTAAAGTATTAACAATTCTAAAAGACATTCTTAAAGATATTTTCATATCTAAATAAATTGATGTTTCCAGAAATATTTTGTTTGCAATGGAATTTATACTCGCAACATCTCGAATTTATCAAAGTGTTTTTTTTTCGGTTTAATGATATGAGCCTTGAAACTGAATGTAACATATAACATTGGAATATGCATAAATTTATCATACATCATAAACTCGACAAAATTCTTTCATTTATCAAAGAGATTAAATAAAGCCTTCATTCCAATGCATAAAAGAAATAAATAAAATGGTAAAAATAAATAAGACATTTCCTTTGAAGTAGAAAAACCAGTAAATTACATAACATACTATTGCGATTTTTCTATATATACAAGACAAATACAAATGTGAATAAATGTCTTTTGCAATTCCGAGTTCATTTCATATTTTTTTTTACGTAATCTGGTGTCATATGAAATCCCAATATTTTCAAGCAGTATTTCAATTTGTTTGCTACACAATTAGCACATTTCGTGCTTTAGCTAGAAAAAGCATTGTCTATCATCTAGATGTTATATTCATGTGAAGTGATTCATTCATTTACACATGTAGACCACATACTGGCATTCTGTTATCGTCCAATTTACAGAATATTTAAAAGAAGAAAAAAAACCGATGACTTTAAGCAATAGTATGTAAAAGCCGTACAATTAAACTGAGTTTAAGCAATACGATTTAAACTGAGTTTAAGCAATACGATTTAAACTGAGTTTAAGCAATACGATTTAATCTGAGTTTAAGCAATACGATTTAAACTGAGTTTAAGCAATACGATTTAAACTGAGTTTAAGCAATACGATAAAGGTCGTACTAAAAACTGCGTTTAAGCAATACTATAAAACTTTATTTCAACTTGAACATCGATTTACACGAGGAAAACAAAATACGTACAATGTTGAAAAATACACAATTTGTATTTTTTAAACCTGTAATTTTATTCTCAAAAGACGTCGAGAAGTTTTATATTGTAAATAATAATTGAATACTTGTTGTATAATTTTACCATTCATGTTTAATATTTATTATGTACATATACATATTGTTTTAGTTGATCATCGTCTCTCAAAAATCTGTACAGATTGGCTTATGTATACAAAATGTATCTTTTATAAATGTATTGTGTAATTTTAAACATAAGGTGAGACGTAAATAAAATATTGAATTGAATTGAATTGTATGTACTCGAAACGAAACAGGAGAAGTTTTAAAGCTCGGCTGTTATTGCATGTTATACACTGTCTGGTTGAAACCATGTTAACACACATTCTCGACACAACAGTAAACTTCATACTTAACAAACTCTTCAAAAGGACCAAAAACCACATATTCAGTTGACCTTAACGTATCACCATCTGTTCTATTTCTTTTCAGTAATTATGTTTTATTTAAGTTTTGACCTGCTATTGTTCTGGTTATTTTCAATATAGAAACTTATAATACCTTCGTTACATAACCTCGAGAAGCTGTTTGATGTTTAGCAGTTAAAGTATTATATGTATTTTCATTAAATGAACAGAATTTTTTTCAAAGGAATATTTCACTCTAACACCGTTGTTATTGCGTATTATAAACGAAATCTATTTCAGTACAATGAATGCAGATGTTAAATATTCGTTAATGAGACTGCAAGACAACGACACTGTCATTAAAATAACCAAAAAGACCTAGAGAGGGTAGGGTGCATGATACAATCTTTAACAACAGGCAAGTTTTATAAAAATATCTCAAGCTTCGAATCTTCAATAGTCTAAACAGGCTGTGAATAAATTTAAGTATAACTAATTTGCTATCATCCATGTTCCGTCAAAAAAAACTTTTGTTAATCGTTTAATTTCAGAAATTTTATCATCTGTAATTATGGGGAAAAAACATTTAGTATCGTTTTTTTGTCTGCTGCTTACGATCTATTCAAGAATTGCTCATGCTGGTGTATCAGATCGTCATTCGTGATTTTTTAAAGTCAAAATAATGCACTTTAAATTGTGTTTTCATATTTCGTATCAATATATCTCATTAGAGAAGGCTCCTTACGGATAATAATATTTTTACTCCGGTGGTGAGACGACAACTTTAGTATCAAATAACGTTTAGATTAGTTAAAACATATTCTATTGTTCAAAAAGGACAAATATCGTCCAAATTGAGCTTTCTATTTTGTACTTAAACTTTTAAAGATATACATGTTTCTGCGCCAGATGCTCATTACGACAATACTGACTCTTAAGTAAGAAATTATCATTTGTCGATATGATGATAGGAGCTTTTAATGACCTTGACTGGCTATACAGCCCTCGCATCTGGTTTTGTTAATATGGTGATACGTATAACTATATGTAGTAAGATCGGTTAATTGGATGTGCAATGATATTGATGCCATGAGACAATGAAAGGATAGAAAAGGTCCATATGCTAGGCTTGAAGGTATTCAATGTTCTAAGGTAATTAGAACAAATTAGATAATACAAAGGGAAAGGACTGTAAAAGTACTGCAGCGCCTGTTAAATGGAAAATACATATGACAAAACTGTACAGACAATATTTAAAGAACTAGGCAATTTTATAAATGTTTGATGCGGTATTATATTTTACGAGGTATTTATGTTGTCTGTTTTACGATTTTAATAATTGTTATTACCGTATCACCATGGTGATACGGTCTGATTAGTCAGAGGCTAAACGTCAGGTTCGGGTAAATATGTTAACGGTATTTCTGTTATTTCATTGGTTATAAATACTATCTAATGGCTGCTTCGTGGCTGTTTCCGGAATGATTATGGGGGAAATGAAGGTCATTTTAACGTCTGATTGGCTATTAATGAGTGGCATGCATTATATGTTCAACGCTTCCGTAAGTGGGGTCGGATTGAAATCATGATACTAGGTTATAGGTACATATTATGATAACGTGTTCATTTGCTATAGTGATTAGTTATGATGATAACTCACCACAAACTGTCAATTTGGTACAGATTATATAATCATGTGACAATTTGATGATTTAATCTTGAAATTATGTTGCTATTTTGGTAAGAAACTGTACATTTATGTATTATTGCTATTCTCTAAAAATAGAACAGTAATATGTATAATTTACACTTTAAACTGCGTATTAAAACGGTTAAATGATTGAGATACTTTTGTGTTAGATTTCTTCGTATAAAGCTTAGATTTTAAATAGTTAATACACAAAACGTATGCTCTATGTATAAAAATAATAACCATTTATTTTTCATTGCTTGGACATATTGATTAGAAAATATTAAAATCACGGAATTTACCGAAGATGTAATTTCGTTTCCAGCACTTTCATCGCTTCATTGATTTCTGGTGTAAATAAACAAACCCGACGATACTGATTAGAAGAATACAAAAAGTACAAGGTGAGCAATATGGTTTCTTATGTGCAAAGAAGCCTACACCAAGCATCACGGTATTGTTATTGGCAAGGGTTTCAGTGCACTATAGGATACTATAGTGTCAGCTGTTGCAAATTATATAATTTAGCTTTTTACAATGCACAGCTCTATATTTTGACAATGACCCCCAAGGCAATCATTTTATACGATCCTTCGAACCCAGAAAACTTGCAACACAGTGAACTCCCAAAAAGATGTTTGCATGTGGGGTAGACAGTTTGATGATCTTTGATGTACTCGTACATGATGATTTATTCTTTGGAGTTGTCAGGAGGCTGATTTAGAAGGGGGCCAGGGGGCTTGTCATCCTTTTCTGGGAAATTTTGTGGGCCTGCACTTATGAAAATTTCTGGATCTGCCACTGGTTGTTGGACCATAATAGTCCCAGTATGGACACAGTGGTGATCAGCAGTCATTATAAAAAAGAAGATGTGGTATGATTGCCAATGAGACAACTGTCTACAAGAGACCAAAATGACACGGACATTAACAACTATAGGTCACCGCGTACGCGTACAGCCTTCAACAATGATCAAAGCCTATACAACACAGTCAGCTATAAAAGGCCCTGATATGACATGTATAACAATTCAAACCAGAAAACCAAGGCCTTATTTATATACAAAAATGAAGGAAAAACAAATATGTAACACATAAACAAACGACAACCACTGAATTACAGGCTCCTGACTTGGGACAGAAACATACATAAATAATGTGGCGGGGTAAAACATGTTAGCGGGATTCCCATCCTCCCCCTAACAGTGGTACATGTATAACAGTACAACATAAGAACAAACTATAAAAATCAGTCAAAAAAGGCTTAACTCATCAGATTGCCCATTGATATATCAAAAGCACTGAAAACTTCATTTGATATGTCTGATTTCAATTTATTCACATCATCAGGTCTTACACTTAGTATATTTTTTCGTGATGAACAATATTACTATTTGGTTGATTATGTACGAAATCACTGAAGCACGACTGGAGAAGTCGCCCCCTCCCCCTCCCCCCCTTATTGTCCCAGCTGACCTGAGAATCTGTCCCATTTTAACCATTAACGTCATACAACAATTACTTTTCCATTGTGGCATCATATATTTTGTATTAACATCAAAATTTTACATGGAATATATGTGATGTACATGCATGTACAGTTTGTAATGGCAGATATACATATTGTAGCAATAAGCTAAAGCAAAATAATTAATAATAAATCAACTCAATGGATAGAAGCATACTGGTAAGTCAATTTTTTTTTCACACAGCATCTGCATAGAGTGATGAGATATAAATCAGGAGATCAATCACTGGAGTGGTTTTAGAAGTCAAGAATTTTTATATTTTACTTATTTGGTACCGGTAGATACATGTACATGTAAGTTAACACAACATTTATCTTGTCATAATACCTGTACGCTCAGTGTTCTTCATGAAAACTATCACACTGATTTTAAATCATTATAGGAAAGCACAGTGTATAAGCAAACATTTCAGGAGGCAAAGAGTATTATAGGCTGACTGCAATAGTATATTATCTGAAAAAGCTTAGTTCTTGTCAACTTTCTTATTATTTCAAACATTTAAATAGATGTCTCCCAAATTTGGTGTATTTCTATTAGCTTTTTTTAAAGTCATTTTCATTTATTTTTCAACCCGGCCCAGAAATATGTTTAATATACTAGTAGCTGATTTAGAGAAAGGCGACCTGGGTCACCTCTAACAAAGGCTATATTTATTGTCACTGCAAACATTTTACCTGTTCAACACCAAATGCTGTCAAGTTTGGGGCCCCTGGCCATGGCTCTTTTTTTTCATAATTCATCTTACATGTACATCTCCTTTGAATTGTTTGCTTATTTGTTCTATGGTCTATCTATGCATATCTATCTATATACCACATTTTCATGGTCCCACAAAAATGTTTAAAATGTATACATTTGACTTTTTTCTAGCTTCTCTCATGTGATAGCCATACCTTTTTGGTCACTATTTATGTGTTGCGTTTAAATATGAATTGTAACACTTTACAGTGACTGAACAGGTAAAACAAATACTTCTCAAGAAACAGAAAAAAGAAGACTACTTGGAACAGCACCAGACTACATGTATGTACATGTATGAATAAAAACTCAGATCGGAATAGCATGAAGGATATGATATGTCCTTGTGAATAAGCAAGGAAAGCTTTTAATAATAGTGCCTATTTTTTAATTTACTAGATTTTTCATTCATTATCTGTGCAAATTTCAACATAATTTGTCATAAATCCTTATCTAACTTTACTCAAACTTTCAGTGGTGGATCCAGAAATTTTCATAAGCGGGAGCCCACTGACTGCCTAAGAAGGGGCCAACTCCAGTCATGCTTCAGTGATTCCCTATAAAAACAACAAAATTTTTCCTAAAAAAGGGGTGGCCCAGGCCCCCCGAAAAACCCTCTAACTCCACCTCTGACTTTAATTTAATATGACAAGTGTTTCATTCACCAAAATACTGGTGCGTTTCTGTGATAAATAGCATGCACAATTTTATAAATGAGAGGGGAAAGAAGATCCACATGTGGTGTACCTGCACATGACAATTGCAAACTGCCCCATTTTTCTTATCACAACCAATCAACTGATCATGCTGATACTCCCATTACCAGAGAGAACACATCAAATGAAAAATCACAAATAACTGATACATATTATCAGATATTACAGAATTAAATATGTTTTAAATTTATTACAAAAAAATGTGTTCTCAATCTTGTAGATAGATATTACTGGATCTCATATACATGTAAGTACCAAAGACAACTGTCTATCCAAGTCACAATTTATAAAAGTAAACTATTAAAGGTTGTAGTTTGGTCTTCAACGCAAAGCTTGGTTCACACCAAACAGCAATTTTATATAGTCCATATCAATCATGACAATGGCGTTTGGGGTTAAACATGTTTTCGTAGGTAAATAATATTGCCATGGAACTTTTTTCATGAGAGTGTTATTTCGAACGCACCTATGATTGTTTACATTTCGACGATTGAGCTCCCCAAAAAATCAGTTTTTATCAGTTAAATAGTGATTTGTGGAGTGTATTACTGAACTATATAGTGAATTCTATAGTATTTCTAGAGATAAACATTTACACTGAGGGATAAAAAATTACTGAAATTTGTACTTTGAGAACTTTCTGTGAATTCGAAATAGGACGGAAATATGGAGGACCAAACTGGACATGACAGAGAGGTAATAACAAATAACATACAAAAAGACAGTACTGAACACAATCAGTAAATTCCAGCGAAAAATACCTCTATAAGGAAAGAATTGTCAGATAAAAATTAAATAATAGAGTACACAGGAAATGGCAAAGTTCACATAGTCGCGTATGATTAATCATTTAAAAAAAAACGAGCAAAAAAGGGGGGGATGGGGCGTACACACTTTACGTCCCCCTCTGGATCCGCCACTGCCTTCTGTTGTTGTCCATTTTGTCAAGTAGTAACCCTCAAAAGTATGTGTAGGTTATATGCTATTTTTATCAAGTTGATTATAGACACAGAATACATTTTATTATAATATCATTCCCCATTTCCATTCTCAATTTTATTAAGTCTCCTTCCATTATAACACGGGTCCACCAATAATACAACAAAAATGACAAATTAGTAGAAAAAAAGCGCTATGTTTTCATATTGCTTGAAGTGCAATATTCCAATAAAAATAAACTACTCACAAACCACTGATCTCAATATAATCAGCTAAAATACGGCAAGCTTTTTAGAAAAGCTATTACTTGTATTAAGAACTGTTGCATGTCATTCTTTGTAAATTTTGTTGATAACAAGACCAATGGCTGCGTGCTAAAATAGTCTATACGAAATGTTTAAACCCTCCTTGTATTATGATCATGGGGTGTCTCAAGTCGGGAACCTTGACATGTTTGCATTCATTTCTGGCATTATTGTAGATCTTTGTTAGCAGATAAAGGAAATTTGGTATGTGTGCCAATGAGACAACTCTCCTTTTAAGTCACAATTTGCAAAAGTAAACCATTATAGGTAAAAGTACGGTCTTCAACACGGAGCATTGGATCACACCGAACAGCAAGCTACAAAGATCCCCAAAAATTACTAGTGTAAAACCATTTAAACGGGAAAAACCAACGGTCAATAAAAAACGAGATAACACTTATGAACCACATCAACAAACGACAACTTCTGAACATATGCTTTGTTATGCATCTTCAAATATTTTAAAGACTCCAGTCTAAGTGCGTGGTGCATTTGTATATTGTATTATAAAGATACTATTGAAGACAAAGCTGGCATAAAACACAAGAACATTATGTACACAGCACTCTACACATTATGTACACAGCACTCTACACATTATGTACACAGCACTCTACACATTATGTACACAGCACTCTACACATTATGTACACAGCACTCTACACATTCCGTATGTGAGAAACACAGTTTAGCTGACAGGGTTAACCACGTATTCCGGAAGGGTCAGCAACACATGTCGCATACTATCAAAACCTGGTTTTATCGAGTGTAATACTCGCTCTGTTAATAATGCCACACCTGGTTTTCAAACGTGTACCAAGTAATCTTTCTAATTAGTTTTTGAACTCATGACATACTTATCTGGTAGATGTAGCAGCTAATAAATGCCAGAAATAAATGAATTAATGAATTTATAGACTAATCCAAAATAAATTAAAAAAAATATAGATAAAAAGTACACCTAGTTGAATACTTTTATGTAAGTCTGAATGGTTTATTGTTCTAGTAATACATATGATACTTGAACTTTTTGGCACAACAATACAAATTTTGTGCGGAATTTTCGTTGATTTATGAAAACTGATTTCTTATCGGCATAATGTTACGAAAGTATAAAGCAGCAAGTTTTATTTCTTTCTTATCTATGACATCAAAATTATCTCGTGTTCCTCTGATTTGCAGCTAACATAAAACTGGTTTTACTCAAAGAAATTACCTTAGGAACTGCCTGACAGCCAATTCATGTCATTGTTACATCATAAAAGAATAAAAGGTACATTTGAGTTAAATCTTTTCGTGGAATACATCATCTTCATTGTACAAATCTTTTCTTAACCCTAAGATCAGCAATATCAGAAATTCAAATTACTTTGTGACAAGGCTTTGCGCAAAACCCACTAGTTAAAGAGAAAAGATAACAGTCACTATTATTAGAAGACAAACGACGAAACCACGAACAAAAATCAGCAAACTGTGCAATGCACAGAAAATTAAAGATGAATTCAATATGAACTCCACCCAAAAACCGGAAGAGAATAAAAATACATATTTCCTATTTGCTTTATTAAATGTTCATAAAAATCATAATCCCACAGGATGAAGGATTGATCATAAATTTATAATAATTATAACTAATAAATCGATGAATTATAAAACTATCTGAATATTTATAACGTTAATAGATTTCGTCAGATCTATAAAAATATAATAGCTATTACTGTTTTTGATTTTGTTTGTTGTCTGTTTTTTCATCTGTTGGGTTGTTGTTTCAATACCATACACCCATAACTAGTTACATACGTATTTAAGAATATGATGTGTGTTTGCTTTTTTATTTTCATTCAGTGTATGAAGTAAACAATATATGAGCATTAAATACCAATTGAGAACGTCGATATTTATATATTTAATGAAACTATCAGATGTATCAGAAAAGAAATCTAATAATGTTATTTAGACAAAAAACCACTTCCGACATTAGAACTATGACTGCAAGGTATTAATGTTATACTGCTTCAGATAATGAAAGATAATGTGATTTCAGACAAAGATAGATGACTTCCCGGAACATAAAGATGACAAACTATTACAATGTAAATGCAGTTCCAGAACTACCAGGATTCAATACAACCGATTAAGTGTTAGGAATCTAGTAAACCACACAGAGATCACTTCTGTCGTGTACATTGATGATCTTTACTCAATCTTTTTTAGCTATAAAACTTACAAAACATTTCTTTTAATAGACCAATACCAGTTCTTATTTTTGACAGACCTATAATCATGAGGCAACTTAAATCTTGTGTCACGATCACTCATACTTAAAATGTAATCCATTCATACAGTTTTATTTGTCAAATATAAACATCTGCATGTTTTATTTCAAGGCAAATGACCGGTTTAGTATCAAAACACTTGAAGACAATAATTTGCCATATTTAAATCATAAGATTGAAGAGTTAACTTCCTTTCGGCCACAAAATAAAAATATGGATGATTCTTTAATATAAATAGATATAGTTGAGACTGCATTTCTAAAGGAATAATGCTTACCTCAGCGTTTTGATAGGAATATTTATGAGAAGCAAATGAAAATAAAACTTAACAGCAATATTATATTAATTTAACAGATTATACTGCTAATATAAACTCTTGAATTGCTATCACACAAATCGTTCTCTTGACGTAATACATATTTAACCGAGTGACTTTCGTCAGTGCAAACTAATCTCTTTAGTGATTTTTTAAGTTCAGACCTATTTAAATTAGATGTTTCTAGCAGTTCAGACCTATTATACAAATTACCGATGTTTAGCAGTCAGACCAATTCAAGTTACAGATATTTAACGTTTAGGACCATTGGTAGTTCGGACCTATTCTAATAACTTTTGTTTAGCAGCTCAGACCTTTTCTATAAATTGTTCTTAAGTTTGACTATTCAAACTATTCTAATACCTGATTTTTGGCAGTAAAGACAGTATCTGATAAATGAATTTCGTTATATATGTAGTTCAATAAAGAGGGGCGAAAGATACCAGATGGACATTCAAACTCATAGATCGAAAATTATCTGACAACGCCATGACTAAGAAGAAAAAAAGACAAACAATAGTACAACGACACAACATAGAAAACTAAATACTAATCAAACCTATTCTAACTACTGATTTTTGGCAGGGAATTATTTATTGATCATTATTTTTATCTGTTCGTACCTCTGGGTTTTGTTCATTAAGTCTTGCTAAAATAATGGATTACAGCCAATGCAAACTTGTTAAAACATGTTTTATGCAACTCGGTGTGCTTTAATTGAGTAGTTCGAAAACAGCAGCCGAACACATGTGTTGTGCAAATCCAAACTGACTTCATTAAAGTACATATCGTTCTACATTGACCGTTGTGATACACATCTATTTGGAATAAAATATTTAAACTTAGAAAATCTTCATTGACCGATTGCAGTTTGTGGTCAAACAGAATTATAACACGCGTACTCTAGCATAATTTTTTTTTATACTAAAACATAGTTAATACAAGACAAGGACAATGGCATGTTGACATGTTTATTTATACTATATGAAATCTACATGTTATATGAAGACGGAGACCCAGAAAATATTTATAGTCAAAAATATATTAAACAAAAAAAAACCTAGTGAAACTACTGTATCTTCGAAATGAATGAGCAACAAGGTCACATGCAATATTATACTGTGGGTTGGCAAGTTAAAACAATGACAGGATGCATAAAAATGGGCACATCAGCCATGGTATGCATGAGAAATAAAAGTCCAAAGAATCAAATGCCTGACAATCTTACAAATTCAAAAGATGCCTGAACGAATATGTATGTAACTGATATGTGGTGTAATGTATTATGTCCGTAACCACGTGACTTTCACATTTACCAGTTAAATTCTATTGTACTAACACTGTTTTTGATTAAAACTAAGAGTAATTAACTGATTTGAAAGCAATGTGTTTTCACGTAATATATTTACGCATGTTGTGGCTTTATACGTAATCTAAAGTGTTAAAGTCCAATAATTTAACCATAGAAATAATTGTATAAATATCAGATTGTAATTATATTTAGTTATTTCCAATTAACTGGAAATTATAAATAAGATTACAGCAACAAGATTACTATAACTCCCTGGTGGGTCGCCTTCGCTGGACTTATTTAATCATTACTAATAAGACTTTTCGTGTAAGCCAGAAAGAAAACCTTTCACCTTTTGGTGTATGGCTTCCTGAGTTTTATAAAAGCAAATTTGTAGAGCTGTTCAATTCACTCAATGTTGTACAATCACTGCCAATATTTTCAGTCAGTTTTTGCCTAAAATCAATTTTCTTAGTTTTTATCATATTTGCAACGGAAGTGAGGACAAAAGAGAGTGAAAGGTTGAAAAATTCATTTTGCTTTATCGGCATATTAAAACCACCCTATGATGATTGATTAAGAGAAAGATTAATCATATCAGTAAATAAAATGTCAGATGGCTTTCTGTGATTTTGTATGTATCACTTTTGTCATCGATTTAAAGTTGAATTAATATTTTAAGACATACTGTACTTGATAACTGTTAATCTAAACTGATTTTTGTATTCTTGTTATATATACGTTTGTCTCTATTACATGTATTGCAATGATCCAATACTAAATGGTGGAGATCGAGAACCATTTAGAAAACATTTAAATCCAAGCATGTTAGTATGAACGTTCCATACAATTAGTTATAGTGACGGTTGTATTGGTTTAAATATCTGTATTTTTTCTTATGTATCTTAATAAAGGTGTTGAAAGCAAATCTTGAAATAGGTTTGGTAAAAGAGATACAAATTTAAAAGAAACATTCAAAATCGCATGCCAAGTAGAAAACAAATTGACATTTTCATAGCTGAAAAACGGTAAGTTAGCAACGTTAGGACAGTCAAACTCCAGTTAACAACACGAAACCCGAGGTAATATCAAGTACATTATTCTGTAACAAATTTATTCACAACTTGGTTTAAAATCTAGATACGATAAAGAGTTTGACATATAGAGTATGGGGACATGTTGTGTTGACGTGATATGTCTTTCTTAGCTTTTTTCTGTTGTTTGATTGATGTATAAGTAACCTCTCTATTCAAATTCATTGATATATATAAATAACCTTTTTATTCATATTTATTGATGTATAATTAACCATTTTATTCATATTAATCCTTGTAACATAAATCTGACAACTCAACAATATCAATTGTCGTTAAGTTAAAGCCCGCAGTCAAAGTTTTCAAAGAAACCAAAGACATTAATAACTGGCGTATTATCGTAGACATTAGCAATCCAAAACTGCCAGTCTTTCTAGAATACTACACTTTAATACTGGTTCAGATATATAACTGGTAAGACTCAAAGTTTTAATATTTTTCATATCACAGATATTTAAAAAAAACAAACGAAACAAACATTTGCAGTTCAACGCTGGCAATACCTACAGAAATGTTTGCTGAAGGTCATCCGTTTACGTGTGGATTTATACATACACAGGTATGTCCAGTATGGTAGTTATATATAGACGAAGATTTTGAAATCGAAATAACTGCCCCACAAGCAAAAGGTGTGCCCTGAAAGGTCCAATGTGCCACTTTCATTCCAAAATAACCGTACAATGTATGGACAATGAATGTCAGTTGTTCCAATGAAGATCGTTTAGAAAGGAAATTAGCAAAATATGGACTAATATATGTAAACTAGACACGTAAATAACAGTAAGGTTTATTCCATGTTCTTTCATTGATTGGCTTAGTATGACGTGATTCATAAACTTAATTTGTGCATACACAAAATTTCACAAGACTTCAAACATCCTTGGCTCTAACTGTTTTATTTTGAGATGTTGACGAAGTTAAACCCCGAAAAGTGGCCAGATGAACATTTTTTTTTACTCATTGTCTGTGTGTTTAGTCCGTTATTTTATTAAAAAAAAATCCTTATTCTTTTAAAGTTCGCACTTATGGGGTTTATATGCATGCTCTTAAAACAGCAAGAATGAACACTTCATTTAAATATTCTATTAAAGACTTCTAAGTATTTGACTATCAATTATGATATGCAAGGAAATATACCTGAAAAAAACTGCAATGTGTTTTAGCTCGGCTTTCAATATTGTGATGCTGAAACAAAGAGAATGAAAAAAAAATATCTTTGTTATGGCACACCCTTTGTCAGAACATCGCTTGTTGACCGAGAAATTCCACTTAAATTTAGTAATTTTACATCTAATTGTGTTAAAAACCCGCAAGGACAATAATTTTTGTAATTATTTTCTCATTTTCTTTCTTTTTTATTTGAAAAAGTAAACAATTCCTTTTGATTGTGTTAAAATGTGCATGCTTATTTTAATCGCCTTAAAAAACAGACATAAAACAGGAATTTCCCAGAAGGTCTTTGTTCAGCTTGTAGTGAATAAATGAGCCTGTTTTTTTTACTAATAAAGTCTTTGATCATTTTTACAAAACTATAAATGACGGATTTAAATAAGTCACAAACTCTAAATATACAGGGGAAAAGAAAGTCAAGATACAAAATGTCCAGGGCATGTCTATCGTGTGTCTCCGTTCCAGATTGTTTTAATGCTTCTAATATGACATTTTTTCTTATCATCCTTCATCGTACTTGATTGCAGTATGATTCCTAAGTAAAACAATCCATTTCCAGTCAATTATGTAATCTCTTTAGGTTAAAACTAAAATTGCTTTCTTCCTAAGAAAAAGATAACTTTAGTCGGTCGTGTTCCAGAACAAGTATATTTTCGTGCCGAACAATAGTTTATTGTTTATGCAGTACAACCCGCTTGGCTCTAAAATACTCCATTTGATAAAGATTTATCAAGAAAGGTGACTTCAGTGTAGGACAATAGATAAATGTTTAAATGATAAGTTATGTCAACAAGTAAAGTTAATTAACTAGCGACGAAAGGATGAAAGGGAGTTTAGTTGTCCTAGAAAATGTAACATTGTACAACAAAGCTTACTTCTTATTAAACCAGAATAAATCAGAGGATACTCTTGTTTATATGTCGTTACAATATCAGAACTAAAATAGATATAAGAAGAGTGCCAATGAGACTACTATCCATCCATGTCACAATTTGTAAAAGTTAAAGAACGTTTAAGATATAGAAATTGGAGTTTGCTTCAAACGCCATTTTCATTATTTTCAATAGACAGTTTGGAAAAAAGATATGCTGAAATACAGACAAAGCCACTCTCCATGCAATTACGACTGCGTGTTCAACCGTACTATAATAGACAAACAGCATATCACTCGTCAGTGGTTGTTTTGTGCATTACAAATATTTGATTTATAGTTTCTGGTGATTTTTTTCTTGACTGTGTTTTTTTAATTCATTGAAACCTTCAAGATTTTTGTCAACGTTTTTTACCTTGACATAGTTTGCTCTCCAGATGTCTTTTAGATATGTTTTGTCGACATATTGATGTCCAATTGAAGATGATATCAACTCCGTACGTCTCCTTTCGTCAAAAATCAAGACTTACAAAGAACAAAAATCAATTAAAATTCTTTCTTTATCGTACAAAAATATAAATTATACCACTTCTACAAATTGATAGACATCAAACTTGTCTGATAAAGCGATGTAATAAATTTATGTATGATTTATTACCACTTTACAACGTTCACATGTAATTACATATAGTAATCTTTCAAAGAATTACCCGAACAGTATGCCTCATTAGTTTTCTTTAGCTATCACCTCCATCAGACAACACAGACGGATTAGTTGTCAATATGTTACTGAGTAAACGTTAACAATTTCTCTGTTGCAGTTTTACAACAAAAATCTGTAACATGTTAATTGTTTCGTAATTTTTCGATAACATAAACTTAAATGAGCCAAAATGATAAGAGGGAACTGACAAATTGCACAGCAGTAGGTCTGTAAATGCTTAATGTTTCATATATATATGATGTTAGCACATAACTCAATGTTAATAACAATTCTTAGAAGTTCAAAATGCTCAAACAAATGAAATAAAACGTTTTCAAATAAAATGGTACGCAAGTACGGCATTGTATTTAAAAGCCTTTTTGTACTTCAAACGACGAGAAGATATACACATTAGAAGATGTGGTTTAGTTGAGAAAACTCTTCACCAGAGACCAAACGACACAGTTAAAGATCATTAATATAAAGATTATGTAGACTGATCTCTCACAAGAGTACATTTTACAAACGTATTTCAGATGTCTGTCTTTAACAGTTGTAAAGTTAGTTGATTGGAATTTTCAAAGCGGTTAAGTAGACCATTTGGAAAATAAGAAGTACGAATAAAAAGAGAAATTGGTATACGTCACTATGATGGAGATGAGGGTGGGTCAAAGAAACAGCAATTGTAAAAACACAATGAAATTATACACAAGTGTATTTTGGGTACAAGAATCATCTGTCAAGTTTTACTTTTCAAAATGTTATCGTTTTCAGCATTTCGATGACCTCGGAGTTATTGGTTCTTTGATATAAACAGATTCATGGAAACCGATTAATCAGTGTATACATTTAATGTTACATAGGAATGGTTATTCTGGTTCTCTAGTATAGATAGTACTAGTTGGTTTCTAGTTTGAGAAAATTTTTGGAAACTATAATTAAAGATATTATACATATATATATATATCTATTAATATATAATATTTCAGGATCAACGTTTCCAGAAGAAAAACAAATACTCGTGCATTTTGTTATCATATTTAGATAGCAAGCTTTAAGGATCGGCTAAATTCACAACCGTTCATTTTGTAAAACATTGTTTATCTTTAAGTCATTTTTATGCTGGCTGTCCTTATTCATATCATCTATCTTGGTATCGTCAATATTTCTCACTTCCAAGATGGGGATGCTGTTATTAAAAGATAATATGTTCGGTGTGAGCCGTCTTAAAGGCTCCATGATGAAGGCCGTACTTTGACCTATCATGGTTAACATTTACAAATTGGGACTTGGACGGAGAGTTGTCTCATTGACACTCATACCACACCTTCTCATATCTACTAATCTTTTATGTGTAATCTATAGTGGAGAAAATAGTACTTGAATGAAAATCAGCAAATGTGTGTGAATGCGCATTTTAATTTTTTAGGGGGGAAGTCAAACATGTTTTGAATTGTCCATATACATGTGTCCGTTATTTTTCAATACTTTGTGTTTGTAATTACCTGCCTCAACTCCAGATAAGAACAGCCTACAAAAATAACGTTGCGTAATCTTGGGTTTTCAAAGTGTTTAAAAGGTTAAAATAAAAAATAAAATATTTCTTATTAATTTTTAAAGATTTGATTTATTTTCTGCTTTTAGGAATAATTAAAAGCAATCAAATCCGCTTCAAGTTTAATTTGAGCGCCAACATACAAATTTTTCGACTGCAAATGATTTAAGTGTATTTCATTATCGTTTCATTTTGATTATAAAAATCGGGAAAGGCCAATGACATTTAGTTCCATTATAAATGACATTTTAATAGTTTTATGAATTCGGCAAATATTATTTGGATCTTGTAGCTTTAATTTTTGTCAACACTTAAGAGTTGGTATCAATAAGTTAAACGACTTTTACTCTTAGCTTTATCAAACCTGATAATTTTAAGCATCGACATTTTTACTGTTTGACAAGAGGATCAGTTTGTAATAGAATTACAACTCTTGCAGTAGTCATGGGAAATCCGATAAATGTTAATGAACATTTGTTGCAAAGTTTCCGTCCGATATTTCCCTTGTAGCACTGGATGGTGGTAAATCAATTAAATCGGATTTACATAATACAGAAGATGCTGTCAAATATGACATCTCCAGTATTGCTTCCAACAAAACACTCTCTTTGAAATTTGGCAGTATTTTTCATCTTTCCCTAAAAGATTTTATTTGATAACCAGACATAAAGCATAATTAAGATTTATTCGGTTGAAAGTCCCTAATGAACATCTGAGTTCAACCCCGGTTGTTGATAGAGTTTGTGTTGCTCAATGCTTAGTTTTCGGAGTAGATACACAAGGAGTATCCATGAGATAAATCTCAATGATCTAGCATTCAAACGCGTAGTTAAGAAAGTATTTTGTGGATGTGTTTTATTTCTTTGGCCATTACATTGAGTTGTCTTTATTTGTTTGGTCATGTCACAGCATTGTAGATCTCTGTTTGTATGGCCGTGACACGGCATTTGCCTTCTTTTAGCCTAAGTACGTTATTCATTTGTCTTAAGTTTTTACCCATGATGCAGTATTGTCTGATTTCTTTTGGTTTGTGTGTCATTTGAGTGTAACATTGCCTGTGTCAACTATGGTCATTAATTCCAAGTCTGTGATTATTTTTTTGCGTCCTTCGTAAATCATTTTATAACTATATTTATGAGAAAATACAGACACAAAATGAACACAAGTAAGCCTTAAAATCTTCTAAGAATATACTTTCAAAAAGAACTACATATCCTGGTAGCAAAATTATTTTCAATAAGTGTTGGGTAAAAGAAAACAATAGCCTTTAACAGAGACATTCATCTAATGGTATATAAAATAGATTTTTCGTGATAGAGAATATATTACAACCAGGTGAATTAACGTGAATTACTGTTATTAATTGAAACTTATTAGTGATAGGCTAGTAAATAGTTTTTTATTTGTATTTACGTCATGCCTCCGCTGTAGATTTGACTTTTTAATTTTTGGTTATTTTGCGGCGGTCAGTTTTTGTAGTCGGAGGAAGCCGGAGTGCCCGGAGACAACCACCGACCTTCGATAGGAAAACTGACAATTCTAGTCAATTAAGATTGGAATCGAGTGCACCCGCACGAGCGGGGTTCGAACTGACAACCTCAGTGTTGATTGGCTAGTGATTACAGTAGTACTTTTTTTTACCTAGTCCACTCGGCCACCGAGGCCTGTTCCTCCGCTGAAGATTGTGCGTACTTAAATACACTGTGACAGTATGTTCATTTTCATATACATTTGTTGTCAAATACAAGTAACCAATCTCAATTAAATATAACAAGAGGCTCTCAAGAGCCTGAATCGCTCACCTTAATTTTTTTGGTTAAATCTCTCATCAATGATTATTTTGGCTTTTCAATTTATTTAAATGTTCTTTGAATCGTCCTATTTTCTTCAAAAGCAAAAAAAAAAATCATTTTCTCCTATGTTCTATTTTAGCCATAGGAGCTATGTTTCTTACATACAAGGAAATGAAATATAAAATTTATACTAGATACTCTGAAACTCATTTAGCCTAAGTTTGGCTGAAATTGATACAGCAGTTTCAAAGGAGAAGATTTTTAAAAGTACATGTAAGTCAACATGATGAACAAATTGTGAAAAAAGTCTTTAAAGGGCAATAACTCATTAAGGGGTCAATTGACAATTTTGGTCAAATTGACTTATTTGTAGATCTTACTTTGCTTAACATTTTTGCTATTAACAGTTTATCTGTATCTATAATAATATTCAAGATAATAACCAAAAACTGCAAAATTTCTTTAAAATCATCAATTCAGGGGCATTATACCTGAAAAACCAGTTACCCAATTCGGCTGAAAATTTCAGGACAGGTAGACCTTGACCTAATAAATACTTTAACTTCTTGTCTTATTTGCTCTAAATGCTGGAGTTTTTGAGATATAAGCCAAAAACTGCATTTTACCCTGTGTTCTATTTTTAGCCATGACGGCCATGTTTTTTGACGAAATAAAAAATAAAGCACAAACTTTATTTTATACACCCTACTGATTATTCAGTTGAAGTTTGGTTAAATTTGGTTTAGTAGTTTTAGAGGGGAAGATTTTTTAAAGTTAGCAAATATGATGAACAAATTGTGAAAAATTGTCATTAAAGGACAATAATCCCTTAAGGGGTCAATTGACAATTTTGGTCATAATAACTTATTTGTAGATCTTACTTTGCTGATCATTTTTGCTGTTTACAGTTTATCTTTATCTATAATAATATTCAAGATAATGACCAAAAACTGCAAAATTTCCTTAAAATTACCAATTAAGTGGCAGCAACCCAACAATGGTTTGTTTGATTCATCTGAAAATGTCAGGGCTGATAGATCTTGACCTAATGAACATTTTTACCCCTGTCAGATTTGCTCTAAATGCTTTCGTTTTTAAGATATAAGCCAAAAACTGCATTTGACCCCTATGTTCTATTTTAAGTAACGGCGGCCATGTTTTTTGACGGATCAAAAATCGAAGCACACACTTTGTGCAGGATAATCTAAGAAACAATCATGCTAAGTTTCATCCAAATCCATTCAGTAGTTTCAGAGGAGAAGATTTTTTAAAGTTAGCAAATGTGATGAACAAATTGTGAAAAATTGTCATTAAAGGACAATAACCCCTTAAGGGGTCAATTGACAATTTTGGTCATATTAACTTATTTGTAGATCTTACTTTGCTGATCATTTTTGCTGTTTACAGTTTATCTTTATCTATAATAATATTCAAGATAATGACCAAAAACTGCAAAATTTCCTTAAAATTACCAATTAAGTGGCAGCAACCCAACAATAGTTTGTTTGATTCATCTGAAAATGTCAGGGCTGATAGATCTTGACCTAATGAACATTTAAACTCCGTCAGATTTTCTCTAAATGCTTTTGTTTTTGAGATATAATCCAAAAACTGCATTTGACCCCTATGTTCTATTTTAAGTAACGGCGGCCATGTTTTTTGACGGATCAAAAATCGAAGCACACACTTTGTGCAGGATAATCTAAGGAACAATCATGCTAAGTTTCATTCAAATCCATTCAGTAGTTTCAGAGGAGAAGATGTTTGAAAAATTGTTAACGACGACAGACGACGACGACGACGACGCCAAGTGATGAGAAAAGCTCACATGGCCTTTTAGGCCAGGTGAGCTAAAAAGGAGATGTGATATGATTGCCAATGAGACAACTTTTCAAAAGAGACCATTAACGACATAGACATTAACACTTTGGGTCAACATAGTTGCCTTCAACAATGAGCAAAGCCCATTCCGCATAGTCAGATAAAAAAGGCCTCAAAATGAGAAAATGTAAAGCAATTTAAACGAGAAAAACTTATAGCCTAATTAATGTAATAGAAAAGAACGAAAAACAAATATGTAACACAGCAATAAAAGACAACCACTGAATTACAGGCTCCTGACTTGGGACAGGCACATACATAAAGACGGCCATCACGAGGTTACATGCACATTTTTTGTCATTTTGAACTACAGGAGAGAAATTGTACTGGTTCGTCTTATAAACAAATTAATGAAGTTATGGAATGTTATAAAATTTGTGATGATTGTGTCAAAACTGATAATTAACATACAGTATATTAAAATTGAACCAACGGACGAAACTACGGATGGCGTTTTATTTATCCGTCTTTAAAATTGTGACAATACGTTTCCTGTGAGTGTAGATATGAAATGTCAACATTCATCAACATATCGTTCATCTTTTTTTTTTTTTTTTTTTTAGACCCTGGTACCATTATTGATATCTTATTTTACAATAATATGTTTTTCTTTACAAAATAATCCTCACCCGAATATTTTTTTGTCTTTCAAAGTAAAATTGCTTTGACTGAAAGATTAAAGTTCAAGTTATCTTGTATCTACGTAGCAAACCTCCTTTGGTATTTGTGTTTGAATATAACAATATAATTGTTTGTTTCGCCATCTCTGAGACTTGTACCTCTAAACACACATCTGCCATGTAATGCTGAATATAGCTCGTTATATATTCTGTTTAGCATTCATCACAGCATGTTTTCTTTTCTATGTCACACAACAAAACATCTTTTTTAATCATGAATAGTTTCATTAGACATTGTTGTTGCATTACCACGGTTTGTAACTCGATATTTAGTGCCATTTATTTTATTAACAGGTTTCTATTATTGGCTTCCATGGAATTTCGTGCCGAAAGTTCAGCTACGAAACAGAATACAGACTTGGTTAATTATTTCATGTCATAAAGTAACACAATGACAATCACTAAATATAAAGAGCATATGATAATGAAATTTGAATAGAAGAAAATTAGCAATGTTCAGAAATATGCATTAAACGTGAACAAAAGAATATTTTCCTTTCTAAAAATTTATTTCTTGTTGCTAATGCCATTTCCTGTGTATAAGGACTCTACACTTGGTAACGAAACAACGAAGAAGCAAGTGCGCTATATACGACACGTACAACGAATAACGGAGTCCTATAATTCAACCAGAACAAAGATCTATGAGATACAACGAAGAACAAAGTCCGATAAGACAAGAAGAACAAAAGCCGATGATACAACGCAGAAACAAGTTTGATGATACAACGAAGAACCAAGTTCGATGATACAACGAAGAACCAAGTTTGATGATACAACGAAGAACCAAGTTCGATGATACAACGAATAACCAAGTTCGATGATACACTGAAGAACTAAGTCCGATGATAAAACGAAGAACTAATTTCGATGAGACAACGAAGAACCAAGTCCGATGATACAACGAAGAACCAAGTCCGATGAAACAACGAAGAACTAATTACGATGAGACAATGAAGAACCAAGTTCGATGATACAACGAAGAACCAAGTCCGATGAGACAACGAAGAACCAAGTTCGATGAGACAACGAAGAACCAAGTTCGATTAATCAACGAAAAACCGAATTCGATAGACAACGAAGAACCAAGTTGGACGAGACAACGAAGAACCAAGTTCGATGATATAACGAAGAACTAATTTCGATGAGACAACGAAGAACCAAGTCCGATGATGCAACGAAGAACCAAGTCCGATGAAACAACGAAGAACTAAGTCCGATGATACACTGAAGAACTAAGTCCGATGATACAACGAAGAACTAATTTCGATGAGACAACGAAGAACCAAGTCCGATGATACAACGAAGAACCAAGTCCGATGAAACAACGAAGAACTAATTACGATGAGACAACGAAGAACCAAGTTGGACGAGACAACGAAGAACCAAGTCCGATGATACAATCAACAACTTAGTCCGTTGAAACAACGAGGAACCACATTGGATGACACAACAAAGAAGCAAGTCCGATTGTAGACAACAAAGTACCAAGCCCGATTGTAGACAACAAAGTACCAAGCCCGACTGTAGACAACAAAGTACTAAGCATGATGATACAATTAACAACTTAGTCCGTTGAAACACCGATGAACCACATTGGATGACACAACAAAGTACCAAGCCCGATTGTAGACAACAAAGTACCAAGCCCGATGATACAATCAACAACTAAGTCCGTTGAAACAACGGGGAACCACATTGGATGACACAATAAAGTACCAAGCTCGATGATACAATTGACGACTTAGTTCGTTGAAACAAAGAGGAACCGCGCATGATGACACAACAAAGAACCAAGTCCGAATGTAAGCGACGATGATTTTTGTTAAGGTCAGTACTAAAACATTGCCCACATATATTTGATAAAACGATTTAAAAGATGTCAATGTTGTATTAACTATGTGATTACCGGTTATAAATATAAGCATAATTTTGAATGATAGTCCTTTGATAATCAACATAAATAGGGCTATAAGTCAACTCAATCATAAAAATTGCATCAAAAGCAAACAAAAGATCTGACTTGGAAGACTATTATATAAAAATATGTAGGAACAATTTCCACTCAATGTATTTCACACGAGAGGCAATTTCTAAGAACTTTTCAATCCATACTAACATGAGCAACTTCGTGTGTTTATACTGTTGTTATATCAGCGGTACAAAATTAAGTAAAATTGAGAATTTATTTTACACTCCATAAAAAAAACATGAAAAGAAATGTCTTCTTAACAAAGACGATTGCTGATTAAAGTTTATGTTAACAGTAGGGTATTTGGTATTCATGGAACCATTTTCATTAAGGAAGTTCGCTGCTCAGTTTCAAAATAAATAGCTTTCCATTACACTAGTATATATTGATAGGGGATTATTGAGGAATAAAAAAAGCCAAAAAAATATAGGGGTCAATGTGCTTATTTACGAGATATTATCCATTGAAATTTTGGCGGACAAATGTTCTCTCTTGACTTTTCAGAGCTTTATCATTGACCAGTTAAAGTTCTCAAAAACTATTAAAAGATAAACAAGATTTTATAAGACTTTAACAGATGGCTTATCATTATACATCTAAAAGATTTATAAAAAGAAAAATGGGGGTTCATGGGCAAATTTTTTTTAAGGCATTCAAATGGATAAAACCAGAGGATTTCGAAAATCTGACAAAAATTTCAAAACATGACAAGCAAACATTGGTCAACACAACATTCCTGTTTTTGTAATTCAAATTTTAATATTTAGGATTCATTTTAGAATTTATTGCAATATCTCAGGAGCTTCATGAGTAACAACAGTTGTGGATGCAACATTCTAAACAAAATAACCATAGTGATTACTTGTATGATCACAAGAGGAATGGTGCCTTTAACCTTATACTAGAAAAACCTCAGTGTACAAAGAGAGGCAGCTAACTTCAAAGTTACGTATACCATGTCAAACAGATATATCTGTAAATGTCAGCAATGTGTTAATATGATTTAGGTTTTTGGACATGCATTGGTTGTGTTTATTTACATTAAACTTAAAACATCTATTTTTTTCTCTCGATCAGAGTAAAAGTTAGACTTTATAATTGATTTTTGTTTTTACTTCAACGTTATATCCTAGTATAACATTTAAAGCTTTCTCTTACAAATAGATAGTTGGCTTGGTTTATTTTACCACCTTGCACTTACACCTTTTATACAAATGCTGGAATTTTATGATAACATAGATTACTATGCGGTAGAGACATGCAGAGTTAACAGATAATATTGAAAACTACTTACATCTTCAACTTAAAAAGAAAACCGTTTTGATAACCACCAATTAGTTGCGAAAACAACAATACATACTGGTATGTATATTACCTACATCAAAGTATGATAAAGAATTTGTTTAAGATCATTATACTATTTCAAATCAAAGGATGAACAAACAGAAAGAATAAATGTATCGACTGTTTACAAATCGTTAGTGACCTTAATCTTACGATGGTCGATCCAATGACGTTTGGAAACAAGTCAAACTATTTTAAAGATGCATGTTTTCCCTCTTGTAATGGCGGACAAAATCAAGTTCGTTAATTATTCAATAGATTTGTAGCTAAGAAGTAAAAAAAAATTCTGAACTCCGAGCAAAATCAAAACGGAAAGCGTCTAATCAAATGGCAAAATCAAAAGCTCAAACACATCAAATGATTTGATAACAACTGTCATATTCCTGACTTGGTACAGGTAAAAAAAAAATAATGCATATACAGCAAGCATAGGATTTGGCCAAAAATATACAAATACTTAGACAGCATTAGACTATCTCACATAAAGCAAAAAACAGAAAGGATCTTTATTCATTCAAACAGACATTTCATCGAAGCCACATCCAATATCCCTGTTTAATGAAGTGTGGTGTTTTTAACAGATAGAAGATTACTGCAACATTAATGTTTATACGTATCAATCACAATATGTAATGACATTTAGGGGGGAAACGTACCGGATTTCCACGTGGTTGACTTGCCATTGGCGTAGGTTTATTGTTAGTTTATTTTGAAACATCTTTTGGTCGATTGATTGAAAGTTGTTTGTCTCACTTTTAATGTCAAATAACGCATGTATAATAAGGAAGATATTGTATTTAAACTAAATTCGTACTAACATTAAATTAAGTTCTGCAAAGTAAATGAACAAAATTAGCATTGAAGTATAGTATAGACATTGTATATTGATGAAGACAGTGGTTGACCTCAGGATGCTGTTTTGTTTTGTATGCCGTTTGGTTGCGACTCATTGACTTATTTTGGTCTCTGATGGATATTTGTTTTATTTTCACTCAAAACACATCACCCTAAATAATTTTCGAATCAAAATGTGTCATGTTCCTCGTTCAATTACATCCAAGATTGATCAAGTTTCAAATAATTTACTTGAAAATTCATTCTGTGACACATTACCAAGAAAACATTTTTGATTATTTTAAAACTTCACCCCAAAACACTGCCAACAACAACGTATTTTAGTATACTTCAGTACTTGCGTCATTTCGCTTGTTCCCGTATGTTAAATAAAGGCAACAGTAGTATACAGCTGTTCGAAAGTCATAAAACGATTGAGAGAAAACAAATCCGGGTTACAAACTAAAATTTGGATAAACACATCAGCTACAAGATGTACACAACGAAACAACAGAAACACGGAAGTTCAACAAAAAACCAAACGACAATGCAACACACACAGAAACGAACTATAAGATAACAACTGCTACTTTCCTAACTTGGTACAGGACATTTAAAGAAAAAATAGTGGGTTGAACCTGGTTTTGCATCTAGCCAAACCTCGCGCTTGTATGGCAATGTTAAATATAATACTAAAATGACAACATTACAGGACAGGACTACAGTACAAATAGATACAAGAACATTCAGGACAGAGAAAACCATAAAAGAATCCAACACAATGCACATAATCCGGTACTCGATAGCTTTAGTCGACGGGTTGGCGACTATTTCTTATTCCGGTGTCGGCTTCTTATGAAAATTAAATCAAGGTTTTTTTTTTTAAATTTCAAATATCCCGAAAGGGAGCTCCATTACCTATCAATATTATTAGCTTATTTTGTTCCTTAAATTATGCTCTTTCGGTTTGTGGTATCAATTTTAAAATCTACATTCTTTAAATTTCACCTAAGTATAATCATCTTTAATTTATCATGAAATTGCTTGAATATATTTATTATATGGACACATTACACTAGTGTAACGAATATAAACAAACTGAAGAATGTTTAACATTGGCCGTTCTTATGCATTGAGGATAGAGCATACATTTCATTCAATCATTATTAGAATAGCTTAAATCAAGTTACTGTTTTGAAGTTGTAAATATACAATCTGAATAAAATGAGAATAACCAGGACAGCTCGTAAATTGAAGATTCATAATTCCTTTTCTCACTTTGACGCATAAATGCAATGTTTACCAATAGTTTGCTGCAGAACGCGTCAAAAATTCAAATTGGCCATTAAATTAGCGTCATAAGTTGTTAACAACCTTTCATGGTAGAAGAAGAAACTCTTTCTAAGTGAAATGGTATTTCTCGTTTAATACGGGCTTCCTTTTAATGGTTACATAAAATGTAATCAATGACATTCTCAAGAAATTGTACTTCATGGATAAGAATTTTTATAACCGAAGGATTGCAATAAGATTATTCTTTATTTGAATGAATAATGAACGCGTTATGTAAGGAAAGTCATAAAAAATGAACCCAAAGTTCACATCCTGACGATGAAACAACAACAAACACCAATACTCTATATAACGACTGAGTTAAAAACAAGTTTGTACGTTGTAGACATTCCTTCGTTCATTCAATATTTACAAATCATTGAAGGTTTATCTTTATTCACATTAATGATAGGAAAGCTACAAATAAAATTTTACTTAACAATAATGTTTTTTTGCAAAGTCAAAGTCCCAACAAATTCTTTGGCAAAAAAGAAAAGAAAATATTTAATATGAAAATGCATCTTCTAATGGACTGATAAGAAGAAGAGTGTTGATTAGAAAAAAAACAAATGCATATTTTTGAAGTTTATATTTTCACAGTTAGTTTCAAAGTAAATATTTCAAAAAATATTTTTTGTTTGGTCGATAAGTTAAATCGTATTTTCTTGGTTCTACAACAACTTTTTGAATGAGTTTTCAATGATGTATCTTACATAAAATGTTATTCGGCTGTACATTCCTGAATAGTGTGATCATTAAAAAATATATAAAAAAAGATCATGTGATTCAATCAGTGATTATAATTCCTATCAGTAAAGTCAATAGCGAATATCATCACAAAGCAAGAACTTTATACAAAGTATCAATAGGTAAACACATTTACTCTGCAGCATAAAACATATTAAGATTTGCTTGCCAATCCTTCTATTAACTTAATAAGCTTGTTATTCAATAGAAACTGTTTTTTCTTTATAAATATTTTTTCAGGCTATGGAACATGCAAAAAATATTAAAATGAAAAACATTCATTGGAACATTATTTAGAATTCCATTGTTAAATATAGTTTTAAGTTTTGCTTAGTTTAACGTAATTTTCCAAAATTTCACAAACATATTGAAATTAATAGGGGTGGATTTATGAAATAACTTGAGGTAAACCATGACATTAAGGAGAATTACGTTTTCACACATACCGGTATTGAGTACACAGCGTCATGCAAGACCAAATTCATACTGATATAATCGAGAACAAATCGATATGTTTAACTATAGAACACATACATGTAGATAAAATTTTCCGCAGAAAGTATCAGCATGATAAACGAATGCAAGTACACGGCCGGAACTCGGCTAACCGAGAGATTGGTCGGTTAATATGTATTGAGTATGCGGCTATATCGGCGGTTGGTCTGTTAATCGGGTTGGCTTAAGTCTGTTAATCAGGTGTTATCGAGATAATCATTGCAAGTTCAGTATGTTTCATTGTATAACTTTTTAAATATATTTTTATCATAAAAACTATTCATGTCTGACAGAACTATTTGATGTACTGAATCCAGTGGTGTAATTTTTTTTCTAGCTTCGATAAACGATCTATAAAATGAAAAGGCGGGTTACTCATCAATAATTTTTTACACATTTTACACACACAAAATGTACAACAAATTACACATTGGTTGAATTTACTTGCATGCAATATTTCGAACATCGAAAAAAGACAGGCATTATGTTTGCTAACCATATTTTTATCATTGTGTGGAAAATCTACACGAAAATCTGTATTGTGGTGATTTTAATCAATTTTTATTTAAAGCCTGGTCTGTTTAAAATATGTCGAAGAATGGTCGCATCTATCATGTGGATTCTGTTTAGTTGTCATGAATGACACCAATTTGTCATCTACATTAGTAACCAGTATATAAATCAGAGATAAACGTCGTAATGTAACTAAACATCAGTAAGTAAAATATATTGGGATGCTAGAATATAAAGAATAGTGAAAGAATAATGAGTAAGATAAATAAAATGTAGAGAAAATTGGCATCACTTAAAGAATACAGAAATACACATCACCCCCAAACCGAACCCTCATGGTTTACACGATAATCTGGATGGAGACGCAGAGTATAGAATAATAGATAAGGATAGTAGAGAATGATGCATTGCTAAAAAAGAGAGAAAAAATAATAATTATTCAAGAATACAGACATGAAACACCCCTGCATAGTGTTGAAACAGTAACGGATTGCGATGTACTCAAATTGGTGATAAATGCTAGAAGTTTACATGCGGACAACTGCAGTTCTCCTCTGCACTTATGTAGAAAGGAACTAAACGGAATAAAATAAATTAAAACTTTAGAGAACCAAATGTAGCTGCATTCGCTCCTTTCCATTTACTTTTTTAGAATGATTTGTAAATAGATATAGGAAGATGTGGTGTGAGTGCCAATGAGACAACTCTCCATACAAATAACAATTTAAAAAGTAAACCATTATAGGTTAAAGTACGGCCTTCAACACGGAGCCTTGTAAACAACATATGATTAAGTAATAGAAGAAAAGAACCAATTGGATGATGCTGACGAACTAGGGTTTAACGTACAGTAACAAATATCATGTGCATATGAGAACGACAACACGTTATATGTACCCTGTGTTGTATTAGAAATACACTTTCAGTTGGAATTTAGAACGTGCTACTTTGAACAGACACAAAAATTAAGGCTGATTGAAAACGTTAATAATAAATTCATGCATATTCCAGCTGCCAATCCATATCACGCTATATTGAAGTGACACACCCTTCAATAAAATGCAAAGAAAGTCAAAATTAAAATGCTCATACTAGAAGGATTCTGTTGCACCGTATTGTCATTTTTTTTTTAACTCAAGAACATCTCATTCTTAACTTTTCAATGGGAAAGTATAAAGGTAGTAAAACAATTATCGTGGCTGAATAACTCTTAACTGACATAATTTTTATTGTCCAACCCATTTACAGACTTTATTCCCATAATTTTCAACATAACGTGGTATTATTCACGTTATATTACAATTATGAAATATTTACTAATATAAATGTATTTGTTAGAACCAAAGTACTATTTTGTGTTCTTTAAATGATATCTAAAAATTGTTTGTTTCGCCTTTTATTAAAAAAGTTTCTATGCGTATAAGCATAAATACTACATACCTGCGCGACGCCTTTTTGTTTTTTCTGAAAACTGCATAGACTATAAAAGTTTTTACAGGTGGAAAATATCTTTTTGTCAGACATTTTTCTTTTTTGATTTGGTTCTTATAATATGCTAAAATTCTGTATATTTAACAGAATTTTACATTAAATTTTGCGTTTTACTCTTAACAGACGTATAACCAACACGATTAACAGACCAACCGCCCATATAGCAGCATCCTCAATACAGATTAACCGACCAATGTCTCGGTTAGCCGAGTGTCGGCCGTGAAGTAGATTGAGCTCACCTCGACGTGTATCTGATAAACACATACAGGTAGATCGAGTTCACTGTGTATGTGATAAATAAAGATAGAGGTAAACCAAGTTCACTTCGGAGGGTATCTGGTAAACTTTAATCACTTTGTTCCAATTATTGAAAAAATTAAGGTGCACATAAAGGAGCAGTGGATTTCAGATAAGCCACAATATTTATCATAACACAATATTTATCATAACACAATATCCTCGTCTCTGATACTTTTGACTTATTACTACTTTCGTCTTTATTTAATCATACGGAGGAATGTTTGGTTAAAGAAATTACTAACATTCAATGTCCAATATCTATAAATTCCTCTAACATGAAATTTTCTATGAATATATTTTGTTTTTTAATACAACATTCGGTGGTGAATCAAACTTCTTCTGAAAGGAGATTTATAAAAAGAACACACAATAAACAACAGCATCTTAAATGCATACCTTAGTTTGAAATATGTAAATATATAATGCAAAATTATTTGGAGATAAGTATTTTTGCTACGCAAATGTTACCCTCTGTACGACAAATCATCCTGTCAGTACTTCATTGTTGTCAATATACAATTTTACATTTCTAGGCTGTTAACCAGCAATTAGGTTTACATGTACAACTTGATGTCTAAAATTATCATTTTACTCGTATGTTCATTTATATTGACTGTGTTTGTACATAAATGTTAAATGCCACATGTGGAGCATATATGCTAATCATTCCAAAGCACTTGCGATCATCCCCATTTTTAGTTTCGGTTTGTGTTGCTCAGTCTTTAGTTTTCTAAGTTGTGTTTTGTGTACTCTTATTTGTCTATTTGTCTTTTTTCTTTTTTAGCCGTTACGCAGTCTCTTTTTTTTTTGACTTACGAGTTGGAATGTTCCTTTTGTTTAATATACGTCGTATGCAACATGAGTTTTGCTCATAATATGACCATTAGAGGTCAAACATTTACAAACGTATCAACCGTATCGTATACGTTGACGTATCCGCATCTGCAGATATATCAAAAACTATTATGTGATCTCGAGCTCATTAATAAGACCATACTTCATTTAAAAAAAAACTAACTGGAATCTCTTCGAAACAATCCAACATACACTTTCACCTGTAACAATAAAGAAATATCGAGTTTATGTGGAATATGTAACCCTACTTTTAAAGATATTCCGGATAGTTGGAACAGTTTACAGGCATGGTAGGAGTGAATACGTTAAAATCATTTCAGTGTGTGTGCTGACTTGTACTCACGTAGAACCAAATTGTTATTAGACAAATAGATTGATACTCAGTACTGTTTTTATTCAAATGGATGTATATGACATCTGAAGACAACTCGTGTTTCTATTACCTTTTATAATAAAATCGCACATGAACAATATTCAAAGTTCCTTACATGTATATAAGTAGTACTTTTTTTGTTGTGTTTATTCATGTAAGATCTTAAAATATTTGTTGACTAGATTATTATAGGATTGTGTACGATATTCGTGTACCTGCCCTATAATGGCATGTAAAACTAGTTGAAATATCCCCTTAATTCTTTTTTACAAAACACCACTACCGCAAATATTGAAAGTGAATTTTTGATTGTTTCGAAGATATTTCAATTAGTTTTCTTTTTTTACAAGAAACAATCGCCTTAAACTCGGGATTACATAATATTTTTTGATATATCTGCAGATGCGGATACGTCAACTTATACGATACGGTTGATACGTTTTTAAATGACCGACCTCTAATTGTAACACTTTGGTGGAAAGTTGTTTTATTGGCAATCAAAACACATATTTTTGATTTTTAGGAAAATACACGTATTCAATTTGAGTTTTACACCAGTTAAGTATTCATATTTTTTGGTTTATAACACAATGATAGAAAAGTACCGCAGATACAACAAATAAAGATACACCTAATTAAGTTGCTATCAATTTTTCAGACAAAATCATCCTTTCTTTTGTCAAGTATAATAAATGATACATTGTATATATATAAATAATTTACTTTTTTGATATGATTGAATAGTTTCTTATAATCTTATCTGTTCACAAAGTGAATCAAGTTTTGTTGGACGTTAAGGTGGTTGAAGCAACTAATTTATTAGTTACTTTTACCGAAGAGGTAATGAGGTATGAGATTGTATGCTTAACTCATCTTATAGACGAGTGTTATCAGGAATGCAACAGAAATGAGACCCTACGTATGATAAAATATACTGTGGGGACAAAATTTACATAGATAAAGGGTAGACTCATATGAAACATCTTATATTTTTTCATTAATATTTTGACGTTAATAAATGGATTTCTGAAAGGAGATTAATAAGTAATACTAAATTGAACCAAATTTATTAGTATTATCATGTTTGATGGAAATTGAATTGATCTTTTGATCTGAACCAATCTGTCGCACATATTTTCTTTTTTTCGTGTCAAGCCGACTGAGATATTAACTTGTGAAAAATTGTTTTATTAAACGTCTCATTTATTTACACATTGTAATAATGTTATAAACCCACTCCCTTCATACTTTTCTATAAACCTTCATTCTACTGTCGGCATATTTGGTTTTATTGTCTGACTCCATTAATTGTTTCCAACTAACCTTTGATCAAGTTAGATGATATTGTGATCCCCCATATTTGTTCTTAACCATATCTAACTGAAGGCTCTGGGCAGCTGTCTTTATATACTTTTGTATTATTATTATTATAATTATTATTATATTATTATTATTATTATTATTCTTTTACGATTATATATAATTTGATACCTGCTCCGGAATCTGTAAGCTTTCCCGATTATACATGAATCGTAATGATCCTCAATGCTCTTCAACTTTGTACTTGTTTTGGCTTTCAAACTTATTATTCGATCTAAGCGTAATTGATGAATCTTATGTAGACGAAACGCGCGTGTGGTTTTTAAAATTATAAGCCTGGTACCTTTGATAACTATTAACTTATTTCACATAATTTCAACTTATTTGGTTTAAAAAAAAAAAAAAGATAGGGGGTACACACACTTCCAAATGCGATAAACACATGGTCGTTAAAAATGCACAAGTGTCTATATATAATAGCAGAGCTCTAGTAATGGACTTAATATGGATAATATATATAAAACTTCTAAAATCGCCCTGAGTCTAGAAAAGTTGTGATCGAATTAAATCAATCATCAAGACAAAATTCTCTAAATATAGATAAAACAATCGCCCATCTACGTGTATCTCTTATATTGATAAGTTTAAAAATTCCATTATGTTCCCTTTCTTATAATTGCAATACCAAGACCAATTTCATATTATTTTGTATCACTATCAAAACGTTTTGCATATCTTTCCTGATAATTTCCGTATAAAAACATATATTTTAAATTAAGGTAATTTGCATCAAACGACTTGTTGAGTATCTAAATTACAGCAAGTTTGTATGTTTGAATTGAATAACTTTTTTATCATTTCATTACCATGATTACCTCTGTGTCGTTATCCTGGTACCGAACTACAACCTTTAAACACATGCAATTTTCACAAATTTAATTTCTTTTCAAAATGTATTGTGCTTATCATTTTCAAGCTGAAACATGTATAACTAAATTTGGAACGTACCAAAAATAAACCTAATATTGCGAAAAAGAAAAAGAAAGATAAAATGAGAACAAAAAAATTGAAATGTTTTTAAAAACTTACCGGATGATATATATAACAGGAAGATAAGAAAGTTGGTTCCCATTACAAAACCAATATAATCACTTCTTTGGTGAGATAGTGATTGACTAACTAAGCTTCCTCAATCTAAATATGCCATATTATTGGACAAAGGTGATAATAACCACAGAACTCCAACAATCAATTCCACTATCTGAAACAATTTCATAAATTAATCCTTTAACGTAGTATTAGAGTATACGTCATTATTCAGAAGATCATTATGCCATAAGTTACTACGGTTCATTTAGAATATAGCTGTCCGGCGCTTAATCATATTCATTTAGTGATGTGTATGAATCTGTTGAGCACGTGCATGCAACTGAAGTTACATACACCTTTTATTACAAAATACCTTGTTATAAGCTATTATATCGTCTTAAATTTTTATCTACGTTTGATATTAACCTCCTGATAAAATCGCGTTTTGATCGCATGCAGCATATAATGAATTTGATAAAGATTTACTGAAATAATCACGATCAACCTTTTCTCATTACCATTCGATATGATTAAGAAACGCTTAAATAGCACTGATATATCGACAAAAATATTAAGAATATGGGCATATGTAGCTGTGGGTTATCTCAGTTTAAGAGACAGTTAATTGCATATATGCAAACTTATAATAAATACACAAATATTGCATTAGCTAAATTTGTTAAAGATTTTACAGAAAGATACATGCATTAAGTCTGAAATCTGTATGAAAATGCGATTTCGAACGAATTACATCATAAAATCCCCACACACTATCGTAAAAAAGCATACGTAATTTGAAATTTAACAACAACAATCAATGTGTTAAGCAATGTCACACACAAAGCAATGAACGCAGGTGTTTTGTTTTTATGAACAAAAATTGAATTTCATCTCTAGAGGACTAATTGCTATGCGGTTATTGAGTTTTGAATGGTTTAACATGGGTGAATATGCATATATATGATGAAAGAACACTTCTCTATTCGTAGAAATGTTGGGTTTTTTTAATATAGTTTTTTCGAAGTTATCAATCGAATTAATTTTCTTTCGAAATTTAATACTTTAAATAAAGGCAACAGTAGTATAATGTATGGGGAAAATCTGGATTCAGATTCTTTTTTGTCATCTTCTTGAACACAATATTGTTTTTTTCCATCAAATTAAGGGTCCAATTATGTTTGTTTTGGGGAAAAAACGATACTCCCTCCCCTCGTTTTGAAGATAATGATTTAAATTTAAATCTTTCTAAAAGGATTAGGTCCAGTAAGACCCCTTTTTGGCCCCAAAATATAGCAGTTTTACAAAATTGTTAAAATGTAAACTTTTAGTTATTTATTGGCTAGTTAAATGCTTCTGCTACACAAATGTGGGCTGTTTTTGACAATACAATGCACATATATCGGGTACTAGCGCCATTAAGTCATGCTAAATTACTAAAATCTTCACAATTCTAGCATTTTAGTTAAATTTTAGATGATTTCCGTGTAAAACGAAAGTGGCCGCATTCGTGTTCATCCTTAATATTGAAATGTAGGTTGTATTTATTGATAATGCATAACATATATAAAGGTTGAGGATGAACACGGATGCGGCCACTTTCATTTTTGACAAAAACCATCTGAAAAACGATTTTTTTTGGCATATTTGGTAGATTTTTCATATTTGAGCTTGAATCGAATCGTTTTGAATGACTAAATGAGTTAAAATCTTTCACCTACACTAATTGAATCTAATGAAATAGACACTTAAGTGTTTAAAAAGTGGTCAAAATCTTTCGTCAGATGAACCTGAAATTTGAGGCCAAAATCGGTCCTTACCGGACCTACTCCTTTATCTTTAATCTATATATATCGTCGTAATTTGACATTGCGAAAAATAATTTAAGGTACCAGTCTTGTTTTACAATTCCAGTTTCCGGTGCTTGTTTCCTTCTGGTGCATATAAAAACGTGGGGTGAATATATTTCATTTTTTTTTTTAATGTTTTGATTTTTTTTGTGGTGCTAAACGTTTATGCTGAATTAAAACATATATACTGATTTGAAAAAAATCTTGCATCATTTTGGGATATCAATCCAGGAAAGTGGAAAGATATCATGTTTATAGGAAGTGTTGTGGCCTAGTAAAACAGCAAACAGAAAGTAGAATAAAGAAATTTTGACTTCTTCGTGGCATGACCCACTTTTTTTCTCGATTAAATCACAATTTCACATTACTACATACATGATATGAACATGATTTTTTTTCTATGTAGCATTTTTAAGTTGTTTATTTTCAAAGATCAGCTATTGTGCATGTGAGCCTATGGAGCAGTCAATTACAACACTGCAACCTTCATTTTATGGTAGGAACGTCATTACCTCCCCTGTAACTGTATCGTATAGCCCTTTAACAAATGGATAAAGATCAGAAAGAAACCACGACAATAGACAACAGAAAACATATGTGACATTTGTAATAATAAACGTGTTGGAACTGTTTCATGGGTACTAAATAAGCATAATATGACAAATCAGAATTTCGTTATATTTTTTTTTTTTTGCTATAATTATTATTCTACGTCGAATTTTGCCTATTCTCATTTTCATAATGGCGTCATTAAAACATTTGAAAACGGAAACAGTTGAATGAAATAGGCTTCGGTAATCAATAAATCAATAAACAAATTGATAGGTCATAATACTGTTTTATTGAGTGGGACGACATAATGTTTCACGTACAATATATTGTGTCATAAAAAAGTTCATTAGTCTTCTTTATTCTTTTAAAATCTATATTTTTGCTTGTTATAAGTTCCACTAAAAAGATAGAGAATAGTTAATTACATGTAACTAATCACGTGTTAGTATTGTAGTACTTAAAAGTACTTTTAAATACTTAAAACAGCAAATTGAAAGATGGTGAAACCTAATTCCACAAAACATATGTTAAACAAAGAATCATAAGACATATATAGATAAAAGCTTATATATTCGATCTATGTTATATGTAAACTCAACATTTTACGTGTCCGTTGAGACTCTGAAACAAAAATGAGGAAATTGGATCAAATGTTTTAACTTTAAAGATCTACATTACGATTACGTCTTCACAATATTTACATGCGATATAGTTGAAATATCCAAAGGACTGGTAAGTTATCTGCTTCTGAACGGAACAAAATATATATTAAAAAAATAAAAAAAAAATAAAACCAATACCTGAAAACCCTTTCAAGAGATATTGGGAACAGGAAATACATATAGTTACTAAACGTCATGTAATTCGTGATGTTTGATCTTTAATTGACACCTAAAGATTACAGTACAATACCAATACATATAGATTTTACCAATGCTTCCAACGTGATACAAAATTTATCCACTCGACAAAGTTAAATTTTCAAATGCAAATATTAAGGATTTAACTGTCGAGAGGAGATACATAAAAGGCAACAGTAGTATAACGCTGTTCGAAACTCATAAATGTATAGAGAAAAAAAAATCCGAGTTACAAACTAAAACTAAAACATATCGTATTGCACGAAATTTGGTCGTTGAATCTGTTTCTCTAATGTACCAAGTCAGGAATATGACAGTTCTTGTCCATTTGTTTTTTATGTGTTTTGTCATTTGATTTTGCCATGTGATTATGTACTTTCCGATTGGATTTTCTTCTGAGTTCAGTATTTTTGTGATTTTACTTTTTAAGACGATATGTAGAAACAAACAAAATATAAATCCATGAAAAATGTACAATAAAACATGAACTGATAGAAAAACCAGAAAACTCATTTATTGGTACCAAATATATACAGATATAACAAAAAGGAAAACAGCATTATGAAATAAAATCTCCTGCTTAAAAAAAGTTTCTCTAATACATGTTTACATCAATCCTAAAAAAAACCATAGTTAAGCCCAATAACATTGACCGCAGACAATAAACATAAGAAAATCTAGTGAGACAACTCTTCACCGAAGACGAATAGACAAGAATGCTAGCAGCTACATGAGACTGTGTTGCCCTCGTCAATGTGCTGAACTCATTCATACCATATAGTTAAATATGTAAAAAGGTCTAATGATAGAAAAAGTGAAAAAAAAATTGAATGAGCATTACATGTCCTGATCAAGTCAGATAGTGCATTTTAACAGTGAAATAGAACAAACACATCAAGAATTTGGTGGAACTAAAAACGTTTCCTCTTTGGTGAAATAATGGTGTTACAGTTAAAAATGTAATAAAACTGAAACAATCAACAAATAAGGTGTTTTTTTTTACAGATTATATCAATGCTACTTTCGATATAATCTATAAAAAAAAACAATAAAAATGACAACAACAATAAAATACCGATCACAAGTAATTTTTTTGTTTCAAACCGAAATGAGAATATCTTTGAAAAGATAAGTTTGTTATTTGTTTCGTCTAGACAGGCTATTTTCATGTATTCACAACATTGTAATAATTTACAGTCCTCACACAGTGTTTCCGACTTGTCTGACACCTATCTGCATATAATTCAATAATTAATATAAACAAAGTATAATATAATAATTTTTATGTCATAAACTTGCAAGCTTAACTGATCATCACAAGAAGTTAGCGAAAAAACAGTGAAAACATTTTTATTTGCATAACACCTTCAATAAGAAATGAGTTAAGCACACTTTAGATGTAAATGTATATAATTAATTCAAGGAAGACAAATGTAACATGGTCTGAAGTAATAAAACAAAACACAAAATAAAAAAAAACCATCAGAAATAAATTGAATAAAACAGTCTGATGTTCATTTACTATTTTATCATTTATTAATTGTTTAATTCAAACCTTTGATAAGATAACACAAAGATATACGCATAAGATGAATGGCAACGACAGAGTTAACATAACCTGTTTTGAAACTAGTTTAATATATTGTCTAAGGAATTTTTTTTTCAGTAATTGTATTGTTTTTTGTCTGTTTTTTAGTTAAAATTTGTCCCTTGTTTGATAATTGATTTAAAAATGAAAATAAAAAGAAACAGCATAGCTACAGAAACAATAAGACAAACGGACTAACACCAATCGAGTAAACTCAGGTGCATAGTTCTTTCTCTACAGGTGGTACCCCTCTTGTTGTCCTTGGTAAGTAAAATGCCTGATGACTAATCACATTCGCAGATACCATAACAAGAAAAGAGGACGACAAGTGAAAAAAACACCTATAAATCTTAGGAATTCTGTACCCACAACATGTGCCTCTGGTCCAAGCTTGTGACCAAAGGTGTTTGAAGCCAAAATGTATTAAAATCTATAATATTCATAAATGTCAACCAGATCATAATGTTGTATATTGCTAGTCGCTTTCGTTTATACAATTGGATATGTTTAAACATTTTTTGATTTAATCGTCACTGATGAGTCTTATGTAGACGAAACGCGCGTCTGGCATAAATATGAAATTTGAATCCTGGTATCTATATTGAGTTTATTTGCAACAACTGGGTCGATGCCACTGCTGGTGGAGATTTATTTCCCCGAGGGTATCACCAGCCCAGTAGTCAGCACTTCTGCGTTGACTTGAGTTATCAACGATATGTTCATAATTATAAATTAACTGTTAACAAAACTTTGAATTTTTGAAAATCTAAGGCTTTTCCTCCTCAGGAATATATAACCTTAGCTGTACTTGGTAAAACTTTTAGGAATTTTTGGTCCTCAATGCTCTTCAACTTCGTACTTTATTTGGCCTTTTAAACATTTTTTAATTTGAGTGTAACCGATGTGTCTTATGTAGACGAAACGCGCGTCTAGCGTAAATATAAAATTTTAATCCTGGTTTCTATGGTGAGTTCATTTGCAACAACTGGGTCGATGCCACTGCTGGTGGAGATTTATTTCCCCGAGTGTATCACCAGCCTAGTAGTCAGCACTTCTGTGTTAACCTTGAGTTATCATCGATACGTTCATAATTATAAATCAACTGTAAACAAAACTTTGAATTTTTGAAAAACTAAGGCTTTTCTTCCTCAGGAATAGATTACCTTAGCTGTATTTGGTAAACAAATTTTGGTCCTCAATGCTCTTCAACTTCGTACTTTATTTGGCCTTTTAAACATTTTTTTTTCGAGCGTCACTGATGAGTCTTATGTAGACGAAACGCGCGTCTGGCGTAAATATAAAATTTTAATCCTGGTATCTATGATGAGTTTGTTATAGAGTTGCCACTTGTTTAGACGTATACTTATCATTAACACTGTATCTTACCATTCTTTTCGATAGATAATTTAGATAATCTCCAATCAATCTTCATGGATTATACATCATGTACTGTGTAAGAATTCTATACTCTACTAAGGTAAAAAGTCGGCCACCGAAAGCTGAATTTTGAGTACAGTTTAGCTGACCGAGTGGTCTAGAGCGCAGGACAAAGTGCAGGCGGTGTTATTTAGATATCCCATTAGCATGAGTTCAAATCTCGTCGAGGGAAGAACAAATATTGCTTCCGCAAATGTACCTATTTAACATTGATGTGCTGATATTTAAAGTAATTATGCATATAATATGTGTTTCAGTCGTGTTTCGCCTTCAATGGTTATCCAATGCTTGATTCTGTCGTAGAGTTGTCACTTTTTTTAGACGTACCTATTATATTCTAGACGGTAAACCTATTCAATGTAAGTATGTTGTTATTAAGCCGATTTGCCAATAAAACAAAACCTATTCAAAATCATTAAAAATTGAATGAAAAAATTCCAATTTTTAAAAGAATAACGAACCCGAAGCGTGTTTGAAATACCTTAATCAAGAATGCTTCAACATTCGTGTTACTCGGTCTTTCTATGTTATGCTCAGTACAAGGTATACTGTTGTTTGTCTTTTCGTTGTTTTTCGGGTTTTTTGTTGTCCTGGCATTGTCAGGTAGTTTTCGACTGATGAGTTTGAATCTTTGGTATCTTTCGCATCTCTTTTGAAAACCAACATTGTTTAGATACACAAATACTCAATGACAAGTTATAAGTACATACTTGATGTCATATTATCTCACGTAATCAGTACGATAATAAGATTGCTTTAACACGTAGTTAAGTTATATCCACTGGACGAACTTATATTCAAATTCGATTACTATAAAACTATTGCAGTTGTATAGAATTAGATGCGTCACATATATAGTAAATTGAATTGGTCGGAAGAATTGGAAAACTAAATAAAAAAGGTCTGATTTTCCCCTTTTTCCCTTGTTAGCGGCGGTTTTGTTATTATCACTATGTCATATTGGCCTGCAGGCAGCTGTAATTGGGTTTAATATTATTATGCAATCAGAATACAGTCATGAGTAATTAATAAATATATTAAAGCTAGATCTATAATGATTTTGCTAAGGCGATTGACCGCATTTGTTGAATTTCTTAACAAAGTAATTTATCAAATGATCCCTAAAAATCATTTTTGAATGTTGCACAAAGGAAAATTATATGTTTATTCGTTGTGATAATTTTATGAATTTCAAATTATATTTGGATTAGGGGAAAAGTGAATTACAAGAAAAAAACGTGTTGCATTCGTGTGTACAATCAGTGTATATTATTGTATGCAACGAGTACGAAGTGTGTTGTACTGTATTCATAATGGTGTTATTATAACACAATAGATCTTATCATTTTGATCTTCTAGAAAATTCCGCCTTATTATCAGATATGGGACGTCAGCATGGTTCACCTCTGTATCAAAATTGACTGAGAGTTATCAAAGACGTACAATGGTCCGACGAGCATTTTTCCATTTAAGGAGGCTCGCGGTTTTTGAAAATTTCAGAAAAAATTAAACATTTTTTTTTCATTACATATTTTATTTATTACTTTATTAGTTGTTACATTATCATATGGTACAAAAATCATTCAAAAAATCAATTTGTTTTGGCCCCAGATGACTTTTAAAATGTATATATAATTGAAAAGGCTCCAAATTATCTCCCTTAGGTGCAAAAATGCAATTCTTGGCATCAAAATTGAAAAATCTTTTTTAACTCATCGGTGACCTATTTTTTTTTATTATTATTATTTTCAAATAAGCTGTACTTTAAAACTAAACTATCGTAAAATTTAAGCGATTTCTGTAATTTAATTCTTTTTTTATTTCGATATTACCTCTATTTCTCCTATTAGTTTAACAGAAAAAAAAGTACCTTTTCAAAAATGTATGCTTCTTTTGAAGGCAGATTGTGAGCGTAATTTTATTTTTTCTATTAAGTATAAAATAAAGTTCATTTATAGAAAAATATAGCAAAATCCTTTATTTAGAAAAAAAATCGATTTAGACCCGCGAGCCCCCTTAAAAGGCTGTTTCTGCCCTTTGGTCGGGTTGTTGTCTCTTTGACACATTCCCCATATCCATTGTCAACTTTAATTTTTAGATATTAAAATCAAAATTGTCAACATATTATTCGTTTAAAAGTAGATATATTTTCCTTGCGTAGAATGTGACTTACAAGATAGACACGGAATTATAAAACTGACACGAAAAATAAACTGTATTCGGTGAGTCGTAATTATACCAGATTTAATTCATATTTATATTCATAGTTAGTATTAGTATTATTTTTGTAATTTGTTAGATTTTAAGATTTAGACTCGAATAATTACAAATTCATAAAATCTCTGGAAAGCTTAATAAAAACAAATTCGGACAATACTCCTTTTAACGTGATACTAAAAAGATAAAGATGTCGTATCATCGTCAATGAGACATCTCTCTACCAAAGATCTACTGATGCACAAAAAAATAACTCTACGTTCTAAAGATGCTAGCCTCCCTTCGGTCATGAGAAGATATGTATAAGCAGCAATAAGTGTATAGGTACTGGTTGTGTATATATTTATATTTATATTTGGGGTTTTTTTCTATTATTATCAGCTGGTTAAGCCAAGGATGATCAAACATAGAATAGGTACTGAGTGGTAAGGGAATAAATAAAGAAACTGAAGGAATTTCGATATCGTTATATTTCTTTCTGATTCATCGAAACCATAATAATACATTTAAAGAAATATCGTCTAAATCGTTCATCTTAGTTTTTACATCATCTATATAAGAACCCCAAAAGAGGTAAAGTAATTTTTCAAATATTATCCTGTTAATAGTCACACAAATAACTATAATATAGCCAATCACATACTATATATTCACTGTAATGCACTTAAGCGACTATCATTTGGCACAGATAGTAAACAGTCTGACAATAGACTGAACAAATCTTAATACACCCTGTAAGTGAAGTACCTTAACAGTTATGAATTCACTTCAGTGAATATGTTTGAGTGTATTGTATACCAGAACAAGACATAGTTGTTTATTGTGAGTAACCTATTCAGATTGGTTCAGCTGAAAATGACTGATTATGTTCAAAATTAATTTACTTGGGGTTTTTTTCTGCATATTTTCGTTTTCCTTTGGCGCATAACAGTACATTTCAACGTTTTTGATTTAGTGTTCAAAGATACAATTAATTCTTTGCAAGTAAATCATTCATATAATGTTTTATATATGTTACACAGACAATTAAACTTGTTCTAGCCTGTATTGTCATGAGTAAAGAACTGTACATTTGAAGATGAATGAAAAATGTGTAAGCTTGCAGATTTCCCGTTTATCATTCTCTAAAAGAAGACACCATTTACAAAGAGCAAACACATTATGAAATCTATAGGGATTTTTGATTAAGTTATATATAGAGGTGATAAATCAAATGGCCCTGTATGTAAACAAAAATCTAATCAAGCAAAAACAAAGAACATATTTTTGCTGCTTAGCTTAACTCAATTTACATTAATCACAACCACAATTATGCTTCGCTGAGGCACAAAAGAATTTTGTACTTGTTTTAAATATGTCACATTGCACTTCAGGTTCTTTAAAAACAACCTGTATAATTTCTGTCTATCTAAAAAGAGTCAGTTTAGTATATTGAATAAAGAGATCAATGGAAATCAAGAGTTCGGAGAACAAGCGTGTCAATCAGGCAGACGAGAATTTGCGTCTGATGGTGTAAATGGCGGTTTGCTTGGTAAGGCCCATCGGATTTTATCTGGACAAAATACGTGTTAAGCATGTGTCAAAGGATGTAAACCCAAATGCAGTTTACACATTAGTAAGCTTTGGGGGAAAACTAAAATTATTGCTTGCAGTTACATTAAATAAATGTACGAATACTTCAAATACGTATACATCGTTTTTGTCTAAGTCACTATTTTAAGTATTGTCTTCACGTTAGCTTAAGTAATAACATAAGTCAATTAGCAACTCTTTTTTTATTATTGTTTTTAGAATGTGGTGCAATTACATGGCAGATTTTGGATAGTTTCTGTTGACGTTTATTTATTCATTTCGTTTCATTGACTAGATTCGATTGATTGTCGTATATTACCTAGACGTCTGGCTGTGTTTAAGACTGTTTGTTGACGTTTACAAGTGTTTTTCTATTTCTCGTATTGCGTTGCAGTCTAAATGGTGCTTTCAACACATTATTTCATAAACATAAAACAAATACTGAACTCCAAGGTTAATACTGAACTCCAAGGTTAATACTGAACTCCAAGGTTAACTCAAAAAGGGGGAGTTCAATAAAACCTGACAAAGATACCGTTATTGATTTTAAAAGTTAAATCACAAAAATACTAGACTCTAAGGAAAATTCCAAACGGAAAGTCCCTAATTAAATGACAAAATCAAAAGCTCAAACACATCAAAGGAATAGATAACAACTGGCTTATTCCTAACTGGGTACAGACGTGAACAAAGATGCGTGAACAATACAAACAGACATAATGGGTAAAAAATTCAAAAGTAGGGGTACAGTAGTCAACATTATAAGGTGTAATACCACCATTGATTTTCCCTTATTAGTCTTTGTTAAATTTGCACTTTTCAAAAAAATGTGCAGAATTTATCTTTGTTTCAAATAAAGAAATACTTGGCATGAGTAAAGTTTTATCCTGTCCAGTTCTATAGAAAAAGTTTCACATAACATTTCATTGCATATAAGAAAATAACCTTCATTGTAAGTTAACCAATCTTTCTCCCCTTATTCTATCTGTGTACAACGTTTAGTCACCATGTAACCTCAAGATTACAAAATTTTCTATAGAAATCACAAATAAAAAAAAATGGTGTTTTGAAATACCCAAGACATATGTTTATGACACAGAAATAGTTTTACTGCAATAAAATGTAGGATTAATTACCTACAATGGTCAAATTCAAGGGAATATTTTTTTAGACCTACTTTCGTATGCAACCGGATGTGACGTACCATGATTTGGTGGTATTACACCTATAATCTTAATCACAATAAAACAAACGAATATTCAACAAAGACGCACATATCAAATTTAACAATGTCATTCAATGCAGCATTTGTGTCACGAAAATTTATCATTTCTTGCCAGTCATGCTCAAAACTACATTCTGAAATTCTAAATGTTTATAATCAGATAAGAAATATACCCTTAATGTCAAAAGACCAACAAACAAGCTATGGTTTAGATTTGCACTGAAAACATAATATTCTATTTAAATGAAATTAACAGTTTTTTGTAACTGAATATTTTTTATGTCTCAAAACGGAAGTCATCAGGTGTGGTTCGTATACCGACCGAGTGGAAAAACGCAATTAAAATATTACATTTTGTTTAAGTCCATATCTCTGTTGTTAAAAATAAACTAGTTAAACTTTTAATATTTCAAATCAAAATCAACTAAAGGTTAATAAAACTATCCATGAAACTTCTTCTGACATGTTTTTGGTGTTACCCTTACTATTCAGTATCACTTTGTACTAACATGTTCCCAATATGAGGCCAACACAAAGAATAATATGTATAAAACCTTTATCGTAAATGTTCGTTCTTGTACTGTAATCTGCATTTAACCCTTCTTTTCACTTGTTAAACTGAAATAGAAAGCATAACACTTGCACAACTCGTTCTGATAAAAAGACAATGATAGATTTTAGTGTGAAATGCTGTAAATCATGACGAGAGTAAATAAAACTGAGGTCTAAGGTGTTAAATTATGCGTTTTGTTATTTTTGACTTTTTGTTTACATGAAAGCCATTTTGATGGAGTACCTTCATACATTACGTCATTAAGAATCTCCTTGGCTTATCCAATGTGCTTACTCTTTGTAAATAATGTGTTTGTAATTACAATGATATATAGCCAACTTTTAATATGCACTTTTATATCCCCAAGATTATTCAAACAAACCTAAAAAAAGTTTGAAACAAAGTTTTCAGTTTCTAATTATATTAATCTTCGTTTAACCAAGTTATATGAACGCAGTCTGCAATACATTTTTCCAATGTTTAGAAACGAATTCCGATAAAACAAATCACTTTCCGTACGATATTCTTGCATAGCATTGCATCTTATAGCACTAGCACGAAACCTTAATTGAAGGATTTAAATAAAGCTTCTATATGAAGTGTAAAATAATATATCAAAGCTAATTGAAAGATTAAATCCTCACTAGGAAATTACATTGCTTGTCATATTAAAGTCATAAATAAAAGTTAAATAAAGTCACAAAGAAATCATTGATGGTGTTTTGGAATTAAATGCGTACTAATTTAGGGTTCATCATAACAAATGAATGTATTTTCACTTTTAAATATACTGTGAGAACAGACGTTTTAAAAAATGTAAGACCTGGCATCCACCAGATATATAAAAGTTAAATGAATTTTTTGTTTCAGAAAGACAAATTTTTTTTTTGATTTTGATGGTATTACTTTTTTCCGTTCCTGCTGTTGGTGTAAAATTAAACAAACACTTGATACTGTCAACTTAGTTACACCCTTTGACTCACTTATAATTGTGTATAATCTATTGTCCATGCGAATCAAGTACAATCAATTCAACTCAATGCAGTTGTTACCTGAGAGGAATCATCTAAACAATTGTATCCTAACTTAGTTTAGTTTTACACCTTCTGCAGGAACGAAGAGAAAAATGTCAATCAGAATAAAAAAAAAGAGTTTGGTGATTCAGATATAGTTACACATGTTTCACGTAATTTCAACACAGACAACATCAAACAATTGTCTCGATTCGAGGCGATTTTAATGTTTGTGCCGTTGTCATCAAGTAATACAAACTTGAATTTTTGGAAACAATTTTTCCCTATTCAAAACAATTTCTAATTACGAACCCACCAACCTTGCTTTATCAAAAGATACATGACAACAATGATGGCTTGGAACTTCTAATATAACTTAATTTAAATTATATTAAGCATTTAATATATTAGGAACTTTTATAATATGCCGTCAACACTTCTTACTCAATAAAGCTTATTGAATATTAGCGACACAGACGGCAACAATCATTTAAGTAACAACTATATACCCCTTGCGACTCGTTAATATCACTGAAGACACAGAACTAACGAGAGAATAGATGGTGGAATTACATATCCCATAAATTGCTTCTAATTTGCAAAGGAAAATAAATTTCTCCAATCTTTAGGAAATGATGTCCATTACACAGCACGAACGCGGCAAGTCTAATTCTGATCAGTATGAGTGATCAAACGCACGGAGGCTATTTAATTTTTTTCTTCTAAATTCGGAATATCGTATTAGCTTATTTAAACAATGCAATTACATGTTTTGCTTTTTCTTAGCTAGTGCAACTTATCCCGGGTTCATTGCATTCGACATTATACAAAAGAGATATAAATACCTTTTTTAACATTTTTTACAACGCAACCATAGTTGGGACACGCAATTTAAAACCGACAAGATCGCCTATCTGTGTGCAGTCTAATTATTCCCATACCCTATACAATGTTAACGTAAGTATCTGTTATGCAACAAGTATCAATCATATACATAATATGATGACAGATACGAATACATGTTAATAGATATCAAGGTACCAGGCTCATAATTTGATACGCTAGTTTCAAAGAAGCGATCAAACGTATTATACATACTTTTGCTAGAAATTAAATTTTGCTTTAAAATGGATTAATTATGCAAAGTCCATTTTTGATTATCGTAGTAACACTGATTTTGAGATATGAAATATATCGAACAAAGAACTGCGAAACATTCTTAAATTGGTTGACCAAAACATAATTAATTAGTTTTACAAAATTAATAATTCTACCTGAGAACTTTATTAATCATTTAAACACCAAAAAAAATGCCGAATTCCAAGTCTAAATTATAACGAAAGTCTCATGAAGTGGCTAAATCAAAAGTTCAAATACATGAAACGATTGGAAAACAACTGTCCGATTCCCGACTACTCGTGTAGAAAATTGTGGCTTAAACCTTGTTTGTTTCATTTGTAGATGAATCATACTTATTGAGACTCAATACAATGTCTTGTCTTAGGGTAAAAACGATATTTTGGTAGTTGAAAGATTGGCACTTATAATATGACATTTCTTACGACGCACATTTTAGTGGCAATGCCATGACGACATTTGCTTTATATGATCAAGAAACGCTAATAAATCGAGTAAAACTGTTCAACTGTAATAGTTGGTTTTCTTAATTTTAATATATCCCAGATTGATTTATAATGTGTAGAAAAACTATATATATTGTTTAGACAGCAAATTGGCTCTGTCAGCCTATCTTTTCGTTAATATGAAATAATACAACCTTTTATATAGATGAGGGCAACAGTAGTGTACAGATGATGTTCAAATCGTATAAATCAGGAAGAAACGATTCAAATTAAAAATATAAACCTGCAGAGTTCACGTGAACTAAAAAGGAGCGAGATGACTGGCTACGTCGAAAGAGTAGGGGTGTTTAACACTGCTTGCTTCATCAGTCATGCAAATTGGCAAACACGGGAATTGGGAACAGTCGATAAAATTACAGATCAGACGACTATTCTGTTATTAAAAGAAACATTTTGCTAGTATAATAAGAAACAGTCATATTGTATCGGTGAACCATTCGCGATGGTGATCATTTGGTTGTTTCGATGTTATAAAATAAGATAGAGATAAGATAAGGTGAAGCTTGTGTTTCTGTAATTTGAATATCATCACGTTTGTCATTGATTCTAGTTTAAAGTCTTATATCTGTGTCAATAGTATAGAAAACATTAGGATATGAAAGAGACTTTCAAGGTTCATTATTAGAGAAGGAAAAATTACACATATACTTTATACCGAATTAGACTATTTACCGGATTAAAATTTTGTAATCACATAAGCAACACGACGGGTGCCACATGTGGAGCAGGATCTGCTTACCCTTCCGGAATACCTGAGATCACCCCTAGTTTTTGGTGGGGTTTGTGTTGTTTATTCTTTAGTTTTCTATGTTGTGTCATGTTTACTATTGTTTTTCTGTTTGTCTTTTTCATTTTTACCCATGGCGTTGTCAGTTTGTTTTAGATTTATGAGTTTGACTGTCCCTTTGGTATCTTTCGTCCCTCTTTTATAGGTAACGAATGCAACACAAAATCCTGTATCTGCAATCCCTCATTAAACCACTCCAGTTAGAAAAATGCGAATTATATCAATTATATGTCTGATCAATTGGTGAAGCAGATCCAGATTTTGAAAGTCATCTTGCAATATTATTTATTAAAGTTAATTTGGAATAAAACCATTTCTCGAAGAAAAGACAGAAATGGTCAGCCATATATCATAGCTTACTATGCAGAGTGAGTTTTACTCATTGTTGAAGATAATATAGTGACTTATTTGTGTTTTGATATGTGCGTCATTTATTCGCTGGCTTTGTGAAGTGTTTCTTGTCTTCACTGAATTTGAAGATGGCAGATAGTTTATGGCAAAGATTGAATTTATTTAATGCCGTATTGTATTGAAATTTAGTGTTAAAGATCAAGATTTTGAAAGTCATCTTGCAATATAATTTTTCAAAATTAATTTGGAATTAAACCATTTCTCTACAAAATAATCAGAAATGGTCATCCATATATTATAGCTTATTATGCATTAAGAGTTTTACTTATTGTTGGTAACCATATTGTGACCTATATTTGTTTTAATATGTGTGTAACTTGATCTCTTGTTCAGTAAAGGGTTTCATTTCTATACTGAACTTGATACGTATTTCAGATCGTTTATGGTAATGGTTGAATTCTTTCAAAACTTTCCGAAATTCGGAACAATGCCGTATTGTATTAAAACTTGGCTCTTATGAAAGATTGTACTATGAGAACTTTCTAGCTAACATTTTCAATTCATTGTCACTTTTTCGGAAGCTGTCTCGTGACATATATCATTTATCTTTTTTCATAATGAAATGCACATGTAGCTGTAAAAAAAATTTATTTGGTTAAAAATTATCCATTTTAACCTCTCTTTCATACAGACAAGTAGTATTTAGCCTTCCTTCAAATTATAAATGTTTGAAACTTCGTTATATATATAAATACAAGTTAAGCATATCTGTACCATGTTATAATTGAAGAATAGCCATATTTTATTTTAATTTACACCTCTGTTTTAGTAAAAGCTTTGATGTTTCACACTTAATCATAATCAATTGCTACCGATAGACGGTTTAATTCAAGTTGAATTTAGATGAAAGTATTAATGTGAAATCATCAATTTAGCTTAGTTTTCAATATAACCTCCTACTCTTTCATATGGAACTAGGTGAAATAAGATTTATACGTATATTAAGCTAAGTAATTGACTCAGTATGTAAGATTGCATGCCGTTGGGTATTTTATAAAATAAGATTAAATGAATATATATGTATATAAATATATGAATTAATGTAAAGTACGTCTTCGTGTACTTGAACTATTAAGGATGTTCGCTACTCTTGTTTTTTTTTTACTCTGTCAGGTAAGGAAAAAATACAAAATGATTTTTTTTCGAACGTTGTTATTGTCAAAAAACAAGGATCCGTTCAAATATCATTTGAAATGATTCTTAATTAGATACGAGGAAAATATGATGATAATGGCTTAATTAAAGAAATACTTTACAAATATATGAATCGTTAAAGCTACCATAACGATCAAATTGAATGAAACACATAACCATCTGTAGATTCTGGAACGGCGAAATCTGTATATGCTGCCCGTTGGTGCAATACATTAAGGTATTGTTAATCAGATCAATGCTGTAATTTCAGTGATAAGTTATCACAAGGAACATTCTGAGAAAGGCCAATATTCAAAATATACTTACTGGAGGTGTGATGAGATGATTAAAGCCATAAATTATCTCTTTGATAACGTTTACGTACATTTGGCAATACAGTTCTTTTACAAGTTGTACGTATTCTTCTTCTTATTGTGCCTTTTTCATATCATACTTGTTCCTGTGCCGTTATGAACACAGTTTATTGGCAAACGCAGTAAAAAGCCGTATAAAGTTTATTAACTTGATCAACTACACGTCTGGTTATCGTGATGATAGCAGACTTGTTCCTGTACGGTTATAAACACAGCTTCTGGGCAAACGCAGTAAAAACCCATTTAAATTCAATAAACTTGATCAACTACATCTTATCTTGATAATATCTTTTTAAATAATCATGAATTCTCTAAATATACTGCTAAATTTTACTAAAAGGAACTCACTTAAAATAGTTCAAATATTAACAAAATTAAATATCCGTTCTTAGATCTAATGAATCAGTTTTACGCTAAAAACAAGAGAAAACAATGTATGAAATTCTTTATGTCCCTATTATTATCACTATTGTCCGACGGTTTTGCCGTACCTGTAGAAAAATAATAGCACACTATTAATTGTACGATGATGTTGTCTATACAGAGCCCGGAAATTTAAATACGGTCCTGGTAAACTTATCAGACCTTTAAATAGTATTATTCTAAAGTTTACCAATTGAGCACTGTAATATGATCTTTGAACATATTGCTTGTAATGTTATACATTTCGATTTTGTATATTAAAATCATACTAAATATTATTGTTTATCAACATTTGCACTTGCAAGGTACTACAAGTAGTCGATACCTATATTTGGACGTTGCACAAGGTCATGGTTTTTTTTCGCATTCTGTTAATGAAGTATGTTCATGCTGATTGATAATTTAGTGGTAGATACATGATTTTGTTTTATTAATTGTACTTTGGCTTTGAACTGGATGGCTGTTATTAACTGAGAGTACTGTCAGGTATGTATTTGTGCCTTTGTGTTGTTAAGGATGTATAGATGTTTTTTCTTCTTCGTTTCAACCTAATGAGTAAAGCCCGCTTTTATATGTTATGCTGTAACAACACTATTGTAGGATGAAAGTTCACAAAATTTATTCTTTATGTACCTGTCCCAAATTGCCAGGAGCCTTATCAATTCAGTTTTATCAATTGCGTGGTTTCATATTTTTTCATGTCAGGACCTTTTATAACAGTATGTTTTTTCTTCTTCTCACTGTTAAAGGCCATACGGTTGACTTCAAGTGCTAACATTGTTACACTTAATTTCAACTTTGTTGGATAGCTTTGTCGCATTGAAAATTATACTAATCTTATTTTTATATTTGCAGTAGACAAATAGATAGGCTGAAACCAATAAAAATATTCTATCAATGTTAATCCTTGTTGTGAAATTCTATGAATATTATTTGCAGCCATATACATGAAACTGTTTTTGAGACATGAATTTCCGACTAGTCTTCAGTCGCCCAGATTTTGTCAGAATTAAAACAAGTTGTATTAGGAAGACCTAAAACAATATCCGCAACTATCTCACTGTCTATAAAATGATCATGAAAAATTAACAATGTTTACGAACCGTCAAAATGGACTATCTTCTGACATGAAAAGAAACCAAGATGTGCAAATAACAAATAAATTACCGTCGAGTCTGACCATTATTACATTGTATTAAAGATAAAATGGAAAACTGTGGAAGATAAATAGGTGTTATCATGAATGATAAATGTTATTGTGTAATGAAGTTGATTAAGGAATAACGTAAGATTGTAGTTAGACAATCAGAATAGCGTATTATAATGAAACATACATCTAATGTAATTATTACATGTTAATTGTTCTTTTATCTGTCTGTATAAATTTTTACTTTTACTGTTTAGTATATCTTTGGTGATATCCATTTGACGTCTATCGGTATACATTCCGTCATTGTGTTATTGTGTTATGGTACATTTTTATGTTCTTGTCTTTCGTTTTTGCTGTTATGCTTTGTCTATATGCCTTTGTTTTTCTTTGTTTATATATGTGTTCGTGTTTATAGAAATTACGATTATAACACATTGTTGACTGAAATCATATGAGACTGTCATACAGTGAGAGGTTTAGCTAGCTATAAAACCAGGTTCGATTCACAATTTTGATCATAAGAAAATGTCTATACAAAGTCTGAATACGACAGTTGATTTCCATTCATTTGATATGTTTGAGTGAGTTTTTGATTTGGTCATTTTGAATTTTCCTCGAAGCTCGGTATTTTTTATATTTTCTTTTCACTTAGTCAATCACTGATATTAATTTTTGGTTTTCAATTAAAAAAAAGCAAAATGACCACAAGATTTGATGGAACTTGCTAGACCACACGACCACCTGGGCTTCATAAAAATGAAGCTTGTGGTGACCGGGTGTTTTATATATATATATATATATATGTGACTCGTGGTGTCTGTGTCGCTACGGGGTCTGCCATTAGTTGAGCCAGTTTGCCTTATATATCATGTTCTGTATTACGACGCTAGATTAAAATTGACGTGGAAAGGTAACACCCGGCCACCGTAAGCTTCATTTTTATGAAGCCCAGGTGGTCGTGTGGTCTAGCGGGACGGCTTCAGTGCAGGTGATTTGATGTTACGATATCTCAGTAGCATGGGTTCGAATCCCGGCGAAGGAAGAACAAAAAATTTGCGAAAGCAAATTACAGATCTAACATGGTTGGGTTGATGTTTAGACGAGTTGTATATACATAATGTACACAGCCATGTATCACCATCACTGCTGGTGATCCGAATCGGATGGATGAATCTGTTGTAGAGTTGTCACTGGCTCAGACGTACTTATATATATAGATCCATTTTGTTACATCTCGTGATCAATTTATTTGGCAATCGCCACTAGCAGTCAGCAGGATTTAAAAACATCAGTTGTTCGACATGTTAGTCAAATGCGTTTTGTTTAAATATACTTTTTCACTTTTTTGGTCTTTTGGAAAATGTTGTGTGTGCTGTATTTAATCCCTTCTACAACGATTTTTTTTACATGCACACGTATAAAAATTGCGGTTTTTATGCAATCATAGGTTTGAACGTAGTTTTCAATTTAAACTCGTTTATATTATAGCTTGTGAAAGAAACAGATGAGCTGAAAAACGATGCATTGAAAATCTTTTAACAAAACTAAATGTTCACATAGAAAACCTAAAAATTGAAATTGATAAATCTTATAGAGCTATAGTTGAACAACCAGTTGGGAATGAAAGTCATATGAAAAATGATGTATATAGTTTTAGTGAAATATTATTGTATAAAACAGTGGAAAGCAATTAAAAAAAATACTGTATATGAAATTGGAGTTGAATATAGGTGTTAAAAACAATCACACATATTGTAGCAGATATGAAAAACTGGTAGAATAGATTTCATTTGACATTGGCAAACAGATAGACCAATTATTGTATATAGATTTTAAAAAAAAACTACCTTTAAGAAATCCATAATAGAGTACTAGTATTGGTTTTTGTTTATTTACTGTTGATAAAGTATACTAAGAAAATAAAATTGTTGTTATAAAATTAAATCTTCTGATTTGAAATTTATTATATGTGAAGACGCTATTTTAATATTGAAGGAAAGCATGGAATCTATTCGTCATTTAAACAATTATCTGATCTTTGGGATAATGAGTATTTCTATGTGCTGCTTCTAATTATCAATTTAGTCTTTTTAGTCTGGTTCTTTTTTTAAACTTTAGTAATTCCACTAGATAGTTTTATTTCTGTGTCATTTGGTATACTGATTAGAGTTGTCTCATTGTCATGCATACCATTATTTTTTTAATTTATACATTACCAAGTCCACACGAAAAAACAAAATGACAAATACAGTCACAAAAAATAACAACAAAACGAAATGGCAAATTATAGTTCACAAAACTCAAAAAAAAAAGACGAAATGGTGAATAATGATTAAAAAAAACACATCGAAAGACGAAATGACAATATGAAGTTCATAAAACAAATCAAATAGACGAACTGGCAAAAAAAAAAAAAGGTCACAAAACAAAACAAAAGACGAAATGACAAGTTATAGTAAATAAAACACAACAAACAGATGAAATGGCAAATAATAGGTCACGAAACACAACAAAAAAAAAACGAAAGGGCAAATTGTAGTTCTTAAACCACAATCACAAGACAAAATTACAAATAATAGTCGGAAAAGAAAACAGAAAGACGAAATTACAAATAAAAGTTAACAAATTAAAAAAAAGATGAAATGACAAATATAGGAAGATGTGGTGCGATTGCCAATGCTACAACTTGCCTCAAGAGACCAAGTAACACAGAAAATTACTAACGATAGGTCACCATACAGCCTTCGGTAATAAGTAATACCCATACTGCACAGTCGGCTGTAAAATAAATTCCGTAATGACAAATGTAAAACATTTTCAAATGAGAAAACTAAAGCCCTGATTGGTGTACAAAATAAAAGAACGATAAATAAATAATATATACAGTAACAACAGACCACCACTGAATTACAGACTTCTGATTTGTGACAGACACATAAAGAATGTTGCAGGGTTGAAACAGTTTGAAGGCACGCCAGCACCCCAAACTCCCAAACCCTATGTACCTGGGACAGTAGTGTAACAGTACGACACAAGAACCAACCATAAAAAATCAGTTGAAAAAGCTTGAGTCTTGAGTCCTCTGCTCGATACAAATCAGAAATACATCTATCAGAGTGAATGTGGCAGGATTCTTATACATCTAAACAACATAGGAACACTTACTATAGATATGAGCATTTACTGACTGCAAGTTCAAAGCTGAAAAAAACAACTAAAAAATAATGCATCGAAGTTAACAAAACACAACAAAAAAGACGACATGACAAAAAATAGTTCACTAATGACAACAAAAAGACGAAATGACAAATAATAATCGATAACACCCAACACCCAACAATAATACCAAATGACAAATATTAGTCAACAACACATAACAATAAGAAGAAAAAAAGATAAACAAACTCAACAAAGACAACATCAAGACAATATGGTTGACATATAGTCTAGAACACGAAATGATAAACATTATAATTAGATCAGAAAATAGTACAAAAGACACACACTAGAAAAAGACAAAATGTGGACAATAATCTACAATAAACAACAAAAACATCACGGAATAGTAAGAGTAGTTCATAAACAAAACAAAAAATATGCAATAGTTCATAAAACACAAGAAAAAGACAAAGACAACACAAAGACAAAATAATTAATGTTGTTCAGTTTAAGACACAACAAAAACTGCAGGCTGTTCATCACAATCGCCTCAAATAACACAGGGGGGAATCAAGAATATATCTAATGACAAGACACTGAATGCTCCATGTTAACAATTCATATTTGATTGTAATTTGTTCTTCCGAACATCGTCTAAAAGAGTCCTTAATAATCACGTAGTTCTTCATGTTAAGTAATCCCCGATCTATTATGTAACTTTTCAATCAAATGTGCGTAGTGAAATCAAATCACGACACTTTAATACCTTTTTTATTACATCATTCATTTTCTCTACATTATCTTTAGTTTCCTAAATGATTATTTGAACTTTAAAGTAACACAAAAATTTACGTGCTTTGAATATGCGTCTGAAATTATATACTTACATTGAAAATTACAAGGGATTCAAACCTTTTACATTATAAGGAATTTTAATTGGTTGAGAAATTGAAGTTAATTATAGATTGGTAGTTCGCGTTATTAGTACATTAATTTCAACTACAGCTACAGATCTGCTTCTGATTTACCAAAATCATAAATCATTATTTCTTTTATTGACTTTGGCAGTGCTCAAATTTATTGCAAAATGTATTACAAACGGAATAGCGCCTCCAAATATATGCGGCGATGTTTTTTATCAAGATTTGACATTTTGTTTTATTGGCATGAATACTGATTTTGTTATAAATATAGATTTTGCATGTGTGCCAATGAGACAACTCTCTATATCCAAGTCATACTTTGTAAACTATTATAGGTCAAAGTATGGTCTACAACACGGAGCCTTGACTCATACCGAACAGCAACCTATAAAGGGCCCCAAAAATGACTAGTGTAAAACCATTCAAACGGAAAAACCAACGGTCTAAACGAGAAAACCAACGGTCTAATCTGTATATAAAAAAAGAGAAACGAGAAACAAATATGAACCTCATCAACATACGACAACTACTGATCTTCAGTTTCCTGATTATATACACGTTAATATGTAAATTCATGGCCCTATAACACGTCGATACTTATATCTAGACATTGCACAAGGTCATAATTGTTTTGACTGTTACTGGCATATTTTCCCTAAACCAATAGGAGACTTATTTTATTTTATTGATTAATGTTTTAGATTTACTCATATTATTAGCTTTGGATTAGCTTTTAATAACTGTACATGCCATTGTGAGTACTCTAAAATCGGTATTTTGTGTCTTTTGTGCTTTTGTTTTGTTTTGTTTTGCTTTTTATTGATTTGAGAATTTAAGTCATGTTAAACCAATTTTTATAGTTAGTTCTTATGTTACACAATAACACTAGTGTCACAGGTTAAGGAAGGGAGTTGGCGCTTGCAAATATGTTTAAACTCCTCTTATTTTGTAAATGTTAGTAACGGTACCCAAATTGCAACAGTACCCAAATTGCACCTTTTAAGCGAAAAGAGCAGCGGAAATCTTACAAGATTTCCTAGAGACTAAACAATTTGTATTTTTATAATTTGATACTATGCACATCTTTCAACATAGGTAAACATATTTAGATAAGCACAAATTGTTCATAGTATTTATCAACAGATGAAGTGTTTACTGAAAAAAGCAAAATCTACTGAAACGTCACCATGCGACGTCATCAAAACGTCATCTTTTTAAAATGAGCAAATACAATATGTTACAAGTATCCTTTTCTTAAAAAACGAAGAGTAAGCATGGACTAATATCCAATTGTTCAAAATATTTGAAAAAATTAAACAAAAGCTCTGTTATTATACTTTTGACGATGCGAATTTAAGCATGGATGCAATTTGGGTACTCCTCATTTCAGAATCATTGATGGTTTGGAGGTCAGTTTAGACCAATTTTTCTATGATTCCATATGGATTCAAAATTAAATTGGTGAAACCATATAATGAATAATGATACATCTACAAAATAAACATATAATGAAAACTTTTGTTTGAAGTATAAATAAACGTAGGTTAAAAAACTGTCAAAATAGGTGCAATTGGGTACCTTGACGTTAAGTCTGGAGCTTGTTATTCAGCGGTTACTGTTTGTTGCTGTATCATTTTTGACTTTCGTTTACAGTTTTGTACAAAAAACTCGTTTAAATTGTTAAACATATGTCATTTCCTTTTGAAGCTTACTATGCGTTATGGGGTTTGGTCATTGTTGAAGAATGAATGCGTGACCTATAGTTTTTATTAATTTCTTTGTCGTTTTGGTCCCTAGTGGATGTTTGACTAATTGGTAGTCATACCACATCTTCTAAATTGTATATTGCATAGTCAATCTAAACAAAGACTAAATCTCGTTTTTGTTATTTCGGTGCTCTAATACTGAAACATTTATTTGTTTGGCATTGTTGTCAAATATGTTGTATAAATCAGACTTAGTGTTGCTATCAAATAAAAGGTATGATTCTTAATAATTCATTTATTATTTCCTTTGTTTATTATCGTTAGAGACTGGCGTATTTGATAGATAGATATCGAATCTGTTTGATGTGAAACCTAGCCATGAGTAGCCTTGTATTGTCTTTTTCGTCTCATAAGTAGATTTAATAAAAGGATAATTTGAACAATATATTTAACGTCAACATAATGAATTAAATGATGACCATGAAATACACAAATACGTTTAGTGAAATGTATTTATAGAACTGCACTGCTCTTGTTTCCTAATCCAATCTTTGTATTAGTTGTTTACTTCGTAGTTATTCATTCTTGTAGTTATACATGACTTTTTTATTTTTAGGAAAAACTAACAATTAATTAACGAATTATTGATTGCATCAAGTTCAACTGCTCCAACAAAGTTATGAGGAGGCCAGATTAAAATTGACACTCCGTAAATTTTATGGACACCATCACGATTTGGTGGACATACAGACATTTTTACCACATGGTAGATTGTGTTTTGTCATAATGTCGTCTAATCTTTTAATTACCAAACGTGACTTATTCCCGATTGTGACTGTTTTGCCGAGTGTGAACTCGTGTGAACTCGCATTACTATAAGACGTGGTACGGTACTTGTCTATCCCAAATTCATGTATTTAGTTTAAATGTTTAATTGTTTAATGTTATATTTGTAATTCTCATCGGATTTTGTCAAATGTGTTAACGTCTTTTCTATTATATTTATGTGTTATGGTAAAGAATATTAATTACCGCCTTCATTTATCAGATTTGATTTCGTTCAACGTAATCAGTACGATATTACGTTTGAAGTTAGATTCAAAACAAACCGGACATAGTTTTATAATATAGTTAATTGCTACCTTAGTTTGATATTAATAAGTATTAAAATGTGCTTTGTTATTAAATGCAATATCAGTATTTAGTTCAAATATATAATCTTAGATCAATCCTAATTCTATCTTATTTATTCTTATGTGACGTCATTTTTCATTTTTTGATGATCTGTTTTACAAATTCAAATGACGTCATTTTTCGTCATTTTTCAGTTTCAAATAGGACGTCACTTGGCGTAGAGGTTTAAACTTATTCGAATGTGTCTACTTTTGTGTTTCAAATGTCTGGTTATGTAAATGTATTTCAGTTGTTTCCTGTTATTAGTTAATACTTCAGTTTTATCATGTACATCTTTTGAATATTCATTTTATAAAATTTACTGTTTGCAAAAGTATAAATTATTCTAAATTATAGGGATTTTCTGGTAAGTAACAGAAAACCCGTGCCGTTTTTGGCACAACCTTTTTGATCTTTTGGTCCTCGATGCTGTTCAACTTTGTACTCGTTTCGGCTTTCAAACTTTTGTATCTGGGCGTCACACGTAGGTCTTGTGTGGACAAAATACACTTCTGGCGTATTAAAATTTTGAACTTGTTGCCTTTTGTTGGCTATTGTTCGTGTGATTCTTTGTCAATTGTGTTCTCCAATTTATTTATATTGTAGTCCTGTGTTGTCATTTTGATGTTATATTTCACATGGCCATAAAAGAGGGACGAAAGATACCAAAGGGACAGTCATAAAAGTGCGAGGTTTGGCATGCCACAAAACCAGGTTCAACCCACCATTTTTTCCTTTAAAAATGCCCTGTACCAAGTCAGGAATATGGCCATTGTTATAATATAGTTCGTTTCTGTGTGTATTACATTATAACGTTGTGTCGTTTGTTTTCTCTTATTTTTTAGTGTAAATTCACATTGCGATAAGACGTGTCACGGTACTTGTCTATCCCAAATTCATGTATTTGGTTTTGATGTTATATATATGTTATATTTGTTATTCTCGTGGGATTTTGTCTATGTGTGTTACATTTTAGTGTTATGTCGTTGTTCTTCTCTTATATTTAATGCGTTTCCCTCGGTTTTAGTTTGTTACCCCGATTTTTTTGTCCATGGATTTATGAGTTTTGAACAGCGGTATACTACTGTTGCCTTTATCTATTAATTGTAGTGACTGAAAGGGGAAACAACGCAGTGATTTTCAGTTCAAGATGGTAACACCAACTTAGCAGTTAGTGCTTCGATACCGACTTGATTTGTAATAACGTTTCTTTTTAAAAGGAGCATTGGCTTTCAAATTCATTTTCAGAGCTTTGACTAAAATTCTCATATTTGATTGATAACATACTCAAATGCACATTTAAATTTCCTAACATTTAAATCAAAAAAATTAACAATGCATAGACTCAAAAGTATATATCCACCTCCCGAGTGAATTTTACTTTAGATGTCTTCTAAATCAATTTCGATGACCTCCAGAATGCCGGAGGTAATAAAAACCAATATTATTAGTTACATAGTGTGCTAGTGATCTTATGCGGTATATATGGGGTCAGTAAACCATATGGGGTGAGAGGGAAGCTCGAATCTCCATATGGAATTTACTGACCCCATATAATCCGTATTACGTCACAAGCACACTATGTAACGAATTTATCTTACCGACTATCTTAACGTGTGAAATTCAGACTAGTGACCTATCAAAATGAGCAAGTCTTCAATACTGTTAAGCATTAAGAAACTTTTTCCATTGATCCTACAAAACTGATGCCAACAATAACAACTTGTTAGGTTTAAATGTGTTTTATGAATTTATTTCCATCGTAATCATCAATTTCATCGTCTGTTGAAACCTTGAAGATTTTTTCTCAGTACCGTTTTGTTTTTATAAAGGGACGTAACACCGCTTGTAACCGTGTATGAAATAAGCCCCGCCTCCCTTCTTAACTAATATGGAATATAAAGGGACGATACACCACTACTAACCGTGTATGAAATAAGCCCCGCCTCCATACTAACCTAATATGAAATATACACGTCCTCCACGCGGACGCTTTTACCAATCATATTTCTAGAAATGTATAGGAGGTAAGATAAATATATATATGAATAGATAGCTAGCACATCAAATCTTTTTTTTTTCTGTTTCTGATTTTTTTTTCTCTACTTTATATTATTGGTTTAAAATATGTTATCCTCGATTTTACCTGTGTTTATTTTTGTTTCACTGCTAACAATCGGTATCAAAATATTTTCCTTTCAATAGCTGTACAGGCCTTCTAAACCTGTAACAAATCTTTTGCTACGTTGTTATATTAGAGGTCTAATGAATATGGATTCAATGAGGCTAAGTTATTGACTTGCAAGTCAATAATACATCAGCGAGGGTTTTAAGCTTGACAAATGTGTTCCAAGCTGACTGCTGATAACAAAATTTATTTAAAAATCCTCTTTAATTAATACGTAAAGCATTATAATCATATACCTGATTTTTTTTATGAATTATAGTTAATGATCCTTTAAAATAACTGTTGCCAAACTGTCTCCTGCAAAGTTGACCGTAGAAGAATTTGGCAATATTAAGGTTCCTTTAAATTTGATCAAATAGCTCTTCTCATACTTTAATCTGATACATTCGCTGCTTTAATATGTTTTCTGATGAACTATCAAGAAAAGATGATTCATGAAATTATTACAATTATTTTTTCATTCACTGAAGTCTGTCGTCGTCGGTTAAGTTTGGTAGTAGAGTAAACATACATTGAATTTAGTACTGATTCCGGCTGATTTACTAGCTGTTTAATTCCATGTTTAAAATATTTCTTTGCTCTTTTCAGTCGACTCGTCAGGAACGTTACTTTTAACTTTATATTATAAGTCTTAAATTGAACATATCTCGCAAAATTCCTTTAGAAATATTGAAAATTGAATGCAATATAGAAGTATTATAGCAGATTGTTTATTCCTATACCTAAAACAAAATTGATCAAAGTGGCAGACAATAAATATTTTTTAAGGAAGTCATATATTATATTTTGCTTTAAATCTTTGTTGTTATATTATTGTTGACTTTTGTTTTAAACATGAGAATCGACTGATTTGTACCGCTGAGCACATTTGTGTTCAGTGATTGGATAAATGAAAATTAGAATATTGCGTCTTCTTACTTTAAATGTATAATATGCGCAGATGCTATCATAGACTTAAATCAAAGTCAAGAATCCTTCATCGTTGAAAACGATATATTGATTTTTGAGATTATTATGATATTTGTGTTGCTTCCATCTCATTAAATTTAGAGCCTTTTTGCAATTGTGTCTTGTCTGAATAGTTATGAAAGGCTTAAAATGATTTTTAAAATACGCCAGACGCGCGTGAACTCGTTCAGAGGTAACAAGCTATACTTGATATATCCAGGGTTAAAACAAACAAACAGAGACAAAGAAAGACGGACAAAATCATCTTCAAACAGAAAGACGTAGTCTCTATAACAAGGCAAAAATTCACGAAAGACACTAAAAAAAAAACACACGATAAAGAATAGTTCAAAAAATTATCAACAAATATAGTCCACAAAAACAAAAAAAAGGCAAAGTGAAGAAAAAAAATAACAATAAAAAAGCAATAAAAAAAAAAAAAAACTGGGCATCTCAAAATAAACAAATATCAGAATGAAGTGACAGATAGTAAATTCAATGAAAGCTGAGCCTCTTTTATAAACGCTTTCATATTTGCGTTTCTTCCCCTGAACATCGTCTAAAAGAGTCCTTAATAAACCCGTAGTGCCCCAAAAAGGTAATCCGAAATGTATTATGCAACAATTTCAATCAAATGTGCTTAGTGAAATCAAGTGATGACACTTTAACATCTTATCCATTACCTCGTTCATTAATTCGTACATTATTTTGAGTTTCCTTGTATGATAATTTGAACTTTAAAGTATTAGAATAGTTAACGAGCATTAGCTTTACCTTTGGAATTATATCCTTTAAGCGAAAAGTACACGAGATTCAGACTTTACTGTCATCATAAAATTCTAATCTGTTGTTAAATTGAACTTAATTATAGATTGATAGATCGTGTAATTTGTGAGTTATATTTTCAATTAACTAAAGCTACAGATTCGCCTGTAAATGTACCAAAAACGCTAATTTTAACGTCGTTATAGACTTGTATAATCTTTGGTGAATTTCAACAAAGAGCTCGCTCTCGTTTTTTTATAGGTACCCTATCACTGAAACAGTTTACATAATGTGTTTGATATTGTTGTCTGGATATAGTGTATAAACTGAACTTTGATTTGCCAGCAAATAATTGTTTTAATATTGGTAATTGTCATTAAAAACTGTCGTATTTGCATTCACTTCAAACTTTGAATCTGCAAACCAAGAGAAAATATATATAAAGTTCAGTTATTTAGTTATAGAGAAATCCTGGTACAGCATTAATAAATTGAGAAATTATGCAACTTCTTTATCATAGTGTTCAGTCCGAATCGAATTTTTTCGGTCACTAGTTGAATATTGTTCGATATTTGAAATCCTTCTCAGTACATTGACAATGTAACTTTTAAAGTAAATACTTAGTAGAGTTTAAAATGTTTTATCGAAATATGCAAAGGAAAAAGGAACATCAATGGCTTAAAAGGGACCATAATTGAATTATAAGATAAAATATGGCTCTTTATAAGGAAAAGGAAAAAAAATGGGTCACCGGACTCGTTTTCTCGCTGCATAATAAAGAAGGTTAGTTACAGCACATTCTAATGTTACTCATCTTAGTTAGCTCTCCTTACATCTTAGACAACTCAATCCCCTGGTATGGCAAAGTTGAAAAAAATTAAATTATAAAAATGATCTGTTTTATTTGTAAAATACAGCCGTAAATAGAACAAAATACATAATTTTCCTTTCCTTTTGGTGACTTAGCTGTTTCATTTCAAATGTGACATATTCCTTCGCTCTTATCAGTCGGAGCATCGGGGACGTTACATTATAAGTCTTAATGAACAATATCTCAATTAAATGACTTTTACTTTCAAAATAAAGAAAATTAAATGCAATATGGAAAACGATTTTGAACAGGTTGTTTGGATTTGTTCATTCCTGTACAAATACATGTATTATTATGTTGGTACAAAAATGAGCATATAATTAATTGTAATAATTGGCACGACGTTTGTTCAATACAGTAACTGAATGGATAAATTTGTAAGACCTAGTTCATATAAAAGACAAGAGGATCATCATGGTTACCATAAAATGTATAAAGAAAAAAAAGAAAAAATCACGTTTGACTTCTGATAAAAAAAAACACAAAAAAAAACAGACGATTTCTTTTACTAGCACATTTCAGAAACAAGCGCCAGTAAAGAAAGTTCAATGACAAGAAATGTAACATTTGTTTACATCAAAATAAACAAATATGCACTTTTACCTGTTATCAGCTGTGAAGTGGTTTTTCATGACCCTGTGGTGTCGTAAATTCATGGGATATGGCTGTTGTTATTCAGTTGGTTTACATGTTGTAATGTACTATAATATGTTTTATTTATGCATTTCCCTGTGCTGAGTGTTATTCCGTTTGTTTGTACGCTATTCCTGTCGCGTATTGTCATTTCGTCGGTATTTTTAACATTACCATAAAAGAGGGATATTTGGCTTGCCATAAAAAAAAAAGGCAACAGTAGTATACCGCTGTTCGAAATTGATAAATAGATTGAGAAAAAAAAAACAAATCCTGATTACAAACTAAAACTGAGGAAAACACATCAAATATAAGAGAACTACGATACAACAGAAACACAACATTAAAATGTAACACACCAAAACGAACTATAATATAACTATGGTTATTTTCCTGACTTGGTACAGAACATTTTAAGAACAAAATGGTGGATTTAACCTGTTTTGTGGCTAGCCAAACCTCCCGCTTTTATGGCAATGTTAAATATAACATTAACATGACAACATTTCATGACAGGACTACAATACAAATTAATGGGAGAACATATAGGACAGAGAAATACACGATTAATAGCTTACAAAAGCTACAATGTTTAAAATTTAATACGCTAGACGCGCATTCGTCCACACAAGACTAATCAGTGAAGCTCAGATAAAAAAAACATAAAACAGGTTCAAACCAACAGTTTTTCTTAAAATTTCCTCTACCAAGTTAGGAATATGGCAGTTGTTATCTACAGTCCGTTTCTATGTTTTTTTTATTTTTGAGTTGATGTTGTTGTTTTTTATTTTGATCTGTGTTTTTTTCTTATAATTGTCTACTGATTTGTATCGAAGTTTACATTAGTCATCACCGATTAAATATATATATATATATATATATATAGAAAAAAACACTTAGTCACTTAATTTTAAATGTATTATATGTGAATATGCTATGAATATGCTAATTCGGAGTTCGATATTTTTGTAGTTTTACTTTTACAGTTGAAGCAAAGTAAGGATTGTTTTCGTCTTTGGAGACAATATACTGATTTTACAGGTATTTGAGATTTGTTTTTGTGTTGGATCTTTTAATTAATTTAGAGTCGTTTTACTCTTGCGTCTTGTGTGACTATAAGGGGGAACTATCTGCACTATATATCAAGGATCACTACAAAATACAACAAACAGACGAAATGATAAAAAATAGTCCAAACACCACGATAAAATGACAAAATGACTAACAATTATAGTTTACAATAAACACCAAAAAATTCACAAGGACAACCGAATAGCAAACATATTGAAAAACATTGAGATATTTGTAAAAAAAAACAACCACACTACAATAACACTGGATTCAGACCTTGTTATTATAAGAATAATTTAAATCGGTTGTGAAATTGCAGTTTCATATAATATATGAATATTTTGCTCATTTAATAAATAATATTTAGACAAAGGTACAGTAACAGATCCACCTCCGAATTTATCGAAATCTCTTTGATCAGTTGTTACAGTGCTCGATCACCTTTCTTAATCTGTGCTCTAGCACTGAAACAGTTAAAAGGATTTGTTTGGCATTGTTGACTTGATATAGTGCATAAATCGGGCTTCGTTTCTATCAGATAATAGTTATAATTATATTTATTTGATTTGTCATATAGCAATTGCCATTGGCGACTGTCATATTTGATAAGAGATCTATCGAATCCTTCGTTTTATGGTGTCTCGTCACGACTGTAATATGTTTAATTATAATAAAAAGATTTTAAAAAATAGAAGCCAAAGGATGATAAAGAAAACCACAAGTAGAGTAAGGGCAGAAAAACTACATTACCAACAGAAATGAGAGGGTCAGAAAACGACATTATCAAAGAAAAAGAGAAGATCAGACAACGCCAAACCTAAACGAAAGGAGACGACTAGACCACCACATCACCAAAGGAAGGAGACTAATAGGACAACGTCAGCAAAACTCTAAACAAAATACAGAAGATTGTCCAATGAAACCATCATAAAAAATCGTGTGAATTTTCCTTAATACCCTAGTCCCACTAGGCCACGATCGCACTACGATCTGTGTAAAAAATGCAAATTTTGATGATCGTAGTGCGATCGTGTAGATCGCAGTAAGGTCGTATCACGGTCGTGGTGAGGTCTTCAAGATCGTGAAGATCGTAGCCAACTTTGAACATGTTCAAAACAATCGTGGTGCGGTCGTGGCGAAATCAGGGCGTAGTAGAAGCGTAGTGAGAGCGCACTGAGATCGTAGTAAGATCGCAAAGGTCGCTGTACAATCGTAGCGAGAGCGTAGCGAAAGCGTGATTCTATTTGGAGAGACTGCGCTACGATCGAACAGCGACGTTATCACGACCTCACTACGACCATCACGTTCTCACTGCGACCCAACTACGCTTCCACTACGACTATACCACGCTGTTCACGACCATAGTACGATGATTCTAGCACGCCCTTGCCGTCCTCATCACGCTCTTCTTACGACCTGACTACGTTCACATTACGACCATCATTCTCATTGTCATTTTCACACAAGGCTCCGTGTTGAAGGCCGTACCTTGGCCTATAATGGTTTACTTTTATAAATTGTTACTTGGATGGAGAGTTGTCTCATTGGCACTTATACCACATCTTCCTATATATATTGATACATCTATGTCATCTCTGCTATCGTTCACTAAAATATCGTCAGTGAGCTTTATGGACCAGCAATAGGTTGTAATTAAGGTTGGATTGGTCGGTCCGACATCTCTGCTTGATCAGGATTCGTTACTTTGCTCCCTCTGCCTCTACATCAACTCCTACCACCATGCCCACGTGTTCTGGTAGATTTTGGTGGCATGACTGTATTGTTTCCGAGAAATCTACGATGTAATCAGAAATAGAAGGAATTGAACTGTATTGATATGGAACACGATGTTGACGTTATTGCTGAGAACGTAGAAAGATCGCGCTATGAACATAGTATAATTGTGGTAAGAAAGTGTTATAATCGCAGTAAGATCGTGTTGCAATCGGATAACTCGTGGTATGATCGTAGTGAGAACGTGAAGAGCGTAGAAAGATCTTAATAATCGTAGTGAGGTCGCAGAATAAGCGCGGTGATTGCAACACGATCTAAATTACAACCTATTGCTGGTCCATGAAGCTCAATGACGATATTTTAGTGAACGATAGCAGAGATGACATAGATGTATCAATATATATATAGGAAGATGTGGTATGAGAGCCAATGAGACAACTCTCCATCCAAGTAACAATTTGTAAAAGTAAACCATTATAGGCCAAGGTACGGCCTTCAACACGGAGCCTTAATTGGCTCACATCAATCAGAACGTTATAAATTAAAGGACCCAAAATATTACCAGTGTTAAACCATTTAAACGGGAAAACCAACGGTCTAATCTATTTAAAAACGAGAATCATGGTTGAGCCGTTAGAGCAAATGGATAATTACATTCAAACAAACAAAATCTATGGAGCTTTTTTTATATATTTTATGTGAAAATGACAATGAGAATGATGGTCGTAGTGTGAACGTAGTCAGGTCGTAAGAAGAGCGTGATGAGGACGGCAAGGGCGTGCTAGAATCGTACTATGGTCTTGAAAAGCGTGGTATAGTCGTAGTGGAAGCGTAGTTGAGTCGCAGTGAGAACGTGATGGTCGTAGTGAGGTCGTGATCACGTCGCTGTGCGATCGTAGCGCAGTCTCTCCGAATAGAATCACGCTTTCGCTACGCTCTCGCTACGATTGTACAGCGACCTTTGCGATCTTACTACGATCTTAGTGCGCTCTCACTACGCTTCTACTACGCCCTGATTTCGCCACGACCGCACCACGATTGTTTTGAACATGTTCAAACTTGGCCACGCTCTTCACGATCTTGAAGACCTCACCACGACCGTGATACGACCTAACTGCGATCTACACGATCGCACTACGATCATCAAAATTTGCCTTTTTTTTCACAGATCGTAGTGCGATCGTGGCCTAGTGGGACTAGGGTATTAGTTTTAAAATTAACATACATAGTAAACTATTATCATTCGACGATTGTTTTTTATACAAAAAGCTATGTTATAATTCGAGTTATGAATTAATGATATAAAGACTATAAAATACATATTCCTGTTAAACATCAAATATCTGCCATTACCCCTAAATTGTTTAATGTTGAAGGAACCCTCGACTTTTACTCCCCCCTCCCTTGTTATCTATTAGAAAAACTGTGCCATAGAACCTCTTAATATTTCTTTTAATTTAAAATAGTAAAGAGCAAGAAGTTATTTCATGAAATTTCCGTTAAAATGTCAAATGAAATAATAACTTAATATAATTTTACCAGTAAGTGGACAGTGTGTATGCGACATAAAAATTTTCATCGACATAATAAGTTGTCTGATAATTTAGAATTGAAGCAGCAGTCAAAAGCCGGAGGCTTCGGTTTGTGGGTGTAATGTCGTGTCATCAGTAAAAGTAAAGGTCGGTATAATTAAAACCTTTTTCTATCATGTGTAGGGTATTTTTTTATTAAATATTTTCATTGTTTTAATGCCTCTGTAAGTGACCGACATTTTTCTTTATTACAAAGTTGACGTGGAAAATGATGATCCTCATTTGAAAATGCATGTTTGGTATGTTATACATTTGTAAGACCCCATTGAACATTAAGGTTTGACTTATAAAATCGGCACTAACCACACAATATAACGTTAGCAGTAAAACAGGAAATTACAAGGTACCGGTCAAAAAAATATGCAATTACCTGAAGCTAGTTGAAAGCCAATTTTGATCAATAAACAAACAAACAAACCATGTCTTCCCAGACTCAAACATCAGTACACTTTTTTTACTTTTAAGACGTTATAAACACTAAGAGAAAGCGTTGAGTAATACTAAAAGATGAGTATCGACTTGATGTAAGGCCAAAAGTTGATATGACTGTGTTTACAGACATACATATTTTAAAATTTGTGTCACCTTTTGTTAAAGTAGGTAACTGAAGATTGCATGGTGCTTCATTTGCTAAAGGACACTGTTTTGTAATTTTCAGGACTAATATGACAACACTATAACGGAATAATTAGCATTTACTATTATGTTGTGGCATTATTGACAAACAGCAATATGACGAACAAAATATGCACACATTTGGCGCAGTTTTATGATCACAGATATAAGAGTATAAAAACTGAAAGCGTAATGAAGCGTTCATTTCGTACTTGACTATCAATTGTATTAGAGAAATTATCTAAAAATTTGCAGCTAGATCTGACTATATTATTAATGTCTACAAACACCGACTACAAGTATCAATTTCATTTCAATCATATTTCTAATGACATATAAGTACGAAGATGATGAGACCTGTACATTGCACGACACGATATAGAATCAGGTTAATAGATGGATTGTGTCATTACAGACAAATCATTCAATAATTATCCAAATTCTTATTCAAAATGATTGGAATTTTCCAAACAAATATATATTTCACTCCTACACTAATGCAAGTTTCCGTTAAAGTATATTGCAATAGGGGTAACTTTATATAGACAATAACTGTTTAGTGTCTTTAAATATCAGCTGTATTTGTACGAGGCTAAGAAACAAGGGGTATGCGAGCTTTTAGCGAGCTACTACACCTGTTTCGAGCCGAGTAAAAATACAGCTGATATTTAAAGACACTAAATAGTTATTGTCTTTATCCTGCAATTAATTTTTTAATTGTTTGTGTTTTGAAAGACACAAAAACTAACATATTTAGCATTTATTTTCGATTTGTAATCCCTTGAGGCCCGCGTAGTAATATCAAAATCACACATTACGCTGAAGACGGGTTCGCAAAAAAAGAATCTCGAATGGTCAACAATAATACATCGCTCAAGGTGAATAATTATCTATTTTAACATAACAACTAATTTCAACAGTTAAAACAAATATCAAAACATTGTAAAATTTGAAACAGAAGTGTACGAGTTGTCCTACGCTTCAGACTTGACATTCACTAAACATGCATGCTGAAATTGACATGGTTGATTTTGTAACACAATCATACACATTCAAGTTTTGAAATCGACAATTGTCATCGTCATTGGAATGCAACTGGAATACACATTCTGAGGTCACACAGGGTCAAACAATACTCAGTCCGGCAGTGGGCGGAGCTTTAAAGCGATATCTGTATAGTATGCAGATACAGCATAGCGATATCTGTAGGGCTGTATCTGTATAGTAGGACACCCAATTGCAGGATAAATGATAATAAAAATTATATAATAATTATTCTTTACCAGAAGAAGTTGAATATATTAATCAAATGTATGTCAGTGGAGTGTGTGTGAGAGAGAGAGAGAGAGAGAGAGAGAGAGAGAGAGAGAGAGAGAGAGAGAGAGAGAGAGAGAGAGAAAGTTGTATCAATTGCGATTACTGTCATTATAATGGTGCATTCGATTCCAGGTTTAATCCATAATTTTCTACATTTGAAAATGCCTGTACCAAGTCAGGAATATGACAGTTCTTGTCCATTCGTTTTTGATGCGTTTTGTTATTTGATTTTGCCATGTGATATGGACTTTCCGAATTGATTTTCCTCTAAGTTCAGTATTTTTGTGATTTAACTTTTTCCTATTTTCTTATCATTATTTTACATGAACCAAAAAATAAGTAATTGCAAATGAAGCAATGATCATTGCTCTTTTTCTTAATATTAACTTAAGTCCATATTTGCAGTTGTCTTGCCTTCTGTCCCCTTTAGGTTGCACTTTGTAAATACAGCTGTTTCTCAAAACACGCCTCTTTTTGGGAGATCTTAAATATTCATAGAAAATTAATTTTATTTACCAGTTATGCTCTCTGTGTTCCATCTCACAGAGACACAGAAATGCAACCTATATAGGGTGAAAAGGGGGAACATTCAGAATTTAACCAAATTTGTTTATTTCACAGATTTTAAAGAAATGAACTCAAATATGAAGTTTTATAAATATTTAATGAAGATTGATAGAATCCTATGCCTTAAATATGATGACTCAGCATAAATTCACAGTTTACAGTATGCATAGTTTACTTAAAGTCCTAGATACAAAATTAATTCATAATATTTGCATATTTGTAAGTTAAATTGTTAAGAAGTGCTTATATTTACTCTTCATAGTCATTGAAACTCATAGATCCTTCCTGAATATTATTTATGGTGTGTTTGTATCCTTTCGATAACCCAAAAGCAAGCCGCAACACCTTAATCTGCTTTTTTTTTTATCACCACGGCATAATAAATACAAGCTAAAAAAACAAAAATATCTCAACAAAAGTTACAATAGTGTGTTCTATCTTGAATATGTACAAATATTCCAAATTGCTAGGAACAGCAGAATAATTTAGGAAATTTGAGGCCCCAGGGGAAAAAAACAGAGAAAATTGCCTACACCCTGGGTCATAAAACAAATAATTTAAGTTGTAAATGCTATGATTTTATGATTTTAAAGTTCTTGATATAGAAAACAATAACTATGCATGGAAGTTATGCAAAAGTCAGATGTTAGCAGTCATCTCTATACCATTTTAAGTGAATTTAAATCTCAGACTGGTATCTGCATACATACAACTATTGCAAATATGGCTTTATTTGAACAATTCTAGTATATATATTAGCTAAATTGTGTCAGATATATGGTTACAGATGATACTGTTGTGACAAGAATTAAAGTAAAGAAAAAGTATACACAGTGATTTCTTTAAGGCTATAATTCTGATAAATGAGTATTAATGTAAGAAAACCTGATTTTAGAGAGTTCTCTATTTGAATAATTACATTAGATGTATGGTTTCATTATAATACTTTATTCTGATTGTCTAACTGTGCATTCCTTAATAAAACTTTTCATTCAGGATAACACGTGGTTCCCCAATAAAGTGCACAGGTGAATTAAATAAAAATAACTTATAAAATTCGTGTTTTCATGATCATAGCTAAAAAATGTAATTATAAGTATTGAATGCTTTTTTTTTGTAACTTCATAGGGTTGTAAAAGCGGTGTCCGTGCGCACATTTTTAGAATGAAGAGCTTCCGCGCTTCATACAAAATGTACTTCGGTCAACGCTTTTACACCCCAATGAAGTTACAAAAAGAAGCACTTCACTTCACTATGAGAACAATTGGGCAACATATTATTTTAATGCAACATTTTTATTCATTTTTTTAGAATTTGGAGGTAAAAATATCTCTATAAATGGTTAATTTAAAAGAGGGACGAAATAACTCAAAGGGACAGTCAAACTCATAGATCGAACATAAACTGACAACGCAATGGCTAAAAAATAAAAATACAAATAATAGTACAGAAGACACAACAGAGAAAGCTTAAGACTAAGCAACACGAACCCCACAAAAAACTGAGCGTGATCTCAGGTGCTCCGGAATGGTAAGTAGATCCTACTCCACATGTGGCACCCGTCGTGTTGCTTCCGTAACGGTCAACAAACTCGTGATGGCGTCCGTAAAATTTACGAAGGCATGCTTTCAACTTCACCATTTGGAACTCTTGGTTTGATAGCTTCCTTATGAGCAGCAATCCTCTATCATGGAAATTATGATAGGAAAAACAAGCCCGGGAATATCGTATCAATTGGTTTCATGTATTTATAGACAACCAATACCAAAACTAAATAATCTAATTTATTTTTTATCGTTTGTTAGAAAACTGTGAACTACACTATAACTGAACTTAGAGCCCTTTTTAATTAATCTTTAAATTTTTCAATCACACAGTAATATAATTGAAATCGTTTCTTTGATATGCAAGGGATTCTCATATTTTTTAACGAATGAAAAATTTGTAATTCAAAAAAGGATGTACAAATGTGTTGTATCGGTTAAAATTCTCATGCAACGGCTGGATTTTCAGAAATAACTCTAAATCTCTAAATCTTTTTTATCATATTTCATTTTTGTCCAGAAAAAAGTAAAATCACAAAAAACTCCGAGGAAAATTGAAACCGGAAAGTCCCTAATCAAATGGCAAAATCAAAAGAACAAACACATCCAACAAATGGATAACAACTCTCATATTCCTGACTTGGTACAGTAATTTTCTTATGTAGTCGAACATATATCATACGTTAACTACTAATGAAGGGCGTTGGATTGGTTTTGGGGTTTGGGGAGGGGTATGTTTAACCCTGCAAAATGTTAACGTGCCAGTTCCAAGTCAGGATGTTGTCCTTGGTTGCTCTTATCCATACTCGTTTTTCGTTTGTTGTTAAACGTATTAACAATTGGTTTGATTCTTTGAATTGATTCACATGTAGTCATGTAAGATGTCTTTTATAGCTTTCACTTATTACATCCTCGTCTAACATTATTTCTGGTAAAAGGAGGGCAACTCTAATGTTTAAAATGCGTATAAAACAACAGAAACTATCAGCAAAAAGTGCAATTAACCAGAAAAGACAAGATGAGCAGAGATTCATGTTGCCATAATAAAAGGCAGTGATAATGTATCAATAGGAAAAATAGACGCAATTAAGATTTTATTTCAAATTCTTAACAACGAAACATCTTCTGAAAGTGTTACTGCACCTAGAATGTTTGAGATAATAACACTTAGCCCGTTTTACCAAAACTAATTGCTCTTTTTAGAACAAGAGAAAAAATTAAATATGTATCTATGACTTTTATACCATGGACAAAGAATATGAAACATACCAGCCAAAAGATAACAATATCAGGGCGACACTACTGACATTACCATGGCAAAAAGATAGACAATAAAAGGCCAATCAATCACAGTTAAAAGCAATACAATATCAGAGACCAAACAACGGCAAAACGCTAGCTAAAAGATAGGCAATATGATGGCTTCAAAAAATAAAACGTTACCCAAAAGATAACCAACAACATTGCCGCAGGAGATAGCATGACCAAAAGATAACCAATAACATTGTCTAAAAGATACATGGTCAAAAGATAACAACACCATTACCACAAAAGATAGCATGGCCCAAATATAACCAATAACATTGCCACAAAAGATAGACAATACCCTATCAAACAGATAGATGATAGTATAGCCAAAAGATAGACAATACCCTATCAAACAGATAGATGATAGTATAGCCAAAAGATAGACAATACCCTATCAAACAGATAGATGATAGTATAGCCAAAAAATAGACAATACCATGGCCAAAACCTAGACAATACCATGCGCAAAAATCAGCCTTAACCACAAGAATACAAACAAAAAGAAAAAAAGTTTTAAATACACTATGAAAACACAAGATTGAGTAATACTAGTCCAGTCATATTTCAGAAGTAAGATCTATTGTAACCTAGGAAAGGGTTGAAGACGTTTTTTTATACAAACATATAAAGAAGAGAGACTATCGTATTTAGACTATCATTTGTATTTATACACATACCTTGTGTATTGTTTTGAACAATTTATTATCTAACTTATTCAATTTTTTTTAGAATTCAATTAAATGTATTGTGATACACTATCGATTAAAAGGAATGTGGAAACGTATGATACGGTATAACATGCTCTAATGAAGCGTCATATCTTTCAGAAAACAATTACTAAAAAAATATTTGTAGTTCCTGAGAAAAAAACGGAAATTCCCTTGGAAGAAAGAATGAACAGTTTTAAACTGGCATACTTTGGTATCATCTGTATTCAGCTCAGTAGTAAGTTCTTCAGTACAGACATTATTTAACAAACTTTATTAAAACTGTACTTTTATAAATTTTGAAATTATTAAGAAACTAAGGTTTCAACTCCCTCAGGCTCAGTTGACTTTAGATGAATTTGGCCTTTTTATTTAGGTATTTTGTCATATAGCTCTTCAACGGTTTTGTTACTTATACATCCCCGGATTTCAAATGTTTGGCTTTGAGCGTTCCTGATGAAGGTAAATCCAGAAAAGCGCTTCGGACGCATGTAATTATTAAACGTGTTGTTTTCAATTTTTTGGAACCTGCTTTTAATATACATGTACAGTTCTAATTTATTATTTTTTTATTGAAAGACAATTTACAGGAAATTCAGTTTCTTAATCGCATCTTTTTTGTTGTTGAACTTGTGCATTATACATTGAATTGAAATTCAACAGTTTATACGCGATCAACTCTTTAGAGTTGGAAATTACTATGCTAATTTGATTAAGAGTTTCAAATATCAATTTGCTCGTTTTTTATTACAAAACAAAATCACTACAATAAATAATAAGTTTGAAATGTGATATTACATAGACTGCAAGAACCAATCAGGACTATCATCACATACTACATAGACTGCAAGAACCAATCAGCACTATCATCACCCTCTTCTTTGTCCTCATTTGGGATTGAATTATAAGTTATCGATCTACTTAACAAGTGTTCATGTTCCATATCATCTGGTACTTGAGCAAACTTTGGGTCTGATGATGGATTAACTAATCGTTCAGTTCCTAAAGAATGGCCATCAGCCCAAAACTGTCTTTGTCCAGATGCAAATATGCCATAGTATAAAACTCCAGCTAGATGTATGGCACCAGCTATCCAGAACACTTCGTGCCACGTCTTTTCATACGGAATCTACAGAAGAAAAAAAATGTTTAGTTGAAAAATAGAATTTTATATTGTGTATTTTTTCATAACGGGTTTATGACTATAAATATTATTCGATACACGATTGAGGTAGAAATTGACCGAATAGACAAAACAAACATTCATAAAAATAAAGATTCATCAAACCTCCAGTAGGAATATGAACAAATAAATATTTATGAATCCTGTTTCAAAAATACAGCAACCTCTTCGACAACAAATGGAAAATTGGTTAACATAATTATACCAATAGTTTATAGCAGTTGAGAAAGTATGTTATCGATTGTTTGCAAGATAACATACGTGTTTTATCTTCTATTAAATTGAACAACAATATACTAAGTTATTCAAGATAACATAGTAAAAACTCACCATTCGATGATGTACCGTGAAATAATAATGCAATTATAATTAATCGGTAAATCAACTTACCCCTGGTCTACCACGAAGAATTGATGCTGTTAATGTACTCAGTATAGCTCCTATTACACCTGTTCGAGATATGCCGGTTAGAACACTTGCGTAAGTTTGTGAAAGATCTAAAGGATTAACTTGGTATCCTGTCAATACAAGTCGATTACAAATGTGAAAAAAAAGTATCTGCTGCAATAAAGGTTAATGGACGGATGATACATATTTTGGTATCGCTGCCACCAAAGATTACTCAACAGAGGATACAAATTTCGTGATTCAATTCTATCCTTGATATTAAATTCAAATATCAAACTACAAATTATTTAGAGTTTGTGTTATATTGAAAATAGTGTGTTGCTGTATATCATATTTTATAATTCGTTCATTCCTTTTTTTTTACATAAATCAGGCGTTATTTTTCCCGTTTGAATTGGTTTTTTTTACATTTGATTTTTGTAAGAAGCTATGCGGGATACGTTTTTTTCAATGTTGAAAGCCGTACGGTGACCTATCCTATTCGCATTGTACATATTTCACCCAGCAACTAATCAAATTCAAGTCTTACCTGTGTACAGATAAAAATATAATTTATTCAAATAGAAATCCTAAATTAATCTTTTGAGAAAACTAAGATGTGTAAAAATATCTAAATGAAATTTAATATATTCCTTACCTGAAATAGCCAACCCACTGAAGGCTACACCAACACACATTACTATCATAACGATTTCTAATTGTGTTATGAATCCAAGACAAATAATACATACTGCTTCAATACCAAAACCTGAAATAAGTCCACATAGGTAAAAAACATTGTTCAATAATTTGATATGTTGAAAGTCTATTTATTCTACTTTTCAATATAACGGTAAGTGAAAATGTAAAAAGACATCATTATACTTCGTTTTTTGACTCGTCGTTGTCAGTGTTGTTTTAATTTTAAAATAGATATTGAAATAACACTGACAACGACGAGTCAAAAAACGAAAAACAACGAAAAGACAAATGTAAAGTATTCAATTAATTCCTCATTATTCGACCTATTTATCTTCGAGAAATTCTTCGTTATTTTTCTATCTCTTTATCTGCAATAAACGGATTTTATATGTTTATCTATTTAAGTTATTACCTGAACACTGGGCCATCTTTCTCCCTACTGTCGTACTAATCAAACCAGACTTTATAAGGGTATCTATTAACACTCCACCAGTTACCGTAACAATTGTCATACATACCTCTGATATGCTTGACAATAATCCAATCTAAAACCGTAACAATGCATTATAAATTGTAATAAGCATTTTTTTTATATTGAACAGTTAGTAATATTTTTCTTCCGTTTGTTTTATGTATATTCAAATGTAACAATATTCTAGAAGCACGTGCATAGTGATTATATGCTACGTACGGCGGTCTTTCGGCTCATTAAACGCTTGCGGTTTCTTTCAGAAAATCCTCAAACGTTTTTGCTTGGAGTGAGTTTCTTCCAAGGATTCTACTGGATATGCTCTATAGTGTCGTAGGTATAGTCACAGACTTATCTAGTCCATGAATTATCAACGAATATGGCACAAAAAACGGCCCAAGCATATGCATAGGGAATTTCAAAACTTAAAACAAACCTTTAGCTAATGATTCATTAGTTACGATTCGTTGATGCTATTGAATTTAAATGAAAAGATTCAACAAGACCAGTTGAAATAGTTTCTTGAACATTGTTACGCTTTCAATCGTTCAATAAATTGAATTATATAGTAATACACGAAACATCAATAGAAAAACTAACTTCTTTAATAATATATACACTCTCTTTTAGTCAGGTATGGAAATTTTAGATAGCATGATCAACTAATCATTAGACAATCATATAAAAGTATTGTTGCTCGAGGTAATATTAACAACAGTATATAAAAACGGCTTTCGAAATTGTTATAATTGTTTTGAATCACCACTTTCGGAAAAATTTTCCATTTACTCAAACTTTCCCCTGCCTTCATAAAAGTAAAACAAATCCTTGTAGTGACTATTTTGTTTAAAATAGATTGCATATTTGGAAGTAGTTAATTACACAGTTTACCCGTCTATAACTAAAGGAAGATATCATTTTGAAGTCTTGAATTAGAAAATACGTTAGCCGAGCTATGCTACGCATTGCATTATAACCACAACTTGCGACATCAAAGTCGTCGTTTAAAGTGGACACAGCTCAAATTACACTATGGTTATTTCCTAAGTACACATTCGATACATCTTTTAAACACTTGTCAGGCAGACAGGCAATTTTTAAATAAATATAATAATTATTAGCAAACAACACTAATACTACATGTATAAAATTTAAAAAGTTATATCTCAAAAATACTGAACTCCGAGGAAAGTTCTAATCAAATGGCAAAATCAAACTATCAAACGCATCAAACGAATATGTAACAACTGTCACATTCCTGGCCTGGAACAGACATTTTCTTATGTAGAAAATGTTGGCTAAAACCTGATTTTATAGCTAACTAAACCTCACACTTGTATGACCGTCTCATCAAGTACCATTATATTGACAACGATGTATGAACAAAACAAACAGACATTATAGGTCAAAATTTCAAAAATAGGGGTACAGCAGTCAACGCTGTGTCACAATCTTAACCACCACAAAGACAAACAAATGTGTAACAAAGAAGGAGAAAAGGGCATATAGACAAAGCACTTAGATATTTTATTAGGGTTTTTGTGGTGATGTTTTTTGTTTCGTTAATGACATTCATATTATTTTGAATCCCCGTACCTCAAAAATACTCAGATGATGGAATGAATCCTGCAGGTACGTAGGTATCTCAGTCAGAAGCATAGAGAAGATCCAATTTCTACAAAAACTTCCAACAAATATGGCGGACATGGGTAAAGATGTAAGTATGTGTTTCCATGGTATTGCGCTGGCCTGAAAAAGAATAAGTTGATATTGGTACAATGTAATAGAAGAATATTATCGAAAATATATTTACTACTAGGATTTAAAATGACCGCATTTTTGACGCGAGTTATCTTTCCCTGGATAAAACATAATACCATATTCTTCATTTGAACCAAAATCTCGTGTCAATCTTAAGTAAGGGATACGGCTTATCTCTTTTCAGGACTTATTTATCAGTTCCTTATTTTGACAGAAACGTTTAATGTGATCATTAATGTTAAACTTTTTGGTATGAGTTTTCATAATTGCTTAAAATGTCGTACAGTGAGTGACCAATGTTTTTATATGAATAACAAACTTGCCGTTCTTGTAGAAGACCTCTGAGCAGATGAAGCTTCTCTATCATACAAGGATCGTTCATTGACCGATAGGTTTGGATGAGCTCCTGGTGAATCAACAACGATGATCATGAATATTATTGACCATAAAATACCCAGACCACCTTGAAATCAAAAATAAATTTTATTCACTATAAAATACAGTCCAACTAGACATAAAAAGATAAATGATGTTTATCATAAATTAAAGGCAAAATTGGTTTATCGATGTTCAATTAGTTTAAATCTTCTTATTTTTATATAGATGTTAGTATTGTTTATGCATCAACATCATATCAAAAAGAAAATACAGTCAATCAGTTTTTCAGAAAGATTTATCAAAAAAGAAATAATAACCGTAGAGTCTATGCTAGATAACCTAACTTTTATATTTTTGATAGAATAAACAGTGTTTAATTATGTTACTAGCACCAAAGGCAAAAAACCTTTTTGTTGAACTTAAACCAAACAATTTAAATTTTTCCTCAAACAATAATCATTATCGTGAAAACCTCGATTTAGATAGCACTTCATGGTTGCTTAGAATCCTGATATGATATAGAATGTTCCTTCAACCTAAATCGTGTTTTGAAACATAATTTTCTGTTGCCTGGGATAACTCTTATCAGTAACTTTGGTATGAGGGTATTAGAAAGACCAATCCGTATTTTTGTAAATAGTCGGATATACAGCCAACAAATGTGTAAGAATGTGTAATCGTTAACTGGACTGGGGGAGTATGAACTTTACTTTTTGTAAATTTTTCAGCAAAGAATTTGACATGCATTTAATAAATCGCTGCTCCTTCAGCTCTGACCAGTTAGATTCTATATCGTTTGACAAAGACAAAAGTTATAGTCTACCCGAGAAAAAAATGTAGTAGAAAATATTTACCATAGAGATATAATACAGCGTGCCAACAAACATGGCATGACAATGCTCCTGAAACTATCATTGCCACTGCAGGACTCAGATAGGCACCTATAACACAAAACCATTAACGGAAATCATAACATTTACATGATTTATTCACACATGTTTTACAAACAAAATGTAAGTACTACATACCTTATCACATAAGCAACACGACTGGTGCCACATGTGGAGTAGGATCTGCTTACCCTGCCGGAGCAACTGAGATCACCCTTAGTTTTTGGTGGGGTTCGTGTTGTTTATTCTTTAGTTTTCTATGTTGTGTCATGTGTACTATTGTTTGTCTGTTTGTCTTTTTCATTTTTAGCCATGGCGTTGTCAGTTTGTTTACGATTTATGAGTTTGACTGTCCCTTTAGTATCTTTCGTTCCTCTTTTAAAACTTATTTCTATAAATGAATTGAATTTAGAAAGTGAATTCCACGTTAATGATCTTTAAAATATTAAAGTCACTATTTTAGTATTTATTTTATTAACAATTAACTTGATATCAACGGATTTAACAACAAAACTTAAGAATTGTTCATCTACACCACAGATGCAGTATATAGTATTAAGGTTATAATTTTATTTTCAGTAACATCTTTATATTTCTTCATTCGCCGTCAAAAATAGCACCTCTCGGTCATATTGATATGTACAAGTTCTGTTGCCACTTATTTTCACAATCATAGTAACATTTCTTCAATTAGGAATGTTCTAGTTTATATTATCATGCTTTGTCTAACATTTACTTAACCTACCTGCATACGCTATGGTTATCATTCTGGATTTTTCGGACCTTGGGGCCCATGCAGATATCACACCATTAATGGCAGGTACAGATGGTCCCTATCAATAATGAAATTAAATTCTACATATTGCAACTCAATTGGATTTTAGTAAAAACACAAAAATCTGTTGAATAGTGTATGTTTTCCACCTTTGTCTTATTAAATGTACACTGGTTAAACATTTGTTTTACAAAAATATATATTCGAGAGAAACGTTCAACCATTATCCTAAAACCAGAGTATTCCGAATATCTTGCAAACAAATCCTCACTTCAGCAACGAGCATCCTTAACATTGTGAAAATGTGAATATAGAAAACAAATATATGCCATATAACTATCATTATGACTACTGCATTGATTTTTTTACTAGCAGTGTATTATAGTATAACTTTAAAGATTGCAGTAAAGTGAAAGTTTAATTTGTCGTGTCTGCTACATGCACACTATATTGGTATTTGCCATTACTACTGTGACTTTGATTTATTATTGGCTGTAATGTCCATATAGCCATGACTACACCACTTACTTCTATAACGCCCTGTAGAGCCCGTACTACCAATACTGCAACATATTGATTATATTGTATACATACAGGAAGCACAACCATGCATATACTGGATAACAACACTGATAGTCCACATATTCTGTAATCAAAATGATTAAATTATTCAAAACTAGAAGCAAGAGAGACAACAGATGATTGAAACTAATCTGTCGAAAACACATGATACCAATTCACAGTTGACAGTTTATGCAATTTCAACTCTATTCAATCCCATACATATATGTGTTATATAGCAACTGATATTTGAACTAAATTTGCGCTACTTTATATATCATGCACCTTCATAAGTATTGAACATGTTCAAAACGTGAGTACGCTGAATAGTACCAAGATTATAAGTTGATACAACAGACGCGAATTTCGTCTCCATAAGACTCATCAAGAGTCTCAGATCAAAAGATAGAAAACCGAATAAGTATACAGTTGAAGAGCATTGATTACCTAAAATTCCAAAAAGTTGTGCCAACTACGGCTAAGGTAATCTATGCCTGGGATAAGACAATCCTTAGAATTTCGAATAATTAATGCTTTTTCAAACAGTTAATTCATGAAGATGACCATATAATTGATATGCATGTCAACAACAAAGTGCTGACTACTGGGCTAGTGATAACATCGGGGGCGAAACGTCCACTAGCACTGCCATCGACTCAGTGGTGTAAACGGCTATCAAAGATACCAGGCTTATCTTAAGGTTTATGTACCCTTCTGTAGCCATTTTTGTACGAATTTTTCAAACCTCAATTGTATCAAAACTAAAGATATAATAAATAATAGAGATAGGCCATTTAGTACATGTTCCAAGGGGAAACTTGATGTAAAGCATTATTTTTTACTGTTTCATTGCATTAGATAGAAAAAGAGGACTTTGTGGCAAACAAATCAAGATTTTTATAGAAAATCCACAGCCTTTAATACAGAGATTTTTGTTATAAAATTTGAAACATAAATTACTCACTTGATTTTCTATGATGTGCTAGTGTTTATTTTTTACAAAAAGTTCTAAGTAACCTGTAAATTCCAAAACACCTCGTGCTGAGTCACTAAAGTCGAGCGCACCCTAAAAGGTGTACTTGATTTTGGCCATATTTATACTTGTCTTAACCAATAACTACATTTATAAACTTGGTTTAAGGAAATCAATGCTAGCACTGCATGCAATAATCCTATGTCTATCAGTCATCAAATTGCCAAATATGAGAGTACAAGGATAAAGGCTGTGGATTTTCTATAAAAATCTTGATTTATTTGCCACAAAGTCCTCTTTTTCTATCTAATGCAATGAAACAGTAAAAAATAATGCTTTGCATCAAGTTTCCCCTTGGCATATGTACAATATGGCCTATCTCTATTATTTATTATATCTGTAGTTTTGATACAATTGAAGTTTGAAAAGTTCGTACAAAAATTGCTACAGAAGGGTACATAAACCTTAACGTCTTAGAATTTAACATGTTCAAAACGTGAGTACGCTGAATAGTTATCAAAGGTACCAGGCTTATCATTTGATACGCCAGGCGCACGTGTCGTCTACATAAGACTCATCAGTGACGCTAATATCTAAATAGTTAGAAAGTCACTCAAGTATAAAGATGAAGACTTCTGAGTTGGTGATACCCTCGGGGATGAAACGTCCACCAGCACCGGCAAATATGTAAATAGTAATAAAAGGTGCCAGGCTTACATTTTGATACGCAAGACACGCGGTTTGTATACATAAGACTCATAAGTGACGCTCAGATCTAAATATAGTTAAAAAGTCAAACAAGAATAAAGTTGAAGAGCATTACGGACTCCACAAAGTAGTGCCAAATACGGCTATGGTTATTTATGCCAGGGATAAGACAATCCTTAGAATTGCGAATAATTCATACTTTTGGAACAGTTAAAAATTATTTGTAAAAATGACCATATAATTGATATTCATGTCAACATCGAAGTGCTGACTACTGGGCTGGTGATATCATCGGGGTCGAAACGTCCACCAGCACTGGCATCGACCCAGTGCGGTAAATAGTTGTCAAAGGTACCATATATTATATTTGGATGGAGAGTTGTCTCATTGGCACTTACACCACATCTTCCTATATCTATTATAATTTGACAAGACTCTTCAGTAAAGCTCGGATCAAAAACATTAGAAGTCCAAAACAAGTTTAAAGTTGAAGAGCATTGAGGACCCAATATACCGAAACGATAATCTCTCATTCGTAGCAATTGCCACAGACGGTCTTTGTAAAATTCAAATGAAAATGATATGGTATCTTTAGAAGAATAGAGAACATAATGTATTGAGTGTTTGGCCTTATGGTAGTTTGATCGCACAATTTGTAATATCTGAACAGATTACAAATCAGTCTTGAACAGGTGTACCTTAGATCCTGTTTCTTACTAGAACTTCAAAGAAACACATTATCCGAATCAAGCTGCGCTTCTATTCTGGATTTGACAAAATACACAAAATTTGCCAAAATCAATCACAATTTTGGCATTGAACCCTTGATAATTTTGTATCAAGTTGACACTATGTAGAACTCATGATTTCCTATATCTATCAATGTTCCAACTCTTTTTTTTCTGTCATATGCTTCAATGTTATTTTATATTGGTATATAGATTAGTGCATATTTTACAACAAACGGATTATATTATTTGATGTTATAAATGTAGGATGGAGGAAGGAGGTTAAGTAAAGGTTGCATTTCTGTAAATATTGACAATGCAATTTCCCATAGGAACTCCTTTTACGGTTCAAACTGTACGACTTTTACTATGAAGTTTTGAAAAAAATCTTATCCTAGAATTGAAAGTTCATTTGCACCACAATTTTTTTCAAAGGTCAAAATATAGGGCTGTGCAGCATATTTTCAACGTGTATATGCCCTTAACTTCTCAGAGTTTAAACTAACACTAATTTTCTTAACTACCCCTACCTCGAATGAAAGGTTACCACAGATCTCAATGTAAATAATATTCACATGTAAATGTACTGGTAAAATTCCCAAGTTATGTCTCTGTGAGATGGAACACAGAGAGCATAACTGGGAACCAGTATGTAAACAAAATTAATTTTCTATGAATATTCAAGATCTCCCCAAAAGAGGCGTGTTTTGAGAAACAGCTGTATTTACAAAGTGCAACCTATAACTAACTAACTAACTAATTTTATTCAGTATAAAATCCCGTACAAAAGGATCATCGCTGAAACACATGAACACATATAAAAACATATACAAAACAAAACAACAATAAAACATAACAGCCAAAACTTTTGACACTTATAACATACCTGTCAAGTGACCCGTATTCTGCGGGTGTGACCCGAGATTTTCACAATTCTGAGGGATCACCCGGAACACCCGCCGGGTCATTGAAATAACCCGGGAATTCCGAAAATGACCCGATTTCACCCGTATTTCTTAGCCTTGAGATTGATTTCATAAGTAATATTCCTTTGAAATACCGGCGAATTCGTAATTCTCCCATGAACAGGAAGTTCATCTAGCTATGTAAACTGTCAAATTAAGTGACCCATTAAGTGCATGGCTTCACTTGACAGCTTTGGTGTCAAACACACTGTTAATTAACACCAATTACCTTAGCTTTAGGTCGTAAATAAATTGCACTATTAGTTTATAAACTGACCTCGAGTTACTTCCCCTTATTTGTCACTATTCAAAATTATTCCTTATATTTACGTTTTATGGGTGAAAAAGATTAAATCATAAGAATATAAAATTCAAATACATATTAAAAAATAAATTTTCATTATTTTTATACCTTTATACAATTTTTTTTTTAAAGTTGAAATTTATTTTTTACATTTATACTTCCTTTAACTGTATTACTATATTTTATCATAGTCTAATTTCTTAATGAATAGTAAATATAATGGTTAAAGGCTACTTAGTCATTAGTCTCAAAAATTATAAAGATAAAAAAAATTAGTCTCAAACATTTAAGAATTACATTAAATTGTAGTGTTTGATGATTGTAGTACTTTTTCTCAAAAAGTAAAGCACATAAGACTGAGTTACACAAATTTATAAAAATCTTTAAAAGTGCAATGAAATAATATTTGATAAGATTTAAAATGACTTAACAAAGTGAACATGCATTGATGTTTTGGTATCTTTGATATACATTATAAGAAAATGTACCATAAATACTGAAATTCAGCTCGAAAAAGTTCGTACGCGTTATGACCTGAGATTTGATTCTTCAATGCAGGTCATGACCTGCATTTTCATCGTCACAGGTTGACAGGTATGTTATAACAAGCAAGAGACAAAACTCACACTTCAATATTATGCAATTATTCCCACTGATGAATGTTTAAACAAAATAAAATTGTCTATATATATATATAAGAAATCTGGTGAGAACATCAGTCTCCGAACAGTTCATTAAATATTTAAATTTATCAAAATTATCTAAATTAAAACTACAAAAACATGGGTTAATATTAACAATTAACAATACATTATTAAGTATATAAGTAAAGGAAAATAAAACTTTTGACAATGGTTGCAAAATTTAGGTCATTACTGCGTTTCCTGATTTTTTATAATTGTGCATGTCCGTTTCCGATTTCACACTCGTCTATTGTTAAAGTGTGTGTTTGAAAAACAAAGTGTAGGTTTAGTTCAAATATCTTTGAAAATTAATTAATCGTTTATCAGATGGTTTTTTTCTGCTTTGTATCGTTCTAATGAAGTTAAGTTTTTTTCAACCGATTTTCATAGTTTGTTCTTCGAACTCATCCACGATTTTTGATGTTGGGAAATCTTCATTCAGATTTAGGATGGTCCTTCAAAAAATGAAGGCACTATCCGGACGTCAACAACGTGACGAGAACGCGCGGATTTAAAACATGACATGTAGTCATCTACACAACCTCGTTTCGTGGGGTACAATTAAAATATTCTACATCTTCATCTTGTCATGTACATAATATATTATACTATACATAGGAAAACCCAAGATGTTTATGAGGCTCTGTTTCTGTTTTTTTTTTTTTGTGTACATGCCGTCTGAAATTTTATCCTCGATATTTAAACGATAGTTGTTTTTTGTTTGTACCACCAGTCAGGGTATCATTTGAAATTCTGGGAAATGGGTTGAGCGGGTCTTAAAAATGAATAACTTGGCATGGTTAAAAAAACTAATTTAAAGTATAAACAAAAGACAGGATGAATATTCTGCTATATAAAATGAAGGAAAGTTGTGAAAACAGATGTGTGACACAGGTGGAAATAAAACAAGCATGCGTAGCAACAGATTAAAACGAATGATCAATCTTGGAAACCCCCTCACTCTCCAATACCAAATAGTCGTCCGTGTAATTAAATTTAAAAAAAAGATCTGACGCAATATTTAACGAAACTCCTCTTCTTACTGAGTTGAGACTCTAATACATTATTTTTTGTTGTTGTTGTTGTTACTAACCTTACTGGTGAAAATCTTGTTGCTAGAATTCCTCCTGGTACTTGCGTGAATAAACCTCCGACAAAATAAGCCGTATTTAGATATAATGTTCCGTCCACTGTCCAATTCAAAGATAAGTTACAGCTACTGTTTAGAGGAATACACTAAATAACAAAAAACAAATTTTATAAAACAAATATGAATATGCAAGGCTTTTTATTATTATTTTGAATGCATTAGAAGTTTTAAAAAACAAGTTCTTAATTGGCACCAAGCTTTATACAATATCAAGAGCAGATACAGTAGCCAAAAAGAGAGGGTCTAATGCGAAAGAAACAGAAAAAAAATGGATTCATTCTGGAACGCGCCCAAGAAAGAGCAACTTCAGAAGTAAAATCATGCTTACATTCGGTGCAATTTAGTTTATTACTTATCTTTTTTGTAGGGGGATTAACTGTTTCATGTTTCATAAACACGACAAAATCATCGGAAACATTAATTTTTCACCAAATTCCATCGATTGTTAGCTTGATTTCACTACTTATACTTCATAGGGTCCTATAGTATCCTACCACATTCAGGTGTTTTAGCATGGGCACATAAGGTTTACTTTTTTAACCGCGCACTTTTAGTCATGGTACAGTGAAATTGATTCTTTTGCATGGTATTTATGTTTAAGTGTTGCTGTTTAGATTTCAAAATTTTCACCATGTAATCGGCATAACACAATTATTTCACATTTTATCATATCGGTGACTTATATAACTTTAATACCGTACGGATAGTGTGAACTGTGTATGTTTGTATCCCTGTACTTTGGTCCTTTGGTCTCTGCTGGAATGTTGTCTCATTGCAATCATACCACATATCATTATCGTCTATATCCCTTGCGCAACACTAAGGAGTTATTGTTTCATCTTTTATAATATAATATGTGGAAAACTCTTGAAGACTAATTAATTGCTATTTGAAAGTATGGTTAATGGTAAAATAAAACAAAAACCTTGCAAACAAACAGTTACACAACCGATTTTTTCCCTTTGTTAAAACACAAAGAGCAAAAATTTAAACTATTCGCGGCATGTCTCTACAAATCCGGAATATTGAAAAAAAGAAAAAAAATACATACATGTTTAAATAAGTTGTCTGATTTCGTATCATTTGTTGATGAATGTGTTGGTTTAACTATATGCACCATAACCATTGCAAAAACTGAACGATATCCTATTGAAAGTAACAGTCCGCAAAACCCTAAAAACACAACTAAAAACCTTTTGGGACATCCCATCTAAAACAGAAAATAATAAACATAACGAAAACAAATATTCTTGAACATCCCTATACATCTGAAAAAGAAAAAAAATCAACAGAACTATAACCCGTGCTTCAAGTGCTCTAATTTCTGAAAAAGTCATAGAAATGCAAAAAATCGGCGCGTTTTGAACAAGCATTATTTTTTGGGGGAGAACATATTAACTTCGATACTATTGATTAGTTATTAGTCATTCGATGTTTCACTATGTAAAAGTATTAGAAATTGAGAGTATAACAGTATAAGGGGAAGAATCATGATTGATAGTTTTTATTCATAAATAGATGTTTTCATCTTCACCATTTTTTATTGATATATTTATCACATATATTTATTTCGGAGTATTACTTGAATCGTTTTAAATTTGTTGTCGTTAAATTTATACATATGCAGTGGTCTCGCTAGCCCAAAATAGAAGGGCGCCGCGCCCTGAGTGCCCTCAGCCGCGCCCTGGGTGCCTTCATCCGCGCCCTTCTGCCCTGACGTCTTTTTCCAAAATTATCTTGTGCCGTTTTGGTAAAATTTTGTTTCATCGATTTCTGATCTCCAAGTTAATTACATATATGACACCTGTGTGATTGCCCCCAGGTTAATCATGTCATTACAATCAATTACAATGATAAAGACTTCAAAGGTGTTAATAACTAGGTAATTTAATTAGGACAATGTATCTTTTTGTCATACTTTTGATGAATGTGTCAGCGAGTGTGTTTAGCTTGGGTCGGCATTTTCGATCTCCAAGTCACAATGGAAGAGCGTATATAAATAAAGACTTTTATGACTTTAGAATTGAATTTAAGTCATCAAAATAAAACTATGCCTTTACAGAAATGCCTCCCATCTCAACTTGTTAGCGACAAGCACAGTTTTTAATTAACCCAAACGTGGTGGAAATTGATTTTGGAGTTACTTCCCCTGTTTTAGCTTATTACAAATTTGTGCTCTAAAAATATTATCTAGTATCAAAAAAAGGAATAAATTACTAATTGAACATATAATAACATAATAATGTTACCTTAAAGATATTAACTGTCTTTGAACATATTAAAAAATATATATTGCAATTTCTACTTGATAATTATACTTTTAGCAATCCATGTTCTAAACATTGTTAAATTAGTAATGCTCTCAGTTTCAGATTATATGATGTATAAAAAGCTATAATTCCTATATAGATAAAAAAAAAAACAAAAAAAAAACATATTCTTTGATAATGGATAGAGTGAAGTTAAACTGTAAAAACATAATATGTTGATGAAGATGTACTATATCATTCATAACTACACAAACAATGAAATAAAACTATAGATGAAAAGCATCTTTATTTAAAAAAAAAACATATACAGTAAAAAAAAAAAAGAGATTCGTTAACTCGTGATACACAAAGAAACGTAGACAAAAAAATGAGCAGTGCCTTTTCTTATCATAAAAAGTGCCCTGCCCTCCACTGGCACCCTGCCCCTTTTGATTTCTAGCTAGAGCACTGATATGTATACAATGCCCATACCTATAATTATTGTTTTGTACCAAGAAATAATAAGTAACTTTTAAATCTTTGAAGTAGGTTAACATCATGATTACACCTTGAGCATGTTGAGTTATGTAAAAATTTAATGTTTGATGTTAATTGGTTGGTAAACCAGTGTATTTTTCGTGTATTGTCTTTTATCTAACAAAATGTCCTAACGTGAAAACTGAGTCTTAAGAAGGAATTTTCCTCGCCCAGCGGCTCAAAAAAATTCACCTTGTCTCCGTTTACTTTTTTTTTGCAAATATATACCCCTCCTATATAAGATATCTGTTTTTCATAGTAAATCAAGATTTGATTGGTCATATGGATTAGTTTAAACATATTTTATTTGTTAAAGTACAAATTGGATAAGACACAAGTCAAACAGACTTATGAAGTCTTCTCCATTTAACATTTATAGCAATATAATACAAAAATATATGTATGAGCATGCATGTATAGAATGGTATATCTGTTTAGTAAATATATATATATAAATATGGATCAAGAGACGAAAAATTGAAGAAAAAGAAAACAATAATAATACAGAAAAAAAAAATCAAAAATAAAAATATATAAATAAATAAATCATTAGTCATATGGATCTAAGCAAAAGCCCGAAGTAGTCAGTTTCTCGAAAATCAATTATATTGTATAACAGAATTTTGAACAGTCACTTTTTCCGGATATACTTTATTTCTTCATATTTAGCTACAGTGTCCTGGTACGCCAAATTCGCGACACTGTAATACCAGGGTAAAAAAGAGAAAATAAAATAAGAAAGCTTCAATATTGAAGTAATCTTTATTCATATTCTGCATATAGACTTAGTACTGGGCTTTTTTTCTTGTTTTTTTTTTATATCTATTTCGTTATTTTGTTAATTCCTTCTTAATATAAGTTCCAAATTGAAAATTCATTCTGGAATACTATTTCCACAGGAAAAAACATTACAGTATATGTTCCTTACGAACTAAATGATATTGAATATGTGTTCCAACAGGAGCAAGTAGTATTATGCAATTGTTTATTACAAAATTTCCGAAGGAACTTCTGTTAGGCAGAACAAATATACGTGACAATCTATCAATATCGTCAAATTGTTGGAGAAAAAACAGCTAGATGATCTAAACATGTGATTTGTCTAATAAGTCTTAACAGACCAGTTTCAGTCCATTTGATCAATATGCTTATTTTTTAACTAAAAAAGATTTTCTTGTTCGCTTTTTCCTAAATGAATCTTCTTGCATATTATTTTTTTTTTCGCAGTCCATTCTTATGAATTTGTATCTCTCTAGATGATACATGATGGATTATCACAATCATTTTACATTCTAAAATATGAAACCATTGTTTGCAAAATGCAACTTTCATTAACTGTCACTCATTTCATTTAAAAAAAAATTACACCAATAGTGCTTACCTTTGTAGCCTTTGTAGGATGAATTAAATAGTTCAATTTCTCAAAGTTATATATATATATACATTTAACAAATAAACGGGAAATATTCTAAAAATAAACTTTTTCCGAAAGTTTATATTTCTGTGTAAACTTATACATGTCATACGTACGTACGTCAGTAATGAACGATTCCTTTCGTTTTAAAGTCATTGGGTGTGTGTATATAAACTGATATAGGATGAATGGATCCTCTTATACATATATTTAAGAGTTGTTATCCGCAGGTTTTAATGTTTCCGAAATGAGTAATTTCGATAATCATCATTTTCTTTATATATATATGTTAGCGGCAATAAGTAAAATTAGGCATTAAGCTTAAATCCTAAGCAATAAGCTAACGCCTAGGCATTAAGTTATTGCCTGAAATTTTCAGGCATTAAGCTTATTGCCTGAAATCTGATGATGATTATTCATCCTATTGCCGAAGATAATTTTAGGCAATAAGTAAACTCTGGAATTTATGCATATTGGGTGATTTATTCTTGATAAAGAGTCGTTTTTTTATTATATTTCTAATTCTACATTTATAAATATACATTCATTTGACAGATCTTTAAAATTAGTAAGTTTATTTAGTAATTTTGAAAAACAGAATAAACTCATACTTTTTTCGTGTTTGTGTGGTATAAATAAGTATCAAAAAGACTTAAAAAAAAGTAATTCTATCCAATTGAAAAAGGGGGGAGATTCTATAGAATAATTATAATTATATTTATTTGAAAATTTGTACACTTCATTAGTCGAGCTGGTTTGAACTTGTCAAAAGTAGACCAAATTAAGATTGGATTTTTTTTTATCACACCATTTTCTATTTTTTTTTATTGGATAAGTAAATTGTCTTTGATAATAGTTCGACAATTTGTGATAACAAAATGATTTTTTAACACAAATTTCTATCAAGTTTTTATATTTCTAAATTATTATTTGATGCATTTTAATATAAATAACATATTTTATTTGTTAATTTATTTCTGGTCTCTTGTGGAGATTTGTCATATTGGTAATCATGCCACATCTTCTTTTTTATATTTAGGATGACACTGGGTCCTGTACTTTTGCATTGTTAAAATCGGTGAAATTTGATTTTTTTTCTTCTTTTCATTCTCAAACGTATGTTATTTGCAGTAATAAAATAAAATAGTTGAAGTATTCAGTATTTATATGAAGATGCACGAGATTTTCCTATGAACTTTTAAGTATGAAACCGTGACGCTTCGAATTCAGGTCCCTCAAAGCATAACATGATTTTACCGATTATATATTTAATTTTTACTATTTACAATTATTTTGTTCAATTCTAATATAAAACGTAGTTATATTTTTTACTTATATTTTGTTTCAAAGAGTTTAGATCTACAATTATAATATAAAAAATATTTATAACCTTTCATTTAAAACTAGTAATTATTTTCTAATAATTAATCGGTGTGTGAATTAATGTTTTTGGTCGAATTTGATACAATATTTCATTTTTTTCATTTGCTATTTTCTTTTACGCCAATACTTAGGACATCCCAGCTAATGAAATCCTCAGATAGCTTTCGATGTGCAGAATGCTAAGAAATGTCGTAAGTCGATCCAAACTATATCATATTTTCTGTCCTAAGAATATCTTATAGGACTAATCTTAGGACAGTGTCGATAAACAGGCCACAGTTATCATAATATTATTATGTAACAAAAATATTTTAATTTAAATGAATAAATGTCTTTTATTTACTCGCATTTACATTTTAGGCATTAAGCTTAATGCCTGCTCACATTTTTCAGGATTTAAGCTTAAATCCTAGGATTTAAGACTAATGCCTAACATCATTTAGGCAATAGACTTACTGCCTAGGCGTTAGCTTATTGCCTAGGATTTAAGCTTAATGCCTAATTTCACTTATTGCCGCTAACATATATATGTACATTGTTGATACATCATTTCGATCATAAATCATTTATTAATTTGTAGAAATTGGCATGAAGTCACATAGTGTTTACCATTTACATAAATATTTATTTTCCGAACGTCGTGATTTTCATTTTATCCGGAACGGGTCACATCAGAGTCGTTGTCCGAAACATGCAAACATCATGAATATCATAGGTAGGATAAAACAAACCTCTTTAATACTAGTCTTAATCACATTTTTAAAGATTCTTGGCGATTTAGTAGAAAAGAGAATAACATTTGTCTATCGTTGAAGACCTTACTTTGTTCATGATGTTGACCTCTGAGTGCGTCTTTTATTATTTTGTATCGTTGATGTTATCTCTATTTCTCTCCGACAACCAATTCTTTTTTGGAGCTACTGCTTAGGTAGCACTCCACAGTTAGGTGTGTAGTTTCGCATTTTGGCCCCTGTGGATTTTTCAAATATGAGAGCTAGTGTGCAATAAAATTCATTTTTGGATAGCTGAGTATTAAAATAGCCTTTGTATTGGGTTTATATGAACATCAAGATTATGTAATGTATGTAATATAGGCTGTTTTCTGTATGACAGTCCGTATTTGCATGTCCCTACCATACATTGGTCCGGCAATTATTGTAATGTTTTTTTCCAACTTTTTATCGCACGAACTTTGTGATTGGATTTTACGAAAAAATGAGGCGAAAGACACCCATTTTTTATTTGATCATTAGGAAGATTTATGAAAACAGTTTCTAAAAAGGTATCACTCAAAGGCATTGAAATTCTAGTTTGATCCAAAATTTGGGGGGATATGTGACATGTCCACCCCCCTTTTTGCAATATTTTATGGTAAATAAATGCAGAATGTTGCCATGGATACACATAAAAGGAAGTAATTTTCACTCTTTTAACTTTTGAAAATCAAATCTATGGAATATACTGATTACATACATATGCACATGTACAACACAAACAGTTAGGTTAATGTATTAGAAATCCAGGAATAGGAGATGATAAAACATTTTGTGGCTCATTTTTAATTTTATTTTCTAACTGTGGAGTGCTACCTTAGTCATTTCCGGTTGCAAACATGGCAACAGGCATAGTTTTGGAGCTCCCGAAAAAGTGAGTTTTCAGTAATATTTCGTCTGTTTTGAATGTAGAAAATTGTTAGAGAATTAAATAAGGACATACTTCAACCTGAACAATGACGAAAACAGTTAATAATGGCCAAATATTTACTTTGTTAGAGATAACGTTAGTCACTAAAAAGATTCCGGTAACATAACAAGATCGCTACGTCGTCATAGAGGAATAGGTTAGTTACCATTGTTTAACCTCCTCAAATATACAACATGGCTCTGAACACAAAATCGCTGATCGAGGAAAGTAAGAAAGCAATGGAACAATCCGATAATGATTCAAATATGAATAAAATCTTAATGATCCTTGAAAAAATAGATGTGCGGCAACAGAAATTAGAGGATAAGCTCTCCAAGATAGATGAAATGAGTCACTCGCTTAGTCAAATGTGCAACAAAATCACCGAAATTGAAACATCGATATCAGATTTAGTCAAAAGAAATTCACTTATTGAAAAAAGTGTGGAAGACATAGGAGGGTTGCTTGACACTGTCGTTGAAAGGTGTACAAGCAATAAAAAAGAAATTGAGAATATGAAGAGAAGAAACACAGAAATTGAAAGGCAAATAGAAAATGACAATCTGAAAGAAAATTTTAAACAAATAGAACACAGCCTTCTTGACTTAAGGTGCAGATCAATGAAAAACAATCTAATTTTCTCAGGGCTAGGTTTTCAACAAAATGAAAACTGTGAAGAAAAGCTTCGACGCTTTATGCACAACGAACTCGGAATAGAATTCCATGTAGAACTTGGAAATGTCCATAGATTTGGAAAGCCAGGACTTAATGGCGCAAAGCCTATTGTGGCAAGGTTTTTATACAGAAAAGAACTAGAAGCGGTGCTTAGAAACACAAACAAATTAAAAGGAAAGAGCTTTGGAGTTAATGAACAATTCCCGGAAGAGATTGAAACTCGGCGGAAAAAATTGTACCCGGTTCTTAAAAAAGCTAGACACGAAGGGAAACAAGTTAAATTAGTCCGAGACAAACTATTTATTAATGGAAAACAATATCAAAGTACAGAAGAAGAGCAGAATATAGCAACTGAATACAGAGAGACCTTATTGAAAAACAATCAAAAGCAAAGTGGTGCAAGTCCTCCAGTACCACCTAGACCGTTCAAACGAACGCGTACACAATCTTCCGATACAAACTATGAAGAAAACGAATATGTGTAGGACAACGCCGCTACAAGAGTTAAGGTTACTTCTGAACTTTCGAACTATGAACCTGGGGTGCTAAAATTGTCTTGTATTAATGTGTGTGGCTTAAAATCTAAATTGATTATTCCCGAATTCATTGAAACTATTCAAAAATACGATATTCTGGTATGTATTGAATCAAAAATTGATGAATTTGATATGCTATCTTTACCCGATGGGTATCTTTCATTTTCAAAATGTAGAAAAAATTTCAAGAAAAAATCTGGGGGCATCTCGGTCATTTACAGTAAATCAATAGAAAGAAATATCAAATTCATCAAAACCGACTGTGAATTTGTTCAATGGATGCAACTAAAAAATATTTCAAACGAATCAAACATGTCTATCGGATGTGTTTATATACCACCAGAAAATAGCAAATATGCATCAAAAGATGCTTTTGAGGAAATAGAAAGGGAGATGGTAACACTTAGGGATGATGAACAGTTGTGTTCATTGATTGGTGACTTTAATGCCAGAACTGGAACCCTTTTGGACCTTGTCATTCCAGATGAAAATTTGGTAGAGGTTTTAGACGAAAATTTAAATGATGAAATAACCGATTTTTTATATGATTACCAAAATTTAATTTCATTAAAGATTCCACTAAAAAGATGTTCAGAAGATAAAATGCGTCCAAACACTCAGGGTTATAAACTAGTAGAGTTTTGTAAGAGAAATAATTTGTATATTACAGGGGGTAGGACAGGTTCGGATAAGGGTATAGGTAAGGCTACTACGAAAGACAACAGTTTAATTGACTATTTTATTGTCTCGTCAAATCTTTTTAAATATATTGAAGAGTATGAGATTATTCCTTTTGATGCATTATTCTCAGATGTTCATAAGCGCATTCATGTCAAACTCACAACAGAAGTCACTACTATAGAAAAAGAAAAAAGTTCACATAAAAGGAAGACAATAAAATGGATTGAAAAGGATAAACACAAGTTCATCGAAAATATAAGAAAGAACGAGGAAAAAGTTCTTGATTTGTGTAATGAAATAGAATCCTCAAAAAAAGATAATCATGATATTAACAGAGTTATAACTAGTTTAACAAATTTTTACTCGCAGGCAGCTAAGGATTCTTTTGGAACCTTTGCTAATAAAAATCCGATTAAAAAAAATCATGGGGCCAAAAATAGGAATAAACCATGGTTTAATAAATCATGTAAGCTGAAAAGAAAACAATTTCACTCGGCTAAATATAAATATAACAAACAGAAAAGTATAAATAATAAGAATTCACTGAAAAGAGCAAGTAAGGAATACAAAAAAGAAATAAACAAATGTTTTCAAAACTATCAGTTGAAGACAGAAAAAGAGCTTCGTAATATATCAACAAATAACCCAAAAGAATTTTGGAACGTTTTAAATAAATTCTCTCCGAAACAAAAAAAAGGAAAGTCCAATTTCACTAGAAGTAATGTATGCACATTTTAAGAAGCTTAACGAAAGTGTGGCAAATGAGGAGGAAGAGTTTAAATTACCTAACCTAGAGTTAAATGAGTTCGACGAAATTTTAAATGGGCCTATTACCGAGGAAGAAATTATCAAAGTCATTAAAAAATTAAAAAATAACAAAGCCGCTGGATATGATGGAATAAGAAACGAGTTTATGAAAAATTCCATGTCTGTATGTTTACCTCTTTATGTAAAACTGTTCAATTTTGTATTCGACACAGGGATTATACCCGAAATCTGGTCAATGGGAATAATTAATTCCATTTATAAGAATAAGGGAGCTCTTAACGATCCAGACTCGTATCGAGGTATTACACTGGTATCATGTTTAGGTAAAGTATTTACAGCTATACTAAATAACAGACTAGACAAGTTTGCCCAAGAAGTAGAATTACTCTCAAAATGCCAAGCGGGATTTAGGAAAGGGTACTCCACACTTGATAATATATTTAGTTTATACTGTTTGATTCAACTTTATTTACTCTCTGGAAAACGTTTATTCTGCACATTTGTAGATTTCAAGAAAGCCTTTGATACTGTATGGAGGGTAGGACTGTGGCAAAAGCTTATTTCTAGTAATATAACCGGCAAAATATTTAAGTCTATTTATAACCTCTATTCTAATGTCAAATCATGTGTAAGACATAACTCGAGTTGTTCAAATTTCTTTCCGTGCGAAGTTGGAGTTAGGCAAGGTGAAAACTTATCACCCTTTCTTTTTTCTATTTTCCTTAATGATCTTGAAAGCTATTTTATTCAGCATGATATAACAGGTTTAGAAAAGGTAAATGAATACTGTCTAAATGAACTAGGCATTTATATTCGAATTTTCTTGTTATTATATGCTGATGATACAATATTATTAGCAGAATCAGCTAACGATTTACAAATAATGTTAAACAAGTTTGATGAATACTGTACTGACTGGAAACTAAATGTAAACATTGATAAGACAAAAGTAATGGTGTTTGAGAAGGCGAAGCGTAAAGGAAATATGAGATTCATGCTAAGGGGCGAGGAGTTACAGCTCACCGACAGTTATAATTACCTGGGATTATTAATAAGATACAATTGTAATTTTAATTTATCAAAGAAAAAACTTGTTGAACAATCACAAAAAGCACTGTATGCATTATACTATAAGTTAAGAAATGTAAGCATCCCTTCAGATCTGCAGTTTTGACTATTTGATTGTATGGTCGCTCCAATTTTGCTTTATGGGTCGGAAATCTGGGGTCACGAAAATGTTGACATGATTGAAAAGGTGCACTTGAGTTTCCTAAAAAGAGTCCTGAATGTTAGATCAACAACACCAAACTATATGGTCTATGGGGAAACTGGCAGATTTCCATTAAAAATTAATATCAAAACTAAATTACTATGCTTTTGGTCAAGGCTAGTGCAAAGCAGTAGTAACAAATTATCTGGGATCTTGTATCAGTTAATGTATAACTTACATAACTCAGGCCAATACTCATTTAAATGGTTATCTTCCGTGAAACAAATTTTAGATGACACAGGATTTTCTTTTGTCTGGAATGCACAGGGTGATATCAAAAGTTCGGATATTAAAAAAGAAATAAAACAGAGATTGGTTGACCAATTCGGACAGAGCCTATCTGCTGATATGACAAACTCATCTAGAGGTGTGTTTTATGCTTCATACAAAACAATGTTTTGTTTTATAGAGCCATATTTACTCAATCTTAAAGTGGCAGATCGATACATCTACAGTAAATTTAGATGTTCAAACATCAAAATCCCTATAGAAGTTGGTCGGTGGAAAAATACACCAAGAGAAAATCGTATATGCTGTCACTGCGATTCAAATACCATTGGTGACGAATATCATTATTTTTTTGTATGTTCCAATAAACAAATTATGTCTTTAAGAGAAAGGTATATACCTACATATTACATAAAAAATCCTTCCCAATTGAAATTTATTGGTCTATTATCACACTGTAACGTGCCAGTGCTAACAAAAGTGTGCATGTTTCTAAGACATATTGAAAAAATATTTTCATAATTCATAGCATGTTACAATAATTTCTAACCACGTTGCAATTAAGAATTTTGCAAACAAATAAACCAAATATATTTCAGTTTTATTGTATGATATCAATTATTAATCTATTGTGTGACTTTCTTGTAAATGTATAAGTATGTATGTAATTTTTAATGTATAATTGTTATCCTCTTGTAGCACCATACGTGTGCCTAAGTTGTAATAAATTGTCTTGTCTTGTCTTGCTTACGAAATGTCAATTTAAAGTAATTCCAAGATTTTTTTTATTCTGGAAACAAGATTTACTTTGATAGGGAGATTTTTATTTATAGTAAAACTTACTAGAATTTTCAAATTACAGAATCTTAATTTTGAAATGTATCATCACGTTCGATTGGTGAAAACTGTACAAGATACTTTTCTAAACCAAACATTAATTGGTTTAAACAAACCGTAAAATTCCCCTATGGAAGCCGAATTGTCGATTTCACTATACCATTTTTGAAGGAACTTTAGAACGTTTTCAGTTGATTTACATCGAATGGCATTTGCTGCGTCAAAACATAACTATAAGACCATAATTGCCTAAAATCGATTTAAGGTAGTCAAGTCAATCCACTTGAAGGTGCAATTATATTTTAGGTTAAACATTATTTGATACAGGATAGTGTTAGTTTGTTTTCATTGGTGATAAGTTTGTTTTTAAAACACACTTTTCTTAATTTTATTGAGGTATTTTAATATTTTATATGTCCTAAAAGTTTGTGTCGAGGATTAAGCTGTCAACATATTCCGGAAAATCTGTAGTTAAATTTTTCCAGCATGTAACTATATCCAAACCCCATATTTCACACCATATGTAAGAATGGGATGTATTAGTGTATCAAACAGTTGTCATTGCAAGTTGACAGGTATTGAGAGTCTTCAATATCAATAGACTGGTCAAATGGTTGATTTCCGTTTGCAGAACACAACAACCTTTATAAGTTTGAATTTGATTTGATTCCAAGGTACGGATTTTTTATAATGCAAGACCTCATGTAATAATTTTACAATTGATGTTCCCAGTTATCGATTTGTATACTTATAGATTGATTATGAACATACGGCATGTGATACAGGAATTGATGTATAAAATCTCCCATTAGAGATGAAAAGAGCAATTTCAATCGGAGTCTCAGTGGTTTTTCTGTGGGAATAGTCAATTCATTATGTCCCAGCTTTTCTGTGAAATATTATTATCCAATATGTAATTTTGCTCTAATAATATCCTTTTCTTCTTTCATTTAAAGTCATGATTTGTCAAGATGTTCTATCCCGGAAATAAAGGTCCTAGCGGATAGTTGGTTTTCCCCATTATTTTATTAGAAATAACTGATTCGCTGTTCGAATGTAACAACAGAAGAGCAGAATTTGTATAAGGTACCAGAAAATGTTATGAAAAATTTGATCAAGTAAATGATTATTTGATGACATTGTTAAAGGTATGAATGACAAAGTTTTCAGTTAATAGGACTATAAATGACATTGAATATTTTGTTGCCACATTGTAAACTTAATGTGACCATAGATGTAATACCATAGATGTAATACCCATTACATCTATGATGTGACAATGACTTGAATCTCATGATTTACAATGTATATATGTAATAATAAAGTAAAATCACTAAAATACTGAACTTCCATGAAAATTCAAAACAGAAAGTCCTTAATCAAATGATAAAACAAATCTAACAAATGGACAACTCAGGGGCGGATCCAGCCATTTTAAAAAAAGGGGGTTCCCAACCCAGAGTAAAGGGGGGGTTCCAGCTATATGCTCCCATTCAAATGCATTGATCGGCAAAAAAAAGGGGGGGTTCCAACCCCCGGAACCCCCCCCTCTGGATCCGCGCCTGCAACTACCTAGTACCTAGCATTTTTGTTATCAATCTGGGATAACCATATAAATTAATATGATCAATATATACTATAGCAAATAGCAAATGTCTATTAGCATGATTAGTAATCTCAGTATCAAATTACTATCAATATTGTCTTGATTTTTATAAAATGTAAAAAAAAAAACAAGTTACATGACATATCTGGTACATAGTACTTCCAATGGGGACTTACTGTGCACCACTTATTGCGGACCTGTTTTTGTATTGTTATGAGTTACAATTTATGACAAAAATAAGCAAAGACCCATCGAAACAACATCTGATAAACAAATTTAATAATACTTTTAGATATTTGGATGATATTTTGGCTCTCAATAATGACGACTTCAGTATGTATATTAATGAAATTTATCCTGTTGAACTTACTTTAAATAAAGCTAATACTAACAATGACCACTGCCCTTTTCTTGATCTTGATATCTATATCACTAATGGAAAGCTGAATACTAAAATTTATGATAAAAGGGATGTCGTTAATTATCCGTTTTTAGATGGTGACGTTCCCTTGTCACCATCTTACGGTGTTTATATATCTCAACTTGTACGATTCGCTCGTGTATGTAACAATGTTCTCGATTTTAACGAGAGAAATTTATGTATTACTAAAAAATTATTACACCAGGGTTTTCGATATCACAAACTAGTCAAAACATTTACTAAATTTTATCATCGGTATAAAGACATCATTCGTAAATATAGCTCAACATGCAGACTTCTAATACGTTCAGGTATTTCACATCCAATTTTTTATGGTAATATTCTTTATAAAGCACAAAGGTGTCAGTATTCACCTCAGAAACTTACAAAACCTTTGAATAGACTTATTAAGAAGGGATATAATTACGATACTGTTGTCAAGTCATTAAAGATTGCATATTTTGGCGTTAATATTGAGTCACTGATAAGGTCTTTGCATCGGAACTAAACACATTTATTCTAAAATACAGTTGTTGGCATGACACGGGTTATGTTCTTCTCATATATGTTATGATGGTATGATACTAAACCCCTAACGGGAAGGATTGTGCCTGATGTTCATATGATGAAATCATAATCTTTCAGTCAGTTTAATTGAAGTCTGGAGCTTGCATGTCAGTTAACTGCTAGTAGTCTGTTGTTATTTATGTATTATTGTCATTTTGTTTATTTTCTTTGGTTACATCTTCTGACATCAGACTCGGATTTCTCTTGAACTGAATTTTAATGTGCGTATTGTTATGCGTTTACTTTACTACATTGGTTAGAGGTATAGGGGGAGGGTTGAGATCTCACAAACATGTTTAACCCCGCCGCATTTTTGCGCCTGTCCCAAGTCAGGAGCCTCTGGCCTTTGTTAGTCTTGTATTATTTTAATTTTAGTTTCTTGTGTACAATTTGGAAATTAGTATGGCCTTCATTATCACTGGACTAATATATATTTGTTTAGGGGCCAGCTGAAGGACGCCTCCGGGTGCGGGAATTTCTCGCTACATTGAAGACCTGTTGGTGACCCTCTGCTGTTGTTGTTTTTTATTTGGTCGGGTTGTTGTCTCTTTGACACATTCCCCATTTCCATTCTCAATTTTAGTAAATATTGTATAGTATACAGTGTACATACTATATGGACAGGTCAGGAATTGCCATTAATTGGTGGATTATGCCTTAATTCAGGTTATTGTGAGATATACCAATGGATGAATAATGCAGTTTTTTTATCATTTTTTTTTAAAGATATTGGAGCATCTTTTTGCTCATACCACCTTACTCTTTGATAAATATTCATAAGTGACATGTTACTTTTGTAATTGCTTCTGAATTCTACTGCTGCGTTTTGCAAAAATGTGAATTATACCACTTGATGTATATTCACATAGATTTTCTTAGCTCTGCATCAGTTCCAACTTTCAGATTTGTTAGTCATGGAAATGGACAGGAAGAGACTACAGAACATAAATAAGATTTAATAGATGAAAACTCAGAATTTTTAAGTAGGAAAAGAAGTGTCATATTAGTTTTTATGGATCTCTAACAAATTAAGGCATAAAGTGTCAAAATCAATTACATGTCATCACTAAGTGGTCATCAAAGCTTGTTATGGTAAATGCAAAAAGATGCTCCAATATATCTTTAAAAAAAAAATTGGGATAAAAACTGTATTATACCTCAATTAGTGTATCCCAATATATGTCAAAGGTGGAGTATACCTGAATTGAGATACAATTCACCAATTAATCATGTTAATGGTTATTCCTGACCTGATGGATAGGCTGTTGTTTATATAATATTTACTAATATGTGAACTTTTTTTTCAACATTTTTTATACATTTGATTTATTAATTGATAATAATTCAAGACTGACTGTCAATGACTGTGTTATTATTTAATATAAACAAAAAGAGATATGGGGAAATTCAAGTATACATACATGACATACAGCAAACCAAAACAACACAATGAACCACGAGTCATCTAAAGGTCCGCTATAGAGATGATTATTACTACACTGCAAAATCATAGAAAATTGAGTTCAAAGAGTAACGAGGGTGTCTCCGACAAACAAGTACATGTAAGGTCTTAAATAATAATACTTGTGTTTTGAATTGAATATTATGCTAAAAAAAATAGGGTCAGTAAGTTGAGCCAAATAATTGGTTTTTTAAAAAGTTTTTCAGTGGTATGGATCAACATGGGAATAACACACCTGAGTTTAATATATGTTCAAAAGTACTTATTCAAAAATAACAAATCAATCATTTTGAAAGGTTCTAAAATATTGGTTGGTAAGGGTAGCGGGAACAGCGGTATTTCAGAAGGCCTAATTATGGTTGTCATGAAAATACACATTATGTTTTGTTATATTATCTTGTCTATGTTTATTCTATTGAAATGATTGATCTTTTCAGATTTGCAAACATGTATTGTGGAAATGAAATCAAGATCTACTTTCCTGTTCCTGCTAGCTGCTGTGTTGATATTTCTAATTCTGTACTTAAACAGTGTAATGCATAAAGATCCAAACAAATATTTCGACAAGAAAGAAACTGAATTTAGAAAAGTCATTAAAAATACCAAACTGACATCAAACTTGTCTGTTTTCAATGTTAAAATGAATTTAACAGAAAAGAAAAGATTGATAGACATTCTCTCTACATTTGCCTTATTTATGGATTCTTTGAAGCTTACATACCTGTTATATGGAGGGAGTTTGTTGGGAGCCTATCGGCATGCCGGATTAATACCTTGGGATGATGATATTGATGTTTGGATTAATAGCTCTCAATCAGAACAGTTTAAACAGGAATTCCATAGACTAAAGGGATATGGACTGCACCATCAGCCAAATTCTCAGTGGAAAATGTTTTCTATACATGGTACAGACATAAAAGATGAACCTTATCAATGGCCATACATTGATATACTTGTATTTAAAGAAAATGAAACACATATATGGGATTCTTTAGAACAATACAGAGATTTGTTTGTTTATAAAAAGTCTGATGTTTTTCCATTGAAAAAGTGCAATTTTGAATATTTACAACTTAATGTTCCAATTAACACAGAAACAGTTGTGACTACCAATTATGATCCAAACCTTTGTGTTAGTGGTAAATTTAATCACAAAACTAACCAGCCAATCAGACTGCAAAGGCAGGTCGTACCATGTAAACATTTGTCTCAATATTATAAATTTGGATCAAACTGTTAAGAATTGAATAATTAATAAACACTAATACATTTGTATGACATTTAGTTTCATGTCCATTTTCACTATACAAAAACACATTTTTGTTCAGAGGCGAGCTGAAGCCCGCTTTTGGGTGCAGGATTTTCTTGGTTGCCTTCTGCTGTTTTCTGCTCTATAGTCAGGTTGTTGTCTCTTTGTCACATTCCCCATTTCCATTCTCAATTTTATATATATGTGTGTTCAATTCATGCAAATACATTTATCTAAAACATCTTAAAGAAATCCTTAAAGCATAATTATTTTAACAATTTCATCTGTCAGAGCACATAGCAATGTGAAAACAATATTTGGTCGAACTTTGATAAAATCAGGGCAAATCCAAGAGGATGGATAAACTAAACTAGCCTCCCTTTACTGTAAGCCCCTCCTCCCCTCTCCCTTATGACAATCACCTTTAGGATCTCATGTGATACTGTCCATGTTTATGGGATATCTTGTCTGAACTGACAATGACTGGCATAAGTTTACATTGTACCTACTGTAACCAAAAAAATCAATCCTGGTATCTATAATGAGTTTATATATATATTTTTTACCAAAATTTATTACATTAATGTACACAACCTGTCAATATGAAATGAAATAGACTTGACAATGCATTCATTAATACACAGCTGTCTATTTATGAAGACTTTGTTAACTACCAGGTGTATATTGTGTGTGCGTGTCTTTAGGTTGCTGTGTTATTGATGGGTATTCCTTAACAACATCTCAAAGTTGAAAGGCACTTAAACTATTTTATTATGGGTGGGGGCAGGTCATGAAGTTCAAATTGTGTGGTTATGTAGCTAAAATAAAATGTAGTTCACTGTTGTATTAGTTATGGCCATAAAAAGCCTTCCCTTATCCCTTATGCATGTTATGTATACATGTATAACATACATAGAGAAGATAATTTTCTACCTTTAGTACATCATTGCACCACTGGATTATGTAGGCAAACAATGAACGGCATCTACAACCAGAATGCATTGATTTATATGACATACTGTAGAACATACCACAATCCAATGACTCTTTTTCAAACTTGACTCCATATGCTATCAGTGCAAAAACATTTTCATGAAAACACGTTTAAATTATATTCTGATGTATAAAATACTGTATAAACAAACATCAGGAGCCTGTAATTCAGTGGTTGTCGTTTGTTTATGTGTTACATATTTGTTTTTCGTTCATTTTTACATAAATAAGGCCATTAATCTCGTTTGAATTGTTTTACATTGTCTTATCAGGGCCTTTTATAGCTGACTATGCATTTGGAAATTAGTATGGCGTTCATTATCACTAGACTAGTATATATTTGTTTAGGGGGCGGCTGAAGGACGCCTCCGGGTGCGGGAATTTCTCGCTACATTGAAGACCTGTTGGTGACCCTCTGCTGTTGTTTTTTATTTGGTCGGGTTGTTGTCTCTTTGACACATTCCCCATTTCCATTCTCAATTTTATTTATGGGCTTTGCTCATTGTTGAAGGCGAACGGTGACCTATAGTTGTTAATGTCTGTGTCATTTTGGTCTTTTGTGGATAGTTGTCTCATTGGCAATCATACCACATCTTCTTTTTTATATGATATGTATGTAAATGTAAGCATACATTTCTACTATCTTTCTAGGATGTATAATTTGCATTTCATGAAATGACTAGAATATTTCTACTTTACACTAGCACAACTAGTCAGTTAAGGGTTATCCATCAGCGAATTTTACAAACTAGTGAATTGACTGAAAGAAAGAGTCTACTGGTAGACAAGATTCACTGTACTATAAAAACTTTATAATTCTGTTTTTATCATGTTTATTATTGCTACCCCCAAAAAAATGTTGTCAATTCACATGATACATGTATATAATATAAATAGCAACCACAATTAAGTTAATATAGGTTCATAAATACTACAGATATTTGTAGATCATTAGTATACACGGTATATGTATATAAATATACAAATGTTTTATAAATGCATCAAATAACCATTGAAAATACATGTAAAATAAGTCCCAACATGCATATATATATAATATAAAATAAAATGCCAAGTAAAAATAGTATTCAGGCCAAATAAAATGATTTTTCCCCATTATTTCTTCCACAATAGAAGGATTTACAAAGAATCCCTTTATTTCACAAAAGTTGATGGGAACATTAGAAAAGTACATTTGTATTTAGGAAAGTGTAACAGAAAATGACCTAAAATAGTTGGAAGGAAATGAGAGGATAAAGATATAATGATTTATTCTATGTGGCCCTCATCAGTTTGCAGTTTGATTTAGTTATTGACAAAATACATACTAAAGCATTGACAGTATTTGACTAAAGTGTAGAACAGATCCAGAACCTATTGTAACAGGTTTACTAACATAACCAGCCTCCACACATAACATTGTCTTGTATTCATCATCTCCAAAATCACCCATTGCCTTGGCTTTATCTGCCCAAGGATTCCATACCACTAAAAATAGGAAATATTCTATCATTTAATAATGTTTATGAAAGCTGTTAATAATCTAGCATTATATAGTTAAAGTTTCTTACAAAAGCATCATAAAATAAAAGCCTTATGAACACTAAGGAGTGAAGAGTGTTTTCATTTTTCATTGTCAATGTAAAATTAAATCCTGCATAGTATTAAGGTTTTGAACCAAATTAGAGAATAATTTGAATTGAGTTGTCTCCCTTTGTCCTTGAATGTAATAGACTAGATTCGTAACTACAATCCCCTTCCCTTTCCCGAATGTGACCTACCGAATTAGACTATTTACCGGATTTGTTATCACATAAGCAACACGGTGTGGAGCAGGATCTGCTTACCCTTCCGGAGCACCTGAGATCACCCCTAGTTTTTTGGTGGGGTTCGTGTTGTTTATTATTTAGTTTTCTATGTTGTGTCGTGTGTGCTGTTGTTTGTTTGTCTTTTTCATTTTTAGCCATGGCGTTGTCAGTTTGTTTTAGATTTATGAGTTTGACTGTCCCTTTGGTATCTTTCGTCCCTCTTTCATACAGTATACTTTACTTAAATAAAACCATAAGTAAAAATGGGTTACTTTTTTGTGTTCTATCATTTTCTATTCCTTTATACTCTATTCAAAAATAGGTACAAGTTTGGCAAATTCTATTTGTAAGGTATCAGTTCATGAAAAAAGTTAAAAAAATCATTCATGTATATCTGATTTCTACATGTATGTAAATCTGGTGTCTACATTTCTTACCTATGTCAGGAAAATTATGAGTTTTGATTAAAACATCACCAGATTTCTCTGTAACTCCTTTTACTATTATTTCACTTGGACAGTTTTTGTAAACTCTACAATAAAAATTCTGAATATATATTGATATATTGATATATTGGTAGCAATTATATGTAGTGTCAGCACATGAGGCTATACATGGAATGTTAACTTAGATCAACCATAGGACTTTCATTTGAGTCTTCATTTTGTTAGAGAAATTACTTATTCTTCATGTTTTAAACTATCTCCCATTAGTAAAATGAAAACCATATGGAATATTATCTATTAACTGAAGTTTTAAACACACCAAGGATTATTTGTGTGATTTTTTTTTATCTGAATACATTCAATATGCAACTACAGGTTAAAGTTAGTTATTTAAGGGCAATAACTCCACTAAACAGTCAATGTAAAATTTCAACAAGACATTATGGAATGACCTGTTTTTTTTTTGTTTTTTCCAACAGACTAAGTGCATTCAGACATTTAGTGTCATTAATGCCCTATCCTTTTGTTTTAAATTGTAGACATCTCATAAAAGAAAAAGGTGCTATATAATATGCCCCAAAAAAGGGAACTCTAAATGAACTTGCCTGTCATAGTTTTCTGGAATAACAACAAATTCTCTTTTTTCAACCTCTTCTTTTCCATCAGCTACCTGTTTCAATGAATCACAGAAAAATAGGAACTTTGTCAGTGGTTGTTTTATCAAATCTTATTGGTTTTGTTATTTTAAAGAATTGGTGGCACAAATTTGATGCTTTCTATTCATATATTTACAACTTTTTTAGATTTTAAAACATCTGGATGTCTTTTGGTTATTTATGTTTTTTGATTGCTTTCTTATTTTCATACAGTGGGTCTTCATTGTTTTGTCATTATCTATGTTTTGTAAACTTATTCCACAAGATAAACCAAATGCAGCCAGTTAACATTTTGAAAAAAGTTTGAAGCAAGTGATATCATTGAAACATTATATACAACAGGTACATTTCCATACAACACAGATTTTGATTTGATTGTTTATCAATAACACTAACTTTATTAATACTATACTAATTAATCAAATTTCTGAATGCAGATTTAAATAATTAAAGTTAAGTACAAACCTTGTCTATATATGTGAGTTGTTCTAAACCAGAAATAGATGCATGTGAAATATCACCTGTTCTAAAGTATGTATGCATTAATGTAGTGAAATCAAATTCTTTTTTTCCTGAAAAAAAAATCATCAATTAAATATTCATGCTAACCAAAATCACATACCATATGTACATATGTTTCAAAAGCTTCCTGGCATTGGGGCGAGTATTTTCTATAAAGAGACAATTAAATTTAACTGTGTTTTGATATTCTGAAATCTTGTAAACACAAGTAGTGACCTTCTAAAACTACATAAGTAATGAAGCATATTTAGGGGAGGTCCGTGACAAATGCCTCCACCTGCTTAACTACTGAAATAAAGCCCCTGATACACCCACATTATAATAATTTGGCATATTTTAGGCTACAAACTTTTTCCTTCATTCAGTTTCTCCAATGATTTAATGCAGAGTGCAAAGTTCTCAATAGATAAGTGGTATATAAAAATTTATAAAAATTATCAGATATCAGCATAATATCATGTTATTTGATCAATTAACTAAGCACTTATCTTTATCTTTGTCATTGTCATACCACCATCTTTTCACATTCCATTTTAAAACATAAGATATGAATTCAGACTAAAAATTTATATTTATGAATAAAAAAATGTGTATGTGTAACTGTCCTACCTGTATTTTGTATTGTAAGTTTTAATGTCAACGATGATGCTCCTAGCTGTATTGTATACACAAGTTTAAATCTGAAAACAAACAAAATAAAATAAATTAAAAGGTATTTGAAGTTAGTACTAGTGTCCCCTAAATATATGACCCTAGTTGCTGAACCTATTTATAATATGCATATGTCTAATACTACAAAGGAGTAAGAACGTCCATCCAGTTCAGATACTTACAGGTTACAATAGACAATTGAGTAACATGGGTGCAGCAATTTTATGATGGTTTTCAGAATAACTGGGCCAATAGAAGTATGTACAATGAATCACTCATAATTTTACATTTGTCTTTAAATCTTATATACATGATAAGGGCCGCAATAGCAGTACAGTACAAACATTCACTGATATTTCCCCATGTGTCTTGTATTATTATATACATGTAAAGGGCAGATAGCAGTACTAGTACAGTACAAAAATTCACTGATTTTTCCCCATTTGTCTTGTATTATTATAAACATGTAAAGGGCTGATAACAGTATAATTACTCACTGATAATCCCACATTTGTCTTGTTTCGTCATCATCACTTAAAGATAAACAACAAACAATATTGCCATCCTCTTCCTACAATCAGAATCAAATCCACCTTAATAATTATTTCCATTAATTTGAAAATAATATAGAGACAGCCATTCAACAATATTTTTATTAGAATTTTTTTCAATTTTGTGGCCTATAGTTGTTTAGGTCCTCATCCTGGTGGATAGTTGTCTAATTGGCAGATCACACCACATCTCCCTGTGTATCTATATATGAGTGTCATAATAAAGACATTTGAGTTGTCTCCCTTTAAAGAAAACCTGAACATGCTTGACAATTCTTATTCTATTTCTATCAATATGACCTTTATTCAGATTCTAATTATATTACTTCTCTATTATTATTTTAAATATATATATTTATAATTTACTATAAATATATATTATATTGTAATTATTTTCTGGTTTACCGTTAGATAAATTTGATTATTGAGACTTATTATCAAATCTGTGTCTGTGACACAAAACAGATATGAACTTTAATATTTAGGTGACTTACATGTATAGACCCATTGGGTCGGGTGTATACATTTATGTATATATAATGCTAAACTACACTACTGTAATTTCACAAGTCACTATAATAAATAATCTGCTTACTTACTAACATGTACTTTTTATTACTAAATAAGCCATAAGGAGATATAAATCCTGTGTTTTTTAATGTATAACGATTCTCTTTACAATGGACTTTCATACCTTTGGAGGACTCTCTACTTGCCATCTTTTAATTCTAGCAAAGCCATGTTGCGGTCCTTTATCCCATGGGCCAAAACAAGCTAAAAAAAAAGGAAAATATTACTAGTCAAGGACATATTTAATATATAATCTGCATAATTGTTTTTGGTTTATCACATAATATTTACTGTAAACATATTTTATTAAAGAAATCATTATATATATAGCTACAAGGGTAAAGACATAAATACGAAATATACAAAAGATTCAATAACTGGGATAAGGAAACAAGAGCAGTGCTCTTATATAAATCCGTCATATTATTTGAAAGTGGATGATTGCAATACTAAACTTTGTCCTTGTCAGCAATTAAAAACATACCTACATGTATCTAGCCTATTTTGTTCTGCCAGAGGACAGGAAACAATTGTATTTTTTGTTGCATTATTGCCCTTAAACAAAAGTGTGACATACATCATTGTACATAATTATTAACATACAAAAATGTGCATTACTAAGTCTTGTAGATTAAAAAAAAAGTATTTATAAATAAACTTACGAAAGACAATTGGAATTCCACCTCTTATTGCTTTTTTGTTGTTGAAAACTGCATTTTCACTGAAAATCAAATCATACTAGTATTTTTTCATCATAGGCAAATGATTAATATTATACAATGTATGTGAGGTACGGATATCCTTCTAAAACAAAGCAGATAATTGTATTTGATAATTTCAAATTCATATCTTAATTTCTGATACTGTGGATTTATTAATATTCGTTGGATACCAATTTTCGTGGATTTCGTGGGTACAAAAGAACCACGAATTCAAATGTGCAACGAATTATAAGTTTTCCAAAGGAATAGGTGTAGAATTTGCCAAAACCACGAAATTAAATATCCACGAATATGTAAGTTTTCCTCAAACCCCGAAAATTGGTACCCACGAAAATAAATGAATCCACAGTATGCAGAATTAGACAGTAAACATATATTTTCCTAACTTCTCTGTAACAATCATACAGAACACTGATATGGAGTCTGATATATAAAAAATTCTACCACTGCATCAAGTGTGATACCATTTTTATCCACTTCAGACAGTTAAATATTCAAAATTAAACTGTTGAGAGAGTATAAGTATCATATTGCACAAGCTTTGGTGGTGGACTTTCTATGTGACCTCATCAGGCATGGTGGCCTTTTTTCATGACGTCACAATGGGAATTTCAAAGGAAGGCAAGAAAATTTTACGTCACAATCAAATTTTGACCAATGAACAACTGAGATCAAATGAACAACATGTTGATTAAATAAAAATAGTCAACAGATCAAGCCAGATGCTCCGCAGGGCGCAGCTTTATACGACCGCAGAGGTTGAACCCTGAACGGTTGGGGCAAGTATGGACACAACATTCAAGCTGGATACAGCTCTAAATTTGGATTGTGATTAAATAGTTGACACAGCATAGGTTTCTGACACAGAATGAATGTGGTCTAATGAACTTAAAATTTTTTTTTGGCCTTTGAGCAATTCCCTATGCTGTTGAATATTTATCCTCTCAAAAAAATGTTTGAAGAAATTTTCTTTTTATTTATGAAATCTGAAATGAGAAAAATTTAACCCCCCCCCCCCATTTTTTTTTCACATCCCCCTTTCCCTTTTACCAAAACTGATCTCAATTCAAATTTCTAATGGAGTTTGCAACAATAACTACTCATTTAAATACATCATAAAATATTAAAATGTAACAAAAGGGTAAAGATTGTTTTAATTTATCAGTTGGTAGTAAAAGTGAATATACATTGTATATTGTATAAAACAATGATTTAAGTTGACTCAACTACTATTCTGGACAAAGAAAGATAACTCCAATCAATTGAAAATTTCTTGCTATTGCACAATATTGTGCAATTAGATATTTCTGGCTATTGCGCAATACTGTGCAATTGAAAATATTTGCTATTGCACAATACTGTGCAATTGAAGATTTCTTGCTATTGCGCAAAACTGAGCAATTGAAAATTTCTTGCTATTGCACAATACTGTGCATTTGAAGATTTTTTGCTATTGCTGAATACTGTGCAATTGAAAATTTCTTGCTATTGCACAATACTTAAGATATAATAATTTTGGATCCTGATTTGAACCAACTTGAAAACTGGGCCCATAAACAAAAATCTAGGTACATGTTTAGATTCAGCATATCAAAAAAGCCAAAGAATTCAATTTTTGTTGAAATCAAATTTAGTTTAATTTTGGACCCTTTGGACTTAAATGTAGACCAATTTGAAAACGGGACCAAAAATTAAGAATCTACATACACAGTTAGATTTGGCATATCAAAGAACCCCAATTATTCAATTTTTGATGAATTCAAACAAAGTTTAATTTTGGACCCCGATTTGGACCAACTTGAAAACTGGGCCAATAATCAAAATCTAAGTTCATTTTTAGATTCAACATATTAAAGAACCCCAAGGATTCAATTTTTGTTAAAATCAAACTAAGTTTAATTTGGACCCTTTGGACCTTAATGTAGACCAATTTGAAAACGGGACCAAAAATTAAGAATCTACATACACAGTTAGATTTAGCATATCAAAGAACCCCAATTATTCAATTTTTGATGAAATCAAACAAAGTTCAATTTTGGACCCTTTGGGCCTCTCATTCCTAAACTGTTGGGACCAAAACTCCCAAAATCAAACCCAACCTTCCTTTTATGGTCATAAACCTTGTGTTTAAATTTCATAGATTTCTATTTACTTATACTTAAGTTATGGTGTGAAAACCAAGAATAATGCTTATTTGGGCCCCTTTTTGGCCTCTAATTCCTAAACTATTGGGACCTCAACTCCCAAAATCAATCCCAACCTTCCTTTTGTGGTCATAAACCTTGTGTTTAAATTTCACTGATATCTATTTACTTATACTAAAGTTATTGTGCAAAAACCAAGAATAATGCTTATTTGGGCCCTTTTTTGGCCCTTAATTCCTAATCTGTTGGAACCAAAACTCCCAAAATCAATCCCAACCTTCCTTTTGTGGTCATAAACCTTATGTCAAAATTTCATAGATTTCTATTCACTTAAACTTAAGTTATAGTGCGAAAACCAAGAAAATGCTTATTTGGGCCCTTTTTGGCCCCTAATTCCTAAAATGTTGGGACCAAAACTCCCAAAATCAATCCCAACCTTCCTTTAGTGGTCATAAACCTTGTGTCAAAATTTCATCAATTTCTGTTCATTTTCACTAAAGTTAGAGTGCGAAAACTAAAAGTTTTCGGACGACGACGACGCCAACGTGATAGCAATATACGACGAAAAATTAATTTTTTTGCGGTCGTAAAAAAAACGATAAATATTTTAAGAATTAGAGAAACAAGTATATTTGAAATCATCAATATTTTATTCAACCTGGTATTATTTTTGTAAGTCAATAAAGGCAAACATTTGTTGGCTTTCTTGACAGTTTGCTTGAGCTGTAAGTTACTGTCTCACTGACAATGATTTCTTTTTATTCATATTACAAGCATACATCAGAATGGTATGAATAAATCATTTTGGTGGTGAATTTTCATTCTATAAGAATTCAATTCAAGCAGCAACTGTATGAGCATTTTGAAAACGTCAATATTCACTTTGACCTTGGCTGGCAGATAGATTGCCAAAACAAAATAAAATGTGTGGTTGTATAGATCATTGTGCAGTTGTAAAATTATGAATATGAAATATTTACTTGATGTAATTTGATATGACACATATATTCATGACACATTTTTATATTCAAGCTGAAAGAAGAATCAAATGTTAATTTATGTATTGGTCAGAGTGACTTATGACGTTATGAGGGAAATTTTACCTTAGGAACAATATTTCTTTACCACGGTTTTCCCAGGATAAAACTGTTGCACCTATAAAGAAAAAAAAACACATTTGGTATGACTATAAATTTTCATTTCAGTTCTTGACTATGAACAACAAAATTATTTATTTTGTAAAAAATATTTCTGTTCTCCATTTATCATTGTTTATAAGATGCATACCATACAACAAAATATTTTTATTTCCCTGTGTACATTATTCAATTTGGCAGCATTTCATTCAAGATTATGGTTGTTTTTCTGAATATGTTTACCATCTAACCCCTTATTTTATTGATTTTGTATTTGTATTGTGTTATAGATCAAATTTATTTGTTCAGTGTAAGTTCACTTATGTAAATTATGACTTTTGTCTCGATTGAGTTAAGCCATTTCAATTGATATTTTATAGTATATGTCTTTCTATGTTATGATGACTATAATGTTACACAATTGTTTTTCAGATAAGGGTGAAGGTTGGTACCTATCAAAAAGATAAAACCTGCTGCATTTGTTTGCACTTGTCATGAGTCAGGAATCAATAATAATGAATCCCTACGATTCCCTAGACAATGCGAGTCAACCAGAAGATCACTATTTGAAATTTCATAATGTATGGTAACTTACAGATATTTGACTTGTTGAATCTATTTTTACTCCATGCCATTCTTATGTATATTTTAAGTTATTCAGAACATAACAAAAGGATAGTGTACTGGATGTGTCGGTCATAACAAACGAACAAATATGGCTGTATTTAAACTACTCTGAGTATAGTTCAAATAATTATGACGTCTGGAAAGGCTATTTTAATTTTTTCTGGGACGCCTGCCTTCCCAGAAAAAAAATAAAATATCATTGCCAGACGTCATAATTATTTGGACTACTCTGAGTACAGACTTACCTGTGAAGTTGGAAAAGTTTTAATGCCTGGCATGCACTTGATATATAAAACTTAAAACTTTCAAACAGCACAGGTAAGTCTGTACACAGAGTAGTTTTTGAGGTGACACTACGGCCATACATTTATGGCAGTGTCTGCGCGTACCCGCATGTGGGTACGAATAGTCAAATTGACATTTGTAGGCTACGCGTACCCACATCCGGTTTTATAATAAAATGCAATCAAATCGGGAATTAAACGTGAAATATATACAGAAATTATCGATAACATGGGGATTTCGAGTAGAACAAGTGAAGGGTATGACAAATAATATTTTCGAATTGTATTTATAAGTTGATAATATATAATAAACCTTGCAAATTTTAAAAATGCATGTATACTGATTGAAAATGAAATATACAGTCCCTATGTAAACTATATGGGTCATTTTCAAAAAATGTGGATATTTCAGTTGTGAAATAACAATACAAAAAAATATTCAATTTTCAACTTTAATATATGAAATTGAATAGTTTAACAACAATACAACACGAAATAAAAATATGCAATCTTAAATGCTACTATAAAAATATTTTAAAAAATAACATAGAAACAAGTATGGGACATATGTCAACTACATAACGGATTTAGTTTCGGTCCCTATTTTTTTTTTAATAATATTTACATTTTGCTTGATATATATTTCAATAAAAATCATCACACTTTTTTCAAAACAGTGAACATGGTTAAAATAACACTTTTTAGAAACATATTTTAAAGTGAATTTAATTCAGCATTGTCAACTACATAACGCTTTTTGTCAACTACATAACGACTCACTGCGTTATGTAGTTGATCGTTATGTAGTTGACCTATTTGTGGTTTTTGGATGTTTTTCTTGACCCTAATACTACCAGATAAATGGTTTTTATTGAATTAGAGTCAGTATTATAGACTTTGAATGATTTATGTAAAAAAAATTATTTATGCCAAAATTTATCAATGTTTTTGCCGTTACAAAGTTGACATAGAATAAAATTACGGAGTAATTTGTACTCACCAAAACTAATCTATAATGAAATGAATCAATGATGTCATCCTGTAACTTTAAGCACGTCATCAGAGGATGAAGAGTAAGTAGAGAACACTTCCTTAGTTACAAGGGATATAATCAGTTGTTTATTGGCAACGTTATTTCATTTGTGTTATGTAGTTGACATTTTTTTAAGTACGAAATGAAAAGTAAAAAAAAATGCTAATAAAATCTAATAATTCCCTGTATTTGTGTATACATACCTGCAGTGATACCTATATATTTATAATAACAAAAGAAAAATAATAATTTCCGCTGGGTATTAAAACCAGCATTTAAAAAAGACTAGTTTTTCAATTTCGTACAAGCAATTTTGGGGTTTTTGGACCCTTTGAAACCCACTGGAAGCAATTTCTGTAGCTAAATTTCATATTGAATTTGCTGGAACTTGTTACACACACCAAAAACTAAATGGTGTATCTAAAAATTGGATAAAAATATTTACACTTTTTTAGAAATATTGATTGTACAAGAAAATCCACTTTTTTTGAAAAAGGCCCTTATATAGTCCTATAATATATAATATCCGAATTTTAAGTTGCTACCACGCCTCAGAGGCAAAATGTTTTTTGATGCGCTGAAGGTTTACATTTTCGTGAAACATTTTGTTATTCATGATAACTTTGAAATGTCTGCCCCACATGTACATGTATATCACTCTTTTCCCATTTTAAGAATATTTATTAACCGAGAAAAACTGTTCACTTTAATATACATATATATAAATGTTTACAAAACTTCTAAGTAGTTGATCAATTTTATTCACTAATTGCGATAATTTCTGTATATATTTTACGTTTAATTCCCGATCAGATGGCAATTTATTATAAAACCGGATGTGGGTACGCGTAGCCTATGAACGACAATTTTGCTATTCGTACCCGCATGCGGGTACGCGCAGACACTGCCTACATTTATATGTCCATTTGCTATGATGAATCTTAAAAGATGGACACGTAGATTCAGTTACCAAACAAATGCACTACTAGATTGCATCCGTCTCCCCGTGAAAGAACTACTGTGTCAGCTGCTGGGAATCTCTTTTCTAGTATCTCAGACATTCTCCAAATAGTTGTTATTGTTTGGGTCTTTTCTAGAGCCAACGTTTCTGTTTTTGAACTCTTGAAAATTTACTTCCTGGTTGTCTAAAAGTTGAAATAATACCGGTTACTTTAGCGAAAAATTTCCGCATTTATTTTATTTGTTTGCGCATCTTTCAAGTTTGTTTATCTTATGTGTATTTTATATATTTGCCCTCTTTCCCTTTTTTAAATAAAAAATAATAAATATAGAATGATCGCCAATTAGACAAATTTCAATCCACACAAGGAATTGTATCTTTAAAATCACGATACGAAAACCTTCCTCTTATATAAACCTCAACTCAAAACAAAACAAAAAATAAAATCAGTAAGCTTAAACTTAACAGCCATTTTTTATTATCACTTTTCTTAATTTAACGTTTAAATAAAGTATTATAATTTAATTTTGAATGTAACACGTCTTCTGATTGGCTGACAGTGTTTTATCTATCAGCTCATGGACATAGTTTTGTCATGTGACCTTGACGTCATCCACATTTTTTTCAAGATTTACTCTGGTTTTAAGGATGTCTGCTGCTCTAATTTAAAATAACAAGGATTTCATGTGATTGCTTAAAATGAAAACAACTTTGATATTTAAAAAAAATGAAGTAATAAAATCGATAGTCTCGTGTGTAGTTTTCAAAATACGAGACATTTAGAAAATGGCGGGAAAAGGGTTTTCTTCAGACTTTACTATTTGTTAACATTGGAATTGTTTTTTACCCTTTAAACCAAGAAAAAATAACAAGGATTTCATGACAAAAATTCAAATGGTCATCAATGATCTATTGAACAGATTTATGAAGACAAAAGTGGGGTCTCGTGTAAAAAATATTTTAATACATTTGTATGGATAAAACCTGAGAAAATCGAAAATATGACAAGAATTCAAAAACATGACCAGCAGACATCCTTAAATGCAATTCCTAATTCAGGGGCGGATTTATGCGGGGGCGTGGCGGGCGTGCGCCCCCCTAAAATTTGCAAAGCATGGCCGGGTTGTCTGCACGTAATAAGTATCCGAAGAGACGACGAAAGCTAGCCTAATGTCGTCGCATTAAATCTGTTTTAACATTCAAACAAGTATTACTATATAAAACAGTAATTTAACAGAATTATTTAACGTGATTACTAATCAACTGACCTATTGTTTATTTAAGTTCTATAAACATGTTACACTTCAAAGGAAGGTGTCAAACGCGGTACTGCGTTTGATGACAAATATCATAGGCTTTCAGCAGTTAGAATAAAACAATTGTGACATTGTAGTTGCAGTTTTAATAAACAATTTCTTTGATAATTGAAGTTCAAAAACATCCCTACATCACTTTCCCATGAAAAAGGTGGAAGTGTCCTACCCGCTATTTGGGTTATTTCATCAAGAAAGCAGTCTAAGTTAGATTCTTTCTTAAGGAAAGATAAAGATTATGGTTCAAGCGAGAGGTTAGTTTGTTAATTTGACTCATTATTTAATATCTCTGTGACAATATATGATTCTCACTTGCAACATGTAAATTTTGCCGAAGCATGCATAAACGGTCAAGGACCAAACCCGTAGGTACTACAGTATTACATGGGATCCAAAGAAAATAAGCACAATTTTTTAAGGATCTCATTTTGATTTTAGTGGTTACAGCCAATTTTTTTTTTTACAGAATTGAAAAGTCCAGCACGACCTCCGAAAATAGAACAAAAATAAAAACACGTATTATGTCGGAATTGACAAATAAATTGTACCAGTAATAATTTTCGTTTTCAAAATCTTATATTGGTCAGATGAAAAATCGTCATTTGCTTCGTCTCACTTTGCGTCTGTCGGTCCGCCTGTCTATCTGTCAACTCTTCACATTATGGTTAATGTAGATTGTCATTAAAATTATGCGGTTTTAGATTGAAACTTTAATTTCTCGCTCATTTTACCACAAATGTTTCTCGCCACACTTCGCTTGGCAAGATATCTATCTACATTGCACCCACTCTAGAAGAATATTTCAATAACTTTGATTATTTTAACCTCAAAAAATTTATCGCCTCGCTCCGCTCGGCGACATTTTATTCTGCGCCCCCTAACGTCTAATCCTGTATCCGCCCCTGTAATTAAATTATAAGAAGTGACTGTCTGTAATACGTTTTCTGTATATTCAAAATAACATAAAAAAATGTTGTGCCCACTTATACATGTTATAAATAACCCACTACGTAGGCTACTATCATGGTTATTCAGTGTACACCACATTTTTTATGTTATTTCTTCATAGACAGAACAAATATTACAGTCATTCCTGAAATGAAAGTTATGACAATAAAAGGCAAACAAGTGACGTAGCTTGCCTTCTGTTATAGCCAAGGCAGGGGGTCTGCAGTTTTAGTTTATTCCATCATAATAATGTTTATACGCCCTTCAATCATTTATACTTAAAAGCTTTTCTAGTTGATTAATTACTGGTACCTACAACATCTTTAATGTTCGGACGAATACATAAACATGATAAATGTTCTGAAATTACATTTAATTTTTACCCCTTTTTTCAAACTGAATCCTTCCAGCAGAGACATATAATAAATATATGTCTATGCTTCCAGTGAACGTCCCAGATGTTTGCGAATAAAAGAGAATGCAGGGGTATAGCCTTTATTTTAACGACACAACAAGTCAACCATACACCTGAGAATCCACAAAGAAACCATACCAACTGACTATAATACAGAATAGAACAAAATAGACGTATATATGACAACAACAACTTAAACATGTTAAACATTTGACACTGTTGTCGTGTTTACGATTTTTCATATTAGACCAGATATTTCATTTTGTTATCAATATTTGCATTGTTTTTTATTCATGGTATTGAAAATACTATACTCGTTAGAATTTATATAAATATCAATACATTAAACATTTTTTTTTCATTAAATATCTTATATACTAGTAGAAAGTAAAATCACAAAAATACCGAAATCCGCGGAAAATTCAAAACAGAAAGTCCCTTACCAAAGTAGTTTATATTGAATAATGGCTATGAAATTAAACACATGTGATCGACAATTAAACATGCAGCTTTTGTAAAATAGAATAAAAGTTTTCTTTAATTCAAAAGTGGAAAGAAAGGTTATTGAATTCAACGTATATTTTCATATGAAAATCATTATTGACGTTGCTTCGTTCCTCATCTTTTACAACATCGTCCTTAATAAAATTATGTGCATTACACGGATTTTTTTTTTACCTTAGTTCACCATGTTTGCCTTAATTGAATGTACGATTTTGTTTAAACTTTTTGACAAAATTTACACACGAAAACTGTACAGTGTATGAATGTAATTTTAAACCATCTCGTCATTTTCGACAGATTAATAAATTAAGAGAAATGATAATTGGGACGTCCGAAAAAACTCGTTCGAAATTAATGAAAGAATTGCCCCTGGTCGTTTAGCTACCAACCAACCGACATACATATATATATATATATACTAACAGCATTCTATTCTCAGATAAACAAAAATCTCATACTTTTCATTATAAAGAGCAAAGGAAATAAGTCATGATAGTTTTGGATGAAACTGTCAAATAGTTTTGTTCTGCAAACCATCATGAACTACTGTCTTCAGTGACAGTTCAATAAGATGAATACTGGGAGGGAATGCTGGTACTTTAATTGATCCAGACAAGATTTTGAAGTTATTGTGGTCCAATATTGCTTTCATTCATATTATACAATCCATTCTGACATAACAAAACCTTTTGAGTTATTTTGAGACCATTTGAATATAAATTCTACAGTACAAATATGGTCTGTTTTGGTTGATGCTGTCAATTTATTTTAGATACGAACAATCCTGAGGTATCAAGACTACTGCTTTGTTTATGCCATTAAATATACTAAGAAATTAAACATGTTGTATAAAATGGAGACATGCTTGCACTGTTAATTGATCCTTGTAACATTTGGTAGCCATTATGTTCCAGTATTGCCGTCATTTGCATCATACAATCTATCCTCACGTAAACATATTACTGATTTACAATGTGGCCTTTACAAAATAAAGTTAAACACTTTTTAGTTTTGTTTGATGCGGTCAAATATTTGTCGTTATACGACTCAGCCTGAGGTATATCTAAACTACAGATTTTGTTGCGAATCAATATTTTTAATAAGAAGAGGACTTGCTGGCACTCTTAATTGATGCAAGCATACATTTTGTAATCGTTTTGTTATAATATTGCTGTATTATACATTCCATTCTGACATAAAAAATATATTGACATAATAGAGTGGAAATTTTGTCAGGTTTGGGTAATGCATTCAAATAATTTTGTTTTAAGAGCCAGCCTGAAATATCGAAACTAGTACATTTTTGTTTCGAGTCAATAGTTTGAATAAAAAGAGGACATGCTGGCAATCTAAAATGATCCAGAGAAACATTTGTAATCATTGTGTTCCAGTTTTGTTGCCATTGATTTTGTTCGCATTAATTTGTAATGCCAGCATGTCTTCATTTTATTCTCTTCAAAATATTGATCGCCACAAAAAAAATTAGTAGTTTTGATATCTCAGGCTGATTTGATACCAAATCATTTGTACGCATCAACTGAATATATATTACATTACATGTATTACATCTTCCTATATCTATAAACATAATGTCAGTAAAAAGAAAAACATGTCTCAAAAGAAAAAAAACTTTAGGTAAGTTAACACATGTTGATTATCCAATGTTGTAAATATATCAGAACCATAAACAACTGTCATACATATTGGAAGTTTAGTTAGCTATAAAACCAGGTTTACCTCACGTAAAAACGTCATTGATTTTATTTTTCTAAATATGAATTATAGAAAGTAGGTTTGATTTAACTACATGCAAGTGTAACTGTTAACTGATTTCTAAACAGATATTAATGTTGTACATGTAATAGTATGATTCAAATCGGGCGAATATATAGAGAGAACACTATATAGGCCTTGCAAAAGCACACCCGTATCAACCCGAGACATCAATATAATTCCAAGACCTCTGCACGTTGGATAAGATTATAAGACAATGTTCACTGCTGTAACCCTATTTTTGACATTTTTATCTGTAATGTCTGTTTGTTTTGTTTACTCCGTTGTCGATATACATGTTCTATAATTGTATATGACTGTCATACAAGTGAGATGTTTAGCTACCCATAAAACCATAATCCACCGTTTTTCTACATGCGGAAATCCATTCATTTCATTTGTTTGAACTTTTTATTTGTACTATTTGATAAAGGACGTTTTGTTTGAATTTTCTGTGGAGTTCGTTTTTTTTATGATTTTTACTTCTTTTTTGTATCTGTAGTTAAGTGTCCAGATCCCTTACCTAGAACCTGTTCTCAATGGACCATAACGGTAACCACAGGGGAACAGAATGTTGGAATTACAGGAATTTTGAACTGCCCAGCTGGTTATCCTCTTTTGGGGATGGCAGTATAACTTGTTTAGAGTCTGGCGTATGGAGTCCGAAGAATGCTTTATGTAATACTTGTGTTTTATTTGACTACTTTTATTGATCTTTATGTATGAGTCATTTTTTTCTATCTTCTTAAATGAACTCATTATAGATACCGGGATTGAATTTATATCTGCGCCAGACGTGCGTTTCGTCACAAAAGACTCATCAGTGATTCTGTGCACAAACTTTGGTGACAAGGATCTAAGAATTCTCCGTTCTACTTCCTGTTTCAAAGAATTCTGTAGATTATCTGGTTTTGTCGGATTAATACACACCTTCAAAGAGTTAAAGGCTAATATTTCATTGGCTAAAGTAGACATGATCAGCATTGCGTCAAGTACGTCTTGCAATGAACATCATTTATATTTTCAGTTTACCATTGTACTCAAGTATGAACACAAAACCCGCGAAACATATTTTTCACCCTCAACGAATTTAACTATTCTTGGAAAGAAGTAAAATAAAAACAAAATATTGAATTTAAAAACAATTACAGGGTTAATGTAGATATATACATCTTGATATCTTGAATGATAAAACATTTCGATACTATCAAACATCATTATGTCATGTCGCTATAATATTTTTTTTAGGTTTTCCAAATGGTATCGATGAGGGGTATATACGTTCATTCGGTGGCTCCACATACACACTTGTTAAAACTAGAAAGGGGTATGAACAGGCAAAGGTGAATCGTTATGCATATATATTCTAATTCAACACTAACGGGATATTTCAAAGATTTATACATTTTACATTAAAATCGAAGAAATATTGATTTAAAATATAGATGATTTACATATGTTTTTATGATTGACATGTGTGTTTGTGATGCATACACTATCTTTAGAACGTGGTTTACTGTCTTATCAAATCATGTTTTGCAGGAGTCTTGCTCTTCTTTGTTTGGAACTCTATTGGAAATAAACAACGAAGAAGAAAATATTTTCATTGGTTCAGCTATGCTTGAAATTGGTTAGCAATTGATCTTAAAATTAGATACATACCATTGTATTGAAATTTTTATAACATAACTGCTCAAAACGCTAGATCTAATATTACATGTAACTTTAAAAAAACATCAAAACCAAAAAAAAGACAAAATCGAATAATTAAGCTTCGATCTCTACTAGTTCTTTATAGGAAAATTCCAACAGTGTCTGCATATGAAGTATATATCTCCCAATTGCTACAATGATTCGGAGCTATACTAGAAATACTTTTTTCAGTCATTTCAATATCTCACAGACGGTCCATTTTTTCAATCAGAATGTTCAAATGGTCAATACTTTGGTATTTGGATGATGCTATAGGGTAAGATAAGATAATATTACTTATCTACGATTTAAAAGAGGGGCAAAAGATACCAAAGGAACAGTCAAACTCATAAATCGAAAATAAACTGACAACGCCATGTCTAAAAATGAAAAAAGACAAGCAGACAAAAATAGTATACAAGACACAACTTAGAAAACTAAAGACTGGGCAACACGAACCCCACCAAAATCTGGGGATGATTTTAGGTGCTCTGGAAGGGTAAACAGATACGTATCAACGTATGATATTTGAAGATATCGACGGGAGTCACATGTAAAGCAGGATTTGCTTACTCTAACGAAGCCCTCTTTGCTGAGGATATTGCTGCTCTGTCTTTATCTTTCTAGGTTGTGGTTTCCATCTGCGGTATGAGTTTGTGTCGATATTTCTTTCATGCCAAATCGGTGTTTAATATGTTTGTCTTCGTGAGTTTGAATATCGCTTTGCTATATATTCTGCCTCCCTTTTAAACCGACAACCCTTTATCAAGGAAATCGAGATATATAAATACAGATTAGTGTGCCTTATATCTGGATATCATGTTTCAAGTGTAAACGTTTATCTAGCAATATTAAAACAGCACCTGAGTATAAGATTCTATTTGATACAATAGCCGGATATTGCATTTCCTATCTCGATTTCCTTGATAAAGGGTTGTCGGTTTAAAAGGGAGGCAGAATATATAGCAAAGCGATATTCAAACTCACGAAGACAAACATATTAAACACCGATTTGGTCTCGTTAGGTCTAAGTTCAATGTGATAGTTTCGTTCACACAGTCAACACAATTTTTAATATGAAATGAAATGCGAATACTTGAGTTTTTTGAAAGTTTTTTTTAATTTTCCCAAAAAATGTTTTTTAAGTATATAAGTTTGATTTATATCGTTCAAGTCTGCTTTATCAGTTTTTGTAATTGAATCTAGAGTTGTTATACAGTACATGATATATTAGATATCTAGATTCTACTGACGAGGAAACGTAACACTAGACCACCGAAATCTGAATTATTAAGCTCAGTATAGGTGGCGGAGTGGTCAAGAGCGATAGACAGTGTGCAGGCGGTGTTGTCTCTATTTCCAAAAAGCATGAGTTCGAATTCCAGGGAGGGAAGAACAATTATTTGTATCTGCAAATTTGCAGGTTTAACATTGTTGTACTACTTTTAGAGTATTTATGGAAATAAATGGTGTTTTCAGTCGTATATCACATTCACTGATGATCCAATTGATGGATCTGTTGTAGAGTTGTTACTTATTTAGAGTTATATGTAGCTTTCTTTTTACTACTTGTTGTATGTTTAAGGAATCCATATATCGGATTAGAATCAAAGAATGTAATGATTTTGTGTGGCAATCTGGATATACAACAGAAGAAAACAAATTTGACTACTGGGATACGAACCAACTCGATAATATTCAACTGGGTAGTTGTGTTATATGAGGGATTTTAAATGATATAACCTCCAGAAAAGAATTTGCTCATTTCCCCAAGAATTTATATGTGAATCCAGGTAGGATATGTTATAATTGATGATCGCTATATAAAACTGATTTTGTTTTTGCATTTTGTATTAGCATAGAATGTAAGTAATGAAATTGCTACCAAATACATAAAATAACATAACTAAATAATAAATAATTAAGAATATGCAGCTTATACAAAAAGTCACAGAAATTCTAGATAAACTTTTCATTTAGAGTTAATAAAAAAAAAAAGCAATTACCATTCAACATACACTATTTAAACTAATGATGTGTAACAAATGACATACTCAAAAATATTGGACAATATGACAGAAAGCATTTATTTCCTAAACCCGAAAGTTAAAAAATGCCATTCGATGCATTTGCTGGTGGCGTTTGTATTCCCCAAAGGTATCACCAGCCCAGTAGTCATCACTTCTGTGTTCATCACTTCTGTGTTGACATAAAATCATTGAAATCGTCATTATTATGAATTAACTGTTAACAAAACTTAACTTTTTTGAAATACTAAAGATGTTCTACCTCAGAAATAGATTACCTAAGGTGTATTTCGCAAAATAAAACAGAGCATAGTCAAGTCATTTACTATTTACTCTTATTTTTTCTCAAATTTAATTAATTTCGCTTACTGATGTTAATGTTTGAATACTCTAGTATCACTCTTACATATATCGTATTTTCTACTTTGCAGGTTTGACTAGTAACCATGACGACAGAGAACAGACAACGAGAAAATGCAGTTATAGTAAAATCTCAAACAAAAGTTAACTGTATAGCATTGTTTTCTGCCAAACCTCTCTCTCACTGTCTCTTGATTTTGTAAGAATATTAGAATGATGAGGTGGATAGAAGTAAGGAACATGGTGATGATTGGGTAGTATGTAAGACTAAATGAAAGGTGAACGAGAGTCAAAGTACAGGGAAGCGGGAATCAAGGATGAGTCATTGGGGCGGAACATGGGGATTAGGGGGTAAAACGAAGAGAACAGTTTTGTACATAAAGCAATGACAGACGTTGGTTTGGTCGTTTGAGATTGTTTGCGTTTGGCATGTCAAATCCTTTCATAGCTTGCAATATGATATCGTTATGTCATTTTCGAATTGTATTGTTAAAGATCGCGGGTGTGATGTCGATTTGTTTACATCTATGCTGTTTATGATAAAAATATATGACTGGCTTATTTTCTTTGGCATAGCACACATATAAGTTAAAACTGTAGTGTTGAATATTCGTCAGCACTATTCGCATGCAATAAATAATCCAATAACGCGTAATAAATTACTGTATGTACCGCGTATAATGTTAACGTATTACTTTATCGTGTTTTTGACATGAACGGCCTTTCATATCTCGACGTTGTGACGTCTCATTGGGTGTACCGTTACGGGGTATATCCTTTGGTGAGTCAGTATACCTTAGACGAATCATTAGCCTTTATATTGTTATTCTTGCCACATGACAATTATTTACAACGTTGACCATGCCAGCAGCTAATTCGCGCTCATTTTGGAGTCACCGTGGCATCAAATTCTGGATTTGTTTTCAAATTTCTAAAATGGCAAATTGTTTACCTAATGCAGTGGTAAAATTATTGAGTACAAAAAAAATAAACAATTTTTACAGAAACTTTTTACATGTGTAAGAGGAAAATATAGAAATATTGAAAAATTTAATTTTGTATCTTATTTTTTTTTGTGGACTAGTATATATATATTCTAGCAGCAATTCTGGCTTTAATGCATATTATTTTTGGGGTTGACACCGTATTGACATAAAGAAGTTTTGCTGATAACCATATTGTAGAGTGTTTTGGAAGTCAAAGTCCGATTTAGTTGTACCAGTGTGAAACCTTTTTTGGGAATTTGTTTATTTTTGACAGAGCGACAGGATTACACACGTGTACATTTTAAAGTATTGTCTTAAAGATATCATTATATTACTTCAAATCTAAATAGCAAGACAGAAAACAAAATATAACTATAATTGTCGTACCAGTTATGACATATTAAAATCACTGAGGGCAGATTGTAATGACAGTCATTATAGATTTTTATTTATATATAAAAATCTTTCCTTGGTTTCAGTGTAAAAATAAGTGCACATTTCTGTTTCTGTTAACATTTATAAAGAAAAGAGTTGGTGTATACAATTCTATTGAATAACTTGAACCGAAAATTTTAAGTTTAGTGTTTTTTGTTGCTAAATTTAGAAGCATGTCCCTCCAAAAAGGATTTAACTTTTTAAGATATTTTACCAAACCCTTCCTTTTCAGGTACAATATTCTATCCCGTCAATATTTTTCTATATAACTCAATAATTTGTCTGGAAATTGGTATATTTTCTTTAGTATGTTTTTCTTAAGGATGTACTGATTTTTTGGGGGAATTTGTGTCAGATTTTTGGACTCCTCGGTGTTTTTCCCTATGATACAAGGTAAGATATGATACAAGGTAAGATATTTTGCCCCATAACACCCATTTATTTTTTCATATAAGATGTAAGAGCTTACTGTCTGTACATCACAGTTTGGTTACCATTTCGAGGCCCTGTCCACTAGTTCATGGTTAATCAATGTTGCTGTTCACCCGATTGCCTTTTATTGAATCTTCACGCCGATAGGCGTGACATATTCATATGCCAACAATTTATCTTACTCCTCCGTGAGGTATTGCATGCAGAAACGTATGTGCAAGGGTTATTCGACAGTTATATTCCTCACTGGAATTATGTTTTGCAAGAAATGAAACTTCGTAGTGGGAAGTCATATATAACGAAAGCATATCTTTTATTGGCGTACATTGACAACATATGTAAACTTAGGGATTAGTACAAGCAAATGAGTATCTGCACAGACGATCATATCCTGATGACCACAACCAAAAATGGTGAGAACGTTACGGAACACTTATGTTCGGATGATAGAAAATGAATGGATAACTCGAATGGAATCAGTAGTTATACGGTATGTCATGGTATGTCTGTAAGCAGTGCAAAAAATTAAAATAGCAAATTACAGGAACTCCAAAAGGAATTTGAAACGTAAAGTCCCTTAGCAAATGGCAAAATCAAAAGCTCAAATACACCAAAACGAACGGAAAATAACTGCGACACTCCCGACCCGTCACAGTCATTCCCAAATTAACAGTATAGTTCAATACTGGGGAGATATTCCGACTTCTTTAAGGTGGCGCTTTTTTGCCTGTTTGAAATTAAAAAAAAAACCCTTGCGTGACTACTTGACTGTACTGTCGTTTGCTTGGTGAAGGCAAATTTTAGACTCTTTATTTTAAAACACACTCTCCTTTTCCAGTCGCTATATATATTTCCGCATTCATCCCGGGTCATCCACTTTGCGGTAACTACATTGTTGACTGAGTGTTTAGTTTTTCTTATCCTTAATATGTATGACCGTATGTTGACATCTCGATATCCTTTTGGTGTTTTTCGCTTTTTATCTGTCGTTAGGTGCTGTCTCATTGTATAAACCTATTATAATCATTAAATATTTGCCATTAGCCACTAAAAAGAATAATCAAAACATGGAAATGTTGTTTATCTTCAAGAAAAAATAGAATATAAGTAATTTAACTGATATCATTGTTCAAATTCAATAAATGATATTCTTGGTGTTTTTTATTATTATTTATTTATGTTGTCAGATTGATCACATACTGGTCCCAACATAAATGATGATTTCGCTTCGAACTTTATTATACATCAAAATAAATAAATAAAGTATGTATAGATAACACACACATATACATGTATATATATATATATATATACAAAACTATACAGATATAAAATAAAACTATATACATATATATTGAAGTAGTCCATATTTTTATTCAATAGATAACTATACACAAATTGAACAACGATATTTGCAAAACTATACCGATATTAGATAAAACAGTTTACTATATACATATATTGAAGTACTCCCCTTTTCTATTCACAGTCCTTACCACATATACCATACTGCTAGACGTTTGGTTTTTACTTACAGACCAATGAAATAAATCATAGAAATGGCTTAATATATAAACTATTTTAAAATGGAACTATCACGCCTGAAGTGACGGTGAGATGAAATTGACTTCAAAACCACAATGAGCAATGTGGACTTTCTGTTCAGATCCTGGAATATGTGAGTTTATTTATATTGTTCATCGAAAGGTAAAGAATATGGAATGAAAAGGCCACTGTCTATAAGGTTTGAATGTGAAGTTTTAAGAAAAGTCAAAGCAGGCTCAAACTCGTTCGAGTAGACTTGGAATTCAAAGAGACTTCAAACATAATAAAACAATCCTTAATGTCAGACTGATACCAATACAGAAGTCGAGAAGACAAATACAAAGCTTTTTAGGTTAATGTATTGGGTAGCACTTTATTAACAAATATATTTCTGTAATGCTTCGTTGTACTATTATTAACAAATATATTTCTGTAATGCTTCGTTGTTCTATGACACTTACCACAAGGGATTGCATATATACATGGATACACAGAATGCAACCTGGGCTGCTACTAAGGGATTTATAAATCGGTTGGATAAATATAGATGTTGTTTTCTTTAAAACAAATTGTAAAACAGGATATTTTGATCTATGGTGTTATGTTATATTAAGACACGAAGTGTCACATGACAAATGTGTGTACCCTTCATAATTATTTCCATAACACTTTTCAGAGCTTGACCTCTGGGACTCTTTTATCAAATTGAAAAAAAATATCCTTTGATAGTAGAAACAAACATGACTCAATCTTATAATAATTTAAAGATTCACACAAAGAAAATTAAATGAATTCACATTATATAAAATATTTAAGCAACAAGACTTGACAAAATGTTTAAATGCAAATATTCGGCTCAAATCAGAAACAAGCGACACTTCATGCATTCATATATAGGTGTATAAAAAACCCCACAAGGGTCTGATAATCACAATTCACCTCCATGTTGTTGACAGTCACCATCACAATAATCGAGAGGTTTGTCTTGTTCTTCTACAAAGTTGGGAACTTTAAAAGACACTTCAGGACAATTTTCTTTTAAATTTTGACAAAACAGTTTCTTTAATGTTGCTGTATTAACTATTTCCCAACCTACATCTCCTCCAAAAGTAGAAGGTTTCCAATACTTAGGACTACATATTGGATTGGCCATAATTCCTTTAACAGAATATGGTGCACCCATTTCAACTATTGTTTCGCCAAAAACAGCTTTTGGGCGACGTTTCTCAGTTATAAGTCCAACGTAAAACTCAACAGCATCGATATCTCCATAAAAGTTTTCTAATACTTTGGCTAACTTTTTATTGCCTATGAATAGAAATCAATGCTTACATTTTAATGAACTTGTAAAAAAATAATTGGTGAAGAAAAAATCATATGGTGGTGCACTTCTTTTTTTGCTATGGCCCTTTGAAAATAACCAATTTTGATAATTTTTCCATTTTATATCAATCCTTACCTTTTTGTGGGGCTTTTATCGTGAAAAAAATCACAATTCCACAATTAAACTTTAAATTTTTCCTACTTTCCATAAAAATGAAGTAAACCAATCTGAATAAATCTATCTTTACAAAAAAAGGTGTAAATATAAGAAAGTTTTATCATATTTTGGTGCCTTTTTGTGTCAAATTTGCCGTGCTGTCAATTTTGCAAATTTGTGTTTTTTCTCAGTTTTAAGAACAAATGCATATTATTTAACCTTTTTGTTATAAATGATTAAAAAATACATATTTAGGGTAAATAGGGTGTCTTCCTCCATCTTGGATTTTGAAATACCAGAAAACAAGGTCTAGATCTTTGATAAAATGTGCAAATTCTGAAATAAGTAGGTAATTCATGTGTAAGAATTTTCATTATAATATAGAAAATGCAATGTTTTATCATATTTATGGTTGTATTTTTGCGAAAAAACGAATACTTTTGTTTGAATCAAATTTTTCCTACTTTGCCAAATAAGGGGAGACAACTCAAATGCAAGGGCAGATAATTCAGATAGTGTTACTTTACAATAGAATGTGTTGGTAATTTACCCATTTTATTATGTAGCAAGAAAACGAGTCCGGTGACCCCATTTTTTCTTCTTATCTGAAAGCATAATATTAGAGCTATATTCTCATATTTTATTCGTTTTATGGCGGAAAATTGGGGTTTCATGCATAATCTATACAAAATCGGACAATTTTGCACAACCTGTAGTGTGAAAATAAGTCCCGTGACCCATTCTTTTTATTATTTTTTTTAAACAAGCAGGATATAAACTATATTTTGGCAAATTATTAAAAAAATCCATGGATTATAATTTAAACACCCCATCTACCTTAAGAAATTTGAAATGACAAGAATGATATGGGATGTGCATTATTCTTGTAAAATTATATTTATATCCCTCACCTATTTTATCAAAATTTTGGCTAAAAAGACTGAATTGTAAAATTTTAAAACAAGATTTCTCAATAACTAATCATTTTATATACATAATTTTTTCCACAGAGTTATTTTGATTATGATTTGTTTTGAATTCATTGATATTTTACACTTGTATCACATGTTTTGGAAATAATTCCAGAACGAGATTTCAATAAGACTGAAACGTCTGAAGAATACATCCTTAACTAATATCGAAATACGAATCATAGCTGTCGATATTTAAAATAATGTCTCCGTGTATCTGTTTCCCCTTAGAAAACTTGAAGTAGGAACCAGCTCTAGTTCGCACCCATATCTACTTTCATTATTAAGTTGGTATTTTTTTTACATATCATTTTATAAAAAAAAAAAAACATGTTTTTTTATTACACGGTTTGAACCTTTAAATTATTTTCTCTTCTATATATTGAATTCTGCTCACATTTACTCTCGGTATTGCACATGTTTGTTTTATGTTACTTTCAGTATTTTCAAATATTTATTGATGCGATATCATTCAGTCACAACTTTCTAAGTGTGTCCTGTGTACAGATTGCGATATTGAAGAGACTATTGTTTTTCCGATATCCGATTGTGACATATAATCTTATTTGTTAATTTGCTGAACGAGTTAAACACTGAACAATTGTTTAAAGCTCGAGATATAGATGATATAGCCAGTGCCTTTTGTTTTATTTGAAATGTGTTTTGATGATATTTTATATATATTGGTTGAGGATACATCTTTCAATAGTTAAATGAAAAACTAACTTAACTTACCTTAATGCTTGGTATTATACTAAACAATACTTTTTTATTAAAAAGCACAAATAATAAAAATAAAAGATGTAAACTTTTAAACTGACCTGTTAATTCTTGAAATGATTTATGCGCTGGTAAATTAAAACGTTTTCTATAATTATTAAACGATTGTAAACGTAATGTTCGGCCATGTTTCATTAATTCCTTTACAACAGCCAATGTATATTTTCCATGATTCTTCACAGTAATCTACAATACAAAAATGTCATGAACTGTATTTTGAATTCACGCAACCATCAGACAGAACGCTTTCCAGTGAGTTCGTCAAAAGTTGAATACACATGACTTTACTAGTGAGTTTAATGCTCAATGAATGAGAAATCCATGTTACACAATTTTGAATCTTACACAGTATAAAACATTAGCGTTCGTACGAATAGTCATATTTTAATATGAAAATAATACAATGCATGTAATTATCTTTTGAAGGGACGTGAACACGGATTACACACGTAAAGCATTCATTTTCTATTGGTGGCCGTGTATCGTACTCTCGTGCATTAAATGTTATGGGTTTATCTTCACTTGGAACTATTACACTTAAACAGTCGAGAGTCTGCGGGGATGTATAAGTATATAGGAATAGTAAGAGCATCTATGATCAGACAAACCGAATAATTGTAATCAAGTTTGTGTCGAAACATTTTTTATGGGTAGCATGTTACCACCATAAACAGTAAAACATAATGAATGTAGAAATAAAAGTACAGTTTCTATTTCCGTAGATGGCACATGTTTGTTCAAATGATAAAGTTGAAATCATCCCCGTGTAAATTTTACGGACGCCATCACGTGTTGGTTGACCGTTATGGAATTACCGTTTCACAGATGTCATCGGATATGTTCCTAATGTCGTAACTACAATCCCCTTCCCTTTAATGAATGTGACCTACCGAATAAGACTATTTCCCGGATTTGTTATAACTTAAGCAACACGACGGGTGCCACATGTGGAGTAGGATCTGCTTATCTTTCTGGAGCACAGGAGATCAACACCAGATTTTGATGCGGTTCGTGTTACTTATTCTTTCGTTTTATATGTTGTATCATGTGTACTATTGTTTGTCTGTTTATCTTTTTCATTTTCAGCCATGGCGTTGTCAGTTTAATTTCTATTTATGAGTTTGACTGTCCCTCTGGTATCTTTCGTCTCTCTTTGATATCGTTATCCGTGCACATAAAACGTATTTATGATACGGTATGAAATTTAAATTATTCATACTAACCGATCCAGCATTTTGTTTCGACAAGGAGTCCACAAAGTTGGCCATTCCATGTTTTATTACAAGCTTCGGATTGACCAGAAAGTCCTTTATAGTATAATTTGTCCCTCCAATATTAAAATCATCTGGCATCAATGGATGCCAATGATACAAATGATTAAATTCCAATGCAACACGATTCTGATACTGGAATGGTTCTCCAAATAACAAGGTAGGATCGAAAAGAAGTTTGAAGTTGTAATTACTCAATTGCTGTATATATTCCTCAACCGTTATTCTTATTGTAGACCCTAAAAATCAATACAAATTTTTATTTAGAATAACTTCAACATTTGCGAGAAAAATTTAAACAACACTTTCACATGGATATACATAATATGGGTAATTATCTTTGTCATTACAGTTTCGCTAGAAATAGCGATCCTAAATTCCGTCATCGGTAGCGTCCACAAATATTCACTCTATGGTTAACGTTTTTTGAAATCTTAATAACTTTCTTATAATAGCACGGATTTATACCAAACGTTAAAAACAAAACTTTACGACAAAAGAGATGATTTCAGCTTTCCAATTGTGAATTTTCCATTTCTAAGTAGCAACATTCCAGCAGCACCTGCATACGAGGTACATTTCTCCCAATTGATACGATATTCCTGTGCTTACATTTCCTATCATGATTGTTTTTCATAGAGGGTTGCTGCTCACAAGGAAGCTGTTAAACCAGGAGTTCTAAATGGTGAAGTTGAAATCATCCCTTCGTTAATTTTACGGACGCCCTCACGAGTTAGTTGACCGTTATGGAATAACCGTTTTACAGATGATATCTGATATGTTCCTTACGTAGTAACGACAATCCCATTCCCTTTCATGAATGTGACCTACCGAATTAAACTATTTACCGGATTTGTTACCACATAACTAACACGACGGGTGCCACATGTGAAGCAGGATCTGCTTACCCTTCTGGGGCACCTGCGATCACCTCTAGTTTTTGATGGGGTTCGTGTTGCTTATTCTTTAGTTTTCTATGTTGTGTCATGTGTACTATTGTTTGTCTGATTGTCTTTTTCATTTTTAGCCATGGAATTGTCAGTTTATTTTCGATTTATGAGTTTGACTGTCCCTCTGGTATATTTCGTCCCTCTTTTTTGGACAGAACTTGTTTATTATAAAAAAAAAATAGCATCTGGCAGGAATGTTTTTCCATATATAACTGATAAATGGACTTTACTGTGCGTATTGTAGTGTGTTTGTTTTTCTACATTGGCAAGAGGTATAGGGGAGGGTTAAGAACTAGAAAAAAACATGTTTAACCCCGCCACATTTTTGCGCCTTAGTCTTTTATCATTTTTACTTTTTGTTTATTTTATATATTTTGGAGTTTAGTATGACGTCCATTATCACTGAACTGGTATACATTTTTGTTTAGGAGCCAGCTGAAGCACGCTTTCGTGTGCGATTTTTTTCTCGCTGCATTGAAGACCCGTTGGTGTCCTTCTGCTGTTATCTGCTCTTTGGTCGGATGCATGGTTGTTTCTTTGACACATTCCCCATTCAAATCCCCAATTTTATAGGGATATAGCTTTTTTTCAGTTAACATTACAATCATATTTAGTCTGCAGGTATATTATTTTTAAATTAGATTCATAAAACATCCTGGATGTCTAACAAACTTATACGGAAGCTTCTTATAATCCAACGATGCTGTCAAACTGTTTATTAATTTTTCACTATTTCTGTTGAGCTTGCGACTTTTGTCACAAATTTCACTTGTTCATTCAATAAATTTATGTTTCAACTCTTTTATCAATCTATAAATTTGATTTCATTCTGCATTTATTTTTTACAAACATTACTTTTTTCATACATTTTTAAAAATGTTGTTCCTTTCACGGATTTGGCTATATTTTTGGACCTTTTGGATTATAGCTCTTCATCTTTTATATAAGCTTTGGATTTCAAATGTTTTGGCCACGAGCATCACTGAAGAGACATGTATTGTCGAAATGCGCATCTGGTGCAAGAAAATTGGTACCGTTAATTGTATTAAACAATATTAATATAATAACGTTATTAACTGTAAATCTATTATGTGCATTCCCCTATCATACTGACAAAATAGACAACAGCAAAAGAAGACGCGACACACGGTTCCGCTGAACCCTTACGCATTTTAACAAGTCTTAAAATGTGTAGGTTTCATGACAGAGGGTACGCTACTTATGATAAAATTGAGTTTGGACGTATACAGGGCACCATCGTCAATTGCTAGGCTTTAATAAAATATGTATATCACAATGGGTATATGTTTCATTTATCTAAACATAATCGATAAGCTATGAACACTTATAATTATCATGTATATCATGTGACATTGGAAGATCAGGTTTACATTTACGAGGCACCTGACAATCCCTATTCTGTTGATATTCGTCTTGCTCAATCAATATTTTCTTGTGCAGTGTTTTGTAGATAAATTTTTATGCGTTCTTCATTTCATTTTAGTCTAATCACGATGTCTTTCCCACTTGACATATCATTATTTGTCCTCTTGTTATCCTCCCTTTTTCACAATGTTGAACAACCAGTGTCAAGAGATATATTTGTTCATATAATTGATTTCATTCTTTATATCTGTTCTGTTGTGTGTTTTCTAATTAAGCATTCTTGATGTTGAAACATTTCGTATACTTTTGGTCAGTGTTCAACCACCGGTATAATGCTAGTTTCATTGATAGAATGATTGCTTTTGAATTGACCCAACATTCTTTTTTAAATAGATGATTTATAAAAAGAAAATAGATACTTTTCATGTATACAAACAGCATTTTTTGGATCCAATACCAAGTAATATTTCTGCCAATTAACTTTTATCATATCATTTTTTAAAGACGCTCTTCATCACGATACTCGAAAGTATGCTGCCAGGCAGACATGTTTTGTATCATTTTTGTCGAGTCTGCGACTTTTGACACAAAAAGAAACATATAGCTTTGTACATTCCGGCGTCTTCATCATCGATGGCAGCGGCGGCGTCCATACATAATATTATTCACTTTGTAGTATAAGTTTTTTGAAATTTTAATAACTTTCCTGGATTTCTACCAAAATTGGTAAGAAGCTTGTTAATGATCATAAGATAGTATCCAGAAGTAAATTAGTTTTAAAAAATCCTGTTATTCTGTATTTCACTTCTAAATTGACTTTCTGCCAGTTAACATTACATTCACTCTGTGGTTAAAAATTTTAAAGTTTTAATAACTTTCTTAAACTATCCTTGATTTTTACTAGTTTTCCCGTTTAAATTGTTTTACATTTGTCATTTCGGGACCTTTTGTAGCTGACTATGCGTTATGGACATAGTTCGTTAATGAAGACCGTACATTAACCTATAATTGTTAATTTCTGTGTCATTTGGTCTCTCGTTTCCAGAAGGAAATTTTGTTAAAATGCATTTCCTGTTTATTTTTGTATATTACATATTAAGGGACTTTGATTGTCTTCCCATTACCATTTCATGTATTGTGCAGTTAACGTTTTAAATCATTTATTAGATTCATAAACCATCCTGGATTTTTACCAAAATTGGACAGAAACATCTAGTCATGAAAAGAAAGTATCTTAGTAGAGGAAAATGTTTAATAATTTTTTCCCACTTTTTGTTGAACTTACAACTAACAGGAAAAGTACGCGAGACAATGGTTTTTGCGGAATCCTTACGAATTTTTATTTTAACACTGACCAATAAATTCAGACATGCTACTTTTGTGTGACTATCAAACAAACCAGAAGTTAAAATAAGTGGTCATCAAAAACTTTAAGTATTTGCTTACCTAATAATATCAGTTTTCCTGTCTGAAAGAGTCTTTCATCATCCCAATCTGGATGTGCCTTCCTCATAACATCACACACACGATTATGTTCTCTCATCCAAATTGTAGCATACATAAAAAGCCCAGGAAGGTTACCAAAAAATGAGTGACCGAGGGCAAAGTCATTGTCTTTTTGGACTGGCAGGATGTATTTCATTTCAACCCCGACATCCTTATTAAATGGTGGCCAATCTTCATCATTTATAGTCTGCAATTTAAAACAGATTTATTTATTTTAGCATTCACTTGTGTAACAAAATCTCCAACAAATAAAAACAAATCAATTTTATGCCATAAATAGAAGACCCTCCTGCAGGTTTGCTTTTGTTCTTTTTTTTTCTGATTTTCATTAGTTTCCATTATTTTCGAAAATGTTAGTACTGAAGATTAAAAGGCTAGATAAAGTGTAATTAATTGTTTATCATTATGGTTCCCCTTTTACAGCAAATTTAAAAAATGATAATGATAAGGTAATTTGAATAATCTTACAACATTTCCATATTTTTTAAAGAAAAACTTTTAATTAAGAAAATTGTAAAGGAAAAAGAACTGGATTTAAAAACACATTCATGTATTTTTTTGTGAATTTTTTATTTTGAATTAGTATCACATTTAGTAGGTTTACTAGCATATCACATTTATAATTGTCAAATATGAATCATTATCATGTTCACCAATCTTTTTATTAATGATATTTATAGATTTCAATAAATTTGATAATTTATACGGGTTCGTGTTGTTTATTCTTTAGTTTTCTATGTTATGTGGTGTGTACTATTGTTTTTCTGTTTGTCTTTTTTTATTTTTAGCCATGGCGTTGTCAGTTTGTTTTAGATTTATGAGTTTGACTGTCCCTTTGGTATCTTTCGTCCCTCTTTTATACAAATAAGATATTTTCATTTGATGGATTTGATATCTTCATGTTTATAAATAAGATATCTCCATATTATATATATTTTTTTTTTCATGAATAAGATATCTTGATTTGTATTAGAAAATATTTTCATTTTCATTTATATTATAATTAGTTAAATGGTGTGTTAGTGACCTAATACGAGCACACCGTGTAACGAATTTATCTTACCGACTATCTACACATGTGCTATTTTGACTAGCGGCCTATCAAAGTGATCAAGACTTCAATATTTAGTATTAAGATCCTATACTTCTATTTGTCTATACAGAATACAAATGCCAACAATAACTACTTTTTAGCTTTAAATTTGTTGTATGAATTTATATCAATCGTTTATTACATGTTTTTATTTCTTCACCTGTTGAATCCTTTCAGATTTCTTTGTTTTGTTTTGAAAGGGAAGTAACTCCGTTATGCCAACAGTAACAACTTGTTAGCTTTTATTATGTTTTATGAACTTATTTCAATCTTTCATCATCATTTTTTTCGTCTGTTGAATCCTTTCAGATTTTCCCTCAACACTGTGTTGTTTTTATAGAGAGGTGTGGCATCTTTATTTGTCTGAAAGGGAAGTAACTCCTTACTAAACCCATATGGTTGCTAACTCTATATGGTAACTAACCAGGTATTTTTTAGGACACCCTATATCAAATATACATAGTCACCACGTGTAGTCCATTACTCAATCAAATCCCCATAAATCTATTGGAGGAAAGATAAATCCTCATATTCGTGAATTTAATATTTTCATTTGTATTAATAAGATATATTCATTTTAATGAATTTGATATTTTTTTTATGCATAAGATATTTATTTCTAGTGATTGGGATTTTTTTTTTTTATGTTTAAGAAATCTTCGTTTTTATTAATAATTTATCTTTAGTTTTATGAATCTTATATTTTCATTTTCATTGATAGTGAAAATACTAAATATACTCACTTGGAATTTCAATTTTCCATCTGTATGAGATCTCAGTAGATGCTCATCGTGTTTGTCTTTCCCGTACACATGTGTCATATCAACCTGTAAAACAGACAAAGTCATTGCAAAGACACTAATTTACCAAACAAATTACACATACTATGTGTTATACTAAATAATCGGAGGGTTCCAAGTGGAACTTCAGCACTCATAAGTCAAAGATTAACTGGGAATAATCTCATTGCACAAGAAGGGAAAATATAGCCTGATCCACTCGAGGCATCTGTATTTTTATTTTTAACAAGTTAACATTTTCTTTAATGTCACAACCATGGAAAAGAAGACGATGTGGTGTTAAGAACAATAGGAAAAAATCCTTAGTCATCACTGCGAAAACTTTGAATTATTTAGTGTGATGACACCATCTATATAATGGAACAAAAAGTTGAAGGTTGATGCTTACTTAGCTTCATAATGCCTAAAAAGGGCCTGTATGACGTCTGCCTCCTATGAAAAAAAGAACAAGGCGGCAAGAAAAGGGACACAATTGGTGTCTGTGGGAATGGCAATATTAGCTAACAAAACATGCCCTCTAGCAGTAACAAATATGCTGTAAATAAACATATGAGCCATTGCTTCATTAAAATATACACATAATGCATGTGTTTCTATTATCTATTTACTGCTGTTAATTGCATGCCAGTATACACGCCTGTAACTCTCTGTGCAGAAGCAAACAATATTATGTTTAGACTTGAAAAAAATGTTTTGATTGAAACTGCACAAAAATAGAAAAGATTACTTATTCATACATGTATCCCGTTTGATTATCTTTAATACCGTTGTCACTTGTTATATTGATAAGAGGCTGGTAAAGAATAATAACAAAGTCAACTACAAATGAAAGCCCTATTAAATTGTAATGCAAACTTTAAAAATATAATTACCCCATGACCTCCCCATTGATACTGTGGTCCGCGTTTGATATCGGTTTTAAAAAACTGATGCGTGAAGTGTTGAGCATAGAAGCTAAACAAAGCACTTGTTCCTCTTGGTTCTGGCTTGAACGTCTCCCTGACAAATAACTTTTGAACCAGTTCATCAATGTCTGGTAATTTTGTCTGTCCTGCCACGCCCATAGGGGTTGGACACTCAATAGGGACTGGTGGTAATGTTCTTGTAAAAAATGATAGGTTGTAATTTGCATCAACGGTAATGTACGAATGTTCGTTGTCATATGTAGGAGGACTATCAATTATGTCTGATCTAACTGAAATGCCAAGTTGCACAATATTAGTTATGCTTTGAAGAGTCTTATGTTATACGTTTGTAAAAACAATAAGAGGTCTAAGAGAATTACAACAATCACGACATATACATATATATACATATCATAAAGTCCGGGAAACCATTAACAATCGTTTGATTCAAATATAAAGTTAGAGATACACATTTGCCTTAGTAACAAAAAATAATTGATATTTGGAAAAAATGTTCTTACAGTTATTTCAGTTGCAGTTATTGTTAGATAGTATAGTGAAATATAGATCATCATAGACTTAGTCTGTACCCTGTCGATAAATAGATGTATACTATTGATAAATTCCCCAACATTTATATAATTAACTTACTGGTATAAACTCTCTTCATGATAAACTTCCTGATGAAGGGTATACTATTGACAATGTCCCAGAACCATTTATTTCCTATCAATAGATTGTGTAATGTTGATGGCGATGGCTTCAACCATAACTTTATTCTTTTTGTAAAGGTAGCTGAAAATGATAATTTTAAATATAACAACACACAGATTGTAAAGGTAGCTGAAAGTATTGATTTTATAACAACACACAGATATCCCTTCACCGTGAATAAATGATTCTTGATAACCATGCTCGCGGTATTTATAAGCCCCAATTTTAATGCCCCCCCCCCCCTCGTTTTTAAAAACATACCATATGTTCCATACGCCATTGGTGTGAAATAAAGGTGAACTAAGATTCAGCATTTAAGTAATCAAATTATACTTTAAAAAAATGTACTAGTTTATACAATTGTACAAATAATGTTATTTAGAATATACCTATCTTAGACTACCGATTCGACAGCTCCCATCCCTCGGTAGTCTGAACTATCTAAATAATCAAAAACAAACTGAACACCTTAGACCGTCATCAATCTACTCCATTTGAAACAATGATAAATTTAAAAAGCCATACCCTGTGATAAAGATCGTATTTCATGTCAGTGCCAAATATATACGTCGTTTGAATGCTTAATGGATATAAGATACTGACGGGGAATGTGATGCAATACCAATGTACTACGAGTTAGGATCATGTGATAAAAGTACATAGTAGTTATGAGTAAATCAGTCAGCATTGTTGCCAGTGAAATGAGATGTAGGCTCAGATCTATTACTTATGTTTTTATTTATTGCATTGGTTTAAAAAATTTCAACATGAGTATCTAGTTTTCAACATCGGTCAACCACTGATGTGATTATAGGAATACAAATTTATTCTGTATTTTTTACAGACTGTTATACTGCAACATCATATTGTTCTTCATAACGCAATAACAAACACTTCTAGCATTAAATACGTAAAAGCATACTGCATTTTGTATGCTTCTACAAATGCTATAGTTCTTAAAATTCCATTCATCTGGCTTTTATGTTTGATACACTAAATGAAATTAGCAATATACATTTTCAAATATAGTAATGTAAAAATAACTGTAATTTGCGTTGAGTCTATGAAAATTCGATTATCCCCGTTTGAATTGAATTTGTGGTGTTTATGCTCGTATCTAGCAACAAGTATTGATCCGATGACGAGTGCTTGTTCAAAATATATTTGAAAGATATATGTAACATTTAATCAGTTTATTATGTTTTCTTATGCAACATCTGATCAGTCAAACAATTTAAGTTGCTGCGGACACACATTTCTAAATAATTACATTTAGATCGTGCGGTATTTTCCATAACTTTAAAATTGAGAAAGTAGATGGGGAATGTGTCAAAACGACAACAACCCGACCATAGAGCAGACAACATCCGAAGGCCACCAATGGGTCTTCAATGTAGCGAGAAACTCCCGCACCCGGAAGCGTCCTTCAGCTGGCTCCTTAAAAAATGTATACTAGTACAGTGATAATGGATGTCATACTAAACTCCGAATTATACACAAGAAACTAAAATTAAAAATCATGCAAGACTAACAAAGGCCAGAGGCTCCTGACTTGAGACAGGAGCAAAATTGCGGCGGGGCTAAACATGTTTATGAGAGCTCAACCCAAATGTAATAATTTGATGTGTGTCAAAGATCATTTAAAAATATTTTTGAAAATACTTGTCAGACGTTCAAGTTATTTGGTAGTTAAGATAGTGCACAACATATTGTCGTCTTGTGCTACATTCATTTGCCAAAAATAGGTAACTGTGAAAATGCAACTAAGTTTTACCAAATACATCTGCATTTAAAAAGGTAACCACTTTTATTTAAAGTAAACATGGTAAAATGCTAATCCAGATTAAACTCAATACGAGAGAATCCACAGCTATGTAATCAGCATTTCTGTGTTGAGATGTATTGTTTATTAAATGATACGGTCATAACTTGAAAAATTATGATTTTCGACCCTGGAATGCCGTAGGTTATGTTAGATGTTTTGGGCAAAACTTTTCTGAATGTTTGGTCTACAATGCCCTTTATATTAACCTCTTTATTAATTCCGCCTTTTTATCATTTTTATTTGAGTTTAACTGGTGTACAACATTGTAAGCCTAGTCTTTATGATGAGTTTAACTAAATTGTCTCAGGGTGATTATAAAAAACAAAAACAAAAAACATGCCTGTGAATAATTTGTTACTGCGGGAAATAAATCTCAAATGTCAGTAATGTTGATACAAGGCCTCGTTAGTAGTTGCCGATACTTTGGCAACTCTTATCATTTGCGTCAAATAAGTTCCATATTCATGCCAGATATATGATATAGTTTCTTTTTTTAATTTATATAAAACTTTTTTGAACTCGAGTCGAACTTGATATGTAAAAATCATTTGTCTATATTTGATCCCTAGATTTCATTTACGTATATTTTTGTTGTCATAATCATGCATTTATATCATATGTTTTGTATAATATTTTATCAGTTTGTAACAATCAGAACAATGGTGGTGCACCCACATGCTACAATAAAATAATAAAGTGATACACCCACTTGCCAAATCACAAGTTTATGTCGGGAGATAAAAGACAAAAATTTACAATACAACTCTTGCAACATGCTTCTTATCTAAAATTAATAAAATTATTTGTATTCTTCGTAAATGTACTAAATCGGAACTCCCTCATACAATTTTATGGATTTAACATTTTACATTGCATAATCAAGATAAAACATAGAACTTTGCACTCCAAACTGTCTATTAATTTAAGATTATATCGTTTCTATTTGTTTAACAGTTCAACTAGTCGTTCTTCTGTACTAAACTACCTAGTAGATCAACGAAAGCTAAAGTCCTGCACTACTTAATATGCATCTTAGATGTGTTTTTTATTGAAACTTTGGTAGTTCCTTTGATATTTTTATTTAATGTATGAATATGTTTTTAAAGTTGTTTGCCTTATATACAGTGGCATATAAAACTTTGATATTTTCTTATATTGCCATTGTACCAAATTCATTCTATAATGTGTCGTTTCGTCCCCTAGGGTATCACCAGCCCAGTAGTCAGTAGCACTTCGGTGTTGACATGAATATCAGTTATGTGGTAATATTTATAAATTTCCTGTTTACAACAGTATGAATATTTCGAAAAACCAAGGATTTTCTTATCCTAGGTATAGATTACCTTAGCCGTATTTGGCACAACTTTTTGGAATTTGGGTTCCTCAATTCTTTTTGACTTTTGGCTTTATAACTATTTTGATCTGAGCGTCACTGGTGAGTCTTATGTAGTCAAAACGCGCGTCTGACGTATTAGATTATAAGCCTGGTACCTTTGATAAGTATTTAAACCTCAGTTAATACTTACGGACTTCACAATATCTTCCATAGAAGTCAGTACTGGTACAATCACACTCATAATCATTAAATCCCTTTGTTAGACACACTCCACCATTTTGACACGGGTAAGAACAACATAGATTTTCTGTAAGGAACATGTGAATTTAAACAAGTATAACAAATGACAAAGGAATTTTGTGGTAAATTCAACTAGAGGCTCTAAAGAGCATGTGTCGCTCACCTTGGTCTATGTGAATATTAAACAAAGGAAGCAGATGGATTCATGACAAAATTGTGTTTTGTTGATGGTGATGTGTTTGTACATCTTACTTCACTGAACATTCTTGCTGCTTACAATCTCTATCTATAATGAACTTGGCCCAGTAGTTTTAGTGGAAAATGTTAGTTAAAATGTACAAATTTTATGAAAATTGTTAAAAATTGACTATAAAGGACAATAACTCCTTAGGGGTCAATTGACCATTTCCGTCATGTTGACTTATTTGTAAATCTTACTTTGCTGAACATTATTGATGTTTACAGGTTATCTCTATCTATAATAATATTCAAGATAATAACGGGGCAGCAACCCAACAACGGGTTGTCAGATTCATCTCATTTCAGGACAGATAGATCTTGACCTGATAAACAATTTTACCCTGTCAGATTTGCTCTAAATGCTTTGGTTTTTGAGTGATAAGCCAAAAACTGTATTTTACCCCTATGTTCTATTTTTAGCCATGGCGGCCATCTTGGTTGGTTGGCTAGGTCACGGGACACAATTTTCAAACTAGATACCCCAATGATGATTGTGGCCAAGTTTAGTTTAATTTGGCCCAGTAGTTTCAGAGGAGAAGATTTTTGTAAAAGATAACTAAGATTTACGAAAAATGGTTAAAAATTTACTATAAAGGGCAATAACTCCTAAAGGGGTCAACAGACCATTTTGGTCCTGTTAATTTATTTGTAGATCTTACTTTGCTGAACATTTTTGCTGAACATTTTTGCTGTTTACAATTTATCTTTATCTATAATAATAATCAAGATAATAACCAAAAACAGCAAAATTTCCTTAAAATTACCAATTCAGGGGCAGCAACCTATCAACGGGTTGTCCGATTCATCTCAAAATTTCAGGGCAGATAAATCTTGACCTTATAAACAATTTTACCTCATCAGATTTGCTCTAAATGCTTTGTTTTTGAGTTATAGGCCTTTGGGCCAGGTGAGCTAAAAAGGGGAAAGTCACAAAAACTGATAAATTCAAAAGTTAGACTTTATTAACCAGGAAAACGTATGGACAACTGCTTGGGTTATCTTACTGCCTTGATAAGCCTTTTACGCAATTGTGGGTTTAACCTGATGTTATATCTGGCTCAACATTCCACTTGTATCACAGTTGTTAATAATTCCGTTATATTAACAAATTTGGATAAGGAAAATGTAAGTGCAATAGCAAAAATCTTGAATATATAATATTGTAATGTGTAATATTGCAGACATTCTGCTAAGAGCCGACTACACTTTCTTAAGATTGGAAAAATATTAGTAGTTGACATAGAAAACGTCACGGAAAATTGCGTTTAATACATTACCATTATATCAGAGTAACCATTATACGAATAAGAAGATGTGGTTTAGATTGACTATGAGACGATTATCAACCAGAAACCAAGCGACATAGAAGCAATTATAGCTCGTTCTACAGCGCATGGTTGTCTTTAATTAAGAAAACTTGTTTAAATATCAGTTTGCATTTTTGTAATCAGCCCTGCTGGATCTATGCTAAGGTGCATGCTTTTTAGATATGTTTATTGAAACAATAAACAAAACTGCATATAACTCTAACCTGCTAATATTCTGCAATCAGATTTATTTGTTTATTTTCCATTCTCTTGCTATTCAAAAGTGTATTTGTACATTTATATTTGAGTGACAGGTTTTTATTTTATGGAGATTTAACAACAGTTCAAATAATAATTAGTTTTTTTTAATTCTTGTTGTTTGATGCCTTTCTCTGGAAATTATAAGACAACATTATATGCAGTTGTTATCTTATAGTTCGTTTCTGTGTGTCTGCTCTTACCCTTCCGGAGTGGTGGGGTTCGTGTCGCTTAGTTTTAAGTTTTCTATGTTTTGTCTTCTATACTGTTCTTTGTCTGTTTGTCTTTTTTATTTGAAGCCATGGCGTTGTCAGTTTATTTTCAATCTATGATTTTGACTGTCCCTCAGGTATCTTTTATATTGTCGTTTGGTTTTTTGTTGCACTTTAGTGTTTCTGTTGTTTCGTTGTTTCCTCTTATATTTGATGTGTTTCCGTCGGTTTTGGTTTAATCATGATTTGTTTTCTTTCAATTGATTTCTGACTTTCGATTAGCGGTATACTATCGTTGCCTTTATTCATAAACTATTGCATCTCCGAACCATTTATTTCTAAATTTAGGGTGACTAGCTGGTTTTAATCAACTGAAAAAACAATTCTCTTTCTGAATTTAAACAAGATTGATAAATCAATGATGTTTTTATTCATCGTGATACCTGAGAATATGTTTTGAAATTATGAACACAACGTCTCAGTCTTCCCATCGACGATTTTGATCACTTTGATTGTCAGATCTTTATAATCATTCATATGTAAGGATTCCATGTGCATCATTTGATCTGCTAAATGCAATTTTCGAATATCTAAATACGTCACGAAAAAGGATATATTCTTTACATGTTAACCACTTTCCAAACTTTTAAAAAATACTGTTGAAGGGTTTCAATATTCCAATTTAATCAGCAGTTTCGGTAGACGTTTAGCCGACAAGAAATGTATTAAAAACAACTCAAACAGGAGTAATGATCTGTATTTGATGAAAGTAAATCTTACAATCCAAACATCTTGCATTATTAATTTACATACCTGCATAAGAAACCGATGCTAAAGATATAAGGGAAAATATCAATGTACTTTTCATCGTCATTCCAAGATAACACAGGTGTAATTACAGGTGTCTGTCAACGAAAATATTATAGTTAATGTTTGTGATATGTAATACATCGCTTCCTCATCAATTACAAAAAAGAAAAAACATTGACAAGCTGTTCATCTGCTATGGACAGAACGAAAATAACCCCAAAGTTGCCCAGGATACAAAAGAGGGGGGATAGAACCTCTATCGGGACTCCGGGATCGGGTGTTTTTAAGCTCGGTATTTCGGGATTGACCTTTTCGGGATCCGTGAATTCTATTTTCGAATTTCGAGATGTCGGGATTTAAATTTATTTAAATTCGGGACCTCGGGATTTTGTGTTTTAAGCCCGGGATTTCGGGATCAGAACCCCTCCTACCCCCCCCCCCCCCCCCTTTCCCCCACAAAAGACTTAATGCACAGAGAAAGACATACAGCAGTTAGAAAACATTTTCATATAAACTACCTAAAAAGATTTTCAGTTTTCAGGTTTAATCCAAAACGAACAAGTTTATTTCTCATTTGATCAGATACTTTCCGTTATGACTTCCTTGGAGTTCAGTATATTTTCTGTTTAAACTTTGCACAACCACTGGGTCGATGCCACTACTGGTTGAGGTTTCCACTCGAGGATATCACAAGCCCAGTACTCGGCACTTCTGTGCTGACATGAATTATCATTAATAAAGTCATATTTATAATTTAACTGTTTACAAAACTTTTGAATTTTTGAAATACTAATGGCTTTTCTACCTCATGAATAGATTACCTTAGCTGTATTTGGCAAAACATTTCGGAATTTTTGTCCTAAATGGTTTTCGACTTCGTACTTTATTTGGTCTTTTTTACTTTTTAGGATTCGAGCGTCACTAATGAGTCTTTTGTAGACGAAACGCGCGTCTGGCGTAAATACCAAATTTAATTCTGGTATCTATGATGAGTTTATTAACAAACGATATACACGTCTGCCGGTGATTTTTTTAAATTCTGGTAATAATGATGATTTGATTTAGAGTACATACAATATGTTTCTTTTTTCTTTCAAAAGAGTAAAAACACTGGACTGTCTTCTTTCTACAATAGTGTTACCCATCCTAAACATGCAACACTAATTGAAAGAAAAAGCCCAATTTTGTTTTATTTCTATCTTGATTTAGGGAGGGATTATTCATACTTTGTATGGTTAGGGTTCCAAGTGGTAGAATTGAAGTCATCCCTTAGAAAGTTTTTAGCACTGCATCATGTGTTTGGTTTACCGTTAATGAATTTCGGAGCGACAGATGTACACGGATATATTCAATGGTCGATTTCACGATCTCGTTCACACTTCCTCGATTTAACCACACTAAACGATTCTTCTTATCAAATATGTAGTAACGATGAACAACATGGAAGGTGCCACTAGAGGAGCAGGATCTACTTGACCATTCGAAGCACATGAGATATCACCCAGTTGTTTGTGAGGTTCGTGTCGTGATACTAAGTTTGGTATGTAGTATTGTTATGACTCTTTGTCGTCTTTCGTTTTTTGGCCGCAGTGTACTATTTCTTTCTACTTTTGAGTATGAATGTCCCCTTAGTATCGTCCTTGTCTTTTCTTGTTGTTCAAGTTTCTTTCTATATATTTGAGTGTATAAGACAATATCCAAAAACACCAAAAAGCGATATAATCATAGGATGATTGTGGCTAAGGTTAATTTTTCAACGGATGTCGAATATCAAATGTGACAATAGCTGGAACTGGCCCTTTGGAAAAAATAAACTAAGGATTCATTTTTCTGATAAATGTTATTATTGTGTAAATATACCAATGTATCACTGTGTCTAAGAAATAAGTGCTTTATTTAGTACATTTGTGGATTATAAAATTAGCTTTTACCGAATCATGTTTTAGATGACGCTTGATACAAAATCATGTACGCACGTTCAACATTTTTTATTCTTTAAATGAACTCATCATAGATATACCAGGATTGAAATTTTGTATTAAAACAAAAAGAAGCCTTAACTTCATAGAAGTACATGTCAGTGTTAAAACCAGGATATAACAAACAAGTTTTTGGTTTGCTTCGTGTTACTGGAATATTCCTTCGTGTTCAAATACTTTATCGCGAAGAACAAACAAACATGCAGTAAATATAGCCATTTCCAATCGTCTTGGGTTTTATTTTGTGATAAATCAGCGGTTCATAAATCTTATCGGCTTATAACCAGAGGTTAGAACCATATGAAATGTACATGCAATTATTAACACTTGAATGAAACCCCCATCCACTAGACTAGACTTGAATATAAAATATGGCCATCATTATATACTTCCCGTCTTGCAGTAAAACAGTAAAATGAAGCGTTCGTAAGGCTGTGCAGCATGCATAATTGTTATACCTCCGTCATCATTTCTATATAAAATAAGTACACAATATTTTCACTTTTTTTCAATTGCAAGTTGAACTATTTTACCGGTCATCGCTATGTGTCTGTTGTCTTTTACAAATTTCAAAATGAATATTGGTCAACTGTCTCGTTCATTTTTTGGCATAACTTTGTGTCTATTGTCTCTTTCAATATAATAAGACACCTCGGAGTTCAGTATTTTTTTGATTTTCCTTTTTCTGACTGGTAATTCGTGAAATCGTAAATTTTTAATGTCCCCTCGAATACAACTATTGACCTCGGCTACGCCTCGGGGGAATAGTTGCACCTTGGGAGACAATGAACTTACTCGACTCATACCCAGCCAATAAGTATACAATATACAGCTACGTCAAGTCAGAATGGGTTAAAAAGTCAACCTTTTGTAATTTGTGTTTCATGCTTTCTGCACATTGTCCATCAGCATGGATCCTTTAACAGAAACTATATTAATATGTATTAATACTGTTAATTTGTTTTCGTTCGTTATGGGTATGAAATATTTGTCACAGGCCGTGAAGCACACGACTATCATCAATCAACCTTTTGAATGATCATACCTGCGGTCTAATGAACTTGATATACAACAGTTTATGAATAAATATCATCATATTAAAGTTTGAAACGAAATATAAATATCAACACATGTAAATAAAGTATAAGTCAACACAGTTTTTACAATGTTTATAACTCATCATAGATATCAGGACTAAATTTTATATAACATATTCAATGGGATATATAAACCACTTCCGATATAAAGTGGTCGTTGACATCATTTTGACCGGTCCATAAGGAAATGTAAACGTAAGATATAGGTTGGCCGATTGTTGCTTGTTTAACGTCCAGTGCCAAAAGTTCATACATATTCAGGGCGTTAACAAATTAACAATTAATACAATACCTATATAATCTTCAAGTTATACCGACCAGGATGAAAGGCAAGGGATATTCGGCAACAGGGGATTGTTTAGCGAATATTTTTCTTTAATTTGATTTTTTTTTCGTATTTTCTGTCTATTTGAACTTAGTTATCAAGGTTAGTAAAATATTTGCATTTGTCTTGGGATATGTTGTTTGCTATTCATGTCTGTATGTTTATATCAATCTTTTTGCGTTCTTTTTTTTTATATCTTGTATAAATTCAAGACATGTGTGATCTTGTTTTATATAGTTTTTATGTTGTTTATGTTATGTAGAGTAAATTAAAGTTCATTCAATCATATCTGTCTGGACTAACCCTAACGAAAATATAAATGTCCTCTTCAGAAAAAATATTATATCAACACTACCTAGGTCTTGAATAAGTAATCATATAGCACTGCAAATGTTTACATGATACGAAAATAAGTATAAATGCAAGGATATATGGATGATCAATTAGACGAAAATAAGCAAAAGACACTTAGAGGTGGACATGCAAGGTATGTTATTCAACGAATTATCATAACCATAATTATGTCAACATTTTTCGCTTGTTCAGATAATTTTGCTGTCCGAAGACCGGCATTGAAAGTTCAACGCTGCTGTACTCTCTTCACAAAGAACATTCGTTGTTTGCATTCACAATCTAATTGAAATATAGATATCTGGTTTTGTTATTCTCATATGATATCTATACGAGCACACGAGAACTATTATAAGATAAGAATTTTAATTAGATTTTTGCTTATAAAATATATAACTTTTTACAAAGATGATTTCAACATATTAGTTAACTTTAATATTATTACGTTTACCTTATTTTCGTCTACTCTCTCTAGTGGTTTTAAAAAATTAGTAAACCATCTCCGTTTAAAGGTATGCAACGAAAGATTTAACAATAACTGTTCAACTTCAAGATTTATTAAGTCAAAAATTAATTTAAGTGGTTTATGTATTCTTCTGAGATGTATATGTACCAATAAAACCTACATACATTACACGAATGATGTACCTATAAAACACCCACACAAATTAGAAGTTTTTTTAAAATACAAGGAAAGTCATCATTGCTATAAATACAATGTATTTTGAATTTTCTTTTCTATCATATTAACAATTTAGTTTGTGAAGTGAGTACGCTTGATTGTTTCACCTACACCTTCCGTTTTTCATCCGGACAAATAAAGTGTTTATGTTTACTATGTTTACTAAACGTTTAAGAAAAACAGTATCAATTATTCATAATAAACCACAAAAAAATCAATTTTAGCAAACCAATATATTCTTTTATTTTATTTCAGCCATTGTGCATTCTTAATACATATCAATGTAAGTTAAAACTCGGATACCTGTACCAGACACTTTATCTGTTCTTTGAGTGCAATAGTTATTTTCAACATATGGGGTAAACGGTGAAAACAAAGTAGATCCCAGTGGAATTTACTATTTTAGAAACAATTATTTATATATTGATAATCTTAAAAACGTTTTTCAGTTACTGGTATATTTATCTTGTGATGGATCTTTTAATAGGTAAAGCAATGAAAATGACATTTGTGATACAAAACAAATGTCTCCTTCTCCATTTAAAGCTTCTGCACCTAGATTTGTTATCTACGTGGTTCTGAATCAATACCCTCTCAAAAATTAGAATATTTCAATTAGTAGGATTGCATATATGATAACAATGAATAATTGCAAAACAAGAAAAGTATGCTTCACTATGTAAAAAACACCCATATACATTCGACAAAGTTTTGTAAAATACAAGGAAAGTCATCATTGTTATAAATACAATGTATTTTGATTTTTCTTTTCTATCATATTAACAATTTAGTTTGTGAAGTGAGTACGCTTGATTGTTTCACCTACACCTTCCGTTTTTCATCCGGACAAATAAAGTGTTTATGTTTACTGTGTTTACTAAACGTTTAAGAAAAACATTATCAATTATTCATAATAAACCACCAAAAAAATCAATTTTAGCAAACCAATATATTCTTTTATTTTATTTCAGCCATTGTGCATTCTTACATATAAATGTAAGTTAAAACTCGGGTACCTGTACCAGACACTTTATCTGTTTTTGAGTGCAATAGTTATTTTCAACATATGGGGTAAATGGTGAAAACAAAGTAGATCCCAGTGGAATTTACTATTTTAGAAACAATTATTTATATATTGATAATCTTTAAACAGATTATTCAGTTACTGGTATATTTATCTTGTGGTGGATCTTTTAATAGGTAAAGCAATGAAAATGACATTTGTGATACAAAACAAATGTCTCCTTCTCTATTTAAAGCTTCTGCACCTAGATTTGTTATCTACGTGGTTCTAAATCAATACCCTCTCAAAAATTAGAATATTTCAATTACTAGTATTGCATATTTGATAACAATGAATAAATGCAATACAAAAAAAAGTATGCTTCACTATGTAAAAATAATGATATAATCAAAATATGCTGCATTATTTATTTGCTATTTCTAAAATAACCGATAAACTATTGCTGAAATCAAAACCATCCTACATTATGGATAAACCGTTTCTGAATTTAAAACTTTGCTTTAATAATTAGGAACTTATGCTTCAATTAAAACTGTACTTTATTATTTATGAACTATAAAGTGATAATATTTAAAGAACAGTTTTTCTGGATTATATTTAAAGTTTTTCCATTGGATTTTGTCTATCTTTAATATTAAAATATCAAAATACCAAACGATAAAGACTTTTCACTTTCATTGAATAATAAGTGTCCAATAGAATTGTAGTAACAGAATTGCAATTAAGGATGCAGTTTATAATATTTTTGAATTACCATTCTTATCATATCATAATGTAGGTATCTTTGTATCTGTATATCATTGTATCAACAAATTAAGGTTTTTCAGGAGAAAAAAATTAATGTATGAGAGAAATCTTCGTTTTCAATATCTTTTGAGAAATATCTTTGATGGTAGATAATGTTTATTGTTGGTTCATTCTTGTAGAAGTTGGCCAATCCATAACGATAAAAAGAACATCGTTGATCCCAAATATTCGACATTTCACAATTACATAAATGTGTTATTTTTCAAACATTGTTGGTCTATTCTTGTAGAAGTTTGCCAATCCATAACGATAAAACGAACACCGTTGATCCCAAATATTCGACATTTCACAATTACATAAATGTGTTATTTTTCAAACAAAACCATTATGTATAAACTAAAACCAATTTACTCTCGAAACTATAATTATTCAATATACATACAATAAATTATGTCTGTTTGTTTTGTTCACTCATTGTTGACAATAAAATGGAATTTTTATGTGACTGACATTCAAGTGAGGTTTTAGCTATCCATAAAGCCACACTAAATCCACCATGTTCTACAGAACAAAATGTCTCTACCAAGTCAGAAATAACATCATATATGCAAGTTGTTTCCCATTGGTTTGATGAGCTTGCGCTTTTGATTTTGCAATTGATTAGGTCTTTCCAGTTTGAATTTTCATTGTCATTTAAATGCAACAGTTGTATACAGATGTTCGAAAGTCAAAAATCGATTGATAGAAAACAAATACGGGTTAAAAACTAAAATTTAGAGAAACACATCAACTACACTATACAACATTGTCAACATACATAGAAACGAACAATTTGATAACTACTGCCATATTTCTGAATCGTTACAAGACATTTTAAGAAAAATTAATGTGATGAACCTGGTTTGATGGTTAGCCAAACATCCCGCTTTATGACAGTGTTGATAAATATCGCTGAAATGACACCTGTGGTGTTTGTCGTTAATGGAATATGTTCGTTGTTGTTCTGCTGTGTCAACTGTTTGTTTGAACGTTTCTTTGTGAAACACTGCGTGTCAGCAATACAGCACAATTAAACACACGCAAAAACATACATCACAAAGAAACGTTCAAACAAACAGTTGACACAGCAGAACAACAACGAACATATTCCATTAACGACAAACACCACAGGATATGAAAACAAACAGTGACACGCTTACAACACTAACATGTAATCTCGGAATTTCCTTTTCCTTTCTAACGTCTTATGTAAAAGATGAGAAAAGAGAGGTGAGTTAAATTCTTTATTTTTCTATTATTAAAAGGTGATAATAACATTAAAAAAATATACGAAATGTTGTAGATTTAAAAATGGGTAATCTACATAGTCTTCCAGATCCTGAAATTTAATTGTACATTTCATTTTCAAATTGAATAATAGATTAAAAAGAAATATATTGCATTTGAACGGATTTTAAACAAAATGAATGAATTGTGTCATCTACTCAAAGCAACAGATTAGTATGCAAAATAAAACCTTTCCCATCATGCATATAGATATATTGTTGGGCTAAATTTGAGACAAATTATAGAAATATAAGTAGGACTGCACAACAAGCTTAATAAAAATCTTTAATGGGAGGAATGCCAGAAAAAAATACGCATTAAACAGTGCATACAGTCTATGTTTTTGTTGTTGAAAATGAAATGACTTTAGTTTATTTATATTCTATATATTATAATAATTAATCCAGATGCAATACAGCTTATAGAATATACATTTTTACATTATTTTAAATACACCAGTGTAATATAATTATTAATTAACAATACCGAGTACTTACACAAAATACACATATGTCGTAGAATAAATTTATATGATACAGGTGATTTATAGTATCTATTCAGTTGGAAACCCGATTTAAATAGAACAAAAGAATCGAAGCTCTTTGTTAGAGAAGGCGATAAATGCTTACTGTCTGTAATGTTTACTATAGTGACAAACAAATTAAAAGTTAATAGAAACAGACAAAATTACAATTTTCTTCTCAATTACGAAGTGTTTTATTTTAAAAACACCATTTGCATAAGTTTTCAATTTATCTAGTACATAGTTAAGCAAAACAATTAGATATCAAGTCGACGACATGGGTATCTTTCAAGTTGGATGTAGAAAATGCTGAGAGAAAATGCATAACCTCCGATTTAAAAAAAAATTTCCACGGACGGAAAACATATCAATCTATTAGTTCAGTAGTTTTCGTGTCTGCCCTTCCATTATGTGACTCAAGAAAAAATTACAAAAAATGGGTAACAATTGTATCGAAAAGAGAGAATCGAGTGCACCTTTTTATGTTAGGGCGTGTTTGAGTTGAATATTTTGTCTTGCTATCGTACAAAGCAAGAATATTTCATACATCGTTTCGCTTCAGATTCTATCATTTCTATATATCAAAGCTACAGGTTGACTTTATAACATAAAAAAAATCACAGTACTAAAAGATGAAATATACGGGTCAAGTGAAATACCTATCTAATGAATCACAAAATCAGAGTAGGTGTGTGCGAATAGCTATTTTTTTTTTGCTGAAAGTACTTGACGACAGTCTTTCAAGTCAGATGATGAAAATGCATATCTTCGAAAAATTATGATTTTTTTGTGTGTGATAACCAGGGTTTATGGTCTTCACCCACGAAAAAAATCTAGTCTGCCCTTCCACATAAATATTTAATTAGAAATTTTTTAAATGTTTATGAATTTTCGAAAATTCCACATGACAACCGATCAGACAATAGTTTTAAGTTGAATCAATGCAGACAAGATCATTAACTGATGCTCATTAGCTAGTTGATACATTTGTCTTTTAAAATACAACTGACATATAAGGATCGTAATGGTGCAATGTGGATAAATTTATCGGTTTCGGAGAGCAAAATTGGCAGCGGGTCAACCCTACAATGGCTTCCATTTCTACGATTGTGAAAATGAACTGGCGTAATGGGAAGATAATTTTGACGAAGTAGAATCCTGACTGTATTGATCGTTTATCGATAATGTTGGTTTTTTTTGGAAGGGTGAAACTTTTCAAATTGATATAAACCGCTAAGGCTGTGTTAATGGTGCTTGGCCTACGAGGATACATTAAAATAAACGATTAAAACTATGAATAAACAAAATATCTTCAATAGCCCGATTGCGCTGTTATTTTCTTTTGCAGTAAACGGTGATTTTTTTTTCTACTTTCTATAAGACTTATTTGATCCTGAATAGTAGTTGAGATTTCTGATGTCATCTATAAAAATATGTAAGTGGATTAAGACATATAGGACAAGCAAGCCAACAATCAATTTATGAATCGAAAAGATAAGACAAGGTTTGTGGGAGCGAACAGCTGACAAACAACAGCAAAAACAACAGATTAAAATTTCACCAAATCACAAAAACAACAGCGTTTAACCTTAACAAACGTCAGTAAGTTGAGTGTAACTCAACTACATTTGAATGTCAAAACGTTTTACTTTTATTTTGTCTGCTCGATACGATGACATATCAAGTATTGGCGTTTGTTTAATAATGACTCCTTTGATCTTCGGTGGATTCTTTTCTCCTTGGTAATTATATCCGACCTCTCAATTTTATACTGTTTGTTGATGTGAATTTCCTGCGGCTTTCAACCAAAAACAAATTTTGTAAATTCCAAAATAACCAAAAGATATGTTTATTTATAGATAGCCTTAATTATGACTGTTTTACAACAACAAAATTGTTTAAGGTAGCACAATACAAAGATTTTTCACCCCCAATCAGACATCTTTAAACTGATGTAATTCCACTCATCTTTCTTTAAATTTTATAAATGAGGTACCAAAAGAAAGAAGAAGGACCAATCTTTCAAATTGTGATAATTTCATTATGACATAATTATTTCATCATTAATTATTATGTAATTAGTTGCCATATTGTGATGTCTATACTTGAATGAATTTAGCTTCTTTGTTATTCATAGCATCCCAAAATATTTTATAGATTCGTGCACAACACAGTTTGACCTCCAAAACTGTGTCTCATATTTTTCCTATTGTATTTCATTCTCTCATAAATCTTCAATGAAGTTTGCAACATCAATTCATAAGAGACCACTAAATTTAATTGGGTATAAAATTTGTTCTATTGATGTTTTGGAAATCTGAGACACAGTTTTGGAGGTCAAGCTGTGTTGTACAAGAATATATAAAATATTTTGTGATGCCATGAAGAACAAAGAAGCTAAATTCATTCAAGTGTGGACATCACAAGATAGCAACTAATTACATAATAATTAATTATGTAATAATTATGTCATAATGAAATTATCACAACTTGAAAGATTAATCTTTCTTCTTTCTTTTGGTACCTCATTTATAAAATATAAAGCAGGATGAAATGAATTACATCAGTTTAAAGTTGTCTGATTGGGAGTAACAAAATCTTTGTATTGTGCTACCTTAAATGATATGTACAATGTTTTTGTAAATAAAGGCAACAGTAGTCTACCACTGTTCGATAGTCATAAATCGATTGAGAGAAAACAAATCCGTGTCACAAACTAAAACCGAGGGAAACACATCAACTATAAAAAAAAAAAAAAAAAACAACGAAACAACAGAAGCACTGACGTGCAACAAAAAAACTAACGACAATGCAACAAACACAGAAACGAACTATAAGATAACAACTGCCATTTTCCGGAGTTGGTATATGGTGGGTTGGACCTGGTTTTATGGCTAGCTAAACCTCGCGCTTTTATGGCAATGTTAAATATAACACTAAAATAACAACATTGCATGACAGGAACAAATAAATGCATAAACATTCAGGACCGAGAAATACACAAATAAACAATACAATAGTATATTTTGACATGCAGAATAAAAACGAACACGTGACACACAAAACGGTCATACTCGGGAATAGTTCATGCTCGGTACTTAAAAGACCAGACGACGTAAATAGTAAACCACAATATAAGACGTGGTAAATATGTCCTTAGTTAGTTTAGACACAGACACATCGTATGGATCAACCAATTCGTGATGGTACTCATAAAATATACGGAGTGTCATTTTTAATCTTTCCTCCTCATAACTTTGTTGGAGCAGTTTCTGCGTAAGGAGCACACTCCTGTTTATGAAGTCCGTATAATGTGAACATTCACAAGTATAACGTATCAACTGAGATATGTAAACGCCATACGATACGATAGGGCAGAGGGTATGTTACAGCTGGGAAATTGAAAATTGATAATTGGGAAGTTGAAATCGTCCCGTGTGTCATAGATTTTAGTGTTAAGTCGTCCAAAAGAGGGACGAAAGACAGCAGAGGGACAGTCAAACTCATAAATCGAAAATACAGAATAAGCAACACGAACCCTACCAAAAACTAGGGGTGATCAACTGTCTTAATATTAAGGAAAAGATCAAGTTAAGAAGCAGTCCTTCTAGTACCAGTAGTATCCTTAGCGTAAATTTCACTGGGATATATTAGATGTAAGTATTAATTGGCTGAAATATGGGTTATTCAGTGACAGGAAATCGTCAATATATCTGAAAGTAAAATTGAAAAATTTCGCAAGATGCTTTTTCTTTTTGTCTTTTAGAAGGTTCTGAATGAATTCTGCTTCATACGAGTACAAACACAAATTAGCCAGTAGGGGTGCACAATTAGTACCCATTTGAATACCGGCTGGGTTTTTTTAAATATCCATCTTCCAAACTCAACAAATGTATATTGTCGATCAAAAAGTCCAGCATTTTGATAATATCATCTTCAGTATATTTTCTTTTAGATTTAGTGCGGTTCTTCACAAAATAAGAATAATTATAACCCAAAACAAGAAATTTGTATCTACGATTCCCATTTTTGCCAAGGTATTGTTACGATGCACATGAGCAATTCGGAGTTTTGGATTTCAGATCTTTGATGTTAAAGGCCTGTAAAACCCTCATGTGGTTGAAAATCTTGGATGAAATAGACTGGGTGTAAGTATAAGAAGCTGTTGAATCAGAGATGTCGGACAAAATACGAAGTAAGACTTTTTTGTTAAACTTGGTGGTAATCAATCTTAATAAAAGTTCGGAATAAGAAACCCTGGTGGAAAGAAACTTTGACTAAATTATGGTATGAGATGTGTTATGCTGAAAAGCATGGAAAAAATGCAATAAAATGCCCCGAAACAGCTTTTAGCTATATATGTACAAAAGAGGAAACATATTGATCGTGAGAATCAGCATATGTTTTGAAAACGATTGGTAAAATAAATATTACTGAAAGTCGTATAAATGGGTAATTCCAATGGAAGCAATCGATGATAATGGTTATGTAAGTTCTGAATTAGCAGATGTTCCTGGTAAATGGAAATCTGAGGAGTTTTCAGACTTGCTTAAGCAGCAGTACAGTTTGATTACCGTTTTGTTATTCTTGTACCAGTATGAAAAATAACTCATTAGTCATTAGAGATACCAGGTTGAAAATTTTATATATATATATATATATAACTCGTCTAAACATCAACCCAACAATGTTAGATCTGTAAATTTGCTTTCATATATATATATATACGCCAGACGCGCGTTTCGTCTACAAAAGACTCATCAGTGACGCTCGAATAAAAAAATGTTAAAAAGGCCAAATAAAGTACGAAGTTAAAAGAAGAGGGAACTTTTAATGATTTTTTGTTGACGGCTTCTATTTCATTTCAGGAAACAGTCAGTCCATGCTTTTGAAAAGACAAAAAGGGGTTAACCTGCTAGCAGAGTTCAGCGCTAATTTTAAACAATTTATTAGATTTTTGTTTAAGATATGGTAGTGTTCCCGATCTATGGAATAGAACTGTAATTATTAATCCTTTTCCTGATTGATCTAACATGGTAGACGCAAAAGATCCCGTTGTTATGGAGGGATCGCCATTGCAGCAGTGTCTTACACATTGTACTGTATTATACAGTTTATACTGAGCGATAGATAAGCTCAGTGGGTAGATGATAACAATGTTCGGGCTGACAAACAAAATGGTTTGCGGCAACAACATAGACCAATCATCTATCCTTAATAATTTGATTGATGTTAGAAAAAAACCGTAAATCAACCTTTTGCGCCTATTTCAATTTTAAAAGACACTATACTAAGAGATATTTTATCGTAGAAACCAATAAAATTGGTTTTGCGCAAACTTGTGGTTTTGCTATTTAAGTGAAAACACAAAAATACTGAAATCCATGGAAAATTCAAAACAGAAAGTCCCTAATCAAATGGCAAAACCAAAAGCTCAAACACATCCAACTCAAACGAAAAGACAAATACGGTCATATTCTTGACTTGGAACAGGCATTTTTTTAATGAAGAAAATGTTGAATAAAAGCTGGTTTCATAGCTAGATAAACCTCTGACATGTATGACAGTCGCATAACATTGCATTATATTTACAACGATGTGTGAACAAAACAAACAGACAGAAAAGGTAAAATGTAAAAAAATAAGTCAATTTATACTGTAAATAAGTTCTGTAAGAATAAACGATAATTGCATAGACTGGTTTGATAAAAATTGTGGCTTGAAACAAGGATGTCCCTTGTCGCTCATTTTGTTCAAGTGGTATATTAATGATTAAGTTACATTTCTAAAGTCCTTTGACAGCATAATGGAAAAAATCTATGAAAACTTGTGCAATTTATTATATGCTGATGACGTGAAGGTAGACTTTTCAATTGATTTATATACCAATATAATTATTCTGCTACTCATTAGCGAGTACTTCACATGACAAAACTTTTGTTCTAGTAATCGCTGAACCATTGAAAATAAGGTCAAGGACAATTGCAGGTGACAGACGGAAATATCGTAATTATAGGGCATCTGCATACCAGAAATAAAGCATCCAGGTATTCTACATTCTAAAACGTAAAGCTGTATTCAACTAGTGTAAATCATTTTGTTTACTTCAATGATGCATCTACAAAATAATTGACATCTTATTGGTAGAAGTAGCCAATAGTAAATGGACTTTAACTTCAATGCAATTACATGTATTCTTAAGATATGTTAAATATATGTTACCAGCTATTTTTAGAAAACAACCTATTCTCATGTAAACAACTGGCAATATACTGGCGTAGTCCTTCATTGGTATCAGTACTTTAGAAAAATCGTGGGTTGTACTTGGTTTTATCCCACACTAAATATCCAACTCATACGACCTTTTCAATTAGTCAGTGTCATTACCACGTATAATTTTTCAATTTTATGAAGATAACTTAGAAAATATTTCGATCAGATTAGAGAGACAATCCTTAGTAATGCATACTTGGGCCTACATCCTGGCCATCGTATTATTTTGTTATGGTCGTGGTTATGATTCTCTCAGATGATTAATGACGTATTTACACTAAAGCCATTGGATGTGTACTGATTAATATTTAAGTCTGGGTAACATGATGTATTCATTTTTTGTAATTCGTTTGAACAAATTTTCAGGAACTGCGAGTTCTCTTAGATAGTAACTTTGCCTTCTTGATGTTTTTATTTGGGTTGTTTTTTTTTTGCTATGATATATAATGTTTCAAGTCCTGTTCAACTGGTTTTTAAAACATGTCTTATGTTGTGCCGTTAACACCGCAATAATAAATAACATGTTTGAACCTGTCACATTTTTAGGTGCTTGTTATTCAGTGGTTGGCGGCTGTCAATATCATAAGGTTTTTGTTCATCGTTTTGTAAATAAACCAGGCTGTTCATGTTCAATTTGTTTTGCATTTTGTCATGAAGTTAACTTTTCCAGCTTCCTATTTAATCATTGTTGAAGGTCGTACAGTGACATATAGCTCCTTATATTTACCTCAGGTGAATCTGTTAGAATGTTGTTTCATTGGCAATCAAACCAACTCTCCTCATTTTCAAATTTTAATAAAAATTGAGATGAAACAAGCATGACAGTTGTTATCCATCCGTTGGATGTGTTTGAGCTTTTGATTTTGTGATTTGATTAGGGACTTTCCGTTCTGAATTTTCTTGAGGCAATATTTTTGTGATTTTACCTTTCTTCTGTGAGCATTGAATGGCAATGCAGACAATGACAAAACTCCTTTTCTGTTTAATTTTCATTATACTTGAACAAAAAATTTCATTATACTTAAACAAAACGCTAAACCAGATGATTCCTTTATCTTTAACTTGTGAAGGTGTAAAACTATAAAACAAATACAAAGTCAACGTCTCCAGGTATGAACAAACTAGAGGCTCTAAAGAGCCTGTGTCGCTCACCTTGGTCCATGTGAATATTAAACAAAGGACACAGATGGATTCATGACAAAATTGTGTTTTGGTGATGGTGATGTGTTTGTAGATCTTACTTTACTAATCATTCTTGCTGCTTACAATTATCTCTATCTATAGCAGTACTTTCTGTGGAAAATGTTATTGAAAATCTTCAAATTTTAAGAAAATTGTTAAAAATTGACTATGAAGGGCAATAACTCCTTAGGGGGTCAATTGACTATTTTGGTCAGACTGACTTATTTTTAGTTCTTACTTTGCTGTACATTATTGCTGTTTACAGTTTGTCTCTATCTATAATAATATTCAAGATAATAACAAAAAAACAGCAAAATTTCCTCAAAATTACCAATTCAGGGGCAGCAACCTAACAACCGATTATCCGATTCATCTGAAAATTTCAGGGCAGATAGATCGTGACCTGATCAACAATTTTACTTCCTCTCAGATTTGCTCTAAATGCTTTGGTTTTTGAGTTATAAGCCAAAAACTGTATTTTACCCCTATGTTCTATTTTTAGCCATGGCGGCCATCTTGGTTGGTTGGCCGGGTCACCGGACACATTTTTAAATCTAGAAACCACAATGATGATTATGGCCAAGTTTGGTTAAATTTGGCACAGTAGTTTCAGAGGAGAAGATTTTTCTAAAAGATTACTAAGATTTACGAAAAATGGTTAAAAAATTGACTATAAAGGGCAATAACTCCTAAAGTAGTCAACTGACCATTTTGGTCATGTAAACTTATTTGTAGATCTTACTTTGCTGAACATTATTGCTGTTTAAAGTTTATCTCTATCTATAATAATATTCAAGATAATAACCAAAAACAGCAAAATTTCCTTAAAATTACCATTTCAGGGGCAGCAACCCAACAACGGAATGTCCGATTCATCTGAAAATTTCAGGGCAGATAGATCTTGACCTGATCAACAATTTTACTTCCTCTCAGATTTGCTCTAAATGCTTTGGTTTTTGAGTTATAAGCCAAAAACTGCATTTAACCCCTATGTTCTATTTTTAGCCATGGCGGCCATCTTGATTGGTTGGCCGGGTCACCGGACACATTTTTAAATCTAGATACCACAATGATGATTATGGCCAAGTTTGGTTAAATTTGGCACAGTAGTTTCAGAGAAGATTTTTCTAAAAGATTACTAAGATTTACGAAAAATGGTTAAAAATTGACTATAAAGGGCGATAACTCCTAAAGTGGTCAACTGACCATTTTGATCATGTTGACTTATTTGTAGATCTTACTTTGCTGAACATTATTGCTGTTTACAGTTTATCTCTATCTATAATAATATTCAAGATAATAACCAAAAACAGCAAAATTTCCTTAAAATTACCATTTCAGGGGCAGCAACCCAACAACGAAATGTCTGATTCATCTGAAAATTTCAGGGCAGATAGATCTTGACCTGTTGAACAATATTACCCCATGTCAGATTTGCTCTAAATGCTTTGGTTTTTGAGTTATAAGCCAAAAACTGCATTTTACCCCTATGTTCTATTTTTAGCCATGGTGGCCATCTTGGTTGGTTGGCCGGGTCACCGGACACATTTTTTAAACTAGATGATTGTGGCCAAGTTTGGTTAAATTTGGCCCAGTAGTTTCAGAGGAGAAGATTTTTGTAAAAGATAACGCAGGACGACGACGGACGCCAAGTGATGAGAAAAGCTCACTTGGCCCTTTGGGCCAGGTGAGCTAAAAAGGGTAGAAAACTTATTATTTGGGCAAATTTTTTTAGGGCAAGTTCCATAACTCTGCACAAAATCTTAAGATCGTAACAAAATTTGAACGTGATCATATCTGTGACTTGCCCTCACTTTATACCAATTTTTAAATCAATATCTTCAAGCACAAAGAAAAAAGTGCAGAATAGTAACATTTGAGTGAATTATAAAGTCTATGGACAATAACTCTGGACAAAATCTTAAGAACAGAACAAAATTCAAACTTGTCATGATGAAAATAAACCAAATATCAAATTAATACCGTCAAGCACTAAGTAAAAAGTGGAGAAAACTCATTTGACACATTGACAGATGTCGGTAGGGACCTAGACTCCATAACATTCTATTTTAAAATTGTGTCACTGGCAATATCTACAAGTGTCAGAACTTATTTACCAAATTGTAATATATAATGTTTCTTATTCTAAAATCTATTGAATCATCTCAGGAATATTTTGCTGATATGCTTAATGCATAAACTGATGGAAATACAAACAGGGTGACAAATGAGGTTCAATCCAGCACAACACATGTTTAGGTTTCCACTTTTTTTTTTTATTCAAATGCATGATTTTCTGCATTTGGAATGCAAAATGAGAAACAAAAAATGCACAGCACCTTCAGTACAGAAATAGACTATGAACATATCAAACTTACAAACAATAACAAAACTGCTGTGTAAAAAGTATACCTTACTTTGAAATAGTTTCATAAGTCTCTCTTATAACAATTCAAAATAAATACAAAGTCACATGATCACATATAGTTTACATTGTAGAGATTAATATATAGCAATAAACTACTTATTACTAGTTGGAAACAAGCAATTTGAACGTTCATTGTCTTTTTGTAAAAAATAAAAATAAGTTTTTTTTATAAAATTTCCTCTAATGTAGAAAATATTTTGAACAATTGAATATTTTGCACCAAAAGTGGATCTTAACAACAATTTAATTTGAAATGTTGTATTCAAATTAAAACAAAGGCAAATGTACAAAAACTCTGAGGTCAAAGTACAAAATTACAACACAATTCCTCATTTCTATTCTCTATTTTACTGCTTTTACTTACTTTGAACATTGGGTTCTTAAACATGAACAAATCCTACATTTGTGTTAACATTAAATTTCTTGTTTCATAAACATTATTTGTATTATTGCCATTTTGAAACTTTGCTCAATGTTTATGTATGTATACATTATTATTACAAAACAATGCTTTAAGAAAAGAATCACATATGCTTGAAAGGTGGGATTTTTACAATACATTGTATTAGAATGAACATTTGTATGAAATCATAGACAAGACCTGACAAATAAATAGCTTTGGCAGTTTTACAGCCAAAAAATATATATATCTTGAGACGTTAATATGATGAAATTGTATGTTACAAAAATGAGTAAATGGATTTTGCTTAAGTGAATGGAATTATCCTATTATCACTTATCATTGTATTCTTACAGTTTAAAGTTGCTTTATATAAATACACCCAAAAAGTCAAATAGATAACTTATGACTAAATTAAGTCTGTTATCATATGAATATTTTAATCATCTCAAACCATTTTCTTGAAAAAGTTTTGGTCACACTAAAAATCTTATTAAAGTCTATCTCAAGGGAAATTTATTTTCCAAATTATCTATATCATTTTATTCTAAAATCTTGTCAAACTAAAATTTTGGAATGAAAAGAAATTTAGAGTTTGTTTTTGGAAATGTGTGTCACTCATTGACATTCATTGTGAAATATATCTAAATATCTTTTTCATCATGTTCATATGAAGTAGTGAACTAGTGTACATGTATTTGTTCAGCCTTACACATTACATTTATTTCTACAAAGCATGACATTAAAAACATTTTTGATGAAATTTTATGATCTTTTAGATCATATAAATTAAAGGGTATACAATGTACATAAATTTAAAAAAAAATAATATGATCAATATTTGATATAAACATGATAAATGGTCTTCTTAGGACAAGTAATTGAAAAAGATTTTACCACATAAAAAGTAGACAGTTTTTATAAATGAGCAATACAGTCATAAAACATAATTCAAGATAAACAAATTCAAAAAACATTTAAAAAAAAAAAGTAAAATAACAATGAATTGGAATGGTAAATTGCAATATTTACATGGTATTTAATATCTAAATGATCTAAGTATCAACATGATCTTGGGAGCTTCAGGGCAGAAACCAGTATTAACTGTTTTCTCCATAATAGCACTTTTAGACGCCTCTGTTTACTATACATCAGTTAAAACGCTGTGATTAAGAAATCAAAAAAAGAAGTATAAAATTGTGAATAACTGGCGTAAATTTTCTTGATGAAATAATTGTTCATGAACTTGAATAATAATTTCAAACATGTTTTCTTTTTTTTTTGCACTGTCCCTTTTGTTGACTTTTCAAACCAGCTGAAATTGCATTAATTACGATTTCTATTCGAAAAAGTACCGGTGTGTAAAAAAAATCATGGAGGAAAAGATTTACATGAGATCCCTTATGTTCTGGGTAGACCAGAGATGGCAAAAAAAAAATCAATTTATCACCTGTATATCATTACTAGTTGATATTAACTATCAACATGACCAATGCATTACTTTAACATCAACTAATCTACAACATATTTGACATCACAATTTCTAAAGGCATTTTACAAGTAGTGAAAATAGACTTTTGAACACTTTGTTAATGTATGCAACAATAATGGCAACATGTACAATATTCTTTGAATACTTTTAACCAAACATTAATATAAATGCTCAGAATTTTAGTGATTTTCTACACTGGAAGATAACAACAATAAATATCTGATATGAACATTGATATATAATTTCACAGGAAGCCAATTTCAGTCTTTAACAAATATTCAGACAGGCATGCAGTATCAGCCATTCTAAAACATGACTTTCGTTTAAAAAAAAATGTGATAAAAAGGTTCTGTTATTATGGTCATATAATGCATAGGCGGATCCAGCCCCCCCCCCCCCCTTTTCACAGAAAAATTTGGAGATCACTGAAGCATGACTGGAGCCCCTTATGTAAGTGTGAAGTGTGTCAGCTCCACCCCCACCCCCCTTATAAAAAGTTCTGGGTCTGCCACTGTATGTTGTCTGAAAAATAGTGCTACTGTAATTTCAGAAACTTTGTGATGTTTTTATCCACCGGATTAATGGACAGGGTGACCATCATATTAGATGAAATTAACATTGAAACCTCTGTTCAACAGCCCTATTGAAACATTTGTACAATATTTAATGCAAATAATGAAAGCATCAATAAATATGTGCAATAATTTCAAAACTACATGTTCAAAATGTACAGTAATAATAATATCAAAGTTTTAATCTGAACACAATTAAAACATGTAATAGAAAAGTTTAATAAAGTAATCTCTTAGAGCACTTAAGACATGTGTAAAATACAAATTTTGTTGTACATCCTTGGTAACGATCTTAGCAAATGTATACCTAAATGACCTAGTGATCATTTCAATTACATTTTTCCCTTAACAATGCTTAATATTCTATCTATTATGTAAACACTGTATGATATCCATAGAAATTGCATGATTAAACATGGTAAATGGACATCATGGACATAAAAAGACATGTGAAAAGATTAAAATGGTAACAAAAAAAATAAAATTTCTTTTCCATTATCATGATTATTAAAAATGCTTGAAGAGCATACTGACAGACTTGCATTTCATGTCATACCTGTCTGGCAGTAGTCTCTTGAAGCATTTCTGTGATAGTTGTTGTTCCTACCACAGTACAAGTTTATATTAATTTTGTACATACATTTCATAAAATTTGGACAAAACTGAGAAAATCACTTCTTCAAAAGTAAAGATACATGTACAGTATAAAGTGTAACATACAATGTACAAATGTACCTCATCATGATTATGTAAAAGATATTTAAAAAATATGCTCTCATTAAAATAAGAACAAGATATTTTAATGAATTTTGGCCAGGTACAAACATTCAAAGAAAAGGTAGCATGGTTAATATATAAACTTAATAAAATAAAACAACTTAAAAAATATACTTTGTGTGTTCATTTTCATAATTATTTATTCATGATTGAATGTGTAAAAAACTGAAATTCTTAAAATTTAAATAATAATAAAACAAATAAAGTTTGATTGCTTGCTTATGACATACGGGTAACTTTATCAGTCTCAAACATTTAAACAGCTTTATATACTTTAATACATGTTTTGATGTAACCAAAGTTGTCTCCCCTATACCATAAGTTATGATTATGAGGAACTAGAAAAACAATATGTTTTAAATAAAATATTTAATTCTTAGAAAAAGTTTTCTGACATATAGTAATTTTTAATCTTTATTAAAGTCTGGATAAATCCCAAAAGGTATCATTAGTTGTCAAATATTGAATAAATAAACTATATTTACTAGAAAATGACTGACAGCTGTCAATTTAATCATAATTAATTGAGTTATAGTAGTATAAAAATTATATTAAGGTGTAAATTAAATTACATTTATTTGTTGTAGTCAAAGAGACAATTTGATTTTTTTTTATTTATTAAATTAGTGGGTTGACATGCTCAGTAAACAAATCATGATATTTACACAAAATACATGTACAATGTACATGTACATGAATTTGTAAATTTGTACATGTGGCACAAACTGTTTACTTTAGTAGTAAGCATTTAAATTAAAGACCTGTTTACACCATCATGTATTAATGCATAGAAGTTAATCAGACCTAAATAAGCAAATGTCTAATTTAAATTAGAAATTAATACAATTCTTTCATTTTAAGATTATTTGACCCAATGCAAACACCCAACAATCTTTCACAATAAAAAATCATGATAATAATTACAGACATATGATAACTGTGCAAATCATTATTATATTTACAGACAATACTGCCAAAAATCAGAATAATATTTACTGACAGGACTCCCTATAAAAAGTTTGAAATAAAACTTATGTCTACAAGATTTGATATCTAAAATGACAAACATTTATACTATAAACTATCACAAAAGCCATGACAGCATGTTAAATCATAATTTAATGAATAACTGACATTATATTAAAACCTGCCTTACTTGGTAAAATATTACTTTATGAAGATGTGAATATCTATGAACAAATGCATCTATATATATATTCAATCACAACAAAGACAAGGACAGTTTAACATGTTCAACAATTAATATTGTTCAAGACCAAATCAAAAATATATGTACTAACAATGTACTTAAAGCTACATGTACATCAATGGTGAAGACATTTACAAGATTTCTTTGTTTCCATGTTCAGTTGTAATGAATACTTCATTTGTGGTTAATTTAAAATTTGTTAAATACACACTGTTAACTGTACATGTTACTTTATCATTTACAGAGTAAGAAAAAATAAATGGTTTTGAGATATTTCCTGTATCAAAATATTTTTCATTTGGCCTTAATACATTGTACATGTAATAAACATTTAATAATGCCTATAAGTTATAACAATTATGAGAATGTACTACTTCTTGGTTTTCCTCTACCAAGATGAAATCCTATAGTACCATCTGGTCCTTTAGGTTGACGTACCACACCTTCCATGTCATGCATGCGTTTTGGTCCATTACTTTCATTTGATGCTAGAGGACTCTTTTCTTGTGCGGCTTTTAACATCCTCCTACGGATCCAAGGACTTGATGGACTACCCTCCCCACCTGAAGAGTAATCAGTGTATTGTTTGCGACTAGTTTCTGGACTACTCCTAGGACTATGTCTAGGGCTCAAGTTTGGACTGTTATCTGCCAATGGAGATTTACCATGCTGAAACTTACTCCGTTGCATCCTTGGACTAGTCATTGGACTTGACCTTGGACTAGATCTTGGAGAATTACCTGGACTAAGTTTATTAACGTCTAAATGATTTGGGCTCAGTGACGTTTGATGCGACTGACGACCACGTCCTGAACTTTCAACCTCTGAGCCACTACTGTAACAAGATGAATCATTGTTTTTAGCAAGTTCATCAATTCTGTTTTTCTTTCGTCGTTCACGTCTCTTTTTTAGTTTTTTGGAATCTTCTTCATCATCTTCTTTTCCAGTATCATTACCTTGACCATTCTGATCTTTTCTATCTTTCTTCTTTTGAGCAGAAAGGAGTACAACTCGCATCCCTTTTCTCCAATCATCAGTATTGTTCAATCTTTCCACAGCTAATTTGGCATGTTCATGTTTTTCAAATTCTATTACGGCACATGTTGTTGTTCCTATTTCAGGATGTTTATTTGCATGCTTCTTTACGTCTTGAGGAATTGTCTTTCCAGGACGTAGAATTCTAATCAATGAAACTTCTCCACATTTTGAAAAAACTTCTGCCACATTTTCAATAGTTGGATTTTCCATCGGTAGGTTTACAACTACAATGGACCTTGATGGTATTGTTTCATCATACTCTGGAAGTGGATCCTTTCTGCGTACTTTTCTACCCTCTTCATTTACATCAAGCTTATCAGAGAGTCTTAAACTATATGCAACTACTCGGTAGTCTTTTGTTAAAGATTTCATTTTTTTGAAAGATGTAATTAGTTTAATGCTTACATATCCTTGTTTATTTCTTCGAACATGTTTCAAAAGAAAAGCATCCTTCAGAATATTTGCATCTGAGAAGTAAAACTCAACTTGTTTTATTATTTTGTCACGTAGTTCATCGTCTGGTGCGATAAATTCTGGCTCAGGTGATTTCGAACGATCATTGTCATCAGACGCATTTCTACTACCACCTTCTTCTTCGCTCGTATAGACACTACTATTTGCTTCGTCGTCAACTTTTAACTGGTCCAGTCGAATGTTTTGAATAGACGATATGACCACGTTTTCGTCACCGTTTTGAACATCTGGAGAGGCTGGAACAGTCTCCTCGCGGATTTCGGGGATAATTGAACTTACAGTACAGTCACTCATGATGAAATCTTGCTTAATTGTCTTTGGGTGGATATTTTATACTTCACAACTTAAGCCAAGGTGGTAAAACTGTAGGAAATCCCACAGAACTGCCGACCTCAGTTCCCAACTTCTAAAATATCCTAAAATGACGTCGGTGGTATCGTCTTCCGCTTCCGGTTTACAAAAATAAGGACGGTTTCAAAGTTTCCATTGGGAGAGTTTCATATACAGATAAGCATAAATGAAATCATAACGGAATGATGTTTGTGATACTTGCTGTCAAAATAAAAATAATAAAAATTTATTGACCATTATAACAACAACAACCTCAGCCTTTTCCTTTCAAGCCACAGGCACTCGTCTCAGAAAAAAATTTCCCTTTATATAAAGGTATATATAGGGAATTTTTTTTTCTGAGACGAGTAATTAAAGGTATATAGGGAATTTTTTTTCTGATACGAGTGCCTGTGTTTCAAACCACTGATTATATACAGTGGCAACACGTGTATAGAAGCAAAGCATTACACATAAATAAGTAGAAACATTAGTACCATATAGAAAAAATGTAACATATTTAAAGGTATTTTTTTTTTATTTGTATATGTGAAGTGTGTTACCATGGTTTGTAAGTGAACTTGAAACATAACTTTAAACTCTTGAGTGTAGTACATTAACTTTTGATGATAATTGTTTATGCAATCATAAGTACCGGCCTACCCATAACAAATAACGAATCAGATAAAGTTGTTCTTTTCGATGGAGCCTGGATTTGTCACATTCGGTATCCCCCTAATGAAGCGGTTTTTTGTCACAGTTGGGGAAAGGGGCTAAAAAAAGATCGGATTTTTGCCGGTAGTGATGGATGGGGCGTTATCATTTAAGTTAACCACCGACAACTATCCACCAAAGTTCAAATGAAGAGGACTTAATCAATTATACCAAGCATGGCAAAGTGGTCAACTATATGTCATATTTATCGATTTGGAGTTTTCCGCTGTTTTTTGAAGCTGTAAATTTTAAAAGGCGTGTAAACCTCCCGCCCCCTCTAAATACTAGTAACGCTTCCACTAAGAACTATAATTTGTAGCAACTATTTTGATCTGACAGATACAAAAGGATATGTCCTTAAAAACCCACACACAAATAACAAAAAAAACAACATTTCAGTGAACGGCTATTGACTCACTTGCTAGAACTTCTGTATATACTACAATGAATATTCGAGAAAGAATAATTAATATTTTCTCAAGGTCTTCGCTTGTTTTGTTTTTAAATTATTATAAAAGAATTTAATCGTCCTTTTACAGATTTATAAGATTAAAACTTTGTTTTTAAAATATGCTTACCTGCTGTGATAAGAATTGTAAGAACCTTGACATTGCACGTATATAGTCTCCGGGCATAATCAGTCATAAAGTTGTTTATCTTGTTTGTTTATATTCATAAAATCTTTCTGTTTAATATTTTATGAATGTGGCGTCACAAATTAACCGCATTAGAAACGCGGACATAATTCGTATTATTGGTTATTTATAATTATTGGTTATTTTTAATATTAGGTATTGAGTCATCAGTGCAAAAGTTTAAAACTTGGGCTGGACTGGATTTGAAGGGACTGTCGTGTCACTTAACTGGACTAGCTATTGAAATAAAATAAGTTTCATATTTGAAAGGAACATGTTAACTGTTGAAATGCATGGTAATAAAACCACAATGCCTTCAGATATCAGGTCAATAAATCCATCAATTCACTTCACCAGTCAGGGCAAAGATTCAAACCCAGTGAAGTCAAGACACGGTTCTAATATCACCTTTGGCAAGATTGTAATAATCAAATACAACATAATTATGTATATAAAAACAAATTCGTGGCAAATATAATGTAAAAGTTAAAATTTACATATCATGATACTGTAGCTTTCTATTGTAAGTTGGTATAGAAAGTCCCTGTATGAGGGAACGACTATTTGATTTTTTTCAGTGTACGAGGTGGAGGAGAATTTTGTAAAAGGAAAAAAAATGGACGGGTCATGAAGTACTGAAAATAGATACATTTGCACAAGCCAGGATGAAAATGAACATTCTGCAACAATCAAGAAAGAGCAGTGAAACCGTCCTACTTCGACACTGCAGCGCAGAAATCTAAGCATGTATTTCTAGCAGTTAGCTGTATGTGGTACAAGTCGCATTTCCCTTACAATTTCTGTTCCAAACTGTATACCCCGCCACAGTCTTTAAATGTAGTCGTTTATTGTTTACATTATGCTGATGGATTTCTTCTCTTTTTTTTAAATTGTGGCAAATTTTGTCATGCCGGGTGTGCTCATTGTTAAAGAGCTATTTGAGGGGTCCTTAGGTGGCTTAATTGTTAGAAGGCAAAATTTCTGTCCCTATCCAATATACCCTTACTTTGCAGTGGCAGTCCAAATTTCCCAGACTATCATCCTGGATGCCCTCTATTACAAGACCTACCTTTTGTATTCCTTGTTAACTTGTTCTTTACCTGAACATGCATGAAATATTTGCCACTGGACGTTAAGCAACCCATGAACAATCAATCAATCATTGTTAACGGCAGAACTGTTAACAATAGTTGTTTACATCCTATGAGTCCTTTAGTCTCTGGTGGATAGCTTACTTATTCAGTGGCAATCAAACTACACTTTATTTTAGTATTAATATTATAAAGCAATTAACAGAGGCGGATTTGGAGGGGTTTTCAGGGGGCCAGCCTTCCCCCCTTTATGAGAAAAAAACCCGGTTTATTATATAGGTTATGCATGGCTGAAGCATTACTGGAGCGGTCCACCTCAGTCTTAGCCAGTCAGTGCCCCCCCCCCCCCTTTATGAAAATTTCTGAATCTGCCACTGATTGAAACTGCTTATTACCAAACGACGGGGCTCACCGAACTTAAGGTCACCGTCTTCGACTAATCTCAGTCAAGGATTTGTACAGTATAGTTTCCGGTGGTGAGTTTTGGTAAAAATAAAAAACGTCGCAGATAAAGATTTCCCATGATGCTCTTTATCCCAGTGATACAGATACAGTATGGCAGATAGTTGACTGATAGGCGAAAAGCATATTATTAGCATCCATCATTATAGGCTATGTAAAAATCATCTTAAAAAAAACTTTTCGATGAAAATATTTTCTTAATTTGAACTTTTTGTCTTGTAGTAGGGATGCACTACTTAATATATCAAGTATTTTTTTTCTATAAAATTATTAATGATCATTATAGTTTGTCCTCGTCTTGGGAATAATTTCTAGAGTAGGACAATGTCCATATGAAACTTAGTTGGATAGTGTGATGTTAATGACATTTTGTATCCTTAAAGGTCAGAGATTATCCATAATTACATTTGGCTAAGCCTGACAGCCAATCATCCAGTCTACTCTTCGCGTCAGCAGTAAGCGGATTTCGGGCTATAATTTGCGTATATATATGTCGTGTACAAGTTGCGATTTTGTACAGGTTATAACATGTACAAAAATATTGTACATGTTATAACTTGTATAATGCAAAAATACAAGTTATAACATGTACAAAAGTACCTCATACATGTTATAACCTGTACAAAATATTGCTTAAAATGGTTTTAACTTGTACAAAATTTAAAATAAATCTTAATGAAGTAAAATATACATTTAAATTCACCAATGCATAACATGCATAAAGAACAACAATAAATAGGCCAGAACATGTCTTTTTCTTTAGAGGACAATGATCAAAAAGTTTCAGAAATATATGTTTCATGACTTATGTTGGCAAAATGTGTTTTCGTGTAATTGTATGTTTTATACCCATTATGGCTTAAATAAGTGTGAAACTATTTACTAAAAGCTTGCATTCCTCAATGACAGTTACATCAGATACTAGTAATTAATTCTTCCAAAAAAGTTTAAGAACGGTTCCTAATAATTTTGGGAAATACTCCTCCCTCTCAATTTTATAGCATGCAAAGACTAAAACATTGTCGTATATGCTTACCATGTAAAAGCAAGAGAGAGAGGAAATAGTTTTCATCGGACCACGCTTCATTATCAATATCTTTGGATCTACTCTTCAACATTTTTGGCCTTCAGCATGACTTATGTAAATTTATAACTCAATTTTTGTTTATAAACTATGAAATCATGGCATGAGGCAAATGTCATTTTGATGTTTTAAATATATATCCTCTACTTTGAAAGCATTTATTTGTGGCCTTTGGATGTTATCTGCTCCATGGGCGGGTTGTTGTCTTTTAGACACATACCCCGTTTCAATTCCCAATTTTATTTGTAGACACATCTATTCTGGCTATCCTCTTATGTCTTTTAGTGTCAACTAGAATGAAAGTATTTTACTATTGCCTTCTAAGTGGACACTCACAATTATAATTCATCAAATAAAGATATGTCCATAGATAGTCATAAGAGGATCATAAGACATGTCCTAAGATATATCTTATGAAAGGTCTCAGGAATGCTTTGTAATACCGACTCCTGGACATTAACTGTCCCAAAAAAGAAAAAAACACACTAACATGAAGGAATAATAAATAAGTTATGAAAATGTTGTTGAGGTCAATATCATCTGTTGCGATAATAGAAAAATATCCTTATTTTTCGATTTTGTACAAGTTAAAACCATTTTAAAGCAATATTTTGTACAGGTTGTAACATGTATGAGGTACTTTTGTACATGTTATAACTTGTATTTTTGCATTATACAAGTTATAACATGTGCAATATTTTTGTACATGTTATAACCTGTACAAAATTACAACTTGTACACGACATATATATATAACTCGTAATTTAGATATATAACAGCCCAACAATGTAAGATCTGTCAATTTGCGGAAGCAAATTTTTGTTCTTCCTTTGCCGGGATTCGAACTCATGCTACTGAGCCATGATATCGCAATACCAAATATATATATATTCAGATCATATTTCATGAAATTTTGTCTCTGCATAAAACTGTTTTTCAATACACAAATCTCGCCGATCGGATATTTGAAAAATTTGGTACGCATATCTCGAAACTCAAAATTTAACATTTAACATTCATTGATCCATATAAACCTCATTTCATGGCACTTTTTCAATGAAAAAATAAACACAAAAAAAAGGAAAAATACCAGTACGAGAACTCAGATTTATTATTTTTTTGTGTATGCAATTTGAAAGCCCTTTCAAAAGATGCACATAATTTTAGATACAAAGGCATAGCTTATTTACCACGTGAGATATTCAGCCAATTCGAATCAGAAATACGTTTTTGTTAAAAAAAAAAAAAAAAAAAAAGTTAACGTCGTTTGGACAGTATTTGACGCGCATTGTGATTCGAATTAGAATTGACGTTAGGACGTAAAACGTTTTGAATGCGAATTAAACTATATTAATTCGTATACTAGTCAACAAAAGAAACGATACACGACTTTGAAATAACATTTATCAAAAAGTATTAAATATAAAACAAAATGAAATACACCATTTTAAAAAGCTTTCATTTGCAATGTATGCACATGTGATAATGAAAATCAAAACTTGTCGGAAAGTATCTAAATTCCCTGTAAACGACTATAGGGTGCAAATAAGTTTTGCGGAAAGTTGAATAAAAAATCGACACGTAATTTTCTAAGTGCTAAATAAAATTTCAACTTTGTTTAAAAATATTCAATATGCTAATCAAGTTGTGTTTCATGTTGTAACTAGTGGGTTGAAATATTGTTTTTTCAAATTTTGGGGAAAAAAAGTGTTTTTTTGAAATCTCAAAAATGCAAAAAAAAAAAAATTTATTTTTGTCTCAAATCAATGCTTTGGGTATGAAAACAACACACAGTAAATTTGGATCATTTCGGATTAGTTTTAAGATTGTGACCGCTTTTTGAATATCACTTTACACATACTGTCTATGGTAAATCAGTTGATAATGTATACATTTTAACGATTTCTCGTGGGGCCGAACTTTGGTAAACAAATAAACGAAGAAACTGTATGATTTTTAAAAACAAATTGATGGCAAACATTGTCTTTACCTTTAAATGAGAGGTTGGAATCATTAGTTGAAACTTTTGTTTTTCAGATTGTCGTTTTATGTCAATTTTGTAAAAAACAAAAAAAATCGTCAAAAAACATCACGAAAGCAAAAAAATATTTTTTTTAAACGGATTTATATTTCCATAATGATTAAGTATTACTACCTTCTATATTGGTCCTATAAACGGAAAACTTTATCTTAAATTTGAAAAAAGTCTTGTATCGTTTCTTTTGTTGACTAGTATATTACGTGTGAACTCAGCATGATAGAATTATATTAGTTTCTTGTTTTTCTTTATTCCTATCATATTGTGCATAAATAAACTCATCATAGATACCAGGACCAAATCAGTTTTGTATATACGCCAGACGCGCGTTTCGTCTACAAAAGACTCATCAGTGACGCTCAATTCCAAATAAGTTACAAAGGCCAAATAAAGTACGAAGTTGAAGAGCATTGAGAACCAAAATTCCTAAAAGTTTTGCCAAATACAGCTAAGGTAATCTATGCCTGAGGTAGAAAAGCCTTAGTATTTCAAAAAATTCAAAAATTTGTAAATATTATGCTATCGATTTGCTCTTTATATTTCACGTGGTCTTTGTTTTGTTGATAGTCATACCTGCGACTATGAATATTCATACTCAAAACCATACCTCCAGGTTTCCGAGCTTCCCCGTCTGTGGATCCTTTTCGACACGTTATTCAAGCTACCATCGTGTAGAAACCACTCAGGCCACTACTAATCTAATTTAACCATCTTATATTTTAACTTTGCATATATAATTCAATTGTTTTAACTCACTGTGCATATATATACATGGCAGTTTTAAGTTGTTCATCACTAGACTTAGTTTCTACACTCAAAATGAGTCCATGCACTCCTCGACGGAAAGATAGATATATGTTATTGTTTATATCTTATATGTTTTAATGCCTCAGTCAATGTGTGTGTGTTTCAAAGTAATGTAATGTCTTGTAAATAAAATCGAGAATCTTTGGAAATGGGGAATTTGTTAAAGAGACAATAACCCGACCAAGGAGCAGAAAACAGCACAAAGCCACCATTGGGTCTTCAACACAGTGAAAAAATTCTGTACCCGGAGGCTGGTTTCAGCTGGCCCTAAAACAAATTTTGTTCACTAGCTATGCGAAAATCATGTAAGTCGCACTGAATTCCTAAACATGTCTGAACAAAATTTTGAAAAAAAACCCGCTACAACGCTAGGAAGGCCATAGACTCCTGGCAGGCGCAATATTGCAATCAGATTTGTAAGAACAGAGACATATATATAATACACATGTGTATATACAGAACAGAACAGAACAGAACAGAACATATTTTATTTCCAATTAAGGGCCCACAAGGGGCATACAGAGTATACATGAATAAGGCAAAAGAATAATGATTTGCATAGATACATAGATATGTCTCTGGTTAGAATACTTAACAGCAGATACTATATAAAGCAAAATAACAATGGTACATAAATTAAAATTAGCAAACTAAGGACTGTTACATTTGTACTAGCAGTTACCGACTTGCCAGCTCCAGACCTCAATTAGGGAGCTACCATTTGATTGTTGATCATTGTTTGGGGGGCAAGGAAAACATTTTTTGTAAGGCCTTTTTTTTTAGTTGTAATATTTCAGCCGTCTGACCAGCCTTTATAATATATATGTCTCTGGTCTCATCCTGTCTTTTTTTCACTCCAAACTCCTGTCCTGGCCATATTTTTCAAATTTCATCATATTTAATTGATTGTACATTAAATTAGTATTTATGATTGATCCGTTTATGCAAGGACGTATATTAGACGTGTATATGTTAGTTATACGTCCGTGGTTTATGTTAATACATGAGCGATTTACTACGTAAATTACTTTGAGATGACCCATATTGTAACACAATGTTCATGTACAAAGATTGTTTTTATACATAAGTTTTATGCCTTGCATAAATAATTTGAGGGCAAAATAAATACCCATTATAAAATTTGGAATTCTTGCCTTATCAGAACCTATTTGTCTTAAGATATTTGCTAATATCTAAATTTTTGTACTAGGTATATCTAGTCAACAAGGAAAAATGGCCGACGAAAATCTGGAAACGGTGGAAAAAAGAATTTCCTTACTAGAAAATCTTGTGTTTGGGACTTCTGAAAAAGATGCCCTATATCCCAAAGTATGACTTCATAAACTGTTTCATTCTATACGGTTAAGACAAGATATTGATGAACATGAGATGTTTTAATAAGCTGTGAACTTGGTGATAGACTTGTAAATAATTTGTTTTGACTTTTGTCAAATCTTCTTCTTTGATCTGTTATTATAGAAGTTTAACTCAGTAATGAGTACTCAATATGCCGAATCAAAAAGTTTTACATACTAATGAAGTTAATTACTTCAATACTTTTGGCATAATTCTAGTCAAGCAACAAGCTCACATATTATGATATTATTCATACATCTCGGAATTATATAATATATTCATCCAGTTGCAGTATATAAACAAATTATATTAGGTCAATGTCGTAAAAATATGAAACCCTTTTGTACTCAGCACAAAAATGAGGAAGGGCTTGGTAGAACCTCCCCCATCCCCAGTTTCTCAGCCTCATACAAAAAAGTTTAAATTTTTCTGGCATTGACCTATTAAAATATTGTATAATTATACTGGTATCTATCTTGTATACACATAATTGCTATTTATTCCATTCCAGGAAAGCTCTAAAATTACAATGCTTTATTCATCCATGCACTGTCGGTCAGATTAAATGAAAAGTGTTTTAGTGCAGTAAGCAGATTTGTGAGCATGTTATACATTGTATTTAGCCGCATGCTATCTCATAAAAGGAGTTACTAAAGGGCCCAACTAAAGCACTCAAAATACATGTATATCTGCATGCACATTATTGGCATGATGCAGTGGCGGATCCAGGGGGAGGGTTCCGGGGGTTGGAACCCCCCCTTTTTTTGGACGATCAATGCATTTGAATGGGGACATATAGTTGGAACCCCCCCTTTTTAAAATGGCTGGATCCGCCTCTGTGATGAGCTACATTTTTATGCCCCACCTACGATAGCAGAGGTGCATTATGTTTTCTGGTCTTAAGTGCTTCTCTCTGTCCCGCTTCAGGTTAAAAAGTCTTTGGTCAAGGTAGTTTTTTATGAAGTTACAGTCCTATCAACATGAAATTTAGAACACATGTTCCTTATGATATGATTTTCTACTTAAAATGCCAAATTAGAAATTTGACCCCAATTTCATTGTCCACTGAAGTTTACATAGAAAATGATAGTGTGAGTGAGTCATCTATGTACTATGGACACATCTTGTTTACCATGCAATATACTGAATATAGATATTATCTGAATTAATTTTGTAATTATGTCCAAAACTGTTCAAACTTTAACCAAGCTAAATTTGTAGATCAATTTAGTATAAAAAAAATCCTAAAGAACTTTCAATTTCTTTCATTTTCATTTTGATTCCAATGGACAAGTTGGACAGCCAAACAAGAAATAATAAAGAAAATAAGGGCCACACCAATTCAATTTGTTGTTCTACAGATCTACAGATTTTTGGACTTCAAAAATTGGGGTGAGCGAATGGTCAATTTCAAAATTTTTATAAAAAAAAATATCAATTCAATATTTTATTGGAAAGAGCACAATAGAGGCGTGATCAAATACAGACAATTGTAATATTAAAACAACATATAAATGAAATAAAGATGCATGTAACAGCAAGTCATAAGACAATTCTATGTATGTCATTACATTATAAACTGATATTGATACCATAAACTTATACATCAGTATTATTCTAGATTTTCATAATTTACTTAAAAACACACAATATAAGATATTATATGTTATTCAGGTCTCAGACAGGGTATATACTGTGACATTCCCGGCTTAGAGTTTATATCCCCTGAGCCAAAGGCGAAGGGGATATAAGCCCTAAGCCGGGAATGTCACAGTATATACCCTTTCTGAGACCTGAATTACACATATATTACGGATTACCCCTGACTTAATGTTATTTTCCAGTGCAGGTATTTGTTGACAACACATATATTGAAAAACCCAACCTGATATGTTCGGCATACGTGAAGGATTTTCTAATTTGCTGTGAACATAATTTTATCGTGTATGTAATAATTTATAATAACACTTTTAACATTCAATTTAAGTATTAAAAGTGTAAAATGCGTGATTTTGTATCAAAAATGTATTATTGACTGAAGCACGTCATTATTTTCCCTCTGTGAGCCTGTAACAGTCTGATAGCTTTTGACTACGTCACATAGTAACCGGTGTTATGATGACGTTTTTGAGGTTCCAATTGGGGATAAAAACGTCGTATATACCCCGGCAGTTTCCTGAATATATACTGACATCTCTGTGTTGTTATCCAATCACAAACCTCGACACATTTGTAATCCGTAATATATATGTATATGCAGAACTACTGTAAAAGATTATTACCTGATGAAACGGTATGGTGGTCTCTCAAATCAAGAGCTTTTTCAATATACATACATACATAAAAAAATATTTAAATTGCGAATTTTTTAGGCAAAGCTTGAAAAGTAAAGGCAAGTGATCATAATTAAAATTTAAACATAAAATAACAGGTTTTGCAATATATTACATTTTATAACTTGATTTATCACTTGTACTTTGACATTTCTTTAATTTATGAAGTGTTTTTGCCCTGTTCACCATTAAAAAATGAATATTTAGATGTGGTACATGATGCGTGGTACATGAACATGTATGTGTGCCAATGAGACAATTCTCCATCAAAGTCATAATCAGGTTGGAAACAACCCCTCAATATTATAATATCCCTTTAATGAGGGTTCAATTTAAGGTATATATTTTTTTGTAAAAACATTTTTTAGTACAAAAGGGCTCATATTTTCCCTTGAAAAAAATTGGTAGATTACATAGGGAATCACTGAAGCATGACCAAAGCAGGTCCCCTCTTATGTCAGTGGGCCCCCACTTATGAAAATTTCTGGATATATATGCCACTGATTCCTATGAACCACATCAACAAACGATAACTACTGAACAATCTTGAGTAAACAACAGACATACAATACAATTGCAGCTGAAGGCAACTCTTCTCCTTCAGAAGTTCTGTGTACTTTATACTAACAACGAAAATCAGCATGATTTTGATGGGGAATGTAAGTAAGGGGGAGGAAAACCAGTGTTCTGTTCTCTACAGGTATTTTCCTCTGTTATAAAAATATCGGAGCACTCTTACGTCTTGGGATATATAGGTGTAATGCTTAATCAAATATTTACAAAGTGTGGTGGGGTGCTTATTAAGGATCCGGAAATTTTTTCACCTAATTTCGGTCATTTTTGGATAGCTTAAAAGTTGGTGCCCTTTTTAAACAAAGATTGTGTGTATACTCATACAGTCATACTCATAGCATCAATGAACTTGTTTAACTGTTGCATCGCATTTACTTCAGAAATTTCCCTACCATGTTCCTTAAAATCGATCTTGAGCAATAAAAGGAAGGCACCAGTTTAAAAATGAAATGATTTTAATGACGCAAAACAATAAATTTCTTAAACTTCGCTTACGTTTGTTTCGATTTTGAAGACAAAATTATAACCGGATGTTTTACGACAATAGTAAAACGACCAATTCCGGACTCATTTCCGGGATTAGTTTTGTTTATCAAATTCACAGGAAATCGTCGGCTTTTTAACTGTTTTACCTTTAATAGTGTTTGAATATTAATTATAATAGTTGGACTTGTTTAATTTAGCATGAAATCATTTTTAATTTACGATTTAGTGTCTAATTTGCGGAAGAGAATTTCAAGCATGCGTATTAGTAAACAAAGCACGTGTGTTTGTAGTGAAACAATATTTTGTTCTACGTAAATTAATTTAATTTTAATTTAATTTTAAATCAGAATTGACAATTGTCTAGGCTGAGAAAAGTAATTAAATAATGCAGACAGTTGTTATGAACTTTTGATTTCTTTAAAATATTAGTTCTGAGCTGGTGATCAATAAAAAAATTAATTAAAAACACAGGTAAAGAGATTAGTGATCATTAGCCAATATTTCCCGGAGGCATTACTATAGTTATTAGGAGGGCCCTCAGGATTATAACACTTTACTGGAGTGGCAGTTTTATCACAGGAAAAGGATAATAACAAAAAATAAGTTCAAAATGGCGATTTAGACAATGTTAGAAACTCGATCTCAACGAAATGACATTGAATGACCGAAATTATTTCTGTAAAAAAATAAAATTTGTCCTAAATCCCAATTACTCATTTAGGACAAACTACTTTCAGTTTAGGTCAAGACTGGCATATATGACCGTTTCCGGACCCTTGCAGTTAATATAGGTTTAAAAACATTATATGGGCGTTTTTCAATAAAAGCGTATATTTCAGACCTAAAAAAAATGGAAAATCAACTTGTCTAACAATGTCTAAAATTTAATTTCAAGAGTTATTTTGAACACCTCTATTATAGACCTGTTTGTAAACAAAAAGTGCAATCTTAAATACTCCTTAAAATGATATTTTTTTTTCAAAATTTGAGTACACATATCATGCATATGTTTGTAATTTTAAATGTTACCTATAGACATTCATGTTTGTTTACTTTGTATACTAGGAAAATCTATTGTTTTTCTGAATTGGAGAACCATTTTTTATCGATAAAGATTAGACAGTACTTCACATATGAGGGTACAACTCGTGTTACGTAGTGGAAATTTTAATGCGTTTCGTAGGTGACAAATCCGTTTCGTAGTGGACAAATAGTTTCGTAGTTGACATCAACCCTATTCTATGTTAATAAAAACATAATAAAAATTACATGAAACTAACCCTTGGTATTTGCTTTGCACGAATATAATTGAAAAAAGAGTACAAAAAGACTGCATGGTAGTGGTAGTGTCCCCTACGAAACGTTTTTCTCCCATACTTGTTTCGTAGGTGACCATTTCGTAGGGGACGTATTCACATGTTTTATTTTTTTCCCACAATCCCTTTATTGTAAAAGTAACAAGACTGATTGTATTCATCAAAGCATGTATTAAGCTGTACACTGATATTTTTTTCATAATTTTAAAACCAGATACTGACGGAGATTTGACCCGTTTTGTAGTGGACATTTACAAAAATACGGTATCACTCTGGTCAATTTGATGTGCTCAATTTTTTTTACCAACAATTTAATTGCCGTTATAAAAGCATCACTTCTTTTGTAAGACCCTAATGTTTATATCTCTTGCAAACAAAAATTACATTGATTTTATAAAACGGTTTATTAGCAAATTTTAATGACTTCGTTTCGTAGTGGACATTTTGTTAGGGACACACCTTCTGAATTTAAAAATCCTATGTTAAAAGCTGTTTATTATAATATGTTGGCTCTAAACATACTTTTGAATTATTAAAGAACTTATATTAAGTAAAAATAACATTTATTTCTACATTTTTTTACGATATTTTAGAGTATGAATGTTGAACAGGCGGTCTAGGAATATGCCATTTTGGTTGTTTTGGACCATTCAGAAATCAATAAATTAGCAATCTCTTCAAAAAATTAACTGTTTCTTTGCTTAAAATGTTAAATCTAATTCAATGTACTGACTGCACAAAAAATTACTTGCAAAGACCAAACACATTTTTTTTTAAGTGGCTAGGACAAGAAAATACGTTTTTATTGAAAAACGCCCATATACAGGTAAGACTGTGAATTTTAAAATCAAGTGTTAATACCTTTTTATAATATTTATAAAAATAAAGGTGCGGGAAATGGACATGATTACATTTTAGGATGCGGGAAGCAAGAATATTAAAAAAAAAAAAAATCTGATTAGAAAAAAATAGGTGCGGGCGGGTCCGTCGAACAAGTACTTAAATTGGTGTGGCCTAATGGGTTTTAAATTAAAAATTCTGATTTCTTTTTTTTTTTAAAGCAGAATGAAAGGGTTTACATGTAGAATTAAGATTTGACCAAAATGACCAAACTGATAATCTTCTTTAATATCATTATTATGCTCATATAATTAGTAGTTTATCACTCATTATGCACATTCATTTACATTTTATATTTTAATTTGACCTTTGGAAGAAACTGTTGTTTTTGACTATATTAAAATTAAAAATAATAATAGATGGTCTGAAATTCTGAATACATGTTATACAGAAACATAGTCAATGTAAACTGTATGTATTAAATGATTACAGATTTATATAGATTTACATTTTCCCCAGCTAAAATATAATGCTTAATAATAAAGTCTTCTTGACAGTTACCCCAAACACTACAAAATGACATGTTTTATTTATGATGTATATTTTGAGCACATGAATGCTAGATGTTCTGCATGCTGCATGTTGTTATTCAATGTTTGTCTTTCTATTTTCCACAGGACTCAAAATCTAAAGACCAGGTAAATAATATAACAAGAAGTTACAAATTATAATCAAAATATCTGGTGGCTGGTGAAATACCTTTAATGTATCGGGTCAAGCATATTTTATAATCTTGTTGAGTTATAACACATGTTCATGTACATAATCATTTGGTTTGGGTGAAAATTTAATATAATCATAGTTCAGTTTTTCCTATATATATTACATGTTATTAAGTAGTTATAACCTGATATAGACATGATAGAACATATATCTGTGACAACAAATAGCAAAAGTGAAAACAATAGTTTATGATGGTTGGTCAGTGGTGGTTGGTGAACTTAACTTAGTAATTCTTAGATTCTGCCACTACATGTAGTGAGATATGATAATTTTCCATTAAAGAAACGTGAACTAACAAACTTTTAAACATACTTTTTAAACATTTTGAATAGTTTTATTTTAGAGTGAAAACAAATGTATATGTACCACATTTTCAGAAAATATTTTTATTTTAGAGTGAAAACAAATGTATATGTACCACATTTTCAGAAAATATCTGGTTTATTATTCATTGAACCTTTTAAATATATATAGATTCTATCACTGTATCAAGTGGGATATTATATTTATCCACTAGTGTGTAAGAATTAGAGAAATTTTTATCCTTTGTTCTTTATTTTGCTTATACCATCTATTACTTTTAATTCTGATATAAATGCTGAACAAACACTAACCTTACAGCTATCTATTCATGCAGTAAAAAAATGAATGAAGGGCCTCTTGGGTGTCAGCAACTCAAAGATACAATTGCATATCATTCTTCATAAGGTCCTTAAATTGAGAAATTTTTATATGACCGCAAAGTCGTATAAAGGTATGATGTCGTCTTCTGCGTTGTCGTCGTCATCGTCCGAAGACGCATTTAGTTTTCGGACAATAACTTTTGTTTTAGTGAATGGATCTCTATAAAATTGTATAAGAAGGTTCAATACCACTAAAGGAAGGTTGGGATTGATTTTAGGGGTTATGGTCCCTATAGTTTAGGAATAAGGGGCCAAAAAAGGGCCCAAATAAGCATTTTTTTTTGGTTTTTGCAAACTAACTTTAGTATAAATAAATAGAAGTCTATAAAATTTAAACACAAGGTTAATGACCACGGTAGGAAGGTAAGAATTGATTTTGGAGTTTTGGTCCAAACAGTTATGGAATTAGGGGCCCTAAAAGGGTCCAAATAAACATTTTTCTTGGTTTTCGCACAATAACTTGATTATAAGTGTATAGAAATCTTTGAAATTTTAAGACAAGGTTTATGATCACAAAAGGGAGATTTTGGGAGTTTTGTTTTGAACAGAACAGTTTAGAAATTAAGGGCCAAAAAAGGCCCAAATAAGCTTTTTTCTTGGTTTTCGTACAATAACTTTATTATAAGTGAATAGAAATCTATGACATTTGAACACAAGGTTTATGACCACAAAATGAAGGTTTGGATTGATTTTGATAGTTTTGTTTCGAACAATTTAGGAATAAGAGGCTAAAAAGGGCCCAAATAAGCATTTTTCTTGGTTTTCCCTCAATAACTTTATCATAAAGTGAATAGAAATCTATGAAATTTAAACACAAGGTTTATGACCACAAAAGGAAGGTTGGGATTGATTTTGGGTGTTTTGGTCCCAACAGTTTAGGAATTAGGGACCGAAAGTAAATTTTGTTTGATTTCATCAAAAATTGAATTATCTGTGTTCCTCAATATGCAAAATCTAACCGTGTATTTAGATTCTTAATATTTGGTCATGTTTTCAAATTGGTCTACATTAAGCTCCAAAGGGTCCAAAATTAAATTTAGTTTGATTTTAACAAAAATTGAATTCATGGGGTTCTTTGATACAATGTATGCTGAATCTAACCATTTTGCTAACCGTGTATTTTGATTTTGGATGTAGGACCGTATTAGGTAAATGTTCAATTTAAAAGTTTTAAAGTTTAAGTTCTTAGACCACATTCATTCTGTGTCAGAAACCTATGTTGTGTCAACTATTTAATCACAATCCAAATTCAAAGCTGTATCAAGCTTGAATGTTGTGTCCATACTTGCCCCAACTGTTCAGGGTTCGACCTCTGCAGTCGTATAAAGCTGCGCCCTGCGGAGCACCTGGTTATCAGTTATTATATTTGAGGGAAAAACTGCCTCTTTATATTTGTAAAATAGCTAATACTGTGCATTCATACATTTACTTGGTACCAATTTTTCGTGGATTAAGGAAACTTGCATGTTAGTGGATATTTAATTTCAGGGTTTTGCTGGTCAAAGTCTGCATACCAGCATATATATAATTTGTTTTCACTGAATATTTACAAAATCCATGAAAATTGGTATTTAACAAATAATAATGAAGCCACAGTAGTTCATTTATAATCATGTTACAATTGAAAAGTGCATGTACTATAATGAACTTGGTATTGTATTGATTTTAACTTATAATTTATTCACTATACATGTATATATACCACAACAATAAATGTTATATATTTGTTTGAACCGGTAGAAAACCACATACCACATATAATATATATGATATTAAAACAAGTATGGTATGTTTATAAAAGGACACTGTGATAAATATACAAACTGATGACATGCACACATGTAGCTATTACTTAAAAACTTAATTAAACTGTCGTTTAAGTGGTTAAACATGTATTTTGATGTCATTAGCAATTAGTACATGTTTTGTTTAAATATATGTGTTAATGAAATCAAATTTATGTTTTGTCAAAGGTTAAAAATGTTGCCCTGTAATTTTTTCTCAGCATGATGAGGACTGATCATACATCAAATATTTTCTCAACATTATTCCCATTTACATGTAAGACTAAAGCTTTTGTTTTTAAGAAATTTACCGTCAACTTGGAACAGAACATAATATTATGTTCATCATGTTCATTATAATGTAAACTTCTTAGCCAAATTATAGTTTTGACCCAGAATTGTTGGTCCCTGAATATAGAAATGTGATATTGGGAGTATGGTATGTTATCCTATAAACACCTATTCTTGTTTTATGTTGATATGCAATTTTCGATGGACTGGCCCATATATATTCTGATTTGTTTTGTTTAGTTTTTCTTTTATCAAGTTATGATTTTGAAAGCCTCTATATTTCAACTTGTTCTTAGTTAGCTGACCATTGCTTTATGTGATTGATTTAAAAAAAAAACCAGAATCTCTAATTCTAAATATTGAGTGTGGTTGAATATTGATAGCATAAACATGATAAAGTATTAATGTGACTAATTATATAATTTTCTTGATATTTCAGTGTATACACAGTCTACTGAATGCTCATGCCGAAGTAAAGAAAGCAACAGTAGGGAAGAAGGCTATTCCTAAAGTCTACAACAGATGTAAGATATAGGAAATACTAGTACATGTAGTAATATGGGTTTTGAAAAACTGCTACGTATTAAACCTGGTTTATATTGCAAACATATGATTTTAAATTTTGACTTGAAATTCAGAGGTCGCTACCTACTGAATCTGATTATACATATAATAATGTTAAAACCTTAATTTTTTTTAAAATATGGCATAGAAAAATCAGGATTTATTTATTTAGCATCTATCAAAGTTCACTTCTATGAAAGATGCTTTATTAACATATACATGTAGTTACCTACATGCCATATGATGTTGGTGATATCTCTCCTGGTATTGGGGAGAATGTAATCAAACTTTATAAACAAACAAAAAATTGAGAGAAAAAATGAAAATCTCCATCTGAAGACTATTCTCTGATAAGAGGTACAATTTTCTGTATTTAATGACAGAATATTATTTAAACATTGTTTGGTTAATAACCCAATTTACAATTCAACTAACAAAGGCTACAACTAACAAGGTTATTTAACTAATCAATTCAGTAATGAATGTGATTGAAGAAATATTACAAACATAAATAATTCATCACAAAAAACATCCAAGTGGACTCCATGACAAACTTCCTTCAGAAATGTTTTTAATATGAAGTTTCATTATTATGTAGATAAATATTTTGTAGTTTCATAAATTGTATGAGTACAACATCTTCTTATATCTATTGTAGTTCAAACTGTAGGGGAAATATATATGTATTTAAGAGTGAAAATGATATACATTGTATATAAAACGATATACATTGTATATAAAATGATATACATTGTATATGAAATGATATACATTGTATATAAAATGATATACATTGTATATAAAACGATATACATTGTATATAAAATGATATACATTGTATATAAAACGATATACATTGTATATAAAATGATATACATTGTATATAAAATGATATACATTGTATATAAAACGATATACATTGTATATAAAATGATATACATTGTATATAAAACGATATACATTGTATATAAAATGGCATACTGTATTGTTGAAAAATGATTCACAGAATGACACACATAATTTTTGCAAATGAATGCATAAAATGACATGTATTGTTGAAAAATGATACATACAATGCCATGCCATATTGTTGCAATGATAATCATGCAATAGAACATTTTTAAAATATTAGATGTTTTCATTTTAGTGACAGAATTGAGGAAGTATTTAGATCCAGGTTACACAGATGAAATGACCTTGTCAGATGAAGCTATTACAGATATTATATTAGCTGGTAGGTTTAGTTTCAAAAGTACAATGAAATTATGGAACAAACTTGACTGTGTCTTATCAATGAAGAAATTTACATGCTGTACCAATCAAAATATATTTACAATACACACATGATACAATGTTAACTTGTAATATTAGTAAAACTAAGGATTAGGCACAGCCTATTACAAAGCATCAATTATCCATCCCTTAGCAGTGAGGCTCCGATTGATGTCCAGTCTCGATGTTTGGTCACTGATACACTTTTCATTGAATCTGACATCACAGTCCCAAATTAAGTTCCAATATTCTTTTTTCACAGTATTTTATCCTCTATATTTTGTCCGTTTGTGCACAATTTTTCATTTAATTTGTGTTTATGAATTTATCATTTTTACTGACTGGGACCTATAAATCCTGATTTCCAATTTTTCAGGTGATGTGTTCTTATACTATGTTATCAGTTATTTTTAATATTCACCATAGTGTTGGCGATCAAATAAAACATTAAGATAGATTCTTATCATATTTATGCAATGTTATATGTACTCATCCTAAACTGTTATGTTATACTTGCAAATGCAAATGAGGTGTAATACCACCAAATCATAGTATGTCACATCCCGTTTCATACAAAAGGGGATGAAAAAAATATTCCCTTGTTTATGACAGTTGTAGGAAATTATTCTTGCATTTCATTGCAGAAAATATGTCCGAAACGTACATTTACAGTTTCTTTAAAACATTTTTGAAACTTCAGGTAACATGGTCTCTAAAACTTGTTAAGAGGAAAAAATGGGTGAAAATTTGATTGGTTTATTCTGGTGCGGTAATTTTATCTTATATGCAGTGAAATGTTATGTGAAATTTTTACTTTAGTACTGGACAGGGAAAAACTTTACTCATGATGCCAAGTATTTCTTTATTTGAAACAGAGATAATTTATGTAAAATGTTTTGAAAAGTGCCAATTTAACAGCTCTAGACTAAAGTAATAGGGGAAAATCAATTGTGGTATTACTTATATGAAGTAACAATAAATCATATTTAAAACGTTTACAGCTATGATCATATTATTTCAGAGGAAGATTTTCTGAATCAGCAAGCAAATAGATTGGAACAAATGGAAGGATTAAAAGAAATTTTAGACAGTGCTCATATAAAGGGTGAGTTAAACATATATATATATATATAGTCTTGATGGAGAATAAAAATGTGTCCATAAAAATTCATGCACATGATAGAAATTTGGCTGTAAATAAATTTGTGAGGAACACTCAATTTACTGTCAATCAGAATGATTTGTGGCATGCTGTCAAGGCTGTAAAAAAAGCTGTCACCAAGATTTCCAAAGGTATCAAACGTTCACAGGGTATAAGTTGGAGTGTACAGCTAGGAGATAAAGTTGAACCCTTAGCAACACACATAAACTGGGCTGTCCATAACTGTGAGCAAAATTCTCTAAAACTGAAGGAAAGTTTGGATAACATTGTTAACCACTATTGTGATAACCATGAAAATTGTCATCATTCATCAAGGTGCAGATTTGATTCAAACTATGAGCCATCTAGGATTGTACTTACAAATTTAAAAGCCAGAAAAATGTTAGAGATTGCTATAAAAAGTTCAACTATTTATAAATATCCTCAAGATTACATTCTTGCTAAAGACATATTTTATGTTGAAAGTTTCAATAATGGTGTGAACATATTTCAAGACAAAAGATTTTGCTTTGGTGATGATCAATATAAATTGAGATCAAATTTGGCAGTATGCCATTGGAATGAGAATGTGGACAGAGGCTTTACATCAGTGTGGAAATCAAGGAATCCTAATGCACCAGCCTCACAGAAAGGAAAGAAAATGTACAAAAAACTAACATATAATTACAGGATAAACATTTGGAACCGCTACATTTCTAGTTTCTATTAAAAACAGAATAATACACTAATGCAATAAATTTACAAGTGTTAACTATTATCATGCAAATATTTTTGATCATCATAATCTTGTTATTTCTTAGTTATTAATTTTAGTTTGGATTATAAATTTCTACACAAAGGTAAATTCCACATGTGTTTGTTTTCTTTAACCATGCTGACTTCTATAAATAATTGATTAGATAGTTAGGCCCCTCCCATTTCCTTATTGGCTTAATTGCTCTCCAACCGGATTTCTATCTAGGTCAGCCCTGGCCTTTAACTACTAGTAATTGCTTCTTCAGTTAATATCTCACTTTTTGCATGATTATCAAAATCTTTGTTCTGAATGTTGTTGAAAGATAGTCTATTTGACCTAAAACATCATACAATCCAATAATGTTTATTGTAAATACTCAACTGTGTTGACTTGTTTACAGGCATGCCTTCACATTCATCAAAACTGCAAGAACTGAGTAAAATCCAGATTGACCAACAGGTAGGTTTAGATTTACATTTCTTATTTATAGTCCAGAATTTTTTATTCCAGTAAAAAACAGTTAGATAATGACACTAGTCTGGTAGTTTTTCAAAAGACTGCTGCTTTTTTATCAAACAAGTGCTGATGTAAAGAAATTAAATTTGTTTACCACTGGATTGCTGATTCCTGAATAGGAATAATAAAATTAACAGTATCAATTTTCTTGCACCAGATGCACATTTCGACATTACATGTCTCTTCAGTGATGCTCGTGGCCAAAATATTTGAAATCCAAAGCTTATATAAAAGATGAAGAGCTATAATTCAAATGGTCCAAAAAGTATAGCCAAATCCGTGTAGTTGATTTAAATTATGATTTTACATGGAATTATTAAAAATTTACAGGCACTACAAACATCACTGAAAAATCAAGAACGATATCTATAATATAAAAATGAGAAGATGTGATATGATTGTAAATGAGGCAACCATCCACAAATGTTCAAATGAAGTGAATACAAACAATTGTACTGCGTACTGCGTTCAGGTACAAACAAACTTCAGAACCTTAATTTTTGTATCTTTAAAAGAATTAGGTAAAAGATATTTTTGGTAAAAATAAAAAGCAAAGGAACAGCATATATTGCTGATCTTCATCTTAAAGTCACAGTGAGGCAAAAAATAAAAAACTATTTCCTCACTGCTAGTTTAAGAGGACCCCTAGCACAGGCTTGAGTGAATTATAAATATTATAAAAAAAAAATTAGATAAGGATCATAAGGTTCAGCTCAGTAAATATTGAAATCCTCGTTTTATCAGTAAATAATATAGATTTATAATTATAAAGAATTAAATTGATTTCGTGTCAAATAAATCCATGTTGTTAGTAATGATTAGTAAACTGCTTAACATTACATATTGATAGTAGATATTGTTGTATTATACATTACAGGATAAGACAGGATTATTCACAGATGATGTGAGAGGTCTGCTAGAGAATTATAATACTATTGTATCCTTTATAAACATTTTGTTACATGATCCCATGCCCATAATTTTGTGCCAGATGAGAATTTAGTATACAAACGAGTCATCAGGGACTCATGAATCAACAAATTAAAAGGTCAAATAAGATATATAAGCATTGAAGACCCAAAATTCCCAAAAGGTTTTGCCAAATACAGCAAGGATAATTTTTTCCAGGACTATTCAAGTAGTGAAAATTCATTATTATGTGCTGCTTTGACATATAAGCCTGTGATTGCTTTTTTGCCAAGTTAAAAAGTGTCTGACCAATTCATGATTATGATTTTAGGTCCAATGTTATTTTACTTTTCTTACAAGTTACATTTGTGTATTAATTGGATGCAGCCTCCATGAAACTTTGGCAGTTATTGCATTTCTTGAAATAGTAGTGCGGAGGTTAGGATCAGAAGACAATTTGTAGCTGACCTGTTCTCAAATTTTTGGTTGCCTTTGAGTAATACATTAATAAATTAGTCATAATACACCTTATCACTATTCCCAGCTGACCCGAGAATCTGTCCTGCTTGAATTATTGATGTCATACATAGATCAATCACTTTTCCATTGTGGTGTCAGATATTTTGTATTATGAGTTTTTATGACATCAAAATTTTACAGAAACCTGTGTGATGTCGAGTAATGGCGAAAAAATAGTGATAAGGTCTATTATTTCTGGGGAAAAGACATATTCTAGGAAAATTCAAAATAAAAACAAAATGTATAATCAACTGAAAACAGCAAGAATTTTTTTTCACATATAAATTAAACTTTCATTGAACCTTAAAACATACACCAGGTGTTCCAGTAAAGGTTTGAATCTAAAAACCTAGGATTCTACTTCCATTATATTACCAAGTGATCAAAACCAATAACCTTTTTTTTTTTTGTTCCATACAATCCACTTTAATTTATTTTTTAATTTGATTTTGATTTTTTATACGACCGCAAAAATTCAAAAAATTTTTGGTCGTATATTGGTATGACGTTGAAGTCGTCATCGTCGTCGTCGTCATCCGAAGACATTTGGTTTTCGCACTATAACTTTAGTAAAAGTAAATCGAAATCTATGAAATTTAAACACAATGTTTATGACCATAAATGGAAGGTTGGGATTGATTTTGGGAGTTTTGGTCCCAACAGTTAAGGAATTAGGGGCCAAAAAAAGGTCCCAAATAAGCATTTTTCTTGGTTTTTGCACAATTACTTTAGTATAAGTAAATAGAAATCTATGAAATTTTAACACAACATTTATGATCACAAAAGGCAGGTCGGGATTGATTTTGGGAGTTTTGGTCCAAACAGTTAAGGAATTAGGGTCCAAAAGGGTCCAAAATTAAACTTTGATTGATTTGATAAAAAAATGAATTTTTGGGGTTCTTTGATATGCCAAATCTAACTGTGTATTTAGATTCTTAATTTTTTATCCGGTTTTCAAATTGGTATACATTAAGGTTCAAAGGGTCCAAAATTAAACTTAGTTTGATTTTAACAAAAATTTAATTCTTGGGGTTCTTTGATATGCTGAATCTTAACATGTACTTAGATTTTTAATTATGGGCCCAGTTTTCAAGTTGGTCCAAATCGGGTCCAAAATTAAACTTTGTTTGATTTCAACAAAAATTGAATATATGGGGTTCTTCAATATATACGCTGAATTTAACCATGTATTTAGATTTTTAATATTTGGGCCAGGTTATCAAATTGGTCCACATTGAGGTCTAAAGGGTCTAAAATTGAACATTATTTGATTTCATCAAAAATTGAATTCTTGGGGTTCTATGATATGCTGAATCTAACCATGTATTTAGATTTTGGATATTGGACCATAAATAGATAAATGTCAAATTAGATATTTTTTCAGTTTTTAAGTTTAAGTTTTTAAACCACTTCATTCTGTGTCAACTATTTAATCACAATCCAAATCCAGAACTGTATCAAGCTTAAATGTTGTGTCCATACTTGCCCCAACTGTTCAGGGTTCGACCTCTGCGATCGTATAAAGCTGCGCCCTGTGGAGCATCTGGTTGTGTTTCAACGCCACTTTTAAGCACCACTTTTGGGCTATTTCATGGCAGCCAGTTTTTATTGGTGGAGGAAGCCATAGTGCCTGGATTAATTGTTTAAACTCACTGCCATGTCTAGGAGGTAACTTCAAACTTACAAACAATAAAGCATTTTCCTTAACTAAAACTTAGGTATCTTTAGTTTCCAAACAACTTATACATTGGGACCAGATGGTTACTAAAGTAGAGAAGGCCAAACAGAAATCATAGGATGACTGAATCTCGCAGATACATTTAATAGTGCAATATTTATAATATAATTTATTGTGTAAATTTTGACCTTTTTGTGGAAAAGGAATAATTGGGTTGTACATGTGCTAACAATAAAGGAATAAAGCTATTTACAGTATCTTGTTGTTAGTATTATGCTCACTGAAACTTGACCTCCCCTTGCTTAAAGACGTCTTAGAATTTACTGACAATAGACGAAAAGTCAAGGTCGTTGTTACAAAACAAAGACAAATATGGAAAACTCATTTTGAAACTCCAAGCTAGTTTTTTAAGCCATGAAATATAAATGTCATTGTACATTAAATGTACAATTTTTGCAGTGTCAGCCTTTTAGCTCACCTGGACCAAAGGGCCAAATGAGCTTTTCTCATCACTTGGCGTACGTCGTCGTCCTCGTTCACATTTTACATTTTGAACTTCTTCTAGAGAACCACTGAATGGAATGAAACCAAACATTGCATGAATGTTCCTTATGAGGTGCTGACCAAGTGTTGTTACTTTGTAGCCGATCCATCATCCAAGATGGCCGCCAGCGGGGGACTTAGTTTAACATAGGACCTTATGGGAAATGCATACAAATGACTTCTTTGAGAGAACCACTGAATGGAACGAAACCAAACATGGCATGAATGTTCCTTATGAGGTGCTGACCATGTGTTGTTACTTTGTAGCCAATCTATCATCCAAGATGGGCTCCAGTGGGGACTTAGTTTAACATAGGACCCTATGGGAAATGCATACAAATGACTTCTTTTAGAGAACCACTGAATGGAATGAAACCAAGTATAGCATGAATGTTCCCTATGAGGTGATGACCAAGTTTTGTTACTTTGTAGCCGATCCATCATCCAAGATGCCAGCGGGGGACTTAGTTTAACATAGGACCCTATGGGAAATGCATACAAATGACTTCTTTTAGAGAACCACTGAATGGAATGAAACCAAACATAGTATGAACGATCCATATGAGGTGATGACCAAGTGTTGTTACTTTGTAGCCGATCTATCATCCAAGATGGGCGCCAGTGGGGGACTTAGTTTAACATAGGACCCTATGGGAAATGCATACAAATGACTTCTTTTAAAGAAACACTAAATGGAATGAAACCAAACATTGTATGAATGTTCCTTATGAAGTGATGACCAAGTGTTGTTACTTTGTAGCCGATCCAACATCCAAGATGGCTGCCAGCGGGGGACTTAGTTTAACCTAGGACCCTATGGGAAATACATACAAAAGTCTTCTTCTAGAGAACCACTGCATTGAATGAAATCAAACATAGCACAAATGATCCTTTCCTAATGAGGTGGTGGCCAAGTGTTGTTACTTTGTATTTGTAGCCAAATTTTATCTTTTTTTATATGATTTCAAAAACCCGAGTAGAGTCAGGTGAGTGATACAGGCTCTTGAGAGCCTCTAGTTACTTGTTTGATCACTATCATTTCATTAGATATTAAGAGATGAGCATAGGGGATACCTATACTAGTGTGTTTGATAAGTTATTGAAAGTTAAAAATGAATTTATTTTTGGTTTTGAACAATTTTATTAATAGAGTATCCTCAAATTGCTGATGTCAAGTTATGGTATTCAACAATAGCAAAGAGGTTATAAGATAGTACTGTCATATACAAATAATAAATGTACTTTCATAACCTAATACAATATGATACTGAATTGATTTAGTATGACAGCTCAATACTAAAAACACACTATAAAATATCTTATTGTAATGCAGCATGATCAAACTGCTGTAGACATTCACATCAACAGATGAAGTGGTTCATACATTTTGTTTGAAATTAGTAAATGATTTACTGTAAATCTTATGTCAGAATTTAGACTCTGTGAGTTTTCCTCATTAATACTCAGCTCAAATGAAAAAGAATAAAGAATTACTCTCTATACACATAATGCTTTTCATACTTTTATCTGAAAGGTTAATATAGAGTCCCGCAGTGTTTACTGTGTTTTAGTATCTCCTAAGTATCCTTAAATAATTGTTCACTTTGATTTTTGCTCACCTGGGTTTATGGACCAAATGCACTATTGCATTGGAATATTTCATCTTGAATGTTTTAAACAAATCTTCTCTTAAATAACAAGTTTGACCTATTTTTTGCAATTCTCTTGAAAACTATTATAGAGAAAGCATATTTGGTACAAATGATTATGTTCCACTGACATTGTACCAAGGGAAGGCATTTTCTTAATGAGGTAACCACATCTGGAGGCAAATAATAATTCACTAACATTTTCACTTTGCTTGACCCTACATATTGTTGAGATTTCAAAGTGCATTCCCTGGATTCAATATGTTTATTATGGAGCAACAAACCAAGATCTACAATTACATTTGTAAGTCGACTTTTCAAAACAAAAATACAAACTCCAATTATTGCCCTTGAATTACAACTTCTGCATTTCTGGTAGCTACTTGAAAGCTACAATAGAAAAAGAAAAAACACATAGCAAAAATTGCTCAACAAGATTTGATCAGTTAAATCAATGAAATTGTTATGCAACTTTTTTTTTATTGCCCTTTAATGAAGAATTGTTTACCCCTTTTGGCTATTATCTTCTAAATTATTAAAGAGAAACATTTTAAATAACAAAAGTGTTCAGTAAAATATGATCTTTACATGAATTAAAAAGGATATTGTTAGTTTTGCTTCTTACTGGAGTTAAGGCCCTTTAGAAGTTAGTATAGAGGTACATGTATAAAATTTAAATCAGAGTTACTGAATTTTCAAACTTTTTCTAATTATTTTTATTTTTTTATGTGCTTTTTCAAAAATATATTAAAAAGTATAGATTGTTGAACTTGGTTTTTATACGACTGCAAACAATTGTTATATTTGTATCACTTAGTTGTTGTCTGCTTCGTCTGAAGGCGGATGGTTTCTGGAAAATAATGACTAATATAAGTAAATAGAAATCTGTGAAATTTTAACACAAGGTTTATAACCAAAAAAGGAAGGTTGGGATTGATTTTGGGGGTTATGGTCCCAATGGTTTAGGAATTGGGGGCAAAAAAGGGGCCCAAATTAGCATTTTCTCTCTATGAAATTATACCACAAGCTTCTATAATACAAAGGGATGGTAAGGATTGACTTTGGGGGGTTATTGCTCAAAAAACAAAGTTTTTTCTGGTTAATTGACAATTAAGACAATTTAAAATCAGTGTACGGGAGGTAATCTAAATCCATTTAGAGAACAATGTTATAAATATTTGATTACCTCCCTTACAGTGCTTGTAAATCATGTATTTAGAAATGTTGCATTGTCTTGAGGTGATTAGCTGTCACTATTAAATAATATTAATTTTAGCCATGACTAAGTATGTCATTTTTTATTTTAAGACTGTTATGATGTATTTAAATTACGGTTACTAACTCCATTAGAAATTTGAATTGAAATTATAACCATGTCTTGAGGGAAAGAATTTCTTTTTTGAAAAATTTAGTAGATATAGCTACAATAACATGTCATCATTTTGCTTTCTTCTTGGGATGTAAACAATAATCTTTACCAAATTTTTATTTGGTAATGCCTCATTGTGCAAGAAAGACCCTTTGTTAACAGAATAAGAGATCCGATAAATTACAAAGATTAAGGTCATATCAGCTGTGAATTGACTGAAAATTGGATAAAACTTGGTTTTTTGTATATAATCTTTTGAACCAAATGTTTAATTTGTATCCTGCATGGTTTGATAATGACCCATGCGTTGAGAAACATCCTAAATGATTACTAGGCATTATGTTAAAGGTCAAGGTTGCAGCAGCAATTGATATGCTGAAATTGAACAATACTCTGGTTCTCGGATATATTCTTTTAAATCATATATTTAATTCGTCCAAACCTGTTTTGGAAAAAAAAATCCCTACTGCATTTGAGTAATAAGGTTCAAAGGTCAAGGTCACAACATCTATTGATAAAATGGAATTTATGAATGGTTTTTGTTTCCGAATGATATCTTTAGGACCAATGTCCAAACTCCATCCTCTTAATTACCAGTTTACGCTGTTTGCGTTTAAATTTAAAAAAAATTTGTGGAACAATCATGATTTAACCGAAAGAAAATGAGGCATTTATTGGAAGTTAACTTTAAGTACCTAAAGTAAGATATCACAAAAATGCCATTACATTCAATTTAGTTCAATTTCTTTTCTGTCAAACTATTCAGGAAAGATTCGTTTTTATTTTCATTTCTGGTGATTTATTTTAGAAATTGGTTTTGTTTAAATGTTATTTCAATTATTCATAGCCACGACTGTTTAATATAATTTTAATGAACCAAAAAAGCTGCAGGCATTGGATTTATTCCAACATTGTCTCGTTGTATTGTTTTGAGATGATAAAAATAGAGTCAATGATACTACTTTTTAAAAACATTTCTTGGCGTCTTGTACTGAATGTTTGGAAGTTTACATTGGAAGATCATTGGAAATATGAAAAATTGAGTGATTATTTGATTGGAATAGATTTTGAATATGCTTAATCAAATAACTAAGACTTTTGAATATGCTTAATCAAATGACTAAGACTTTTGAATAAGGGAATTCGGTGATTGTGGTTACATTGATTAAATTGTTTCATGTTCAAAGAGCCAGATATTCTGAATCCAGTTTGATGGATGCAAAAGTCAAACAGTGGTCCTTCTGACATATGTGACATTTTGATCCTGATGATCGAATGACAGGTACCTATTTGTTTCTGCCATCCAAAAAGAGAGTAAAACGATAACAAATTTTAACTAAGTAGGTTTTAGAGATGAGGTTGCCTTTACCTTCATTTCCAATTTACGACAATTGTGTTATTTTTACTTATCATCTGATGGTAGATTTAATAACATGATATTACTATTTGTAAGTCAAAGGCTACATCGGAAACAAATACTTTGGTAAATATATATCCCAACACACCAGATAATTTCCACACGAGGTACCAGATGGTGCTTATTTCCGTTTTTCGGCAGTTTAAGTTGTACTGAATCATATAATTAATGAGAGGAACATGAAATAAATTGTTGAAACTTCTGTAAAATCGCCTAAATTGATACTTTAGTCTGGGAGAACTTAATTATATATTAGTTGTAATTGACTCTTACCTATTGCTTTCAGAAACTGTGATTACTCTTATGACAGTGTTTGTGTCTATTGTTTTTATCTTGGTTGTTTTTGTGCTTCGTACTGATCTATTGTGTTTAGCCTGATTATTACAGTGTGGTGTGTCACCACTGTCACAGGATAGGGAAAGGGTTAACATGTTTGACCCCGCAACATTTTCAATGTCCTGAGTCAGGAGCCTGTAATTCAGTGCTTGTTGTTGTTTCTTATCTGTCGTATTTGTTTTCGTTCATTGAGACGTTAGATTTCTCTTTTGATTCTTTTTCTAAATAAATATTCACTATAAACATCACCGTAGAAATGAGGATGTGGTCTCCAGTTTATAATTCTGCAAGGACAGCAACACTTCCACACCATACGTTTGTATCTAAGTAAGAATTTTTTAAACAACCCTGATGGCACATAATTGCTTACATCAACTTCATCTGAAATCTGGGGGATATTTTTCTCATTGGCAATCATTACACATCTCTTTATCTTTATAATGTATAAAATCACGGCATAGAAAAAAAAACATATTATCACTAGGATGTCAAGACAATATTCCCTTTCAGGCTTTGTTGACAGAATAATTTCTTTAAAAGCTATTGACCTTTTGTAGCAGACGTTCACACACATCTCTGACATATCTGCTATAAACAACTGTCAAAGTCTCGTACAGTAATAATGCCGTAGAATAAAATGTCGTACTAAGTCGATTACTTTTGATATATTTATTAATTTCAGAGTTCTAAATACGTTATTTATCATGTTTTATGTCAAATTTTGAAACAAATTAAGCAAGGTCCCTACTTTTGTCATACATAAAACAGTCGCTAAAGATATTTATATCTTACTTATCATATTAAAATTAAAACTTTCATTCTGTTGCTTTAGGTTTGTAATCCAACTGAGCAAAGTGAAAGATTTGATTTTAATCAAGACTGGTATCTATACAAACAGAAATGATAATGACCATAATTAAAGATAAATTGCTGACTACAAAAGATAACTAAGCGAACTTCGTGTTTAATTTTCTAGATAATTTGATCACAAAATGGCATAATCGTCTTCAAACTCAACGCCGTTTTGATTTTTGGAAGCGCTTTCGCTACATGAATTCCATGTAAAATCAAGACAACAAATCTAAATGTAAAACAAATTTAAATAATATTCATGTTTCCATGGCACACGGTTTTTTGATGTCGGAAAAAACTCCGACAGATAACGCTGAAATACCAAACTGTTTAAGGCTTTCTCGTCGTAATATTCAGTATCTTGGGATGACATGTTTTACGGCTTTCTATCAGTGGTACAATTCAGTATCTTGGTATAACCTGTATTATGACTTTTTAGTCGTAGTATTCAGTATCTTGATATAACCTGCTTTATGACTTTTTAGCCGTAGTATTCAGTATCTTGGTATAACCTGTATTATGGATTTTTAGCTGTAGTATTCAGTATCTTGGTATAACCTGTATTATGGCTTTTTAGCCGTAGTATTCAGTATCTTGGTATAACCTGTATTATGTCTTTTTAGTCGTAGTATTCAGTATCTTGGTATAACCTGTATTATGGCTTTTAAGCCGTAGTATTCAGTATCTTGGTATAACCTGTATTATGACTTATTAGTCGTAGTATTCAGTATCTTGGTATAACCTGTATTATGGCTTTTTAGCCGTAGTATTCAGTATCTTGGTATAACCTGTATTATGACTTTGTAGCCGTAGTATTCAGTATCTTAATATAACCTGCTTTATGGCTTTTTAGCCGTAGTATTCAGTATCTTGATATAACCTGTAGTATGACTTTTTAGCCGTAGTATTCATTATCTTGGTATAACCTGCTTTATGGCTTTTTAGCCGTAGTATTCAGTATCTTGGTATAACCTGTATTATGGCTTTTTAGCCGTAGTATTCAGTATCTTGGTATAACATGTATTATGGCTTTATAGCCGTAGTATTCAGTATATGGGTATAACCTGTATTGTGGCTTTTTAGCCGTAGTATTCAGTATCTTGGTATAACCTGTATTATGTCTTTTTAGTCGTAGTATTCAGTATCTTGGTTTAACCTGTATTATGACTTTTTAGCCGTAGTATTCAGTATCTTGGTATAACCTGTATTATGTCTTTTTAGTCGTAGTATTCAGTATCTTGGTATAACCTGTATTATGGCTTTTAAGCCGTAGTATTCAGTATCTTGGTATAACCTGTATTATGGCTTTTTAGCCGTAGTATTCAGTATCTTGGTATAACCTGTATTATGGCTTTTTAGCCGTAGTATTCAGTATCTGGGTATAACCTGTATTATGTCTTTTTAGTCGTAGTATTCAGTATCTTGGTATAACCTGTATTATGGCTTTTTAGCCGTAGTATTCAGTATCTTGGTTTAACCTGTATTATGTCTTTTTAGCCGTAGTATTCAGTATCTTGGTATAACCTGTATTATGGCTTTTTAGCCGTAGTATTCAGTATCTTGGTATAACCTGTATTATGGCTTTTTAGCCGTAGTATTCAGTATCTTGGTATAACCTGTATTATGGCTTTTTAGCCGTAGTATTCAGTATCTTGGTATAACATGTATTATGGCTTTATAGCCGTAGTATTCAGTATCTGGGTATAACCTGTATTATGGCTTTTTAGCCGTAGTATTCAGTATCTTGGTATAACCTGTATTATGTCTTTTTAGTCGTAGTATTCAGTATCTTGGTATAACATGTATTATGGCTTTTTAGCCGTAGTATTCAGTATCTTGGTTTAACCTGTATTATGTCTTTTTAGCCGTAGTATTCAGTATCTTTGTATAACCTGTATTATGGCTTTATAGCCGTAGTATTCAATATCTTGGTATAACCTGCTTTATGGCTTTTTAGTCGTAGTATTCATTATCTTGGTATAACCTGTATTATGGCTTTTTAGCCGTAGTATTCAGTATCTTGGTATAACATGTATTATGGCTTTATAGCCGTAGTATTCAGTATTTTGGTATAACCTGTATTATGGCTTTTTAGCCGTAGTATTCAGTATCTTGGTATAACATGTATTATGGCTTTTTAGCCGTAGTATTCAGTATCTTGGTATAACCCGTATTATGTCTTTTAAGTCGTAGTATTCAGTATCTTGGTATAACATGTATTATAGCTTTTTAGCCGTAGTATTCAGTATCTTGGTATAACCCGTATTATGTCTTTTAAGTCGTAGTATTCAGTATCTTGGTATAACATGTATTATAGCTTTTTAGTCGTAGTATTCAGTATCTTGGTATAACCTGTATTATGGCTTTTAAGCCGTAGTATTCAGTATCTTGGTATAACCTGTATTATGACTTTTTAGTCGTAGTATTCAGTATCTTGGTATAACCTGTATTATGGCTTTTTAGCCGTAGTATTCAGTATCTTGGTATAACCCGTATTATGTCTTTTAAGTCGTAGTATTCAGTATCTTGGTATAACATGTATTATAGCTTTTTAGTCGTAGTATTCAGTATCTTGGTATAACCTGTATTATGGCTTTTAAGCCGTAATATTCAGTATCTTGGTATAACCTGTATTATGACTTTTTAGTCGTAGTATTCAGTATCTTGGTATAACCTGTATTATTGCTTTTTAGCCGTAGTATTAAGTATCTTGGTATAACCTGCTTTATGACTTTGTAGCCGTAGTATTCAGTATCTTAGTATAACCTGCTTTATGGCTTTTTAGCCGTAATATTCAGTATCTAGATATAACCTGTAGTATGACTTTTTAGCCGTAGTATTCATTATCTTGGTATAACCTGCTTTATGGCTTTTTAGCCGTAGTATTCAGTATCTTGGTATAACCTGTATTATGGCTTTTTAGCCGTAGTATTCAGTATCTTGGTATAACATGTATTATGGCTTTATAGCCGTAGAATTCAGTATCTGGGTATAACCTGTATTATGGCTTTTTAGCCGTAGTATTCAGTATCTTGGTATAACCTGTATTATGTCTTTTTAGTCGTAGTATTCAGTATCTTGGTATAACATGTATTATGGCTTTTTAGCCGTAGTATTCAGTATCTTGGTTTAACCTGTATTATGTCTTTTTAGCCGTAGTATTCAGTATCTTGGTATAACCTGTATTATGGCTTTTTAGCCGTAGTATTCAGTATCTTGGTATAACCTGATTTACGGCTTTTTAGCCGTAGTATTCAAAATTTTGGTGTAACCTGTTTTTTGGGTTTTTATATTTTGGTATTATAATCTGTTTTATGACTTTTAAGTCGTAGTCTTCAGTATCTTGGTATAACCTGTTTAATGAGTTTTTAGCCTTCAGTTACTTAATTGGTATTGTCTAATGACTTTCTAGTCGTACTTTAGTATCGTGGTACTACCTGTTTTATGTCTGTTTAGTCGAGGTATTCATTGTCATTGAATGTGTCTTTGTCAATAATTCTGATAGCCAAGTAGGTAACAAAATTTAACTTATATGATTTATTTAAAAAAAAATAATATACATAACAAAGTATAAGAAATCGTAATATTAAAACATTTCACATTAAAAACTATGGCTTTGTAAAACAAATAACGTCTGTGTTTCACCAACAAATAAATAAATTTGGTGTATTTACTGTCTTCTGATTGGTTAAAAGAATTAGCTTTATTTTCAATGTTATCAATTTTTATGGAGACACGCCCACTCTAACGTTGTGTATTCATACGCAAACATCTGTGTACGTTGTTATTCGTATTCGTATTTAAATACATATCTTTGAGCCTTATTTTTGATAGAAATTTATTTATAATGAATGGCAATAATTTATTTTGAATTTATTGAACCATAAAATTATTTTTTGACTCTTCACATTTAACATAATCCGCTTTGCGGATTATTCAATGTGAAGAGTCAAAAATTAATTTTATGGTTCAATAAATTCAAAATAAATAACAGCCATTCATTAAGTATCATAGATCATTTTCTAAAAGGACTTATTTTAAAATTGTCCGTGGAAATTCACCGTTCCTTGACATGTCTTTTCATCTGTTAAATAGTATAGTACAAGTAAATATATATAAGAAATAAAGTGACGTTTTCCATTATATCATGTACTTTGGCCCCTTTTATTATTTAGCTCGTCTACATTTGTCTTTGCGTGATAATTCTTTCATCCTCCCCATATATAGTAAGTATAAATCGGAGTATAATTAAGTTGACCTCTTGTATATTCGGGATCGTCTTCTTCCTTGATATTTACACTTCCCAGAATATATTCTGCATTAACTGTTTGCACTATAAAAGTAAAACAATTTAGATTGCAATAGTAAATTGATATCAGTTAAACTTGATGACGTTTCTCACATAGCGGTGTAATGATATAACATTACAGAGAGATACCGAAGTCGAAAATAAACTGACAACGCCATGGCAAAATGATTTTTGTTTTTTTTAATAAATTTCAATTCTAATATATAATTTTCTACGATGGTGTTATCGTGTATTTCAAATAATACTAGTTAATTTGATTGGTTAACGTCTGGATGTCAATGCAATCTTGGTTATTGGATATTGGACAACCAAGTATAAAAAAATATTTAAAAATTTAAGAATTAAGCTATACAATAAACTGACTACAAAAATGACGTTGTACAGGCTATCAATACTTTCAAAATCTTATATTGATTTATTCTAAAATCAGGTCTTATTTCCCAAACGCAAAGCAGAAAACAGTGTTCGTTTCATCCTGTCTAGCTTTATGTACATTCTTTGTTTTGTTGTATGATTCTTTTGCCTCTATGTTAATTAATAACAGAAAGCATGTAAGCTTTGGAATAAGTTTCTGTTACTTTTAATTTTATACAACTTGGTTGAAACTATTCCCGTTGTCATGACCGGAGTGACAGATCCATGCACACTTTTTGCTTAAACATTTTTTTAAATCAAGCTAGTTCTTTGTGTAGTAAATTACAAATGTCAATCTATTATCATACTTACAACTCAATCGATTCATTGGCATGTTATTAGTGGCACCATAACCATTTGACGAATGTGGCTGTTGGAACCTTAAGTAATGGTTGACTGATGAACTAAGTGGTATTGTACCTACAATTATATTGACAGGAATGTATAATTCCAGTGCTGGTCCTATGGGATCAACTCGAAACTGAAACAAAATGAAAACATTGTGTAGTACAAGTAAATGAGATGTTATAAATACGGCAAAGAGACAGCAAAACTAATTCATAGGAATCTACATGACAACATACTGCCTTCCATAATACGCTAATATCTACACAAAAGTCTGTTTTCATAAGCTTATATCTAAAAAAAAAGTTCGTTTTCTTAGGCTAACATCTACACAAAAGTCTGCATGTTTTCAGACGCTTATATCAACACAATAGTCCTATTTTTTAAGCTAATATCTACACGATAGTCCGTTTTCATACGCTAATATCCACCACAAAAGTCCGTTTTCCTACGCAAATATCAACACAATAGTCCGTTTTCATAAGCTTTAATATCTACACAATAGTTCGTTTTCATAAGCTAATTTTTACACAAAAGTCAGTTTTCATAAGCTTATATCTACACAAAAGTCAGTTTTCATAAGCTAATATCAACACAATAGTCCGTTTTCATAAGCATATATTTACACAATAGCTCCTTTTCAGCTGCACTTTCGCTTCACATTTTTACTGCTGTTCAAACTTGACTAATGCTATGTACAGGATACATATAACACAATCACGTACATGCAAAAAAAAAAATACAACAAAAAACACACACACACATTAAAAAAACGAGGTACATTTAGTGGTTTATTTTGAAAATTAGAATATCAGCCAAATCTTGAAGTCATGTCTTCAAATGACGACAATTTAAGCGAGATCTATAAAAATTTACCAACAATATACTAACTGCAAAAACAAGTAGACTTATTAACAAAGAATAAAAGCATTATCCAACATATTGTTTTGCCAGTGAAAAGAAAACTCAAAATACACTTTGAAATATTTTTTTGGAGTCGTTTGTGCTATATTAACCAATCAATCTTCAATATCGCTTCAAATGCACATTTCTTTATTTGAAATATACACACCTAAAGCATAAGAGAAACAATTCATTTACGAAATTATAAGCAAACAAAAGTAATCGCATTATCATCATCATAACCATGCAATATATACCTCTAAAACATAGTTGATTTCAATGATATTACAGCCTAATAGATAGCTGGGAGGTATAGCGGGTACAAACATCTGTTCTCCATTCCATGTGTCTGTCTGTCCCTTACCAATACAGCTATGTCTTAGCTGTGTAATGACTGACGATGTAGTTCTTGTTTGTTGGGTCGTGTTGAAGGTTGTTTTCTGAAAGTAGAAAATAATGAAATTTGTAAAAAAATCGAGAACTTGAGAAATAGAGAAGGATATAAATGAATTCACACTGAGAACTCGTTGATAAATGTTACAGGGTTATAAATGAATATAGAATAAACGTAAAAAGCGGCGTATTTTTATTTCCCTCCCTCAAAGAGCGTTTTCTCGGAAATCCGTCAAAAGAGTTTTGAATAAAAATGAAACAGCACACTTATTTTAAAGTACATTAGAATACATTTATTGATCTATTTCACATGTTTTTATATCCTGTATCTCTAAAATTACGCGAAAATGTTACAAATATTCTTGTTTTCAATATATTCAGATGTAGTTGAACAATGCTATTGTTAATGTTCACAAAATTCCACCAAATTTCGAAATATGGCCCAAATACCTCAACTTTGCGTAATAAAGTAAAAGACAAGTTTGAACCACTATGCCACTGAAATACTTTAAGCAGGCGAACAAGGAAAAATTCAGAAAGACGGAAATTTCGACCGACTTATTTGAAGAAAAGGAATGTTAACATTTTTCAGCGTTATTTTATACCATTTTTAGGGTTACAGATGAAGATCTTATTTTCCTTCCAGATAAATTTTCTATTTCAGCGTTTATTGTGATTGGTTCTCCTGGCACGAAACCATGGCGATCAATAGAAAGGAATGTTGTGATTGGTCCACTCGAACAACACAAACAACATAACTGTTTTGTAGCACTTTTTTGAATGGATTTCTGAAAGAAATAATAATGAATACATGTAGAAAAGTAAATCAATGAACATGGACCATTAAATTCAAGGTCTTGTTTTCTCTAACAGTTATTATTTTGTATTAAATGTGAATAAGAAAAGAAAAACGGATGATGATGGTGATAACGATGATGATTATGCTAAATATTGTTTTAGGTTTAGAAAAACATCGTATTGTGATATGAATATATGTGATACCTGCTCTGTGCAACACCAACATTTTTAACGGTTTATAAAGTAATAGTCCGCAGGAAGATATGTCACGGCCTACCCGTACACATTATCGGAACTCCGAGTCGACCCGTCTTTGACAAATTGCCTTTACTCACAAAAAAGTCGGGTATACATATAGCAATACAACATAAGCTCTGTTCAACTTTTAACCGACATACATATATATGACAATTAATTTCTCTGGCTAAGCAGCGAAGTGGCAACTACCAATGTTTAAATCTCCGGTTCGATCTGACCAGGGAACGACCCCAAAAACTTCTGCGTTCGAGGAAATATAGAAAGATATAGTTCTTCCAAAAATAACTCATAAATTAAAAACCTCATCAGCATCACTTTAGTTTTAATTTAACATACCTATAATTATTTGCACACTCGATTTTGTCTTTAAAACAATTTGTCGAACTGCATTGTCATGCAGATGCGAATACTAGTTATGTCTCTATATATTATTTTACTCACACTTGCTTGAGGCAAAGAGTTCAAATCTAGAACACTTGAAACTGTGAAAGCTGTTTTCGTCACATGGTCCATTCTCCAGGGTTTCATTATGGCTGCTTTGATATAATATCGAACGTATCCATATTCCCCTTCATATGACGACGGAAGACTTGAGGGAAGTTGGAATCGGAAAGGATAGGAATATTTCCCAGCTGGTAAAACAAACTTTTTTCCACATTTATCTATAAAATAATTTTAATTGGGTCAGGTTTTAGTCGTTTACAAGCTGACATATATATATATACATATAAGAAGTTTATATACTAAAACGAAATTACTATCGAAAATTTTTATATTTTAAGTCCCTTATTACTAGTAAGTTTAGTCTTACCAAACATCATTTAGTTTTAATCGCTTAACTTCTATTTCTCTTATAGATTTTACCATCTTCAAGGAACACCATTGTTGTCGTGCAACTGGTGGACACACATAGTCATCTACATAAAAGGAACACCTTCGTCGCCTACATAGACACGTACATTATCGGCTACAAAGAACATCGTTGCCAGTCAAGAATTTTACTGTCATCTTTCAGGAACGCCATTTTCAACTATAAGGAACCCTATTTGCATGTAAATGGAAACTAGACATTAACAACACCATTTTCGTCATACAAGGAACACCAGTGTGACTGTCGCCATACAATGCCCATAATTTTGTCAGCAACAAGGAACAATATGTCTTCAGACAAGGACCACAAATGTCGTCAGACAAAGCACAGGCACTTGTCTCAGAAAAAAAATTTCCTATATACCTTAATATAACACAAGGTACTTAACTAAATTTTTTGAAAAATGACACCCAGTCCCGAATTCCCGTTATTTTTCGATTTCTCGGTTGTCAAACCTACTTAAACTTAATATGCCGTAAATTTAAATTGATTTATCTACACAATGGTATATGACACGACTATCATTGCAGGTCTCAGAAGTCGGTCAACGGGATTTTTTTAGTATTCAGTATCTTGGTATAACCTGTATTATGGCTTTTTAGTCGTAGTATTCAATATCTTGGTATAACCTGTATTATGGCTTTTTAGCCGTAGTATTCAGTATCTTGGTATAACCTGTATTATGTCTTTTTAGCCGTAGTATTCAGTATCTTGGTATAACCTGTATTATGGCTTTTTAGCCGTAGTATTCAGTAACTAGGTATAACCTGTATTATGGGTTTTTAGCCGTAGTATTCAGTATCTTGGTATAACCTGTATTATGGCTTTTTAGCCGTAGTATTCAGTATCTTGGTATAACCTGTATTATGACTTTTTAGACGTAGTATTCAGTATCTTGGTACAACCTGTATTATGGATTTTTAGACGTAGTATTCAGTATCTTGGTATTAACTGTATTATGGGTTTTTAGTCGTAGTATTCATTATCTTGGTATAACCTGTATTATGTCTTTTTAGCCGTAGTATTCAGTATCTTGGTATAACCTGTATTATGACTTTTTAGCCGTAGTATTCAGTATCTTGGTATAACCTGTATTATGTCTTTTTAGCCGTAGTATTCAGTATCTTGGTATAACCTGTATTATGGCTTTTTAGCCGTAGTATTCAGTATCTTGGTATAACCTGTATTAGGGTCTTTTAGCCGTAGTATTCAGTATCTTGGTATAACCTGTATTATGACTTTTTAAACGCAGTATTCAGTAACTAGGTATAACCTGTATTATGGCTTTTTAGCCGTAGTATTCAGTATCTTGGTATAACCTGCTTTATGGCTTTTTAGCCGTAGTATTCAGTAACTAGGTATAACCTGTATTATGGGTTTTTAGCCGTAGTATTCAGTAACTACGTGTATGTTTTATGGCTTTTTAGTCGCAGTATTCAGTATCTTGGTGTAACCTGTTTTATAGCTTTCCAGTCGTAGTATTCAGTATCTTGGTATAACCTGGGTTGAGTTGTATTATATTAAGGTATATAGGGAAAAAAATTCTGAGACAAGTGCCTGTGAGACAAAGACCACCATTGTCGTCAGACACGAATCGTCGTTGTCGTCATACAAGAAACACCACTATCGTCATTAATTGTTATCATATGTAGGGAACTATTTTTTCTTCATGCAAGATTAGCATTGCCATCAAGGAACATCATTGTTGTCATATCAAATAATGTTTTTAACGTCTCAATGTAGTCTGTAATTATAATTATACCACACGTCTTGTATGTGACGCTAGCTTATTTTATAAAACTGTGTTTGTTTTGTTTTGCTTTCGTTTATGTTTTGTTTCTATTTTCAATGTAATATAGTCTTCCACTGTGATTAATTTGATGAAATACGTCACTTTGAATGTTATTTGAATTATTCATTGAGGGCACTGCGTGTTAGCTGTGGGTATTGGACTAATGCCAACATTCTGTCACCAGTTTATACAGCATTAATATTTGATACTTGACACAGAACTACATATTATCTTTGATACTCCCTGATGTTTGACATATAAAACTATTCTCTTGAACCGATGTTGAAAAACAATTTAAAAACAATTTTAGGAAAACGTATGCTGAATGCTACAGATAGTATATATTTTTTTAGCATTTTCAACGTCTAATATACAAATAAACATTTTTTGAGGTGAGAGACAAAAATGATACCAGAATAGCATTATTTTATTGCCATTCAAATGATAAAATAATCTATTTTAAATGAGATTGTAATATTTTCATGTTTTAATACATTTGAAACATTGATTGAATTCCTGCCTTTCGGCACATGTAACTGCTTTGATTTTGAAATATAGATATAAGAAGATGTGGTATGAGTGCAAATGTCAGAGATAACTCTCCATCCAAGTAACAAATTGTAAAAGTAAACAATTACAGGTCAAAGTTCGGTCTTCAACACAGCCTTGGCTAAATGAAGGGGCCCAACAAACTTTATATAAGAGTTTCAATGGAAGAATGAAAAGAAAACAGCATCGCCCTCTAGCTTTACGTTCCATTATATAAAAGTAGATGATGGCTTCTCCCTAAACACTTCAGTTTGGTCGGTATGCTGAAACCATCTATAGATTAATATAGAACTTCTAATAAATAGTTCCATAGATACTGTAACAGCCAGGTTTGTCTCATATCTTGAAATTGACAATATAGGTCGGATGAGAACAATGCTATGCGAGAAAACATGATTTCAGCTTACCAATTGTGAAATTTCAATCTTTCACAATAGTATGAAAGTCGAAGCATTCAGCTTATCGTGATTTTATAATACAGTGGTATGCAAGTTAAAGCATTCTCACCTTGACTTTCTAAAATAATAACATGAAAGTCAAAGTGGTATTCTTACCGTGTTTTTTAAGATAAAGTCAAAGTATTCTCTCCGTGATTTTTCCAAGACGGTGATATGAACGTTAACGTATTCTCTCCGTGATTTTTTAAGACTATGGTATGGAGGTCAAAGTATTCTTATCATGATGTTTTAAGACCGCGATATGGGAGTCAAAGTATTCTTACCGTGATTTTTTTCTAGACCGCGGTATGGAGGTCAACGTATTCTTACCGTGATTTTTAAGACGTTTGTATGAAAGTCAAAGTATTCTTACCGTGATTTTTTAAGACAATGATATGGAAGTCAAAATATTTTTACCATGATTTTTGAAGACGGTGGTATGAAAGTTGACGTATTCTTACCATGATTTTTTAAGACGGTGGTAGGAAAGTTGACCTATTCTTACCATGATTTTTTAAGACGGTGGTAGGAAAGTTGACCTATCGTGATTTTATAATACAGTGGTATGCAAGTTAAAGCATTCTCACCTTGACTTTCTAAAATAATAACATGAAAGTCAAAGTGGTATTCTTACCGTGTTTTTTAAGATAAAGTCAAAGTATTCTCTCCGTGATTTTTCCAAGACGGTGGTATGAAAGTTGACCTATTCTTACCATGATTTTTTAAGACGGTGGTAGGAAAGTTGACCTATTCTTACCATTATTTTTTAAGACGGTGGTATGAAAGTTGACCTATTCTTACCATGATTTTTTAAGACGGTGGTAGGAAAGTTGACATATTCCCACCATTATTTTTTAAGACGGTGGTATGAAAGTTGACCTATTCTTACCATGATTTTTTAAGACGTTGGTATGGAAGTTGACGTATTCTTACCATGATTTTTTAAGACGGTGGTATGGAAGTCAAAGTATTCCTCTGTTGCATGGTGATGTTTAATGTCTTTGTACCGAGATTGCCCTGGTCCCCTCATTTTCTGTTCTGTCCAATGTACAAAAGCTTTTCCTTTGGCAAAAACACGAATTGCTGTAATACAAAGAAAACTCAACGTTTAATAAACATGATTAAATTTACCAGACATAACTTCATAACATCTGTTTTAGGATTTTGAGAAGTTTCTTCTTTGTCCTTTTCTATTTTTTGTTTGTTTTTTTGCCTGTTTTTCTTTTATTACCTTTACTATTTTTATATCTTTAAGGCTTCAAACGCTTTGTTCGACATGTTCCTGGTGCAGATCAACAAGAAGGGCATTTATAATATCATTTAAAGGAGGAGTGGTGGGGTGGAGGTTGCAAATCAATCCGACAGCCACCCAACGACATAATGGACCAATATGAAAACAGGACCAAAAATTAAGAATCTAAATACACGGTTAGATTTGGCATATCAAAGAACCCCAATAATTCATTTTTTAATGAAATCAAACAAAGTTTAATTCCTAAACTTTTGGGACCAAAACTCCCAAAATCAATCCAAACCTTTCTTTTGTGGTCATAAACCTTGTGTTAAAATTTCTTAGATTTCTGTTAACTTATACTAAAGTTATTGTGCGAAAACCAAGAAAATGCTTATTTGGGCCCTTTTTGGCCCCTAATTCCTAAACTGTTGGGACCAAAACTCCCAAAATCAATCCCAACCTTACTTTTATGATCATAAACCTTGTGTTTAAATTTCATAGATTTCTATTCACTAATACTAAAGTTATAGTGCGAAAACCAAATGTCTTCGGACGATGACGAAGATGACGCCAACGTCATACCAATATACGACCAAAAGAATTTCAATTTTTGCGGTCGTATAAAAAGGAAACATCAAGAGAGCAACTTACATCTTTAACAAAAGAACGATGGCATAACAATTTATCTTGCTGTTACTCGTCCCCAGTAATTCTGGTATATAACTTGATTGACTATTCGAATGCAAATTACTCTAACAAGCTTGATTAAATGTCAATCTGGTTTGTTTCACTATTATTTTGTACCATGTGGTATAACATATACAATATAGTTGTTTAATTTAAGACGTTAGAATATTTGCCTGTTAATAATAGATATATCGTTATGCCTTTTTTAATGTGTATGGCTCTGATCTGGCTGTAGATTCGAAATAGTTAAATTCATATTTATGATTTACGTCAACAATATTGTAAAAATTATAACAAGAGGCTGTCACAACGACAGCAAACCGGATTTATTAACATTTATTTGTGTCCTGGCAATATCACAAGAACCATTACTGATGAATGGTGAAAGTGAAAATCGTCAATATCAGATTTGACCTCCATTTTGTCATCAGTATCAACATATAAAAATTTGAAAAGCTTAGATTGAATGGTTCATGAGTAAATGCAACAACCTCAGACAGAATGGAAACGCCATTTTACTATCTTTCAAGAACCATAACTCCTGACGGTAAAAGTCAAAATCGTCATTATTGAACTTGACCTCTATTTTGTCATCTGTAACAACATATTAAAATTTCAAAAGCTTTGGTTGAATGGTTCATGAGAAAATGCACGGACACGACGGGAAACACCATTTTTCAATCTTTCAAGAACCATAACTCCTGAACGGTAAAAGTCAAAATCGTCATTATTGAACTTGACCTCCATTTTGTCATCAGTAACAGCATATTAAAATTTCGGAAGCTTTGGTAGAACAGTTCATGCATAAATGCACGGACACGACTGGAAACTCCATTTTTCAATCTTTCAAGAACCATAACTCCTGAACGGTAAAAGTCAAATTCGTCATTATTGAACTTGACCTCCATTCTTTCATAAGTAACAACATATTAAAATTTGGGAAGCTTTGGTAGAACAGTTCATGCGTAAATGCACGGACAACTCCATTTTTCAATCTTTCAAGAACCATAACTCCTGAACGGTAAAAGTCAAAATCGCCATTATTGAACTTGACCTTCGAATAGTTGTCAGTAATAACATATTAAAATTTTAAAAGCTTTGGTTGAACGGTTCATGAGTTAATGCACGGACAACATTTGATTGCCGCCCGCCCGCCCGCCCGCCCGCCCGACTGCCCGACCGCCCGCCCGCCCGCCCGCCGTACATCCCTAAATCAATAACCGACATTTTTGTCACAAAAATCCGGTTAAAAATCACTGTATTAAATTACTTTGCTCTTCATGGGCCCTTTAATTGGAATAAAAATATCTTATCTTATCTTATACAAAACAAAAATCCTAATGACTACTTTTTTTTTAAATTACACAGCAAGTCGTATGTATACACCCTATTAAACATTGGTATATAAAGGCAGTGTTTTTGAAGAAAAATAATACTTGATACACAAGTAACAGAATTCAGACTGAAAATTTCATTTGATTTGAAAGTAACATAAGATAACTCAAATATATAATAAGTTACAAAGTCATAAAGTACACAAACAAAGAACTGGGAATGAAAATAGTCCGAGGATTTGTTTTTAATATTTTTAGAGTTCTTGAAACATTTATGTCGCTGTTCGGATTGTGAAGACTTTTCAAGCTACTGTGCAGTTTTAAGTAAAATGAGGGTTGCTAACGTTATTGAAACAGCAACCGGAAAAATAATAAGTTCTACTGGATATCAAGCTGGTGGGGTAGAGATTTTTAAAGTTATTTCACTGTTAATCAGATATACAAATCTGAATTGTGTGTAATGCTTAATTTGTGATATTTGAAAGTATAAATAAGAAAAAGTTGTATATCTGCTTCATTTCTATATAGCCCAATAATAGCCTTATACGGGAAAGGATATTTTCTGAAAAATGTTCACCTATCTAATTCTTATTTCATGATTTTATATGTTGCGCCACCCATCGCCTATTAAATTTTTTGTTGAGAAGTAATGAGTATGGTATATTTTAGGAATATCTATTTTCAAGAAAGAAATTGTGCCGAATGCAATCAATAAATAATTGCACCAGGATTATCGCAGGTCCATTCTAAAACATCTCTTTGTACGATCAAGTAGTCATATATTTTTGCGTCAGTTTACTGTTAAACTAAATTCATTGATTTATAGTTAATTGTAATCTAATTAGTTGCACACGGAACGTTAATAGTTTGTGACAATGTCAGCTTTTATTTTCTTCTTTTTGCGTTTGTCAAGCTCAAAAACAGTTTCTAGCATTCCGATATTGACATTTTTTCAAATCCCAAGATATCATCATAACATATTGAAAACTTTATTATGTTCAGTCTGTTATTCTTTATAACCATAATAACAATGTTCGAACTGAAGAAACATAATATAGAAAACAAAAACTTTTGTATCTAAATAGTGTGACGATCATAATAAATAAATGGGTTGTGTCTATGGGACCCATATATGAATGATACCTCCGCTTGCATGATTTCCAAAGAGACACCAATACCGTGCGTAACGTCAATGCATTTGTAACTGGACGATAATTATGCGAACAACCAAACACATCATTATTTATCAATCAATCAATCAATCTAAACAGTAAACAATAAAGAATAAGAAACCGACGAAAACCTGCATGGGGAATAAAGGTGCTCCGGAAGAATGGACAGTCCATTCGCGGCATCCGTCGAGTTGTTCATGTCAATCTGTGGCATATTTTAGTGATATGAAAAACAGTCAACCAAGTCCTGATGGTGTCCTCGGAACTATCGAAGACATGACTCTATTGCAGACAGCAACTCACGTTCAAATCACGTAATGACAGGAAATTTGAGACCAGGAATACCGAAAAAACTGAAGGATAAAATCTCAATATGCAGGTGCTGCACCAATTTGATACTTCAGACATCTGAAGTAATCTCTTGTGTCATAAGTCTAGTTCTAATTCGACTCTCCAGGTCTAACTCGACACTTACTTTTAATCAATTAAAAATGTTAGAATATAATGGAAAGAAAATAAATAGACGAGATGTATATGCGATATCCTTAAGTTTATGTTCAATCGGATAAGTGTGGTTAAAAAGTCACTAAATTTGAACTATTCACTAAATTAGTAGATTACATCATCTCTATAGATAATGTAAGGTTCTTTCAATTTTCCTGAGAAACCTTTTAGTACATATATATAAGAAATTTTATCTTTAAAACTACACATGCAGCAACTCAACGACAAAAAAGGAAATTTGTTGAAATTTAGATTATTTGTCTTTATTGTAATTTTAGCACAAAAATAGGGTAGCGCAAATATATAAATTTAAAAAAAATGCTTTGGAGGGTGCAACTTGATAAGACTATATTTGTAAAACCATAGATAATCTGGGCAAGTATGGACACAACATGCAAGCTTGAAACAGCTCTGAATTTTGGCTGTGGTTAAATATTTGACACAGCTGAGGTTTTTGACATAGAATAAATGTGTACTGAACCAAATGTGATCATATGTCTTCGAACGACGACGACGGCAACAACTTCATACCATTATATTTGCGGCCGTATAAAAAGACTCAAAACATGTTGAAACATAAATACAATATTGAGTAACTCTGAAGGCTTGGTGCAGATTTGAGGGGTTAAGCAGGACCACTAGTTTTTCAGTATTAGTTAGAAATCGGAAATATAGAAATCCTTTTCATGCTTTGGTGATATCTTAAATATTGCCAAACCATGTAATAACTATGTTTTTTTTACCCTGACACCCATATCCCTCCTGTATTTAACAGTCAATTATTGTATTGTCTTGACAGATATATTGACCTAAATTCCCGTCGTATTTAAGGCAGATGTTTCTCACACAAAAAAAAAACTATTCATCGATATTCTTTTGTCATACTAAAATGGCTATGGAGAAAGCATCAAAAGTTTTAACTGAATCCACAGATGTACTGCTTATATTAAGTAAGCAGCTGTTGTCTCATAAATTACATATAATTTGATTTAAATATGTGCTGTACTGACTAGGCTGCATGGGTAATTCAGTCTTTTTGATAAAGTGTGCGACTTTAAATTGCCGATACCGAGTATATTCATACATCCTTGATGACTTTTGATATGCCGAATGGATTCAGAGTGCAGTCTTATCGACTTTAAATGTGTCGATACCAAGTACATTCATATCGATTCTCAGTTTGCCGATAGCGAGTACGTACTTACAGACTTTTTATGTGCCGATACAAAGTATATTTTGCTCATTTTAGTGTGCCAATACAAAGGATATTTTGCTCCTTTTAGTGTGCCAATACAAAGTATATTTTGCTCAGTCCTTTCTTTTAGTATGCCGATAGCGAATACATCTGGTCGGATTTTAATATGCCGATAGGAAATACATTCATAACAACTTTTGATATGTCGATACGGAGTAGATTCTTATCGACTTTTAATGTGTCGATACGGAGTAGATTCTTATCGACTTTTAATGTGTCGATACGGAGTAGATTCTTATCGACTTTTAATGTGTCGATATAGCGAGTACATTTTAATCGTTATAGTTCCTGGAATACTGAGTCTATGGAGCGGAGATTTTGGTGTTCGAGTTTTCAGGACAAGACTGTAAGATCATGCAACATTCGCTATTATGGTAACTTTGCAATAATACTGGTACAAAAGCAGTGTTAACCATAGTGAACGAAGAAGTTTGGCTTTTTGTAGAATTGTAGAAGAAGATTGATAGAAAAAAATCTTTCAAAAAAGGAAGAAGGGGAAGGGTTTACATCAATGAGATTTTCATTTTGAAGACAATTTTTAGCCCCGAAAATAATGGATTCGGTCTCGCCAAGCTCGTACGTTAACAATTGCCTAGAAATTTGAATACAATTGTGAACGAGAATAATATTAGGTTATGACGACATGAGAGACCCACATGTCTTGATTATTCAAGGTTACATCTGTAAAGATTGTAAAAACATTCTCGGCTATCTGGAAATGTATCTAGATTAAATTCAAATTTTATTGGTGGGCGGATGGAAGAGTACGTGTTGGCATAATTAAATTTGTATTAACTTTTTCTCTTTTTTTTATGATAATACTTCTTTAAATAGATTTATTTTTTTAATTCTTGAGACAGAAACAAAAATGGATTTGATATGAAAAGGATACATCCATGTTCAAAATGATTTTTCCTGTTCTGTATTTGTTTTTGAGGCGAAACAATAGTTTGTACCGAGAAAAAACAAATGCCCCTTCCCCAACTCGCACACAACACAAAAGGTGTATATGTCAGTGGCTACCAACCTGTGTTTTATTAAAACTTTGGGTTTTGTTTTACCGAAAATTTCCAGATGTTTGATCTACTTACATGACTTATAAACGGTCAAATAATTACTAGTTTGTTTACAAAAGCACGTGTTTGACATAAGCAATTCTCTCCTAGTAATACTTATTTACAAAAATATATATTTGTGAGATGTGAAATTACAATGCAAAGCAGACAGGATGATGTCAACAAAAAATATTGAACTTTAATAAAAAAAAATTATTCACGTTTAGATGTGAATAAAATTATGTTTGATCATGTTTGTTTTGTCAATGTATTTGCCATAACCAAGGTTTTTGTCTGTTTTGTAAATAAAGAATTATTAATAAAATTGTATCTGGGTATGTACACCAACGGGACAAAAATTAACCCATAACTAACAAGAAAGAGGATTGAATGTACGCCAAGAATGTTTGCTAAAGGCGGTTAAGTACAGTATAAAAAGTGTTCTCCATTGATGAATGATACCCGGGAAATTCGGGTTGGGTGATGAAACATAAATGCCAAGACAGAGGGTCGTAGTAAAACGTCACTACTGCCAAACAATAACGACTGGCGAACCGGTTTACCAAAAATGTATGTAGAATCTGATACTATTGCCTCAAAATCAGATATAAAGCTTTTTGTTCCTGTTCTTCTCTCAGGAAATGTGATAAGTTAATTAAATGAAGAATAAACAAGGATTACTCTGGTCTGAGTATCTGTAGATCAAAAGAAATTGACAGTTGTGATTTAAATCAACAACATCGCGTGCGATGCACGTGTTGTATCTTGTAAACTGTCTTTATACTATGTTTTATTCAACTTTAACACAGTCATAAACCAAAGCGAAGGGTAGAAAGTAAACATTTATCATAAATTACAAAACTCACTTTGACTTGTTTTTAAATCTAAGCCATTCAAAAAATATCGCCTGTTTCAGAATTTGTAGTTTTTTTTAAATTTTGGTTTAAAATTAACATATTAAGGTGTTCCAAAGTGAAACTTTATGATTCTCACCTCTTGTTTACATGTTAATTAATGTCTTTTTCGTGTTATTGTATCTAGAGAACATCGGCTTCATGTCAAACATTTGAAAGCATATTGCCACCAACTTGAAAGAAAAACAGCTAGTATTTGTCAATTTATTATTTTTGTAAAAAATATACCCAATATCTAAAGTATACTGTCTGTTCATGTTAGATTCATGTAGATTTGTATAATATCACAGTAGTTCCTGACATTATAACGTAAAAAACAGATTGATCGTTATGCGTTGATTGTCACGATATGTAACAGTCTAATTAAAGAGAAGGTTCCCTGTCCGGCGTTTATATGTAACTGTATAAAACACAGCTTGAACGCTTAGCAAAGACGGTAAATATGCATTTAATTGAAGCTTTATGAAGCAAAACGAAATAAGTAATTTCTGGGTTAAAAGGTTTAGGTTATTATGTCTAGATCTAGAGAGAAGTATTATTAATTCTAATTGGTAACGTAGTTGTGGAATTTATTGTTCTTCTCTCTTTCTTACTCGCAAAATTCGTTTTTAATAGTATACTGTTTTATGTCTTTTAACGTTATTGTATATATATAGTACGCCTCAGGGGCGGATCCAGCAATTTTAAAAGGGGAGGTGGGTCCCAACCCAGGACAAAAAAAGGGGTTCCAGCTATATGTCCCCATTCAAATGCATTGATTGTCCAAAACAAAAGGGGGGTTCCAACCCCCGGACCCCCCCTGGATCCGCCAATGCGCCTTTTACGAATAAACTGATTTGATTCACGAAAAGTATAGCTTTGATAAACAGAAAATGTGATATAAGCATTTCATATTTATTGTAAGTATAATATAAGCATGACCATGGGTGTTCTATTGCGTGTTGATGCAAAGCGATATAAAGATGAGAAGAAGTGGTATGATTACCAATGAGATAACTCCAAATCAGAGACAATAACACGTAGACTTTAACAACCAAAGTCACCGTTCGGACCTTTAGCAATGAGCAAAACTTATACAGATTATTTAGCCATAAAAGGCCCCAAAATGACAATTGTATTACAATTCTAACCGGCCTGATATATTTATTTTTGTCCCTGTCAGATTTTCTTTATTCATTATATAACGGTTTTCATAATGATAGACAAAACTTGCATTTTACCTCTATGCCCCTATGCTATTTTTTTTAGCCATTTCAGCTATCTTGGTTGGCAGACGGTGTCATCATTCACATTTTTAAATAAGATACACCAATAATGAGTGTGACCAAGTTTGGTTAAATTTGCCCAGTAGTTTCTGAGAAGATTTTGTAAAAGTTGCCTTAAGCATATCAATGTAAATCGTTCAACTATCATATGTTTGTATGTTTAACGGTGACCAGGATTGTTTGAATGTAAATAATATGTGTGTTACAGCTAAACCAATTGAAAGAAATGTATGTATTTAACAGCTAGACTAGTTGAATAAAATGTTATATGCTTAACAGTATGAATTATTATGCATTTAACAGCTAGATCAATCGAATGAATTGTTATGTGTTTTAATAGTAGCTAGATCAATCGAATGAAATGTTATGTGTTTAATAGCTAGATCAATCGAATGAAATGTTATGTGTTTAATAGCTAGATCAATCGAATGAAATGTTATGTGTTTAATAGCTAGATCAATTGAATGAAATGTTATTTGTTTAGTAGCTAGATCAATTGAATGAAATGTTATGTGTTTAATAGTTAGATCAATCGAATGAAATGTTATGTGTTTAATAGCTAGATCAATTGAATGAAATGTTATGTGTTTAATAGCTAGATCAATTGTCTGAAATGTTATGTGTTTAATAGCTAGATCAATCGAATGAAATGTTATGTGTTTAATAGCTAGATCAATTGAATGAAATGTTATGTGTTTAATAGCTAGATCAATTGAATGAAATGTTATGTGTTTAGTAGCTAGATCAATCGAATGAAATGTTATGTGTTTAATAGCTAGATCAATTGAATGAAATGTTATGTGTTTAATAGCTAGATCAATTGAATGAAATGTTATGTGTTTAATAGCTAGATCAATTGTCTGAAATGTTATGTGTTTAATAGCTCGATCAATCGAATGAAATGTTATGTGTTTAATAGCTAGATCAATTGTCTGAAATGTTATGTGTTTAATAGCTAGATCAATTGAATGAAATGTTATGTGTTTAATAGCTAGATCAATTGAATGAAATGTTATGTGTTTAATAGCTAGATCAATCGAATGAAATGTTATGTGTTTAATAGCTAGATCAATCGAATGAAATGTTATGTGTTTAGTAGCTAGATCAATTGAATGAAATGTTATGTGTTTAATAGCTAGATCAATCGAATGAAATGTTATGTGTTTAATAGCTAGATCAATCGAATGAAATGTTATGTGTTTGATAGCTAGATCAATCGAATGAAATGTTATGTGTTTAATAGCTAGATCAAGTGAATGAAATGTTATGTGTTTAGTAGCTAGATCAATTGAATTAAATGTAATGTGTTTAACAACTTTTATCAATAATTTTGAAAATTAGTCAAATTAAAATCATTTTGAAGCAATTTTGAAACTACATGCTACCGGTATAATAAGTTAGAATTCCAGGGCAATCTGACAAGAATTAATTCATAAATTTATTTGAAAACTAAGTTTGCAATTTCTATCTATAATAAATAAATGTATTTACTAGTTTACAAGTCGTCATCACTCAGTATAGTAAAAACTGTACTGGCATGAAAATACTGCTATGGGACGAAATATATAACATTTTATATACATCAACGAATAAAATCTCGAGAATAAAATAAGATCGGATGTTTTCAAATGTCGATTTCAGTTTTTGGAACCTTCAATGCAAACTAGGGTGGTTGTGTTATGTTTTCTTGCATTTTTTAATTTATTCTTTTTTACTCTGAATTTCTTATGGAATTCCTTGAGATTTTGAGTATGAACCTGCTCTAAAATTTTACTTGGTTTTGATGTTTTTGCCTTTTTTCCTTTATTGCTGTCATGTCATCGACCTTTACGTCTTTCCTCCTCGAATCAAGTCATTTGGTTGTTAAATATAATTATCAATGGCAGACAGTATCTAAAAAGTATGTGTTATTGTAGTCGTTTACATTTCTCTCCACCTTTAAACCCAACATTGATCATGTTGATCCAGATCTCTGGTTTTACTGGAATTAAATTCCATCAACAGACTTACGGTATCTAGTGTATAAATATTTCAATATTTGTACTGTTTAGTAAAACTCTAACGGCTATACCACCAATGGGATTTCTAGATACGATCTCAATATCTGACGTGTGTTGATAACATCACATAACTTGTTTTCACTATTCATGCAAAAATGTCTACTATGAACAGAAGATATTATGACTGTCAATTTGAATTTAGAAATATGGTTTTATTAACGTTGTGGTCAAACGATAGCCCTTTGTGTAAGACAAACTGTCAGTATTACTAAAAGTGAAAGATCAACCAACGCGACCTATTATATAAATAATATCGTACAACCGTTTTCTTATCCCCCTTGTGAGTAATTAATTTCTGGTCCAGACATTTTCCGTCAGGGTTAATTTTCATTGTTTTAAAACAGAAAGAATTTAAATGTGTTTATTTTACAGTAAACATTCATGATGGCGTTTTACAAAAATGTATGAGCTGGGTCAATAAATATATATTGTAGATATTTTAGGATGATTTTTTTTTATAAATTGGGCTATATATTAAATAATACTTTTATTATTTTAGATTATTATATATAAAGTATTAATTTAGATGAAACAATCACCATAATCGTAATAGAATCCGTGTCATTGTAAAGTTTGGATTCAAACCAAACCCCAAAACATGCCAAATAAATTGATTAAAATATAATATTAAACTTACCTTGCATTTTCATTGGGTATTTCAAGTCAACTGTCACATACCCTTGTAAAATTTCTCCCGCCATATAAAATCCATTTGATGCCGAAAGAATAATTTCAAAAGTTTTTAACTTCACCATGGTCGCAAAGGTATGAAACACTTCTTTAAATCCTGGCAATCAATGTACTCCAATCACCAGATGGCCATCTCTGTAAGTGGAAATGCTAATCTAATTTTAACGATGTTTTCTTAAGAGGAGATTAAAGTATTTATCTTGCAGGTGTATAATGTTGCATATCCACTTTCCTCAGCCAATCACTGATCATCACTGGATATTGACTGCTGCTGCAGATGGCATATGCTTGTCGTCTGGATGTAAGGCTATGATAATAGTGATTACACTGGACACATTGATTGGAATAACAATTACCCATTAAAAATAGGAGGGAGGTTTATTTATTGTCTGTTTCGGTATAATTGATTATCAGGGGAATTAAGTTCTCGAATGGAAATTGAAGCTAATTTCTGGCGGGGAAAATATATTTTATCTTAATTATCCAGTTTAATGTTCCGTCCTCAAATTATAAGATAATTTGTGAATTGATCAATCATATATGGTATTTAGGGACCCATTTACTGAATGTATGGATATAAAATGAGTTGTAACTAAAATAGTCCAATACACTACTTGTAATGACCATGCATTCCTCCTTCAACGTTCAATTGGATAAAGTATACTGTAAAGTTCTTTCGGTATAAGTGGTCTTTCGGGGCTATTCGGCATGACGTTGCGGTGTAGGACTTTTAAACGCCGACTAAAGGGGTAAAAACTATATGTGAATAGCCCTCGCTTATCACTTTTTAATTTTTTTATTGTGTATTTGATTTATGTTAATAATGAAAAGAACCCTTTATAAATCTATTGTCCCAAAACGCTTTTATTATAAACGCTCAAAACGTAAAATTTGAAAGTATGTATAAGTACTAAAACTCGAGTGGCACTGTGGGTTTACATGAGAAAATAACCCATCAAAGATACCATGACGCTCAAAACCAAAAATTTGAAAGTATGTATAAGTACATGTACTAAAATTTGAGTGGGTCTATATGAGAGAGAAAAAAACAATAAAGATACCGTGATGCTTAAATTGTGTATTCCGACACGTCGACAAAGGACTCAACATTGTCGCTCGAATGGGTCCTCAGACGAATATCCAAATACATTTCAGGTTGCAAGTTTAGCTATGACGATCTATCTTTTTCGGTATTCCGTCTTAATTTGATTTTGATTCCTTTCTTTATAGTATGAACAACAGTGTATGTAGTTTATGTCAATAAGACGACAACTCAACGACATAACAAAATTCAAAGACGTCTATTATGTATCAAAATGTAATTTTCAACAGAAAAAAACCCATGTCAAGCCCTATTAATCGTCATTAGGCTATCAAAGACATGCACTCAGATCATATTGTGTAAATGAACAAACAAAAATCGAGACTACAACAAAAGGCAACCACCAACGATGTCCCTTACTTGGAATATCATAAATTTATACGTGAATACGAAATATTTCAAAATATTTTGAATTTCGATCGCAGGCAAGATATTCAAAAATAACACAAAACGCGGAACCGTGGCTTTTAATACAATTGTTGCAATATTATACAATACAATAGCATAAAACGCGGGACCGTGGCTTTACAGTTGTTACAATACAATACAATACAATAGCATGTTTAACGCAGTGGTTGTCGTTGGTTTGTGTGTACAATAATTTTTTTTGTATTGCCACTGACATTGTGAATGTTTAATGACATAAATAAAATTGAATTGTTTTAAATTGTTTTAAGCATCAATCCTGTCATACCGATGTGTTTTTATTGTTTGCGTTTTCTTCAAAATCTCCGTGTAGTCAACATAAATATTATTTTGGTTATTTCTTGCATGATATATCAATATCAAATCAGTTCTTTTTTGCGTTTTTTTGTTTTTGTTTTGATGTTAACGATAACAGAACTATAATTCAATCATTACGCATAGTGCTTAGATATATGTATTGGTCCCAGAGATGTGCTATACGATTTGATTGTTATCTGTGAATGATGTAACTATAATTCCATTACAAACCAGCAGACGTAATAAGCTCTTATTCAAGTATTCAAATCTTCTTTTTCCAAATTTATATATTTAACTCGAAATAGGATTGACAATGGACTACCATGAAACAATTGGCTGATTTACTTTAAGCGTTTGTGAATTATATCACAATATGCATGCAACACCAAATTTCATTAGAAATTGTACTTTCATATATATATATATATATATATATATATATAACACGTAAAGCCCCAGTCACACTGTCACGTTTTATTCCGTATTAAATTGCTACGTTTCAACTACGTTTTGAATAAAAATGTCCCGTTATTTTGAAAGCTATGGTTAACTAGGTTTGTGCTACGTTCTTATCACGTTTTGCTACGTACTAGTACGTGTAGAACCACGTTTTCACCATGCATTGATACGTTTCGATAGATAGATAGATAATTTTATTAACCAATCATGGTGCCCAAAATTTGAGCTATACAATCAAATGAATTACAAAATAAAGTACAGAAAATGATTAGAATGATTAAAGTACATTTAAACAAAAAACACCACATGAATACACATTTACACTAATTAACCTGATATAAACCAAGTTATTGACAAAATATAGTTGTTATGGGTGCCACTGTGACCTGGAGAAATTACATAAATCTTTAGGATAGTTCTAGTTCTATGGGAGACAACTCCTGATCAATTTTATTTCCTATATATATATATCTAACAACAATATTTTCTATAATTTTCTTTCGTTCTTCAAAAGGGGAGTGCAATAAATTAGATAAGTTTGAAGTAACAAACAAATCTTCAGATGAAAGAATCCAAACAAATTTCATTTCATCAGATAATTTTGAAAATTTTTTTGAATTTAGAATTTAAATTAGATAGATGTTTGTGACGTTCCGCTAGGCTTTGATACGTATTAACTAGGTTTCTACTTTGTTTCAATTTTCGCTACGTTTGTTGTTGAGTTTTCAAAACATACGGGGCACGTCCCGTTTTGAAGAAAAGATCACTACGTTTTGATACGCTACATATATTCCCGTTTCGCAGTAACAACGTTGCGCACGATGTTCCTACAACACGACGTTGTTTTCTGAAACTTTTGACCTACATTTATTCAATTTGTAAGTTTCATTTGCTTTTTTTTTATGTTGTTGGTTGATTCTAAATCTGTCTCTATTAATTTTGTGATGTCTATTTACCAATAATTTATTTACCTCAAGTTGTGGAAATCGATTAAATAATGTTTATCCTTAATTCACCTTAAAATGTTGTATTGTCGTAAATAATGAACTTGAAGGAAGGCAAAATGGGACAGAAGTATACGGTTTTCAATAAATGAATTATAACAAAACTTAATCGCAGGCTGCTAAAATTGCATGGTGCATATCATCTGTTATTGTAAATTTTTCATATCTTGATTCAACTCTAAATGATACAAATATATCCGACACTCTGCAAGTAAATAAAAACATATTTACCCTTGATTAATTGGAATTGAATTGTATTAAAAATTTGCTTGACACATAACTTGTCGAAAAAATATAATAAAATTACTACAACCCGATCTTGAAAATTATTTTCCCAGTCATTTGAAGTTGCTTGCTTTTAAAATGTACTAATCTTCTCCTGAATCGTCCGTATAATACGGGGTTGCATTAATTCAATGAAACTATTTTTGTCGCTGTTTCCGATAAGTCTTTCAGTTACTTCCGATCATGCACAACATGCACCGTGTTTTTTTTCGACAACCAGCATTTTTTTTTAAAGAGGTAGAGCCAATTTGCCGGCGATTTGTTTCATTCGATTAGATAGGTAAATCATGCTTTAAATAGCCCGATAGATGTTAATTATAGTACATGAAAATACGTCACATCATTTATTTTCATACCTTGAACAGGTATTCCTACAAAGACAAGGCCAAGGCTATTGATTTTTTTAATATTGATTTTATTTTATTATTAACATCCTTTATGCAAGGTGCCATACCACGTAACATGCCAAGGAGCCAAATAACATGGAACAAATTCAAATCTTGATTTTCTCATTCTAAATATCTGTATATATGTACTTTTCCTGGTCTTTTAAGGTTTTATCGCCTATAAGATAAGATAAGATACTACATGTATATATTTTAACCTGAGAACATTTTACCGCCAGTTGGTCATAGATCACCCTGTGTTACTTACACATGTTATATTGCCTTTTCTGTCATTTTAACAAATCGGACCTTCGTTGTGATACAGATGCAACAGCTTCTTGATGTTTTACCTTCAATCACGATTTGTAGTGTAATTGATTGTTCTGTTGTGTTGTTTTATTTTCTGATGACTTAGGTACCGGTGTAGGGACGGTGGTAAATATATCAGTACTAGTATCTAAACAGTTTGTAAATTGGCGACAAAATTGTTGTTGACTGCATTTGTTACATATAATACCATGTTCAAAAAAGGTTTCGAAAAATAGTTTGTGTTGTTTTGAAACTTGTATACAATGGCCTTATTTTAAGTTATGTGTATATAACACCCGCAACATGTAGGTTTCATTGCTATAGAATTAATTATCGTGTTATTGGTTATGTACAGGCCCCTACATCAGTTTGACGGCAGTTGGTCCTTGAATATATGTAATAAATGTAACCACATGGATAGAAAGTAAGTCAAGAGTATGGATAGTCTAGGAATGCACACAAAAAGCAATACATTATTTTTTTTTTGATACATGTAAAATGATAAACTAGTAAACTATATAGTCAAAATGAACCAGAATGACTATGAATTAAGCAAACATCCGAAAAAATATGATAGAAACATTAAAATTTAATATAACAACACAAAAATGCAAATATTCTGAGCGAGATTCTAACCCTTTCTTTCAAACCATCATTTATTAGTAGTTCTGTGCTCTACTAATGGAGCTACGGCGATGCTTATACATATCTCTCTTATTAAGCAGCTATATCGGTGCAATTTATCGATGTTACAATTTTTTCTTTAAAAAGTTGTTTTTTATGTAATAAGGACACTCTTAACCAATTTCATTTTTGAGGGAACAAGTAGTATGAATAACAACAGTCATAAAAAGCATAACTTTTTTTTGGTTTAAAATGTCCTTCTGAGGGGATTCCCTGTTTTTCTCACCTAAAGGTGTCAGACCACCAATTAAAAGTCCCTATCTGTTCAACCAAATTTTGCAATTTTCATAGCTTTCTAAATTTTTTATCTTAAGTTTAACCTCTTACAAACCAGGTATGTCCTGAATCGTACATGTATCACCTTTCTTCATGCCAATTTTCGACATACCTTTAAAGCCATATAAGAAAGAAGAGACCTTCCGAATGGATGTACCACTAAAAATAACCCCTGGTTTTCTTGAAATCTTAAATTAGTATACTATGGAGCGCATTAATCCTCAATTTTTAATTTCAACTCATAGACAAGTAAATTTGGGCTCAAAATGGTCTTAATATATTTCTCTTTCACCAAAAGTTTCATTTCTGCAAATTTGTTGGTTAGTTTAAGTAAACAATGACATCAAACGCACTATTTTGTGTCCCGAGTAGGACTACTTTTACATACGTTCTAAATTTGAGGGAGTAATTGGTGGTCTGACACCTAAAAACACCTGAAAATCCGCATATTGGACTTTCATCCTTTTTTAGGGTCAAATTAACTTTTGATCACACATGTCATGATATATGTAAATCGAGATATTGATCAAAAAGCATTTTTATTTTTTGTTTTTATAGTAAATTTTATTCTTTCGGCACTTTTTGAAATTGGCCCTTCTGTGAAAAAAATCATCGGCAAATTGGCCCTACCTCAAATTTCACCATGCGATTAGTTTTAAGTATCAGGAATATACAATGGAACAAATTTTTAAACACATGTAACGTCGAAAAAAAAGCGTTAATTTGTTTGGATTTTTCGACGTTTTTCGACGTTTGGACAAAATTGCTACCGTTTTGTAATGTTTCGTAGCATTTTATTCCTGTAAGACCCAAACATGCAGTTAATAAAAAACGAATCAAGACTTTATGTACTTTTCGTGTATCTAACTTTTGTTTTGGTAAATTATAAATTACTTATTGAAATATCAGGTAAAAAACCCGCATTAATTGCTTGGACAAATGAAATATCAACTTGGACAAAATGGCTACCGCTTGAAAACGACTGTGTAGAGATGGTTTAATAGAATATACAATTTTTGAACTCACGAACAATGAGGCAAATGTTTGTTCTTTCAGTAGATGTTATAATTATCTCACATTTTTTAGTCATTTTTAGCTATGTCTACTTATAAAACTACCTTTCAGCCGTTAAGTCAACGAAAAACGTCATTGGACATTTTTCTTATTCCAGCTTAATATGCAGCCACCGAGTCAAACGAAATTCGACAAAAGAACGGCTTTACTTTAACCGAGAACCGACACACTTCGTTGCTTCTGCCAAGTTTCGGGAAGATCAGAGAATAAGAAATAGATCACTATACATAAGAGATAAAACAGTTGTTTAAAAATGTAACGTTGGACATCCGTTTTTTTCACATAGCTTTGTTGTATTAATCCTCAAATATACTAGATATTACTAAGCATATGACCAAGATCTATAAGAACATAAAGGAAAACATATACTGAACTAGTTTTTATAGTGGTTAGTGTTTGTTAACATTTTATTTTGTTTTGCGGCGGAAATTTCGAAGATTCTGTTTTAAATCATAGGGGTTGTAGGAACAGCGTGCGTGACGTTTAGTACGCTTTCAAGAAGCTCATGAAACTGTACTTTCATATATAAAACATGTATATCGGGGTATTTTTCCTTTCGCTATTATCATTCTGTCAACATGCGTTGAATCACTTCAGAATTAATAAATCCTATTCTTCATACTGTTTTGTATAAGTTAAAGTTTTTATTAATGGTTGCCTTTCCAAGAGAAAATGACCCTCTGTTTGATCCCATATGAATAATGATGTATGTTCATGTCTTGTGTTGTACTGTTACACTTCTTTCCTAAATTAAAGAGAGGGTTTGGCGCCAGCAAACAAAGCTTAACCCCGCAAGATTCTGTATTTGCCTATCCCAAAACAGGATCCTGTAATTCAGTGGTTGTCTCATGTTTTTTTTTTCGTTTATTGTTTCGTACAGTGACAGGGCCGCCTATTATACTTTACTATGTGGTATGGGTTTTTCTCATTGTTGAAGACTGTACAGTGACCTATAGTTGTTAACTTTATTTCATTTTGTCCTATGGTAAAATGTTGTCTCATTGGCAATCATATGCCACATTTTATATGTATACTTAACAAGGAAACCGTATCATGGAACAATAAAAATGAGGTCAGGGTCATATTCACTCTGCCAGACAGACATGTTTACCTTACAATCATTCCATAAACCAAATAAATTATTCTATTCAATGCTTGTAGTATCTGAAAAATGAATGTCTCCATAAAAGCACAACTTGACAAATGAACCACGAAAATGAGGTCAAGGTCAGATGAATTCTGCCGTACTTGTAGCATTCAAATCTTTACAATAATTCCTAGACCAAATAAAGGTCCTTCTGCTTATGGAATGGACTTGACCTCACAAACTTTACTTTGATCACTATTCCATGAAATGAAATTGAGGTCAAGTGAACCCTATCTGATGAACAAGTAGACCTTGTAAGGATCCCATATACCAACTATAATTATCCTACTACTCATATTAAGTGAGAAATTCAAATAAAACCATTGAAATGGGATCAGCTCAAGGATTATCGACATATGAATAGACAGAAACTTCATAGCATTACATACCTGTATAAGAATTATGAAACATCCAGGTTACCATAGCCATAGCGATAGGTAGTAAAACAGATAAAACAACATAGTGTTTAACTTAAATGGAAACACCATAGGCAAATGCGATGATGAAGTAAAACTACTTGGAGTAACCATTGATTTTAAACTTGACTTTAACCAACACATATCTAACATATGCAAACCAGATGCTCCACAGGGCGCAGCTTTATACGACCGCAGAGGTCGAACCCTGAACGGTTGGGGAAAGTATAGACACAACATGAAAGCTGGATACAGCTCTGAATTTGGATTGTGATTAAATAGTTGACACAGCATAGGTTTCTGACACAGAATGAATGTGGTCTAATGAACATAAATTTTTTTTTTTTGCTTTTGAGCAATTCACTATGCTGTTGAATATTAATCCTCTCAAAGAAAAAAATATTGAAGAAATTTTCTTTTAATTTTCTGAATTCTGAAATGAGAAAAAATGAAACATTCCCCCCCCCCCCCCAACTTTTTTTCTCGCCTCCCCTGTTCCCTTATTCCAAAAATTTCTAATTGAGTTTGCAACAATAACTACTTATTTAAATACATCATAAAATATATATAAAATGTCATACAGTCATTGTTAAAATTAATCAAACATTTGTTTTTCATTACAAATTTTATTCATTTCCTTTTGTAGTTGTTACTTTATCATATGGTACAAAAATCATTCAAAACAATCAATTCGTGTTGGCCCCAGATGACTTTCAAAATGAATACATCATTGAAAAAGTTCCAAATTATCTCCCTTTGGTGGAAAAATGCCATTTTTTGGCTCTAAAATTGAAATATCTTTTTTAACTCATCGGTGACCTATCTTTTTTGAGATAATTTCCATATAAGCTGTACTTAAACTAAATTATTGTAAAATTTTAGCGATTTCTGTAATAAATTTCTTTTTTTTTATTTCGATATTACCTTTATTTCTCCTATTACTTCAACAGAAAAAAAACACCTTTACAAAAATGTATGCTTCTTTCAAAGGCAGATTGTGAGCGCAAATGAACGGTGACCCCACTTTTTTATTTTATTTTTCTATTTACTATAAGATAAAGTTCATTTATAGAAAAATATAGAGAAATCCTATATAAATGATTTAGACCCGCGAACACCCTTAAGAGAACAGAAACTAAAGAATTCTTCAATTTTCAACTTGTAAAGGGGCATAACCCTAGAATGGTATTCAAAGTGCTTGTAATCACTGAATGGTTAAGCTTGCTTTAATCTATTAATTCGTAGTAAAGTGAATATTTCATTGTATATTGTATATAGCATTGATTTAAGTTGATTCAACATCTATTCTGGATAAAGATAGATAACTCCAATTTTCAAAAAGAAGACTCCATAAAGCATTGGTTTTAGGTGGTTCAACAACCATTCTGGACGAAGAAAGATAACTCCAATTTATTGTCTTGAAACTACAAAAATGCGTTTTTGGTCCTTTTTTTGCACTTTATTCCTAGACTGTTTGCACCATAACCGTTAAAATATATCCCAACTTTCTACTTATGGTATTAAACATTGTGGTTCAATTTCAGAACAATTAAAATACATATGGCCCCTAATTCCTAAACCCTAGGAACCATAACCCCCAAAATCAATCCCAAGTTTCTTTTTGTGGTTATAAACATTGTGTTAAAATTTTATTGATTTCTATTTACTTATACCAAAGTTATTATCTGGTCAACGTCTGTCTTCGGACACGTTGACAACGACTTGATACCAATATACGAACGCAAATTTTTCGTATAAAAGCAGCAAGACAGTTAAATGTTCTAAAAATAATTGGATCACACTTGAACAAACAGGCAAAAATTACAATTTACCATTCTTTTATTATGTCAAATTTAAGTTACTGTCCACTCACATGGCATTTTTGTGGCGAGCGCAACACCAAAAAAATTGAATCAAAGCGCTGTAAGCGCTGAAGGCAGTTAACCAAAAACCAGGGCAACCGTAATTATGAAAACTGTGTCAACATTAAACATTCATATATAGTATACATTCATGTTTATCTAATGATTTATTTATTAAGGCAAATAATTTATATGTTATCAAGGTTTCAAAAGCAATGCATATATCAATGTATATCTTTTTATGGTGAGTCTGCAGTGGTACAAGTTCCCAATGATTGCAGTTGTTCTACTTGGTAGTTAACCTTGGTTTTTATTTGACTGCTAGAAGTTCAAGTTGACTTAGTATGAACATGTAATAGTATGAATGGACTGGTTTCCCTGGAAAGAAAACTGAGTTTGTGTTCTATAGAACAAAAGTTACGAGACACGAATCAGACAAATTTTCACTACAACAGGGATCAAAGGTAAGGTCTGACTGACCTGCCCATAGTAAATGTAAATGATTTGTTATTTTGTCCCATACATATGAATATATTTAATTTAGGGGTGGGGTTCTCAACGGTTTTCAAGTTCTCAAACAGGTAGGGGTAGGCAGAGGATTTAGGGGGGCACGGGGCCGCCCCCCCTTTTTAGGAAAAAAAATTTGGTTGCTTATATAGGGAATCACTAAAGCGTGACTGGAGCGGGCCCCAACTTATGAAAATTTCTGGATCCGCCACTGGGGGAAGGGTGACCCTAGGGACTCCCCCTATATTTCATCTGATTTGTTATATTGTCCCATACATGAATATATATGGTTTAGGGGTGGGGATCTGGACCATTTTTAAATTCTAAAACAGGAAGGGTGGGGTGACCCCAAGCGACTCTTCCTATATTTCATTTGATTTTTCATATTGTCACAAACATAAATATATATGGTTAAGGGGTGTGGATCTCGACCGTTTCCAAGTTGTCAAACAGGAGGGGGTGGGGTAACTCCAGGGACTCCCCCTATATTTCATTGTCCTATACTTGAATATATGCAGGGGCGGATTCATGGGGGGGGGGGGGGGGGTTGCGGGCTTGCACCCCCTTAAATTTGCAAAGCATGGGTTGTTCCGATAATTTTACCTCAAATGTTTTTTTAGCCTCGCTCTGCTCGGCGAAAATTTAAGTTTGTGCCCCTCCTAACCTAAAATCCTGGATCTGCCCCTCATTTGGTTTAGGGGTGGGGAGCTCGACCGTTTCCAAGTTATCAAACAGGAGGGGGTAGAGTGGCCCAAAGAATGCCACCTATATATCATAAGATTTACTTACATTTAGGTATATATAATATAGTTGCATTATTTGTGAAAATAAAGAAACTTTCAGCTACTTTAATTGACCCTTCAAAATTGAGAAAAACTAATAACCCTTCGAAATTGCAGTAATATGTTTACACTTTAAACGCATCTCACATGTATTATCATCATTTATCACTGATAAAGAAAATTTAGACTGTGACCATGAACATGTATATTGTTAGATATACTGTTGCCAGCTGTCATGTTGTATTGGATTTTTAAATTAAAATTTGTCAAAAAGTAATTTTGAATTTCTGTATAAAATATTTTTCTGCTTTTTCTTTCTTTTACATATATCTTTTGGTTTACAATTCTAGTGTTTATATTCATTTACCATGCATAAATCTATTTTTTCACCTGCTTTGGTTTATTTTATAAATGATCGCCAAACCCGGAATTATCCTTATCCGCTTCCGGAATCGGATCCGATATTGTAAAATTTTGTCTTCACGGCCGCCATTGTTATGTGTTTACAATGTTATTTTTGTCAATCAGATACGATTTTACTCGAATTTATACAATATTTGTCGGCGATTTTCTGTATCAAGCTAGCGGTTGAACAAAATGAACATCGCTGTCATGAATGATAATGATAAAAATAAGTTTCTAGCTCGTTTAATTGGAGACTTTGGTGACTTGCATGGAAGGTTTGCAAAGTAACTTCTTATTTTCTTTCAAGTGGAAGGTGACTACGTCGGGCGTAGCTAGAAACCAACTATCCTAGACGAAATTCCGCTTGCAAAAGTGGAAGGTCGCGGACCTCGGACCACCGCTAATTTGCACACCTGCCTCCAAATTGAAAAGCTACGAAAATTTCTTTTTCTAATTTGAAATTGCCGCCAACAGCATGAACAGTTGAACTTATTTTATAATAGACTACTGACGTAATTGTACTACGTATTGATAACAAACAATATCCCTACGACTTTTGTCATTTGGGAAATCTAAACTTCTTGCCTTAAGAGATTTTCGGCGATTAAATATTTCATACAATTGTTCTTTGACATCTTAGCTAAAAGCACAAGTCATAATGAACTACACAAGGATTCTTAATAAGCACTACTTCCTATGTGTAACTTCAAAACTTTTGGATAAATCGACGATCATTTAAGGTTTTTCTGGTCATATTTTTTGTAATCCAGAATAAAAAGTATTTAAAAAGTGTTCAATTAGTTATATATAACATAGTAGCGAGCTAGATAATAACAATGGCAAGTATTTCAGCATTTATTGGGTAGAACACAAATCGAGGGCGCTCGCATAATGCAGCTTAACTGCATAAAAACTGCAAGTACGAGCACTCAGATTCATCTGTAATGACTACAATAACTCATACGAACAACTACTTGAAAAATCTAAACTACCAACTCCTAAAATCAGACACATGAGAACAATGGCATTAGAAACTTACAAAATTTTGACAAAATCCAGTCCTAAGTTCTTACACAATATATTAAATTTTAAAGATAACTCGTATAATTTTAGATATAAACTCAGTTGATTTATCCCAACCAAGAACTACAAGGTATAAGGAGTTTTAGCTTTGAGGCAGCAAAGTTGTGGAACTCCCTGCCTAACCATGCACGGAGCCTCTCAACTTAGGAACAGTTCAAACATTTTATTTATTCATGGTGTTCTTCAGAAAACTACTTCTGTAGCTCATGTAGACATTTACTTTGCTGTTTTCAGAGCTGGAATCTTCTGTTTATTGTTTGCTTTTGTTTTATTTATCTGCTTAGCTTATGTCATTGAGCCAGTTAAAGCAAAATTTGCTTTTACTTTCTTTGATTTATGCATGTTTGCTTAGCTATTATATTATGCATGTGTTTATTTGTGTGTAGTTTTGTTGTCAAAAGTGCTGATAATTTGTTATTTGTTTTAAATATCAAGTCAGTTAAGAGCTCTACGGAGCTCATGTTTACCTGGTTGAATTGTACATATCATGTCGGACTATAAATAAAATTTACTTACTTACTCCTATACCTTGAGATATCAAGTTTTATACAAATAGTTTACAGATTGTTGAAGGAATTGGCTGGACAAGCCATGTACCTTGTACACCTTATATTACGATAAAATGAGAAAGTTCAACAACCCATCATTTGTGGTAATGTATAAAGACAATCCAAATCCTTATATATTTACACCATCAGTATATATATGTACACCCTACATGATATAAAATTTTGTGTAAATGAAACTAGAAGTAAGCAGAAAATACCATATACCATGTCATACAAATTGTTGAATGGATTATTTCCCCATACATTTTGTCACAGTGGCATAATAACAGCAACTTAGCCTGTAATAGAATTCCATGTCTTACAAATATTAACAGCCATGAAATGCTCTTGATCACTTCTGTGAAGACATAGGTCTCTGTAAGTGGCCATTATGAGATACCCCAAAATTAAATACTCATCTGGAATACTTAAGAAAACTATACTAGAGATTTTCTTCACAGATTCAGAAGAAGATTTTTCTATAATATGATTAAGTACAGACCTGGTAAAAGTATTGGACTTGGATATATCTAAAACTATAAAATAAATTGTAGAGAATATAGAAAATGAATATTGTTCAGATTGAAATTATTTTATTTCCCATATGTACATGATCCTTTTTCTTACAAACTTAAAAGTTTACATTTTTTAATTTTCATTCAACAGGAAATTTAAAGCAAAATAACAAGCCCAATGTTCTGTATGTTATACAAAACCAATAAGGCTAGACTTGTCAATGTATAAAAGATCTAGCTAAGATTGTATGCTGATTAAAATATCATTTTATTTTAGTTAAAATTTAAGAAAAATTCTAGTGATTGTTGGTTATTTTTTTTGCTACTTTTATTTTCATGAAATCTGATCATTTATTTTTTGACAGATAAAATAACATAAAAGATAATACATTCTATAATCAGCAGCAATAATTTCATTGTTAGTTACTTATTTGTGCATTAAATAAGCTGACATATTTAGGGTTTTACATAATGTTCAAGGGCAATAACTCTATAAAAATCAAAAATGTTTAAAACTTCATTATTAAAGCATTTTATTTATGACATACATGTAAAAAACATACCCTGTCTTTAAATTGTCTGTTTTTGAAATCTGGTGGCTTGTAGATTGAAAAAAAAATTAAACAAATACCTGTTTTTATTATAATTCATTGAAATAGATTTCATCTAACCTATTCAATAATTATTGTTGGAAACAGCATTATTAATTGAAGGTTAAAAAGGTGCTCTTCTTTTCTCATGATAACTGAAGATTTGTTTTTTAATTGGAGATAAAATTTGATTTCTATTATTAAGAAGAAAATAAGACATTTATAAATTAATATTTTTCATTCATTTCATATCAATGCCAATTAAAATATAAAAATGTATGAACTCTACTAATATATTGATGAAAAAAGAAGAAAACTTAGTATTTTGCCACCTGAAGAACTAACTTTTTTTTTACCAGTAATACTCAATTTCAAGTTTCTGAGAAAATTTACCTACTGTAGAATCATCACACATCTTTTACACACATATTCACATAAATGTAAACTAAAGAAATCACAAATCTTTGACTTCTGGACTAGATGTATAGAATACTGTCTGTATCCAGTCAACAACAACCTTGTCTTATTAACTGGCAGGATAACCATTTATCTATATAGATTACCTACATATTCCAACATAGGAGAAAAAGACCACACTTATTTCTTACATTATTTTAGAGAAATAAATGTATCTTTCAGTCATCTTGTAGAACAAGACATGAATCATGAATTATTGAAAGCTTTGTTTCCAATTGATTATAATATTTCATTGATAAAAGGATTGACCACAAAGCGAATTATTTACCTTAATTATGCAATGTTGACACTACATATTACAGCAACTGTCCTACTTGTCTAGTATTTTTCATCGTAAGGCGCTCTAACTGATCAAAATTTTCAATTTATTCTGACTTAACTTGTCATAGGTAAGTTGTATAAAAATTCTTAATTTTAATCTTTCTGATACTACATGTTCATTAATGTAAATTTGCATTATCATGTCTTCAAACATGTAAATATTTGCAATTTGTAGGATGGTATAGTAAATCTATCAAATCAAATTTTTTTGTTATATCTTTTATTTTTATTTTTAGGTAAGTTTTGTTCACTTTTTACTTTTCCTTCAGCACATGCATCTATTATTCTCCTGTCATATCTACATTTTTGTAACTTATTACTTTGCAATATGAAAAGGCAACCAATAAACATGTACTAATTCAATTACTTATATGGGGGAAAAAAAAGCAAGCTAAAAAAATACCTCATTTTAATAATTAACAAAAAAAGTCTGCCTTTCACAATTTGTTTTTCATGTCTGCTTCTTCCAATTAATATCAGTAAATTAACATCAATGTATAAAGTGTATCCTTTGAGTAATAAAAGAGTTACTAAGGTGACCTAATAAATCTTGAGAAATTTGTCTAAAAGTTTTAAATTTTATAATAAATACAAGTATTATTTGTCAAATCTTTAACTGGTTGGACTAGAAATAAAATTAGCATGTAGGCAACACTTCAGAAATGACAAAGGAATAAACATGTCAAATATATCATGCCTGTTTAACATTTATTACAGAACAAATGAACAAAATATGAGAAAATGTCAGGTGGGTTTAATTTTGATTTTGATGAAACACTTTCTTTATGTATTCAAACAATGCTGTTCTTTTGCAATTCTCTGTTGGTTTATTATCATATTGTTAGATCAGTTTATATATATTTATAAGAAAATCTTTTAATGTTAGAAAACTTATGCCCAGTCAGTGTTTTTCAATCAAAATGAAATAATGAAAAAACTATTACAAATGTGAACGATAATTGAAAAATAGTAAGAAATAAACAAACTCTTTTTGATTAATCCCCTGAATATATTCAATCCTATCGTCAAATAGTATTAAATATACCCAAGAGTTGTCTGATAATGAAGATGATTTTCCAGTAAATAAGTATCGACACCATGTTATATTAACACTTGAATTTTGCATTAAATATCAGGACTAAATCTGGCGACATGAATATAAAGGAATGAAAAGTGAGCAAGGTTTGTTTCAGCTAAAAAACTACTTTTTATATGCTGTATTTACAATGAAGCAGTCAAAATAAAATATATACAAAATATACAATAAAAATAAAATTGCATTGCATTGTAGAAAATATTGGCTATGTACAAAAGTATAAACATATGATTAAATAAATATATTAATTTAATAATGTATATGGACCATCACAGTATAGCTACCACAATGAGTATAAATGGAACTTCAGACTAGTATATACCACACCCCTCCCTTTCTTTAAAAGTAATTTTGCTTAAACAATCTTGTTCAATCATTAGATTTAAATTTTAAAGAAATATTAAATATACTGCAACAATCTTAAACAATTCTGTTTATTGATTTATAATCTTCCTAATTTTTGAAGACTTATCGGTTTCCAATTTTCCAAATTCCTTTAAAAAAAATAAATGTGTAGAATAACATAACTATTTTAAATCATGACTCAAGGACCGAGTTTTACCAAAGTAGTACATTCTAGTTTTAATTTGATATATACCAGTCTGAAATCTTAATGGTAAATGGTTTTAATTTTCATATTATGCAATCCTGACATTCTCATAACAAATATTCTCTTATTTGTCAGTCATATTTTTCCTGTCAAACTTAATGCCACCTCAAGTAAAGGAATTTAAATAATGTACAAGATTGGAATAGCTAATAAAATTTTGTATATACACTATCAAGTTCATATGCCGTTATTTGAATACACAAATCATACATGTACATCCAATAATACATACACACACCTTTTTATAACACACAACTACACACATACTCATATACACAACATCTCCTCCTATCATTAACAAATATCCATTAACAAACAAAACTTCTATAATTTCACTCAATCAATTAAGGGTAGCATTTTTATTGCACAATCACTGTTTCCATATGAATAACATTTTTCCAGATTAACATGTATCCTAACCTAGAGATACAACAGGGATCCAGATCTACATGTATAACATGTGCCTGGATACATATGTTTACATGCATTCAGACCAAAAATGTGTGCTCTGCTTTTATAACTTTAAATCACAGTAAAAATATTAAAGCCATTTGTGCATTAGATAAAATACTTTACAGTAACTGTTGAATATCATTACATTTTTTTTCTAATGTTTTGTTGTCATCTGCCTTCATATTCCTTAAGTATTTAATAGTAAACCCTGTAAGTAGAATATATGGCTGAAAAATTCAACACAATTCAATATTTACCTTAAAATAGAAACAATTTATTCTTTTCTGTTCTATGAATTTCTAAAGTAAACTGAATCTAAAATCTAGAATTCATAAAAATTAGTAATTTGCACTCTTTCATAATATTCAATTAGACTTTTTAACACAACATATTTCTCTACTGTAAAACCAGGAGTTACAAACTTTTGTCTAACAACGATTGTTTTACTATGATTTAAGTAAATAGCTTGATTATCAACATATATACCAGGCTGTATAAAAAATTGCACCAACATGCCATACATTTCAACAATCTATCCAAACTAAAATATTTAAAGATTGGAAATGAACAACAAATCATGTCATTATCAAATCATATATCCAACAACTAAAATGTTTAACCAGGAAACATAAGGAATCATTTTAAAGCAAAAATACTTACTATGTATTTAAAATTCAAGGATTTCTACTAGGGAAAATAATACATAAAGTTCATGAATGATGATAACTCCATTTTAAGATTAACAATTTGTTTCATTGATAAAATTTAGACATTGTCCATAAAAATATATTCTCTAAAAAGGCACCAAACATGAAGGTGTAGTGGAGTTAGAACATGATAGGCTTATTAGCTGTTGCTTTCTTAACATATTCTGTGAATGTCTTTAGAAATCTTGGATATTCTCTCTTGTATACTGCTCTTAATACAGAAGACGGTACCCAGCCACCTGGATTTACTGTAAAACAAATTAACATCATGATAATCCATATAATTTAAAGCGTTTCAACTACACAACAAAGAAATGGCTTTTATTCTAAAATAAAAGGTTCTTTCAAATGTCTTACAAAATAACATCATAATAGTTATATTATTTTCTAACTTTGCAATAAATAAATGTCTTTTATTGTAAGACTATCGGTACTTTAAAATTTATCCCTCAAATATAGCTGAGAAACACCATCTCATTCAAAATATCAACCATAATCTATCAATAGGGTATCTTGTGTGTGTATTCATCTTTGTTTCATCTAAATGACAATTTTTTCTACAGGACATGTATCTCATCAAATGCTCCACAGGGCGCAGCTTGATATGACCACAGAGGTCGAACCTTGACAAGTTGGGGCAAGTATGGACACAACATTCAAGCTTGATATACAACTCTAAGAACTTACAAATTTTAAATTAGACATTTACCTATTATGGTCCAATATCCAAAATCTAAATACACCGTTAGATTCGGCATATCAAAGAATCCCAAGAATTCATTTTTTGCTAAAATCAAACTAAGTTAAAATTTAAGACCCTTTTGGACCTTAATGTAGACCAATTTGAAAACAGGACCAAAAATTAAATATCTAAATACCTGGTTAGTTTCGGCATATAAAACTAGAGGCTCTAAAGAGCCTGTGTCGCTCACCTTGGTCTATGTGACTATTAAACAAAGGAAGCAGATGGATTCATGACAAAATTGTATTTTGGTGATGGTGATGTGTTTGTACATCTTACTTTACTGAACATCCTTGCAGCTTACAATTATCTCTATCTATAATGAAGTTGGCCCAGTAGTTTCAGTGGAAAATGTTAGTAAAAATTTACAAATTTTATAAAAATTGTTGAAAATTGACTATAAAGGACAATAACTCCTTAGGGGGTCAATTGACCATTTCGGTCATGTTGACTTATTTGTAAATCTTACTTTGCTGAACATTATTGCTGTTTACAGTTTATTTCTATCTATAATAATTTTCAAGATAATAACCAAAAACAGTAAAATTTCCTTAAAATTACCAATTCAGGGGCACGAACCCAACAACGGGTTGTCCGATTTATCTGAAAATTTCAGGGCAGATAGATCTTGACCTGATAAACAATTTATCCCCCTGTCAGATTTGCTCTAAAGGCTTTGGTTTTTGAGTTATAAGCCAAAAACTGCATTTTACCCCTATCTTCTATTTTTAGCCATGGCGGCCATCTTGGTTGGATGGCCGGGTCATCGGACATATTTTTTAAACTAGATACCCAAAAGATGATTGTGGATAAGTTTGGATTAATTTGGCCCAGTAGTTTCAGAGGAGAAGATTTTTGTAAAAGATTACTAAGATTTACGAACTAGAGGCTCTAAAGAGCCTGTGTCGCTCACCTTGGTCTATGTGCATATTAAACAAAGGACACAAATGGATTCATGACAAAATTGTATTTTGGTGATGGTGATGTGTTTGAAGTTCTTACTTTACTGAACGATTTTGCTTCTTACAATTATATCTATAATGAACTTTGCCCATTAGTAACAGAGAACTATATTTGGTAAAAATTTACATAAATTTACCAAATTAATGAAAATTGTTAAAAATTGACTATAAAGGGCAATAACTCCTTAAGGGGTCAATTGACCATTTAGGTCATGTTGACTTATTTGTAGATCTTACTTTGCTGAACATTATTGCTGTTTACAGTTTATCGCTATCTATAATAGTATTCAAGATAACCAAAAACGGCAAAATTTCTTTAAAAATTACCAATTGGAGGGCAGCAACCCAACAACCAGTTGTCCAATTCATCTGAAAAATTCAGGGCAGATAGATATTGACTTGATTAACAATTTAACTTCTTGTCAGATTTGCTCTAGATGCTTTGGTTTCATAGTTATAAGCCAAAAACTGCATTTTACCCCTATGTTCTATTTTAAGCCGTGGCGGCCATCTTGGTTGAATGGCCAGGTCATCGGACACATTTTTCAAACTAGATACCCAAAGATGATTGTGGCCTAGTAGTTTCAGTGGAGATTTTGTAAAAGATTACTTAGATTTATGAAAAATGGTTAAAGATTGACTATAAAGGGCAATAACTCCTAAAGGGGTCAACTGACCATTTTGGTCATGTTGACTTATTTGTAGATCTTACTTTGCTGAACATTATTGCTGTTTACAGTTTATCTCTATCTATAATAATATTCAAGATAATAACCAAAAACAGCAAAATTTCCTCAAAATTACCAATTCAGGGGCAGCAACCCAACAACCGATTGACCCATTCATCTGAAAATTTCAGGGCAGATAGATCTTGACCTGATAAACATTTTTATCCCATGTCAGATTTCCTCAAAATGCTTTGGTTTTTGAGTTATAAGCCAAAAACTGCATTTTACCCCTATGTTCTATTTTTAGCGGTGGCGGCCATCTTGGTTGGTTGACCAGGTCACGCCACACATTTTTTAAACTAGATACCCCAAAGATGATTGTGGCCAAGTTTGGATTAATTTGGCCCAGTAGTTGCAGAGGAGAAGATTTTTGTAAAAGATTACTTTAATTAACGAAAAATGGTTAAAAATTGACTATAAAGGGCAATAACTCCTAAACGGGTCAACTGACCATTTTGGTCATGTTGACTTATTTGTAGATCTTACTTTGCTGAACATTATTGCTGTTTACAATTTATCTCTATCTATAATAATATTCAAGATAATAACCAAAAACAGCAAAATTTCCTCAAAATTACCAATTCAGGGGCAGCAACCCAACAACCGATTGACCGATTCATCTGAAAATTTCAGGGCAGATAGATCTTGACCTGATAAACATTTTTACCCCATGTCAGATTTGCTCTAAATGCTTTGGTTTTTGAGTTATAAGCCAAAAACTGCATTTTACCCCTATGTTCTATTTTTAGCGGTGGCGGCCATCTTGGTTGGTTGACCGGGTCACGCCACACATTTTTTAAACTAGATACCCCAATGATGATTGTGGCCAAGTTTGGTTTGATTTGGCCCAGTAGTTTCAGAGGAGAAGATTTTTGTAAAAGTTAACGACGACGGACGACGACGGACGACGGACGACGACGACGACGACGCCGGACGCCGGACGCCAAGTGATGAGAAAAGCTCACTTGGCCCTTCGGGCCAGGTGAGCTAAAAACCCCAATAATTCCAATTTTTGATGAAATCAACAAAGTTTTATTTGAGATCCTTTGGACATCAATGTGAACCAATCAAAAATGGGGCCCAAAATACATGGTTAGATTTAGCATATTAAAGAACCCAATTGAAATTGGTCAAGAAATAAGCAATTTATACAAAGTACTAGAAATGTATTGTTTTTGGCCCCTAATTCCTAAACAGTTAGAGCCATAACCACACAATCAATCCCAACCTTCCTTTTTGGAATGGAACTTTGTGGTACAATTTCATAAAGATTCATACACTTAAACACAAGTTATTGTCTGGAAACTAGAAAAATGCTTACTTGGACATCTTTTTAGGCCCTTAATTCCTAAATTGATGGGACCATAACCCCCAAAATCAATCTCAACCTTTCTTTTGTGGTTTCAAACCTTGTGTGTAAATTTCATAGAGATCCATTCACTTAAACTAAAGTTATGTCTGGAGACTAAGTGTCTTCGGGCAACGACGCGGACGACTTGATACCAATATAAGACCGCAAAAAATGGTCATAGAAAAACTAAAAGAACTGAATAAAACTAGAAAAAATATTAAGGCGCATGTTTCTAAAACAAAACATTACAATAATACTAACCATCAGCTGTGTAGCTTATTTTACATGTTATATTATCTCTGGTTATCTCCCCTTCTGACGGTGGCTCTATGATGGTTTGACAAATCATTCCAACATTCATTGTAACTCGCACATATTTTCCATCCTTAAAAACAGAAGTGAAAATGAAGAAGTTACATATATATATATATATGCACATCAGGGCAAAAGTTAAATGATATTTTCTATGGTTCACATCATCACCGCAAGGCTACAGTGAGATATTCTAATAGGTAGCAACTGGTGACATTAAGAGTGTACAACAAACGCTGTTCTTTAAAATGTTTGAGAATTCAAAATTTGCTACCAATATGTCCTTTGAATCCTTATTTACAGATCTTTTTGTTAAATATTTTGTATTTTATAGTAAAAACATGTTGAATATGGTCTTTTACAGATTCAGATATTTTACTTGGTCAATTAAGCACTGTTCTTATTTACAAACTGGTAATTAATTTATAGTTTTGCACAGAAAATAACATCTACTGAACAGTCTAAAAATAGATTAAACAGATCTTAATTGAACACAAGCAACTGTACCTAATTTATTGCAGTGGATGCATCTTATTAAAGTGTACTGAGAGACTAAAAATGACAATTACTTATTGTTCTGTCTCAATATCAATTATTGGTATTTTAGTATGTATTTTACAGTATATGGTTCTTACAGTTTTTTTAGAATGTGTTGTACTGTATAAATGTACTAAGGTATCTAAATATGTGTTGTAATGTATATTGAACTGAAAGATATTTTAGAATGTACTATATTGTATATTATTCTAGAATGTACTATAGTATGTGTAAGACTTACAGATATTTTAGGATGTTTTGTACTGTAATTAACAACTATCCATCTATCTGGTGTTTCATCTGTTTGTCCAGGTAAATGTCGTTTATGAGACCAGAATAATGCATCTCTTTGTGAGGCTGGCCACACCCGTTTAATAACATTGTGTAAAATGACTGTATCTTCTGAAGGCCATTCTACTGCTACTGTTGAGTCTAAGGTTACTGTAAAAGTACAATGGTCAAAAAGATAACTCCATGTCTCCCTACATTCATACCATAATTATGTCTTTCTTCGGCTAATAATTCTTTAGTCTTTAAAATTAAGATTTGTTTTATTTAATTTATTGGCCAAAATACTTAAAAGAATCTTTACTGGTATATAGCTTACATTCCCAGTTGATGTCCTATTCTAATTCTGCCTAGTGTCTTAACCTGTTTCGAAAGCATTGTGTAGAAACAGACATTATAATTTGTGTGTGCAGGACATGTTTCCAGAAAAACCATCATCAGGTATGCTTTATAGATAATACCAAAAGTTTTCAAAAAAAGAATTCAAACATTTTGACACTATGATGTGTATTATTTACATATTTTTCAAAATATTCCCTATAATTGTCAAGTATGTAGAAAACTGATAAATTAGTGAATGTTTGAATAAAATATATTGTTTTCTTTCTTGTAGCTAGTTCTTTGTAATATAAACTTACAATCCCAGTGCATCTTTACATCAATGTCCCAGAAATGGTGACAGACTTCATGACCAGTAAATCCCTGAAATAAACAACCAGGATTAACATTGATGGGTGTATAAGGTACACTGTACAGGATTTGATCAAAAAGGGGGGTTAACATTTTCTTTTTGTTTGAGTAACTTTTAAAAAGTAGGACTTTTGTCTTTACAAAGACTAATTAAACAACTATATACTTAAACATGAGTGCTTACATCGACATTACACTCAACATTCTTAAGAAAAATTCCTCTGGTACAGCATAGTCTATTTTACTTACAGATTAATTTAATGAGTGTATCCTTTCTTTTTCCCAACATACCTTGACAGTATGACAAGCCTTCAGTGGATCACACACTACACCATCTATTTCTATTTCTCTAGTATATACTTTTAGTTCTCCGTCCTCAGCTATACATCTCCATAGGCTGTCTCCATCTGATGATTGGTCAGACATTCTAGCTATATGTTCATTTGTAATCTTATTAATCTGAAGAATACCAGACACAAGAAATATATAATAGTCGGGACTAACTGATATGTTTTCTATGATTTACTGAGTCTGCTGAATTAATAAAGTGTTATAATATTGTCCTTAATTTCTAACATCAAGCTGAAATGATACATTCAGGTTTCATAATAAAATACTTTTGTAATATTTGCTACTGTTTCTAAAAAAATACAACATTTAACTTGAAAATATTCAGGCCATGTGACTATTTCCACACTTTAAACATATATATTTTTTTTTTAATAAAATTTATCAACGACTATTAAATAAATCTTTTATATCAATTTTATAACAGTTGTAAACTCAGAAATAGAAATCTTAGAAACTTTTGCCTTTGATTTCCTGTATCAATATTGGTACATACCTCATCATATAATCTGTGACTTTGAGCTAACGATATCTTTGGTTGACTGACCAGTCCTATCTGTACCTTCAAAATATCAACAATGACTAAAATAAGATGTCAAGAGGAATCAAGTGCAATCCTAAACATGTTAGACATAAGTATGAAACATTAATAAATGTTTTTTTCCCTGTTATGTGGGTAAATTTGAATTTTTATTTCACTTTCATCATTGTATGAATTTTTACGCAAATTATTTGTTCAAAGTTATAGTTTCTTGACCATATTCAGCTATAATAACTAATAATGCCACCAATGTCAAAGATTAAGAGTTAGAAACTTCAATAAATTATTTTATATTTAATTTATCTCATATAGAATTAACTGTAGATTGACAAAACATACTTTTATTAAAATTGAAATTACAGAATAAAGAAAAAAAAATTTCCAAATCCCTATTTGATTCTGACTTGGTATTATTTTTTCTGCCTGCCAATTAAATATACATGGTACATAGAATCTTTTCTCAAAGGTAATTAAATCTGCAAAAAAACACACTAATTACTGTGAATGAAACAACTACGGACAGCTGATATAAACATATAATACAAGTTTGTATTCTATAGACAGAACAACTAGTGTACCTTCTCATCATCTTTCTGTTCTAGTTTATCAAGACTAGCATCAACAGCATCATAAAATTCATCTTCTTTTATCTGACAGTGTGGTCCTTCCTAAAATTAGTGACAATATACTTATTATACCCAAATAGAGCTGTCAAATATGCTATATTAATATCCACAATTCAGGCTAAAATTCCTGTAAACAAGAATATCCTACTCGCATGCATATATTTATATTATTATTTAATATTTCACTAAAAGACTATCAAATAACACAAGTATAGTTAGCTGAAAATATGCAATAAAACAATGTAAGAAGGGTTGCAATGCAAAATTGTAGTGCCTATTTGGAAATTATAATAAACTATGTACAAGGACTTGCAATGACAAGGTGGGTTCAAAAGAGTTAAAATTTTAAATACAAATGTGGTAATGTTTTTATTTTTATTTTCTGATCTTTTTTCTTGCAAATTTTAGGAATATTGAATTAACACCAAAAGATTGAACCGATAGACAGCTAATATGTATATATTGCCCAAACTATGTTTGCAGAGTGTATTAAGCATTATTGAAAGAGTATACTATTTTCAGAGTATCTAGGTAAAATGAAAATATCATGGATTATCTTTCTTTGTTTTGTTAAAATTAAAGCTTACTTCAAAATCTGGTCCCCCTATTACAAGTCTCGGTGGCTGTTTCATTTGCTCTGCTGAGAGTTCCTTAAATTTTTCCTCAGTTTTCTTCCTTCTTTCATTTTCCTGTAATATTCAACAAAATACTAATTATTTCATAATTAATAATGTTTTAGATTATCCTTCAGTTTTCTTCTGTTGTTCATTTTCCTGTAATATTTTTAACTAAATACTTATAATTCTATATTTTACAATACATTAAGCACAAGTAAAAGTCACTTGTATTAATACGAGTTAGTTGCTATCAGTGTTCTCCCCAGGCCGTTTTAGCGCTGGGTACCGCGACGCTATATTTTTTCACCGTGATGCTTTAATAATTCCCGCAACGCTATATTTATTTTGAAGATGCTATTTTACTTGTCCTCAATTTTGAACTTTCATCTATTATCGATTATGATCATAAAAATTGTATCACCTTTAATTGTAATCCCTTTAAGTCGGACACTAAAGGTAATTAAGAGATTAAATAGCTAGGTGTTAATTGCCCTCAGGGTGATAACTGTTTGGATGCGAATATCCCAAGCTGACACTTGAGACACGACTAATACAACATTGTCTGCAATAACCAATTTCAACATGGAAAAATGCAATCACAAAACAATTCGAAATCTACGTTTTGTATTACGAAACTTCAAAGATTGAAATGATTTTTTTTTTTTTTTTTAAATGTCGTTTATTTGTGCAACTCTCCAAAAATTACTTTCTTTCTCTTCCGGTAATATGAGAGCGAGGATTTTGGTTTAGAGCTAAAATAAGTTTAATACTTCTTTAAAAAGTTATCATAATTGGATGAAGTTTATGTTTAATCCATTTAATGCATTAAAAGCGTCTTATTCATTCACAATCTCTTGTCAAACAATGTTTATTCTCGGACTCATTTTCGTAAATTTTTCTACGGCCGCCATTGCAAATTTTTGTGTAAACTACGGATCGGAACCGGACCAGATATGACAAAAATCCGCATTTTCACGATAATGACAACAGATGGACAGTAGACAGAAAAAATATACCAAGAGAGAAAACTACACTTTAACAGACTATTTGTTAGATAACTTTGTTAAAAATACATATCATTTTAATGTAAAAATAAGAAACAACTGGAACTACTTCATTAAGTGCCATGAAACAATGAATTTCATAAACATGATAAAAAAAAGTTTTTAAATTGATTTTTTTTGCTACTTTTGCTACTTTATCTTTACTTGATATACTATAAAAAATAGTTAATTTTGTGTACTAGATATTTAGTTTTGTATATATACAGGTTGATCTATAATGAACCATTCATTCATTTGACTTATTGTTGGGTAACTGAAACCACATATTTATTTTTATTTGGCACAAGAGGAAAAAAATAATTCTGTAACTATAAATGAATAAAGAAAACATAAACTGAAACAACTGTTTTTGTGGTTATAGTTTAATTGTATTCTCAGTTATGAATTGAACAATATAAACTAAAACATATTAAAGAAATAGAGCATCAACGCGACGCGACGAATGAAATTAAAAAAAATACAGTTATTTTTATGTACGCAAAATGTGATGCTATCCAAAATTTCTGGGGAGAACACTGGCTATGTTCTGCTTTAAAATGCACTGTAAATTTTGGCAATTATGATGACAAGTAAAAAAGTCTCATAAAAATATAATCTGTTTTTTTTTTTATTGAAGTCAACCTATAAATGAATAATTCACAAACTGATGTATTCAAATACTGATTCCTATAACCTTTCTGCCCTTTACTTGCCTTGTCTAGTTTTTTCTTCCACGCCTCCTCTCTCTGTCCCATGAGATCAATACAGTGAGATAAAGTAGCTATGATTCCAGCCGTAGTGGCTTTAAATGTAAAGGCTTCTCCTTTAAAATCCACAGAATGGCCTCCATGCTGCTGTAATATGGAAGCTGAAACCAAATCAATACAAACAATTAATTTTGCTATAATTCGAGTATAAAAAATTGCTGGGATCCTCAATAAGTAACTTATACTTTCTTCTTCAAGTACATTTGTGTTTTTTCTGATATAAACATACAACCTCTGTTTTTAAAACATGCGAGAAAGTGTAACCCAAAAATGATCTATCAATTCATTATTTTTTTAAACAAAAGCTATACATGAAATTATTGTGACTCTTTATAATAATGTAATGCAACATATGATTTGTAGAGGTCAAGATTCTCATATACTAAAACTTCTGAATTCAATATTCAATCTGAAATCTATGTAATATTTTAAGCGTTGTTTTTGAAAAGAAAACAGAACATTTTGTTGATCTTTCAAGTTTTCTGACTTCTGGAAAATTGTTACTTTTTAGATGTTGTGGAGATGGCTAGTTAGGCCAAAATCTTGCATAAATCTGCAATTGATTAATGTCCATTAAAACATTGGTGATAATAACTTAGTAAATCTGGGGTTGAAGTCATATAAACTTTGCTCAGTGCTCGGAGCACAAAAATCATGCTCGAAACACAAAATCCGGCATTTTGATTGGTTGAATCTTGAGTCTGAGTACAAAAACCGTGCTCGAAAGTTTTATGACCGCAAGGCCTGAACTGTAACTAACCTAACTCACTACTAGAAATTTACAAATTATTACAATGTCTTTATTATTGTGAAATGCAACAGGGTTATAATCGCAATAATTTAAACTCGCATTTTGATTTTTTTTATATGAATTAAACAGGACTTTTCACAATATCGCCAAAATTAAAATAGCATATTAGACTAAATGACAAAATCGCAATTATAAATGCACGCAATAATTTCTTAATTTACAGTAATTGGTTAATTGAAGGTCAAAGCCTACTAGGTTAACAGCAATCTTACCTAAATCTGTGCCTGTTGGTCCATTAAAATGATGTGGATGATGATGGCTAGGTGGATGTTCAGAGGAAGTGTCACTGATGTCATCTGGGTCACCAATGTCTTCTTCTGATACTATAAATGTATAAAACTTTTCAAAATTTTACATCCTTACAGTATCAAATTATATTTTGTTTTGTATTTTTTCTAATTCAAACACTTCATACAATGATAAACTAGTATATTTTTTTTTTAAATAAAACAAGAATGCATGTGTTGTCATGCTTGCATACCCCCACTTATAATTTTAAAGTATAGGAAAACTGACAGATTCTGAAAGCACACACAAGTTACAACTCACCATTGTTAATTATGAAATATGAAGTTGTTTTGTTCAAAAGTATTGGAGAAATGTGTGAAGAAAATTTATAAGTTCATACTCCGAATTTGAAAATTCTAAGTTCATGCATCAGTTAACTAGCTGCGGAACTGTCGCTCATAGGTCCTTATGTTATTTTTTGACTGTTTGCGGACTAGTCAAACAAGAGTGCACACGCTGAAATTTCTTGCCTTCTTTACTAATCATTGATATTATGTTGATAGTCCTAAATATAAAGCTTTATTACAACTGTCACATAAACTTAATATTAACCAACAAAACTAAACATTGACCAATGCATGAACCATGAAATGAAGTCAAGGTCAGATGAACCAAGCCAGGCAGGCATGTACAGCTAAAAATTCTTCCATACACCAAATATAGTTGACCTATTGCATATAGTATTAGAAAAAAAAAGACCAAAACCCCAAAACTTAACTTTGACCACTGAACCATGAAAATGAGGTCAAGGTCAGATGACACCTGCCAGCTAGACATGTACACCTTACAATCATTCCATACACCAAATATAGAAGACCTATTGCATACAGTATAAGAAAAACAGACCAAAACACAAAAACTTAATTATAACCACCGAATCATGAAAATGAGGTCAAGGTCAGATGGCACCTGCCAGTTGGACATGTACACCTTACAGTCCTTCCATACACCGAATATACTAGACATACTGCATATAGTATCTGAAATATGGACGACCACCAAAACTTGACCTTGTTCACTGATCCATTAAAAGAGGTCTAGGTCAAGTGAAAACTGTCTGATGGGCACGAGGACCTTGCAAGATAAACACATACCAAATATAGTTATCCTATCACTTAAGAGAGAATTTAACATTACAAAAAATTTTAACTTTTTTTTCAAGTAGTCACAGAACCATGAAAATTAGGTCAAGGACATTGGACATTTGATTGACTGAAACTTCGTAATATGAGGCATCAATATACAAAGTATGAATCATCCAGGTCTTCCACCTTCTAAAATATAAAGCTTTTAAGAAGTTGGCTAACACCGCCCACGCCATAGCCGCCACTAGATCACTATCCCTATGTCGAGCTTTCTGTGACAAAAGTCGCAGGCTCTACAAAAATCACATAAGGACCTATGAGCTACGGTCCCACAGCTATCAGTTAACAAGTAGTAGGTATTTTGTCTTTAAAGTTGAGATGCTTTTATTTCATATCACTTTTACACATCAAAAACATTTAATAAACTAGTGAGAAGGTAACCATCATTTTAAACGTCACTACATATTTTTGTAAAAGAATAGCAAGGTTTCTTTTTTCATCATATATAACTCCAATGCTATTTTAATTGGAAATCTTAGTATTACCTTTTCTAATGTTTTCAACAAACGATTAATTTTTATAACTTACACCACCCTTTTTAGTTATATTATTACTATAATGGCAGTCATATGAAATTGTTTTAAATTATATATAAATTTCTGTTTATCTATTTATGTGAATTTATATAATGGATATTGAGTAAAAGGAGTAAGTTCGGTAAGTGCCATATTTGGCCCCAATTATAAAGTTCATGGTTACAAGACAATAATTGTTTTAAGTTGCCTTAAAAACATGTGAGAAAATTAAACAGAGCTGTTTTTGTCAAAATTTTATTCTAACACGTTGATTTTTACATCCCAAAAAGGTCAAGATAAGGGATTTTGGTGAAATTTGACAAAATCAGCTGGATTTTAATGAAATAAAGGACCAGGAAACATAGAGCGCAGGCGTTGACAAGCTTAATATTCAAATAAGACATGTTAATTGTCTTCACAAACATTATTTTAAAAGATCTTTGTTGTCGACGTATGCGCTCTATGTTTCCTGTCAAATAATCTTTGGAAATTTGCCCATTTTCATTGATTTTTTCGTGAAAAATCAATATGAGTACAACTTGTGACGTCATAATGAAACGCAGAAACGTAAAATTTTCAACAAAATTGCTTATATCCTATCTAGTCAATGTATTAGCTATAATTAATCGTGATATTGGTCAATAAATTCGAATTTGAAATTTACGCTAAAAAAGGGGGCCATTTTAGGACCTTATCGAACAGACTCCTTTAAAGCAACACTTCTTATCCATGTGTAAAATGAACACATTTCCTACATCCTCTGAAGTTTTCACATCTAAATGCCTGGAATCATATTTAACCATTTGCATTGAATTGAATATGCTTGAATTAAAAACACATAAGGAACATTTCCAACTCTAACACGTATAATTCCAAAGATATTTACAGTCATGTACAACATTATGTGTCACTGCAGATGCACATGTATCAAAGTAACTCTGTAACGTGTCTATCTGTCGACAAAGTATATCACGGAACGTTTCCATTTCAGCCAATTTTTCTTTTAAACCTCTTCCACGCTGAAAAATAAAATCAAAGATTCTAGAAACAAATCAGTGGTAAGTTGTGTACAGTAAAAGTGGATATTTATACAGGTTATAATTTGGGGGATTACTGTGTATTATCATTTGGCTTCAGTTGTCATAAGATTTTCAAACAGTAAGTCATGTAAGTGAATTTTTTCAACACACTTTTCATGTTCTGTATATTTTTCTGCATCTTCATGGAAGGTTTTTCAACAAAATTCATAATGGGAACAGTTTTATCAAATACTTAAGAAACTGTAAAATTTATACAAAGTTTTTCTAGACTCAAGATATTAGAATTCAATCATGTCAGTACAAAATGTATTTAGTATGAAAACTAGTCTACTGTTGGAGTGTGTATTTTTTACTCTAAGATGTCCCTGTATTCATATATACATTCTTTCATATACTGACAGCTTGGCCCAACATTTTGTGTTAGCTGATAGGGAATTTAACAAAAACACTTGTATTTCTTCCAGGACACATTTTCATTTTTAAAGATGATCTTGTTTGCTTTTCTTAATATACGTTGTATGTTAATGCAAGCAAATAGTAACTTTTTTTCGCTTTTTGTTTTGATCATTGATTGTAATTTTTTTTGCTTTGTTGGGTTGTTGGGTTGCTGTCTTGTTAAACCACTCTTTGTTTCATTTACATCAAGAATGTTTTAATTTTGAAAAACATACCTTAAAAGATGATGCTGATAAAGTAGATAAACTGGTACCCGATTGTAAAGACAACAGGGAACCATGTCTTCGAAGATTGTTTTCACTACCATAACCAGATTCAGCTTGCTGAAAAAAAATATCGACATAAGGTACTGAACAATGATCTCGCATAACATTTCAAAAATATGAAATGACATGAGCTGAAAAACATAATACAAAAGTCCACATTATTGTAAATGATGTTGTTTGTGTCTGTTTATTAAGAATATAATGTAGTTTGAATACCCATTCTGGTTTACATAGTTCATTACTGAAACAGTCAGAAGATGAGCAGTGTTGAGTTTATATAATTTCTGACAAGGGAGGTCTACACTTCTTTAAACAGGAGGTTCATTAGAATGTTACAGAAATTTGTTCTTCGTCATCAAGTTTCATAACAAAGAATATTTGTTCATAGTACACCCTGCCCTGCTCTCATTATCACATTTCAATGGTCAGTTAACTAGGAAATCTGGGTCAAAAACCTTCTTCTAAGATGTATACTTTCCAATTCATTTGACATATTTGATATGCCCTGACTGTACGTTGATGATGTTTCAATGAAAGTATGTGATGTATATTATTAAATCAGGCATTGATATATTTGTAGCTGGGAAAGAATAAATTGTTTATCTTGAAATCATTTACAAACTAGCTTTCAGTTAACACAAGCATTCTTATAATGGTATTTGAGTAATTTTTGTTTTGTTGTGCTTCATGTTGATCTGATAAGTCAAGTCCTTTCCTACTGATTTTTACCGGGTTTTTCTTATATTGTGCTGTTTTCAAGTTGACGAGAACACAGCTTCATCTTGAACAACGTTTAACCAACTCTATACTTAGAAAGGACAGATTGATGCACAGTTTGGATTCCAAAACTTTGGAAAACATAATCCTTAATGTCAGTTATTTTTTGTGATTCCTACTATCCTTTCAATATCTCATAAATTGATTGACAAATTGTACAAAAAAAAACCAAACAAATGTGAATATAAATAAGTACTGGTGTATTAGGAACAAAGACAGTAAAAGGTAGGGGAATAGCTGTCAATTTCAAAAAGCATTTGACCATGAAGTTAAAGCCTATTACAATCTTAGTTTTTATTGGCATGCTTTTACTATAGAGTTTAGCCTGTTATGTCCAAACTACTCTAGATGTTTTTCTCATAACTAACCAACCAGTTAATTGTCCAAATGTCCTAATCTTCAATTATACAAAGAAGTACAAAAATCAAATAATATATATATGAAGCAACAGGCAGAAATCTTGGGGATTAAAGTCAAAGTTATGGTTTTGTCTGTTAATTAACAGATTCCACTTTAAAAGAAATTCTTTATTGCCTCATATTTAAAAATAACTTTTAGTTCATAATGAATAAGAATCATTTCCTTAGCAAAGATAATGGTTCATTTGTACTTCCTTATGCTTTGAAAAGTCTTAAATAAGATTTTAATAATCAATAAATTATATTTGGAATGTGTACGTCCAGTTAAATACTTTTTTTTACAAACATTTAAATATTCTGTGAACAAAGAATCAGTTTTGTTGTTTCATTAAATTGAAAGACCAATTAACATTATACTTAAATGAAAATTGATTCGAAACTTATAACAAGCATACAATTTTAAGATTTCCTTTAGAGATTTGATTAATGTATTGTCCTCAGGGAAGAATTTCATAAATAATAAATTATTTATTATCTCTTTATCTCACTAAACTTTCATTTCAACCTTCAATACTATATATCTCAATCAGTTGAAATTGGGGTCAAAACTTTAATTTGGCATTAAAATTAGAAAGATCATACATGTAGCATATATAAGTAACATGTGTTCTAAGTTTCAAGTTGATTGGACTTCAACTTTATCATGTTTATCAAAAACGACTTTGACCAAAAACTTAAACCTGAATAGGGGCAAACAGACAAACAAACGGACGAACAAATGAACGGAAAAACTTTATGCCCCTAAAAATCAACAGAAATGTTCTTATGGGATCTTATTTTCCTTAATATACTTTAATTCACTGAGTAAAAATTTCAGAAATTTTCATGTGAATATTGGAAAGAATATTTACTTCTTTAAAAAAAGATTGCTTGCAGGAAACAAACAAGTGATTTTTATACAATCAAAGCACATTAGTTGCACATCTATGTTAAGCTTTCCTTTGACAGTGGAGTCCCCATTATAATACCTCAGTACTACAAAATACCCTATGTAATTCAATAGCGCTGATCCATCGATTACGGTCATCTTCACTGGCAGCTCTCAGGTACCACATACAATCATTTACACTAACATCGAATCTACACTCATCAAACTGGTGAGGCTGAAAATTAAAGAGAATTTGTCTAAATAAACATATCATTACAGGTGATTACTGTATATATACAGATTCTACTTCTAACATGTCTTATAGAGAGGTAACATCAGTCATTTTATTACTCAAAACAGATCAATGTAAAATTTTGTACTGGTGTGTGTTACAATGTGTTATTTGTTCCATTATGAGCACATCACAAAGGAAAGATTTGTCAATCATACACAAGAAATACTATGGAGAGAGTTGTCTCATTGGCGATCATACCACATCTTCTTTTTTATATATACAATATATGTCTAGCGGGACAATTTAAATTTACAGATCTAACATTGTTGGGTTGATGTTTAGACGAGTTGTATATACATAATGTACACAGCCATGTATCACCATCATTGCTGGTGATCCGATGAATAAATCTGTTGTAGAGTTGTCAAGGACTCAGACGTACTTATAAATATAATTATTTTCTGTGACTGTATCTTGCATTAATTTGTAGGATCCTTTACTATAGATAATTGAGCTAATCTGTAACAATAACATCTCCATGCCTTATATGTCATGTACTGTAGTACGACGCTGGATTAAAACTGACGAGGAAAGGTAACACAAGGCCACCAAAGCTTTATAATTGTGAAGCCCAGGTGGTCGTGTGGTCTAGCAGGACGGCTACAGTGCAGGTGATTAGGTGTCACGATATCTCAGTAGCATGGGTTCGAATCCCGGCGAGGGAAGAACAAAAAATTTGCGAAAGTAAATTTACAGACCTAACATTGTTGGGTTGATGTTTAGACGAGTTGTATATATATATACATATAGGTTAAAGGAAAGATTTGTCAATCACACAAGAAATACAATGGATAATGAAGAGAGATGTCTCATTGGCAATCATACCACATCTTCTTTTAATATATATAGGTTAAAAGAAAGATTTTTCAATCATATAAAAAAAATCCCAGTTAAAATTTGTCAATCATACACAAAAATACTAGTCAAAAGAAAGATTTGTCAATCATACACAAAAATACTAGGTCAAAAGAAAGATTTGTCAATCATACACAAAAATACTAGGTCAAAAGAAAGATTTGTCAAGCATCCCCACAATACTAGGTCCAAAAAAGGATTTGTCAATCATACAGTAACACAAAAATATAAGTTCACTGTTTTTTACATCATTAAACTTCTATCCTACATTTTGTACTTTCATTTTAATTGTTTGTTTACAAAGTTAAAATTTGACAATTTTTATCCGTTACACTTCCATGACTTTGTGACATCATATACTGCATGAGACAATTTGAGTGGGTTAAAACAATATATTTACTTACGTATTGTAAGATGAAAAGCCTAATAAAACATAACTTATTTTGTAAAATAATGTGATTCACAAGACAACGTTTTTGAAGGGAATTTGTAATATTAATAAATCAATCTATAATCAAACTGAAAGTCCCTTAAATTAAACCAAAACCATTTGTTAAAAGTTAAGACTGGCTACTTTTTTCAGTTGAGATAACAAAAATATTACAATTTTTTTTCTAAACTGCCTTCTTCACTCCTATACACAAACTCATATCAAGTACATTGTACATGGTCATCATATGCACGTACATGTATTTTTAAATGATTAAATGTTATTTTGTTTGTACAAGATGTAATAACTTATCAAGAGTATGTAATCTAACATAATATCTGCATATTACATGTAAATATAAATGTTATTCAGTTTTCTCCTTAAAGATATCACTCCTGAGTGTAATATGAATACTTTTTGAGCAATCATGTACAAAGATTCATACTGTGTTGAGTGGCTGACATTTTGCAACATCTTTTTCATCAATAATGATAATCTGTTAAAGTTTGTTCCTCTGTCAGTGTTATCTTCATTCACAAAGAAGATGTTTCAAAGTTTTTGAAGCTTGAAGTCATACTGTCTAGTCAAAACAGTTTGACATAGTTGTTGATAATAGTGCCAAAATTAAATATAGTTTGAGCAAGCTTTTACAATGATCTGTATTTTGCTTTGACATTTTACTTTTTACAAGCTCACAAGGACACTTAAAGCCTGAAAGTCTTGTAGGTTTCTAGTTGGGATTGTCATAATCTCTGATTAAAAAATATTAATTGAAGCACTGATGGAAATAGGTAAATACAATGAAAGTTGTTAAATATGACTTGTCAATATTGCCAAAATTATAATATATACACATGGGAAATAAAAGGCCCTTGTCAACATAACAATTTCAGTTATTTTAAATTAAGAACCCATATCAATTTGATGACTGAATTTATGAAATCATCAAAGGAAGAAAGTACATGTATGTGTGTAGGTTCATTGTATGTGTGTAGGTTCATTGTATGTGTGTAGGTTCATTGTATGTGTAACTTAAGAAAATCTAACAGATACCATCATAGTTTTCCATCAATCATTGAACCAAACATAACTTCAACATAAGGTAAATGACAATGTACATTCAAATTCATTGAGATAAAAAAAAATTGCTTATCAAACTCAAGTGTGACTCAGAATCTCCCACACAAAAACAGCTGTAGTGATAAGAGGTTAACCTCAAGTTCAATGACATTTACAATAAATTTAACAATGTAACTTGTATCCTATTAAAACTTACTTACATTATAAGTATATCTGCATGTGACAAAATAAAATAATGTATTGTAAATCATAATTATTTAGTAGATGTTTTAAGACTTCTTTTTAAAAAACCTATATTTTGATATACTTTAATTATATATAAACTAACACCTTTTCAGATTTTGATATATATATTAGAATCTCAAATTAACACCAAGAAGTCGTTCAAAAGAATTATTACACTGTCTTATCATGCTTTTTGAATTCTATGACATATGGTCAAATCACTGAAAGACCCTCTTCTAAATTATTGAAAAATATTGTTCTGCATTGACAATAATATCTTGGTGTAAATAAGAAACACCCCTTCAGGCTAACACCCTCAAGGTGAATATAATACTTAAATCATAATGTTGTAATGTTGTCTTTTAATTTTATTTGTGTGGGATTTGATTTAAAATACAAAATGCACATACATTCATGTAGTGTATCAAGTCTTTAAAGTTAAACTTATTGAACTGCAAACAATGTTTTTGAGTGGGTATAAATTTACATCTGTGCCATTTATAGTTTTATTCAGTGGGTATTTACTTTATATAAAACAAATAATGATCAAGAGTTGTTTTTTTTCATTAACTGAGCTTCTGTATATTCATATATTTTTTATACATATTAGTAAAAGACACTGTTGTAATCAATCTTCCTTGACTAATGCATAGCGCTTACTAAAACCAAACTGACCGACTGATGAGTACAACTTCATGCATAATATCTGCAGAACTAATTAGGTATACAATAACACATTGAAAATCATATACATTGTACATTTGTACTTGTAAACAACAAGGAACCTATTTAACATCATTAAAACTTCTTTTAACTTTTATACATTTATTTATTAAACATAACAGTTTCCAACTTGTATACATGAAAAAATCGTTAGGATCTTTGAAGTTTCACCATTATCATTTGCCTTAATTTACCGATAATGTATATGCATATGACCTATTGTATATGACATTCCTTAATTTTTTTAACATGTTTCATTTTTCAAAAAACAATGTATTATTTTTATTATGGTGATGGATTTACTGTGATCATTTTGTTGTAATTGACAACATGGACAATGCTGATATAAAATGACACCAATATATCTGTTATCTGTCCATTAAATATCTATAATCACACATGAATTATAAATGTGACAGAGTAAATGTATACAGAATGAGATCTAACAGTAATACATATATACCAGCTGAAGGACACCTACGGGTGCGGGAATTCTCGCTACATTGAAGACCCATTGGTTGCCTTCGGCTGTTGTTTGCTCTATGGTCGGGTGGTTGTCGCTTTGACATATTCACCATTTCCTTTCTCAATTTTACAATAAAATGTACATGTATATTTGATGTATGAGTTGGAGATCAGTTTCTCACCTGTACCGGAGATTAACAAACCTTAATTCAACTATATCCAAACTTTAACATCAGCACCCTGTAACAACCACCTTTCAACATAATTTGTATTTTTGTATCACCTCTTTTGGACATTAAAAATTCTAATGTACATGCATGTTATGGGCAGTGTTGTAAAGAACAGACATTCTAACTGATATACAATACATAAATTATTTTTTTTCTTAGTAAAATTAAGATATATATATATTATGTAGATGTACATCTGGGTTTTGTATATTATTGTGCTGATTCTGACAAGGGAGTGTAACATAATGTGTAAATGTAGCAAGACTACCCTTAAAGGACTTTCCATCTGCAGTCTTTTGGTTGATGTATACACGTACATGTAACATTATTGAGTCAGTTACTTTAGGTGAAAAAGTTTTTTTTTTTACAAAAATTGAAAACACCATATTCATGATATTAGGCCAAAAATCTAAAGTACTTACTAAGGGACTATCTGCAGAATGACATCAATGACAACAACTATTTGGTTCTCAGTAATTAGTAGCAAGAAGTAAGAAGATGACTTATTCAGCAGTTGGGAATCAAATAATTATTATTTCAAACAATAAAAAAGAGAATAATTCTTATAAAATAAACATGTACCACTGTGTATTATAAGTAATTTTCATATTTCAGCTGATAGCAGTCTTCACACTTAGCCACAGGCCTGTAAAAATCATTTGTACAGGTCAACAGAATTTAACTAAAAACAATTACATTTAGCTTCAGCATGTTCAGTTTTCGCTAACCCTACCTACTCTTAACACTTTAATGCCATTTTGGAACAAGCACTGTTAAAGTCACTGATTCCCTTTTAGCAACCTGATTAAAAAAGTTTTTAAATTATAATACCTATCCTTTTCAGCACATTCCTAGTGTAAACACATGAATTATGTTTGTTGTAGGCCTATTAAACTTGTCATCATGAGTTAAAAAGAAAATCTGTAGTGCAATAATTACCAGAAAATTGCAATTGGTACATAGTTTATATTAGGAATAAAAACTTTGATTTTTTATATATAAAGCAACAAAGAATTGGAGCCAAAAAGTCAACTGTCATTAATTTTAATATAATAATTGAGGGGGAGGACAGGGGGGTACCCTTCTCCCACCCCTCTTCTCCTTTCTCCTACCCCCGTTCTCCTTTCTCCCATTAGAATAAAACATCTCCTTTTGAGATATTTTTTCTTGAAATATTAGAAAATTTTTTAAAAGGAGAGATATTTTATTTTTTCTCCTTTCTCCAACTTTTTCTCCTTTCTCCCAGCCTTCCTCTCCTTTCTCCTACCCCCTTTCTCCTTTCTCCCACCCCCTTTCTCCTTTCTCCTACCCCCTTTCTCCCTGTCTCCCTTACCCCTGTCCTCCCCCTCATAATTTGCCTCTTTTTTTAATATGAGGCAGGCATTACCTGTAAATGGGGACGAAGTCTGTATGAATTATTTTTTTGTAACTTAAATATTTGTTGAAAAAAAGAAACGGAAATACCGTAACGTTTCCGATTTTGGTTCTGTTGTTAGGGATTTTAGTTGTGACGTTATTTAAGTTATGACGTCATATGCAATGTAAACAAAGAAACGCTATCATCAGGTAACGTTTTTTCATATCAAGGAATTTATATTAAAAATGAAATTGGTATTGCGTTCCTTCCTATCTTATACTAGACTGATAAATATATAATTTATTCAAAGTTTCACACAAACGAGACCGGAAAAAGGAAGTACATTGTAGATTTCTGCGCAGATGTGGGAATTAAAAACATGACAAAATTTTCCGATTTTGAGTTCATTAGTACAATGAAAATTTCGGGAAAATTTTCCCCGATTTTTTTTTTTATTATTGATTTTTCTACTGTTATTGGGGACTTTGTCCCCATAATAAATTATCTTGTTTTACATTTTTTTGTAATTTAATCAAATTTAAACTTTCTGTTTAATTTTTACATTTGTCTGTAATAAATGTAACTGCAAAACACATGTATCCAGAGTAAGTTGTGATACCAAATTGTGACTGATTTATTTACGGCAGTGTCTGCGCGTACATGCATGTGGGTACGAATAGTCAAATTGACATTCATAGGCTACACGTACCCACATCCGGTTTTATAATAAAATGCAATCAAATCGGGAATTAAACGCGAAATATATGCAGAAATTATCGATAATATGGGGATTTCGAGTAGAACGAGTGAAGGGTATGACAAATAATATTTTCGAATTGTATTTATAAGTTAATAATATATAATAAATCTTGCAAATTAAATGCACACTGATTGAAAATGAAATATACAGTCCCTGTAAACTATAGTCCTATAATATATAATATCCGAATTTTAAGTTGCTTCCACGCCTCAGAGGCAAAATATTTTTTGATGCGCTGAAGGTTTACATTTTCGTCAAACATTTTGTTATTTATTAACGAAGCTTTCTTAGAAGATTATTGGCATCGGCCTTTGTTTATCAGAAATAATGTATATTTAGGCCTTAATTTTTCCTGTCGAACTTGTTTAGAATTTTTGCCTCCGTGAATACAGGAAAAAATTATTCTGTAAAACTTTTAAAGTTCTTCTTTTCTCTGCAGCTGCAATTGACCCCGAGTTTTTTTTTATATACAATTGTATCAAATTAATCGACTGATACTTTTGAACAAATTGTTCCAATTCATGATAACTTTGAAATGTCTGCCCCACACGTATATCACTCTTTTCCCATTTTAAGAATATTTATTAACCGAGAAAAACTGTTCACTTACACATATATAAATATTTAAAATAAGTAGTTGATAAATTTTATTCACTAATTGCGATAATTTCTGTATATATTTTACGTTTAATTCCCGCTTCGATGGCAATTTATTATAAAACCGGATGTGGGTACGCGTAGCCTACGAACGACAATTTTGCTATTCATACTGCATGCGGGTACGTGCAGACACTGCCTTAATTTACACACCCTTTTACTTTTTAGAAGGGCCAGAAGCTATAATTATTTTAACTGCTTCAAAACTTAATAACCCTTGAACATACAAAATATTTCTCAGCTTATGCATCATGTGCATTAATGAGTGATTTGCGTCTGGTTTGTGCGAACAGGTCAAAGACCTCCAAATGAAAACAAAGTTCAGTTCTTTTGTGTATTCGTCATGTAAACAAACCAAATCACAAATGACAACATGTCTTGTGATCGAGAAATTTGTAAACCTACCGTGACATTAGCCTTTGACAGACTGACAGCACCTCTACAACCAAATGCAGTATCATTTTCAGATTTATAATAACTCAAAGTTCCTTCTTTTAGCACAATATATCGGTCTTGCCAACCATGTAAATAGTTAGTCCACTTTGACAGAACACCCTGCAACTCGGGTAAGCCAGGTTCGTAGTCCGAATCTTCGTTTTCTTCATCGTCTGTTAAGCTGAGAAGGTCTAACTTCTCTTCTACCATTCCTGTAGAAACTGACATTTTCTTAAAACCAACCAAAACTTCTTTTTTAAGCCGGTCTTCATGTGCCGTAGGTGGTTACGGGTTGTAACTTGACTAATCAGACGCCATAATGATGTCATGAAGGAAGTGGTTTTATAAGCGCCCTCTCGTGAACAGGGGAAGCTATTATAAAATTATTATCATAAACATGAGGTCTACGTTACTTATCCAATCAACAAGATTGCCAAGTACTTTCCAAAACTTGAAAAGATCAGTTATTAATCATCTTTATTCAGATGGAAGACTGGTAAACTTAAAGAAGAAAAGATACGACGCGACCGTATACAAAGTAAATAAATATTTGAATAAATGAAAACGAGAAAAAAAAACCCACACTAGATCTCTATACATACGGTATACGTGTTTTATAGTAGTATCAGGTGGAACTGGTCCTGATCCTAAGGTCAATATTATGACACAACTGTTCTCTTTGTGCTGGATTATTTCATCCTGGTACTAAATTTCTCGGTTAGTATTTTCACACGGTACTTAATTGGTTAATTTGTTATGCGCAGGATCTGGGGGGTTTAGGGATAAATGAATCTTTAAATCGCCCTAAACTTTTAAATACTCTCCATTTATATCTGCTGTTCTTTCGTATGTCTCCTTATTTGCTGGTGCTAATAGAGTTTGCAGATCTATTTTGATGTTTTAATTGTATTTCCAGTTGTCGTTCCATTTGTTCTCTTTCCTAGTGGTATATCGGACAGTTAAATATGTAGTGTTCAGTGTTTTCCTCTTCACCACATTCACAGTGTGGCGCGAGGGATTGGCCTATCTGATGGCGATATTTATTTAGCCTATTGTAGCCGGTTCTGCAATCTAAGTGAATTCAGACATGAAGTTCTCAGTCCCAATAGTTGGGTTCGGGTAATAAAGTTGATTGGTCTTGCCTACAATGGACTACCATATAAACTAATTCGTGTAGTTGTCTCCCAGTTTCACTTCTAGTACATCTATTTTGCCATTTTAGTTTGGTTGACATCTTCACTGCACTTTTCACATCCGACATTGTTATGACGTTGTACTGGTCATTTAGATTTGAGGCCTCCTGTACTGCATCTTGACTTTTGCTAACTGGTCCGCTATCTCATTCCCGGCTATGTTAGCATGGCCTGGGATTCACAAGATAGGGTCGTTTGTATGCCACCTCTTAGGAGGGTCCGAACTTGATGCTTTCTTTGATGTCTGTAATATTGTCTATGATATAATAATATAGTTCGATGACTTCCAGTTAAGAGTCAAGATGTCTGGCTATCTGATAGGATCTTTATTACAGTGAACTGTTCTCTAAGTGTGTAAATGCAGTGTTCTATGGCCATAAGGATAGCTACGAGTTTCACTAAGAGTATTGAGCCTCTGCTAGCTATTGGTCTTTTTAGGCTAGTTCCTTGTTGGTTCTCAGTATAAATAAACGCTCCTGCTCCACAAGGTCCTGGATTTCTTTAGCATATCCATAGCCTGATTAATAGCCTTACCAAATGGAGATTCTTGGCGCTCATATGTATCATTGTTGGTAAGATACTCCTCCAGCTGTTGTTTAATTGGTTCGGCTATATTTTTGGATTGAATTTTTGCTATTTCTCGGACTGATATTTCTTCCAATCGGAGGTCGATTGGTTGCATATTTGCCTCTACTTCCATTGCTTCTCTGCCTGCTGTTCCTGGTAATCCGAGGCAGAACTGGGAACATTATATCTATAATTATAGATTATCGTTGATCATCTCAACGAGATTGCATGGTTAAAAAAAAAGAATTCATTATTGATATTGATATCACGTTCTTTGACATTACGTCATCGCGCGTGTGTTATGGTTCATGTTTTATACTTACAATTTGGGACCATGTAACAATTTGTGAGAACAGGTTTACATTTTTGTTGGTTTTTTGATTTTGTCTAAGTAATTGTGTAATTTATGGGGTTATTTATGTAATTATAACTGTGTTGAAGATGTACCCCCTTTTATGATCGAATCACGGTCCTCGTTGAGAGACAATTATTTTTCAAGGAAATCATTGTCTAATAAGATAAACTACTTCGATCACTCGGCCATCGAGCCCCCTCTCCCCCCAAAAAAATATGAGGGGCCCATACCGGTCCGTGTGACCATATTATAGCACATGTCAAACTAGTCTATAATCATGCAGGGCATGATGACTTATTTCGTTTTAATTAAGGGATATCAAGAGATATAATATTTGTTGCATATGTCTATAAATGTTTATCCCTAACGTAAATCATTATTGGTGCTCAGTCACTTCCAGTAAAGATTTGTATAGTACAATACATTGAATTCAAGTTTCAAATAAACATACATGACATAAGTTCTATGGTGTTGCATTTGAGAGGTGGGAAAGTAATTTTCCGATTTTCAACCCATGTCACCCTTTAGTATCCGTGTCATCTTGTAGCCACTGACTAGCAGTCTTTGTTGTTGTTAAGTTCCCTATACGGTCGTCTGTATATTTCCGAAGTCACATGCTCATCTAAAGAAGAGTATTTACCACGAGGACTTTTACTCGAGGGGCCTTTTCAACTACTTGAGGTATATGATACAGCTTTTTAAATATCACGCATAGTATTGCGTGCGATTCCACTTGGGTCTCAGGTTGGTACGGATGTTCTATAAAAGGTATACTTTGTTTATAAGGCTAAAAAGTACAGCAAAAGTACATGCAAACCCATAAGTCGAAAAAATAAACAGACAACGCCATGATTAATAAAAGGCAAACACTAGTCAACAAAACACAACATAGAAAACTAGTTTAGCGATAATCGAGCACATGTACAAGGGGCTTAGTTTACGTTTTCCTTGTAGTCAATTCTAAGTCTTCAATTATTGCTCAGCTAGTCAACAATACCAAATCAAAGCGCCGTTGTATGATTTCTTGAAACAGTCGGGTTATAATTTATTAAAAATTACAATTTTAGAAGGTGTACTATAAAGTGTATTTACACTTCAGTCTTTTATCTTAAACATTTTCCAATTTAACGATTTTTGATATGCATGGTTGCATAGAGAGGTATCTGCGAATGAAGGTGTGGCATATTTTTTTTTATTAAAGTATGAAGAAGAATTTTCCAGAAAGTGGCATCATAGTGAAAATGCACAAATTCAACAATCATTGCTCATATATTTAGTAACTCAGTTTTATTTAAATTGGTGTTAGTTCTTCATCGGACACAATATGTTTCCTGTGCATTACTAGCTTACACTTTTAGACAGCAATATATTATGGAATAAACAAGTTAAAATGTTCTGCCGGGTTAATAAGTTATTCAATTTTGTTCATTGTTCAAGAAACCCACTAATATTATAACAGTACTTTGAATTATACTAAATTATTGACTAATACTTTAAGAGATTGCTATTTTTAAAGATTAGTTATATTAAACCCTGATTATACAAATTATGAACCACTTTTAAAGCTAAAACAACCTTTAAATCCCCAATCTGAGCTTTTGACAGAAGTTGGTGACTTTATAAAGCAATCTTTAGAACTGTGAAAATGAGATCCATGTCATAACCATTCATAAATACATGTTTATTTATGTTTATATTTGACAGACGTGTAGTTCTTCACTTTCTATATTAGAGTTTGTATTTGTGTTTGATTGACTCATATTACTAACATCAGCTATAGATAATTATACCTCGGACTTTCATTTTTATAGACATTTTATCAGAGACATCAGTGGCGAATCCAGCAATTTTCCCAAGTGGGAGCCCACTGACTGCCTAAGAGGGGCCCCGCTCCGGTCATGATTCAGTGATTCCCTATATACCCAACTATTTTTTCCCTGAAAAAAAGGGGGGGGGGGGTCCCTCTGGACATATATGTCACTGATTTTATTTTTTGTCTTTTCTTAGATTCTTGTTTTTTTTTCGAACATGGAAGTATTCTAATGTCCAAATATAATACTTCCAAGTTCAGAATGAACAAATCAATAAATCCAGCCTTTGCAAGATGGATCGAACGAAATGAAAGGTGGACGATTAACACAACCACTGCATGGGAAATGGCGGCATGTTAGGATATTGTAATTAAAAATGATTCGATATATTTCGTGCTATTTATTCCTAACTAAGAATGATTGAAATCAGACCCTTGTTTACAGGTACCCCTCTTTTCGCCCATTTCAACTTTTGATATCTTAATCAAAAATATAAAAAAATCAAACTTTCAAAAAGTGAAATAATCAAAATTGCACGTTAGACGGTTTAGTATTTTTAAAGTTTGATCAAATTTCTAAACTATCAAATTTAAAAACTTTAAATAAATAAATGTGGAATCCCAACCTAAATTTAAGAATAACAACACATCACTTACATTTTGTGAAAGTTATTGAAAAATTAAATAAGACTGCAAAAATGTGTTCTTTTACATATATGGGTTTGTATTTGAAAAATGACATCAAGGATGGAATAGGCTGCATATATATAAATATATAAATATGCATCGGACCTATCTCGAGTAGCAGTGAAATCCACGCAAAAAGGAGGGTTGCTTGTTAAATTATGCAGCATATACTGTTTTTAGAATCGCGGCACAACCGGTCCGTGTAACACTTATCAATTCAACGTTTTAAAAGTTTTGAAATTTTAGATTTTTGGAATTTTGATCAAAGTTTTAAAATATCAAAATTCCAAATAATGTAAACGATTTAAAATTTAAAAAAACAAGATAAAATGCCGAACAAATCCTCCGCCTTCTATCTGTTAACACAGCTGACTGAATACAACACAAAACAAGATAAAATGCCGGACAAATCCTCCGCCTTCTATCTGTTAACATATCTGGCTGAATACAACACAAAACAAGATAAAATGCCGGACAAAACCTCTGCCTTTTATCTGTTAACATATTTGACTGAATACAACACAAAACAAGATTAAATGCCGGACAAACCTCCGCCTTCTATCTGTTAACATATCTGGCTGAATACAACACAAAACAAGATAAAATGCCGGACAAACCTCTGCCTTCTATCTGTTAACATATCTGACTGAATACAACACAAAACAAGATAAAATGCCGGACAAAACCTCTGCCTTTTATCTGTTAACATATTTGACTGAATACAACACAAAACAAGATAAAATGCTGGACAAAACCTCTGCCTTCTATCTGTTAACATATTTGACTGAATACAACACAAAACAAGATAAAATGCCGGACAAACCTCCGCCTCCTATCTGTTAACATATTTGACTGAATACAACACAAAACAAGATAAAATGCCGGACAAAACCTCTGCTATCTATCTGTTAACACATCTGACTGAATACAACACAAAACAAGATAAAATGCCGGACAAAACCTCTGCCTTCTATCTGTTAACATATCTGACTGAATACAACACAAAACAAGATAAAATGCCGGACAAAACCTCTGCCTTCTATCTGTTAACATATCTGACTGAATACAACACAAAACAAAATAAAATGCAGGACAAACCCTCTGCCTTCTATCTGTTAACATATCTGACTGAATACAACACAAAACAAGATAAAATGCCGGACAAAACCTCTGACTTCTATCTGTTAACATATCTGACTGAATACAACACAAAACAAGATTAAATGCCGGACAAACTTCCGCCTTCTATCTGTTAACATATCTGGCTGAATACAACACAAAACAAGATAAAATGCTGGACAAATCCTCCACCTTCTATCTGTTAACACATCTGACTGAATACAACACAAAACAAGATAAAATGCCGGACAAAACCTCTGCCTTCTATCTGTTAACATATCTGACTGAATACAACACAAAACAAGATAAAATGCTGGACAAATCCTCTGCCTTCTATCTGTTAACATATCTGACTGAATACAACACAAAACAAGATAAAATGCTGGACAAATCATCCACCTTCTATCTGTTAACATATCTGACTGAATACAACACAAAACAAGATAAAATGCCTGGACAAAACCTCTGCCTTCTATCTGTTAACATATCTTACCTAATACAACACAAAACAAGATAAAATGCCGGACAAAACCTCTGCCTTCTACCTGTTAACACATCTGACTAAATACAACACAAACTAGGTGCTCCGCAGGGCGCAGCTTTATACGTCCGCAGAGGTCAAACCCTGAACAGTTGGGGCAAGTATGGACACAACATTCAAGCTTGATACAGCTCTGAATTTGGATTGTGATCAAATTTTTGACATAATATGAGTTTCTATCACAAAACAAATGTCAAGATTTTACAAATCTATTGCGCAATATTGTGCAATTAAAGATTTTTCTTCAAACTTTTCAAAAATTTGGGGAAAAAAAATTGAAAACTACTACACCCCCCTTTTTTCCCAATTAGTCCAAAACCTGACATTTCTTTATACATAATTTACAAGTAGTGTAAAGGAGGTAAATGCGAAACATACCTTACATTGTATGTTAAATGTTTTAAGTTACCTCCCTCACACTGCTTTTTAATTGTCCATTAACCAGAAAAACCAAGTTTTTCCCCTTTTTTTGCCCCAAATTCCAAAACATTTTGAGCCATAACCCAACCCAAGTCAATACTAACCATCCCTTTATGGTATGAAAACTTGTGGTATAATTTTCAAAGAGATTCATACACTTAAAACAAGTTATTGTTTGAAAATTACAAAAATGCTTATTTTGGGCCCCCAATTCCTAAACTATTGGGACTATAACTCCCAAAATCAATCCCAACCTTTTTTTAGTGGTAATGAAACTTCTGGTAAATATTTATAGAAATCCATTCGCTTAAACTAAAGTTATTGTCGAAAACTAAATGTGTCTTCAGACGACAACGACTTGATGCAAAAAATTTTTTGCAGTCGTAAAAAAACAAGATGTAATGCCCCAAAAAAAGCTTGCCTTCTACATGTTAACACATCTGACTGAATACAACACAAAAACAGATAGAAATGCTGGACAAAGCCACATCCCACTGAATATAACACAAAACAGGATAGAATGCTTAATAAGGCTTGCCAAGTGTCAATACTAGACAACACCTATCATTGTGCTTGTTAATGCTTTACAAAAACCTGGTCTTCTACCGGTTACTGTTAGACAAAGCCTTGCCTTCTACCTAATACTGCTGGACAAAGCCATACCTTCTTCCTGTTAACACATATTCTCATGTTTATACAATGTAGGTTTATTCTCTATTTTCAGACAGATTTTTTACTTGTCATTAGTTACATGAATGGTGACACTAGATAATCAATAAACAGCTGTGCCACGAGCGCATGATACGCCCGTTGACTTGTGTGTGAAGTTTCATGCAATAATCATAAATATTTTCTGAGATACAGTGACATGTGAAACCCGCCCCCCTCTTTTTTTTTTTTAATAAAAAAACTCAATAACACCCAAATAAAATTTTGAATCATTACCAAAAAGTATACAGATCTTTAGATTAATATAACTATGCAGTGATTAAAGTTTAAAGCAATAATCATAAATCGTTTTTGAGATATGAGGCAACATGTGAAAAAAAACCATACAGATTGTTCGAACATCATAAGAAACAACTATATAAAGTTTCATGAAATTTGGATAAGTTGTTCTCTAGTTGCGGTGCAACATGTTTACGCCAGACAGACAGACGCACGCCGAACATTGGTATACCATAATACGTCACGTCACAATTTTAGACAGGCGTTTAAAAACTGCTTGCTCTTCTAGACCACCTGAATCACCCATCTGTTTAACATTGGGTGCAGCCTAATCGTTTATTTTCTCTGATTTGTTTAAAGAACTTGTTTTTCTGATCCTCTTTTTTTTATTTTAGCACTGGTGTTCTATGTTTTTCCTTTTTTGACTCATGGGTTTTTATGGCCACTTGGAAGTTTTTAAATGGGTGGGGGCAGGTCATAAAATTCATATTGTGTGGGGTTATGCATAGAGTAAAATGCAAATGTATGGGTAATGGTCATAAAAAAAGAGTGCCTTTCATCCCTCTATTGTTTTAACTGGAATAGACTTAAGAAATAACTTTGACTATAGTATTAATCACATTCAATGTGTTGCTTTCCTGATAAACTACTCTTTCAGGTAAGTGAGAAGGTGAAAGAATTTTATTTTTACTATTAAATTTATTCACACCTTTTAGACTAAGAGACAATTATCTATTTTTTACATATTGTCTGTCTATAGAGACCTGTCTAATATTGCCGACTGTATGCTATCCTCAAGATGTCTTTTGGTTATTTTTTTGTTGTTTGGTAGCTATCTTGATGAATACCCAACATCTTCTTTTATCTATAATAGATCAGTATTTGTTGATCCTGCATAAAAGAATATCAGTCTTTTCATTGAGGAAAGTTCTGACATGGAAAAGACAAATATCAGTTGATTTTTTTTTATAAAAAATATTTGTATTATAAACTTATTTTATTAATGCCAAATAGTTAAAATGCAATATTTTAATGGAATGTTTAAGTATTGAAGAAAGACTCAATGGTTCGGATGTCAGTTTTGGTCTTTTGTCTTTTATTTCCTTGCTTTCCTGAAGGTGAATACAACGATCTGAAAAATAATTTGAATCATTATATAATGTGAATATAAATATTTTCGATCTTTCTGTCAAGCAGCATTTTTTTTAAAATTTGGAGACCTTTAGTTTATAAGCAGTTTTCAAAGTTCTTCTACATGTCTTATTTTTTTCAAATATTTTCATATGCCTTAGCTTTAATTTGATTCTCAAAGTATAATTGAAATGGATTGGATAGTAGTCTATATATACATCATGTTTATAATGACAATTCACAATCTAAGGGAAATAACTTATATCAAATTACTTAATAATAAGCATCTCACACAATGCCAGTCATTATCAGATGAATAAATATTTGTGATTTGGTCAAAACATGTCGAGTTCTATTTTGTATCCTGTATGGCATGTATGGTGTGAGATATTTAATTTGTACCTAGGGTTATCCTTGAATATTGTTCCTATTGTTTTTGGCTTTCATTATGTATTTTGTATGTATGCTGTGTTTTCTTTGAGAAAACTGTAGTATTGTTTCAGAAAATTTGTTTTCCCAATTATTGCATCATATTTTCTACCAAATGTAAGTGTGGCATCAATTTTGACACAGTTTTGTTACCAAAGCAAAGGAAGAATGACATATTCAAGTTTTTCTTTCTGTCTTTCATTTTTAAATGGCAAACATGCATTTAATGAGTAATTTGCATGTTTGTTTTCAATTTCCTTTCATCCTTTCCTTTGTGATATTTCAACTGGAACTGTATGTATAGACTCCCTGTAACACATACCTTTTTTGTGAGTTTGACATGATTTTTTTATCACTTTTCTTTGGTTTTAAAGGTGCACTGTTCTCAATTTTAACAACTTTAGAAATCTCATCTTTAGATAAACAGGTATCTACATGTTCATTGAAAATATCCAAATCACATCCTTTCTGTTCCATAAAACATACTGGACAAATCAAGTATTTAGATGAATTTAAGTTCTCCATCTCATCATTGGTTGATTGAGAATTGCTTAATTTAACAGATAACATTGAGTCTGCATCTTCAGAAGGCAAACATGGTCTGTCACTGCAATCGGGGAACGATACTTGACCTAACAGTTTTTGGTCCACTTTGTTTTCTATGTTAGAACTGTCACCTTTAGATGGAGTCTTGTCTTTCTTAGACTGTTTTCCCTTAGTTTTTTGGCTGATACTTCCAGTTTTTATTGTTTTCACTAATACAGGTTTTTCTGAATCATTTTCAGAATCAGAATCAATGTCAACAACCAATCCTTTTGAATTTATATATTTGTTCTCTTCGTCTGGAACTTCCTCCCTTTTTTCAATATTTTGTTTACAAAACTGTGACACCAAGGATGATGAAATTGGGGTAAATTGTAAAGTTTTGTTCTTGGCTTTAGATTTCGGCAAAGATTTAGATTTCTTTCTTGGGGATAATGATTTTTTCAAAGATTTATCCTCATCATTTGCAATCTTTGTACAATCCATTACCACCTTCTTGTTCAAGCAGACATCAATGTGCTGATTAAACATGGTAAGGTCTTTACATTCTATGCATTCCTGACACACAGGACAAACATAACTGTCGAATGCAGTATTTGTAGAAGTTGTACATTCTTGATTATTACAGCTCTTATTACTCAAGTCTTTACTTTCATGAACGCCATTTTTTAATCCTTTTTCTTTCACATTAGCAATGTTTTCCCTAATTCCTTGAATTAATGTACTAGTTTCTTGTAATTTAATATCGTCTTTCTTGCAAGGAATATCATCTCTTTTAAACTGACCTAAATCTTTCTCATTGGTGCACCTTATCATACTTATATCAAAATCTATAGGCCTTTCATCATTTTGTTCACTGTCAGAGGATTCATCCTTGACAGGTTCATCACCATTTTCAACTCGTTCAGAAGAATAGACATGTGACTTTTTCAAATTTTGTTCTGTGACCACACAAGCATGAGACTTTTCTAAGGTTTGTTCCTGATACACAGTGCTCTCTGCATTTTTACTTTCACTTTCACTTTCAGACATAGCACTGTCACTGTATTCCTGTTGTTTCTGTTTGACTGTTCCCATACGTTTGATAAATCCAGTTATAGTATTCTGCTTCTTTTTACACAGGTTTTGATGTAACAAACTTGACATTCTTACTCCTAAAATGATTATTTTAATTAGTAAAAGTAAATAGACAATCTCTATTATCAGTGTTAGGGTACAACACATAGCCAAAGGGCATATTTATCAATGCATGTATAATATATAAAAGATCAAAACAAATGTGTGAATTATTATGTTGGGTATAACACATGATATGGTAACCCTTTACAGCAAGTAATTTTCCCCAAAATGAAATAAAAGCATCAATCACCTATCCACAGAACAATTCAATTTATATAATAAGCAGAAGTGTCACTCATAATCTGTGCAAAATGGGAAATTTGCATAACTTATAACATGAAAAATAGCATGGTGATCCACATTTCTTATAACAGTTTGATAAAAAAGCATGGTAAAATCTACATTTTAAAAAGGTATAAAAACATTCTATCTGAAGAAATATATAGTGATTATTAACTTGCAACCATAGACTGCAGACTCTATGTCAATAAACAAATGAAACTTCTTGTGTAAGAGATTTCAAAGATGTTTTTGCAACAATCCATAAATATATCAAAAGTTTGTGTTATAGGTAGTTTGGCTATATTTCTACTCTATGAACATTAAAAGAATGAGGGGCTTAAGTGCTACACATTATATTTCTACAGGATCAATACATGTATACTTGTAAAATATCTAAGACTGAGAGGTTAAGATGTGTCATTTTGTATTGTACTCTATAAATAACATATATTACCCATAAGTCTAAGCCTAAGAGGGTTAGGTGCTATAGCCTGTATTTCCACCCTTAGTAATTCCTTTGCTGCAGCATAAATTAAATCACTGTCGCTTGTGTAGTCTTTCAAAGTGTGTGCTCTTGTCTTCACTTCAAATTCAACTGTCTTTATCTTTATAGAAACTGTTTTACCCTACAAATTGATAAAAAGAAAATGTTTGTTAAATGTTTCCAGGCACAAAATTTACAAAATCAATTTAAAACCCAAGTGTCTAGAATGTTTACTTGATTTTATCATTTATAAAAGCTGTAACTCAGATATCATGGCAAAGTTCAATTGTTTGTGTGTTTGCAATCTTTGTTTGTGATGGAATAATTGATAGTTGTCTCATAAGTTGTCTCCCAATTTTTATAGTGACTTTATAACACAATCACAAATCTTCATTATTCTTAATGTCTGAGTTCTGAGTGAACCAGTTTTTGGCCATGACTTTGAAATATATATAAAAAAGAAGATGTGGTATGATTGCCGATGAGACAACTCTCCACAAGAGACCAAATGAAACAGAAATTAACAACTATAGGTCATCCTACGGCCTTCAACAAAGCCCATACCACATAGTCAGCTATAAAAGGCCCCGAAATGGCAGTGTAAAACAATTTAAACGAGAAGACTAAAAGCCTTATTCATGTACAAACTAGATGTGTCAAAACGACACAAAGGCCCCCCGTCTTAAAAAGTAAAAAATGTGCAATTTCAACAACCCATGTGGACACAAACATGACGGTAGTCTCACATATAAAAAATCAGCTCAAAATCTGAAGGCATATATATCTATAGGAAAAAAGTCCTGATTTCGGCCCAACCCTGCCTCTAACCTGGGACTGTGGTATAACAGTACAATATAAGAACCACTATAAAAATCAGGCTCAACTCTTCAGATGGATAAAAATACAAAAACAAGCAGACGTGGCAGGGTACTTGTACATCCCAACAACATAAAGATACTAAATTTGTTTTTGTCCCGGCCGATAAAGCTGCTAATAATATTATTATTGTTTGACGTAAATTTTATATTGAGGTTCTGAAAAAAGAAATCACCAATTCACCAACATTCCAACTGACTCCATTTTCAGAAAAGGACATCTGTATCAAACATAAACTTTTAGCTACCGTTTTACAAGCAGAGCCAAATACAATGAATGTCCCAACTATGTACTGGCTTCCGAAGCTACACAAAACACCTTACAAATATAGATTTATTTCGTCTTCAAGCCATTGTTCCACTACTAAATTGTCTATTCTTCTTAACAGCACACTTGGTACAATTAAAAACCTGATAATAAATTGTTCAAATAAGGCCTTCGAAAATAGTGGAATTAATTACTTTTGGAGTGTCAAGAACTCGTTGGAAGTACTTGATAAATTGCATGCTTATATTGGTGATTTTAAATCTGTTCAAAGTTTTGATTTTTCTACCCTGTATACCACATTGCCGCACATTCTCATTAAGAAAAAATTCACACACCTAATTAAATGGGCATTTAAAAAGTCAGAATGTGAATATATATGTTCAAACTCTTTTAGGTCATTTTTTAGTAGCAATAAACAAAACTAAAGGCTCTCAAGAGCCTGTATCGCTCACCTGATTCTACTTGGGTTTTTGAAATCATATAAAAAAATATAAAATTTGGCTAAAAGTGACAACACAACCTCATTTATAAGGAAAGGAACATGTTCAATTTCATTCAAAAGTCCCCCACTGGCGGCCATCTTGGATGACGGATCGGCTACAAAGTAACAACACTTGGTCAGCACCTCATAAGGAACATTCATGCCATGTTTGGTTTTATTCCATTCAGTGGTTCTCTAAAAGAAGTCATTTGTATGCATTTCCTATAGGGTCCTATGTTAAACTAAGTCCCCTGCTGGCGGCCATCTTGGATGATGGATCGGCTACAAAGTAACAACACTTGGTCAGCACCTCATAAGGAACATTCATGCAATGTTTGGTTTTATTCCATTCAGTGGTTCTCTAAAAGAAGTCATTTGTATGCATTTCCCGTAGGGTCCTATGTTAAACTAAGTCCCCCGCTGGCGGCAATCTTGGATAATGGATCAGCTAAAAAGTAACAACACTTGGTCAGCACCACATTAGGAACATTCATGCCATGTTTGATTTCATTCCATTCAGTGGTTCACTAGAAGAAGAGATTTGTATGCATTTCCAATAGGGTCCTACGTTAAACTAAGTCCCCCGCTGGCGGCCTTCTTGGATAATGGATCAGCTACAAAGTAACAACACTTGGTCAGCACTCCAGAAGGAACATTCATGCTATGTTTGGTTTCATTCCATTTAGTGGTTCTCTAGAAGAAGTCATTTGTATGCATTTCCCATAGGGTCCTATGTTAAACTAAGTCCCCTGCTGGCGGCCATCTTGGATGATGGATCAGCTACAAAGTAACAACACTTGGTCAGCATCCCATAAGGAACATTCATGCTATGTTTGGTTTTATTCCATTCAGTGGTTCTCTAAAAGAAGTCATTTGTATGCATTTCCCATAGGGTCCTATGTTAAACTAAGTCCCCGGCTGGTGGCCATCTTGGATAATGGATCAGCAACAAAGTAACAACACTTGGTCAGCACCTCATAAGGAACATTCATGCCATGTTTGGTTTCATTCCATTCAGTGGTTCTCTAAAAGAAGTCATTTGTATGCATTTCCCATAGGGTCCTATGTTAAACTAAGTCCCCCGCTGGCGGCCATCTTGGATGATGGATCAGCTACAAAGTAACAACACTTGGTCAGCACCCCATAAGGAACATTCATGCTATGTTTGGTTTTATTCCATTCAGTGGTTCTCTAAAAGAAGTCATTTGTATGCATTTCCCATAGGGTCCTATATTAAACTAAGTCCCCTGCTGGCGGCCATCTTTGATGATGGATCGGCTACAAAGTAACAACACTTGGTCAGCACCACATAAGGAACATTCATGCCATGTTTGGTTTCATTCCATTCAGTGGTTCACTAGAAGAAGTCATTTGTATGCATTTCCAATAGGGTCCTATGTTAAACTAAGTCCCCGCTGGTGGCCATCTTGGATAATGGATCGGCTACAAAGTAACAACACTTGGTCAGCACTCCATAAGGAACATTCATGCTATGTTTGGTTTCATTCCATTTTGTGGTTCTCTAGAAGAAGTCATTTGTATGCATTTCCCATAGGGTCCTATGTTAAACTAAGTCCCCCGCTGGCGGCCATCTTGGATGATGGATCGGCTACAAAGTAACAACACTTGGTCAGCACCCCATAAGGATAATTCATGCTATGTTTGGTTTTATTCCATTCAGTGGTTCTCTAAAAGAAGTCATTTGTATGCATTTCCCATAGGGTCCTATGTTAAACTAAGTCCCCTGCTGGCGGCCATCTTGGATGATGGATCGGCAACAAAGTAACAACACTTGGTCAGCACCTCATAAGGAACATTCATGCCATGTTTGGTTTCATTCCATTCAATGGTTCTCTAAAAGAAGTCATTTGTATGCATTTCCCATAGCGTCCTATGTTAAACTAAGTCCCCCGCTGGCGGCCATCTTGGATGATGGATCGGCTACAAAGTAACAACACTTGGTCAGCACCTCATAAGGAACATTCATGCCATGTTTGGTTCCATTCCATTCAGTGGTTCTCTAGAAGAAGTTCAAAATGTAAATTGTTAACGACGACGACAACGGACGACGGACGCCAAGTGGTGAGAAAAGCTAAAAACTATGTCAATTGGACATGCTTTGATACTATATATGCCCTTGAATTTTTACTACATAACATTTTTGTTCGCTTTGGGGATTCCGTATATCGTCAGATTATCTGTGCACCACTTATTGCGGACCTGTTTTTGTATTGCTATGAGTTACAATTTATGACAAAAATAAGCAAAGACCCATCGAAACAACATCTGATAAACAAATTTAATAATACTTTTAGATATTTGGATGATATTTTGGCTCTCAATAATGACGACTTCAGTATGTATATTAAAGAAATTTATCCTGTTGAACTTACTTTAAATAAAGCTAATACTAACAATGACCACTGCCCTTTCCTCGATCTTGATATCTATATCACTAATGGAAAGCTGAATACTAAAATTTATGATAAAAGAGATGATTTTTCATTTCCTATCGTTAATTATCCATTTTTAGAGGGTGACGTTCCCTTGTCACCATCTTACGGTGTTTATATATCTCAACTTGTACGATTTGCTCGTGTATGTAACAATGTTTTAGATTTTAACGAGAGAAATTTATGTATTACTGAAAAATTATTACACCAGGGTTTTCGATATCACAAACTAGTCAAAACATTTACTAAATTTTATCATGTCAGTTAACTGCTAGTAGTCTGTTGTTATTTATGTATTATTGTCATTTTGTTTATTTTCTTTGGTTACATCTTCTGACATCAGACTCGGACTTCTCTTGAACTGAATTTTAATGTGCGTATTGTTATGCGTTTACTTTTCTTCATTGGCTAGAGGTATAGGGGGAGGGTTGAGATCTCACAAACATGTTTAACCTCGCTGCATTTTTGCGCCTGTCCCAAGTCAGGAGCCTCTGGCCTTTGTTAGTCTTGTATTATTTTAATTTTAGTTTCTTGTGTACAATTTGGAAATTAGTATGGCGTTCATTATCACTGAACTAGTATATATTTGTTTAGGGCCAGTTGAAGGACGCCTCCGGGTGCGGGAATTTCTCGCTACATTGAAGACCTGTTGGTGACCTTCTGTTGTTTTTTTCTATGGTCGGGTTGTTGTCTCTTTGGCACATTCCCCATTTCCATTCTCAATTTTAAGTACAGATCTAAGAGTACTGTTTATAAACTATTGTAAGTAACCCAAACATTAAAAACAAGTGCCTGTCAAAAGAAAAGTACCATGTCGATGATTATATGGTCTCTATCTTTTTGTAACCTTTCCAAATTTCTGTATTTGCATAAATGTTTTTGATTATATCTATCTAGGTGATTGCAGATTTTACGTTTGCCATTTAGTTTTGACACTTGTTCATTATTGAAGACTGGTATCTGCTGTGTTTACTTCATTTTGTGTTTGCTGTCTTATTGAAGTTAACCCAATATCATCTTTTTTTCCAGCTATGTAAACAAATAATTATGAATTGACCTTTAACTCTTCATCTTTTAAATCTTCTGACAATGCTTCACTTAATTCTTCACATTTAGCAAATAGCTCTACTGGTTTACTTATCTCGTTGAATGTCCTGTAAAAATAATGACAAACATATAACTCTACTGGATTACTTATCTCATTGAATGTTAAAAAAATAACACAAAGTAAAAAAAATCTGGCAAGAATTGTACCTGTGAGAGCACTAACAGAGCCATTTTCCATTAATTCAATATGTCAAAGGGGCATAACTCTTTTACAAGACTCTACTATAGAACTTGTTCAAGATATTGCTGATATTAACCTAGTATAATTTTTACTTTTTACGTTTAGTGTAGGTATACCAACACCCTGTATTTCCATATCCCCTGCAAAGTGTTTAGATGGGGGACAATAAATGCACATATTAATTTTTGAATTTACAGTAACATGATGAGTGGAGTAGACATGAAAGAGACATGGAGTTATATGTAGATTCCATTCACCTACATTAATTATTAGTTATTGTATAACATCCTAACTAGTTTTTAGGCTTCATACGTAATGTGTACAAACCTTTCAGTACTGATGCTTTTTCTTTCACTGTCCCTGAAACAAACAAAACAGTTAATTTAAAACAGTTCAGTACAATAGTCAATGAGCTACCTTAAAAGACAGCAATCTAAAAGAACTTTAACCCTATGTGAAAACATCCAGTCTCTTGAGTTGACGAGTCTATATTCTTACTTCTTGATGGTGCATATTAAGTGGTAACCAGCAGTAACGATTTTAAAGTCTGAGGTTTGACTCAGGCAGATATTTGACTACATCCCATCACAACAACACACACATGGTTCAAAAATACAACTGATGTATGCAGTTATATTTTGAAATTGACATTTATTTTTCATTTATTTCAAACCATATACTTGGAAAGGATAGCAAGTTCATCCAATAAAACATTTTTTGAATCAAAATATAGTCACAGAGATAATTCAATGTGCTTGATGGCATGGTATCCACAAGAACTGTAATAACCCTACCTGAACAGTATGGGAAATTACTGATAGTTGGGACTAATTTGAATTAAACAACTGGGACTTCGAAGTATTGACAAGTCAAGCAACACAACAATTGTGACTTCTTACAAAATTAAAATTACCTCTCAACAAACGTAGAGCCTATACCAAGACATATTCTCATGAAGTAGTTAAATGATATTGGTGAGTACAAGTGATATAGGAGTGCTCTTTGCTCGTACAAATCTTTACATGTGTAAACACCTAGTGCATTTAGCATGGTCTCACTCACTTTACCAATACCACTTATCTGAAAATATAAAGAAAACAAGGAGATGCATTTCTCAGGCTGTTTATGACGTCTCACTTAATATGTTGGATGTGTATTAACTAATAAGGAAAACTTAACATTGACAAAAGAACCATAAAATGAGTCAAAGGTCAGAGGAGCAATGACAAACAGGCATGTTCACATTACAATTAATCTTGGCATTAAATATAGTTGGCATATTGCTTGGACACAGACCATGCCCCCACCTGCATACAACATTATAAAGGGACATACCTCAAGAGCTGTAGAAGTGAAGCTACCAAATTAAAACTGAATCTGTAAAGTGGTAATAAACATTGTGTGAAGGATTCATAATGTTTAGCTAAAGCAAACTCAAGTTAGAGAACAGAAATGAAAAAAAATTCTACAACTTTTTCCATTAGAAAAGAGGCATAACTCTAGAAATAATCAAAGTGATGGAAATCACTCATGGAAAGATTAGAAGAGTAGTTTGAATTATTTCATATTAAATTATGGTGGGGAAAAATAAACATTTATAAAGCACTATTGCTGAAAATTGCATTTACAGCAGGTCTTTAGAAGGAAACTTGCTTTTCCAGTATGAGGATAAAACTTTAATGTGTCAACAACAAAAAAATGAAAAATGGTTTTGGGGCATTTTGTAAGTTGAAACAGAGGTTATATATTGTATTGAAGTTTAAAAGTTTTAGAATGCCTTTTGATCAACTTTTAAAGTATTTTTTCAACACAGAGCATTGAAAATGTACTTTTTCAAGATAAACCAATTAAAAAACTTATCTTATTGATATGTGGATTCTTTCTTGATTGCAAAAATATATATTCACTTCTAATAAAAATTCAAATGACTAAAAAAAGACATAATGATTGATGGGAAATAAACTAATAAACAATGGTTTGTTATAATTAAAAGTTTTTTTGACTGTTTCAAGTCAATTCCTGATAAAAAAAAAAGTGTACTAATTTAATTGTTGATTAATTACAGATGATTATTGGAAATTTATTAAGTAAATTATAGGCCTTACTTGAAAACCTTTTATTTATTCATATCTATATTCATATTTCATTTTTTCTTAGATCTTGTTAATCCATTAATCATTTATCTTTCAGATATAATTTACAGAATCACTTTATGTAATGTAAATCAAAAGTAATTGGCAATAAATAAATCTATTATCCTTATAAATATCAAACATATAATATACACATTTGAATATTCAATTATGAGTTCAAATACTTGTGTATTAAGAATTATATGTATATTGAGTGGTCTGTATAATTATGTAAGACTGAGGTTGATATGTAATGTGGTCAATTTGATTGGCAGTTTAGGAGGTGGGGCATTGTAATTAAAGGTCCACCTTGTCTATGATTACTTAGTGATAATGACAGTTGTGAATCATTCTCAGTGGCATAGCTAGGTCATTTTAACGTGTACGCCCCAACCTTGGCAAGGGGTCTTACGGCCCCAAGTGGGTCCAGATAAAACCACCGGGTGGTAGTGGGCTCGAGGGGGCGAAGCAACCAAAACCTAACGAGTTATTGATAATGAGAAACCTTTCCTGTCTTTAAAAACTCGTCAATAGCAACATACTTAAGAATCTAAATGGTGTATTGTTATGTCCCGTAGGGCATTATATTTTTTACAGTCTGTACGTCATTCCAAATTTCGGGACAATCTATAAAGGTTTATAAAATTATCATGTAAACAAAATATTCCCAGATTTCTGTTAATTGTGTAAATATAAGTTCGTTAGTCAGTATGATACTGAAAAATGAACGAAAAAAATCCTTTTAAAATTTTGCTTCAGACATAAAATAATAAAAAGCTTCTGCCAAAACATAAAATTTGATATAGGTTTGACATAGTAAAAGTACTTGTTAATTACAAAAAGAAATCCTTTTATTCGTAAAATACGTGAAAATTTTACATATAATTCCACCTTATATAATAATGCTGTATTTTTACTTAATAAAGAAATGATATTTTTTATACATTTTTTCTAACAAATTTACCAGTTGAGAGGAGAGAAATTCACTCGTTAAACAGATCTGAAAATTGCTAACCTTTGAACCGGTATGTTTGGCAATTACCCCTTGCAAGCATGATATATTTGTAAAAAAAAAATAATCAGTATGCTCTGGATATTGTTTTGATCATAAACAAACCTCTGTTTAACTTCCGTAAATTTCACGAAAACTTACCAACATACTGAACTAGATATTGACGCCGCCGACAAAATTGAGTATTAATATGTCATAGGTTCAACAAAAGTGCAAACCACATATCAAATCTCAGCAGATAATGAATTGCTTTAAACAAAAGGATTCACAGTAGATTCAGATTTTAACAGAACAATTATATATTATAATACCATTTGGTTAAAAAGTCAATTTCGTCACTTTAATTCGCTATTACGAGCCGTTGAAGAAAGAACTACATGTGCTTTTTTAATCAGATCTTTTTATTCTATATAGATTACATTATTTTTTTTTTATCAAAAATCAAGTGTACGCACGGGCGTTTTGACGTAAACGTAGCTACGCGTCTGATTCTAGTTGAAAAAATACCCAGTTACCTAATCAAAATGGTTTTTTTTAAAAAGCCTGCACATCAACACACCTTCATGACATACATTCTTGAATGAACTGCTCCAATAATATACCAGTTTTTTTTCAGTTTATATGTGTATTATGTGCACATACATGAGAACCATAGGGAACTATTTTCAGTGTGAATACATTTAGTAACAGTAGCTAACCTGTCCTGTTGTTTAAGGAGGCTGGTACCTAAGTTAAGATTTAGAACAAGTTCTAATTTTTCCAAAAAAAGTGAAGCCCCCAGCAATTTTTCCATTTGTAAAGGGGCATAACTGTAGAATGGTAAAATTGACCTATAACTAAAGTTAGAGAAGACATACAGACTCAGTATGGAGGGAAAAGGGTCAAACTTAATGCCCCCTTAACTAAGGTGGAGAAATAAGATGGGGGGCATAATAACCTTAACCACGAGAGAAAAATTGAGGGAAGAAATATCCACCAAATCTACAGAGAAAGACTTAATAAATACAAAATATTGATAAGACATCATCTCTTTATACCTTTCTTGTTGGTAGATCTGTAATAAATTCCATAACTGTATCTCTATCAGGTAAAATTCTGTACTGACCATTTGGCTTGTTTTTGTCAGAACAAACTTTAGCCAACATCGTATTTGGTGCAATACCTATACAAAACAGAGTAAAACTGTATTAATTTGATTTTTAAATTAATATGAATTTCAATTTTTATCATCCCTATTTTGTTGCAATTCAATGAACTAGCTTGCAACTTCCCAATATAATGAATATTCAGCTAGTTTGTTCATAAAAAATAAAGTTTCAACAGCCTTAAAATTTTTAATCATTTCCATCTTGAAATGCTTATGATCTTCACCTTTTTATACAATCCACATATATAACAAGTATGGTGGTAGCTATTTTCAACAAGCTTATAAATTTAAAAGAACTTTTTTTGCTGCCTTTCAATTGAATTTCTTAGGATTCTGGAATATTTTTACAATCCTGATAAACACATAATTTAGCTTTTATGATGACATTTGAATCATCAAATTTGTTCACAATTTTAAATGCATACTGCGAAATATTCTGCTACAGACAACACATTTTTAAAGATAAATCTATCTTTAACTGTATCATAAATTTACTTTTACAAAATTCCATGTCATGAAGAATATCTATCACTTGAAAAAACTGATTCAAATTACCTGCACTGGCTGTCAAACCAGTTTTCTGCTCTATCTTTGCTCTCATTTCATTCACAGAATCATCAGGTGACATACCAAAGGTCACAAGGTCATATGGTGGATAAGGTCTTCCACAAAGAAGACATGTTGTTGTCAACAGTTTTTCACTATGATCAGTTTCACCTGCAGTATCATTTGACAGAGAGCTGTTATGTTTACTGAGTTTATGTTGCAATAGTAAAGGTTTTAATTTCAAGTTTAAATCACAATTACATAAAGTTTTACTACAACCATCAGTTTTCCTGCATACAACTGTCCGTTCATATTCCGACAAATAAAATCGCTTCTCAAAATGCTCTGTCATATCTAAATAGGCTTCATCTAAACTCATTGGAGAGAAGTTAGGATCATATTCAGCTAACACTTCTCGTACTTGTTTACTGATGTCTGTATATCTATCAAAGTGTGTCGGTACAATAATAAGTTCTGGACACAATTTTTTACCAATAAATCCTGGCATGGCTGCTCTCACTCCATACTTCCTAGCATGGTAGTTAGAAGTAGACTGCAATGACACATACATAGAAAAATATGGGCAATGGTAAATCTGCATTTTTCTCTAGTTAGTGATATAACCATAGAATTTTACTTTTATCAGATATATATATAATCTAGATTAAAATTTGTTTTTAAAAATTAGTTGTCTTTGTCAGATTTCAAGCAGTTAACACCAATTTTGTCTTATGAAAGAAATTGGTGCAACTTTTATAATAGTGCTTGTTTTTTTTTTTTACGGCAATACAATGTTGGTAGCTACAATATTGCTTTTGGCCACATGTACCAGCTGTTTGTTTGTTTGTTGTTTTTTTTTTAATTTCTTCTCATTTTTTTTAAATACATATATATACAATATCTTTTTTATGCCTTTCAAAATAAACCTTATTTTCATATTTTTTCTCTATTGTTTTTGTCATTTTTCAAGAAACTTTAATATCAATTAAAAGTTAAAGCTCAACATTAGCTTTAAAGAATAATGACATATAAGAACATTAGATTTAAAGAGTAATAACAGATAAGAACAGATATGTAATTAGGAATTTATTTTGTTTTATAGATCATCATTACATTGCATCAAAGAATGTTTTCAACAAATCTAAATATTGGAATTCAAAGCATAGAAACAATGGATTTACACGAGTATTATGTATAAAATATCAGCCAATGTGAATGTTCCTAATATTAAATATTTAAATCTGTATAGCCTAAACTAAGATATAAAAGTTACAAACCAACATAGACATGCCACCGACAGCCATTGGTTTATCTTTCAGTGCTGGGTTGTCTTTCATCTCCACTGCTGCATAGAAAGCATCCATATCAATGTGAACAATGGTTTTACTTAAATCTCTCGTGTTCTCAAATTCCTCCAGAAGTTTATCTGCCTAAAGAACAATACCATTCATGTTAATTTTTTACCTAAGCTTTTTTCTTTCTATTTGATCCAGAAGCTTCTCTGCCTAAACATTAATAATACTAGTTAGTTCTAGTTAGATAAAAAATATCAAAACTTTGTATTAGTTTTTCCTTAAATCTGTTAGATTTTCATATTTCAGAAAACTCCTTTTGATTGATTGATTGATTAATTGTATTTTTAGGCCACTTTCAATGCTTTTGTTCTATTTCGTGTTGTTTTATTGGTGGAGGAAGTGGTAGTCCCTGGAAAGAATCACTGACCTTTGGTATGAAAACTAAAAATTCTAAAATTAAGATTGGAAATGTGTGCACCTGCTCCAAGCAGGATTTGAACTCACAACCTCAGTGTTGAGATGCTAGTAATACAGTAGTTCACCTTCTTAGACCAATTGGCCATCAAGTTCTCTACACTCCTTTTGAAAATAATAAAGTGTCTTTAAATTTCAAATATAAGTCCATCCATTGCTGTACACATAATCATATTCTACAATGTATCATTTGATTATTTTTACATATTTTTGTAGTGAAGAAAATTAGTGAAACTTTTAATATTGTTCACATACTTCAATTATTCCCTGTTTAAGCTGAATTTCTGTTATCTGTTGTAACTTGATTTTCTGCTCTTCAATTCTTTTATTCATCTGTTGTTCTTTCTTTCTTTCATTTTCATAAAATCTTGATCCTATCATGACAAATATAATTACATTTTGCATAAATTTAATGCTTTGATATCAAATACAAATGCATGAATAATATACCCGATGTTCTTTTATTTTATATGTACTGTTACTAGTATTAATGCATTTATATATGAATGTTCAAATCATTTGCAAATTGAATCATATTTATGATGATTGTTATCTTCTAAAATAGTGTATCATAAAAGTGCTCATTTCTATCTAACTACTGTTAGAAATAATCTAATTACTGTTAGAAATAATCAGATAGAAATCTTCAAGGATTGTGTGATTTTTGAGAAAAGTATCTCATTAATTTTTTGTAGTATCATCCCCTATTTGATATATTCAAGGTTTAAAAAGAAGTGAATTTCCATTTATATTAAGAGTGTAAATTTTATTTTAGGATAAAGGACATTGAGAAAATAATCAAAACAAGAGGCTCATCTGTATCTACCTACATCTTCAACAATGGCCAAATTCAACTCTCATATAATTTATGACCAAACTATAATTTTTGGTGTATAGCAGATCAATTGTTTTTGACATGTTTGTAGATATTTTCTCGTATTAGACACCAGTCAATAAATGATGTCAGGTGATGACATATGATCACATGACCGTTATGACAAGGTGAGCTAAAAATTTAAACTTTATACCCAAAATCAATATAATTGTGATAAAAGGTCTAAAATAGGACAAAGAAGAAAATGTTCCTACAACTGCATACCTGAAATGAAATCCACATAGTTATCTATATAGCTATATTTCAGTTTAACAATTATTAAAACTATTACTCCTTATCATCTTTAATGAATCGGTTACCAAAGTTACAGCTCTATTTTCAGCAATCATTAGCAACAAAAAAATCTTTTATCAGGTATATATATACCTTTTGATGCTTCAAGGATGACTTGATTAATCTTTTCTTTGTCCAATCCATCCATGCCAGCTTTGTTGTCATTTAATCTCATACGATTCATTAGACTGGAATTTTCTCTGGTCTTGCTGTCACTTTCTGATAAGTTTGGGTTGTCTTCTACCTGATTTTCATGTGTTAGCTGCATGTTCACTTTATCTTTGCCTAAATTAAAATAGGCAATAGTCATGGTGCCATTTATAAAAAAAAAAAGTTTCCTGTGAAGTGTGACGAGGTCAACTTGTAATACTTTTACATTTAAAGTTAGCCAGTTACTCTGACTTTGAAAATCAAAAACATTCTTTTTAAATCTCCAAAATACAAAGTATTGGAACAAAACAATTTCCTTCCTGTAAATAAAAAAAACTTTTTTTCACTTAAAATATAATATAACCTTTGAACAGATCAGAAAGTGATATCAATTTAATGTCTAAATGCTTTTTGGTTACTGTGGAATCATTATTATTCATGGGATACCAATGTTCATGTAATTTTTGGTACCTGTTAACCACAAATTTATCTATTCAATTATCGTATAGGGTTGTTTGCAAACTTTGGTGAAACCACAGAATCAAATATCCTCCAACATATATATATTCTTTATTCACTAAAAATGAATCAATCCACAGTATGGGTGTCTTGTGTTGCTGTCTAATTGATGTTTACCTCCTTTCTGCTTACATTCAAATTGACTGTGCATATTCATAAAGGCTATCAAATTCTAATAGAAATTTTCATTCTGTAACAAGGGAAATATAAAAGTACTCACGTGTGACATTCAGGACAGATCTTATTGCATCCATCTTATTTTTCGTTGGACTTTTATCATAAGGATCCGCCCACTTGGTGTCTTCCCAGTCTTCATCATTTTCCTCTTGTGAATCAATATCACTCATCTGAAAAATTCAATTAACAAGCAGTTAAAGCACATGTAAGTCAAATGCATAAAAGATCATTTGGACAGTAAAAAGACCTTTTGCAGGATTCAAACAGATATTTACCTTAATTATGATGCAACCTAGAACTTAAGATTACTCTTTTTAAGTCTGCAGATGGTGATAAAAAAAAACCACAGGAGTTTCATTTCATATAAACAGTTTAAATCACTTATTGTTGTCCAGATATTTATTGTCCATCTATTGTCTTGTTTATCAACACCATTCACTACAATTATTAACAAAGGGGATATATTACTTAGTTAAGTACAAAAATGTATATACTTTACATTTAATATTATACATGTTATAAATGAAAATGCTGCATTTACTATATACTAAAATAGAATTCAATTTCTAGATGAATTATATTGAAAAGTCACCACACTATTCTCTCTCACTCTCTTTCTCTTTCTATCTCTCCCTCTCCGGTGTTCAAACTGCTTTACTCTTTTATCTTATATTTATATATATTTAAAAAAAAAAAAAAAAATTGCTTCTTAATAGAAAGATTTATTGATTAGATAATATATCTATAGATTTATATATTATATATTGCTATTATATTTGTGTATATTATGTTGTAAATTGGAAGTTATAAATAATAACTAGAGGCTCTAAAGAGCCTGTGTCGCTCACCTTGGTCTATGTGCATATTAAACAAAGGACACAAATGGATTCATGACAAAATTGTATTTTGGTGATGGTGATGTGTTTGAAGTTCTTACTTTACTGAACGATTTTGCTTCTTACAATTATATCTATAATGAACTTTGCCCATTAGTAACAGAGAACTATATTTGGTAAAAATTTACATATATTTACCAAATTAATGAAAATTGTTAAAAATTGACTATAAAGGGCAATAACTCCTTAAGGGGTCAATTGACCATTTAGGTCATGTTGACTTATTTGTAGATCTTACTTTGCTGAACATTATTGCTGTTTACAGTTTATCGCTATCTATAATAGTATTCAAGATAACCAAAAACGGCCAAATTTCTTTAAAAATTACCAATTGGAGGGCAGCAACCCAACAACCAGTTGTCCAATTCATCTGAAAAATTCAGGGCAGATAGATATTGACTTGATTAACAATTTAACTTCTTGTCAGATTTGCTCTAGATGCTTTGAATTCATAGTTATAAGCCAAAAACTGCATTTTACCCCTATGTTCTATTTTTAGCCGTGGCGGCCATCTTGGTTGAATGGCCAGGTCATCGGACACATTTTTCAAACTAGATACCCCAAAGATGATTGTGGCCTAGTAGTTTCAGTGGAGATTTTGTAAAAGATTACTTAGATTTATGAAAAATGGTTAAAGATTGACTATAAAGGGCAATAACTCCTAAAGGGGTCAACTGACCATTTTGGTCATGCTGACTTATTTGTAGATCTTACTTTGCTGAACATTATTGCTGTTTACAATTTATCTCTATCTATAATAATATTCAAGATAATAACCAAAAACAGCAAAATTTCCTCCAAATTACCAATTCAGGGGCAGCAACCCAACAACCGATTGACCGATTCATCTGAAAATTTCAGGGCAGATAGATCTTGACCTGATAAACATTTTTATCCCATGTCAGATTTCCTCAAAATGCTTTGGTTTTTGAGTTATAAGCCAAAAACTGCATTTTACCCCTATGTTCTATTTTTAGCGGTGGCGGCCATCTTGGTTGGTTGACCAGGTCACGCCACACATTTTTTAAACTAGATACCCCAAAGATGATTGTGGCCAAGTTTGGATTAATTTGGCCCAGTAGTTTCAGAGGAGAAGATTTTTGTAAAAGATTAATTAAATTTATGAAAAATGGTTAAAATTGACTATAATGGGCAATAACTCCTAAACGGGTCAACTGACCATTTTGGTCATGTTGACTTATTTGTAGATCTTACTTTGCTGAACATTATTGCTGTTTACAGTTTATCTCTATCTATAATAATATTCAAGATAATAACCAAAAACAGCAAAATTTCCTCAAAATTACCAATTCAGGGGCAGCAACCCAACAACCGATTGACTGATTCATCTGAAAATTTCAGGGCAGATAGATCTTGACCTGATTAACATTTTTATCCCGTCAGATTTCCTCAAAATGCTTTGGGTTTTGAGTTATAAGCCAAAAACTGCATTTTACCCCTTTGTTCTATTTTTAGCCGTGGCGGCCATCTTGGTTGGATGACCAGGTCACGCCACAAATTTTTTGAACTAGATACCCCAAAGATGATTGTGGCCAAGTTTGGATTAATTTGGCCCAGTAGTTTCAGAGGAGAAGATTTTTGTAAAAGATTACTTTAATTAACGAAAAATGGTTAAAAATTGACTATAAAGGGCAATAACTCCTAAACGGGTCAACTGACCATTTTGGTCATGTTGACTTATTTGTAGATCTTACTTTGCTGAACATTATTGCTGTTTACAGTTTATCTCTATCTATAATAATATTCAAGATAATAACCAAAAACAGCAAAATTTCCACAAAATTACCAATTCAGGGGCAGCAACCCAACAACCGATTGACCGATTCATCTGAAAATTTCAGGGCAGATAGATCTTGACCTGATAAACATTTTTACCCCATGTCAGATTTGCTCTTAATGCTTTGGTTTTTGAGTTATAAGCCAAAAACTGCATTTTACCCCTATGTTCTATTTTTAGCCGTGGTGGCCATCTTGGTTGGTTGACCGGGTCACGCCACACATTTTTTAAACTAGATACCCCAATGATGATTGTGGCCAAGTTTGGTTTGATTTGGCCCAGTAGTTTCAGAGAAGAAGATTTTTGTAAAAGTTAACGATGACGGACGACGACGACGACGACGGACGACGGACGATGACGGACGACGGACGCCAAGTGATGAGAAAAGCTCACTTGGCCCTTTGGGCCAGGTGAGCTAAAAATTAAAAAAAACCAAAGGGGAACATTTGACCAAACTCATTATGACATCGTACACAGAATTATTTTGAACCGAGTTTTACTGTGTGTATTACGGTGCGTTTCTTTATTTGGCTTGAGGTATAGCGGGTGGATTGAGATCTCATTAAACATAATAAACCTCACCTCATGTGCATCTATCCTAAGTCAGGATAGTCTTGTATATGTTTTTTAATTTTAGTTCATTTAAATGTTTTGGAGTTTAGTATGATGTCAAACTTGAGTAGGTTTAGTTTATTTATACTTTATACAGCTGTTCAATAACACTGGTCACATTTGGTGCTGGGAACCATATCTAAAGTTGACGCCCATACAATACTTCAGTCAATTGAGAATCAAAATACGAAGACGCAATGAAACTAGAGGCTCTAAAGAGCCTGTGTCGCTCACCTTGGTCTATGTGCATATTAAACAAAGGACACAAATGGATTCATGACAAAATTGTATTTTGGTGATGGTGATGTGTTTGAAGTTCTTACTTTACTGAACGATTTTGCTTCTTACAATTATATCTATAATGAACTTTGCCCATTAGTAACAGAGAACTATATTTGGTAAAAATTTACATAAATTTACCAAATTAATGAAAATTGTTAAAAATTGACTATAAAGGGCAATAACTCCTTAAGGGGTCAATTGACCATTTAGGTCATGTTGACTTATTTGTAGATCTTACTTTGCTGAACATTATTGCTGTTTACAGTTTATCGCTATCTATAATAGTATTCAAGATAACCAAAAACGGCCAAATTTCTTTAATCAAAGAGCTGAAAGCTCTGAAGAAAAATGACGCCACTGTCTCTAATATTGGGATAGTTTTTATGCAAGTCTTGATTTTCACATACCGTAATTAGTTTAACAATGCAACATGTATCGTAAGCATATAATTGATTCACGTTTGCGCCCACTCATTTTCACCCCTTTCACTTTCACACCCTACATGTTCGCACCCAATCTTAATTGGTTTTGTGTTTAATAACTATGTAAGCAAGTGTTTTCTTATAAGTATAATTGTTGTCATTGTCTCAAAATAAAGTGAGACAGCAATTTTTTTTTTGTGTTGAATAAATCTTAATTATGTTTTGGATAAGGTATTGCTAAAAATAATAATAATCCTGTCTAAATAAAGTGGTATTTTGTCAACGTTTTATTTTGTGTTGAATAACTCTTAATCATGTTTTGGTTAGTGTATTGCTATAACTTGTTTCATTGACTTGTTTCAAAATGAAGTGAGATTCTGACTATGTTTGTTTCTGCGTGTTGAATAAATTTTATCATGTTTTGGTTATATTAGTGGATTGCTATATTTTGGTTTCTATGTTTTATTGTTTCGTTGTTTCAGATCAATGGGACCAAGCTGTTAAAAACAATTATCTTTTGTGTTTTTTCCTTTAAAATCTTCAATGTTTTACTCATACCAAGCTATAAATACATTCAGTATTTACACCAAAGCAATTTAAAACAACAACCATAATTTTCCAATTATTCAACTTGAATTTGAATTAAAATTGGGCGTGAATGAGTAGAGTGTGAATGTGCGTACGTGTAGGGTGCGAAAATGTATTGGGCACAAACAGACCTGATGCCACACAGTCTGAACCCCCTTCTCCCACAAAATATTAAGTAAACAATCTTTTTGTTACTGCTATCAAAGGTCTAATGAAACTCAGATAGTTTCAAACATTTGTCAAAGAATTCTAGTCAAACTGGCACCTAGTTAAATTGGCACCTGAACGTCGTAGGAAGGCGTCCCAGAAAAATAATAAAATAGCCTTGCCAGACGTCATAATTATTTGGACTAATACATGAGATATTGTGTATTTTTCTGCATTATTTTAACCAGTTGAGCATTTTACAGGATTGTTGGTTTAATGCTGTTTAAACTTTACTGAAAAACAAACACCTTAAATTTGCTAATTATTTGGCATGAAAGTTTGATTTATTGAAAGGGACTCATAGTTTTCCATTTTATTTTAATAATTGACTTGTTTTTACAATTACACAAATTGTCTAATTGTTAAAACAACAGCTTTGGTAAGGGCTTCGTTGTTTACCTTTATACACTACATATTCACTTTCGTTTCGTGGTTTACCAAAATACACAACAACATATTCACTATGTACTTGGTAACAGTAATTAATTAATTGAATAGAAAATATTATATCAAATATTATTGGATGCCGAATTGACGTCGAATAGGTGCCGATTTGACTAGATGCCAATTTAACCAGGTGCCGACTTGACTTGTACGTTTCAATTCCTCTGCGATCGTTTGCGGTATTTTCTTGAGAAAACCTATTTTCCATCATCAAAGAGAAGAAGAAACTGCTTTAAAATGATTCTGGAACGCTTCATGATTGTTAAAATAAGTTTAATTCACTCAAAAACAATTTTAAAACTTGCGATTAAACAGGAAGTTTCCAAAGCACGTGTAAAAGAAGAAATTAACCGGTGAGAGTGGAAATCCGTATATGACAGATATCCCTATAGTACGACTTTGAAAGTAAAACAGTTCAATCCTTTTGTAAAACAATCTTTAATATACCTATCACATTAATGTTTGAATGGTCTTAAGCTTATTCAAACCATATAAGTCGGTATGAAACACCAAAACGGAATGAACAATAACCGATTACGTTTTGTAGTTTACAAATTCTAAAACTGGTTCCCGTCAAACTACAACACTTTGTTCGAGTGTAGTGGAATACAAGCAAAAACCAGTGTAAACTGGGTCCTGGCTGGTTTAATACTACACAATGATGCATAATGATAACACAAGCAGATTCCAGTTTGTTTGGAAAATAGGAAATACGAAACCAAGCGCGGTAGGCAGAGCAATGTAATGAAGTTCAGGTCGGCAGTTATGGAACAATGACTGCGTCATTTTCCAAAAATTACCAATTGGAGGGCAGCAACCCAACAACCAGTTGTCCAATTCATCTGAAAAATTCAGGGCAGATAGATATTGACTTGATTAACAATTTAACTTCTTGTCTGATTTGCTCTAGATGCTTTGGTTTCATAGTTATAAGCCAAAAACTGCATTTTACCCCTATGTTCTATTTTTAGCCGTGGCGGCCATCTTGGTTGAATGGCCAGGTCATCGGACACATTTTTCAAACTAGATACCCCAAAGATGATTGTGGCCTAGTAGTTTCAGTGGAGATTTTGTAAAAGATTACTTAGATTTATGAAAAATGGTTAAAGATTGACTATAAAGGGCAATAACTCCTAAAGGGGTCAACTGACCATTTTGGTCATGTTGACTTATTTGTAGATCTTACTTTGCTGAACATTATTGCTGTTTACAATTTATCTCTATCTATAATAATATTCAAGATAATAACCAAAAACAGCAAAATTTCCTCAAAATTACCAACTCAGGGGCAGCAACCCAACAACCAATTGACCAATTCATCTGAAAATTTCAGGGCAGATAGATCTTGACCTGATAAACATTTTTATCCCATGTCAGATTTCCTCAAAATGCTTTGGTTTTTGAGTTATAAGCCAAAAACTGCATTTTACCCCTTTGTTCTATTTTTAGCCATGGCGGCCATCTTGGTTGGTTGACCAGGTCATGCCACACATTTTTTAAACTAGATACCCCAAAGATGATTGTGGCCAAGTTTGGATTAATTTGGCCCAGTAGTTTCAGAGGAGAAGATTTTTGTAAAAGATTACTTTAATTAACGAAAAATGGTTAAAAATTGACTATAAAGGGCAATAACTCCTAAACGGGTCAACTGACCATTTTGGTCATGTTGACTTATTTGTAGATCTTACTTTGCTGAACATTATTGCTGTTTACAGTTTATCTCTATCTATAATAATATTCAAGATAATAACCAAAAACAGCAAAATTTCCTCAAAATTACCAATTCAGGGGCAGCAACCCAACAACCGATTGACCGATTCATCTGAAAATTTCAGGGCAGATAGATCTTGACCTGATAAACATTTTTACCCCATGTCAGATTTGCTCTAAATGCTTTGGTTTTTGAGTTATAAGCCAAAAACTGCATTTTACCCCTATGTTCTATTTTTAGCCGTGGCGGCCATCTTGGTTGGTTGACCGGGTCACGCCACACATTTTTTAAACTAGATACCCCAATGATGATTGTGGCCAAGTTTGGTTTGATTTGGCCCAGTAGTTTCAGAGGAGAAGATTTTTGTAAAAGCTAACGCCGGACGACGACGGACGACGGACGACGGACGCCGGACGCCGGACGCCGGACGCAAAGTGATGAGAAAAGCTCACTTGGCCCTTTGGGCCAGGTGAGCTAAAAAATTGATTTCTTCTGCAGAAAGACTAAATTTCTTTAAAAGAGCCAGCAGTTTATGAAGAGGTAAGGTAGCAGAAACAAATCATACCCATTGACTTGGAGGTAAATAAAAGTTTGATGAATTATACCCTGTTCACACTATGCCCTTTTAAACCAGGGTCGACCCAATTAATTAATGCGGGTTAAATTTAGGTAGTGTGAACGCCTTAATCTGGGGCGAACCCAGAATAAAATTACCCCTCATTCAAGGTGGAGTTAATGAGGGGCGAACCCAGGTTAAATACTTCACTTCTAAATGTGAATGCAAAGTAAAGTTAATGTGAGGTTGTTGCTATAGTGATGTTTGCTTAAATACGTTTTTAATGTGACGTGACTATTAATTGAGGTCATATATATATCGAATTACCTCAAATTTTGACAGACGTCCAGTTACCATATTTACAATGTCACTAATTATATACCCCATATTAAATTAGCAACAGCAAGAGCAATATATACATGTAAGTGTATAAATCTTTGTTTAAAAAAACCTGCATGTTGACAAAGATCGACAAACGATTAAACCTATATCATCTCCATTGTTTTTTTGGGCGAAAATGGGTGCAATTTGGATAATGTGATGTTATTCAAAAACACGGAAAGTGGTTGATGGATCTTGATGGTGATTGACTCACCAAAGTGACCAACTTGCGTGCTGCAAAAAAAAAATCAGACTTTAAAATAATGCATCTGTGATGAATGACTTTATGTCCTGTGACTTTTTGTCCTGTGACTTTCTGTCCGTTTACCTAGTGATTATACCTTTATAGAGGGATAAAATGACCCCTCTATGGACAGATCTTTTTGTTTAGACTGGATTTTTAGCAAATTAAGGCATATTGGCATTCTATACTTATTATGGCAGTAACCTGCAACATTTGATGCACCAATTGATGTGCTTAGTTTAATATGCATATGCCCAGTTTACTGCTGAACTGACTGAATATACAATCTATTGTTCACCATGATTGAAAGCTGTGATGATCAGGTAAATTCTACTCAGTTATGTCTCACTGAACAGAATTTCTATTGTTAGATTTATCCACAGGAGTTTGAAATCCTATCAATAAGGGGGAAGAAGCTCTACTGTGATAGTCGACTTTGGTATATTTTTACCCCCTTATTGATAGGATTTCAAACTCCTGTGCTCTGACTATAAAAGGATTATCCCTCTAGGCTCTATCCTTATAAAAAAGGTATAAACACCATATACGAGGGGGGATAGGAGGGGTCCTGATCCCGAAATCCCGGGCTTAAAAACACGAAATCCCGAGGTCCCGAATTTAAATAAAGTAAATCCCGACGTCCCGAAATCAGAAAAAAAGTATTCCCGGATCCCGAAAGGGTCAATCCCGAAATCCCGAGCTTAAAAACACCCGATCCCGGAGTCCCGATAAAGGTCCTATCCCCCCTCATATACTGTATAGAGGGTTTGTTCCCAACCTGTTAAATATTTGCTCATTTGTTATGATGAACGTTGTACTTTTAACATTAAAAATTTAATAAAGGGATTCGTCGTTTACCACTGCAATGCACTTGCTGTATTGTAAAGTTGCTGTTGTTGAGGATGGTATAGACCAGTGACCGCGATGTTTACCACATTTTTTTTTGCTGAGTTACATTTCCCGCAATTTTTTACCAAAGAGTAACAGAAAGGGAAGTAACTATCCCACAAGTTCCTAATATGAGCCCTACATTGTTTAAACTTTTCATAAATGATTTACCTGAAATATTTGATTCTAGCTATTGTCCAGTTTTACTAAACAACAGTAGCCTTAACTGTTTAATGTATGCAGATGACCTCATTATGATTTCTGAAACTTCATCTGGATTACAAAATTGTTTAGATAATTAATGGATTATTGTAATAAATGGGGACTAGAAATTAACATGAAAAAAACAAAAGTATTAATTTTTAATAACACAGGAAGAATATCAAAAAAAAATTCACATTTAATGGTCAGCTTATTAATAATGAGAAAAAATATAATTATCTTGGCATGATATTCACTGTATCTGGCAGATTTACACAGATGCTAATAATTAATTAATTAACTTAAGTTTAATCTTTATAACTTATGGTATGATACTAAACCCCTAACGGGAAGGATTGTGCCTGATGTTCATATGATGAAATCATAATCTTTCAGTCAGTTTAATTGAAGTCTGGAGCTGGCATGTCAGTTAACTGCTAGTAGTCTGTTGTTATTTATGTATTATTGTCATTTTGTTTATTTTCTTTGGTTACATCTTCTGACATCAGACTCGGATTTCTCTTGAACTGAATTTTAATGTGCGTATTGTTATGCGTTTACTTTACTACATTGGTTAGAGGTATAGGGGGAGGGTTGAGATCTCACAAACATGTTTAATCCCGCCGCAATTTTGCGCCTGTCCCAAGTCAGGAGCCTCTGGCCTTTGTTAGTCTTGTATGATTTTAAATTTTGGTTTCTTGTGTATAACTCGGAGTTTAGTATGGCGTCCATTGTCACTGTACTATTATGCATATTTTAGGGGCCGGCTGAGGGACACCTACGGGTGCGGGAATTCTCGCTGCATTGAAGACCCATTGGTTGCCTTCGGCTGTTGTTTGCTCTATGGTCGGGTGGTTGTCGCTTTGACATATTCACCATTTCCTTTCTCAATTTTAGTAAAGCATTAAAAGCCTTTTTTAAATAAAAAAGATTTTTCACCCATTTTAAACCTAATATTAAAACACTTTTACATCCAGGGCCGTAACTACATGGAGGCAAATGAGGCAAATGCCTCATGTTGGAAATTTGAAAAAAAAAATTGAAACAAAAGCTTGTCTTCATATCAAATTGTTTTCACGGTGAGTGTCTTGCAAGAAGCAAGTTCTCTTCACTCTCTGATGTCGCCCCTGCATGTTCTCTTCACTATCTGATGTCGCCCCTGCATGTTTTTCGTGATCTATGTTTCTAATTTACTTTTAGTTTTCAGTGTTGATGGTCTTTTGTTTGTAGTTATGTGTCTTATCTGTACCCGGGTTTGTCTTTTGTTCATTTATTGTCCTACTTTATGACTATAGTCTAAGTGATGATTTTCTTTTGTAAATCTAGTAATTTTGTTTAAAACTTGAGTTTTCTTATACTGAAGGACCTTTTGTCTAATTGAAAAAACTACATTCAATTGTAAGAATATTTGAAATTAGATCTACGATGACGGGTGAACGGTTGTATGGTTTTTGGCAATGTTGCATGTCCACCGATGTCCAGACATTGTGCGAGAAAATATTTTAAGAAGATACGATGCTACTGGACACAGAAAAATTGGTCGTTTCTTCATGAAGAATTGAATTTAATATTAAAGAATACAAAACTGGCTCTCTTTTTTGTAGATAAAACTAGATAGCTGACATGGGTTAAATTAAAGTGAGACCACCAATCTCGCGGTATCAAATCATTTGAAAAAAAACCAACAATGTATTGCCATATATGACCTTTTACATTGAAGCGCTTGCAATTAAGTCGTGATCAGACCCTTTAATACAAAATAAAGGAATATGGAGTAAACGTGCACGGGACTTAATCGCACACAGAGTCAATACATAGAAAAAAATACAAATTATCTATGATCAGGGTTTTTATCCCTGTTCTTCATCTTGATAGTCGCTAACCTGAGGGTCTTCAGCAATGAAAGAATCATTAATACCATAAAACAAAGTCAAGATGGTCCCTAATGTCGACTTAAGCGGTACTTAAAGTATAATACTGCACTGTCACTATATCTAAATTCAGTCATATTTTTTTTCTTCCAAAGTCTAAACACAATACAAGACAAGAACAGACAGATCTGGTATCAAAATGATTATGAGAATTACGATTTTTGCTTTATCCTACATATCGGTCTTTTGATGTTGTCCCTTAAACCTAAAAGTTTTTATTTACAATGAATCTATATATTTTGCTTTGAGACCAGAATATTGTCGAAAAAATAGCTAAAAATTTAATTGCGTTTCAGAGTAAGAAAGAGTCCGGGAAACGGTCAGAATGCACGATTTTGCGTCATTTTTTTCAGAGCTTCTGAGGGCCTTGAGCGGCCTCCAGACCCTTCGCCTCGCTTCGCTCGGCGAATATATTTTGTCTGGCGTACTAAATTATAATCCTGGTACCTTTGATAACTATTTTAAAAGAAGCTAGTTACGGCCCTGACATCTTTTTGACCACATACTGAAGCCAATTTTGTTATATGGCTCAGAAATTTGGGGCCAATTCTCTCCAAATAAGTTACAATCTAAAGAAGACAAATATTTTTTCCAAATGTGCAAAGATCTAGTTATCGAAAAATTACATGTTAAATTTTGTAAATATTCTCTACAGGTACCTAGAAGATCAACAAACCTAGCAGTGATGGGAGAGTTGGGGCGCTACCCCCTATCTCTTGAGGTTATTCTTAATATGACTAAATTTTGGCTCAGACTTGCAGAACAAAAGAACTCTCTCATTAAAGAAGCATTTGAAGAGTCCAAAATTTTATCTAAAACATATAAAGACAATTGGTTAGGAAGCATTTATTCATTATTTAAATATCTGAATTTAACCCCAGAATATTTGTTAAGGTGGTATGGGTGTCTTCCTCCATCTTGGATCGTAAAAAACAGAGAACCAAAGGTCTAGATTTTCCATCAAGTTAGCAAAATTTGATGCAGGAATAAAGATATTTAATGTGAATTTTCGTTTATAAGAACTAATTTATAAGAATATAACTTATAAATATCAATATTTTTGTAAATGTACACTATTTTTGGTTGTTTTTAGTTTTTTTTAAATTGGCATTTTAAGGGGAGGTAACTCTAAAACAGTGCATTTTCTGAAGGATTCTACGTGGAATTTTCCTATTTTGTATTTTAGTACTGATTGTGTTCACTCACTCATTATCTTTGAGAATATATACTGTGTTTGTTGTCTCCCTTCTCTTATATAATATAGTTTTTGTTTTATTGTCATGTATTGTAACTTCAATGAAAAAAATCACCACATTTGTACACTTTAATTTAAACTACTAGTATAATTGTACTGCTCCTCGGGGCGTCTTGATTGACAAAATAAAAATTATTGTTGTTGTTGTTCTGTTCTAGTATGTACAATGCACCTCCGTTTATATTAGGAGCACTCCACTTACCAGATGAGCATTTTTTGAAATACTTAACAACAATATATAGAAAAGAAATATTCGTTTGCCCATCTAGGTTTAATTTTCGAAATTTTCCGTTATCTAGCCGATTTCGCTACGAGAGAATCGAGTAAGCACTCCATCACCCCCTTTTTTCCCCCTATTTTACTTTTTCCAAAATAAATTCTTTCCCTGAAGATATGGTTATAATCTCAATCTGAGACTACTATAATGTGTTATAGTAGTCTCAGTCTCAATTCATATTTCTAATGGAGTTTGCAACCATAATTACCCATTCAAAAACAATTTAAACGAGAAAACTAATGGCCTAATTTTTGTACAAAAAATGATCGAAAAACAAATATGTGACACATTTATAACAAACGACAACTACTGAATTACAGGCTCCTGACTTAATGCTTATTTGGGCCCCTTTTTGACCCCTTATTCCTAAACTGTTGAGACCATAACCCCCATAATCACTCCCAACCTTCCTTAGCGGTTATAAACCTTGCGTATACATTTCATGGATTTCTATTTACTGAAGTTAATGTCCGGAAACAAACTGTCTTCGGACGTCGACAACGTGATACCAATATACGACCACAATTTATTTTTGCGTCGTATAAAAATTTTTTCGTTTACTTTCTCTAACTTTAGTTTGTCTCATTCAAATGGTATCATGTTTGAATTTTGGTGGTCTCACTTAAATTGTTATAGAGTTATGGCCCTTTACAAATGGATTTTTTTTTTTTTTTTTTTTTTTTTTTTTTTATATATATGCGGAATTTTTTGTTTTTGTTCTCAAGCAAACATTATGAAACTACAACGCAATGCGTATTACCATAAAAGACAGATTAAGCATGCATTTAGGTAGTTTCACTTTTATCCGATTCTTGAGTTAATATGTATCTTGATAATCCTATATCCAAGCAGGGTCATCATCTGTGTCTAATGGGCACATTCCCCATTTATCTAGATATTTGGTGCCTGTTTACCCATCATTGAAAGTCAAGTTGTGACACTCCCAAGCGTGTCTATCCCCCAAACGTGTCCGATACCCCCAAACGTGTCTATTCTCCATAAACTTGTCCGTAATATTCATTATTGCCCAAACGTGTCCGATTTCGTAACCCCAAACCTGTCCGATAATTGATAATCATAATTGCAAATTTAATCCGTAACTTATGAATTAACTTTTGACTGAAATGCTCATCGTCCAGTTGCAAATATTTCATGCGGATTTAAAGCGAACATACAAATAATTTAAGTACAGTAAAATTATTCGTTTACTGTTTTAATTATTTTGTACTAATAAACTCGGATGATGCGTTTTATATTAATCCGAATATTGCACGGCTGGCTTTCCGCAGAATTGATTTTTTCAACATTTCTGGTACTTTAAAAACCCTTCAAAGCATAAACTGTTTATCAGGTTTTTTAATAGATTTTAGATTTCGAGCATCATTAAAGACACACAAACAAGAGACATAACGTCAAGTGTCAACTATTTCTTCATATAAGAAAAAAAATAACCGTTAATGTTTTTTGTTCTTTTGTTCACTATGATTTTTTTTTTATATAAATTAGTCCGTTAGTTTTTCTCGTTTGTAAATTGTTTAATCACAGTATTTGTCATTTCGAGGGGGGGGGTCTGTTATAGCTGTCGACTATGTGGTATGGGCCAGCTCATTGTTGAAGGCCGTACGGTGACCTAGAGATGTTAATTTCTATGTCATTTGGTCCCTTCTGGAGAGTTGTCTCATAGGCAATCATACCACTTCTTTTTTATATTTATTATTTATGGACAAGACCGGGAAATTTGTCCAAATCTGTAATTTTGCACGAATATTTCTGGACTTTGTGCAACCATATAGCTCGTGAAATAGTTGCAGGTATATTTTTTTAAAACGTGTGAGTACTTCTGAAGCGACTTTTAAGTGACATATTGCTCGAAGAACGCATTTAGTGATGATAGCCATGTTGTTCATATTTAAATACATATCATGACACACTCGTTCATATGATCTTTGCTTAACCAACTCTAAACCGATTTAATTGGTTATAATTCGACAGTAAATCCATATTTCTACATTATCTATATGAAAGTGTTACTTTAAAACACAAAGGGATGTTTACCTTTGAAAATATCACATGCGTTGCAAATGCATCTATTTAAAAAAAAAAACCACTATTTAATCTTTCGGGTACGCAAATACAAAAGCCATATTGTAAATAAATGTTCGATCAATTATTTTCTTCAAACTGTGTTCGAATACGGCATTTCAAAATTTTATGTTTTACAGTGCAAGTGCTCGAACACAGCATGGAAACTATACAGCATGTATATGCAATGCATATAATATTTGTTTGCTGTATCTTCTGTGTGTTAGGAGATAATATATCAACCTAAATGAGGGACCTATATAATTTAGCATTTAAGGAGTTTGATGCGCAGAGATACAACCTACGCCTAGGGACAACGGTACAATTTAACATAAATGTGATGTTCCATTTGTTTGCCTTTAACAGCTTTAAAACAACGAAGTAGATGGTGTAGTGGGAGCTATCAGTTTTTTCTGGACAGATGGATCTCTTATATGGAACAAAACATTGACGGCATACAAAAAATTGCATGTACCACAGTCAAAGGTATGGACCTCGAATGTGATTCTTGTTACAATATGATAAAATATAATTCAAAAATAAAATTGAATAAGGGTTTAAAATGTCTTTGGTGCGTTAAAATAATTAAAAGATACTAACAAAAAAATATTATGTACACAGCACAAATTGCGACAGTACCTTAAGACTTTTGAAAAAGCTTGTCAATGAGTCCCAACGATTATCTTGAGGTAAATGAGGCATAAACTAGCTCACATAAGCATTGTGACCTAGGAATTCTACTGCACGGATTCGAATTCGTCTATCTGACTTTTTCTTTCTTTTTCTCCATTATAGAATAGATTATAGAATAGAATTAAATAAGTTTATTCATAATTAATGGGCACATAAGGACCCACGGCTATATCAGATTAAAAAAACACATAACAAACAAACAAACAATACAAAAAAAAAACCCATAACTGAATGAAAGAATTACTTGATTTATAAACAGAAAAGGACAAATAAAAAAAAAACTTTATTCATGCAATACATTCACTAAATTTTATCATCGGCATAAGGACATCACTCGTAAATATAAATTAACATGTAGAATAATGATTTTTTTTTAGTAAGTCTTACTATACAAATCCTTGTGTAGACATATCTTATACGTTCAGGTATTTCACATCCAATCAAATATGGTAATATTCTTTACAAAGCACAAAACAGTCGACATTCACATCAAAAGCTAACCAAAACTTTAAACAGACTTATTTAGAAGGGGTATAGTTACGATATACTGTTGTCAGATCATTAAAGATGGCATATTTTGGCTTTAATATTGATTCACTTATAGGGTATTTGCATCGGAAATAAACACATTTATTCTAAAACTAGTTGTTGGCACGATACGGGTTATTTTCTTCTCATATATTTTATGATGGTATGATACCAAACCACTAACGGGAGGGATTGTGCTTTATTTTCATATGATGAAGACACCATCTGTCAATCAATTTAATTGAGGTCTGGAGCTGGCATGACATTTAACATGCATAACTGCTAGTAGTCCTTTCTAAATTAATATATCATTGTCAGTTTGCTTAGTTTCTTTAGTTAACTATTCCTGCCTTCGGACTGGGACTTCATTTAAACTGAGTATTACTGTACGTATTGTTGTGTGTTTGTTTTTCTAATATTGGCTAGAGGTATAGGAGGGTTGAGATCTCACACAATATGTTTAACCCCGCCGCATTTTCGTGCGTATCTCAAGTCAGGAGCCTCTAGCCTTTGCTAGTCTTGTATGGTTTTTAATTTTATTTTATTTATATGTTTTGGAGTTAGTATGGTCTCCATTATCACTGAACTTGTACACATTTGTGTATAGTGACTAGCTGAAGCACGCCTCCGGGTTTCGAGATTTTCTTGCTGAGTTGAAAACTTTTTTTAAAACTTTGGTAGGAATGTTGTCTCTTTGACACATTTCCAATTTCCATTCTCAACTTTATGTACAATATCAATAATTATGATTAATTTGTTCTCTACACATTACGACCAGAATCAATTTGCGCCAATTACAGTTTTGAAAAGCAAAGGTATCGATTGCGACACTCTCTATTTGTCTGATGGTGGGGATGATGTGTTGTTTCCTTATTCTAGAGTTTCTTATTGACAACATATTTGTTGAATTTTGAAGTAGTCTTCTTTTTTTAACAAATTGTCGCCTGAAAACGAACTCTTCTTATTTTGGTTTACTCCTGGTTTGCCCACTTTTAATTCTACCAATTATCTAATAGCAAAGAAAGCAAAAAAGACAAAAGGTTTAATGAGCATACAATTGTATAGCCTGTTCCAACCTAAGTATAAAGTTCATCAGTGTTTTTTTACTATATTTAGGTATTTTTTATTTTGTAATACCATTATGATTTTTTAAGAAAAATAATAAACATTTTTTCTCTCAATAATTTGATATCAATTCAATATTATCATCTAAAATGCAACGGTAGACAAAACAATGACATTCAGTCATAAAGGTGTCATCACAATTTATTAGTTTCTGAATGATTTTCATGATATAAATACTGCAATGCAAATTCTCTTTTATTGCAAACATAATTTACATAATATATGAATCAAAGTTTATAAGTGCATTACAAAGGAAAACATGGAGCACCATATGCACTGTATGTACAACAGTTGGAAATATAATAAATTTATATATATTTCAAAAATCCTTGTCTGTCTTTCAGTAGTTGGAATCTGGTGTCTATTACTCTGTATCTTCTTCGTTTAGGGGGAGGGTTCCTCCTGGTACTTACTGGATAACATTACATTCTATTAGTGACTGGGACTGCTGCAGTCACTCAATGATCTCGTAGATGTTAGGATGGGCATGTTGGAGTCTCATCATAATTTTGTTATTTCATAAAAAGCGTTTTCAACCCAGAATTCTGTCACATAATCAGTAAATAATGTTGAAGCAAGTATGTTGTCAGCTTCATCAATGTCCTCTAAACTTTTATGCAAAACATCCTCAACAATTAAGTTGGGATGGAACAAGAGGTTATACTTCGGCTCATCTTTTAAATTAAGTGACGTCTTCATTTTCTTTATAATACGACTGTAGTCAACATTTCTGTGCCTTTCGACAATCCTGGTAAAGAGGAAGATGCAACCTTTAATGGTTACTACTGGGAACATTATCTGTGCTGTGTTGTTTGTTGCTGTCTCATATTTTTTCTGAATGAAGTTGTTGCTGAAGTTGTTGAGCGATCATGTATCATTATTTAGCTGCTGATTTTTTTAAAAGAAGAAAATGCTACCTTGGATACAGATTTACTGTTCAAATTGTGCATTCTATAAGCTGCAGTTGCATTTATATTCTATTTGTTAGGACTAATTGGATTTTGTATATCAAATTTCAGAACAGTGAATTTATTTAAATAATAAAAATATATATATCAATATTTAATTCATTATCTGTCATTTTTGTCTATTTATATTTGTCAATTTCAATACATTTTCCTACAAAAATTATATCAAATAAAAATATCTTTGCACATTTTCCTTGAGTTAATAGCAGGATATAGTATCTTTTATCAAACAAAAATTACTGGTAAAATAAGAGGTGTCTTGTCAAATTCTATACACTTTCCTGCTCACAAATATCAAATTAAAAATATTTTGTGCACATTTTCAAATTATGACTATAATTCAGAAATAAACTATAATTGTTAAAACAACAATTCCCACTATGTTTACATATGCATGTAATTAAAAGTGGACAAACCAGGATGACACCCTTATATTTCACATGAGTCGGAGTTTCTTCAGACACTTGTCAGAACCAAGATGACCATAAGAAAGCCATATCATTTAATTTTACATTGAGATATAATGATGAGGTTCTTTCCATTAAAAATCTAAATTTTTTGATTTGGTTTCAATGATTTCTTAACATTTTTTGATTTGGTTTCAATGATTTCTTAACATATCCTCAAGAATTGGAAAACAACAGACACGGTTTCTTCTCTTTCAAATTTAGACTTTTACCTCGAAATTGACATAAGTGGTCAACTCATTACTGACAATTCAAGATTATGAGACGAATCTAATTTTGAAATTATAAATCCACCCAAATTAGCAGCAATACTATATGTTGTTTCAGTTAAATCGATGTATGACTATTGAACATCGGTATACTACTATTGCCTATAGTTTGCATATGGGATATACAATTCCTTACTCATTCAATATTCAAGAGCTTGCAGCTCAGACTTCATTAACGTCACCAGTGTTTGAGCAGAAAGTTGGTGAGCCAACTTTGAAGTTTATGTCAAAGAACGTCTAGTCGACCCTATTTTTAAAATTCCGATTGAAAGATATGAAGACCTTTTTGGTAAATATTTCGAATCAACTTTACAAATTATATATGATGGTCTTGAAGTAAAGATTCTAGGTACTGGCGTTGTTTATCAACTTAATTATTTGTTAATATGATTTTTAGATGTCCTCGTACATTCTTAACCTTTACTACTTAAAGTCCTTTTTTTTGTAAAATTCTTTTGTCGTAGCTCGGTACTTAAACATCCCGCTAATATGTTATTGTACTATGGTTAATATTGTATTCTTGTCTTCCGTTTTTGCTTATGTACTTTGTCTAAAGATTATCTTTATTCCATTTTGTTTTCTAAGTTGAAATAGATATTTGTTTTTACACTAATTTATCTTATATTGCCATGTTGACTGCTGTACCCCAATTTTTGTCATTTATACCACTTATGTCTGTTTGTTTTGTTTATCTTATATTACCATGTTGACTGCTGTACCCCAGTTTTTGTCATTTATACCACTTATGTCTGTTTGTTTTGCTCAGTCATTGTTGTTAGTATAATGGAATTCCATGCGACTGTCATATATAAGTGAGAGATGTTTAGCTAGCTATAAAACCAGGTTTAATTCGCCATTTCTACATAAGGAAATGTCTATACCTATAGTCGTTTACTATTCGTTTGGTTTAATGTTAAACAAAGCATATTATAGTTTGTTGATTATACTATGTTTCCGAGGATGGTTGCCTATCAGTTCTCATTCCAAAGAACAACACATTTTTTTCATTTATTTTAATTATTCATTTCTGTGGCTTTTGTTTTCCTTCTTATTGCTTTTTGGAACACCCACCTCTGATTCCGATTGCAAAACATCCACCTCATTACTGTGAATTAAGCTATGTTGATTACAATAATACTTAATTTTGTAAATTTTAATTTAATCTGTTTGGTTAAAAGTATATATCAAATGCAATATCCAAATAAAGAACTTTTCACGATTTGCAATTGCTATATGATGAAGTTTTGTTTTCCGAAATTAATTGTAACTGCATGTATGCCATATGTTTTTCTCAGTTTTAAAAAGCGTTGCTCGGTGTATTTGAAAAGAAGTTTTATGTTATAAAGATGAATGGGATTTTCTGTGTGTTATTGTTCATATTTTAAATTTACTTGGATACATTTCGTCCTACATGAAACAAAATTAAGCTGTTGGTCAAATCCTCTATCTAATGATCAGATACATCAATGTATATTAAGATTTTATAGGTTCGTAATTAATACCGCGAATTTATTAATATTTTAAAGTATTTCATGCCGACGGGTTCCATTATATCCCATTATCAGTGTAATAACGATTGTATTGCTAAAGTTTTATGCTTTTCATATTTAAACAACGTACCAAAGGGACGTCGGTAGTCAGTATTTCAGATATTTCAGAATTAAAACTTAGTCAATAGTGGACACAACAAGTGGATAGATTCACTTTCAGGTTCGTTTTATTATAACGCGATTGAATTTATTTTTCAATGAAAAAATACTCTTTAATGTTTTTAACCCTTTTTTCAAAGTATAAATTAATAAGGTATTAGAACTTAAAAGAAGCTCACGTTTTGACAGTTTCGTTCTTTTGCATACCCATATGTGGCCTTTCTAGCTGACAAACATGAGAACAGTATACCAAATTAAACGACATTGACTTTCCATATGGTTTAGCATGGTCGGTAAAAACTTTTTCAGACTACATTTCGTTCCCTATTTTCACAGTGACGTTTGATAATTCAATGACCTTAATTTTTGTATAATTAGTAAATTATAATTAAGTCAATGAGTTTGTTACTACAAATTACTGTTCATATTCAAAAATTATTGCAAGCATTAGGTATTTCTTTTTTGATATGACTAACACAACTTTGAGATTAATGATTTCGATTTCAGGAAATGTTTGTAACCCGGATTTTTTTTTTTTTTTTTTTTTTTTTTTTTTATCTCAATCGATGTATGCCTTGCGAACAGCGGTATACTACTGTTGCCCTTTTCAATTATTTCTGACACCGTAATGTAAGTTCATATTTCATGATACACAGTCGCATTATAAAGGAAAATGTTCATTTATGGCACCATATGGCATACCATATCAGCTTTATCTTAAACACAAAAAGGTCACAATTTGGTTCGTAAACGGGTCTATTTCAAAAGCTTTAATGCTAAATAAATCATTTTTTTCATAAACGTACATTATGTTCTCCAAGTAAGCCCATTTTGGAAATTTTGTCAAAATATAAACTTTAGGAAAACCTTGTCCGTTACCTACGATCCAAAATGTTTTGTAACCAAAAGATTTCAATTTTGTTATAAAATTCAATAATATAAAAGTTTTTTTGGATCGTTTATGGCTGCCAAGGTAAGTATGTAAAAATAATTAAAATTACGGAAAAATTTACCAAAATTGACGTTACAATACAAATGATTATTTAAGGGATCATACCTTAAATCAAAAATTTTAAAGGAAGATGCAAAAAAAAAAATTTTTGTCTTAAGAGTATTATCACAAGTATTTCTATATGAAATGAGTAGTATTTAATCTGATTTAAAAAAAAAAAAAAATCAAAATCTAAGGGCCAATTCTAGCCCTTCGTGAAATCATTCTTTCAATCGATATTTAGGTCGCAATAGTTTACAAATTTACTGTACTAAACAACGTTAAACACATTCTTTAAATAATGATTCCCTATTTTTACAATTTAAGCCTGTTAATTTAATTCTGTTATGTAATTAAACGTAAATTGTCGTTTTAAAGTACACAAAACGATACATCCTGATTTACAACTGTTCATGAATCGCAATATAATTTAGTAGAGGCGTAGTTTTCTCATTTTTAAAAGCATTTGGTTTTTTTTTCATAAAAAATGAAATAAATTTCTGTTTGTTAGTCTTTTAATTTATTGTTAATTAGAAAATAAATGAATATGTTATGTTATACAGCTATGAAAATCTATGATGCCATACATCGTATCGATACTGTGCACTTTTTAACATTGCAGAATGCTTGTCTCACACTGTTTATAACGTATTTATACTGAATCTGTTGGATCTATACTGATTGACTCATATTGTGAAAGAGAACATAATTTATTTATTAGTTAATATACTATTTGTTTTCAGTAACTGCTTAGATCGTTACCTAGTGTCTTTTGTCATTATGTATAGTAGATACAATGGAAAGGCTTTGGTTTGTAAAAACGACTTGTTGAGTCTATTATTTACAATATCCTTCAAACGTCTTTTCAAAAAACATTTCTCTCATAAATTCAGTTATTTTGCACAGTTAAATGTCGATATTGATGACACAGTCTACTCAAATCGTAAAATCCTTTTAGATAAAGTTACTAGACACTTCCATAAAATATTGTTTCCCACATAAAAGAGGTTATAAAGATATTATATTACTGCTATCTTGTATTATTTAGATACAGAGTTGACAAAGACAAAATGTGGAAATATTTCAGCATTATCTTTCTGTTTGGTCAGCATACCTTTGGAAAAATACTGATAGACTCACAGATAGAGAATGTGCTCGAACAATATCATGATACATGCGGGGCTCATTCTTGTTTATCGAATGGTACTCTCAATAACAATGAGTCTTCTTCCATGATTTGTGGACTATGTTCTTGTAACAACAATTGTATAAAGGAGTCAAACTGTTGTCCAGAAGTTATGCTTCATCAACCAAAAAGAATTTGCTTTGATGGAATAATTTATCGCCCATCTATGCAATATGTCAAGGCAAAAACATACAACAAATACAAAACAGTGAGAGAATGTCCTCATTATTCTTCTGCTGATATCAGCATTAAGTGTACGAAGAAAAGAGACGTCACGGAGAGAATTATGACAACTCCTATGACGTCACTAAACACACACCTAACGTATGACAATATTTACTGTGCCCAGTGTAACAATGATGCGCAAAATTTGGAATCATGGTATTTTGATTTCCAATGTAAAATGAAAATTAACTTTAACATTCTAAGCTCAGTTAATGAAATCGCGAAACTGGCTATTCAAAACAACTGTACAATTATTACAAGCCCTGTGGATAACCACAAATCTTTCATCGAATCATGTGAAGATGATCCAAAAGGGATGATATCTAAATGTAACAAAACTGGTACCTGGTTAAATGGAGACAATGCTATACTTAACGCATGTCAATTAGTAGATCAACCGTTTGGAATGTTTAAAAACGTATTCTGTTATATCTGCAATCCTCCTATTGGTCACAAAGAAGTCATTACGTCATGTTCTTCAAACAATCACAATACCAGTCTTTTTCAACTATGTAACAATTCGTTGCCTAATGCAAGCTTGTATCCATACAAAAATAAATTTTGTTATCAGTGCAATTTTAATCAGTCTTTAAATAATGCCATCGATATACTGTATAAACATTTAGGTCTTGAACATGTTTATTATGTTCTACCTCGCTACTGTAACGGACAGTCACAAATGGCGATGTATGGTAATACAACAGCTGTTGTTGTCGACACTCTACAGATGAATGTTACAGATTCACAGAACTCAAATGATGATATTCCTTTCACAAGGCAGTGGCAATATATGATAACCTGTCCAAAGCAGGAAATATTTAGTATGTTTTACAGCGCCAATGATATAATACAGGAATCTTTATTACGCGGGTGCAATAATGCTGAACCTGTTTCAAAGTACAAAATGCAATGTGTCAGTAAGCCACAACTTATACGTGAATGCAGTGAACCTATGTATACAACTGAAACGTTCGATATTTGGAAATCCGCATGCCTGTCATTAGACGATATTAATTTAGTTGCATATAAAGGTTATTATAATATTTTTTGTTACATTTGCAACTTGGAATCTGTGTTTAAGGAAACTCTTTTATGTAGAGACGAATACTTTCTTTCACTGTTTAACATTAAAGACGAACTATGCTATGATTTTACACATTATAACTGGAACGTCCAATTGCTATATTGTCACTTGTGTAACCCTAGTGAACCGATAGGTGCAGGTGGAGCCGGTGGATATCGTTCAATGTTATTGTTGTCATCATATGATCAATCTATAGGTACCTCATTATCTCACAGTTGTTCAAGTCAACAAATCTTTGATTCTTCATTGGTGAGTAAAATACAATTTTGACGGGCAAAACTTTAAATCATCATACCGTTATTACAGAAAACATTAATATATAAATGGCATTTCCAGTGAAATTTTTTTTCTCGGCATAATTGAACATGAATTCAGTGTTGATTTGGGAGGGTATACTAACAAAGACATTATTTCCGTCTTTATTTGAGACATTAAAATTTGCAGTGATTGAAAAGGTAAAACCAGTTATATAAATATTTCATTGTATTTCATAAATTTTTCTATTATAACAAAACTTAAGTTGTATCGCCCTGAATAGTTGTTTATTCCGAGATGGTTTTTACTGTTTTGTGCTGACCTTAATAGTTTGTTTCTGTTAAACATATTAATATTTCAAAACAAATAATGTCTAGAGCAAACCAGAAAACGTAGAGTAATTATTGAAAAGTTTTAATCAATGCGAATAATGTGACTCTGGGAGTATCACAATAATGAGAACTAGCATTATGATAACTTAAACATAGATCTATATGCTGGTTTTTGGAAAACGAAATTGTTAAACTCACATTTTTTGTTCATTCTTGAAATATCGTAATGCAAATTAATGAAATATCTTTTGTTCAATACAAGACAAATAAACAAAACAAAATGTACAAATAGAAACAACTGCCTTTTCTGAATATTAAACTTTCGAATTACAAAAACTCTAATAACATCGTATCTTTTCAACAGCTAAAGTGAATGCCATAAAACATATGTTCAAATTGAACAATTAGTTTTGCTTAAATGTTTAAGTGTGTTTTTGTCCAGTAACCATAACATTCGATTTCATCAAAATAACTTTGATAAATGTTTTGAATTTGATTTTTTTAAAGTTTTATTTTGCCCCACCTACGATAGTTGAGGGGCATTATGTTTTCTTGTCTCTGGGTCCGTTCGTTTGTTCGTCGGTCCGTTCGTCCGTCCGCCTGTCCCGCTTCAGGTTAAAGTTATTGGTCAGGATGTTTGTGATGAAGTTGAAGTCAAATCAACTTGAAACTTAGTACATGTTAATATGATATGATCTTTATACTATAACGCCAAATCAGATTTTCGACCCCAATTCCACGGTACACTGAACATAGAAAACGAGAGTGCCAGTTTCATGTTGAAGTTTTTGATCAAGGTAGTTTTTGATGAAGTTGAAGTCCAAGCAACTTAAAACTTAGTATACATGTTCCCTATGATATGATCTTTCTAATTTAACTGCCAAATGATCCCAATATCACGGTCTACTGAACATAGAAGAGGATAGTGCGAGTGGGGCATCCTTGTACTATGAATACATTCTTGTTAACTCTGATATGTATTGAATAAAACCAATGTTCAGTGGTTTTAATTCGAAAGAAAATTTCAGTTTTCAAATGTTTATGTATATCAACATTAATCATAATTTTCTTCCTTTTTTTCAGAATATTTGTAGAGATTTGAGGTGTATTCCTGGAAAGGTCTTAGCAAACAACACATGTATTCCACTACTGCAAATGACAGCAGATTTATGCTATATTTTTGCAGTTCATTTTGACGCTATAATTTCTGAAAACGCCCATGAGACAGTGGGCATTGATTTGATAAGAACACTTGCCGATGAAGCATTTGATAATTTGAATACAAGGTTAATAAATACACCAATACAAGGTAATATGAAGTATATAATTGCGAACATCTCGTGCAATAACATAAATATCAAAACTTCATTTTCGGGGTACCTATACTTCGATTTCTGTACTTCTGGTATGGTATCAACCCATGACATTGATTCAAATTTGCTACACCTGCTGAATTCAACAGTAACCCTTAATCACAGTGATCTTATAGTGAGGGTGAAATATGAAACTGATTCGGAGGCTTTTAATGTACCTTCATTGGTAGAAAATATAGCGGTTGACGACTTGTGCACATATCAAAACGTGTATTCAATACATGTACCTGGCAAACTTGCTATGTATTACCGTGTAAACAATCTACTGATGTGTACTCAGGTTGAATTGACCACACAAGAATATGCAAAGCAAAGAAATCGGGAAATTAAGATTCATAGTATTGGCCATATCCTAGGGCGTAATGAATATCTTACAGTAAAGAATAATTCTATTAGAGTGTGTTCTGATAGGTACCTTCGGCTCATTTCCGAAGTGCCAAATGAAAATATAAATATGTCTTTGTTTATAGTCAGGGTCATTTGTAATGTTGTATCACTTATATGTTTAATTCTCACATTTATAACATACATTTTATTCAAAAGTTTGAGAACAGTTCCTGGTCAAAATAACATGACACTAGTGTTATGTATGATTTTGAATGAGCTTCTTTTCCATGTTCGATTATACAGTTTAGAAAATGTTTATTTATGTCAGGCAATAGGTGTCCTCCAGCATTATTTCTTTTTGACTGTATTTACATCATTTAACGTGTGTACATTTCATATTTACAGGGTTTTCACCAAAAGTTTTTCAACCACAGCAAACTCAAATATTCATGTTTTATTCAAATACAAGGCTTATATTTTTGGATTTCCGGCTGTCATAGTTACAAGCAATATTCTTGTAACTTTTATTTACCATGATTATCAGGCTATTGGATATGGAGGTGATTTGTGCTTTATTGTTTTTAAATTGGCAGCAATTGTCACATTTTTATGTCCAGTTGGTATTATCTTATTGACAAATGTTTTCATGTTTGCTGCAGCAATCTTTAATATTTGTACCACTCCTCACGTGACATCAGAGAATGTATCACATGAAAAAAAAGACAACATGGTGATATACTTTAAGTTGTTTGCCATAACAGGATGTACTTGGTTATTACAGTTTATTGATGCTTTGTTCCCGGAATCAATGTTCACCGTTTTAATTTCAATGTGTAATTTGTTAACGGGAACATTTATTTTCATGTCATACATTTGTAACAAGCGTGTTTTAGAATTGTACAAATCCAAATTCAAAGGTGGCAAAAAGTATCTCTTTTCATTTAATTCGGCAACAAACCAAACAACATTACATTCCTGACTGATATTAATTTACAAAAAAATCAAAAAGATATACCACAATACATGCACATTGTTATAATATCATATACCAATTCGTCTTTATTTGTTTTTTTTATTTTTTGTTATCTGAATATTTCATTGAAAATGTAATTAATGTAATGCATGATGAACATTGTTTATTAGATAGAACTATTGTGTTGATTGATAAACGTTCTTATTTGGGTGCAGGTTTCATCAGGTTAACTTCACCTGTGTAAGAAGAAAATATTATCAGATTATTACATGGCATTTTTCATATCGCATGTATTATCAGCCCTAGGTTCAATATCAGCCCAAGAGCTGCATCGCTCGAGGGCTGATAATACATACGATATGAAAATTGAAATGTTATAATCTTTTTATCATATGCTTCAACAATGAAGAAAAATGACAGATTCATACATTGATCCTTTTACGTGGTTCCCAAATTAGAAGTTCAAAGAGTGAAAAGTTCACGGACGTCGGACCCCAAGTTTAGTACATTCGATAAGAAATCTTTCTATCATATGAATCAACAGAGAAGAAGAAACACATTTTAATATGGAAGAATCGACAAAAAAAAATAATTCAACAATATACATAATGAACAGTTTGGAAAGGTCAACTTTTTAAAGTAACTTTCTAAATTATGTTTGAAAAAATGCATTTATTTAATATTTTATTTATTTATTCATTATTATTTAACACAATATACTTTCCAGTATTCAAATAATTATTTTGTACACTACTTTGGAATGTTTTTCATTGAAAATGTAGCATTAAGGCGTATTTCTAGAAATTTGCCGAGTCTCACCGGAATGCCATGCGATAACGTTGTGGAAAGGCATGTGATAACAATCGAAGCATATGATAAACTTTTCATATCAGCCCGCTAAGCACTAATTCGAAAAATATGGAATATACGTTAATTTAATGCTATTATCATACGGTAAAAATCATATGCTATTTAGTCTCAGTATATGATAACGGCACATATTTCATTGTAATGTTTAATAAACATGTATCAAAATATATATATATATATATGTGGAAAAATTTCTTTCTTACTTGTGCTGAAAACACGAAACTTTTCATGGGCAAACCTATAGCTATAAGGTCTTAGGACATTGTTTTACTAATGCGATGGTTACTATATTTCCGCTATATAGATGACGTTCTTTCACTAAACAATTCAAAATTTGGTGACTATGTGAAACGCATCTATCCCATCGAATTGGAGATAAAGGATACTACAGATACAGTTAAGTCGGCTTCATATCTTGACTTACATCTAGAAATTGACAATGAGGGTCGGTTGAAAACAAAACATGATTTTCTTGATAGAGGGTTACTGCTCACAAGGAAGCTATTAAACCAAGAGTTCCAAATGGTGAAGTTGAAATCATCCCTTCGGAAACGCATACATATAAGAGGAGAACAACGACACAACACTACAATGTAACTAACACACACAGAAACGGACCAAGCATCACACAAAATCCCACGAGAATAACAAATATAACATCAAGACCAAATACATGAATTTGGGAGAGACAAGTACCGTGTAAAAAAAGTTGGTCAAACACAAGAGTCAACTGACAACGACAGCACTAAAAAAGATGGTCAAACACAAGAGTCAACTGACAACGACAGCACTAAAAAAGATGGTCAAATACAAGAGTTTTTTACTTTGGGTGATCGCATGTGCTACGGAAGGGTAGACAGACCCTGCTTCACATGTGGTGCCAGCGTACCAAAAGATAAAAAAAGTTAGCTTGATTATTTGTTTAAAGGATAAGTTAACGAACCCTTAACCTTTTATTGCCAAATTATTAACCAATATTAAAGATCGTCAAATTAGTATTAGCCTTATAAATATGTTCAATGATGGCATTCATCCTCTTTAGATTCTAGCTAATTCATTCAGTGTATTTTTACGTGGTTGGTTTGGTATTTGTACTAATAAATCTAAGCAACTTTAATTGGCGTAAATGGCCAGTCAACACTTATATCGACCATTTTCGACCTAAGCAACTAAGTTAGAAATATGGCAGTTCTTATCCATCCGTTTGATGTGATGGAGCTTTTGATTTTGACCTTCGATTAGGGACTTTTCGCTATGATTTTTCCACGGCGTTGACAATTTTGTGATTTTACTTTTAACTACGACTAACCTGAGCGAAAGGCCATGCGACATAATCAGTCAAACAAACTCCTACTTTCAAATTTATTTATTAAATCAACTCTTTAAGAAACGATTGCTGCCATTGGTCAATTCAAATCGTCGACCTCAAATAAAATTTCAAAATCCGCCCAAGCAAACCTGCGTAGAAGAAATGCGTTATGTAAACGATCAAAAGTTGAATGAACTGGTCACATACAGGATTGTGTAAGCAATTCTAACTTATTACCATGTACATGGTAATTTTTTTTTAAAATATATTATTCATGATTATAACTTTGTGCAATAATCCTAATATTGTTCTTTGTTTTAAATCTTTAAATTTGATATCAAAAACTCTAAATGGTTTTCACGGAGGAATATTGAATCCAATATGGTGTCTTCTCAAATAAATAGTTCTGGACTAACCCGTGTACCTTTTTTTAAGTGACATAATTAGGAAATATGAATGAAAAGACTCGATGGTGTTGGATATCAAGTGACGTTCAAACTCATTTGTCTGCCAACACCGTTGCTAAAAAATAAAAAAGACAAACAGACAAACAACAGTAGACAAAACACAACATAAAAAACTCTAGACTGAGTAAGACGAACCCGTCATATTAGTACAAACCCGGTAATAAGTCTAACTCGGTAGTAAGACGAACCCGTCATATTAGTACAAACCCGGTAATAAGTCTAACTCGGTAGTAAGGCGAACCCGTCATATTAGTACAAACCCAGTAATAAGTCTAACTCGGTAGTAAGACGAACCCGTCATGTTAGTACAAACCCGATAATAAGTCTAAGTCGGTAGTAAGACGGGCCCGTCATATTAGTACAAACCCTGTAATAAGTCTAACTCGGTAGTAAGACGAGCCCGTCATGTTAGTACAAACCCGGTAATAAGTCTAACTCGGTCGGTCACATTAGACTGAGTAAGACGAGCCCGTCATGTTAGTACAAACCCGGTAATAAGTCTAACTCGGTAGTAAGACGAGCCCGTCATGTTAGTACAAACCCGGTAATAAGTCTAACTCGGTAGTAAGACGAGCCCGTCATGTTAGTACAAACCCGGTAATAAGTCTAACTCGGTCGGTCACATTAGACTGAGTAAGACGAACCCGTCATGTTAGTACAAACCCGGTAATAAGTCTAACTCGGTAGTAAGACGAACCCGTCATATTAGTTCAAACCTGATAATAAGTCTAACTCGGTAGGTCACATTAGACTGAGTAAGACGAACCCGTCATATTAATACAAACTCGGTAATAAGTCTAACTCGGTAGTAAGACAAACCCGTCTTATTAGTACAAACCCGGTAATAAGCCTAATTCGGTAGTAAGACGAACCCGTCATGTTAGTGCAAACCCGGTAATAAGTCTAACTCGGTAGGTCACATTTGAACCCGTCATGTTAGTACAAACCCGGTAATAAGTCTAACTCGGTAGGTCACATTTGGGGAAAAGAGGACGGGATTGTAGTTACAACAATTTGAACATATCTACTGTCATCTTTTAAGCATATCAATAAAAGGCAAGTCTTTCCTTGTACATGTGTCATCCCAAATTTCGTTATTTTGTGTTGAACAGATTATTATACATGAATAATTATGTATTTCATTTTAAATAAACGTTCTATATTATTTTACCTTCTAAGTTATTGTATTTTAATAATATCGTATGTTTCTTGGTAAAATTAGTCTTGTTTTTGGAGAATGACATATCTTTCTAAATTAACTACCAGTATCCGAGATCTGCATCTGCTATTGAAATTTTTTTTTTCAACTACTTCTTGAAAATATTGTGACATGAACATGTTGACCACAGCACATGAAAGCAATTTTATTTTACTCAGTAATAAAATTGAGAATGGAAATTGGGAATGTGTCAGAAGAGACAACAATACACACCAAAACGCACAGTGAAACTCAGTTCAAAGAACTTCTTAGAAATAGTAGAAGCCAATGTAGATTTTTCTATTAATAATTTAATTTTATTCATAATCAATTGGGTTTCTATTTGCACAAACCAACACAGGCTCAAAAGTGTTATTCAAAATTAGTATCGTCTGGTAGTTTCATCTTAATATGAAAAGATAAATTTGCAACCTATCAAAATGTAAAATAACAAAAATACAGAACTCAAAGAAAAAATCCAATCAGAAAGTAAAAAATTAAAAGCTCAAAAACATGAAACGAATAAGAAAACAACTGTCTTTTTTCCTAACATGGTACATGCATTTCCTTATGTCGAAAATAGTGTATTACACCTGGCTTTTCAGCTAGCTTAACCTCTCACTTGTATGACAGTCTCATACAATTCAAGTATATTGACAACAATGCTTGAACGAAGCAGACAGACATAGTTAGGTAAATAAAAGTAAACAAGAAAGGTACATCATTGTGTTATATTCTTAATCCCTATATAAACAAACAAATATGTTAACAAATAAAACCCCCAAAATGACATGTAAACAAAGCACATTAGAATGATCACATCACTTCTCATTGGCGTCGGATGCATAAGTACCAAGCCACGCCTAAAAGATATCACAACAAATGAACTTAACAGTAAAGTTAAATGATTTACAAACACAAATAAAAGAACATTATAACACGTGATAAACTACGTTCTTTGACATAAGCATAGTTCATGATATTTCTGCTAAGATACTAATGACGCTTATGAATTCTGGGTAGCAGCGATATGCTCTAGAATGCCGAATAAGTTGGGTAATGTATTTTCCATATGTATCGCCTATCCTTTATACACACAAACACGCCGTGCATTTTATTTTTCATAATAACCTTGATAGTACATTCCATAAATCGTCAGTTGTTTTTATTCAATTGCACAATACGAATATTTTTGTTTTCTTCATATTCTTTGGGTGAATGAATTGGTCAATCTCTTTTGTTTGTGATATGTTCAAAAAGGAAAGACAAGCTCAAACACGTCACACGAATGGATAAAAACTGTCAGTCATATTTCTGACTTGGTAAAGGAATTTTCGTATGTAGAAAATGGAGGATTAAACATTTGTTTTAAAGCTAGCTAAACCTCTCACTTGTATTACAGTCGGACCAAATATCATTATATTAACAACGAAGATGAACCAAACAAACAGACATAATATGTCAAAAATGTCAAAAATAGGGGTACAACAGTCAGCATTGTGTTAAAGTCTGAATCTCTGTAAAAAAACAAATATAGATCAAGCACATTAGAAAATATGAAGATAAGAATACACAAATTTACCATTGTAAAATAACACAATGACGGGATGGATAAAGCCAGGATTCATCCAACAGTTTCTTTATAAGGAGATGAATGAGCCATTTCAGGAATATGAAAGGTGTTTTTCATTTGTTAACTAGATATAGGAAGATCTGGTATGAGTGCCAATGAGAAACCTTCCATCCAAGTCACAATTTATAAAAGTAAACCATTACATGTCAAGGTACTGTCTTCAACACGGAGCCTTGGCTTACACCAACCAGCAACCAGGGGGCACACAAATTACTATTGTAAAACCATTCAAACTGAAAAAAAAACCATCTCATCTATATGAAAAAACAAGAAATGAGATACACTTATGAACCACATCAACAAACGACAACTACTGAACATCAGATTTTGCAGGTGAATACAATTGCTGCGGGATTAAACGTTTAAATGGTTTCAAACATTCTTCCTTATCTGAACAGTAGTGTAACATCACAACATAGAAAGACACACTATAAATATCAATTGGAATGGCTTTACTCAATAAAAAACGAAGTAACACAAATGGATTTGTTTTTACTTCGTCTCGCCTTTGATATTAAAAATTTCATTTATGGTTTTTCTGATATTTTTATAATGATATTTTTACAGTTGGTTTAGATTTAAATTTATAAAAATATTAAACACATACTAAGTAGTTAATATAACGAGGATGTAAGCAACTATTGTTTACAGTACGGCCTTCATTTAGAAGCAAAACTAATACTATATAATATATGTGGTCGGGATTAAAACATTTGAAAATTAAAAATAAAGTAAAAGAATTTCAATGGAGATCCATGCACAATACTTTATATACTGAAGAAAGATTAAAAAGAATGAAGATATAACATGGAAAATGCCATTTGTCAAAATGACAGTAATATAGAAACCCTGCATTACTAATTTTTCAGTTGTAGTACATCACAGTTAATTTTTAAAAATCTCCAAGAAATACTTATCAAATCAAACATAGGAATGAATAATCCTTTTGTTGAAAAGACCATTATGTTAGGTAAAAACACGGGGGAACTAAAATATGATAATTTTCGAAACATAATTATAATATATTTTAAATGGACACTATGGAAAAATAGGAATTCAATAAAATTTAACAAAACGCCTAAAGCATCGCAAGATATTTATAAAATCTGAAAAAAACTTCAAAAATAATCTTAAATTTGTTCTTCTTTTGAAAGGCGTTGACATCATTGATATAACAAAATTGGAGTCGATTATAATGGAAATTTGAACAGTAAATATAGTATAAGCTTGAGTCAAAGTACATTCTTTTTATGGTTGATCGTATAAGAATATCGATTTTTCGATTTTATCAATTTATACAAACATAAAAAAAAATGATAAAAAAGTATTAACCTATCATGTTTATTGTAGTAAATGCACATCTTTATGGGGTATCTTATTATTTACTTACTATTTGGAAAACAAATTATAGAACATTTAGATGCTTCTACCATTATATGGATACATGTTTTTACACTGAATGTAAATCCAAGGTAAAAAGAGGACTACATGTTTATTGCCTTCTATTTCCTCTGGATAGATGGTTCATATAGTAAACAGAGACCCTTAGTCTGTTCCTGAACGACTAAGGTAATTGTATACAGGAAATATTTAGGAATAAAACGTTTATATGTCTTTAAAAAATACTGCATAATCATCTATAAAGGCCCCTGACATGACAAAAAGTGAAGCAATTTAAACGAGAAAAACAACAACTTTCAACAAATCATTGAACGAAAAACAGAGTTAATAGACAGCAACCAACGACACACACTGAATAACAGGCTTCAAACATAGGACGCTGGTGTAACACAAACTTTACAAATAAGTTGAAAATTGTTTAACTCTTCAGTTCTATACGAAGCAAAATTAATAAACAAAATGAAAAAAGACACAAGATATCAATCTAAGAGTGATCGCAGTAACTGAAAATTGGTTCAAATTAAATTACAATTTCTTAATCAACCTTTCCCCCAATTAAAATAGACAATCAGGACACATGGAATGTCGTCATAAATAGTCTGGTAAAATCCCTTATGCAATGTCGAAATATTATTACACAGTATAAACAGGATATGTTTTCATAATTGTATGGTAAAGCATATTTTGCTATGTTTTCATTCATCACAAACAAAATCGATATAAGTACCGATAAAACGATATGCAATGTTTTTTCATCGTTATATACCATGTAGTGTAAGAATAAATGTATCCAAAGAATTAACAGATTCACATGGATTGTCTTCATATTATCGAGCTCTTTAAATAAACATTTAAAAAGCAATTGATGTTGCTTTTGTAATAAAAACTCTAAATATTCAACTGGTAAACTAAAAAGAAATCATTTACTTGATGCTTTACCAATTATACATACATCATATTCACTGATATCCAAAACGTCACTAAAGTCACGTACATGGCAAACTAGTTTTGAAATCAAACTACCGCAAGAAAGGTTGAGGAAAAAGAATCGTCAAAAGAAAAAAACAAAAAACAAAACAAAACAAATCAATCTAATTAAAGTACAGATACAGTTTCAAAGCTTTTGTAAAAGATCTTACAAACTAACTTAAATTATTTACTAATTTTAAAAACGATCACTATTCATTGAAACTTTTTCCACTCTGAATTATTCGCAATGAAGTAACATGTATGTCTTAAGCTATAGTACGGAGTTTATAATGATCACTTTATAATTTGTTTTAGAATTCAATATGAACAATATAATTTGAATTAAGAAATATTTTCAAAGTTAATAATTGATAGTTATATTTATTATGAAAATAAAAAAATATATATAGTCAATTATAATTTATATTTTCTTATTTATATTTCCATTCGGATTTACCTGTATAATGAATGCGCGCAAATGAAATCAAAAGCTGAGCGTAAACGTACAACATTTTAATCCCCAAATGCGCGCAAACGTAGTGCGCCCACAGGTATGTATCATTACGACAAACCAGGTGGATCTCAAACGGTCTTTCAAACCAATAAAAAAAGAAAGTAAAGGAATTGAGTGTATAAGAAACCTTATATGTGTAGCATAAAGAAACTGTATTCGAATTGAATTGCTAATAAAAGAGAACAAAAATAAGGGTGAGATTGACAAAAGAACGAACCTTCTATGAAAGCATTAAATTTCAGCAATTCAAGCATGATTTCACAGATGAGAAAATATAAAGGAACCCGTTGGGATGAAATACTTACACTTATATCATGTGTAATAATACAATATATTGAAACTTACTGATCCTTCGATAAACATCTGACCAATAGCTTAAATTCGTTGATAAAGAGCAAACTAATTTCACGTTAAATCAAAATATGAACAATGTAAAAACATTTTGTTTTTATAATAAACAAATACCTACATACAGATTGAGCATCTTTTAAAACCTGGTTTAATATGATTGTCTCAAGTTATATGATACTCACCAAAAAAATTGTACTTTTTTAACAAAGCGGACGTGTCATTGGCACTGAGGAAAATACATGATATAGAATAGTCCTTCATTTCGGCCAAAGTTAATTTTCCGGCAAACACTATTTAATTATATTGGGATTTATGAAATGTTGTAAAATCAGGATATTTCATTTCTAAAACATTTCACAAATTGAAATATATTAATATGAACCACAGACTTTAAGTTTACAATCTTGATTAGATTTGCCCTTCATTAAACCGGTCAAATCATCGCTACTTGAATTTCAGCTAGTCAATAACAATTAATTGCAAAGTATTTCAATTAGCAAAGACAAACTTTCATATCGCCTGCAATTGTATATTTATAAATTATCGTTGATCATCTCAAAGAGATTGATTTTCTCGCTTGAGCCGGGACGGCGAAAGCGAGAAAAGCAATCAAGTTGAGTTGACCAATGATAATCTGTGTATCGCTATTTTACCTATGACGACGATGTCAATTTCCTTAGCAACGCCACGTGTCTCCTTTGTTTGTAACGATAATTTCAAATTCAAGAGAGTAGCATGATATGAAAAATTATCACAAAAAAAGATCAAAGGAAAAATGCACAGAATAACGATAATACGCTATCATTTTTAAAAATGAAGAAGCAGTTTGCAATTATTTGTTATTCACTTGCTGAAATTCAAGAAAAGATGATTGAACCATACTATGTAAGACTAACACGAATTAATTAAGTGATACAATGAAGAGTAAATACAAAATTGTGTACACTTCCCGATTGTTATGATGTTTTAACATGAGGAAAACATTAAATTATTAACACAATATTGACTGCTGTTTCTCTATTTTTGATATTTTTACCTATAATGTCTGTTTGTTTTGTTCACACATCGTTGTTAATACAATGAAATGGTATACGACTGTCATTCACGTGCATACATAAAAACATGTCTGTATAACAAAAAAGGAATATGACAGTTGTTGTCCGTTCGTAAGATGTAATTGAGACTTTGATTTTGCAATTTGATCAGGGCACTTTCCGTTTTGAATTTTCTTCGGAGTTTAGTATTCTTGTGATTTTACTTTTTTGTAATATTTAAATGAAACATTACAGGATGGTTTAACATGAACATAAAACATCATATATACCCTAATAATATTTACAGAACATTGGTCAATTACTAAATAGATATATCATATACTGTAACGAAATGTCGGTTCCCTGAAATGGAAAATGTTTCCCCTAAACTTGTGTGATGACGTTGATCCTAATTATACCAATAATTCACTATTCTTAATATATGTTTCTTGAATAACTAGATAATTTAATTTTGGATATAACGCGTCTTCTAATAGTCCATTTGCCAATTACCGATTTGATTCTGTTATTACACACTTTTTAAACAAATTACTTCCCTTTGTCAATTGTAGACTGGTTCCATACCGGACAAAATTGGCTTTTGCCGATGCAAAGTATGATGAATTGAAAGTGATGTATCGGTGGTGTAACTATTTTTTCATGAAAAATAATTTCAGATGTCAAAAGTATTTAGATTAACAACAAATTAATGGAATTAAAAGATTTGAAAACCTTAAAGATTACTCACATTACGCACAGGTAAATTTGCTCGTTCTGTTAGCTCTCCATTATAAATGAAAAATAATGTCCCTCATAAGGGAGACAACTGACAGAGGGATCTCTAATTACAGGGTCAATTACGGGAATTGACAAATAACCTATTGGCTGACAGTGTATAAGCTATAAGCTCATAGACATAACCCGGCTTCGGAAGCTATGAAAAGATTTCAAGACCCCCTGAACATAAAATTGTCCATATTTTGAGTTAGAGCCGATGAAGTTTTCTATAATTTTGATATAATTTGTCCCAAAAGTAGTACATAACACTGTAAAAATATTATTGAGAAAGCGCAGGTGGAATTTTAATTTTTTTTTTTCATTTATTGTCTAAAAGAAATGCACCACGAAATAACTGTGTACTCGGACCTAAGAGGTGAAATCTTGAAAAATAGAATCTGTACTTTGGCAACTTTCCTGAATGATTAAATGGTTTCAATATGTCAAATAGCACGAAAGAAAAGGATTTTAACTTTTATTTGATAGAAATTCTTCAAAAATGACAAATTTTGTGGCATTACATGGTCAAAATGAGCATTTCAAAACTTTTTCATTTTTGATGCACAAGTGGCATTCTGACTTTCTATCTGACAGGTTTTTCACGAGTCGATATTTGTGTTTCTACAATTTAATCCAGTTGTATAACTCATTTGTGAGAAGCTTGGTACATAAAAGTTAAAGTTCATAATAAAGATTTCACTTATAAAAAACACTTTATAATGTCTTTTGTACCTGTTTCATTTCACATAATATCTTTCTTTTCTTCCGTAGGATAGCTAGTGGTTCAAATATAAGCCTATTGCGACTAAAAGTGCATGCAAGTTTTTCACTTAAAATTGAAAAATGTTTTTATCTGACCATACTGTCTGCAAAAAAAGATGAATTCAAGAGTCCTTGTGTGCTCATATCTATTGTGTCATGTAACCTGAGTACAGAAATGATCAAAAGACAAAAACAATTATTACCTATAGCTTCAGTATACATTTTTAAATGTAAATATTTGACACTGAATTATTTTCAGTCTTACTTGGCCTAAGACCATTTTAAACTAATATGATATACTATTTGTAATTTTTCTTTTCCATTTAAGTGGATGCAAGCAATTATAGGCAACCGTTATTGCATTTAACAATGATAATAAAATAACTGATTTCCAATGTCCCACGCGTTCAGATATGATCAATATTTCCTAGGGGCGTAACTTTATTAAAAAATATTTGATTTAAATTAGTCCAATACATTGCTTATTTAAACTTGATTAAAAATTTGATAAAAACCTTGGAACATTGAACCCGTTAAAACACTTACAATGCAATTTTGTATAAGTTGATATTTCCATGGAGCATAACACATTTACATTTGGTAGATTCACTGATTTCGAATTTGTCCGCGTTAATGCCGACCAAAACCTAGCGTTTATCATATGCATAGGAATTTTTAGACAAGGTTTTATTGTTTTGAAATCGATATATTTAAAACTATTTCGGTACTGACACGATTTAACAAACTTTACTAAAATTGTCCGTTTATAAATTTGAATTTAAAGGTTTCGACTCCCTCAGGCAAAGTTGGCTTTATATGAATACAGAAATTTATTTTAGGTATTTTTGACATAAAGCTCTTCAACGGTTTCGGTACTTATACATCTGCGGATTTCAAATGTTTGGATTTGAGCGTTCCTGATGAAGGTAAAACCAGAAAAGCGCTTCGGACGCAAGAAATTATTAAACGTGTTGTTCTCTATTTTTTTTTACATCACTTGGTCGATACCTCTGCCGGTGGACTATCAGTCCCCGAGGGTATCATCAGCTCAGTAGTCAGTACTTCGGTACTGACATGATTTAACAAGCTTTACTAAAATTGTCTGTTTATAAATTTTGAAATTATTAAGAAACTATGGTTTCGACTCCCTCAGGCAAAGTTGGCTTTTGATGAATTTGGCTATTTATTTTAGGTATTTTTGACATATAGCTCTTCAACGGTTTCGGTACTTATACATCTTCGTATTTCAAATGTTTTCTTTCAGCGTTCCGTGTAATGTAAATCCAGAAAAGCGCTCCGGACGCAAGAAATTATTAAACGCGTTGTTCTCAATTTTTTACCTCAGTATGTTTTTTCTATATACAAAAATAATGAAATAGTTGTACTATTTCATTCCACAGACTATTTGCAAGTCAATAGTTTCAAAGACTATTACCCCATTTAATAGTTTTATAATCATATTTCCCGTACTTTTTCATGTTTATTTTTCATTGGACAATAATGATGTCATTAATATTCTGCTTGGATTTGTGTTGTTGGCAAGGTCAAACTTTAATATGATCTGTATGTGTCGATTGTAATTTCACGTACAATAAGCAATTATAAAAGAGAAAGAAAATCTTAGAGCGCATTTTTAAAGATCTAAAATCTAGTACCTTATTCATAATACGGGTCTGGCGTCGTATTTTAAAACTATATTTGCGTTTGGTGTACTTTAGCTAGAATTATTATATACACGGAAAGTTTAGTATAAGTATTTCAAGTTTTGATTGCAAGTAGTGAAATATTTACGAATATAATACAAATTTAAAAAAAAACGTATCGTTCATCTTGTGCATGTCAAGTTATGTTATTTGTGTTTCTTTCCGATTATATATGTACACTTTTAAAAAATTGGTTTATTCAGTATATAAAAACAAACTCAATGACTGTGTTGTTCAGTATAATAAAACAGCTAATGACTGGTTGTACGGGTAATAGCAAGTTTGTTATCCCTTCGCATACCAATTATTGCCCTTGGCTTATCCTCGAGCAATAGTTGGTATCTCAGGGACAACACACTTGCTACTACCTTCACACCGAATCAATAGGTGTATAATATCACACGGACAATAACAACCCCATAGTTCATTTTGTGCATGTTTATGTGACAATTTGACAATGGTGTATGCAAATCTATTTTCTAGAAATTTGTTTTGTTCGGTAAAATAAAACACTAAATGACTTGTTATGAGGGTATTAGAAAGTTTGTTGTCCCATAGATACCAAATATTGCCATGGGCTTCGCCGCTCGCAATAGTTGATATCTAACTAAAAACACAATTGCTATTACCCTCATACAACGAGGACGTCATTTTAGTTTGTACATGAAAGGAAAAGACAACAAAATCAGCTGTTGTGTCTGTTTGTCTGTTCACACATTGTTGTCAATATAAAGGAATTTTATTCGACTGTCATACAAGTGAGAGGTTTAGCTATCTTTAAAACCAGGGTTAATCTACCATTTCCTACACAAAAATGGCTGTCCCAAGTCAGGAATATGACAGTTGTTAACCAGTCATTTGATGTGTTTGAGATTTGCTTTTAACAGTACTAAGGGACTTTCAATTTATAATTCTCCTTAAAGTTCGGTATTTTTGTTATTTTAATTTCCATAAAAAAGAAGATGTGATATGTTTGCCCATGAGATATCTCTGCACAATAGATCAAATGACACAGAAATTTACTACTTAAGGTCACCACCACCTTCAACAATGAGCAAAGCCCATACTGCATAGTCAGCTATAAAAGGCCCACAAATGTCAAGCAATACAAAGGGGAAAACTAACGGCATAATTAATCTGCAAAAAATAAACGAAAAACAAATATGTAACACAGCTACAAACGACAACTGAATAACAGGCTCCAGTGACTTGGGACAGTACATTTCAAAGAACACCACATTTTTGTCATTTACTTTAATAATTCATTACTATGTGTTGTCCCCCTTCGTATTGCATTTTTGCGCAGCCACCTTTGATTCTGATTGCAAAACATCCATCAAATTACTGTGAATTAAGCTATGTTCAACTTGACTACAAGTCTCCTTCAACTTAATTTGTCGTTTTAAAGTAAATGAAATGAAATATCCTGATTTACAACTTTTTGTTTTTGTTTTCCGAAATTAATGGCTACTTTATGCCATATATATATATTTTTCTCTCAATCGATTTATGACTTTCGAACAGCGGTATACTACTGTTGCCTTTATTTCTCAGTTTAAAAAGCGTTGCTCAATTTGTATTTATACAGAAGTTTTATTTAATAAAAATGAATGGAATTTTCGGTGTGTTATTGTTCATATTTTGCCCTACATGGAATGAAGTCAAATCTTTTATCGATAATGAATGTATTGTTTTATCATATATTGATATTTTATAGGTTTGTAATGAATACCACGAATTTATGAATATTTTAAAGTGTTTCATGCCGACGGGTTTCATTATATCCATTATTTGTGTAAAAGCGATTGTATTGCTAAAATTTAATGCTTTTTACATTTAAACAACGTACCATAGGGACGTCATTAGCCAGTATTTCATCTCTTTCAGAATTAAAACTTATCAGTCAATAGTGAACACAACAAGTAGATGGTTAACTTTCAGGTTTGTTTTATGATAACGCGATTGAATTCTTTTTTTTTCAGTGAAAAACTACTCATAAATAGGTTAAACCCTTTTTTCAAACTATAAATTAATAAGGTATAGAACTTAAAAGAAGCTAACGTTTTGACATTTTTGTTCTTTTGCATTCAAATGTAGCCTTTCTAGCTGACAAACTGGAAAACAGTATACCATACTACTACGACGAAGTATAACGACATGGACTTTCCATAGGGTTTAGCATGGTCGGAAAAAACAGTATTTTTTTTAGTCTACTTTTCGTTTTCTATTATTACATGTACAGTGACGTTTGATAATTCAATGACCGTACTATTTGTATAATTGGTAAATTATAATTAAGTCAATGATTTTGTTTCTACAAATTACTGTACATTTTCAGAAATTATTGCAAGCATTTGGTATTTCTTTTTTTTATATGACTAACACAAATTTGAGATTAATTATTGCGATTCCAGGAAATATTAGTAACCCGGAATTGCTTTCTCTCAACCGATTTATGACTTTCGAACAGCGGAATACTGCTGGTGTCTCTTTTCTATAATAGGTATATATATTTATCGCTATTCTGTGTATGTTTCCTTTGATTTTTTTTTTGATAATTTTTCATATCATGCTACTCGTTTGAGATGGAAAATTATCACTAGAAACTAAGGAGGCACGAAGCGTTGCTAACAAAATTGACATGAAATTGACAACGACGTCATTTTGAATATTTTGTCAAAATATGATGATTTTGTGCAATTTTCAAAGTTAAGCGCGTTAGGAAAACATTGTCACAGACCTACGATCGAAAATGTATTGTAACCAAAATATATCAATTTTGTTATAAAATTCATCAGTATAAAAGTTTTTTGGATAGTTTATGGCTGCCAAGGTAAGTTTGTTAAACTAATTGAAATTATGAAAAAAAGTACAAAAAATAGACGTTACAATACATATGTTTATTTAACGAACATAGTTTCATAAATATTCAAGGAAGATGCAAAATAAATGTTAGTGTGTCTTCATAGTATTATCACAAGTATTTCTATGTGAAATGTGAAGTATTTTGATCTGATTACACACAAATCAAAAATCTAAGGTCCAATGCTAGCCCTTCGTGAAATCATTCTTTCAATCGATATTAAGAATGAAATAGTTTAAAAATTACTGTACTAAAGAACGTTAAACAAATTCTTGAAGAGATGATTCTCTATTTCTACAATTTTAACCTATATTAGTTTACTGTAAATTAAATTCTGTTATACTTAAACGTAAATTGTCGTTTTAAAGTATACAAAACGATACATCCTGATTTACAACTGTTCATGAATCGCAATATAATTTAGTAGATACGTATTTTTCTCATTTTTAAAAGCATTGATCGTTTTGTATTTCAACTGATTTTTTTCATAAAAAATAAATAAATTTCTGTGTGTTAGTTTTTAAATTTATTGTTAATTAGAAAATAAATGAATATTTTTTGTAATACAGCTATGAAAATTTATGATGCTATACATTCTATCGATACTGTTTACTTATATTCTAATATTGCAGAGTGCTTGTCTCACACTGATTATAACGTGTTTACACTGAATCTGTTGGATGTATACTGATTGACTCATGTTGTCTATTGGTGACCTTCTGCTGTGTCCGTCCTATGGTCGGGTTGTTGTCTCTTTGACACATTCCCCATTTCCATTCTCAATTTTATGTCAAAGAGAATATCATTTAGTTATTAGTTAATATACTATTTGTTTTCAGTAACTACATAGATCGTTACCTAGTGTCTTTTGTCATTATGTATAGTAGATACTATGGATAGGCTTTGGTTTGTTAAAAAAGATTTGCTGAGTCTATTATATAAACTATCATTCAGACGTCTTTTCAAAAAACATTTCTTTCATTAATTCACTACGAAAGTTATCTTGCACAATTAAATGACGATAGTGATGGCACAGTCTACCCAAATCGTTAAATGTTTTCAGATGAAGTTACTAGACACTTCCATAAAATAGTGTTTCCAACATAAAAGAGGTTATAAAGATATAATAGTACTGCTATCTTATATTATTTAGATACAGAGTTGACAAAGACAAAATGTGGAAATATTTCAGCATTATCTTGCTGTTTGGTAAGAATACCTTTGAAAAAGTACCGATAGACTCACAGATAGAGAATGTGCTCGAAAAATATCATGATACATGTGGGGCTCATTCTTGTTTGAATGGTACTCTCAATGACGATGAGTCTGCTTCCATGATTTGTGGACTATGTTCTTGTAACAACAATTGTATAAAGGAGTCAAACTGTTGTCCAGAAGTTATGCTTCATCAACCAAAAAGAATTTGCTTTGATGGAATAATTTATCGCCCAGCAATGCCATATGTCAAGGCAAAAACATATAACAAATACAAAACCGTGGACGAATGTCCCCATTATTCTCCTGCTGATATCAGCATTAAGTGTACGAAGAAAAGGGACGTCACAGAGAGAATTATGACAACCCCTATGACGTCACTAAACACACACCTAACGTATGACAATATTTACTGTGCCCAGTGTAACAATGATGCGCAAAATTTGGAATCATGGTATTTTGATTTCCAATGTAAAATGAAAATTAACTTTAACATTCTTAGCTCAGTTAATGAGATCGCTAAACTGGCTATTCAAAACAACTGTACAATTATAACACGCCCTGTGTATAACCACAAATCTTTCATCGAATCATGTGAAGATGATCCAAAAGGGATGATATCTGAATGTAACAAAACTGGTACCTGGTTAAATGGAGACAATGCTATACTTAACGCATGTCAATCAGTAGATCAACCGTTTGGAATGTTTAAAAACGTATTCTGTTATATCTGCAATCCTCCGATTGTTCACAAAGAAGTCATTACGTCATGTTCTTCCAACAATCACAATACCAGTCTTTTTCAACTATGTAACAAATCGTTGCCTAATGCAAGCTTGTATCCATACAAAAATAAATTTTGTTATCAGTGTAATTTTAATCAGTCTTTAAATAATGCCATCGATATACTGTATAAACATTTAGGTCTTGAACATGTTTATTATGTTCTACCTCGCTACTGTAACGGACAGTCACAAATGGCGATGTATGGTAATACAACAGCTGTTGTTGACGACACTCTACAGATGAACGTTACAGATTCACAGAACTCAAATGAAGATATTCCTTTCGCAAGGCAGTGGCAATATATGATAACCTGTCAAAGGCAGGAAATATTTAGTATGTTTTTCAGCATCAATGATATAATACAGGAATCTTTATTACGCGGGTGCAATAATACCGAGCCTGTTTCAAAGTACAAAATGCAATGTGTCAGTAAGCCACAACTTATACGTGAATGCAGTGAACCTATGTATACAACTGAAACGTTCGTTATTTTGAAATCCGCATGCCTGTCATTAGAAGATAGTAACTTAGTTGCTTATAAAGGTTACTATAATAGTTTTTGTTACATTTGCAACTTGGAATCTGTGTTTAAGGAACGTCTTTTATGTATAGACGAATACTTTCTTTCACTGTTTAACATTAAAGACGAAATATGCTGTAATTTTACACATTATAACTGGAACATCCAATTGCTATATTGTCACTTGTGTTACTCTAGTTATCCGATAGGTGGAGGCGGAGCCGGTGGATATCGTTCAATGTTATTGTTGTCATCATATGATCAATCTATAGGTACCTCATTATCTCACAGTTGTTCAAGTCAACAAATCTTTGATTCTTCATTGGTGAGTAAAATACAATTTTGACGGCAAAACTTTAAATTATATCGTTATTACAGAAAACATTAATATATATAAATGGCTTTCCAGTGAAAAAATATTTTTTCGACATATTGAATTCAGTGTTAAATTGGGAGGGTATACTAACAAAGACATTATTTCCGTCTTTGTTTGAGACATTAAAATTTGCAGTGATTGAAAAGGTAAAACCAGTTATATTAATATTTCATTGTAATTTATGAATTGTTCTATTGTAACAAAACTTCAGTTGTATCGCCCTAAATACTTGTTTATTCCGAGATGGCTTTTACTGTTCTGTGCTGACCTTAATAGTTTGTTTCTGTTAAATATATTAAGATTTCAAAACAAATAATAGAGCAAACCAGAAAACACAGAGTAATTATTTGAAAGTTTTAATCAATGCGAATAATGTGACTGGGTGAGTATCGCAATAATGAACTAACATTATGATAACTTAAAAATAGATCTGTATGCTGATTTTTTGAAATCGTAATAGTTAAACTCCCATTTTTTGTTCATTCTTGAAATATTGTAATGCAAATTAATGAAATATCTTTTGTTCAATACAAGACAAATGAACAAAACGAAATGTACAAATAGAAACAACTGCCTTTTCTGAAAATTAAACTTTAGAATTAAATCTCTCATAACATCGTATCTTTTCAACCTGAATTCCTTAAAAAAATGATCAAATTGAACAATTACTTGTAATTAAATGTTTAAGTGTGTTTTTGTCCAATAACCATAAAACTCGATTTTATCATAATAATTTTGATAATTTTTTTAATTTGATTTGTTTTTAGTTTTATTTTGCCCCACCTACGATAGTTGAGAGGCATTATGTTTTCTTGTCTGTAGTTCCGTTCGTTTGTTCGTCGGTTCATTCGTCCGTCCATTCGTTCGTCCGTCCGTCTGTCCCGCTTCAGGTTGAAGTTTTTGGTCAAGACGTTTTTGATGAAGTTGAAGTCAAATCAACTTGAAACTTAGTACATACTAATATGATATGATCTTTATATTATAACGCCAAATCAGATTTTTGACCACGGTACATTGAACATAGAAAATGATAGTGCCAGTTTCAGGTTAAAGTTTGTGGTTAAAATTTTTGATCAAGGTAGTTTTTGATGAAGTTGAAGTCCAATCAACTTAAAACTTAGTATACATATCCCCAATATCACGGTCTCCTGAACATAGAAAAGGATGGTGCGAGTGGGGCATCCTTGTACTATGGACAAATTCGTGTTAACTCTGATGTGTATTGAAAAAAAATAATGTTCATTGGTTTTAAATCGAAAGAAAATTTCAGTTTTCAAATGTTTATGTATATCAACATTAATCATAATTTTCTTCCTTTTTTTCAGAATATTTGTAGAGATTTGAGGTGTATTCCTGGAAAGGTCTTAGCAAACAACACATGTATTCCACTACTGCAAATGACAGCAGATTTATGCTATATTTTTGCAGTTCATTTTGACGCTATAATTTCCAAAATCGCCCGTGAGACAGTGGGTATTGATTTGATAAGAAAACTAGCCGATGAAGCATTTGATGATTTGAATACAAGGTTAATAAATACACCAATACAAGGTAATATGAAATATGTAATTCCGAACATCTCGTGCAATAACATTAATATTAAAACTTCATTTTCGGGGTACCTGTACTTCGATTTCTGTACTTTTGGTATGGTATCAAGACATGACATTGATTCAAATTTGCTACACCTGCTGAATTCAACAATAACCCTTAATCAAAGTGATCTTATAGTGAGAGTAAAATATGAAACTGATGCGGAGGCCTTTGATGTACCTTCATTGGTAGAAAATATAGCGGTTGCAGACTTGTGCACATATCAAAACGTGTATTCAATACATGTACCTGGCAAACTTGCTATGTATTACCGTGTAAACAATCTACTGCTGTGTACTCAGGTTGAATTGACCACACACGAATATGCAAAGCAAAGGAATCGGGAAATTAAGCTTCATAGCAGTGGCCATATCCTAGGGCGTAATGAATATCTTACAGTAAAGAATAATTCTATTAGAGTGTGTTCTGATAGGTACCTTCAGCTCATTTCCGAAGTGCCACTTGAAAATATTAATATTTCTATGTTTATAATCAGAGTCATTTGTAATGTTGTATCACTTATATGTTTAATTCTCACATTTATAACATACATTTTATTCAAAAGTTTGAGAACAGTTCCTGGTCAAAATAACATGACACTTGTGTTATGTATAATTTTGAACGAGCTTCTTTTCCATGTTCGATTATACAGTTTAGAAAATGTTTATTTATGTCAGGCAATTGGTGTCCTTCAGCATTATTTCTTTTTGACTGTATTTACATCATTTAACGTGTGTACATTTCATATTTACAGGGTTTTCACCAAAAGTTTTTCAACCACAGCAAACTCAAATATTCAGGTTTTATTCAAATACAAGGCTTATATTTTTGGAATTCCTGCTATTATTGTAACAAGCAATATTCTTGTAACATTTATTTACCATGATTATCAGTCTATTGGATATGGAGGTGATTTGTGCTTTATTGTTTTTAAATTGGCAGCAATTATCACATTTTTATGTCCAGTTGGTATTATCTTATTGACAAATGTTTTCATGTTTGCTGCAGCAATCTTTAATATTTGTACCACTCCTCACGTGACATCAGAGAATGTATCACATGACAAAAAAGACAACATGGTGATATACTTAAAGTTGTTTGCTATAACAGGATGTACTTGGTTATTACAGTTTATTGATGCTTTGTTCCCGGAATCAATGTTCACCGTTTTAATTTCAATGTGTAATTTGTTAACGGGAACATTTATTTTCATGTCATACATTTGTAACAAGCGTGTTTTAGAATTGTACAAATCCAAATTCAAAGGTTGCAAAAAGTATCTCTTTTCATTTAATTCGGCAACAAACCAAACAACATTACATTCCTGACTGATATTAATTTTGTTTTGATTCCCCAAAAAATCAAAAAGATATACCACAATATAAGCACATTGTTATAATATCATATACCAATTCGTCTTTACTTGTTTTTATTTTTTTTATTATCTGAATATTTCATTGAAAATGTAATTAATGTAATGCATGATGAACATTGTTTATTAGATAGAACTATTGTGTTGATTGATATTCGTTCTTATTGGGTGCAGGTTTCATCAGATTAACTTCACCTGTATAAGAAGAAAATATTATCAGATTATTACATTGCATTTTTCATATCGCATGTATTATCAGCCCTAGGCCCAATATCAGCCCAAGACGCGCATCGCTCGGAGCTGATATTGACCGATATTGACCGAGGCCTGATAATACATGCGATATGAAAACTGACATGTTATGATCTTTTTATCATACGCTTCAATAATGGAGAAAAATAACAGATTCATATATTGATATAAAGTTCACGGACGTCGGACCCCAAGTTTAGTACAATCGATAAGAAATCTTTCTATCATATGAATTAACAGAGAAGAAAAACATTTTAATATGGAAGAATCGACAAAAAAATAATTCAACAATATACATAATGAACAGTTTGGAAAAGTCAACTTTTTTAAAGTAACTTTCTAAATTATGTTTGAAACTTTAAAAAAATGCATTTATTTAATATTTTATTTATGTATTTATTATTATTTTACACAATATACTTTTCAGTATCCAATAATTGTTTTGTACACTACTTTGTAATGTTTTTCATTGAAAATGTAGCATTGAGGATCGAGTATCACCGGAATGCCATGCGATAACATTAGAGAAAGGTATGTGATAACAATCGAAGCATGTGATAAACTTTTCACATCAGCCCGCTAAGCACTAATTCGAAAAAAATGGAATATACGTTAATTTAATTCTATTATCGTACGGTAAAAATCATATGTTATTTAGTCTCAGTATATGATAACGGCATATATTTCATTGTAAAGTTAAATAAACATGTATCAAAATATATATATGTAGAAAATTTCTTTCTTACTTGTTCTGAAAACACGAAACCTTTCATGGGCAAAACTATAAGGTCTTAGAACATTGTTTTACTAATGCAATGGTTGCTAAAGAATAGAGAAGAGCCACAGAAACAGAAAAAAATGACTGGAAGAAAAAACGATGAAAAGATAAATTCAAAGAGAGGGATAAAAAGTTCTTCTTTCACTGGTGGCACCCTGTGTGAAGAAGCTAATGGCCAGTCCATTTTCCGTGATAAATAGCAATCGATGAAATCAGAATCTCAGAAAATAAAATGAAATGTATTTACTACATTGAACAGATCCATGCGCATCTGTGACACACGATTTCCAAGACGTTTAATCAATCAAGAATGCGTTGGTACAACGTTTGAAGTAAAACTTCAACTTAACAACTTAGAAAAATTTTTCTAAATGTTTGCTCAATTTAGGGACTTATCATTATTTACCTGGGGAGGGGGGGGGGGCTGGTCATTTTGAAATCAAACGTATAAAATTTTCTTGATCCCCCCATAAAATTGAACTATTTTTATTTGATCCCCCCTGTGAAAACATTTAAAAAATGTGACCCCCCCTCTAATAAACATGCCAAAATTTTAACATGCATAACAATTATATATTATTTCACAGAATTTGAGAAATATTGCAAACATGAAGTATTCTCAGTGGATTGAGTTCAAAACCATATTTGAGGGAAAATTGCCTTGACTATGTGGTATGGGCTTTGCTCATTGTTGAAGGCCGTACGGTGACCTATAGTTGTTAATGTATGTGTCATTTTGGTCTTTTGTGGACAGTTGTCTCATTGGCAATGATACCACATCTTCTTTTTTATATTGACAAAGGACTCTTCCATGAATAGTAATGGGTAGGGCAAGCCAGTGCTTTTGGAAGCTAAATTTTCTGACATTTTTTTCTAATTTCCTTTATCTATTGGGCTAATAAAGAAAACATTTTTAAACAGTAAAGGCACGTTATTTTGCTAAGAGGGATCTATTAAATATCCCTCTCTTTTAGCTGGAACAATTCAATTACTCATTTATTGTCATATTTCATTCATACATGTGTGATAGTAACCCAAAATATTGATTTATCAGCCTAAAAAGTACAAACTTTGAGGGAACGAGAGGTATAAATTGCCCCCGACAGGAATCTGATATAAATGATAACAAAAAGGTACATTAGTGTGTTCCTCATCTCAGAATCATCTTTTGAATCAATATTCAACTGTTTGTATGCAGAATATTTGACCATTTATTGGAGAATTTATTGCTCTACAATATATTCTTTCATGATGCAGCGTGATTTGAATTTTTGCACAAAATTTCGCACAAATCGCTGTAGATTTCATTTTAATTTATACTTAATTTTTTACAAACTTTTAGGCTGATTATAACATAAATTGGAACTAATGATTGTTAATGTAGTGAATGTAGTGAGTGAAATATAACGACTGGATTATTCGGGTTATGAAGCACCTATGCATTCTAAATTGGATAAAATGACCCAAAATGACAGCTTACTACATCACCGAAGTTATGGGATATATCTTACTTAATTGTATATGAATGGTGGTAAAATATATTTCCATTTGACTGTTGTAATGTTCTTCTTGACATTTTGTCTCTTGAAGTACTTAAACTACTTATTTCCATGTGCAAAAAATATTGATCCTCCCACTTTGAATTTATAAAAAAAATTGAACCCCCCTATTCCACAAACTAAAAAAAATGATCCTCCCTGTATTTTGATCAGCCCACCCTCCCAGATAAAAAATGATAAGTCCCTTATACCATTGTCAAATTCTGTATCAAAGCCGGTAAATGAAGGGTTCTTTTTTGTACCTTTGTGTTTACAAGTTGAATGAACTGGTCACGTACAGGATTGTGTAAGCAATTCTAACTTATTACCATGTACATGGTATTTTTTTTATATTATACATGATTATAACTTTGTGCATTATCCTAATATTGTTCTTTGTTTTTAATCTTTAAATTTGATATCAAAACTCTAAATGGTTTTCACGGAGGAATATTGAACCAAATATTGTGTCTTCTCAAATAAACAGTTTTGGACTACCCCGTGTGCCTTTGTTAAGTGAGACATAATTAGGAAATATGAATGAAAAGACTTGATAATGTTAGATATCAAGGGACATTCAAACTCATTTGTCTGGCAACACCGTTGCTAAAAAATAAAAAAGACAAACAGACAAACAACAGTAGACAAAACACAACATAAAAAACTCTAGACTGAGTAAGACGAACTCGTCATATTAGTACAAACCCGGTAATAAGTCTAACTCGGTAGTAAGACGAACCCGTCATATTAGTACAAACCCGGTAATAAGTCTAACTCGGTAACACAAACCCGGTAATAAATCTAACTCGGTAGTACAAACCCGGTAATAAATCAAACTCGGTAGTACAAACCCGGTAATAAATCTAACTCGGTAGTACAAACCCGGTTATAAATCTAACTCGGTAGTACAAACCCGGTACTAAGTCTAACTCGGTAGTGCAAACCCGGTAATAAGTCTAACTCGGTAGTACAAACCCGGTTATAAATCTAACTCGGTAGTACAAACCCGGTACTAAGTCTAACTCGGTAGTGCAAACCCGGTAATAAGTCTAACTCGGTAGGTCACATTTGGTCATATTAGTACAAACCCGGTAATAAGTCTAACTCGGTATAGTACAAACCCGGTAATAAGTCTAACTGGGTAGTACAAACCCGGTACTAAGTCTAACTCGGTAGTGCAAACCCGGTAATAAGTCTAACTCGGTAGGTCACATTTGGTCATATTAGTACAAACCCGGTAATAAGTCTAACTCGGTAGTACAAACCCGGTACTAAGTCTAACTCGGTAGTGCAAACCCGGTAATAAGTCTAACTCGGTAGGTCACATTTGGTCATATTAGTACAAACCCGGTAATAAGTCTAACTCGGTAGTACAAACCCGGTACTAAGTCTAACTCGGTAGTACAAACCCGGTAATAAGTGAAACTCGGTAGGTCACATTTGGTCATGTTAGTACAAACCCGGTAATAAGTCTGACTCGGTAGGTCACATTTGGTCATGTTAGTACAAACCCTGTAATTAGTCTAACTCGGTAGGTCACATTTGGGGAAAAGGGGACGGGACTATTTAAGCATATCAATAAAAGGCAAGTCTTTCCTTGTACATGTGTTGTGTCATCCCAAATTTCTAAATTAACTACCAGTATCCTAGATCTGCAACTGCTATTGAAATATTTTTTTTTCAACTACTTCTTGAAAATATTGTGACATGAACATATTGACCACAACTCATCAACGTAATTTTATTTTACTAAGTAATAAAATTGAGAATGGAAATGGGGACTGTGTCAAGGAGACAACAACACACACCAATACGCACAGTGAAACTCAGTTCAAAGAACTTCTTAGAGATAGTAGAAGACAATGTGGATTTTTATATAAATAATTGTATTTTATTCATAATCAATTATGTATCTATTTGCACAAAACAACACAGGCTCAAACATGTTATTCAAAATTGTTATCGTCTGGTAGTTTCATCTTAATATGAAAAGATAAATTTGCAACCTATCAAAATGTAAAATAACAAAAATACAGAACTCAAAGAAAAAATCCAATCAGAAAGTTTCTTATCAAATGACAAAATTAAAAGCTCAAAAACATGAAACGAATAAGAAAACAACTGTCTTTTTCCTAACATGGTACATGCATTTTCTTATGTATAAAATAGTGGATTAAACCTGTCTTTTCAGCTAGCTTAACCTCACACTTGTATGACAGTCTCATACAATTCAAATGTCACACCATATCTTCCTATATCTATATATTGACAACAATGTGTGAACAAAACAAACAGACATAATTGTGTTATATTCTTAATCCCTATATAAACAAACAAATATGTTAACAAATAAAATCAAAATGACATGTAAACAAAGCACATTAGAATGATCACACCACTTCTCATTGGCGTCGGATGCATAAGTACCAAGTCACGCCTAAAAGATATCACAAAAAATGAACTAAACAGTATAGTCAAATAATTTACAAACACAAATAAAAGAACTTATTACACGAGATAAACTACGTTCTTTGACTTAAGAATAGTTCTTCATCTTTCTGCTAAGATACTAATGACGCTTATGAAGTCTGGGTGGCAGCGATATGCTCTACAATGCCGAATGAGTTAGGAAATGTATTTTCCATATGTATCGCCAATTCTTTATACAGACAAACACGCCGTGCATTTTTTTTCCCATAATAACCTTGATAGTACATTCCATAAAACGTCAGTTGTTTTCATTCAGTTGCACAATACGAATATTTTTGTTTTCTTCATATTCTTTGGGTGAATGAATTGGTCAATCTCTTTCGTTTACTGTCTTTTACTGCTTCTAAAACATGATTGTGCAATATATAATCAAAAGCGGAAGGTTTACTTTTTTTTTTTTAGAAATATGAATTACATAACACTTCTCAGGATTAAAATTCATTTGCCAGTCCTCTTCCCATTGTACTAAACTAGATAAATCTTTTTGAAGTAATTGTGCATCAGAACTATTATTTACATTTCTATACAATAAACAGTCATCTGCAAAAAGTCTTGCATTGCAAGTTACATGTTCGGGTAGGTCATTTATAAAGAGTAAACATAATGTTGGGCCTAAAACTGTTCCCTGAGGGACACCAGAGTCAACAGTTAATTTTGAAGATTTAACACCATTTAATAGTACCTGTTGTTGTCTGTCAGCTAAAAAGTCATTTATCCAATCCTAATACCATAAAAGTCTAATTTCTGAGCTAGTCTTTGATGGGGGACTTTATCGAAAGCTTTGGAAAAATCTAAAAGTATAACATCAATTTGGTTACCATATCCCAATTATTTTGCAAGATCTTGTATACTGAGTTAGGTCTCACAAGACCTTTTACTTCTAAACCCATGTTGACTATCATTTAATATGTTATTAATTGTTAGATGTTTCCTTATGTTGCTTGTTAAAATGTGTTCTAAAATTTTGAAACACATTGCAGTTAATGAAACTGGTCTATAACTAATAGCGTTATGCTTGTCACTTTTTTTTTTTTTAAATATTTGTACAACATTAGCCTGCTTCCAATAAGTTGGGATATTACCAGATTCAATAGATTTTTGGAAAAAGAATGTCAAAAATGGAGACAATTCTTCTGCAAAATTATGTAAAAAATAAGCTGGCAGATTATCAGGTCCAGTGGCTTTGTGTAAATTTAAGTTTTTAAGTAACTTTAATAAACCATTATTACTAATAAATATGTCTGGCGTAGTGGGGTAGGGACGTTTTCCTTTATTTGGCATAGAGGATGTATCTTCGGTAGTAAAAGCCTTTTTAAATTGTTTATTTATGATGTTAGCTTGTGTATTCGGCTCACTATATAATAAACCATCCTTTCCTCTTAATGGTGAAACTCCAGATGTTTCTGTTTTTTTACTTTTTATAAATTGCCAGAAAGATTTAGGTTTTTCTTCTAACTGGGGGGCTAATTATTTCTTGCATGTACGTGCTTTGGGCTCTTCTTATTTCTCTTTGAGCAGTAGCTTTTAACTTTTTATATTTATCTTTATGTTCTTGTTTACCAGTTTTTTTTTAGCTTTGTTGTAAGCTTTACGTTTTTTTTTTTACATAAATGGTCTATATCCCTATTTGCCCAAGGGTTGGTGTACTTAGTTTTAGTTATTTTGCTTGGTACATTATCATCTATTATTTCATTACTACCTTCTTTGAATTTATTCCATAATTGGTCAATATTTAAATTTTCATTAGCCTGAGATAAAAGTTCAGATATAAAATGAGATGTTACGTCTTTTATCTTTTTAATATCAACCTTTTTCCATAAATAAATTTTATGTTGTGATTGTTTAGATCTTTGGGGCTTGCAGATTGCATCCACTAATATAATATCATGGTCAGATATACCTGGTATAGATTTTATTTTTGTTATCAATGCAGGTTGGTTTATGCAGAAAAGGTCAAGGGTATTATCTTTCCTAGTTGGAAAATCAACCATTTGTTCAATGCCTAAGTTGTTCATCATATCTATAAATGCTTCATTCAGCTCCTTAGTAAACAATGAGCCAGGTATATTTTGCTCCGGCCATTTTATGTCTGGAAGTTTAAAGTCACCACTAAGCCAGAAGGTGGAATTTTTAAATTTTAATTTTAAGTTCATTAATTTCAATGATCATTTGTTTGCTTTTATATACTTCTTGGCAAATAATACCTTTTTTAATGGCGATTAATACACCTCCACCTTCTTTTCCGACCCGGTCGTTCCGGAATACATCTTCAAATAGTGTGTTTGAAAAAATTTCAAAGGATAATACATCTTTATTTAGCCAAGTTTCATTACCAATAATAATATCTGGTTTAGATGACGTTAATACATTTTCAATTTGAGGAACTTTATTTTTACAACTTCTGAAATTAATCTGAAGAACTCTTAATGAGTTGTGTCTATTAATATTCTTATTGTTTAATTGCTTTGTCACTGATTGTTTTGGTGATGATGTAGCAACTGGGTCTCCAAAATTTTCATGATTATCATTTATGTTGAAGCTTAAGGAAAAAGCTGAACTATCTGAAAGTACTGAATATGAGTAAGGGTTCAAAATAGAATTACCTGATGAGAGGTATGATTGAAAAATGGTTCTAGAAATAAACTTTAAAACAGTTTTGAAAATAAAAACAATGTCATTAAAAAAAAAAGAATCCATACGCGTATTATAAATCAAACCTAAAAGTGAATTTCTTGTTTTGTCCACTATTAAACTGATAAACTTGAATTCTAAAAGAGTTGAAATAACGGCTAACGACGTTCCTTTGGTACTTTATTTAAATATTTTTAAAGCATTAACTTTCAGCAATTCAAGCATAATTTCACATGATAAACTATGCAGGAACCCGTTGGGAGGAAATACTAAGAAGATTATATGAATTCGTAGTATTTATACCGGACTTATATCATGTGTAATAATACAATATTTTGACACCAACTGATCCGTCGATAAAATATCTGACCAATAGATTGATTTCGTTGATAAAGGGCAAAATAATTTCACGTTTAATCAAAACATGAACAATGTAAAAACAGTTTGTTTTTATAATAAACAAATATCTACATACAAATTAAGCAACTTTTAAAACCTGGTTTAATATGATTGTCTCAAGTTAAATGATGCTTACCAAACAAAATGTACTTTTTGAACAAAGCGGACGTGTCATTGTCACTGAGAAAAATATATGACATAAAATAGTCATTCATTTTGGCCAAAGTTAATTTTCCGCCAAACACTGTTTAATTATATTTGGATTTATGAAATGTTGTAAAATCAGGATATTTCATTTCAAAAACATTTCACAAATTGAAATATATTAGTATGAAGGCCAGACTTTAAGTTTACAAACTTGATTGGATTTTCCCTTCATTAAACCGGTCCAATCAATCCTACTTGAATTTCAGCTAGTGAATAACAATTAATTGCAAAGTATTTCAATTGGCAAAGACAAACTTTCATACCGCCTTCAATTGTATATTACGTTTATCATTTTTATAGATGAAGAAGCCGTTTACAATTATTTGTTATTCACTTGCTGAAATTCAAGAAAAGATGATCGAACCATACTATGTAAGACTTAAATGAATTACTTAAGTGATAAAACGAAGAGTAAATACATAATTGTGTACTCTTCCCGAATGTTGCTTATAATGTTAGTAAATGAAGCAAACATTAAATTATTAACACAATACTGACTGCTGTTTCTCTATTTTTCACATTTTTATCTATTATGTCTGATTGTTTTGTTCACACATCGTTGTCAATTTAATGGAATGGTATGCGGCTGTCATACACGTGAGAGGTTTATCTAGCTTTAAAACCAGGTTTAATCTACCATTTTCTACATGAGAACATGTCTGTATAAAGTCAGGAATATGACAGTTGTTGTTCGTTCGTTTGATGTGATTGAGCTTTTGATTTTGCAATTTGACCAGGGACTTTCCGTTTGAATTTTCTTCGGAGTTTTTTACTTTTTTGTAACATGAAAATGAAACATTAAAGGATGTTGTAACATGAAAATGAAACCTTAAAGGGTGTTGTAACATGAAAATAAAACCTTAAAGGGTGTTGTAACATGAAAATAAGACATCATAGATACCCTAATAATAATTACAGAACATTGGTTAATTACTAAATAGATATATCATATACTGTAACGAAATGTCGGTTCCCTGAAATGGAAGATGTTTCCCCTAAAATTGTGTGATGACGTAGATTTTAATTATACCAATAATTCACTTTTCTTGATATATATTTCTTGAATAACTAGATAATTTAATTTTGGATATAACGCGACAGTGTTTGTTCTATCAGCTCATTGACATAACCCGGCTTCGAAAGCTATCCAAAGATTTCAAGACCCCTGAACATAAAATTGTCCATATTTTGAGTTAGAGCCGATGAAGTTTTCTATAATTTTGATATAATTTGTCCCAAAAGTAGTAAATAACACTGAAAAAATATTATTGAGAAAGCGCAGGTTGGATTTTTTTAATTTCCATTTATTGTCTAAAAGAAATGCACTACGAAATAACTGTACTCGGACCGTGTACCCCATTTTTTCTGTTATTCCTTCAAAGACAGAAAAAATATTACAGTCATTAATTAAATAGATTATGAATATACGATACAATAACGTAAATTCTTTCATCAAAATCAATGCAACACCCACAAATCATTCAATCATAGTTGCTTGTTTTATTTGAATTAAATCCAGTTGGGTTTTGAAATATTGAAACTGGGGACAAAAATCATTTTGAAGCTTTTCGTTGCCAATAAAGGTCTCGAAGCCATAAATTTAGCCAAAATATTGTATCATTGATAAGTCAATTATAAGATATGTCCTTTCTTTTAAAATAAGTCTGTTCCAATCATATTTAACACATTAACTACACCTACTGAATCTTTTTTTTTACTAAAACGCGGTTTACTGAATGTCAATATTAAAAGTTTTAAGTTTAAACCTCCTTACTGCAAGAAAAGCAACTGTAACTGTTGATCATAACATTATGAACACCATTTCTATACGAATTATATTATCCAAAAGTTTATTTCCTCCACCTGTCTTACACTGGAAAAATAACACCAAAGTACAAATAAATCTTTAACGGATTATGACAGGCAACAGCCAACACGTGAAAATAAAGACATGTACACTCTTTATGAAGGGTTAAAGATGTGAGGTCCTCGATACACTTAGAAAAAGAAACTTAATGGGTCTATGTACCTGTCTATGAAACGAAATATCCTCTCTTTTGTCGTAAATTTTATACGAAGATTCTTTCCAATCTGATCAGCTTAGAAAGACAGAGTACGGAATGCAAAAGAACAAAATGACCAAAATGTAATGGTTGAAAATTTGCAAAACAAGTTTGTTAATAAAAAAACAGAACTCCTACACATAATATAAAACCTGAATGCAATTTATCTTATTATTCGACCCTCTTTTAATCAAAGTTGTTTTGTCATCTGTTGACTGGTAAGTTTCATTTCTAAAAGATGCGAGCTAATGGCTATTGACGTCCCTTTAGTACGTTTTTCCAGAATGAAAACCATACAATTTTACAAAATTAATCGCAGTTACAGATAAGGTAATATTAAGGATCCTGTGGGCTTGAATTAATATTAAATTTTCATGAATTGTTTGTATTCCTTACGACACAATAACAATATCAATATATAATAATATATTATATTGCTATCAGTTGATCATTTATTTCGATAAAGTATTTGACCATAAGCCAAATTTCATTTGTAAAATTAAAAATCAAAAGATTTATACTGAATATAGTTTGTTTACAAAATTATCATAAATATATCGTAAGTATTTGTTTTATGAAGAATTAAAACATATTTATATTCGTATATGTCGTGTTTAATATGACTGTCCTTTCTTATTTGAGGTGTCTAGAAAAGAGTCATACGTAACACGTCAGAAGCAGACTTGTCATATTTTAAAGGCATTGAGGAACAATTGTAAATAAAAAATAATGTTCATTCTTTAAAATGGCAAAAGTAAAATAACAAAAATACCGAACTCCAAGGAAACGGTCAGTGTCTTATAAAAACGGTGAAATCAAAAGCTAAAAAAAACATTAAACGAATGGAAAACAATTGTCATAATTCTGACCTGGTACAGGCATTTCCTTATGTAGAAAATGTTGGATTAAATCTGGTTTTATAGCTTGCTACACTTCTCACTTATATGACAGTTGCTTAAAATTCCATCAATTTGGCAACAATGCATGAGTAAAGCAAACAGACATAAATAAACTCATCATAGATACCAGGAATACATTTTATATTTAAGACAGACGCGCATTTCGTCTACAAAAGACTCACCAGTGACGCTCGAATCCAAAAAAAAAATTAAAAAGGTCAAATAAAGTACGAAGTTGAAGAGCATTGAGGACCAAAATTCCTACCAGATGAAAATATAAAAGATTGGTGTACAACAATCAACGTTGTGTTATAATTTAAATCCCTGGTTTAAAAACACTGTATATATAAAAAGCACATCAGCAAAAAAGAAAGATAAAAATACAAAAAAATGTCATAGCACAATAAGACAAAATCGCAATGTATAAATACCGAGCCACGCTAAAAGAATTTTTATTTACAGAAAATAGTAAAGATTAAAAATATAAAAAGACAGCTCGTTAATATGATAAACAGCTTCGGTACCAATAATCTATACTGTAAGAACATCATGTATTATTTGTGAAGTTGATACGGAACATTTATCAACAAGATATTGTTATCTTCCGATGCTTTTTGTTGATAAAAAGAGGACGAGTCGTTCTTTGATATAACCCTGGTTCATCAACTTTGCTCAACATTAATGACGTTTTATAAAGTATTGTAGCAAATTAACTTAAGTTTAAATGTACAAATCATATATCAAATCAACAAAATTTAAAATTTTCAATCAGAGGGTAGAATATATGCAATTATAGCAAAAGAAGCTGAGCAAAAACATAATTCGATTAACTAGGATGGTAGTACGTTAAGAGTTGAGGTGCAGTTTTCTCTTCAACCTCTTGAAAGTCATGGAGATTTCTTTAATTCGAAAGCCAATATTCAGTTGCACATTTGGTAAAAGCTTAAAAAACTATAGTTACTAATGAAGACTTAATTAATATACAATATTATAAATGCAGACAATATTTATAATGATAATATTAGAAACAATGAATCTCAACAATAATAAAACAAGAGTGCGCACGATAAAATGTCGCTCCTGTTTACCAATCGTGATTCATTTGAATCAAAGTTTAAACCAGATGCTCCGCAGGGCGCAGCTTTATACGACCGCAGAGGTTGAACCCTGAACGGTTGGGGCAAGTATGGACACAACATTCAAGCTGGATTCAGCTCTAAATTTGAATTGTGATTAAATAGTTGACACAGCATAGGTTTCTGACACAGAATGAATGTGGTCTAATGAACTTAAAATAATTTTTTTGCCTTTGAGCAATTCACTATGCTGTTGAATATTAATCCTCTCAAAAAAATGTTTGAAGACATTTTCTTGTTATTTATGAAATCTGAAATAAGAAAAATTTAACCCCCCACCTTGCCCGCCAGACAGACTCGTACACCTTTCAGTTCTCCAAAGATAATTGACCTATTGGTTATAAATTCCGAGAAAATGACTTTAACACGAGCAGTTCACATTGACCATTAAACTTTCAAAACTAGATTAAGGGCAGGTTAACTCTGTCAGACAGACATGCAGATCGTATATAATCGTTCCAGACACCTAATATAGTTGACCTACTTCATATAGTATCTAAGATACTCACTTTTTTACGAAAACAAAACATTGTTAAAAGTTATGAATTTAGGTCCAGTTCAGGTCAACCCTCAGCTATCTGACAGACATGTAAACCTTACAAGGATTTGTATACCAAGTAAAGTTATCAAAATGCTTATAATAAGTTAAATTTTAGATTTCTAAGGAGTCGCTGAACTATGAATAGGAAGACAAGGGCACTGACCATAAGAAACGGAACCTTTGAATCGTTAACGTATATATATATAAAGTATTAATCGCCAAGGTACCCTCTGACATACACTGATTTATACAAAACAGTTTCCCTCACCAGCGCCGCCTATGTCATCTAGATTTTTCACATTCTGTGACAAGTATTATAATACATTTAATCTACCAAAAACTCTTGCAGAATATTAGGAACTTCCCTTTTCATAAAGCATTTGTTGACCTTTCATATTTTTTTTATTTTTTCTTCACTTAAAATGTATATCCCCTCAACCTACAAACTATTATGACACTCATAAATTATCATGCCGATTATTAGATAAATGCATTGAAAAGACTTTTCAAGGGTTAAATAATACGATATCTGTTTGTATAGTACAGATACAGCAGTTATAAAATTTATTAATATGTCACAATCTCATTTTTTAAATTAAATAAATTCTTGAAATACATCTAAAACTAATGTAAAAGTAGAAAAAAAACGTGTGGTATGATAAAATGTTTAAATAAGTTTGGATGATATCGTTCAATATTAACAACCATGAAAACAGCACATTTCAATTGGTATCACATGCATGCTGTGCTATGAATCTGGAGACAGACTTCTGTTGTCGTAGGTATGTTCTGCTTTTTCTACAAAAAAAGTTATTTTCAATTTAATGCTTAGTGATAAAAAATACTTAAAAGTTTTAAACACAATTTAACAGATTGGAATCTGATTACAGACTATGTGATGTTTTCTCATCAATATTCTGTAATCAAAAGGGAGCTAACATTACACCACATTCATTGTGTATTCCTGCGTATTTAATGGAAATCATTAATGAATACATCAACTGATTTTTACTACTGTAGGATCGGTACCACTGATGGCGGTCTGGGATTATGCTCATTGTTGAGGGTCTTAAGTTGGTATATAGTTACTCACACTTACGTCATCTCGACACTTGTATTATAAATAAAACCATTATACTGCTGTGATCAAGTGCATTTCAGCGATAAGTTCCAACCGAAATTGATGAAATTAGTGTAGCATTCTCACATGACACATTATGTTTGTGCTGAATTTTATATTCCAAACATTTAACCAAATAAACACTATTAAATATTGAGTTGAAATACTACTGTGATCAAGTGCATTTCAGCGATAAGTTCCAACCGAAATTGATGAAATTAGTGTAGCATTCTCACATGACACATTATGTTTGTGCTGAATTTTATATTCCAAACATTTAACCATATAAACACTATTAAATATTGAGTTGAAATTTTTTACTTAATTAAGATTATTCATGAAAATGTTTTTCCCTGAAGAGAAATACCCTTACCTGTAACAACAGTGTTTTTAATCTCTTTGATTGGTATATCACTAGTAATCTCAACCACTTCTGACCAATGGAATCCTATCAGAAACTGATATAAAAAGGCCCCCAATATGGCTCCTACGTGTGGACCCAAAACAGGTATCCAGAAATATTTGTAGTCGTTATAACTGCAATAAACATAAATATGATTTTCTACATAATATACAGTAGGAGTAATATACTATGTGCAAAGGAAAGTATCAAAAGGACCTAATATATATATCTCATTCAATAGCGTACGTCGTATACCATCTTAGGTATTCAAACGATTGTATCACCCAATAATATAATTAGAAAGTACGAAATATACCTAATCGTGTAAAATGTATCATTAATTATTGTAAGTTCTTCTATGTCCAAAAATGCTTGGAAATACATCATTCATATATATAATGGCATGTTCTGAGAGTTAAAGGACCTTTATTAAGATGGTGAGTCAGAAAAAACTTCTTTTTTGTTGATGATAATTTTTACACAACCGACGAGAATATTAAACGAAAAGAAGAAATATTTGTATTTACCTAAATACTTCCACACCCCATCCTGCAATAGCAGTGAATATTCTAGGACCTAAATCACGCGCAGGATTTATGGCATATCCACAGTTAAGATGGTAGGTCATTCCTATGACAACAACTATCAAACCAATTGAGAACGGTATTAGTCCTTTATGCGTTTCCATATTTCTATCATCTGTTACTGCAAGTACACAACACAGAAGCATCGCTGTTCCTAGTAGCTGTTTAAAAAGCGTGAGCAATTATTGTGTTGTGATTTTTTTTAGTCAATTTCAATATTATGATTTGTCTATTCTTTTTACTTGTTTAGAAGAAACAAACTATAGATTCAGGTAATACGAAATACAAAATATTTTATGTAAAGAATGCCTAATTATGAACATAATTCCTTGATAGCACATATCCACAAAAGAATAACGTTTAAACAATCTCACTACAATAAAGCAAAATATGGTGTTCCAATATATATTATATGCTGCTTTTACATTTTAGTTAAAATTTTGAATAGTTCTTATTTGATTCTACGTTTAACTAAAATTGTACACAAGGTCTGCACGTACACTTATAAAGCTAAAACACATGTAAAAAGTTTTATAACAATGATTGTCAATTATATAAACATTTAACTATCAATCAAAACCAAAAGACATTGTAAAGAGTATAAAGACCTGATCGCCTATACATGTAGCTACTGAGGCAAAATCCTGTGGATATGTTGCCCAGATCCCCGCTGTGCCATTCGGTCCCGATACCATCCTGTTTCCTCCATCAAAACTATTCAGGGCATCTAAAGTTATAGTGAATTATATTAACACTAATTGATTGTTGCTAAAATCATTTCATACTTTTCATGTCTTACACAATCAAATTAATAAGAAGCTTCTCAAAGTAGGTCGTCCTGGATAAATGTAATGACAATATTGAATGCCGCTTGAAAAACGTTTATCTGGAACGTAAATATTTTGCATTAAAAATCATCGTCTATCATAGTCTCTTGAAAAAGTTCCCTTAAACGTTCTTTAACATGAACAAAGAGTGGATATGAAATCAATTTTAAGATTATAAAGAGGTAAACGATAATCCGTAGATTTTTATCGGTACAAATATTGATTATATTATTTATGTTATTATAATACACATTTGTTCATTCACAGTTCTACAATTTTTCGGGACATGGTAATTTTTTTGTCTGACTGTTGATAATGGTTTTGAACTAGCTTCAGTAACTGCGAATACTCTCAGATATGTTACTTTGTGTCTTGTGTTTTTTTGTTAGGGTGTTTAAAAGTGCTTTGTATTGATCCAAAGCGCTTCAGTCGACGGATTTTTATAGCTTGTTCTTCAGTTGCACTGTTACACCGCTGTTTAAAGTTAGGGAGAGGGTTTGGTGCCAGCAGATGTTTTTAGCCCGGTACATTCTGCGTGGGCATGTCTACAGTTAGAAACATGGAATAAAATGTTTGTCGTTTGTTACTGTATGCCGTTTATTTTGCCGTGAGAATTGTTTTACATAAATTTGTTATTTCAGTGCTTTATATAGCTTACTATGTGGCATGGGTTGTGCTCGTAGTTGAAGGCCGTAATTGATGTAACCTAAGTTTGTTAACTTTTATTTCACTTGGTCTCTGTTGAAGAGTTGTCTCTTTGGCATTCATGCCACATATTTTTATTATCATATCTGATTACCAAAACGTACTTATCAAATGACGTTATTTAGGAAAGCCAATTTAAAAATAAGCCAATTTCAAGAACTGTATATGACTTGTTACGTACCGTAATACACAAAATATATCGTAACCGAGGCAACGAAAGCTCCCAAATACTGGCCTAACATATAGAATGGTACCTTCTTCCATGGGACTTTCTTGATACAGGCTAGGGCCACGGTAACAGCTGGATTCAAATGTCCTCCTGAAATGAAATGTACTCTGGTTCTTGTATATAACGGTGGGCTTAAAACACCGACAATTAGAGAAGATGTGGGGTACGTGCCCCGATTACATTAATTTATCCTATCCTCCCAGAAAAAAATCTTGTTTTGCCCCATAGAATAGTCCACGACTATCATTTAATATTTAACCATGATAGATTATCGCTTCCTAAAAGCGACCATGTAGATATTATTATATGCGTTTTTTGTGTCAACGGCTTGCCATCTCATGATACACATCTGCTTTTTATTTCAACTTCACAGGATTTTAAGAGAAAGAAAGTTAAAACTTAAAAAAAACTAGAAAAAAATATTAAATTTGAAGGACACGTTACCATATATTTGCATCTTTTTCTACCCATGCAATGTTGAGTTAGTCTTATTTTACCTGAAATGCCACCAGCTATGTAGACTCCCATTGTAACTCCTATACCCCATGACCAATGTATGGACATGTGATTTCCCACCGTATTCCGACTTAAAACAGCTTGTGCAACAGATCCATCTCCAAATATCTAAATTTTGAAAAGAAACAACAGATTTTTATAGTTTGTTCTTATATCACTGTTCAATGTTAGGATGAAGGTCGCCGCGCCCGCAATCATGTTTTACCCTGCCACGTTCTGTATGTGTCTGTCCCACATCAAAAGGCTGTTCTTCTGTGGTGGTTATTTCTTTTTTTTATTTTATTTTTACATCTCCTTGTTTTATTATCAAGGCTTTTGGAAAATTTACTATTGGTGGGCAAATATTTGTAAATATATATATATATAGTTGAAAGTGTCCAGTGGCGTAGCTTGCATGTATGCTGAGATGCTCAAGCATCCACATCATTTTGACCAAAAAAAAAAAAAAAAATAATAAAAAAATATTTTTATAGGGCTTTGCTAATTGCATATGATCGCATGTTCCCAGCCGATCAACTCGGAGGTCTCCGAGTGTAACAGGTAATGATGTAAGGAAAACGCAAAATATTTTCCGAAGCATGTGCATGGTCGGTCCGTATTGGATCTTCAGTTAGTTTATGTAAACAAGATGGATAAGTCGCAGAAAAGTGTTCTCGATTTTTTTCGTAAAAAACCTACATCGTCGGTTACGGCAAGCACAGAGGATGCTGATTCGCAGACCCGCGATAAAGGTTCGTCTGAAATTGAGCTAAGCGGAGCGATGGCCTCTACATCTGACGCAGCAGCAATATTACCATCAAATAAACCACCATATCCTGATATCGCTTCCTGCGACATGAAAGATGAAATGATTAAAACTCAATATGTGACAGAGTGTGATCATTCCTGGGCTTTTAAATACCCGTTTCCATCTATGTACAATTATTAAATTTTACTTTCAATAAAATATGCCTCTTAAATTTTACCAGATATATATATAAATTTTGTACAAGTACGCACAAACAATGTCGTCGCGGCATTCTTGATTGCCATAACATTTGATGCTCTCATGTGATAATAAGAGCAAAACGACGGGTGCCACATGTGGAGCAGGATTTATTTACTCTACTGGAGCACCTGAGATCACACCCATGCAGTTTTGGTGGGGTTCGTGTTGCTTAGTCTTTAGTTTTTTTCATGTTGTGTCTTGTTATACTGTTATTTGTCTGTTTGTCTTTTTCGTTTATATTTAGTATTATACGGCCGTTAACGGTACATATTATGGCGTATCGTTGTCTGTCCATCCGTCCGTCCTCGCCCGTCTGTCCGTCGTCAACATGTCTGGCATTAACCAGTTTGCATAAAACTTTGGATAATTGTTTATATGAATTGACGTAAGCCCTTTTACCGGTAGACCTTTTCGAGTTTTATTGAAAACGCGACGGTCGTATCATGCGCTCGTGGCGCTGCTGTTTATTAGCCATGGCCATTGTCAAGTTTTTTTTCGATCTATAAGTTTGAATGTCTATCTGGTATCGTTCACCCGGCCTTTTATTCCAAAATTCTGTAAACAGAAGTGCAACTTAGTGTACTGTATTGGACATTTTTTGAGCTGTCAAATATAGGTTTGGTAGAGAAACTTTTACATTAAATATATTTATGAATTGAATGATAGTAGTTTCGAGAAAACAATAAAAATGTAACTGGACATATATGAATTGTTGGTAATATTGAAATTGCTTTGCTTTTTTTAATTTCCAGTCTTCTATGTGTTTGTATTTAAAATACGGAATACAATAAATAATGGTACGATCCATGTTTTAAAGATTTGGTTAAATTGTAGGGTTATCTATGGTCGGGAGAGAAAACTGAATGCATCCTGGTTTAAAGAGCATCCATGGCTAAGATATTCGATATCTACGGACGCACTTTATTGCGGAAGTTGTACCGTCTTCGCGGATAAAGGTGCCAAAGATAAACTGTTCATTAATACGGTTACTGATTGGGTTAATCTTTCTAGATATGTTACTCGTCACGAAAAAGAGGGATCGTGCCATGCCTTGTCGGAAGTTGCGGCCGAAAATTTTAAGAGTGTGAAATCGGGAAAAACTGAATCGGTCATAAGTATGTTATCTTCGTCCAAAAAAGAACAAGTTCTAAGAAATCGTCATATCCTTGATAAAATTATTCGAGCATTACTACTGTGTGGTAAACAGAACATTGCTATTAGGGGTCATACCGAAGAAAGAAGTAATTTCATGGCAATCCTACGTGAATTCGTGGAAGATGATCCATCGTTAAAAGAACCCATTCAGAGTACTCTTGCAAGGTACAAATATACTCCCCCTGACGTTCAGAATGAACTTTTGATAATATGCGCGAAACAGATTTCTGATAAAATAGTCGAAGATTGTAATGAAGCTGGTTTCTTTTCTGTACTTGGCGATGAATGTACGGATAAGTCAACAAAAGAACAAATGTCTATTTGTTTAAGATTTATAGATCCTGGGACCAAAGATGTTAGGGAAGATTTTCTTTGTTTTGTGGAACCCGAAAACACAAAGGGCGAAACAATCGCTAGATGCTTATTAGGCACATTAGAAAAAGAAGGAGTCGTCATCGACAGAATGAGAGGACAAGGTTACGATGGTGCCGCTAACATGTCCGGGAAATTTCGAGGAGTCCAGGCAATAGTCAGGGAACGAGTGTCTACAGCAACATACGTACATTGCAAGGCCCACCAACTTAACCTGGCTCTAATTCATTCTTCAAAAGAACCGTGTGTTCGCAATATGATGGGGACTGTTCAGGATATTGCATTTGCGTTTGACTATTCGGCAGAGAGACTCAATGCCTTCGCAACAGAGCTTAGTAATTGTGATGAAAACGTCAAGGAAGCCATGGAAAAACGATCCAAGCTAACAACGTTATGTGAAACTAGATGGTCAGCTCGGGCAGATTCTTTGTTCACATTTAAGTCGGCCTTCCCCGTGGTTGTTCATGCCTTAGAATATCTCCGTGATAATCGAGATGAAAAAGCTGGTGCTTACTTAGCCGCTATACTTAAATTTGAATTCTTGATAGCGTTGGTTGTAGCGGAGCATATATTAAGCGTGACAGTCGCTCTTAGCAATATTTTTACAAAGTAAGAGTTGCGATCTGATCGAAGCAGTTGGCGAAAGCAAAGTAGTCGTCCAAAGATTGCGTGATGAAAGAAATGACCCGGCTCTGTGTGATGCCTTGTATGGAAAGGCAGTAGAAATTGCCGCTGATTTTGAACTTAATCCTTGTACACCGCGTCGCACCGGGCGCCAAATGCAGAGAGCAAACCACCCTGTACAAGACCCACAAGAGTACTGGAAGGTTTCTCTGTATTACATATTTCTTGACCATCTTGTTCAGGAATTGGAATCACGTTTAATTCAGTCAGAAGACAGGTTCCTTGCAGAGTATTTGGTGCCAGTCAAGCTGCAGGGATTAACACCAGATAATATTGAAAAAATATACAATGCTTACAACGACGATATTGGCACTCTGGAACAACTCCAAGAAGAAATTTCTCGTTGGAAAACCAGATGGAGCATGACTATGTTGGACACGAAACCAAAGACACTCCATGAAACACTGGTCACAACAAACAAAAATCTCTATCCGAACATTTCTACTATAATATCTGTCCTACTAACAATGCCAGCTTCAACAGCCACAGCAGAGAGATCTTTTAGTGCAATGAACAGAATAAAAACATACTTGCGATCCACAATGGGAACAGACCGTCTATCGGGGCTTGCTACGCTGCACATCTATAGAGATGTGGAAATCGATAGACAAAATGTTACAACAAAATTTGCATCAGTTAAGGGAAGAAAGCTGAATTTTTTGTTGTAAATATTCTGAATTGTTAATTTTGTAAATATTTAAATAATAAAATTATCATTGTGACCCTATTCAATACTTTCAAGGCTATTATTTATTGATTTAAAGCAAAAATCTAAGTTGTGTCGAAATCTGGGGTAAGTACAAATTCATTCAAAGAAAAAGACCGAAAAAAATATAATTTTCTGCATAAAAAGGTCCCAAAATTTTTTCGCCTCGCTCCGCTCGGCGAGTTCAGGCATCCACATCTAATTTACCCTGGCTACGCCACTGGTGTCCGTTTTTTTGTTTTTTGTTTTTATAGAACTTAGCATAATGACAATAAGGCATTTGGTCATACTATATACATGTACTTGGAGACCCTACTTAATCATAGTATCACGAAATGCTATCAATATACAATAATTATAATCATGTTTCAAACAGGGACTAAGTTCTCAAGAAATTACGTGGTAAATGAAAACATTTGCAGTTATAGTGCTTGAATTATTTATGACGATATAAAGATAAGTAGATGTGGTATGACATGATCTCTATATATATTTTACATCATGGAGACAAAAATTGGGAATGTTACCAGAATAATGCTATAATAACAGAAACAAGAAGATGTGGTATGAGTTTCAATAAGACAACTCTCCATCCAAGTCACAATGTGTAAAAGTTAACCGTTATAGATCAAAGTACGGTCTTCAACACAGAGCCTTGGCTGACACCAAAAAGCAAGCTATAAAGTGCTCTAAAAATAACTAGTGTAAAACAATTTAAACGGGAAAATCATCGGTCTTATCTATAAAAAAAACCGAGAAACACTTATGAACCACATCAACACACTTCAACTACTGAATATCAGAGTACGGCCTTCAACACGGAACCTTGGTCTACGCCGAAAAGCTGTCTTTAAAGGGTCCAAAAATTTCTAGTATAAAATAATTCATACAGGAAAACCAACGGTCCAATCAATATAAAAAACGAGAATGACAAGGACAGCGAACAAATTGAATTCTGAGTGTGTCTGTGTTTCTATGGTAATAACAAAACAGCACTGTTACTGAATTCATGATATCATCCAACAATGTTGTGTCACCATTTGCCATTTTCCGGTAACATTATATGTTATTCATGTCTTAAGCAGGATATGCACTAGGACATTCCCGGCTTTCATTTTATATTCCCTGAGCCGAAGGCGAAGTCTTGTTTTGAACTTATCAATCGATTTCTAAAATTGTAAATCTATTTTTTTACACCCTTAAATCATGTATTGAAATGGTGTCTAGTAATGGATTCAAATGCAATTTCACAGAAGTCTAGAACCAAATGAAACAATTATTTCTTTGATAGTATTAATAAAAGATTAAAATGGTGAATAGCAACGTATCTGTTGTAGAACTAATCTTTATTCATTAGTCGCACTGTAACATGTGTAATTGACAGAAAACGTCTAAAAAAGTGCACAAATGCTAAAATTGGGAAGATTCCAGTGTGTTGGTATGATTGAATGATGCAAGTACCTGATGCATGTGCATTGTATCGAAAAAAAAGCGGCCCATCTTTACGTAACAAAAGTGTAGATGCTTTCCAATAAAAGGCTAAAAGTTCAAACAAAATTCAAACGTGCTATATTTTAGGGATCAAACAGGGTCTTACCGGGCCTACTCCTAAGGTCATTAGTGTTCTCGTGTGAAGTTTTTGTAGAGTCCTCTTAGAAAAATAGTATGGGTTTTCTAATCGTTTCAAACCGTACGATACTATATACTTTCTTAATTCAATAAATAAATCCAAGAATTTTGAACTCTGGTGGATATTTGTCTGATCCGCAATCATAGGTGTTATCTTATTTCTATATCAAGAGTAAGTCGATATAGTTTGGAGAACGGTTTTGTATAGTCCTTAGTTTCTAAAGCAATAGATAACTGAAGTGTCGCCAAACAGTCGTTATATCGATTAATTGTCGTATTATCCGTCGAAATCAATTTAGTGAATTCAGACTTCATTGCAAACCGGATAAGATCACAGGAAACAGGAACATTTATTAACCTCAATGCACTTTTTATGTACAACATCACGAAGAGAAACACTTATCTATGTTATCAGAAGCTAACAATACATGTAATACATTTTTTATACATATAATGATAAATTGGTTTTACCTACTATTAGAGTAAAGGTTCCTAAAAATTCAGCAAACGTTTCACGAATAATATTATTTCTTATTCTAACTTTACTGGAAAATCCCTCCATTTTGTTGCAGTTTCGAAATTTACACATGCACTACACTGGCTATATCATATCGACAGAACTGGGTCATGTAAATACATAAACGAGATTAAATAATCCATTTTATTCACACACATATACAAGCTTTCAATCATATCTTAGCTGGTAGCCAATCTAAAATCACACTTTCGAGTAGAAGACTTATCAAGTTGACCTATGTTATCTTTACTCTAGGTGAAGTTCTTAACCTTGTCGTGGTTTTCATTCATAAGATTTACTACAGCTACAGTACTATTCACATAGATTATGCACTAAAGGTTTACTTTGGCATAAAAACAAGATGATCCTTGGACGAAAAATGCCTTTTCTCGGTTCACTATTTTACATTTCAAGACAGAATTAATAAATGTTATATATAAAAAAGATAAAAAAAAAAAAAAAAAAAAAAAGAAACCAACAACATAAAACTACAATCACTGAACTGTAATTTATATCATCTTATTATTTTATTATAATTTCAAAGTTCCTATACGGACTACAATATTACAATAATTTACAGCAATATGTTTAGAGCACCTGAAGAATATCTTTGATTATTAGAAGATCGGCGGAATACCCTCAGATCTTGTGGATTTCTAGATCTAGAACACATTCACAACACCCTCAGATCTTAAGGATGATATGGTTTCTTTCCGTGTTCCTGACAGCAAAATTGATGCCTGGTCAAATTGCTTACTTTTCATTTAGTGAAGACAAATTTTGAATGCCATTCGAAGATGCAATACGTTACGGTTGTAAATGCACCATACTTCAAAAGAAATCGTCTGAAAAAGCACAATACATGGAGATTCATAACAAATCCACAAAAGAACCCTAAAAAAAACAAAAACGCCACCAGAAACAGTAAATAATGACAATCTCAAAACAATACAAAACAATAATTTTAACAACAAGTGTAACTATTTATTAATTTTGTGATAAATAGTGATAATTCGCACACACATATACATATGAAAATAAACTTTCAACCACTTAAGAGTATATAAATTTATTGACATGATTTATTTTGTGGTTCTGCATCGTCTGATGGTATTATACATTATGTAATACATTGTAATAGTTATTATATGCTGAACATTATTGTACTTTATGAATCTTGTGAAATGCCTCTGTTGGTGTATACTTCTTTCTCTTTTTCTGTAATAGAAATACTATTTTCTTTGTAAGAGTAAGATAATATAACGACGGCCGAAATCAATTAAACCCCATATTTACCGAAACAAAAGTCAGTAATTGTTTTATTCCCTATTCCGAGAGAAGAACATGTATTTAAGGAATAACATATACCAAAATAAATTTAACATGAAAAATCTAACCATAACGTTGCATGTAAAAGCGCGTGACGTTTAGCGCGGTGAATAACACTTTCTCAGGTGAATATGCTTTTTTATTCAAAATCCAATTCATATAGAGAAACCTACTAAAATAATACCAATATGGAATAACATTAAACATCATCTGCACAACGATGAAAAATAACTTCTGTTCTTGTAGACAACAAGGTTAAGATGAGGTTAAAATCGAGAATGGAATGGGGAATATGTCAAAGAGACAACCCGACTATAGAGCAGACAACAGCCAAATGCCAACAACAGGTTTTCAAAGCAGTGAGAAAATCCTGCACCCGGAGGTTCTCTCCTTCTTAAAGTTTCTAGCGATCCTTCAATTATTGAAGATTATTCGCCGGGCGTCGACTATTAAAATCTATAATTTACACTGTAGCAAGAAGAAATCAAAAATAACAAAATCAAAAAATCAAAATAACGTATGTACATTTGAAAAATAAATTTTGATAAAACTATAAACATTTGATAACAGAATAGTTAGGGATAGAATATGGGGATGAGAGCAGATTCTGCGATCATATTCTTGAATCCCTCTTCTGTACTGCATGATACTATTGGCTGTGGCAGATGATTCCAATTTATAACTGTTCGTGGATAAAATGAATATTTATAACTGTCTTTAGATGTTTTTATTTGCCTAAATGAGTGTGGATTGCTATGTCTGGTTCCTCAGCTGGCCCCTTAATGAAATTATGTACTTCTTCAGTTAAAATGGATGTCACATTAAACCCCAACATATAAATGAACTAAAATTAAAACAACAACCAATTGATATTTTATCGTATGTTTTTCTTTGTTGTGATGTTATGCTATTGTTTCAGAAAAAGGGAGAAGGTTTGGATCCATTAAAACGTTTAATCCCGCTGCAAATGTTTGCACCTGTCCAAAGTCAGGAATCTGATGTACAGTAGTTGTCGTTTGTTTATGTAATATATACGTGTTTCTCGTTTCTCGTTTTGTTTATATAGATTAGACCGTTGGTTTTCCCGTTTGAATGGTTTTACACTAGTAATTTTGGGGCCCTTTATAGCTTGTTGTTCGGTGTGAGCCAAAGCTCCGTGTTGAAGGCCGTACTTTAACCTATAATGGTTTACTTTTTAAATTGTTATTTGTATGGAGAGTTGTCTCATTGGCACTCACACCACATCTTCCTATATCTATTTTAAGACTAACAAAGACCAGGTGCTCCTGAATAGGGACAGGCGCAAAAATGCGGCGGGTCTAAACATTTGTTTTGAGATATAAACCCTTCCTTATACCTCTAGCCAATGTAGAATGGAGAAACACATAGCAAAATGCCTTTGTTGGATATTTGTCTCATAGATATTCATACTTCGTTTCCTTACTTTAAGTTATTAGGTTTTTCGTCACCAGAGTGATTTTTCTACTGCACTTTTCATATATTTTGTTTTTGTTATCACTGCAATATAAAAATCTTATAATAAAAAACCCGCTATAGATCAGTTAAGTGTTTTAAAGATACAACACGAGTCTGGTGAGAGAGATTAATCTTACCTGAGAATTTATCATTCATTTCTTGAATCTGTATATCGCTACTTATTTCAACAACTTCCGGCCAGTGAAATCCTATCAAAATCTGGTACAAAAAAGCCCCAAGTATGGCTCCTACGTGTGGACCCAAAATAGGAATCCAAAAATATTTATAATCATTGTAACTGCAAAATATGAAAATAATTAAATGAACTTAAAAGTATTTTATCAGTGATAAATATTTTACAAACGTTTATTTTTGCGATGGCTGTAAAACAAGTTCTGAGATTGGCATTGCGTCATACTTTCACAGAACTATCCAATATATCATAAATTATCTCGTTTCATTTGTTTCACATTTGATGACGTAGGGACCTCCTATAGATACATTATATGATATGGGGTTTGCTCATTGCTCAAGGTTGAATGGTGAGTGGACTCTGATGGATACTTGTCTCATTGACTATCATATAACTCCTTATTTTTATATTTTTATATGCTTTTATCATTGTTTGCTTATTGTTTTTTCTTCTTCGTGAACTGAGTAAATCAATCAAAAGTATTTTGTCAAAGATGGACATATCAGGCAGATTATGATCATGAACAATGTTTTTATACTCTTATTTGAAATATCAAGATTTTTTGAGATACTGATTCCACTGATGTTGTTTAGTTCACGTCTATAAAATAGTCCATCTATTTCCATTATCGGAAGTGAATTTATCTAAGACAGTTCATCGCCTCTTTATGACTCGTGTAGTTCTACTGACTCTTGCAATCTTACCACATCTCCTTACTTTTATTTTTACTGTTATTCCGCTTATCAATTGGGAAAGATCGAACACAAAAAAAAAAAAACTAGGTAATCTTTGGTATTCTTAATTTATTCCCAACTTGTCTATCACCAGGACGATTCAGAGCTTAAAAACTGGATGGCCTCTGTTGTTTTCGTAAAATAGGGTTGCCTTCTAACAGTCGAAAATTTAATATTCACATTTTAAGAACCAAAAGATATTAAAACAAGAATGTGTCAATAGTACACGGATGCCCCACTCGCACTATCATTTTACATGTTCAGTGGACCGTGAAATTGGGGTCAATACTTTTATTTGGCATTAGAATTAGAAAGATCATATCATAGGGAACATGTGTACTAAATTTCAAGTTAATTGGACTTAAACTTCATCAAAAACTACCTTGACCAAAAACTTTAACCTAAAGCGGGACAGACGGACAAACGGACGGATGGACGAATGAACAGACGGACGGACGAACGAACGGACGCACAGACCAGAAAACATAATGCCCCGCTACTGTCGTAGGTGGGGCATAAAAAAAAGTTCGTTGCTAATTACGATACCTGAATACTCCAACTCCCCATCCAGCAACAGACGTGAATATTCGTGGAGCTAAGTCACGTGCAGGATTTATGGCATATCCACAGTTAAGATGGTAGGTCATTCCAATGACAGTTACTATTAAACCAATGGCAATTGGCATCAGTCCTTTAGGTGTTTCCATATTTCTTTCATCTGTTATTGCCAGTATACAGATTAGTAGCATGCCTGTTGCAAGGAGCTAGATGCAAAGAAAGCTGTACAATTTATTAGTGTAAGTTTGACGTAGTAAACTTCATAAAAAGTAACATATTAATCAAATGAATGGCAAAATCAAAAGCTGAAACACATCAAACGAGTGGATTACAGCTGTCATATTCCTGACTTGGTACAGGTATTTTCTAATGTAGAAAAGAGTGGAATGAACCTGGGTTTATAGCTAGACACAATAGATACTATTATTTTTTATGTGTTAAAAGTTTTCTTGCTTTTGTCAATGTTTCTTTTTTCTACACAAAGTGCTCCAATCTTTCTCTTTTAAAGAGTATTTCGATTTTGTTGTCAATATATATGAATAATCATATTTAATATCCTAAAGATAAATTAATGTGTTGATCGTATTTTTTGTTTTTACAAGAGATATATGATGTAAAAGTAGTATACATATTTTTAAAGTTAAGCGTGAGCGTATCTGAAATTTTGAAATAAAGTTCAAAAAGGTCTTTTCATATTTTTGTCGAAAACATTTTATTTTATTTTTTATGTATACCACTGTTCATAATTATATATTCCTTTTTTATTAGGTAAAACTATCATTTTGACCTAATACAAATACTTGTACCTGATATTCATATGATCAAGACATAATCTTTCAATTAATTTAAGTGAGGCCTCCGGGTGCAGGTGACAGACACATTGGTGGCCTGCGGCTGTTGTCTGCTCTATGGTCGGGTTGTTGTCGCTTTGACACATTCCCCATTTCCATTTTCAATTTTACAGTAAATTCAGAAATTTACAGCGAAGTTTTTTATAATGCGAATAGGTGAGTATCGCAATAATAAAACTTGCATTTTTTTTACGCCCGTCAAAATTTTGACGGGACGTATTATGGTATACAAATGTTCGGCGTCCGTCTGTCCGTCCGTATGTCTGTCCTTCGTAAACATGTCGAACCGTAACTTGAGAACTACTTATCCAAATTTCATGAAACTGAATATAGTTGCTTCTTATGATGGTCAAAACGATCTGTATACTTTTTGGGGAAAATAAGATTAAAACTTTTTGAGTTACGTGACTTTTTAACTAAAACAGGGTTGCGTTTTTTTCACATGTGGCGCCGTATCTCAAAAACGATTTATGATTATTACTTAAAACTTTACACACTTCTTAGTTATATTAATCTAAAGACCTGTATTTTTTTTGATTTTGATTCAAAATTACATTTTAGAGATATTGAGTTTTTTTTTCTTTTTAAAAAGGGGGGAGGGGGGAGGGTTCACATGTCTCGCCGTATCTCAAAAACAATTTATGATTATTGCTCAAATAAAGGCAACAGTAGTATACCGCTATTCAAACTCATAAATCCATGGACAAAAAAACAAAATCGGGGTAACAAACTTAAACTGAGGGAAACGCACCAAACATAAGAGGAGAACAACGACACAACACTACAAATATAACATCAAAACCAAATACATGAATTTGGGATAGACAAGTACCGTGACACGTCTTATCGAAACTTTACACACTTTTTAGTTATATTAATCTAAAAATCTGTATACTTTTTGGGAATGATTCAAAGTTTTATTTTAGATTTATTGAGTTTTTTTTGTTAAAAAAAGGTTGGTTTTCACATGTCGTGCTGTATCACAGAAACTATTTATGATTATTGCATAAAACTTACACACAAGACGACGGGTGTATCATGCGCTCATGGCGCAACTGTTTATTATAACAAAGACATGAAATTGATAGATCTGTATATTTTTCTGAAATCGCAAAAATTAAACTTGCATTATTGTCCATTTTTGAAAAAAACCAACAATTAATACATGCACGCAATAATATCTGAATTTACAGTTACTGTATTTACCTGGTCTCCAAAACAAGTAGCTACGGAAGCAAACTGTTGTGGATAAGTTGACCAGATACCAGCTGTTGCGTTTGGTCCAGATACCATTCTGGTCCCTCCGTCATATTCGTTTAAAGCATCTGAAATAGGTACAGTTTTTACACCAAAATATAATGAGTTACAAAGACTGTACATTAAAATAAATCTTGAAAGTACAAAGTACTTATAATAAGGTCTGGTGATCAACTAGTTGAAAGCATTAGAATTGAGAATGGAAATTAAGAAAATGTAAAAGAGACAAAAATCCGATTAAGAAGAAGCAGATAATAGACGAAAGCCACCAATGGCTCTTCAACGCAGACTTTAAATTAATTTTCTAAATTTTTGCGCCTGTCCCAAGTCAGAAGCCTCTGGCTTTTGTCAGTCTTGTATGGTTTTTAGTTTTAGTTTTTTGTGTATATTTCGGAATTTAGTATGACGTCTATTATCACAGAACTAGTATTCGTTTTTGTGAAGGAGCCAGCTGAAGCATGCCTCTAGGTGCGGGAGTTTCTTGCTGCATTGAAGACCCGTTGGTGGCTATCTGCTGTTGTCTGCTCTTTGGTCGGTATCTTGTATCTTTGACACATTCCCCATTTCCATTCTCAATTTTATGTATACGTAAACATGGAATTGGCAAGTGAAGGACTTTTTGTTTCCTATGAAATCGATGTAAAGTTCTGTTATTTATTGTCTTTCTTTTGATCTCAAAATACTATTACTTGCAAGGACAATGAACACATGTTTAAGTGGGATTTGACTTAATACTAGTTTGGTTTCGACACAAAATACTGACATAAAATTTCATACGTTAGGGAGCGACCATTTGATAATCTAATAGAAGAAGGTGCCGGATGATGGAGTATTTATTTGCACATTTAGCGAGTCTTGCAATTTTTTTTTTTAATTTTGAACACAATTATTTCCCATTTTCATCTTGTTTTAGTCAGTTTTTTTTTATCTTGTCTGGTCAGAAAACTTATTCCCAAAATCTTCCTCAGTACCATCTCCCTCTTTCTCTCTCCAGGAGTATGAGATAATCGTTATTTTGTGGTCCTCAATGCTCTACAACTTCGTACTTATTTGGCATTTTCAACTTTTATTGAGTCGAGAGTCACTGATGAGTCTTTTGAAGATAACACGCGCGTCTGGCGCAAACACTACATTTTATCCTGGTATCTGTGGTGAGTTTATTCACGTACTGATAATACAAAATCTACATTCAATATATTTATTTGAAACCTACCATAATATACAAAATAAATTACAGCTGATGCAACAAAAGATCCCAAATATTGGCCTAACATATACAATGGTACTTTCTTCCATGGGACTTTCTTGATGCAGGCCATGGCAACAGTCACAGCTGGGTTCAGATGACCACCTGTAAATAAACAGATTTTTTTTCTAATTCGATGTCTTTCCTTACAAACATATTTTTACTTTGTCGTTTACTGACGCAGAAGTTTTGCTATTGATTGCTATCACATGTTTGTAAGTTAATAGTTCTTGCTGCTACCGACGAATATAGAATACCGCGAAGGGTGATGCATGCATAAACAAATCTTTATGTCTGGTGTGCATATAACTGTAGTTCATACATTGTTGGATATCATATGAAGGTGCAAACGAGTCGTTTCATATTCTTAACAGCGCATTGGTTGTATTATTAGTTATTAAATATTTCAATATCATAATTAAAAACCTGATTTTGAACTATATCAAACTTATAGAAATTTAACTGTGACGTCACTTTTACCTTAGATGTCATTTTGTAGCTTTTTCCAGTCGGTGACAATTCATGGTTCTTTTGTGCTGTCCTCTTTTGTCGTACGTTTTCGTTTTTATTCTGTGGTTAGTCGCCTCTTCGGTGTTGACATACACATCAATCATGGTCATTTTTATAAATTTACTGTTTGCAAAAGTAAGAATTATTCTAAATACTAAGGATTTTTTTTTATCCCAGGCACAGATAACCTTAGTCGCAATAGGCACAACATTTTAGAATTTTGGATAATCAATGGTCTTCGACTTTTTACTTGTTTGGCTTTCTTTACTTTTCTGATCTGAGCCTCACTGGTGAGTCTTATGTAGATAGTTATCAAAGGTTGCAAGATTATAATTTCAAACACCAGACGCGCGTTTCGCCTTCATAAGACTCATCAGTGACGCTCAGATCAAAATAGTTATAAATCCAAACATGTACAAAGTGGGAGAGCATTGAGGACCAAAAATTCCAAAAAGTTGTGCCATATACGGCGTAGGTAATCTATTCCTGGGATAAATAAAGGCAACAGTAGTATACCGCTGTTCAAAACTCATAAATCCATGGACAAAAAACAAAATAGGGATAACAAACTAAAACCGAGGGAAACGCATTAAATATAAGAGGAGAACAACGACATAACACTAAAATTAACACACATAGACAAAATCCCACGAGAATAACAAATATAACATCAAAACCAAATACATGAATTTGGGATAGACAAGTACCGTGACACGTCTTATCGCAATGTGAATTTACACTCAAAAATAAGAGAAAACAAACGACACAACGTTATAATGTAATACACACAGAAACGAACTATAATATAACAATGACCATATTCCTGACTTGGTACAGGGCATTTTTAAAGGAAAAAATGGTGTGGCATGCCAAACCTCGCACTTTTATGGCCATGTGAAATATAACATCAAAATGACAACACAGGACTACAATATAAATAAATTGGAGAACACAATTGACAAAGAATCACACGAACAACAGCCAACAAAAGGCAACAAGTTCAAAATTTTAATACGCCAGAAGTGTATTTTGTCCACACAAGACCTATGTGTGACGCACAGATACAAAAGTTTGAAAGCCAAAACGAGTACAAAAATGAACAGCATCGAGGACCAAAAGATCAAAAAGGTTGTGCCAAAAACGGCAAGGGTTTTCTGTTAAGTTACCAGAAAATCCCTATAATTAAGAGTAATTTATACTTTTGCAAACAGTAAATTTAATAAAATGAATATTCAAAAGATGTACATGATAAAGCTGAAGTATTAACTAATTACAGGAAACAACTGAAATACATTTACATAACCAGACATTTGAAACACAAAAGTAGACACATCCGAATACGTTTAAACCTCTACGCCAAGTGACGTCCTATTTGAAACTGAAAAATGACGAAAAAATGACGTCATTTGAATTAGTAAAACAGATCATCAAAAAATGAAAAATGACGTCACATAAGAATGAATAAGATAGAATTAGGATTCATTTAAGATTATATATTTGAACTAAATACTGATATTGCATTTAATAACAAAGCACATTTTAATTCTTATTGATATAAAACTGAGGTAGCAATTAACTATATTATAAAACTATGTCCGGTTTGTTATGAATCTAACTTCAAACGTAAAATATCGTACTGATTACGTTGAACGAAGTCAGATCTGATAAATGAAGGCGGTGATTAATTTTCTTTACAATAACAGATAAATATAATAGAAAAGAAGTCAACACATTTGACAAAATCCGATGAGAATTACAAATATAACATTAAACATTTAAACTAAGACAATCCTTAGTTTTTTTTAAAATTCAAAGTTTTGTAACAGGAAATTTATAAAAATGACCATATAATTGATATTCATGTCTACACCGAAGTGCTGACTAGACGAAACGCACATTTGGTGTATCAAATTATAAGCCTGATACCTTTGATAACTATTAGCATGTTGAAATGTCCTGTTGTAATGTTTATTGTGTATTTCTCTGTCCTAAATGTTCTTTAATTTATTTGTAGTCCTGCCATGAAATGTTGTCATTTTAGTGTTATATTTAACATTGCCATTTAAGCGCGAGGTTTAGCTAGCCGCAAAACTAGGTTCAACCCACAATTTTTTCTTAAAATGTCCTGTAAAAAGTCAGAAAAATGGCAGTTGTTAGTTATAGTTCGTTTGTGGGTGTGTTGCATTGTCGTTTTGGTTTTTTGTTGCAATTCAGTGTTTCTGTTGTTTTGTTGTTTTCCTCTTATAGTTATGTGTTTACCTCAGTTTAAGTTTGTAACATGGATTTGTTTTCTCTCAATCGATTTATGACTTTCGAACAGCTGTATACTACTGTTGCCTTTATTTACAGATATTTCAGTATTGATATGACTGGTTTTTTTTATCAATGTACGTGTGCCAAATGGACAGATTAAAGTGCACACAGCCAAAGAAACAAAATCTGTCACAATGTATTCTATTTATAATAGTTTTTACCCGAGATACCACCAGATATGTAAACTCCCATTGTCACTGCTAGTCCCCATGACCAATGTATAGAGGAATGGTTACCAACGCCATCTCGACTTAGAACTGCTTGGGCGACCGAACCATCCCCAAAAACCTAAAAATCAATAAATACAGATTAATTAATTAAGAGATCATTCAGTGCATAAGGCAGAAAAAAATGCTTTGTTTTTGTTGTTGTCTTGAACTATATACAACACGACAATCTCCAATGAAGCAGTAAGGCCAATTTGTCCTCTAATTGTTTCAGTCATAGGGTCAAAATCTAGAAATTGTAAAATCCTACTGAAATTTTGATACGTAAGAGTCTTTATCACATACATAAGATAGTGGTTCCCAATTCTACATATTTCCATCAAATCACAAATCTATTCGGCGCTTAATGCTGCTGTTGAAGGAGAATCGATGCACAATTGTAGGTTTTAAAATAATGATGTATAGTATGATTGCCAATGAGACAAATCTTCATCAGAGACCAAATTCCGTAGAAGTTAACAGCTATTGGTTACTTTACGGCCTTCAATATGTTACATGCTTTTGTTGACGAATATTGAAAATTCAAATTAAAATTTGAATATTGAAACCGAATTTTTGCATGTGGAATAAAAATTGTTTTGGAGAAATTGAATATTGAACAAACATGACATTTGAAAAAGATAAAAGGATCTTCAAAGAAATTTTAACAGAAGAAAGTAAACTGGAGATATTTCAGATACATGTAAGTGTAGCATGGCCACTAGATCAGTAGTTCAATCACATTGTTTAAAACTAAGCAATAAGAATTGTTAGAACTATTAATTGACAGTTGTACTATCAATGTAAGTACAGATTGAAAGTATTTTTTAAAATGAGCTCTTTCCTGAAATAAATGAATAGAAACGAACTATTAGATACCAACTGCAATATACCTGACTTGGTACAGGATATTTTAAGAAAATGGTTTCATCTGCTTAGATCACGAACCAAAATATAACCTCTTTTTTCGAATGTGAAAAAAGTATAACTATATAATACTGATAATAATAACAAAAATAATAGTAATAATAATAACAAAAATAATAATAATATTTTTAAACTAACAAAAATGTAAAAAAATCATTGTCAGAACGGTGTCATATAGTCATTATTCCTCATTCCAATACGCCCCCCTAACATGAATCAGGACTATCCATAACTGGTGACGTGTTGTTATTTTACAACATGGGGAACTAGCGGTAGATTTTATAAATATGAAATATACAGTCCAAACTAAATCAAAGACGCGACTGTACACTAGAGTTGACGTGAACCTTGCCATTCAGTCACAGGACTTCAAATATTTCAATCCTTTATGGGTTGATTTAAAATACATGTATAAGTAAGCAATTAATGTAGCTGTTAAATTTGATAGATGCTTTTTTGGCTTCTATGTTAAATATTTGGTTTTTTTTGGGGTTCTAATTGAGATTGTGACACGGTGATGACTGCTGTACCCAATTTTTCCTATGTCTGTTTTTTCACGCATCGTTGTAAATATCGTGGAATTTGATGCGACTTTCATACAAGTGAGGGGTTTAGCGCTATAAAAGCAGGTTCAACCCACCATTTTCTACATTTGATATATACATTACATAAATCAGTGTTACATTTGAAGTCCATAAAACAAGAACATGTGAAGCTTCATCTCTTATCTCAAAATGACATTAAGTTCTATTTTACTTATTGAACAAGGATTGACAATAAAGTAAAATCACAAAAAAATACTGAACTCCGAGGAAAATTCCAAACGGAAAGTCCCTAGTCAAATGGAAATATCAAATGATAAAGAACACAACAACTGTCATATTCCGTAAAAATATCAAAGCCAGTAAATAGTCGCATCCTGTAGGTCGCATTCGTGAAAAGAGATTGAGATTGTATTTATGACATAGAAACATATCCAATATTATCTGTATAACCGATATTCCATAATGGTCAATAAACTCGTGATGGCGTCCGAAAAAATAACGAAGTGATGATTTCAACTTCACCATTTGAATTTCTGGTCTCACAGTTGAAATCACCTCATTTGTCATAAAGTTTTGTTTTCAACCGACCCTCCTAATCAATTTCTAGATATAAGTCCTTATCAAATTGTAAAATCAAAAGCTCAAACACATCAAACGAATGGATAACAACTGTCATATTCTTAACTTGGTACAGGCATTTTCTTATGTAGACAATGGTGGATTGCACCTTGCTTTAAAGCGCTAAACCTCTCATATGTATGCCACCAAATTCCATTATATATAAAACGATGCGTGAAAAAAACAGACATGATATGTTAAATTGTCAAAATAGGGTTACAGCAGTCATCACCGTGTCACAATCTCAATCAGATTAAAAACAAAAAGAAACAAAAGAAATAATTTTAACAAAGACGCACAAAAAAGAATTTATCAAATTTAACAACCACGTTCATTGCTTACTTATTTTTGTATTTTCAATAATAAACCCATAAAATTTTACAAAAATTTACAGTGAGTTGACTGTTAGTGTTGCTCTCCACCAATTGCAACTCATTCAAAATTTTGACCAAATTGCAATTTGTTTTATTAAACCAAATTATTCAACTGGTCAGAATATTGAACAAATTGTTCAGTCAAAATTTGAAAGTGCAAGGTGATAAAATAAAATATACTTACAATCCTATAAGACTTTAACTCCACTTTAATGATGTTGTGACAAAATTAGTTTATCAGTTTGTATAGTTATATTAATCATTAATATATAAATATAACAGTCAACTCACTGTAACAGTATCAAAAAGTTGAAATGAATTCACAGTTTACACCATGACACTAGTAGTACGAAGAGATCATACCTTTATTGTCGGTGACGTCATTTGGAAAGTAACTATTCATTAAAGGATAGTAACTTTCTTTTAATTATTTAAGCTTACAACCGCACTTCGTATCATATTATAACTCAATATCAGATGACTTATTTATACATATAAGAAACATAGTATGGTGGAGTGAAATCTTTTCCACAGTAAACCATTGGTGTATGTAACGTGACTGTCTTGACGAATAAAAAATGTTGACGCTGATCACATATATGAATGGAGGTATTTTGTATAATTCAAACGGCACCCCTTTATTAAAAGATAAGTTCCAAAATGAAGTATCTGACAACAGACGTCTTAAGTGAAACATGTGTCCACAATATGAACGCAATATGTACATAACATTTTCCTATGCAACCAATTATTACTTTGTATTCCAAAGATCAATTATGATAAGTCCTTAAACATCTATAAAATCAAAAGTTATCAACCAACGGAATGAGTATAAAACAACTGTCAAATACCTGCTTGGTACAGGTATTTGTAGACGAATGTGGTGGTTTAAACCTAATTTATAGCTAGACAAACCTCTCGTTTGTTTATAGTTTCGTGATATTGACAGCATAAGGGGAGCTACTCAAACAGACATAACAGGTTAGTATAATAGTAGTTTGGATGCGGTAAAAACAATCTGAATAAGATGTAGAACTCTGATTTCGTTATACTCTCATATGGAGTATAACGAAATAAGAGTTCGATATTTTTATTAGATTGCAGTCAAAACTGTATAAGCATACATGACAGACATACACAGGTGTTGTAGTTGAAGTAAATTTGACACAAAAGCCAACAAAAAATTGTTTGTACCTGATAGTACATACCGTATTTAATATACACCTTCTCATTAAAGTTCAAATTAAGTAAATATATATATAGATTGTTAAATAAGTTGAAACAACACTATAAAAACCTCTTGCAACCGATTTGCACACAAGGACTCACCTGCACGAGAAACACACACAGTAATAATAAAAAAGATAGCGGGATACATCATATAAACCGCGTCTTGTAGTTTCTAATATTAGTTTCCTTGGATTTCGTTCGCCTCTCTTCTAGATACAGAGAAATAAAATAGAGAGATGGCAGATTTAGCTCTTGGATGTATGATAATAATATTCTATTAATGAGTACGGCATTCATTTAGATGATATTATTATCTTGATATACTATCCTGCCATGGTCCCTTTTGTACATTTTGGTATTCACTTATTTTGCTACTTTTTGCCTTTCAAATATTTGGGTTCGAGCGTCCCTGATGGAGGTAATTACAGGAAAGCGTTTCGGACGCATACATTTTACAAAATGTTACAACCCCATCATTGCACATCACTGTTCGAACTTACAAAGTTCATTTTACTTGTACGAACTAGGTTACGTATACACTAGAGGAATTAAACATTTATATTCAGGCTTTTCAACTATTTTATATTGTCTTGCTGAATAAAAATATTTGGTTTTGAGCGTCCCTGATGGAGGTAAACACCGGAAAGCGTTTCGGACGCATACAGTTTACTAAGTGCTATTTTCATAATTTATATAATACTTACTATCAATGTGAAAGTCCCTAAAAATTCCGCTAGGGTTTCACGAGCAATATTGTTTCTTATCCTTATTTTGCCGCTGAAATCCTTCATTTTGTCACTTCTATTGATAATACGACTATTTAATATTAATGCAGAACGAACATCGTTGTTCGAACGAAAATAGTTAATTTTACTTGTAAGAACAAGGTTATGTAAACACTAGAGGTATTAAACATTTATATTCGGGCTATTCAAGACCAAAGGTTTTCAACTGTATATTGTTTGGCTGAATACATTAAACCACTGTTGAGTAGATATCTATAATACTAAAATAACGAGGTCCAATTTGTCAGCCGTCATGGGGTAAAAACGACAAATTAAAGAATTCAATTTTATATATATCAAATATAGGACATTGGTGTTGATTAAAAATTACACCACTCCAGACCCTTTTGTTTTCCACATAATTAATATTGTCAATAATGAACAAGTTTCGGGTCGAATCCGATACCGATACCAATAGTATATTCACCTGTTACCTACTACATTATCTGTACGTTTCACATCTGACAGGCGCACCACCAAACGGTGTATTTTGGATTTTGCTATATACACGGGTCATAATCACAGGGTTGACACTAATACATTCAACCATTGTCAAATTGTTCCCTATTGTAGTATTTTAAGCAGTAAGCCTTTCTAAGATGACAATACGAATACTAAATTTCGGGACTTAAAATAAGGCGTATAGTTACAGTTTTCAATTTGTTAGCGGGCATGACATAAAACAGCGAATCAAAGAATTCAACTTTATTTATAACTAAATTAATAAATATAGGACAATGCTGTTGATTAAAAAAATACTCCTTTCCAGGACCTTTTGTTTTCCAAATAATTAATATTACCAATAATTAATAAGTTCCAGGTCGACGGGTTCAAACAGAAAGATTTTGAAAGCAGAGAAAACTGTGCATCTTATAATCAGCATGACTTTATCAGATGATAATCCCAATACAAAAATAAGGCTTAGACATAGTTATATACTTTAATTCAGTCACGGACCCGCGATATCACAGGTGTGTTCTAGTAACGTTTATTAAAATCAACGGTTGCATTTCTACGTTCTCAACCTTGTAATAAATGTTTAATACGTGACGAAGCAAGATACTACTACTACTAATAATAATAGTAATAAATAAAAATAATAATTATAATAATTACAAAATACCACGAGAATAACAAATATAACATCTAAACCAAATACATGAATTTGGGATAGACAAGTACCGTGGCACGTCTTATCGCAATGTGAAATTACACTAAAAAATAAGAGAAAACAAACGACGCAACGTTAAAATGTAACACACACAGAAACGAACAATAATATTACAATGGCCATATTCCTGACTTGGGACAGGACATTTTTAAAGGACAAAATGGTGGGTTAAACCTGGTTTTGTGGCATCATGCCAAACCTTGCACTTTAATGGCAATGTTGAATATAACATTGAAATTACAACATAATATTACAGGACTACAATTCAAATAAATAGGCAACGTATTAGACAAAGAAACACATGATTAACGGATAACAAAAAACATCAGGTTTAAAATTCAATACGCCAAAAACGCGCCTTGTCCACACACGACTCACCAGTGACGCCCAGATATAAAAGATCGAAAGTGAAAAAAAGTACAAAGTTGTACAGCACTAAAGATCAAAAGTTGAAAAAAGTTGTGTCAAATACGGCTATGTTTTACAAACCCATCTTCGTATCATTGTACCTTCAATATCAAATGATCTTAAAAAAGTATATTCTAATGTGGTGATCGCTTTCATTCTCCTCCATAAACCATTGGCCTGTGTTACGCTGATCACATATATGAATGAAATACGTTTTTTTTATTACCAAAACAGCACTCCTGTGACAAAATATAAGATACCAACCCCACTACCTGACCCCAGATCTTTTAAGTAACACGTGTGTCGACAAGACGAAAGCAATGTGAATGCAAAATTTCTTTAATGTAACCAAAGTCGAAAAATAGATCATTCCAGAGACCAATCAGTTTCTAAAAAAATACGTAAGTATATGTAATAAATTGGCGGGCACTATTGAAACATATTAATAGTGAAATCCATATTGTTGAAAAAATATAGACACGAGGACAGATGGCGGTATGTAAACTTATTTTCAACCTTTTGTATGGAAAGTATTGCAATGATCCAAAACTTCCCCGGCGGAAAATTGCATGAGGGGTCATTGCTATGTAATACCAGCCTAGATTGATGAAGTAATTCGTACTGTGTTGCAAGTCATAAGTCAGGAGCCTGTATTCCGTGACTGTCGTGTATATATAAGTTGCTGCCTGGTATTTTCATTCTTCGTTTGTTTTTTGTTTAATCATAAATCAGGCTTTTAGAATCTTTTGTTTGGATTGTTTCACTTATTTTTTTACGTGGGTGCATGTGAAAAATGACAATACAATATTTGTTTTGCTCATTGTTGAAGGTGATCTACATTTGCTTAAATACACGTTATTTGGATACTTATCTCATTGAAAATCAATTTGATAAAACTATATTTCTGGTGTTCAAGTGCAAATAAATAGGTGTTGCAAGTGCGAATAAATATATCAACATAAAATTTAGTAATTATAATCATGAATGAGTTGTATTAGAATTGTATAATCGATTTTCACGTCTATTGTATAACTCAGTATGCAAATAACAAGCGCAGTATAATACATGTCATAGTTAAAATATTTTTATTTTTGTGTCGTAAATGTGAATTGTTTGCAGAGTACCTTACACCGATGAAGATTATAATCTCCGTTAACAGTACACTATTTACTTGATATGAAATAAGATATATTTTACGTTATGTTTTTTACGAACTTTACAATCTTGACATTTAATTTTCTAAATCAAATAAAGTTGTACCTTGATCAAATTGAGAGAATTGTAATTTGGTAATTATTTCATTGTAAATTGTGTTTATTTAACCCAAAAAAGTTCTCATTATACAGAGCTTAAACTGTCCACAGAAATGATATACGCAAATTCAAATTATTACGTTCATAAACAATTTGTTTTTGTAGCCATGTACTGTAACAACAAATAAACCGAAGATTAAAGGATCTAATTGCTGGATTTTTTAATCAGCAGAATATTTGTGGATTTTGTTTGTTTGATATATTTACTAACAGTTGGTATTTCAATGGATGCTTAATAACATTAACGGTACCAATTTTCCTGCACCAGATGCGCCTTTCGACAATACATGTCTCTTCAGTGATGCTCGTCTCCAAAATATATGTACACCCGTACTGTGCGACTTGATTTTATCCGTATCTGATGCACAATGCAGACAGGACCCTCTCACAAACAAAACATCTTGCAATTTGTTTTAATTCCCCTCTCAGAATCGGTGTTTTGATGATACCAAGGCCCTCACGAACCTCACGAATTACAGTGAGTGCTTGCATGTCATATTATAATAATTATTGTATTAAATATTTATGTATCTTGCCCGACATGGGTCTTTGATTGGTAAAAAAAATAATGTCTAATTTCTAATATCTTATGTCATATCATCATCTTTAATTTCATCGATACTGACCCAGATTGACTCAAACAAAGATGCTGATTTCAATTGTTCAATTTCAACTTCCCATTTCTCATGACTGACACCATTTTCTACATTTGAAAGTGCCTGTACCTAGTTAGGAATATGACAGTTCTTGTCCAATGCATTCGTTTTTGATGTGTTTTGTCATTAGATTTTGCTATGTGATTATGGACTTTCTGATTTGATTTTCCTCTGAGTTCAGTATTTTTGTGATTTAATTTAATACTCTCTGTCCCATTGTAGGTGTTTATTCATCTCAATTAGTACGTTACACTTGAGCATGTTCCCACTATACGGACTTAATCAACAAAGGTGTGTTCCCTACGCAGAAAATCAAAATGCTCCAACAGAGTTATGAGGAAGAATGACTATAACCCAAATAAAGACAACAGTAGTATACCGCCGTTCAAAACTCGTAAATCGATGGAGAAAAAAAACCCACAAAATCGGGATAACAAACTAAAACTGAGGGAAACGCATTAAATATAAGAGGAGAACAACGACACAACATTAAAATGTAACACACACAGAAACTAACTAAGCATTAGAAAAAATCCAATGAGAATAACAAATATAACATCAAAACCAAATACAAAAGTACAGTGACACGTAATATGAATTCACACTCAAATATAAGAGAGAACAAACGACACAACATTAAAATGTAACACCAACAGAAACAAACTATAATATAACATATTCCTGACTTGGTACAGGACATGTTTAAAAGAAAAATGGTGGGTTGAACCTGGCTTTGTGACATGTCAAACCTCCCGTTGTAATGGCAATGTTAAATACAACATTAAAATGACAACATAACATTACAGGACTAAAATACAAAAAAATAGGAGAATATATTAGACAAAGAATCACACGAATAATAGCTAACAAAAGGCACCAGGTTTAAAATTTAATACGCAAGAAAGTTGTACGGCACTGAGGATCAAAAGTTCAAAAAAGTTGTGCCAAATACGGCTTGGGTTTTATTTGAGTTACATATGAATAATAAACGAACACGAAATGTCTATCGACACATACGTCTGAATCCAAGAGAGTTCGGAAAAGTTCTCTCTAGTAATAAACCGTCTATCAAATAAATAGAGTCAAAAGAATGTCCGGTGATCGTATAGTGTTGGTCAATGGTAATGTTTATATCAGAGGTTCTGTTCTTCGTACACATGGTGGGAAACTAATGTTCTAGATGATAAGTTTTATAGTCAATCAAGGTTCTGGTTTCTTAATAAATCGTTATCAGGGACAATTGGTTTGTATATTATCAAGGCTAGGTAAATGGTCATCTGGCATCTTGGTATTGTCTGATAGCGGGGTTATAACATCTATATAATATTAAGTGCAACATAGGTATATATGCAACTATGTTACACTTTCGCGGTCTAAAATACTCTTACTATGTCGACGCTGTTCAGTTCATGTAATTACTCCGATTTCGTGTTTTGTATGTTTTACCTTGATTTTTATTCACCTCAAAAGCTTACAAGACCTTTAAACAGACTTATTAAGAAGGGATATAGTTACGATACTGTTGTCAAGTCATTAAAGATTGCATATTTTGGCTTTAATATTGATTCATTGATAGGGTCTTTGCATCGGAACCAAACACATTTATTGAAAACAACAGTTGTTGGCATGACACGGGTTATGTTCTTTTCATATATTTTATGATAGTATGATACTAAACACCTGACGGTAGGGATTGTGCCTGATATTCATACGATGAAGACATAATCTTTTAATCAGTGTAATTGAGGTCTGGAGCTGGCATGTCAGTTAAATGCTCGTAGTCTGTTATAATTTATGTATTATTGTCATTTTGTCTATTTTCTTTTGAAACATCTTCTGACATCGGAGTCGGACTTCTCTTGAACTGAATTTTAATGTGCGTATTGGCATGCGTTTATTTTTCTACATTGGCTAGAGGTATAGGGGAGGGTTGAGATCTCATAAACATGTTTAACCCCGCCGCAATTTTGCGCCTGTCCCAAGTCAGGAGCCTCTTGCCTTCGTTAGTCTTGTATGATGTTTAATTTGAAATTCTTGTGTATAATTCGGAGTTTTGTATGACGTCCATTATCACTGTACTAGGATATATATACATATTTTTTATGGGGCCAGCTGAAGGATGCCTACGGGTGCGGGAGTTTTTCGCTACATTGAAGACCCATTGGTGGCCTTCGGCTGTTGTCTGCTCTATGGTCGGGTTGTTGTCGTTTTGACACATTCCCCAATTCCTTTCTCAATTTTATTGTTTTAAATCTGTAATATATTCAATTGGATATGCTGTTGAGAGCGGTGCTGTTGAGAGCGGTGTTGTTAAGAACGATTTGATAACTGTACGATATATTAACGAATCCATGATTGTTGCGATTTATATTTAAAAAAAGTAAAAGTTGTCAAATCATTGGACAAGATTCTACTTCTGTACAAAAAGCAAAAAGTAAAATAACAAAAATACTGAACTCCGAGGAAATTTAAAAATAGAAAGTTTCTAATGAAATGGCAAAATCAAACACATCAAACGAATAGAACTACAGTTCAAAGTACACATTTCATAACATGGATTCGAGCGTCACTGATGAGTCTTCTGTAGACGAAACGCGCGTCTTGCGTAAATACAAAATTTAATCCTGGTATCTATGATGAGTTTATTATATAAAGTCATAACATAGGTTTTTATGAGTCATAATTATTGTAGGTTCATACATATAATAATATTAACGGTATTAATATGTTTTATATCAGATGCACATTTTAACACTTACATTGAATTAATGACTATCCAATGATTCTCGAGGTCGAAATATTTGAAACTTGTAAATATTGACGAGTTGATTAAATCAAAAAGGTCATACACTATATCCAATCCGGACAGCTTATTGAACTTTATTTTATCTGAAAACTGCAAGCACAAATAGACCTTTCAAACGCATGTTCAATTATATTTTCATTTTTGGAATTGTACACAGATAAATTAAATGAAATCATTTTCTCCACAGATCCTTATATACATGCTCACCAAGAAACGAATCATCGCAGAAAATAAAAAAAAACATCATAAACATTACCAAGACAAAATAAGCCATGATGTAAATATTTTCACAAACTAAATCAAAGAATTCAATTTTAATTTCAGGATTACCATTAACTTCGTCCACATTATTAATTATCCAATATTTTCTGTAACTTAAATTGTGTATTGTTTCCGCTGTCACCATAATTTCTCGTTTAAAGCTCCCCTGTAAAGCATGTTTGTATGCTTTGTAAGCATACTCGAGAGCATTTTGAAAGTCTTTATTTATCAAGAAAATTTTTGATTTCGCAATATAGAGACCCCATTTCCAACGGTCAGAAAGTTCTCTATCATTAAGCTTGGATAACAGTTCTTCAGCACTCTCAATGTCTCTACTAGATATTGAAACACCGTCTATATTATTCCCCAAAACACCTATTCCTAAATGAAGATGAATAAGTTTGATAAAAAATATATTATGGAAATCTGATGCAACTTTTTGATACTCCCTACAAAAATGATCGATTGCTTTTTCTGCAGTAGCAAACAAAACCGGTTTTAAACTGCTGTCACGTGTTTGCTCATACTCTAAACACAAAAAGTTATACTTGATATAAAATACAAGTCCGGTTTCACGACAAGCCGGTAAAAGGTCAACATAATGTTCTGCTGTTTCTATATATTTCTTATATACTTCTTCTCGAAGAGCTGGATCTGACATTATCATGGCAGAACCTTTTCGTGCTAAGTACATCATTGATACCAGAACTGGATTTGATGTGAATGGAGTCACTTTTTTAATTTCAGAGAGAACATCTGTACAAAGAAGGTTTATCTCATATTTCAATCTCATATTTTCGCACTGTGCATCCCTAACAAAGAAATATCTATCTGCAAGCTTTACTCGTTCATTTCCCACTAATTTTTCGCTGTACGATTTGTCTGTCCATTTTTTTACAACATCGTTTACTTCTTTGTCAAATGATATTTGGTTCCCTGTCAGAGAATATATTTTAAGTCGATGTCTAAATTCCACTAGTTCTCGTCTATCTTTTGTGAAAAGTTTAATTTTAATGGCATAGTGAACCTCGTCTTTTTTGCTTCTTTGAATTTTTTTTTGAATTTCGTCAATGAGAAATATGTACGCATCTTGATACGAGAAAACCTTGTACACATCATCTAAAGTCAGATAGTTAAGAGCATTTTCTATAAAATAGTACACTTTTTCTTGTCTATAACGGAATGTTCTAAGTTTTGAGCAAACTTGTGTTGGCAAAAGCTTGTATAAACACGGCAAAATATAAAGTGGATCAAAATCCTCAACAATACGTGGTAACATTTCCTTAATAACATCCTGTTCAGTGGCGTCCATTTTGAACTGGTTTATCGACCAGAATGACGAACACATTTGAAGTGATGAATATAGCTAACATGTTATTTACATGATTTATGCACAGATAAAATTCTCCGGAAACACACTAAGTATTTTCACAGTTGCACTTCAGTTATAAATATAATAGTTTACGTCTAGTTTTATGACAAAAGCAATCAGGGTAACCAACTACGAGTGCTTTTGTCCATTCAATTGTTTAAAGGCGCTATGACAGCTTACAGTAAACAAAAATTAACCGATATAGTAAAAAGATAAAGGATTCAAAAGGACAAATGAATCAAACTTTTTTTTTAAATTTAGTAACGTCTTCTTCAATCCAAACATATATCATATTATAATCCTGGTACCTATTCGAAATACTTAAGATTTTCTTATCGCAGTCATAGATTACCTTAGTCGTATTAGGCACACTTTTTGGGAATTGCTCTTCAACTTAATACTGGTTTGGCATTCTAACTATTTTGACCTGAGCGTCACTGATGAGTCTTTTGTAGACAAAACGCACGTCTGGCGTGTCAAATTATAAGCCTGATACTTTTGATAACTATTTACACCCGATGCCTCTTCTGATGGATGTTTCGTCCGCGAGGGTATCACAAGCTCAGTAGTCAGCACTTCGGTGTTGACATGAATATCAATTATATGGTCATTCTTATAAATTTACTGTTTGCAAAAGTATGAAATATTCGAAATACTTAGGATTTTCTTATCCCGGTAGATTTTGGCGGTTTTGGGATTTGGGAGGGGGTTTGTGTGTTATAAATTGTATTTTCTTTTAAAAATCCATTGATACATTACCAGTAGCAGTAGTAAATAAAGATCGTTTGATTATCTTAAACCTTAGAACATAAGAAAATCGATGGCATCACATCAAGTAATCCATGTTACAAAATGTAGATTGTCTTTGATGAGAAAAACGATTAGTGTTTCATATAATTTTCAAATGCATAACAAGTTGCTTTCTTTATGAAATAAAAATCAGTAGGTGAACCCGAGTCAGCTGACAGGTAACAAATAACAGGTCACTGATTTGTTTTGCATTGAATATGAAATAAGTTAATGAATAATATATACTTAAAAATTAAAACCTCTTTATTAGAAACAATCAATTAGCTACATTTTTGGTTTATAGTCGTTAAACAGTGTTAATACTTGCACATTTAATTGAAGGCACTTTTTGTTTTATTTTAGTTGTAAATAGACACGTACAAACAGTTACAAATGAGTTTTTCTTTTTATGCATAGACTTATGAATCTTTATTATTACTTGGAGTTGTATTCGTTTTTAATTTTCCTACATTACAAAGTTCTTATCCTATTGCAAACGGGATGTCCAAAGACAAAGAAATATGCATGCAAGACTAATCTTATTATAACTGAATATATATTAGCATTAACGTTGCATTATATTTTGGATGCATTTGTTATACAGGTCATACCTTCAATTTTGTTTCTTGGAATCTTTTAATAAACTGCAACGTCAGTGTTGGTCGTATACTCTTTGCTTAAGCAGTCTTTGACAACCATACATAATTTATTTTTAAATATCAGTCCTTTGGAGAAGGAATAACAAGACAGTGTTAATGTGTTAAAGTCTGTGCATATCTCATGGCTTAAATACGAGTGTTCGAAGAATTGATTTAAATTCAGGAAAAGTAGAAGAGTTCAACGCGACCTTAAAACACGGTCGTCAGTTGGAGATATTGACACCTAGATTTGTTTATTTTGTTGTTGTTGTGGTTTTGTCATATTTGATTGTGACAAACATATCCTTGCATATAAATTCGTTTTTTAGAGCTTGTTCTGGTTTTTTATAAATCGTCTGAAACCAAGATATTCGTCAAACTAAATTCTAATCCTTATCGTCAAATCTCTATTGGCAATAATACCATTAGGTGCATTAAAAACTCAGCTCTACTGGTTGCGTCTTAACGCAGGGATGTGAAGCTAAAAAACATCAGTAAACAAGACAACTCGGTTGAGAATAAGATTCAGACTTACAATTGACCAAACTGATCACAAATTGATGACAGATTGTTGGACATTGACGTTATTGAACTGCTTTCAGTCATACAGTTCAGTATGCAGTGTAAATAAGATGTGTTGTGATTGCAAATGAGAAAGAAAATAAACTGTTATCACGGAGATATGTCTCGCCTTTTTGTAATTTTGATTATGCAAATGTTGAAATCAAAATAGCAATACTTTAACATCTTACACAAGTTATACAAATATTCAAAGTCAATGAACCATGACTGAGTTACATGGCTAAACAATCTTCATGTAAATGAGCTGTGCCAATGCTAATAATAATGCATACCAAATACCATTGACTTATTATAACTCGTTCCCAAACCTAAATACAAACATTAACTTGTAAACTATGTAAAAGTTTCAATGTCAATGAACCATGAAGAGGGGGTGGGGCTATACCATGGAAACGATACTTGCAAATGCAAATAAATTTGCATACCGACTTACCATTAGAAGTTCATCTTAAACTGATCTAATCACAAACTAATACATGTAAACTAAGATAGGTTTCAAACTCATTAGACTGTGACTGAGGGGCGAGGCCAAATATTTTCCATGTAAATGAGATGTGCCAATGCTTATACAACTGAATACTAATTAGCACTAATGGCTCCCCTTCAACTCACCTAATCACAAACTAATACATGATAACTTTTTTCAAAGTCAATAGACCATGACTTAGAGGGCGGAGCCAAATTATCCATGGAAATGAGATATGTCAATACTTATACAACTGCATACCAAATATCAATGACCTACCACTTGTGGTTCCCCATAAACTGACCTAATCACAAACTAATACATGTAAAATCGGATGAGTCGAACCTCGGATGAGTCGAATACTTTCGTCTGGTCCCTTCGACTTCGACACAACGAGGTTCGACTGTATATATTAACGGTTAAATTTACACTATTGAAAATATTTTAACCACAAATTTTTATTTTTTAAAATTTAAATTCCACTAACTGGTAACAAAACCTGATTAAGGTAGTAAACATGTCTTTTTGCGCATGACAGACTTTTAAGGATATTGATGTTCTTGTAATATTCTTCTTCATCTCCTTGGAACATGACGAAATTCCCATATTTCAACAGTTCTTTGATGATCTACATAACACCATGGCTGTCCTTTCCCGTCTGGATCCCTGCAGTAATTTGTTACATGATCATCTGAATTGATAGGTAAAAGGGGGCGTTTTTGTAGATTCCAAATCATACAGGGTGTTCCACTGACTGAACAGGACACTTTTTCGTTGTATTTAGTGCTATTGAGATACTGATCTTCAACTGAAATCAACGACAGAGATAGATAGTGACTTCTTAATCTGAACTTTGTCTTCCGCTTAAACATGACAAAATGCAAATATTTAACTATGGCAACAGTAGTTCAGGCAAAGTGGAAAGTACGTGATATGACTCTTCTGTTAGTGTCATATTTAATTTGTTTTTTATTGCCTAACGTTGCAGCGTTTTTACGCCTCTGTGCCTTTTAAATGTTCAAATTTGACCTTCCCGGTGAAGGTTAATCCAGAACAGCACTTCATCCGCAATACTTTTCTAATGTCTATCAAAAGATTTAAGACCACGTATAAATGTACTAGTCTCTCGTGTGTTGATCCACGGATGCATCCCAATCATTTGTTTACCAATTCGTTATTGTGGACATAAACCATTGTATCTCAGTCGCACTTCATCCTAACTCTAGACGTTTAATTTTTTTTCGTTTGATTAGATATGAGTTTGTGCAATTACGTTTTTTGCAATGCTGTTGTAAGTTTTCGTTCGACTTATGATACTTTTAGGTCTTCCGCCTCTCTTTCGTTCGGAAAACGTCAGAACGAAGTCAGGAGTAAACCAGTTGTTTTTCAGTCATTCGATTGATTTAGTAGAACTACTGTAAATATAAATGCACCAAAAGTAATATAACAATAAAACCGAACTCAGAGGAAAATTCTTTAGTTGTCAGTTTATTTTCAATCTATGAGTTTGACTGTCCCTTTAATATCTTTCGTCCCTCTTTTAAAGGAAAGTCATAAACTCAAAGACATCAAACGAATATGAAGCAACGGTCATATTCCTGACTTTGTACAAATATTTTCTTAAGTAGAAAATGGTGGATTGAACCTTCTTATTTTAGCAAGCTAAACCGCTCACCTGTATTACACAAGCACGTGTAAAAGTACTTTAATGTTTTTTATTCTAGATCTGTTTGATTGTTTTGTCACAGATTTAAGATATGTTAATCACTGTTTTTTTTTTTTTTTTTTTTTTATCTCATTAGAATACGGATGTCAAGTTGGTTTAACATTCAACATTCAAGATTCAATTTTTTTTCTTTTTTTTTTTCTTGTATCCATTTTCAACATTCAACATTCAACATTCGTTTTCAACATTCGTTTTCAACATTTGTTTTCAACATTCGTTTTCAACATTCGATTTTCAACTTTCAACATTCAACATTCGTTTTCAACATTCGATTTTCAACTCTTAACATTCGTTTTCAGTTTTCAACATTCGTTTTCAGTTTTCAACATTCGTTTTCAACATTCAACATTAGTTTTCAACATTCAACATTCGTTTCAACATTCGATTTTCAATTTTCAACATTCGTTTTCAACATTCGTTTTCAACATTCAACATTTGTTTTCAACATTCGATTTTCAACTTTCAACATTCGTTTTCAACTTTCAACATTCGTTTTCAACATTCAACATTCGTTTTCAACATTCAACATTCGTTTTCAACATTCGATTTTCAACTCTGAACATTCGTTTTCAGCTTTCAACATTCGTTTTCAACATTTAACATTCGATTTCAACATTCAACATTCGTTGAAAATTGAAAATTTGAAACAGAAGATTTTTTTATCCTCTCATGATACTAAATTTTTCACATCTTAAAAACCTCATCTAAAGGAACAATCCCAGTCATTGGATTTTTTTTTAATACTTTGTGGTCTTATTGATAGTATCTGACCTTCAAGAAAATTCTGTCTGAGGAAATATACAGATAATCCACCATAAATAGCGTACCCCGAATAGACAACATGTTTAATCCCTCCGCAATTTTGCGCCTGTCCCAAGTCAGGAGCCTCTGGCCTTTGTTAGTCTTGTATGATTTTTAATTTTAGTTTCTTGTGTATAATTCGGAGTTTAGTATGACGTCCATTATCACTGTACTAGTATATATATACATATTTTTAAGGGGCCAGCTGAAGGACGTCTACGGGTGCTGGAGTTTCTCCCCACACTGAAGACCCATTGGTTGCCTTCGGCTGTTATCTGCTCTATGGTCGGGTTGTTGTCGCTTTGACACATTCCCCATTTCCTTTCTCAATTTTATTGTTTTTAAATCTGTTATATATTCAATTGGATATGCTGTTGAGACCGGTGCTGTTGAGAGCGGTGCTGTTGAGAGCGGTGTTGTTAAGAACGGTGCTGTTGAGAGCGGTGTTGTTAAGAACGATTTGATAACTGTACGTTATATATTACCGAATCCATGATTGTTGCGATTTATATTCAAAAAAAGTAAAAGTTGTCAAATCCTTGGACAAGATTCTACTTCTGTACAAAAAGCAAAAAGTAAAATAACAAAAATACTGAACTCCTATGAAAATTCAAAACGGAAATCTCTAATCGTTTGGCAAAATCAAACACATCAAACGAATAGAACTACGGTTCAAAGTACACATTTCGGGGTACATATCATAACATGGATTCGAGCGTCACTGATGAGTCTTTTGTAGACGAAACGCGCGTCTGGCGTAAATACAAAATTTAATCCTTGTATCTATGATGAGTTTATTATATAAAGTCAAAACATAGGTTTTTATGAGTCATAATTATTGTAGAGGTGTTGTGAAACTAGACTGTTTATACATATAATGATATTAAAGGTATTAATAATTTTTTTTACATCAGATGCAAATTTTAGCACTTACATTGAATTAATGTCTATCCAATGATCTCGAGGTCGAAATATTTGAAACTTGTAAATATTGACGAGTTGATTAAATCAAAAAGGTCATACACTATATCCAATCCGGACAGCTTATTGAACTTTATTTTATCTGAAAACTGCAAGCACAAATAGACCTTTTAAACACATGTTCAATTTATTTTATTTTTTGGAATTGTACACAAATAAATTTAATGAAATCATTTTCACAGATCCTTATATGCATGCTCACCAAGAAAAAAGTAAAATCACAAATTTAAAATACTGAACTTAGAGGAAAATTAATTCGGAAAGTCCATAATCACATGGTAAAATCAAATAACAAAACGCATCAAAAACGAATGGACAAGAACTGTCATATTCCTGACTTGGTACAGGCATTTTCAAATGTAGAAAATGGTGAATTAAACCTGGTTTTATAGCGCTAACCTTCTCACTTTAATAAGTCTCATCAATTTCCGTTATATTTACATTGATGCGTTAACTAAGCAGACACAATAAATAAAATAGTCAGGATATGGATACATCAGTCATCATCGTATAACAATTTTAAAAGGAAAAATTTAACAGAACACAAAAACATCACATTCATTGATTTGTGTGTCTGACGTCAGAAAATTTTATACGTCACATAGATTTGTCGTTTAATGTGCCTACAAACAATTTTAAAATTTACCTAGGCAATGTTAGCACACAGGGTTAAAAATCAAGAGTAAGTAAGAATAAATTTCAGAAATAGACCGATATTTAAACTAGTCCAAACGTTATATATAGAATTTATAAGATTTCACAAATAGTTAATTCCACTACGCGATTGAATGATTTTGACGTTTGTGGTTCAACTTATATTGTAATTCATAATAGAAATATATCATGACATAAAATAGAACAATATCATACTGACGGGATCTTTTAAAGTACAGAGTCACGTTATAAGAACCAGAGAAATACAAAAAGTCGCATATACAAAACACGCCACCAAAAAATGAAAGACAATACAAACACATTGACGAGATGTAACGAATCATCGCAGAAAATAAAGATAAACATCATTAACATTACCAAGACAAAATATGCCATGATGTAAATATTTTCACAAACTAAATCAAAGAATCCAATATTAATTTCATGATTACCATTAACTTCGTCCAAATTATTAATTATCCAATATTGTCTGTAACTTAAATTGTGTATTGTTTCCGCTGTCACCATAATTTCTCGTTTAAAGCTCCCCTTTAAAGCATGTTTGTATGCTTTGTAAGCGTACTCGAAGGCATTTTGAAAGTCTTTATTTATCAAGAAAATTTTTGATTTCGCAATATAGAGACCCCATTTCCAACGGTCAGAAAGTTCTCTATCATTAAGCTTAGATAACAGTTCTTGATCAGCACTCTCAATGTCTCTACTAGTTATTGAAACACCGTCTATATTATTCCCCAAAACACCTATTCCTAAATGAAGATGAGTAAGTTTGATAAAAAATATATTATGGAAATCTGATGCAACTTTTTGATACTCCCTACAAAAATGATCAATAGCTTTTTCTGCAGTAGCAAACAAAATCGGTTTAAACTACTGTCACGTGTTTGCTCATACTCTAAGCACAAAAAGTTATACTTGATATAAAATACAAGTCCGGTTTCACGACACGCCGGTAAATGGTCAACATAATGTTCTGCTGTTTCTATATATTTCTTATATACTTCTTCTCGAAGAGCTGGATCTGACATTATCATGGCAGAACCTTTTCGTGCTAAGTACATCATTGATACCAGAACTGGATTTGATGTGAATGGATTCACTTTTTTAATTTCGGAGAGAACATCTGTACAAAGAAGATTTCTCTCATATTTCAATCTCATATTTTCGCACTGTGCATCCCTAACAAAGAAATATCTATCTGCAAGCTTTACTCGCTCTTTTCCCATTAATTTTTCGCTGTACGATTTGTCTGTCCATTTTTTTACAACATCGTTTACTTCTTTGTCAAATGATATTTGGTTCCCTGTCAGAGAATATATTTTAAGTCGATGTCTAAATTCCACTAGTTCTCGTCTATCTTTTGTGAAAAGTTTAATTTTAATGGCATAGTGAACCTCGTTTTTTTTGCTTCTTTGAATTTTTCTTTGTATTTCCTCAATGAGAAATATGTACGCATCTTGATACGAGAAAACCTTGTACACATCATCTAAAGTCAGATAGTTAAGAGCATTTTCTATAAAGTAGTACACTTTTTCTTGTCTATAACGGAATGTTCTAAGTTTTGAGCAAACTTGTGTTGGCAAAAGCTTGTATAAACACGGCAAAATATAAAGTGGATCAAAATCCTCAACAATACGTGGTAACATTTCCTTAATAACATCCTGTTCAGTGGCGTCCATTTTGAACTGGTTTATCGACCAGAATGACGAACACATTTGAAGTGATAAATATAGCTAAAATGTTATTTATGCACAGATAAAAGTCCCCGGAAACACACTAAGTATTTTCACAATTGCACTTCAGTTAAAAATATAATAGTTTACGTCTAATTTTATGACAAAAGCAATCAGGGTAACCAACTACGAGTGGTTTTATCCATTTACTTGTTTAAAGGCGCTATGACAGCTTGCAGTAAACAAAAATAAACCAAAATAGTAAAAAGATAAAGGATTCAAAAGGACAAAAGCATCAAACTTTTTTTTAAATTTAGTAACGTCTTCTTCAATCCAAACATATATCATATTATAATCCTGGTACCTTTTCGAAATACTAAAGATTTTCTTATCGCAGTCATAGATTACCGTAGTCGTATTTGGCACGTTTTTTTTGGGACTTGTGGGTCCTCATTGCTCTTCAACTTAATACTTGTTTGGCTTTCTACCTATTTTGACCTGAGCGTCACTGATGAGTCTTATGTAGACGAAACTTGCGTCTGGCATGTCAAATTATAAGTCTGATACCTTTGATAACTATATACACCACTGGGTCGATGCCTCTTCTGGTGGAAGTTTCATCCGCGAGGGTATCACAAGCTCATTAGTCAGCACTTAGATGTTGACATGAATATCAATTTTATGGTAATTTTTATAAATTTACTGTTTGCAAAAGTATGAAATATTCGAAATACTTAGGATTTTCTTATCACGGCAGATTTGGGCGGTTTTGGGATTTGGGAGGGGGGTTTATGTGTTATAAATTGTATTTTTTTTTAATCCATTGATACATTACCAGAAGCAGTAGTAAATAAAGATCGTTCGATTATCTGAAACCTTAAAACATTAGAAAATCGATGGCATCACATCAAGTAATACATGTTAAAAAATGTAGATTGTCTTTGATGAGAAAAACGATTAGTGTTTCATATACTTTTCAAATGCAAAACAAGTTGCTTTCTTTATGAAAAAAAATCAGTAGGTGAACCCGAGTCAGCTAACAGGTAACAAAAAACAGGTCACTGATTTGTTTTTCATTTAATATGAAATAAATTAATGAATAATATATATGAAAAAATTAAAACCTCTTTATTAGAAATATTTAATAAGCTACACTTTTGGTTTATAGTCGTTAAACAGTGAAATACTTGCACATTTAATTGAAGGCACTTTTTGTTTTATTTTAGTTGTAAATAGACACGTACAAACAGTTACAAATGAATTTTTCCTTTTATGCATTGACTTTATTATTACTTGGAGTTGTGTTCGTTTTTAGTTTTCCTATTATACAAAGTTCTTATCCTATTGCAAACGGGATGTCCAAAGACAAAGAAATATGCATGCAAGACTAATCTAATTACAACTGAATATATATTAGCACTTACGTTGCATTATATTTTGGATGCATTTGTTATATAGTTCATACCTTCAATTTTGTGTCTTGGAATCTTTTGATAAACTGCAACGTCAGTGTTGGTCGTATACTCTTTGTTTAAGCAGTCTTTGACAACCATAAATAATTATTTTAAAATATTAGTCCTGTGTTAAAGTCTGTGTATATCTCATGGCTTGAATACGAGTTTTCGCAAAATTGATTTAAATTCAGGAAAAGAAAGAGAGTCCAACGCGACCTTAAAACACGGTCGTCAGTTGGAGATATTGACACCTAGATTTGTTTATTTTGTTGTTGTTGTGGTATTGTCATTTGATTGTACCAAACATATCCTTGCATATAAATTCGGTTTTTTAGAGCTTGTTCTGGTTTTTTATTTATCGTCTGAAACCAAGATATTTGTCAAACTAAATTCTAATCCTTATCGTCAAATCTCAATTGGCAATAATACCATTAAGTGCCTTAAAAACCCAGCTGTATTGGTTGCGTTTTAACGCAGGGATGTGAAGCTAAAAAACTTCAGTAAACAAGACAACCCGGTTGAGAATAAGATTCAGACTTACAACAGACCAAACTGTTCACAAATTTATGACAGATTGGTGGACATAGACAACATCGAACTGCTTTCAGTCATTCAGTTCAGTATATAGTGTAAATAAGATGTGTTGTGATTGCAAATGAGAAAGAAAATAAACTGTTATCACAGAGATATGTCTCTCCTTTTTGTAATTTTTATTATGCAAATGTTGAAATCAAAATAGCAATACTATAACATCTTACACAAGTTATGACTGAGTTACATGGCTAAACAATCTCCATGTAAATGAGATGTGACAATGCTAATAATAATGCATACCAAATACCATTGATTTATTATGAGTCGTTCCCAAACCTAAATACAAACAGTAACTTGTAAACTATGTAAAGTTTCAAAGTCAATACACCATGAAGAAGGGGTGGGGCTATACTATCTCCATGGCAACGATACTTAAGCTTGCAATTGCAAATAAATTTGCATACCAAATATCATTGACTTACCATTAGAAGTTCATCTTAAAATGATCTAATCACAAACTAATACATGTAAACTAAGATAAGTTTCAAAGTCATTAGACTGTGACTGAGGGGCGAGGCCAAATGTTTTCCATGTAAATGAGATGTGCCAATGCTTATACAACTGAATACTAATTAACATTGGCCTACCACTGATGGTTTCCCTTCAACTGACCTAATCACAAACTAATACACAATAACTTAGAAAATTTTTCAAAGTCAATAGACCATGACTAAGGGGGCGGAGCCAAATTATCTCCTTTAAATGAGATATGCCAATACTTATACAACTGCATACCAAATATCATTGACCTACCACTTGTGGTTCCCTATAAACTGACACAAAATCACAAACTAATACATGTAAAATCAGATGAGTCGAACATCGGATGAGTCGAATACTTTCGTCTGGTCCCTTCGATTTCGACACAACGAGGTTCGACTGTATATATTAACGGTTAAATTTACACTATTGGAAATATTTTAAGCACACATTTTTATTTTTAAAAATTTAAATCCACAAAATTTAATAACTGGTAACAAAACCTGATTAAGGTAGTAAACACGTCTTTTTGCGCATGACAGACTTTCAAGGATATTGATGTTCTTGTAATATTCTACTTCATCTCCTTGGAACATAACAAAATTCCCATATTTTAATAGTTCTTTGATGATCTACATAACACCATGGCTGCCCTTTCCCGTCTGGATCCCTGCAGTAATTTGTTACATGATCATCTGAGTTGATAGGTAAAAGGGGGCGTTTTTGTATATTCCAAATCATACAGGGTGTTCCACTAACTGAACAGGACACCTTTCCGTTGTATTTAGTGCTATTGAGATACCGATCTTCAACTGAAATCAACGACAGAGATATATAGTAACTTCTTAATCTAAAGTTTTGTCTTCCGCTTAAACATGACAAAATGCAAATATTTAACTATGGCAACAGTAGTTTAGGCAAAGTGGAAAGTACGTGATATGAATCTTCTGTTCGTGTCATTTTTAATTTGTTTTTTATTTCCTAACGTTGCAGCGTTTTTACGCCTCTGTGCCTTTTAAATGTTCAAATTTGACCTTCCCGGTGAAGGTAAATCCAGAACAGCACTTCAGCCGCACACAAAGTATAATACTTTTTCATTGAGTTTAACGATGCTCAAAATACATATATCCCGCGTTGAGAAAATAAGTCTTCTTTTATGCATGCATTACTTCAATCAATACGTGGTAAAACAATCGCGATAGTAAATAAAAATCCGTCCGCATTTAAAAATCTGACAATACTTTTCTAATGTCTATCAAAAGATTTAAGACCACGTATAAATGTACTAGTATCTCGTGTGTTGATCCACGGATGCATCACAATCATATCTTTACCAATTCGTTATTGTGGACATAAACCATTGTATTTCAGTCGCACTTCATCCTAACCCTAGCCGGCCTGCTAGACGTTTATTTATGTTTTTGTTTGATTAGATATGAGTTTGTGCAATTACGTCTCATATTTCACGAGTATTATATGCGTATTCCTTAAATTTGTACAACTATTATAGCTTGTGTTTATGTGTTTATGTCGGTTTTTTTGTTTTTTGCAATGCTGTTGTAAGTTTTCGTTCGACTTATGATGCTTTTAGGTCTTCCGCCTCTCTTTCGTTCGGAAAACGTCAGAACGAAGTCAGGAGTATAACAGTTGTTTATCAGTCATTCGATTGATTTAGTAGAACTACTGTTTTTATAAATGCACCAAAAGTAATATAACAATAATACCGAACTCAGAGGAAAATTGTTTAGTTGTCAGTTTATTTTCAATCTATGAGTTTGACTGTCCCTTTGGTATCTTTAGTTGTCAGTTTATTTTCAATCTATGAGTTTGACTGTCCCTTTGGTATCTTTAGTTGTCAGTTTATTTTCAATCTATGAGTTTGACTGTCCCTTTGGTATCTTTAGTTGTCATTTTATTTTCAATCTATGAGTTTGACTGTCCCTTTGGTATCTTTAGTTGTCAGTTTATTTTCAATCTATGAGTTTGACTGTCCCTTTGGTATCTTTAGTTGTCAGTTTATTTTCAATCTATGAGTTTGACTGTCCCTTTGGTATCTTTAGTTGTCAGTTTATTTTCAATCTATGAGTTTGACTGTCCCTTTGGTATCTTTAGTTGTAAGTTTATTTTCAATCTATGAGTTTGACTGTCCCTTTGGTATCTTTAGTTGTCAGTTTATTTTCAATCTATGAGTTTGACTGTCCCTTTGGTATCTTTAGTTGTCAGTTTATTTTCAATCTATGAGTTTGACTGTCCCTTTGGTATCTTTAGTTGTCAGTTTATTTTCAATCTATGAGTTTGACTGTCCCTTTAGTATCTTTAGTTGTCAGTTTATTTTCAATCTATGAGTTTGACTGTCCCTTTGGTATCTTTAGTTGTCAGTTTATTTTCAATCTATGAGTTTGACTGTCCCTTTGGTATCTTTCGTCCCTCTTTTAAAGGAAAGTCAAATGGCAAAATTAAAAGCTCAAAGACATCAAACGAATATGAAGCAACGGTCATATTCCTGACTTTGTACAAATATTTTCTTATGTAGAAAATTGTGGATTGAACCTTCTTATTTTAGCAAGCTAAACCGCTCACTTGTATTAAACAAGCACGTGTAATAGTACTTTAATGGTTTTTTTAATTCTAGATCTGTTTGATTTTTTTGTCAAAGATTTATGATATGTTAATCACTGGTTTTTGTTTATCTAATAAGAATGCATTTTAGAAGTTCGAATAAATCAAAGAAATTGTTCCTTTAATTTGTTTCGCTTTCAACGTTAACATTCTTTCTTTGTCCTTCTCTGGTAAGGGCCAAATTGAAGTTGCATGAATACAAATTCAAATGGGGTTTGATTATTCAAATTCATTTATACATCATGGTTGTTTTGGGTTTTCGACAAAATTGAACAAAAATTATTTCTGTACACGAAATAAGTCGTTCACAATCCCGCTTTATAAGTGAACCAAACAAATCATATTGTATTTCTTTAGTCTTAATCTTGGCTTATGCCCTTTAAAAAAATATAGTATATAGTGATTACAGTTTACCATTTCAAAAAGTATAACGTTCAAAAATTGAATATACACTATGTCAGTCGGAACGATGAATTTCGATAATCCAACTTCATTTAAATTTTTATTCACACAATCAATTTGGCCCGTACCGGAGATGGGCAAAGAAAGAATGTCAACATCGAAAGCGAAACAAAGGAACCGTTTCTTTCATTTATTCGAATACTAAAAATAATTCTTATTAGGTACAAAACCCCAGTGATAAACATGTTTTAAATATGTCACACATAATCGAATTGGTAGAGTTCAGCGTTTGGATTTGTCTGCTTTTATGTTTCCCTCAGTTTTAGTATGTTACCCGGATTTGTTTTTTTCTCAATATTTTTATGAATTTCGAACAGCAGTATACTACTGTTGCCTTTATTTATAGACTTCACCTTTTTTGATTTACGTTTGATTTCGGTATTTTCGTTATAACATTTAGTACTACCATTTGTACGTACCAGAACAAGATGTGTTGAACTTCAGCCATTTGTTACCATTGCTACATGTAGATATCGGACAATGAGGAAATGAAACTCCCGGCTTAAAAGACTGGCATGTGTATGTGGCAGCTACAACTCCAAATGTTATATTATAACTTACTGTTGTTCCAGGTTTGGCCTTTGGAAGCATCGTACAGGCATTACCTAAAAAGAATACATAAGTTTTTGGTGAAAAGAAATTCTTTACTGAGTTAAAGAAAAACACTTCGTACATTCTTTTGTAGGATATATATTGATGGCGTCTAAAAAATTATGTTCCTTGCAGATTTTTGGATCTGTTATCTTATGATGTCTTAGTTCTTTAACTTACTAAATGTTAGTAAAACCCTGTCAGTAAGCGTGTCTTTAGTCAGTGTGGGATTTGTCAGATAATATCATCAAAAGGTTTTAACAATGACTTATATTTTATATATGCATTGTCTGATTGGAAACAGGGATTTTGAAGAACAAAATGTAGGTTTTTCCTAGTGTCCATAAAGATAAATTTAAGATAATACTAATATAGGACTCAATACAGCATAAATTGTTGACATAAAACAAACCCATTGATTTGATCATTTACCGTAACTTTCTTTTCTTTAGAAATTGAAGTATCCGAAACATGTTTTTTAAGGCTTAAATATATAGCTCTGGTCATTGTTGGCTCTATTTGTCAGAATTTTTACCTGAAATGCTCTCCAACTTCATGTTTTGTTTCGCTTTATGCTTTTGTTATGCAAGCCCCCGTGGTGACTTATATGTAGATGATATACTCGTATAGCGTAACAATTTATTAACTTGTTATATTGAGAACATTTTTAAAAGCAAGCAACAATATGTATCAATAAGCATTTGAATACGAACATTTAAATACGGGACAAAATTCCCAGCGGAAATCGGGGTCCTCTGTATAACACCATGGTGTACCATGTTTGTAATAACTGTTGTCCCTACAATAGTTTGTGGTCTTGTCCGCGTCTCTATCAGGTCTAAATACTGTTACATGAGGAGCATTTTTACTCCAATTCTGACAAGCCCTACCGCTTACTGTATAATTAAGTCTTCCAAAATACTGGGTGCTGGTATTGTGATAGCAATCCCCTGTAAATAAGAGGCATTTTTATTGACATTCGGGAAAATCAAACATTTTTAATTGGTTCACAAATCTGTGGTATAGTCCATACACAACTGTTCCTCTTAAATTGACACTTTTGATCTAGTAAAGGCAACACTTTTCCACCTTTAAACTATAACTTTTCCTACTTCAAACTTTTGTTCTAAAACAAAACCATTTTACCAAAACAACGCAAATTCAATTTATTTTGTAAGCATTCAAGCAATATATATTTTATAAAATGTAGGCAATCAAGAAAAACCCCTCCCGGGTTTTCCGTTATTGGTTTGGGTGCGTTTTGATCTACCTTAATGGTCAGTGAAGTATTTAGTGGACCTGGCTCCAAGTTTTCTAATTGTTTTTAAATATATCTTTCTTCTGAAACTCACCAGCGCTTGTTCGCAATAATTTGAAACGTTTATTGGAAACATTTAGCAAACTAACATTGTATTAATAGTACCATTTTATGTATAAATGCTCTGAATCTGTAGATGTTTTCGACATGTCGAAATACAATATATGTGATAAAACTACTGCTCACCTGTTAAAGTTAACGGCTGTGGGTGAAAACCTAAATAAATGAAAGAAAATAAATAATGGTGAAAGAGTAGATAACTGCATGATAAAAAAAATTGTTCAGATATTTTAAACTACAAATGAAACAAGTTGCAAGTTAAGGAATTTGGGGGATCTAGTGAGATTTTAGGGTACATGAACTATTTACCAATTTACATTAAACGATTGTAACATAATCATACACGTAAAATTATAGCATACGACGTTTTTCGCGGTAAATATACCTTTCCGCAGGTGAATATGCTTATTTATTTAAATCAAATTCATTTAGAAAAAACTCACAAAAGTGTAATCAATATGGAATACTATTTAATAACTTTCTTTCAGTGAGGTTAATATTAGGTGAGGTGAGGATGTATTGCCTTTTGAAAAACTGATACTCACTGAGACCTGCGGTCGAAGTGAACAACAGTTTTTACAAAGTCTTCTAAATCACAGATATACCGAAACAGAAGTCGACCAGTTATCGTTTTATTCCATTTTCCAAAAGAAAACAAAGTATTTGATGTGAAATATTTACCAAAATCAATTGTATATCAAACATTTTACCATAACGTTATAATCAGATAAAAGCGCGCGACGTTCAGCGCGGTGAATAGCACTTTTCTCTATGTGAATACGCTTGTTGATTCAAAATCTAATTCATAAAGAGAAAGCATATTAAAATGATACCAATGTCGAATAATATACAATTACTGTCTTTTGATGAGGTAGATATGTGGTTTTATTGACTTTTAAAAAACTGATATTCACAAAGGCCAACGGCCGAACTGAATATCAGTTTTTCAAAAGTCAATTAAACCACACATGTACTGAAACAAAAGACAGTAATTGTATATTATTCGACATTGGTATCATTTTAGTTCGCTTTCTCTTAATGTTTTATTCCATGTTCCGAGAGAAATGTATTTAATGGCAATTATTTACCAAAACCAATTTTACATCGAACTTTTTTTTACCAAAATTATTTACCTAATAAAAGAACGCGACGTCTTGCGCGGTGAATATAAGTTTTCGGCAGGAGAATATGCAATTCATATACTTTTAGTAAACAAACTACTAAAATGTATCAATATGTAACACGTTTTTTAAATATAGTGTTGTTTTTATTTTTTACACGCCATATAAGTGTTTATACGAACCTTTATCTGAAGAGTTACAGTTGCATTTAGATTTTTCCTTTAGAGATAAAACTAAGACTAAACAACCAACAAATACTGCAAGGAGGACAATAGCTACACCAATAAGCCGAGCCCTTGGACCTACAGCCTGTATGATGTTGCTTTTATTTGTTCTTTCACTAACACATTCTTCCCTCTGCATTTCCTGGTGAACCTCATTATCATGACTTGCAGGAACGAAATCTTTGTTTAAACTTTGTACCATACCTTGAACATGCTTGGTATCATTCTGACGATCTTTAAATCCACTTACATAAGAGTAATCTGGTTCATTATTATCGATACTTTGTACGGATTTTTGTTTTCTGATTCCAGATTCTGAAGCATCTAAGCTATTTTTGTTTCCAGTAGAAATGTGCAGCTGTTCATTATAGTATTTCAGATTTGTTTTACCGATATTTCTATTTTTATGCCCAGATGTTTCTGACATGTTCTCGCAATCTCTAGAACAGTCGACGCCGTTTTCCCTATCTGCACTGATAGCTTTAGTGTTTGTTGTTGAATCTGAAACTGTACTGTAGTCATATATATTATGTTCCCCAAGTGTATCATATTGATCTTTTGTGACAATGGATTTCCTTAGTTCTGTATATCCATTATTTTGATCTTGTAGTGTGTCATATCCAGCAATGTTCTGTTCAGACGACATTGTTTTCGCAAGATCTGTATAGCCAGGAACATCTCTAGAACAGTCGACGTCGTTTTCCCTATCTGCACTAATAGCTTTAGTGTTTGTTGTTGAATCTGAAACTGTACTGTAGTCATATATATTATGTTCCCCAAGTGTATCATATTGATCTTTTGTGACAATGGATTTCCTTAGTTCTGTATATCCATTATTTTGATCTTGTAGTGTGTCATATCCAGTAATGTTCTGTTCAGACGACATTGTTCTCGTAAGATCTGTATAGCCAGAAACATCTCGTGTCGCTTCATCATTATATTCGCTTCCCATATGTTTGGCCTGTGTCATCCGTTCGGCAGTATTCTGACCCATTTGTTTTTTAGAATGTTCCAAGTCATCATCAATTTTCCGTTCATTGGTTCTGTGGGATGCCAGCATTCGTTGTTGATTCTCTACTTTGAACTTTGAACTAATTTTCAGTTCTTCTTCATTCTTGTTTACAAAACAGACACAGTCAAGGTAGAAATTTTACATTTTAACTTTTACAGATGAACGGAAACAAAGTTAGGAACAATCAGCGGGAAATGAGCATTTAAAAAGACAGTTTAATCGGATGTAGTGGTAAACAAATAAGGTCTCTAATTAAGACACTGTCGTCAATACATATTGTACATATATATGAGTCACATCAGAAGAAGAAAGTGTTGTTGAAGATTAGAGTTGTCTTTAATTATATTTGTTGTTTACGCATCATTAAATTGATGGAAAGAAAAACAAATTTGTATTTTTTTCTCTATATTTTTTAAGGTTTTTTTTATTTCTAGATTGTTGGCTGCTTCAGTTTTCTAATTTTGTGAAATAAAGATTTTTTACGGATTTTACCTATTTTTTTGTTGGATAAACTTGCCAAGTTTATGCATACAATCAAACTAAAATTACGTACCACCTGTAGGTGTCAGACCACCAATTACTCCCTCCAATTTAGAACGTATGTAAAAGTAGTCCTACTTTGACACAAAATAGTGCTTTTGATGTCATTGTTTACTTAAACTAACCAACAAATTTGCAGAAATGAAACTTTTGGTGAAAGGGAAATATATTTAGACCATTTTGAGCCAAAATTCACTTGTCTATGAGTTTGCATTAAAAATTCAGGATTAATGCGCTACATAGTACACTAATTTAAGATTTCCAGAAAACCGGGAGTTATTTTGGTAGTACCTGTCTTTTCAAAATCAGAAATTTGTTACAAGACTTTAAACATTGGTTGAAAATTGGCATGTAGGAAGGTGATACATGTACAATTCAGGATATACCTGGTTTCCTTGAAGTTAAACTTAAGGTAAAATATTTAGAAAGCTGTGAAAATTGCATAATTTGGTTGAACAGATAGGGATTTTTAATTGGTGGTCTGACACCTGTATACAGGTTAACGGTAAATGCCGACCATATGTATATGTATTTAGTTCGTTGCAATATATGACCGTATGTGTTTTACTATTATAATAATCTTTTTAGATGTAAACATATTTTATAAAAAGAATTGTTATGTATACATACCTACAAAAGGAAAGACATAAAAAGAAATCTAAAAATGATTCATTGACTGGGATTAGGAAACAAGAGAAGTGGTCTGGTGTAAACCCGTCTCACTGAATAATCTGATTGTGTAGTTTCTTTAGTAGAAAAAAATGTAATCTTCATCTGAAACCATTTATTATAGTCTAGAGTGGCTTATACTTTCGATAATAAGTTTTGAACCGCATGGTTGTAAATTATGTTGATGTAGGCATGTAGACAGTTCCCTCCTATTGCGGGTAACAAATAAAAATATAGGGAAAAGCATGTTTCATATATTTTTCTGGCACTATTAATCATTCTAATTGCAACATCATTTTTATCGTTCATTTTGAGTGAATAACGTCACCATGGGAACAATTCATAATCTATGAGCTATGAAAACGTACGCCAAAGCGCAGAAGACGTTTGACAGATTTTAAGTATCAATTGACGTTATTTTGTGTCAGTTTCACTGGAATAGAAATAATATTTAGCTCCGGCGGCATTGATTGGTGATCTGATGGTCGCAAATACCTGTTTACTGGATGTTCCACTAACAAGTCGCCGGAAACCTTGATTTGCAACCACCAAATCACCTATTGATGCCGTCGGAGCTTAAAATACAATGCAGTTATCTCCTGAATGATTTAGTGCATTCAAATTATAGTGTAACGTAACAACATAATACAAGTAACAAACTTTCAACTTTTTTCTTAATTTGGCTCTCAAACTATTTAGATATGAGCGTCACAGACGAGTCTTATGGGTTTACAAAACGTGCGTCTGGCGTATAAAATTATAAGCCTGGAACCTTAGATAACTATTTACACCACTGGGTCGATTCCACTGTTGGTGGACGTTTCGTACCCGAGGGTATCACCAGCCTAGTAGTCAGCACTTCAGTGTTGACATGAATATCAATTACATGGTCATTTCTATAAAACTGTTTGCAATACAATGAGTTATACTAAAGATTTTCTTATCCCAGGCATATATTCCCTTGGCCGTATTTTGCACTTTTTTTGTGGGAATTTTGAGCCCTCAATGCTCTAACATTTTTTACTTGTTTGGCTTTGTACTTTTTTTTTAAATCTGAGCGTCACTAATGAGTCCTCTGACGGTAGACGAAACGCGAGTCATTTGTATCAAATTATTTGCCTGGTACCTTTGATAACTAATTTCAAAACTGTTTGCGATTATTGAACTCATAAGATCGGCATATCAGAGTTGGATGTGAAATACCTAGAACGAACATTTATGCTGGTGAAATTTCACAATAAATCTCGTTACTTGTGATCAAATCTAGTTTGTTCAACTCATTACTTGAAGATATTGGCTCTCGAATCCTTGTCTCATGTAAACAAGGGGGCAAGTTTAACGCTTCATCACTCTTTTCAGATGACAATGAATCCTTTGAATTGCCATTTGAATAGATAATTTTTAATGATTTCTTGAAAGCATTCACAGTTTCCGTGTTTCGCAGTTCTTTCGGTAAGTCATGCCATAAAACGGCGGCAGCTCTATCAAACCGTCTCTCTCCGTTTATGTTTGTTCTTACTGTTGATTTACTAGTAGCATATTGTTTTCAGACCGAAGAGTTCTTGTTGGCTTGTAAATGTTAACTAGTTCTTGAAGTTGTACGGGTGCTTCTTGTTTTATCAGCTTTAAACACATAAAGCAACACTTTGTATTTGCAACGAATGGTATTGGCAGCAAATGAAGATGTTTTAAAATTGGAGTAACATGTTCGTTTTTCTTTTTCCTTGTGATTAATTTTGCGGCGGTGTTCTGCACACGCTGTAATTGTTGGATTGCATTTGTGGGAAGTTCATATAATATTGCATTTCCGTAGTCCAAGCGAGACGTCACTAAAGAGCAAACAAGTGTCTTTGCTGCATTCTCTGTATAGAATGGACGAATTCGACCGATATTTCTGAGCTGATAGAAACAAGATTTCGAGGTCGCACTAATCTGTTGGTCCATCGCCAATGTTTTGTCGAAATAAACACCAAGGTTCTTGACGCGTGATGAATCACTAACGATGTTTTGCCAAACGTTAGGTGACAGTCTGCGAACTCTTTTACTCGGTGTTTCGGAGAGAAAATTGTCAGCTCGGTTTTATCTTCGTTCAATTTAAGCTTTTTTGAACACATCCAAGAGCTTATGTCCGCCATACAGGTTTCAAGTCGAGCAGATATATTGTTCCAATTGTCAAGCGGTTTAATTACGAGATACACCTGAGTATCATCCGCATAGCAGCGGTAACAGGTATTATGACGTTTACAAATTTCACCTATGGGTTTCTAGAAAATGCAGTAGAGTTTCGGTCAGAGGGCAGATACCTGTGAATCACCATACTTCCAATGAATATCGTCCGACTGAACAGAACCGATTGCGATACGCTGAGTTCTATCAGTAAGGTATGATAACAACCAATTTAGCGCGGCTCCAGATATTCCGAACGAGTATTCAAGTCACTGTCGTAAAATGGATGGTCGAGGACGTCAAATGCTGCCAAAAGGTCTAACATTAATAAAACTACACAAAAATTATTATCAAGTGCAACAATTATGTCGTGACGACCTCGCAATGCCGTCTCGATGGAATGGTAAGCACGGTAAGCCGATTGAACACTATCAAAAAAATCATTCGACTGAAGATGGTTTTCTAATCGACATTCTACAACCTTTTCGAGGACCTTCGATATATATAGATATAAATGGAAGATTAGAAACTGGACGATAGTTCTTTGACATTTCTTTGTCTAGTCCCGGTTTCTTCAGAAAGAGTCGTACAACTGCTTCCTTAAATGCTTTTGGAACATACGACTCTTGTAATGACTTGTTCACTATTTTCGTTATGATTAGTGCTAAGCTGTTCAAAGACGGTTTTAATAACGAAGTTGGTAGCGGGTCGAGTTCACGTGATTTCGATGGAGCCTTTGAAAGGATCTTCCGAACTTCATCCACGGATGCAGATGCTAAGACAGTAAGTGCCTGCCCGTCGAACATCACATCTGCGCAGAAGGCGTCATTTCCATTTAGAGAGGAATCATCTTCACTTAATAGATGTCTCATGATGGTTTCATTCTCATTGAGGAAATAGTCGCCGAACCTTTTCGATATATCTTTATCGCACTCACGTGATGGCAAAACTATGGTCTTCGTATTACCCATTAGCTTGTTTGGTAAATTTAACAGTTTCTATTGATCACACCCTATTTCTAAAATTTTATCTGAATAGTAGTCAGTCTTACACTTCAAAAGCAGCTTGTGTGTTTTGATACATTGCTCTTTATACAACTGTTTATGAAACTCAAGCTTTGTCTTCCGCATTTTACGCTCAGCTTTACGGCGTTCTGTCTTAGCGGTACGGAGCTCGGACGAGTGCCATTCTGTATTCGGGCGCAATGTTATAGTTTTGGATTGAATTGGAGCATGTTTTTCGAGCACTGAGTCATATGTTGAAACTAATTCGTCAAGCGATGCTGTCTGACTTGGCATGAAATTCGAACAATTGATGTCGGTGTTTAAATCGTCAATAACAATTTCTTCGAGCTTACGGAATTTCATGGACTCCCGTATTTTAGGTGGTTTGTTAACATTCAGACTACAGTGAACCGCGAAATGGTCGAGTGATGGAACGCCTTTATCATTACAAAGATGTAATTCCTCAATAGATGGAATGCCGATTACAATTGGGCTATCTTCTCTAGTAATAATGTATTGACATCAAGCGTGTGTCCACGGACAATGAGTCGCACCAACAACATGTTGCACGAGACCACGATCAGATAACGTTTCTGTGAATTTTCGGGCGTCACTGTCGAATTTATCGTCTAGGGTGAAATTTAAGTCTCCCGTTAGGATTATATCATCGGATATTCTCATTGTATAGTCAATAAAATCCAACCATTCCTCGAAAAAAGGTAGATATTTTGAACTTGTTGGCACGGGACGGTGGTTGACGATAGATCACAAACAAACGGACGTTCTTTCTTGATGAACTAATATTGCATTCAAGGAGTTCGAAATGTGAAGCTGATTTCTTCGTTGGTACGCGTTTAACAGGAATGTCCAATTTGTGTATGATAGCAACACCACCACCCCTTTGGACGCATCTGGGAGCATTCTGAATAGTGTATCCGTCTGGTAGAAGTTCAGACAGAATACATTTATCAATGACGGAACCGAGCCATGTCTCTGTTAGCACTAATATATCAGTATTGCAAGAAAGTAAATGGTCACTTATAGTTATAGACAGGGATTTGTTTTTTACTAATTGAACGTTTAGTGAAGTTAGAGAAAGTTGTTTGCACAATTTCCACTGAGGTAAAGATATTCGATTTGGCGTGGTCGATGGCGTCGTTTCTGATCGATGATGCACAATTGTATGAATAGTTTTCACATGATTCATTGTCATAATCTGTAAGCCCGGTGTCACCGTGGGTAATGACATTAACTAGATTACTTTGATTAACAAAACGTTCTTTCCCTTTTTCGAAATCTCTTTCACTTTTACCACGTAGTCAGCTATAAAAGTCATTGACCATCTCATATATGTCTAGAAATGTGTCCTTAAATCAACATATCAGAATTTGTAACTGCTACATTAGATTGGTACACTGGTGACAACAAAAACATTCATCAAGTTAATTTACCTTCTCTTTTTACATACATTATTTTTCTACATATCAGAATATAAAAAATAATGAAAACATTACAAATTCTGCATAAGTATTACCTTAATTTACGGAATTTGTGAATTTAATGTATAAGTAGACATTAGTAGTTATAGATATACCATTGAGTTAACTGGAATGTAGACTAGAAAAATTAAGATTTTTAGGAATCTACAGGGACGTTATTTAAAAAAATCAAACTGTCAGAACGAATAAATTTCGGTAGAAGAAAGTTAATTCGAATACCAAAGATAATATACTATAGTTGCAAAAATAAGAACATGGGTCAGATTAATATATGTAGAAATCTTGTACAAGCGAGGCGTTGATACGTGATCGAAATTTATATCAATCACTAGGTAAGAGTAGAAAGGCAAAAGATATTTAAAAAAAATGGCTATTTAAACTCATCATTGGCAATTGGATGAAAAATGTTATGTTACACGTTTAAGAAAATCCGGCTAAACCTCTTGTAAGTATACTTGCAAAACCATACATACAGGAATCGGTCAAAGAAAAGGGTTGAACCCCCCTTTTTTTAGACGATCAATGCATTTGAATGGGGGCATGTAGTTGGACTCCCCTTTTTGTCCTGGGTTACTGAGGACCCCCCTTTTAAAATGGCTGGATCCGCCTCTGAGGAGTAACAATAGCCCATGACCTTGATTGGGAAGCGCATGTAAATAATATTATTTGAAAAGGATCGGTTACTGATTCAATCTCTGCTGATTCGAAATTTCGAATACAATTTTATGTAGGCTGCTTTTTTCCCCATAGGTTCAATTGAATTGCAAATGTAAGATTACATTAAAAAACGATCTGACCATGTAAGTGCCTCGACAAAAAAGGTATGGCAACTTAACAGAATAGACTGCAGTGGCGGATCTATAAATTTTCATAAGTGGGACCCACTGACTGTCTAAGAAGGGGCCCGCTCTCGTCACGCTTCGGTGATTCCCAATGTAACCAACCACAAAAGGGGCGGGCCCCTGTACCTCCCCCTAAATCCTCTGGGCTGACTGGGAAGAATGGATAAAAAATCAAAGCGCTGTAAGCGCTGAAGGCAGTTAACCAAAAACCAAGGCAACCGTAATTTTGAAAACTGTGGCAATGTTGCCTCAACATTAAACATTCATATATAGTACATTCATGTTTATCTAATGATTTATTTATTAACCCTTTCCTCCATACTGACGCCTTTTGACGCCACCCCCTTTACTACATAATGACGCCTTTTGACGCCTGTGTAGTACCTCTGTTGAAACGCTTTGACTACAAAGTGTCTGCAGTAGACTTAATAAAATTTGTATCCAATATGAAAAGGAATATCATAGGAATATCTGACTTAAATTTATTTGATGAAATATTTGTTTTTCGCAATGCATTAATACTTTAAAGCATATTTTCAGGATTTTATTGAAAAATCCTATGCGAATCAAGTATGCAAAAAAAAAAATTCAACGGAGGAAAGGGTTAAGGCAAATAATTTATATGTTATCAAGGTTTCAAAAGCAATGCATATACGGTATCAATGTATATTTTTTATGATGAGTCTGCAGTGGTACAAGTTCCCAATGATTGCAGTTGTTCTACTTGGTAGTTAACCTTGGTTTTATTTGACTGCTAGAAGTTCAATTTGACTTAGTATGAACATGTAATAATATGAATGGACTGGTTTCCCTGGAAAGAAAACTGAGTTTGTGTTCTATAGTACAAAAGTTATGAGACACGAATCAGACAAATGTTCACTACAACAGGGATCAAAGGTGAGGTCTGACTGACCTGCCCATAGTAAATGTAAATGATTTGTTATTTTGTCCCATACATATGAATATATATAATTTAGGGGTGGGGATCTCAACGGTTTTCAAGTTCTCAAACAGGTAGGGGTAGGCAGAGGATTTAGGGGGGCAGGGGGCCCAGCCCCCCCCCCTTTTTTGGAAAAAAATTGGTTGCTTATATAGGAAATCACTGAAGCGTGACTGGAGCGGGCCCCTCTTAGGTCAGTAAGTGGGCCCCACTTATAAAAATTTCTGGATCCGCCACTGGGGGTAGGGTGACCCTAGGGACTTCCCCTACATTTCATTTTATTTGTTATATTGATCCATACATGAATATATATTGTTTTGGTGTGGGGATCTCCACCGTTTCCAAGTTCTCAAACAGGAGGGTTGGGATGACCACAGGGACTTCCCCTATATTTCATTTGATTTGTTATATTGTCCCATACATGAGTATATATGGTTTAGGGGTAAGGATCTTGACCATTTCCAAGTTCTCAAACAGGAGGGTGAACAGTGACCTCAGGGACTCCCCCTATCTTTCATCTGATTTGTTATATTGTCCAATACATGAATATATATGGTTTAGGGATGGGGATCTCGACCATTTTTAAATTCTAAAACAGGAGGGGTGGGGTGACCCCTAGCAACTCTTCCTATATTTCATTTGATTTTTCATATTGTCACAAACATGAATATATATGGTTAAGGGGTGTGGATTTCGACCGTTTCCAAGTTCTCAAACAAGAGGGGGTTGGGTAACTCCAGGGACTCCCCCTATATTTCATTTTTTATTTATTATATTGTCCTATACTTAAGTATATGCAGGGGCGGATTCAGACGGGGGAGGGTTGCGGTGTTGCACCCCCCTTAAATTTGCAAAGCATGGGTTGTTCTCAGCTGAATAAAGAATATTCCGAGAATTTTACCTCAATTTTTTTTTTAGTCTCGCTCTGCTCAGCGAAAATTTCATGAAGTTTGCACCCCTCCTAACCTAAAATCCTGGATCTGCCCCCTCATATGGTTTAGGGGTGGGGAGCTCGACCGTTTCCAAGTTATCAAACAGGAGGGGGTAGAGTGGTCCAAAGAATGCCACCTATATATCATATGAATTACTTACATTAAGGTATATATAATATAGTTGCATTATTAGTGAAAATAAAGAATGAAACTTTTAGCTACTTTAATTGACCCTTCAAAATTGAGAAAAAACAAATAACCCCTCGAAATTGCAGTAAACTTTACACTTTAAAAGCATCTCACATGCATTATCATCATTTATCATTTATAAAGAAAATTTAGACTGTGACCATGAACATGTATATTGTTAGATATACTGTTCCCAGCTGTCACGATGTATTGGATTTTTAAATTAAAATTTGTCAAAAAGTAATTTTGAGTTTCTGAATAAAATATTTTTCTGCTTTTTCTTTCTTTTACATATATCTTTTGGTGTACAATACTAGTGTTTATATTCATTTACCATGCATAGATGTATTTTTTCACCTTGTAAAGGATCGCCAAACCCGGAATTACCCTTATCCGCTTCCGGAAACGGATCCGATTTTGTAAAATTTTGTCTTCACGGCCGCCATTGTTATGTGTTTACAATGTTGTTTTTGTCAATCAGATACGATTTTACTCGAATTTATACAATATTTGTCGGCGATTTTCTGTATAAAGCTAGCGGTTGAACAAAATGAACATCGCCGTCATGAATAATAATGATAAAAATAAGTTTTTAGCTCGTTTCATTGGATACTTTGGTGAACATGGTGAAAAGGTTTGCAAAGTAATTTCTTATTTTCTTTCAAATGTAAGGTGACTACGTCGGGCGTAGCTAGAAACCAACTATCCTAGTCGAAATTCCGCTTGCAAAAGTGGAAGGTCGCGGACCTCGGACCACCGCTAATTTGCACACCTGCCTCCAAATTGAAAAGCTACGAAAATTTCTTTTTCTAATTTGAAATTGCCGCCAACAGCATGAACAGTTGAACTTATTATATAATAGACTACTGACGTAGTTGTACTACGTATTGATGACAAACAATATTCCTACGACTTTTGTCATTTGGGAAATCTAAACTACTTGTCTTAAGAGATTTTCGGCGATTAAATATTTCATACAATTGTTCTTTGACATCTAAGCTAAAAGCACAAGTCATAATGAACTACACAAGGATTCTTAATAAGCACTACTTCCTATGTGTAACTTTAAAACTTTTGGATAAATCGACGATCATTTAAGGTTTTTCTGGTCATTTTTTTTGTAATCCAGAATAAAAAGTATTAAAAAAGTGTTCAATTAGTTATAAATAACAAATCTAGGGTGCTCGCATAATGCAGCTTAACTGCATAAAAATTGAGAATGGAAATTGGGAATGTGTCAAAGAGACAACAACCCGGCCATAGAACAAACAACAGCAGAAGGTCACCAATAGGTCTTCAATGCAGCGAGAAATTCCCGCACCCGGAGGCGTCCTTCAGCTAGCCCCTAAACAAATGTATATACTAGTTCAGTGATAATGAACGCCTTACTAAACTCCAAATTGTACACAAGAAACTAAAATCAAAAATAATGTAAGATTAACAAAGGCCAGAGGCTCCTGACTTGGGACAGGCGCCAAAAAAAACCGGCGGAGTTAAGCATATAATAAAGAAGATGTGGTATGATTGCCAATGATACAACTGTACATAAGAGACCAAAATGACACAGACATTAACAACTATACCTAGGTCCCCGTATTACGTCCTTCAACAATGAGCAAACCCCATACCGCATAGTCAGCTATAAAAGGCCCCGATAAGACAATGTAAAACAATTCAAACGAGAAAACTAACGGCCTTATTTATATTAAAAAACGAACGAAAAACAAATATGTAACACATAAACAAATGACAACCACTGAATTATAGGCTCCTGACTTAGGAAATGCACATACTTAAATAATGTGGCGGGGTTAAACATGTTAGCGGGATGCCAACCTTCCCCCTAACCTGGGACAGTGGTATAACAGTACAACATAAGAACGAAGATCTCAACCCTCCTCTAGAAAAGTAAACGCATAACAATACGCACATTAAAATCGTCAGTTCAAGAGAAGTCCGAGTCTGATGTCACAAAAGAAAATAAACAAAATGACAATAATACATAAATAACAACAGACTACTAGCAGTTAACTGACATGCCTGCTCCTGGCTGCATTTAAACTGATTGAAAGATTATGTGTTCATCATATGAATATCAGGCACACTCCCTACCGTCAGGGGTTTAATTAGTATCATACCATCATATTAACATACAATTTGTATATGAGAAAATAACCCAGCCCGTGTCATACCAATAACTTATTTCAAAATATACCTCAGATTTTGTAAATCATCACTCCCGGCCGGAGTGCCTGGAAACCCGTTAAACTCGAGGACAGTTGACTGCTTATTAGGCATCATTCGTAAAAAAAAAACCGCAGGAAGAATTAATCTCGTATAAACAAATCAAAAATCATGCTGGTGCCAGTGGGGAAAACAGCAATCATTCATCACGGTGTATATACCGAGAGCTGCAAAAAAATATTTCAACCACTGATAGATACATAGTAGAATCATAGTAATTTTGCCTAACTATCTCGGACAGGAATTCTTCAATTTGAATAAATATGATGCATATTTAACTTTGGTATTTCCTTCTTTCAAATTCGACGGATACTAATTATCGGGTTCGACGACTTACAGAAAAGAGCGACGATTTACAGAAAAGAGCCGAAAAGGACCGAAAAGGACCAAAAAGAACCGAAAAGGACCGAAAAGAACCGAAAAGGAGATCGAAGTTTTTTGTAATCGAAGAAAATTAAGAATTGCAAAATTATATAAGTCTATTATAAAAAAAAAGATATTTTTCACAAAAGTTTATTCTTAGGTTTTGAAACCTTATACTGCGACAGGACTACATATAATAACTTACTGTACATGTAAAATATTATAGGTAGGGTCGGATGCCTATCTTATGGAATAAAAAAACATAGAACAGACAAGAAAATAAAAGATATTAATTCATTACTGTCAAACAATCGTTCTACGTGAAGTATATTTATAAGCTAAGTGCCATTATTTTTTTCAATCTTGGTCGCTAATTCATTTCGAACATTACAACAGTTCCTTATATTTTTTTAGGAATGTGTTCATTCATCAGTGAATATATATTATAACACGGACATTCGGACAATCGGACAAAAACAAAATAAAACAAAATATCGTTTAAAACATGACGGAAAACTTTACAGGAGTTATTGAATAAATACGAATATTTCGTTCTTTTCGTGTGTGTGTACGTGTATTACATATTAAATGGAAACACATCATGATTGTTACTTTGACACGTTAAACCTGTCAAGGATTTGAATTCGTTAAGGAAAAGCCCCGTTATCTCCATGCACAAGTTTTTCTATAGATACATGTAGCACCACAGGCCAACATTTATCACCATCTGACATCATTCCACTAATCTACATATCTGTTTTTTAAAAGTGGTTTATTAGATAAAATTAATAGAAATCAACAGGCCATTAACTTTTTCACACCCTTTAATCTATACGCTATTATGGCGGCTATATAAAGAGTAAACAATTATCAATTATACCGAAAGCGGGTACGCTTTTCATTTATGTATATTTCTTGAAAGACGAAATGAAATGACTGTGTTTTGCACAAAATTTATAATATATATAGATAATGATGTATTTTTTTTATTGATTAATCTCATTTTATTCCCATGTAGCCCATCGTTTAATACCGTAAATTGAATTAAGAAATTGAAACGAATCAAGAACATCGTAAAGTTTGCCAAGGTTTACATGTAGCAGGAATTGAAAATTTCTTCAAATGTTTTTTACAATTCTATTTTCGAAAACAACGGAATTGACACTTTGATTTTTTTTTCAAAAATATTTAAATGCCTTAATCTAATACAGAGAAATCTAACTTTTTTGTAAGACTACATGTCCATATTAAATGTACAATCTAAATTTGAATTATACATTCCTTTATTACGAGGGGGGCATTGGTGTATAGATATATACATTGTTTTAACTTTAAATAATAATCAATAATCATATGTATGTTCTTTTCGGTTCTTTTCGGTCCTTTTCGGTTCTTTTTGGTCCTTTTCGGTTCTTTTCGGTTCTTTTCTGTAAATCGTCGCTCTTTTCTGTAAATCGTTGGACCGCTAATTATCATACCTGCTAACTTTTCAAAATGCCCATGGGGGTTTTACGTGAAAGATGGTTCTTATAGTCCTACAAAACCTTCAAGGGGGCCTTCAAATATATTTTAATGTGGTTTTTTGGTTTCTTCGTGCTTTAACAAGCTCATAGCCATTGTTAAATTAATTGTTTTCTCTAAAATAGTGGACAAAATTGCTCTTACAAAATTTCCACTTGGGAGCCTCCATGGGGGAAATCCCCCGCAAATAGTGAGTTGGTGTGTATGAATTATCCTATATATAGGCTTCCATTCCTCGAAACATTTATCGGTAAACAGTATGCTCAAAATATAGAGCACTTTGATTATCTTTAAATTTGATTGGCGTTTATATTTTGATTTTGGACTTCCGGGTTTCCTTTTTGATATTTACACTACTTCCGGGAAAACAATAACATGTTTTTTGGCCAACTAAATGCACAAGCAAAGCAAGCTGTTAATAGCACAAAGCCACCGAACTCACAGAATTCTTCTCTTGATATATAAATGAAGATTATAATTTTATTCATTAATAGAGAAAACAACGACTGTCACCTGATATAGTGTAAGAAAAAATGACCCGGGAAATATTTTTACAATGGGTTCAAATAGAATTTTTTGATTTATTTTGTACATGTGTTCGATTAAGATTGTTTCGTTTGTCAAATACTACAATGTCAATTTATGAAGATATTCAAGTTTTACACAAAAGTATTATTTATATTAGAAATGCTCCTGACACCTGACCGAAGTTGTCAAAACTGAAAAGATGATGTGGTATGATTCACCTTATCGCTATCCCGACTTTCGTCAGATATATATCTGTATCTGTATCTGTATGTATTCTTTGAAGACACCAATTCTGGCTTTTACTCAACGGGAAGATATTTTCTATAATGATGTCAAAAAAAATTACAGGAACTTTTGTGATATCCAGTAAAGGCAGACAAATAGCAATAGGTGTATGCAACAACTCTCCACAATAGACCAAATGACACAAAAATTAACAGCTACAGGTTGTTGTTACGCCTTCATCAATGAGCAAAGTTCATACTATACATAGTCAGCTACATGTAGTAAAAGACCATGAATTGACAAATGTAGAACAATTCAAACTAGAAAATTAAGGGCCTAATTTATATTTAATAACAATTTACATCAACAAATATGTGACAAATCAAAAAGGACCACCACTGAATTACAGGCTACTGACTTGGGACAAGCACATACATACATAATGTGTCAGGGTTAAAAATGTAAGAGGGATCCCAACCCTTCCCCTAACCTGGGACAGTGATGTACATGTAACAGTACAACATAAGAACAAACTATAAAGATCAGTTGAAAAAGGCTTAACTCATCAGATGGGGGGAAAAAGCATATATTTTAGAATCCATCACCTGATCACAGTATGTCAGTACTCTGAATTCTCAAAAAAAAAAAAGATTTTTCCTGGAAACCCTTAAACATAGTTTAATGAACCATACTTAATTTTATGTCGCTTTAATTTACTCAAGTAAAGACCATTTAATTCTAAATGTTTGTGCCTTGTAATATGTATGCAAGTCTCAGTATACTGGTCCAGTACCATTTGCTGTAAGAAATTCACAGTTTTCCTTTTAAAATAACTTTTGCGAGTAAAAAAATAATGTTAATATAAATCGTCCTGAAATATTTAAACATGGATCTTTCCTTATACATGTATATATGTATAACTACATCATGTACATTTTGTACATCAAGTAAATTAGAAAAATCCCTAAATTAAATTGCCACATAGGCAGCTAGAAAGGAATAAACACGAAATAAAGTCACGGACAAAAAGTCGCAGGACAAAAAGTCACAATTCAGTTTTGAGATTATTTTTCTTTGAACAAGAAAACACTTATTTTGAATTTTTTTTATATATGAAGCAACTTTGTAATTAAAATTTTTCAATAAATATAAAAAATGATCAAATAATTGTTATGAAAACAAAATGTCATTTTGCAGATACATGTAGACATATCCTTTGCATGATTAAAATTTAATACAGTTTCATTAATCATTGTTTTTTTAGCAATTCCCTTTACTTAAAAATGAATATACATGTATGTAAAAAAAGAAAATATTTCAACAAATATTTCAACAATTGTCAATTTTTTTTTGTCCTGTGGCTTTTTGTCCTATCAAATTTGTGACTTTATGTCCTGTGACTTTCTGTCCGTTTACCTCTTCAGTTATGTCCCTTTATAACTTTATAAATGTAATCAGGGGCATCATCTGTGTCCTGTGGACATGATGGACACATTCCTGATTTATTTTTCAACAATTTTATTACAATTTAACTAAATTGTTAACTTAATTGAAAAAAAATTGTTGAAAAATAAACATACATACTATTATAAGGTAATCAAGTTTGGTGCAGTATAACATTTTTTTTCTGTAAAATTTACCTCTCTCATATCTTTAGTCTATACATGTACAACACTGAGGTTGTGAGTTCCAATCCCACACATGGCAGGTGTGTCAACTCTAATCTTAGCTGACTAGGAATGTTAGTTTTCCATCTAAAGGTTAGGGGTTCTCTACAGGCTTTCTCCATAAATAAAAATTGGCCAACACAAATGAACATAAATGCTGAATGTGGTGTTAAACACCGATCATTCAATTAATCTTGATGACTGATGTACCCATATTTTGACTATTTTATTTATTGTGTCTGTTTAGTTAACGCATCAATGTAAATACATGTATAATGGAATTTGATGAGACTGTCATCAAAGTGGGAGGGTTAGCGCTATAAAACCAGGTTTAATCCACCATTTTCTACATTTGAAAATGCATGTACCAAGTCAGGAATATGACAGTTCTTGTCCATTCGTTTTTGATGCGTATTGTTATATGATTTTGCCATGTGATTATGGACTTTTCGAATTGATTTTCCTCTAAGTTCAGTATTTTTGTGATTTTACTTTTTTCTATTTAATTTCAATTTAGAAACAATGAGTAAAAGGTATACTTTACTTAAATTATGCTCTATTTTTCAGGTTTGCTTGATTATGATGAATCGTGAGCATTGTAGACGACTACATGTTGACCCAGATACCAATATTGGTGATTTATCAAGTAGATTTATGCTCAAATTACGTGATGATCTAGATTCTAACCCAGAAACATGTAACTGGAGAGCATTGTTAGATAAGGCAGCTGATAATCCAAATTATAGATTTAGGTAACTATTTAATAATATATATTCAATGTGATTATGGTCCTGTGGAACATATACACAGGTAAATAAAGGCAAATGGCTCCTATCTTCTTGGATTTTTCACACTCGGTTCATTTGCAACATAGATTTGTGAAATTTGTTTATTGCTGAATATCATAAAATGATCTTTAGATTTACAGTTCCCATGTTGCAATAGGATTTAATAAGCAGTAGTTTTCTTGTTTAATTTTATTTAAAAATACAATCATAATTAAGAGATTTTGAATCCAAAAGATAGATCTACCTTATAACAAACAGTGATTGATGTGTAAAAAAAATCATCTTCAACAATTAATAGGTAAAACTTTATTCAAATGCAAAGTTTTCTGTTTTTTTTTTGTAAAAAAAATATATGGAAAGATATGTCCTAACTATTATTGTGTTAAGATTTCTGTCTCTTTTTTTGTTTTATTACTTGCATCTTCTTTTATTCATATGTGGTAGATCTTCATGATACAGAACACAATAGAAAAAAATAATAATATTGATCTTCAACAATGAAGGCCAAGTAAAGTTACAAATAAATACATAAATCTATCAAAAACCAAATTGAATATATCCAAATTATATAATTAACATCCAAACATCAAACTTATCATAATAAGTATACAAAACATGAAAATTATCACAATTATGATACATTGTAATAAGTGTACAAAACATAAAAAAAATCAGAAAGAATATACAAAACTTCTAAAACAACCATTAATCTACATCATACACATAGTCATAGGTATTTACAATGAAATTGAATTATTTGAGTACCCCTATTTTCTTCAAAATAGTAGTGCAGATGTAGAGAGAAAGTTTGGAAGCCAAGTTTACCATGGTAGTCCTAGCAATAAGATGTTATGGGAACTTGGATCCATGGGAATGACTGCCGCTGAGCTGGTTGACTGTCTAGATAAGTTAAAGTTGGAAAGTGTTCTTATGGATATAAAGAAATATGGTAAGTTAAGACTAATTATATTGTCTTAAATTCTAAATTATTGTGATTTTTTTGTTACTGCGAATAACATTGTGACTAGGTGAAAATCACAATAATAAGAACTCACATTGTGATATCTTTTTAAATATACATATGTATGCTAGGGATTTTCCTCAAATCCGAATAAATCATAGTAATCTGGCATTCTGTCCATTTGAAAAAAATGATATCTTAATTAACAGTTTATAGTTCCTGTTACGTTACTTTTCTATCTTTTATGGTTTATTTTTCCATCTTAGACCCTTATATGTTGATATTTGACTCCTTAAACTTTTGGCTGATTAAGTAGTAGCAGATGAGGATAGTTCCAAAAAGCAGTTGTTTAGGTCACTTAAATAATTACATGCATACATTTATATCATAAATCAAAATAGAGCAATCTATATAAGAATAATAAGAGATATAATATTTACTCATATTACTATGGATTCATTTATTTCGGTGGGTTCCAATTTTCGTGGATTGAAGAAAACTTTCATTTTAGTGGATATTTGATTTCATTGTGTTGTTAATCAATCAAATTTGTTGTTTATCTGTACCCACAGAAATTTTTTAAAATAAAAATATGTTGATTATTGATGTGGTCTTGTACTGTTCAATATATATTTTTATTCATTATATGTAGTATTGTTGTGAACTCAAAGCAAAATTTATTAAACATTTAAATTCATTGTTTATCTGTACATCTGAAAATTAGTATTCCACGAATATTCGGTAATTATGAATCCACAATACATTTGCACTGTATGAATTATGGTAAATTTCAGAGCCAATAGTGATTATTAATCAACCAGCTGAAAGAAAAACTGTAAACAAAGGAGAAGTTTTAGAACTAGAAGTCAAAGCTATAGGTTTCCCTTATCCTCGATACCAGTGGTTCAAAGAGAATCAAAAAGACTGGGATATTTTAGATAAAGAAAAAAGCAGCATACTTAGAATTAGAAATGTCAGGTATGATATACACAGTTATAGGTTAATATTTGAAGAATTCAAATATAGAAAAATGTTCACTAGTGACCATACTATTAGGTACATTTAATCACAAATTATCCTACTGTATAGTTTACATTTGTTAAATAGTCAAACAATTCACGTACATATAAAACTCTAAGCAGTTATACATATTTGCAACATATAGGCATACATGTGTAAACAGTACAACATGTAGTTTATAAACTGCTAATACTAGGGGATGTTTAATAACCTTAACTATCCATGAGGATCTTGCACGGTCGGTAGTATTGCAAAGATAAATAAAGTTATTCATGTGAACAACATATATTTATTAGTGTTGTCAAATCGTATACTTTTGCCTAACCGGTTACTTGTATAATCTGTCGACCGATTAACCGGTTAACCGGTAGTTTAAGTTAATGTTTGAAGGCCTTATCAATAGTACCCTACACATCGATATAAGAAGATGTGGTATGACTGTGACTAAATTCCATCCAAGTCATACATTTACGTTTTTATAATATGCAGGGATCTCCATGACCTGTTTTACGATGGCGCCCCGCCATCGTTCCGTTACCTTGCGCCATCGTCAAATTGTCTCCTCCATGGTTAAATTTGTTTGCGCCATCGTTAAACAATGTGCGCCATCGTTAAAATTATTGTCAATATTTATTTTTGTATCGTAGTCGTCGCCATTTTTGTTTGTCAAAATACAAGCTTAATCATCTCCGATACTGGAGAGTAATTTTACAGGTAAATATACAGTACGGTAAAGACAAAAACCCTACGGCTGTACATAAATTTTACCAATCAAGTTAATAAAATTAGAAGGTATTATATATGTTTGAAGGTGAAATCGAATTTTATAGGTATTGAAAAGTGTTCACAACGTAAATAAAATTGAAAATAATAAAAAGTGTTTTTATTCCGATAAAAATGTCGAAACGAGTACGTCATGCTTCTGAACCGTCTAGTGTTCAGTCAACTCTTGGAGCTTTTTTTGAATCTGGGGAAAATAGTAAAAAACGTAAAAGAAATGATGACAGTGATGATGAGAGTGTTAAATCTGCTAGCCCAGTGAAATCTAAAAAGCATAGATCAACGTTTTACAAAGCTTGGGAATCAAAGTATCAGTGGTTAACTTACGAAGAAGAAGAAGGTACTTTTATTTTTAATTAAAATTTCGTAGAATTATTAACCAAAAGTAAAAATCATTTGATTTTATTTCAATTGTAATTATTAAAAGTTAATTTTAAATAACTTTTCCGATGTTAATAACTTATTTAATTATTTTTTAACTACGGACAAAAATTCCCGGTAAATAGCGCTAACACCTGACTAATGTTCGTTTTTAATTTAATTTGCACATTAAAACTTTGGGAATAAATCATTTTTACAGGAATGTTTTGTACATTGTGTATAAAATTCAAACAGCAAGCTAAAAATACTGAAGTCTGGACAAAAGTGGGTTGTAAATCTTACAGAGAAGATGTGATTAGAAATCATGAACGTACAAGCTATCATCAAGTTTCTGTCAATATGGAAAGAGACTCCTTAATAAGTAAAACAACTGGAGGTATTGGTCAAGCATTAGACACTGTTGTAACCCTAGAAAGACGTGCGTTTATAGCTGCTCTTAGATGTATGTACTTCTTGTTGAAAAAAGAAATACCACACACTTCGAATTTTGGAGACCTGCTGGACTTGGTCAAAGAAAATGGTTGCTCTTATTTGGATACACTTAATGTGGAAGGAAGGGTGAAGTACCAGTCTCAACGAGCAATACAGGAGATGGTGTGGTGTTTAGGTAAATATTTCTTTATTTATTCTTTCTATAATAATTTATACGCTTTATATTTTAAGAACGCATGAATCAGAAAATGATTTTTTTTACCTTTGTTTTATAGGTGAAACTATACGTGAAGATGTTGTTGCAAAAGTTGGACAGTCAAGTTTTTATAGCATTCTGATTGACGAGACTACAGACATCAGCGTATTGAAACAACTAATAATTTATGTTAAATTTATGGTTGGAGAAGAGTGCCAAATCAAGTTTCTGGCAATGGAAGATGTGAGTGTTTCTTAATTATTAAAAGATCAAATAAGTCAAACATCAAATTGTCAATATTTTAAAATACACTAGCTGTGTACATCAAATATATATATGTCCCTCATTTTTCAGCTATATGACGGAAAAGCTGTTACAATTACAGACAAACTAAAAGAAGTCTGTAAAGATGCAAATCTTCAAATAAAGGACAAACTAATTGCTTTCGGCAGTGATGGAGCGTCCGTGATGGTTGGAAGGAAAGGTGGAGTTGCAGCCTTATTGAAACAGGTATACAATTGTTTCTACTTCATGCTCTGACTTTTAAGTTTTATTTTATATTTCTGTATTTGGAATACGATGTACTTTTAATTATTGTCATTTCCTTTTAGGAATCAAGTTTACTTATAAGTAATCACTGTGTGGCTCATAGGTTGGCCTTGGCTGTGAGACAGGCTGCAGACAACATCCAGGAAATTAAGAAATTTAATGTTCACCTTGATGCTTTGTTTAAGTTCTATGACAATTCCCCAGTAAGAATGGCTGCACTCAAAAACATCCAGACAATCTCAGACAACCCCACATTGAAATTGAAGCAGCCAAAGGCTATGAGATGGCTGTCCCATGACAAGGCTTGTGATACCCTCAGACAGATTCTGCCCAGTGTAATGATGTCATTAGAGAGAGAAGCAAATGAAAGACATGACAGCCTAGCCTTTGGTCTAGCCAAAAATGTACAGACTGTGCAATTTATTACTGTATTGTACAGCATGTGTGACTTGTTGCCTCAATTGAGTATGCTGTCTAAATGCTTTCAGGTAATTATAAAATATCAAATATTCCATTTATACAATAATTGTGACCTTTATTTCAATTCATACAAGTAATTACATGGAGTAAGACTTTTATTATCAATTACAGGAGTCAGGTTTAGATTATTCTACCATTCAGGAGCAAGTTCAAATTACACTTGACTTCTTGGACAGCAGGCTATCCATACCAGGAAGATACTTTAAGGAAAGTGAAACTATGATCAGCACTTTAGAGGAAAATGGCTTCTCCATTACTAGAAGAGGAATCAGTGATGTAGATGAATTCAAAAGAAAGGTAAACATTTTCATTTACCTTTCATTTTCTTCACAATTTATTTCATCTCTAAAGTGTAAACAATATTTTATTTTTTAATATCTATTACAGGTTCATGACAAATTCATCATTGCCTTATCAGACAACATAAAAAACAGATTTCCAGATGCAGGACTCATATCAACCTTCTCTTGTTTTGATCCATCTGCTATGAAAAACTTAGACACATATGACCTAGACTTTTATGCAGAGGAAAAGATTCAGGTAAATAAAAACAATTATTTTGTTTCCTGAATTGAAAAGTTTTTCATTCTAAATACCAAATAATACAAGTGTCAATATATTAATGAAATACATATCTTTACAGACACTTGCAGCTCATTTCAGCCAACTGATGGATGAAGAAACTGTTTTCCAAGAGTTCAATTCTTTTAAGATGGTCATACATAAAAATAAAGACAAGACAACACAATTTATTCTTCAAATTCTAATGACCAAATACAGGCAGTTGTACCCTAATTTGGCAAGACTGGCAGAGATTTGTATGCTAATTCCAGCTTCTACAGCAGGCAAGTGTCTTCTTTTTATCTTCAGTGGCATAAATATAGTTTAATAGCAATGCATCTAACTTTTTAAATCATAAACCTTTCTGTTAAACATGTCAGATACTTACCATTTTATCTCATTACTTTTCAGATTGTGAAAGAGGATTCAGTGTCCTCAACAGGGTGAAGACTAGGGCCAGAAACAGACTTTCACAGAAAGTCCTGAATAACCTTATGATGGTGTCCACTCAGGGACCAGAGGGAAAGGACTTTAATTTCAACAGGGCTGCAGAGTTGTGGGCATCTTTGTCTCAAAGAAAACTTGACATTGGGATTATAAATGATGATGTTTGATTGATGTATAATAAAATGTGTATAATTGCTCAAATCACTCTTTCTTAACTTCTTTGATCGCAATCATGATTTTTTTTTCAAGTTGAGCTTTCCTCCATGGTTCAATTTTCATCCATGGAGATCCCTGAATATGATGAATTGAAGTTTGGCCTTTGGTTTTATAAGGCTTGTCTCTGAAGATTCCTATCGAAGTTTGACTTTTAATAATCAAATACATGGTCTCAACTATGGCGTTTGTACTAACTTCAAATTGAAAAATGAAAAAAAAAACGTCTTGATCTCGTAGAATTGAATATGTCTGATTCTTCCATTTTGTCTTGTTGTTTCCAAAAATAATGTGAGGTGTTTCAATTAAAATTGATTAATCCTGATATTTGTACCATCAAGTATACATTGATTACATTCACGTTGGTTTGCTTTTTACAGTTTTGAGTTAGTATTTAGTTTAAAGTATGACAAGGACATGCACGACGGAGATTGCACATTCAGATGTAGTTCCACACAATGTAAGATCAAAAATGAAATAATGAAGTAAATCGTACAATTTAATCGTATTACCGATTAAAAGTTACTGGTAAAAAAACATGAAACTAATAATGTTTCCTTAAGATCTTGCCCCGAGCTGAGAGACAAGTTCTAATTAATTTTATATTGTTGGATTAACAATACCAATCAATATACTGGACAATTGATCTGTCAAATTAATTAGCACGACGACAATTTTTAAAGAAAACACAACTATTTAATGATTTCAATACAAATTTATATCAAATTTATTAAAATTGAAAAAAAGTCCGGTTAACCGGTTAGCGTTTTTAGTATTCGGTATTAGGTCGTTCGAACGGTTAACTGGTTAACTGTTTACAACACTAATATTTATACATGTGCCCAAATTTAGTTTTACATGTGTACAACATAACAGCATATAGTAATTCATTTGTACAACATAACAACAAATAGTTATACATGTACACCACATGGGAAGACATGTGTACACCACATGGGAAGACATGTGTACACCACATGGGAAGACATGTATACAATTTACATTTATACTTGTGTACAACATAAAGTTATACATGCCTCCAACGTAAAATGATATTGTTTATCCTTTACAGTACTACAGATGCAGGTGTGTATTGTTGTAGACTACACAATGGAGATATTAACTCACAAGTAGAGTTCACAGAGCAGTCTACAGTAACTGTAGAGATGAGTAAGGACCCTGTGGCATGTACGTATAAACTGATATTTACTCCATAACACAATAAAACATATTTCTTCCTTACATGTGACCCTCTTTTAAACTTTAGAAGAATTTAATGTTAAAGCTATATACCATATGATTGATTGATTGGTGTAAAACACCACTTTATTTAGCACTATTGGCAAATTTGACAGTTTTTATAGACGGAGGAAGCAGAGGTGCTTGGGAGATTTACCAACATTCGGCAGGAAACTAACAATTCTAGTGAATAAAGGTTTTAATTTTATATCTGTAGTGAATGTAATTGTACTTAATTCAAGGTTGTAGCTCAAACAGATGAAGTCACTTCAGACTGTTTAGATTCTTCTATGAAGGCAGTTTGGATTTTATTTTTACCGAAGTTTTTTTTTTATTATCGTACATATCCGATGAAATTTGTTCTAGAAACATGTCTTGCACACATACATTGGTATCTTAATTATTTTCTAACACAATTGGTGTTTGTTTATTTAGAATAGGACAAACAGTAACAAGTAAAAGTAACTTTATCAAATATTCTGAATGTAAAGAAATGTTAAACTTTTACATATAAAACTGGATAATATCATGTTTTTTGTATTGCAGATAGAGATACCTTTGATGATAGACCATCTAGATATGGTAAGACTTTAAATGTTTATGATAATTCCTACTTCACAAATAATGCTATCGCAGATATCATGTGCGCAATATCAGATCAATTTATATTATTGATTGAAATTTTTTTTTTGAACTAGCAAATAACTTCATGTCAACAACAGACCCAAGCAGCTATCACCTTTGATTAAAACAATTCAAACGAAAAACCTGATGGCCTGATTAATGTACAAAATAATGAAGAAGTCTACATTTTTTTTATGTGAGGATGAGATTGAAGAATTAGGACAAGTGTAAGGGTTAGTGTTAGTTTGAATATATTTGATAGGAGTTGAGACCCAAGATAAAAAAAGACTGAAAAGTAATATATATATTTATTTTTTTTGTTTACAGATTTGATTCCATCATTTGAAGTACAACCTAAAAACGTTACTGTACAGATTTGTGATGGTTTTATTCTAGAATGTCGAGTTCTTAGTAAATATCCTGTCATTTATGATTGGTATAAAAACCATGAAATAATTAAAAGATCTGATCAGCCGTTTTATGAGGTAATTTATTTGTAAACACTCCAGAAATTAATAAATTAAGACTAAAAAATATATAGAATGACAAACATAAAAAAAAATGCGAAAATTCATAATTAACAGCACCTGGTGATAGTTCTTAGCCTTTTAATAAACTTAAAAAGTAAATTGAATGCAGAAAAACTACACTGCATCAGAAAATAAACAACAACAAAAAAATTCTGAAATACTTCAGATTTTCTGAATAGTTAACATTGTTTTGTTTTAAAATGAAAGAAGTGCTCAGATAAATGTTAAGAATTCTTCCAATAATGACAAGAAAGAGTATACAAGACTAAGATAACAGAACAGCTCTGAGTAATATGCATTCACTTCTAAGATTTAAAACACAGCTTTTATTATAAACAAATTTGTTTTACTGTAGAAAAACAAAATACAAACCAGAGCTGGATGTGATAAAGGAAAGCAATAAGTATGGACATTTAAATGTGTCTGTCTGGCAAATCCTTTTAATGGAAGTGTTAAAAACCTGGTGAAACTCAAACACATTAACTTTAGTATCATAACCAAAAATTGTTCAGAAAGTATAAAGTGCAGAGACAGTTAACAGGAAGTGTAAAAGTAACTAGTATTCTATTATTTCATATTAAATATCAACAAATTGATAAACTAATGAATGTGTCTGCTCCAGGTGAAAGCTGCATATAAAGCAGATATGGGAACATATGAATGCCGAGCCAGGAACCAGTTAGGTGAAACAATGAGTGATGTAGTAAAAGTAACAGTTATGTTGGGTAAAAGTAAGTTTTATTGTATTTTGCCAATATAGATAGATAAGAAAATACTGATACATGTACATGAGAACAATTTATCATTCAGAATGTTCCTATCTAAAAAAGGAAGAGTAACTGTGAATATTTATATATAAGCATTTTACTTGCCTTTGTAGATAATGGTCCAAATCAAAATTACAGTAACATTTCTGTGGGTGAAAATAGCACATTAAGGAAAACGTTCAAATTAAAGACTGAAATGTTCCATTCACCTGTCTGATTCTGAAATACAGTGGTGATTGTATTGTTTGTGCACCAGATGATAACCGTGTTATACCATTCGTTGAATGTTCATTGATAATATTATTGTTAACAAATTATAATGATTTGATGTGAAATTTTGAAAATATTACCCAGAATGCTTTAGATTTTATTTTTTTCTCTTTGTAATGTGCATAAGGTTTGAAAGTATTGACTACAATAAAAGCAAAGCCCTAAATAGCTAATAAAAATTAAGAAACCAAATTAGAATTGAGACAAGTGTCCTTTGAAAATACATTGTATCTACTTTATGGTAAAATTTAATAATAGCTGATGAAACTTCATTTGTATAACAAATTTAATATTTTTATTATTTTCAGCTGAAGAGCCATTAGTTGACCCTGTAGGACCAACAGGTCAGTATATGAATATTACAGTAAATTCAGAATTTTTAAGAAAGACTGTTGGGAATACAACTGTCATTCTTTATTCTTGTAATGATAAAAGTTAGTCAATGATTACAATAAAAAATGGATTTCTGAAATAACAGAAGAAGATGTTTGACTGATTTGTTTACTCACATTTAACCGATATTGACTGAATTTTATCCCTAATGTTTTACCAGTAATGACTCATTTGTATACCCATTGTTTTACCATACATATGGAAACTACTAATTCAAAATGACAAATTGTGTCTATAATGTTCTCATTTCTTTGTTACAGAGATAGAGATTATATCTAATCCTAAAACAGTTATTATAGAGTTCGGTGGGGATTGTTTATTTAGTTGTGAGGCAAGATGTAGCATACCTCTAGTGTACCAGTGGTTAAAAGATGGTGTTCCTATTGAGGGTACGTTTTACTAGTTTTCGCGTAACTCTTATATGATAAGTTAAATGATGGTGTTCCTATTTAGGATAAGATTATTTGATGTAAAGGCAAATGTAGAACATCTCAAGTTATTTTTCAAAAAGCAATGCAGCTTACAAGTTATATTCTTAGATGTTGAGTCCAGAGATGTCTGTCACATCACACTGAACAAAGTATGATATGAATAAGCGAAAGAAAAATTTTGTTTGCCTATCATGCAATGTTTTACAAAATTGCCACACTAAGAGCCAAGAGGTAAACTGTAACTGCACCACATTTTTAGTTTCCAAATTATATCTTTAGAACCATGTATCCAACCTTCACCAAACACAAGACCACTATTTGTTTGTGTCAGTAGTTCAAAGGTCAAGGTTGCAGTGCCCATTAGCCTATCAAAAATCATTAGGATTTGAGTAAATCACAGTCATCACAAAACCAAAAGCTAGGTTATACAAATTAATTATGACAAAAATCACTTTCTTTCACTACAATCCATAAAGTTCATAACTTAGCTAATACTTTGTTTGTTTTTCTTTTAAGGTGAAATAAAACCATCTCTAGTATTGAAGAAAATACAGAATTATGACCACCAGGGTTTGTACACATGTATGGCTTCCATACCAGGAACAAAAAATATCAGGTTATCATACCCTGCCAGTCTATCTATAAAGACCAATGATAAACCAGAGTTCAATCGTAAGTACCCTAGACAATAAAACATCATACATTTAATTGTAAGAAATACAGAGCTAGCTGCTCATTTTGCCTAAAAAAGACTTTCATATGCAATCACTGTATGACACATACATGTATATAGACTTAAATCATTTATCAAACTACTCAGATTAAGCAGCAAAACTGATACTGAAAAATTTCCTTGGTTTTAGCAGGTTGTTTCTCTCTCAGTAAGATAGTGTGGCAATGATTGTGATCAAATTATATGCTTGCAGGTATATATCTCATGGAAATTAATATTATAATAACAACTCAACCTTATCCCTTAGGTAAAAAAAACCAAAACTTATCTCCCCTTTGGTTCACACACTGAATGGAATATACAAATACACAATTATGATATAACAGTAGATTAGATTTAGAAGGACAGAATATTTTATACAAATAAGTTAATAAATAATAAGTGCCAAATTAGATTACCAGATATGTGCTGTGTAAAACATAATCATTTAAAAAATTTTTTTACTCGTCTATCAGTCTACTGTAGTAGAGGTCGAGGTACAAAAATGTAGTTTAAATAGTATATATATCTATTAGTCATTATAAAATTTGTTGTTCAGAATTAACTATAAAGTGTTAATTATGTTAATGATTAGTAATTGCAAAAAGGTGCTGTTTTTCATTATGTTTTTTTCAATTTCCAGAAAAAAATAGATTATGATTTTCTATATATATATATATAAATATAGCTGTTTAAATTAAACTGTTTGGTAAAAAAGTCATACAAATTATACTATAATAGAAGTGCTTTTCCCCCTCTATTGATGCAGCATTATTACAGAATTTTAAAAATCTTTTCAGCTAGTGACAAAGTTGCTCTACTTATTGGAAACTTTGACTATCGATGTGAGTCACCATTAAGTGCTCCAAAGTCTGATGTTTACACCATGGCTGAAATTTTCAGAAGTTTAGACTTCAAAGTCGTTTCTCTTCTTAATTTAACAAAATTGGAAATGCAGTCTGCCGTTGAGGAATTTGTAAAACTGATAGGAAGTGAGGTATACGCTGTATTTTATTTTTGTGGACATGGTTTTGAGGAGGAAGCTAAATGTTACCTTGTTCCTCCTGATGCTAGACATGGATATACAATAGAAGACTGTGTATGCGCTGAGGATGTGTTAAGTCAGATGCAGAATTACACAGAAACATCACCAGCTCTTATCGTACTCATACTTGACATCTGTAGAATCAGGTATGTTATCTTAAATACCTATAGTATCATCCTCTTACTATAGAATTTGTAAAGAATAAAAATTCCAACTTTAGTATGTCATATTGTATACCTGAAAATCTTTTCTTGGTTTCTATTGTACACTTCAACATGTATTTGAAAGGTCACCCTGAGGAAACTGACGTTTTCATAGAGGTAACCTTTGGATTTAGGTTAACAATGCATAGATTTTACTACAAAAAAAGGTGATCATACTGACATGTTTTCACCTCATAGAAGTGCCCTTTATAACATGTTTGACTGCATATCTTTTTTTTGTAATGTTTTTATTATGTGGTACTTCTTTGTTTTAAAAAGATCTATCAATAAATGATAATCTGTTGTATTATAATACTGGTTGATACAGATAATAATTTATTTTCAGGAATTTGCAACCACCTACAAATCGAGAACAGGATGCAATGTGTTCTAATCTAAGCAACATTCCAATGAAAGGCAACACAGTATTCTGCTATGCCACGTAAGATTTAGTTATTTCACAGAGTATTTATGATAAGAGGATTAGAACATATGTAAGATATAATTTCTAGATCTTTAACCATCTTTTAATGATTACATTATTTATGAAGCAAAAATGCAACAATTTATCTTTCAAATCTATCATTTTTGCTTAATTGACTTTTGACAAATGTTTTGAATAAAGTGAAAATTGGTAATATGTGCAGAATAAATTCTTTGAGAAATATCTTGATAGTCTATTTACAGTATAAAAAAGAACTACTTTATTTTAACTATTTTTCACTAAATGAAAACTCTGTGCAAAGATTGATTTTGATCATTGCACAAGATAATTTTTTCTATGTTCATGATGCAACTGTATAAAATCTATCTAGAAATACAGCAACAAATTTTTCATTAGTTCTAATGGGATGTTTCTGTATTCCGCCTTAAATTGTATTTTGAATACTCAAAATATTCACCTGAAATGAAATTTGACGTGCTAACCATTACATGCTTTATAATTTAGTCATGATCATTAGTATTCACACTTATTTTCCTTATAGGAGCAAAGGAATGTATGCCTATGAAGATATTCATAATGGAATATTAGTCAAATATTTGAAGAAATATCTTCCAAAACAGATGAGTGTTTTAGATGTTTTTACAAGTGTTCAAGAAGGTATGGTTCAAAGATTTTCAAAACATTATACTTCAACATGTACATGTCTTTAGAATGGGAAAATGTAAAATAGGAAAAACATGTTGAGAAGGGTATCCAGGGAAACATATATAGTTTTTTTAATGTTTTTCCATTGATATAAAAATTAAAAAATATGTGGTATGAAAGCCAATGAGACAACTGCCAGAAACCACATGACAAAGAAGCTAGCAACTATAGGTCACTGTACAACCTTTAAGCATCATTTAGTACATAAAAAAACCAAATTGACAAATATGACTGTCAATATTTTCCTTTCATGTTTATTCCTGTCCATCCAGACTATTATTTTAGATGTTTATGACAACCACTGCACATTGTAATGAAAGAACTTTGCTATGTTGTATTGCATGATTAAAAAAAATCTAAATTTTTTTTATAAGAAAAATATTTACTGTACATGCTGAATTACAATTTGTTAAAACTAAACACACTGAAATTTTATTTTGTTTTTTTTATGCAGTAAATATTTTATTTTTTACATACCCAATAGTGAATACAAGTAGATTGTATGCATTACATATTAACCAGTTTTAATCTTTCTGTATCAACCACTTCCAGGTGGAATGCTTTACCAAAACACAACATAAAAACACCTGTGTTTTAAAAGTTTATATTAAAGTGTGTATGGTATGACTTTTTGAATATATTGGTGTCTCAAGTGGATAGAGATGTGATATTGAAACAGCCATATAATATTCTTGATTAATTCTTTTTCAGATATAGGAAAGGAATCTCAATACTATCACATTCAGATACCAGAAATTAAGTCTAACTTATTACAACCTAGACGATCGCTCGCAGATAGGATATCTACAAAAGGCCATACTAAAGCTTACAACCAGAGAACATTGCTGTGGAACAATGCTCACGGTGAGTCTAACTTATTTGGACCTAGACCTTTCCTGGACTGATAAATGATTTCTCCGAAAGTATACATCACAAACCTTAAACTAAAATGGTAGCCTAAACTGGAAAGAAGTATAGGAAAAGTTTGACGACAATTAAATATATTAAGTTAACATGTTAAAAGATAAACCAACTGAGGCATATGGTTAACACTTCTTGTTCACCTATCTGTTAATTTCTCATTCAGAATATTGAATTAATAGTTTTCAAGAGTAAGGCATATTTTCATTAGTAAGAAGGACAGAATTACGACTTTGATAATAGAAATATTGTGATAGTGGTTTGAAATAAAATATGAATTTGAAGAGATGACAATGATGTCATCATAGTTTAGTTTATCCTACAAAAATGGCCGTTGAAGTATACTATATTTAACTGTGTTATATGGGAACTCATCACCAGAATTTGCATTTGAAGTATAAAGGACACATACAAAAGAAATAATATTCTATCTAAGAAATAATTGATGCAAGCTATACTTTATTGTAATTTTAACATGGGTAGGCATTATATTCGTGATTATTTTTGCCCATCGATAGTAAGGGCTAAAATAACACTAATATAATGCCTACTAACTTATGTTAAAACTACATTAAAGAATAGCCTGCATCAATAATTTCGATTCTGATTAGGACAATTTAGGTAATTTCTATGTCCGATGTGTATAAGTGTAGAAGGTTTGTGTAGGCTCTTCCACGAAATTCCCTTTTTTGTTTGTAAACAAGCAAATGAATGGCATTGTGATTTTTCAGAGGGTGTAAACAGCCAGCATGAACAGATGTCGTATCTAGGTCAAATATGTCAATCTCCAATTGCAACACATTACCATCATAATAAATGAATTAGTAACAACTATGTGCACCATTTAAAAGAGTTTGGAAGTATTTTAAGTTAATGAAATATATCAAATGCATGCCAATTTGATAAAATTCATTATTCTGCAGTAGTCAATATATGATGTGCAAACAAGTTTTATTGGATTTAGAGCATTGGTTTATTCACAAAGAGGAAGAAGCACGTCATATTAGAATAAAGTATATTTGATAGAGGTAATAACATAATTATAAATTTTTTTTTTATTTAGAAAAGCCACCATCAAAAGAGATAGAAATTCCTGCAATAAAGGGGAAAGTTTTGTTAGAGTTTCAAACAGAATTCTCTAATATGCTGACAATATTCTGTACAGTTATGCCGATGACCATGGGGAAGTCCCTTAAGTATCATTTAGGATGTATTGCTCATTTACCCAAGGTAAATTCATCTTTATCTCACATATATAATGGTGTACAGTTGTGCTGATCACATTTGTGGTATATTATACTGTCACTGATGATTAACCTTATCTACACACTTGTTTTATAATTATGTCAATCACCATTAGATATAACCTAATTATCATTTAGCCAAACTTATGCCGAATAAGACAGAAATAAACAATTTTGGTTTCCGTACCTGACCTCTCATTGTCTTTTGTTTTTTCTTGTGTCATTGGGTTGCTGTCTTTAACTTTTTTAAATGGAGACTTCATTAGTTGATATAGGATGAGTGTTTTGTGTATCTTCAAGAATATTAAACTATGTTGATAAATTATAAAAAATACAAATTATTTAGTCTCAGAAGAAAACCTATTAGATATCAGTCACTTTGTATGCAAAATGAGTACTTAAAGCAATTTTGGTACTGTTACAGTAGATGTCTTTTGGGGTATTTGTGTTGTTCGCTTGTTGTCTCATAGGTGAATACTCTACTTCTCCTGTTTATTATCATATGTATGTAGAATAGAGGGGGGGGGGGGAAGACATTAAACGATGTAAAATTGTTGTAAGAAGAAATTGTGACATACAATTGCTGTTTCAGGTTTTTCTGGTAAGGTGTAATGTGCTTAATTAATGCTTATAATTGTTTGATTAACACATTATTGACTATATTAGATTGTTTCATCTCTAAATTTTTAGACACCTTCTGTCAACACCATATTTGGAAGTTCAAATAAACTTCATTTAGAAAAACAGAATATGCTTGCACTCTATCCTCTATTTATCCTTCACACAGGGAAGACATAAAGTGTTCACAAACCTCCAGTTAATCATCAGTGTCAACTTTACAAATACAATGGACCAGTATTTGTCCTCAGTCATACATAACTTATGGTCTTACCTCTGCTTGTGATCTGATAGTCCAGAGGGTATCACCAGCCCAGTAGCCAGTACTTTGGTACTTTGGTACTGGCATGAAAATGCAGATTTTTATGTTATTTAAATTTACTTGCCAAATTTTGGAATTATTTGAAATAAGGAATATATCTCACCCATGCAAAGCTCTGGTTACTTGCCTGGCTTTGGCCATGTTTTTTAGTTCTTTTTTGTTTATAGCTCTTCATATTTTTAATGAGCATTGCTGAAGGGACATTGATTGTCAAAATTTGCATCTTGTGCAGAAAAATTGGTGCTGCTTATGTTATTATCTGTTGTAATGATTATTTATTTGTAATATTGGATATGTGAACAATAGAATACTCCACAGAGAATATCATATAAATACACAAATAAAAAACTGTACAAAACAAATGAATAATATCAGACTTACAATGTAGGTGTCAAAAGCTGAACTTAAAGTCATATGTTTTATATACTCTAATGTGCTTATCATATTCTTGCAATTGTGAAAGAAATATAATTATATACATTAATTTCTAGTAATTGGTTGCTGTGTGTACATGGGAGAAAAATACCCTTATATCTAATCAGTTGGGGCCATATCTGTTTAAAGGGGAATAATCCTTACATAAATTGATTGTCTCCCATATTACTTTCTCTTCCATGTGCATGCAATAACTGTTCATTGTTCTATTGTCATGTATTTCATTTTATTATTTCATTGTTATAACACAAATCATTGTAATCAGATGAAATTTAAAACCCGCAAGGGTCCATAAATGGATTAATAAAGTATTCTTATTCTTATTCTTATACTTGAAAAGCTAATATAAGAAAGAAGATGTGGAAAGATGCCAATGAGACAAGTTTTTATATAAAACACATGTACATAAACTTTCATTACAAGAAAATCCTTATTTAATCAAAATTTTTAGAAATGCTCTGCTATTTAACTATTGTTGTCCAGTACGCTTATTCATCGATAGCTTTTCTGTGTAAATTGACCTTAAACACAAGACCACTGGAAAGAACTTCTGCAACTACATTGTGCAGATGTGAGGGGGGAAATGTGAAAGGAATGTAAACAACCGTCACTGGAATATAAAATGTGAAAATGGATTTCGAAAGAAAATTTTAATACACCAAATCAATTAATTGTTACAACAGTTTAGTTAACAAATAGAAATGCATGTAAAATATATTTTAAACAAATTGAGTATTGCTATTGCATAACTAATTTGACTTATTTACACGTGAATGATGGTAAACCAAATCATGTGTTTGTTTAATATATACATATACAATATTGATTTCCATAACATTATAATTTAAAGAAACTCTCTTAATATGACTTTTATCAACAGTATGCCATTAATAGATTATCATTGGCAGTTAAGAAATCTGATGTTTATATGCTTCAAAAAATTAAATGAACATAAAATTAAATGAACATAAACCAAAAGAACGGACTTTGAGTCATAAGTTCTTGCAATACAATATAGTGCTCAAAACTGTATTCCTCGATGTGATTGCAATATCCCTTTGATGGAATGGTTTGTCAAGTTTTGCTGACAATTAATTGTCTAAAATTATCTCATTCAAGGAATTCTAGTTTACTCAACCAAAACGTAAAAAAAGAATTTACAATCTACCAAATGAATAATTCCTGGATTTTTATAAAATTATTGAAGCTATATTACATCAATATTGGTAAAATTACCTTAAAATGATCTGTCATTCTGATTGGGGATTTGGATTTAGGTTTGGGCTATGCAAGTGGTGTATAGAAAACTATCACTCACCACAGTTCTTATCTTATGAGTAGATATTCTTTTCTTTTTCTTTTGGCAAAATGGTTGTTACATTTCACACTACACTGTGTATGCTTTGATAAGTATCCAAATTCCTAAACAAGCCAAATCATGTATATGCTCACAATATTTAATAGATATAATGTTTTTTATCAAAAATATTTGGAAAAATGAATCAGAATTATTCATAGGTAGATATTTAAAGGATATAAGGACTATACCTTAGTGACAGCAACCCAATTACACATGATTGGTTTATTATTAACAGATGGTCTGACTGTAAACCAAACACAGAAAAATTTACATAACTCTGCATTAAAATATTATTTAAATCTAGCTGAAAAACATATTTACAAGCTAAAACAAGTTGGAGGCAGGCAGTGTATTTATTCAGAAAGTTTGTATATATTTACAGACGATATCAATATTTGGGAGTGTTAGTCAGGTTCATGATGACCCACCTAAGACTAAGATTGTTTTACAAGACTTGCAGAAATTAACAGTATGTAGAAAAATATTTAACTTTTCTGATAATTAAGTGTGAAAAATTTTGTAGAAAAAATGTATGCTGCCTTTGTTTAAAGATGATAGATTTATAATCTCTATTATCATAAATGAATTTCAAATCAACCATAAAAGAGGGACGAAAGATACCAAAGGGACAGTCAAACTCATAAATCTAAACAACACGAACCCCACCAAAAACTAGGGGTGATCTGAGGTGCTCCGGAAGGGTAAGCAGATCCTGCTCCACATGTGGCACCCGTCGTGTTGCTTATGTGATTACAAATCCGGTAAATAGTCTAATTCGGTAGGTCACATTCATGAAAGGGAAGGGGATTGTAGTTACGACGTAAGGAACATATCCGATATCATTTGTGAAACAGTTATTCCAACTCGTGATGGCGTCTTACGAAGGGATGATTTCAACTTCACCATTTGGAACTCTTGGTTAAATAGCCATGATAGCTTCCTTGTGAGCAGTAACCCTCTATCAAGAAAATCATAAAAAGGTCCTGAGAAATGACATTATCCTACAACAGTGCCTCATGTTAATTGTTAATTTAAATGATGGTAGATACATTTAAAATAAGAGATATGACAATAAAATTGCTGTCCACCATTAACCACAAGTGCAAGGATGTAAACAACTATAGGTCACCATATAACCTTTAGCAATGAACATAACCCTACTTTATAGTAAGCTATAAAATATACTAACTTATTATTATTTATTCATTGTAATAACATCAAATTTTTTTTTTATTTCAATTTTAGAAAGATTTAGAAGTTCAAGTATTTGTTGTGAATACAGAGACAAAACAGAGATATGAAGGACCAAAAGTCAACTTAGGCAAACCTTTAGTTGGAATTTTAGATTTGTGGAAACCAAGACGACAGCCAATCGAATGTAGTGAATCAATGTGAATAATTACTATTGAAACACCAACAACAACCAATATAAAGTATCAGTCAATTTGACTTACTGCATTAAAAATTTTGTTATTGTGACTAACCACCAGATAAGCCTAACCAATATGGTTTATGTGACAGCTGTCAGATAACTGACTTGTATTAGATATAATATTTATAAAAATCTGACAGGAAGGGTAAATACTGGTTTATATCTGACATTAGAATTGCATGTAGTAACCAAGTGATGCTAAAAAGCTCTCACAATCCAACTTTGACATTCCTGCCTTATTTGGGGGATGTTAATTTTTCAAAAGTTAGAATGAGTCAATATCTGTTCTAAACATAGAGATCTGTCCATATTTCCTACCATGCTACTTATATATACATATAGATTCTTCCACTGCATCAAGTGTGATATAATATTTATCCACTAGAGACAGTTAAATTTTCAAATTTAAAACGCAAGGCTTGCTGAGCTTTTTAAATATTTAAAATTTAACTGTCGAGAGTGGATAAATATAGTATTACACAAGATTTGGTGGTGGAATCTGTTTCTTTAATGATTTTCAAACAATATGCAGGCAAACTTATTCCTTCTTTGCAACTGATCTGCAAAAAGATGTGTTCTTTCTGTATGATGTCATCAGGCATGGTCGCCTTTTTTGATGCCGTCACAATAGGAAATTCAGAGGAACACAAGAAAATTCGACGTCATAATCAGAATTTAACCAATGAAGAACTGAGATCAAATGAACCACTCGTTGATTTTTTTTTATACAATGGGTGCAGTGTGGGATAAATTGACGAAGAATTTGAGAAACAGTAGTTACAGAATTGTTGTACTGGGGTAAACCGTATAAAATAAGGATATGTATAATGATGGCTAATGAAATCACTGTATTTAAGACATGAAATGTATTTTCAAATTTTTACAGTGTATTTTTAAGTTCTTTAATGTTCCTGGGAACTAACTACAACAGAATTTTGGGAAATTTACTTTTAAAATGCAACTTTATATATTTTTTTATGTTAGAAAACTAACTCTTTTTGTACAGGGCTTTGTTTTCTGCAATGGATAACAAACCCTTGCGTCAATGTATATATCCATTTATTTTTAATGAATGAATATTCTGTGAAGCACCATGCCTCATATCACCCTTTAAGTAATCATATGTCAGCTCATTATGTCACTAAATAGATATACTATCTTTGTATGGTTGTTCATTTTCAGTGTGACATATATATTTTATAATAAACTACTGAAATTTTAAAGATAAATTGTTAAGGTCATGTCAAAGTATTTCATTGTCATCCAGTGGTCAGTTGTATGTTTGATATTTTTTTCTCCAATGTATTTGAATTTTTATGACACTTTCATAAATTTTTAATTCTATCTAGCTCTATTAAATGAATACATGTAGATGCTCATTTTCAACATGATCCTGTTAAACAGAACAAAGTTAAATGTTTAACCACTCCTCATTTAAATGTGTCTGTCTTAAGCTTAACTATATTTTTATTGTTAGTGTTTTCCAATGTGTTAAAAGAACAATAATGTGGAAAATGTTGACCCAATCATTATTGGAATAGATGATTAGCTGTCTCAACTATTTCATGTCTTTGCAATGCAACCCATGAGTTGATCCAGGTTTTAACTATCAAGTGAAAATGATCTCATGAGCTCTGAAAGGGCCAATACTGGATGCTTTGACAGGGTAATATCTCATTCTAAGCATACAAGGGGCCTTGGTGCCAAGTGGTCTAAGTAGTTACTACTGTAAACACTAGCCAGTCAGCACTGAGGTTGTGCGTTCGAAATATGCTTGTGCAGGTGGACTCTACTCCAATCTTAATGACTAGGATTCGTCTCCGGGCACTACACTTCCCTCACCAAGAAAAACTGGCAGCCACAAAATAGGTTAAATGCGGTGCTTAAAAGTGGCGTTAAAAACACAAAAAAATCAAATCAAATCAAATCATACATTAGAAGCATTACACAATGCAAATTCTGGCTTAGTCAAAATATCATGACAGAATTGAATTAGAATATTTTCAAATCAGATGATTCTTCTGCTTTTTTTTTTTTTTTTTTTTTTAGATCTAAACCATATCTATAATAATGAGTTGAGTAACACAAACATTCTATTAGTCAACCAATTCGAGAGTATGACCATCAAATTCATGTAGAGTCAATTAGAGTAGTTCTTTGTAATCACCCTGCTGAATAAGATTTGCTTTATTTAAACACTCCTAATTGTGAAGCATTCATAATATGATCAAACATGCCGTAACACATCAAAAGAAATATGTGAACACCTTATAATGGAGCAGGTGGTATGTTCCTACCCATACATAATAGTAGGTGATTGAGAAACTGGTATTCAGGTTTGTTAAAGGTTATAGTTTGACGTATTAACATTTTTATTTTAGTAAAAAAACGTTTAATGGGTTGATGTTGATTTTATCATTTGAGCATGAGAAAAAACTGTATTTAGTGTAGAACTATTGTTGACATTATTGCTAAATGTAAATGACAGTGTAATGAAATTATAGAATTTTTAAGAATCAATGTATTTTACTCCTGGTTGAGTTTACCTCTTTCATTGTTTTTGAAGCCCATCTTTTACAGCAAGGATGATTGCTATCATTTTAGAAAGGTGTATAGTGGAACCTCTAAACGAGTCTGCTTTTTTTTATGTTATAATGATTTTGTGAAGTTCTGGTAACCAAAACAAGCTATACGTTCATCCTCCTTATTGTATGTCAATATCAAAGGTACAATGATGGCAAATTTTTTTAATCTCCTTTTTTTGAAAATGAAAGGAATACAAATTGCCTGTGATTTAGCAACTGGCTAGAACAGTTCTGAGCTAGATCCTTCAATAACCTGAAGTTCTATTTTCTCATGATGGCTCAAGGGTTTCTCTATTTTGAGTCTTTGACTAACAATTGTTATTGTTTACATTGTTACTGTTCTTGGTAAACATATGGCCAGCAGCAATGTTTGTATTGAGATGTAGAAAAAAAGGAAACAGAGAGGTAGGATTTTTACATTCTTTATGGTAAAGATCACTTATTGCCTCTTTTAATAAAAACACATAAGATACAATGGACTCAGTATAAGGAAAGTGAAGTTTTATATAAACTAAATAAGTTATAATAGATTAAAAGAACAAATATTGATTATTATTTAATGACAAAAAAATTGCTACTTGCACATAAAAAAAGCAAGCCAATCACATTTATTGTTTTTTTATACCTCAAATTCACCTTCAGCAGAGGGCAAACATTCTAACTTCACTACAAGTTCAAGAAGGTTGCATTTGATATTTTTTATATGATATCCTGCTTATTACACTCTTCATGATGAGATACACTTTATCAAATCTTTCAAATAGATTTCAGTATACTTAGCATCAAGCTGACTATGGCCATTATTATACGACCGCAAATTTTGAAAAAATTTTCGTCGTATATTGCTATCACGTTGGCGTCTGCGTCGTCGTCGTCGTCGTCGTCGTCGTCGTCGTCGTCCGGCGTCCGAATACTTTTAGTTTTCGCACTCTAACTTTAGTAAAAGTGAATAGAAATCTATGAAATTTTAACACAAGGTTTATGACCATAAAAGGAAGGTTGGTATTGATTTTGGGAGTTTTGGTCCCAACATTTTAGGAATAAGGGGCCAAAAAGGGCCCAAATAAGCATTTTCTTGGTTTTCGCACCATAACTTTAGTTTAAGTTAATAGAAATCTATGAAATTTTGACACAAGGTTTATGACCACAAAAGAAAGATTGGGATTGATTTTGGGAGTTTTGGTTTCAATAGTTTAGGAATAAGGGGCCAATAAAGGGCCCAAATAAGCATTTTTCTTGGTTTTTGCACAATAACCTTAGGTTAAGTAAATGGAAATCTATGAAATTTAAACACAATGTTTATGACCACAAAAGGAAGGTTGGTATTTATTTTGGGAGTTTAGGACCCAACAGATTAGGAATTAGGGGCCAAAAAGGGACCCAAATAAGCATTTTTCTTGGTTTTCGCACTATAATGTTAGTATAAGTAAATACAAATCTATGAAATTTAAACACAAGGCTTATGACCATAAAAGGAAGGTTGGTATTGATTTTGGGAGTTTTGGTCCCAACAGTTTAGGAAAAAGGGGCCCAAAGGGTCCAAAATTAAACTTTGTTTGATTTCATCAAAATTGAATAATTGGGGTTCTTTGATATGCCGAATCTAACTGTATATGTAGATTCTCAACTTTTGGTCCCGTTTTCAAATTGGTCTACATTAAGGTCCAAAGGGTCCAAAATTAAACTTAGTTTGATTTTGACAAAAAATGAATCGGTTGGGTTCTTTGATATGTTGAATCTAAAAATGTACTTAGATTCTTGATTATTGAAGTTTTTTTGGTCCAGTTTTCAAATTGGTCTACATTAAGGTCCAAAGGGTCCAAAATTAAACTTTGTTTGATTTCATCAAAAATTGAATCCTTGGGGTTCTTTGATATGCCAAATCTAACTGTGTATGTAGATTCTTCATTTTTGGTCCTGTTTTCAAATTTCAAATTCTACATTAAAGTCCAAAGGGTCCAAAATTAAACTAAGTTTGATTTTAACAAAAATTGAATTCTTGGGCCTCTTTGATATGCTGAATCTAAACATGTACTTAGATTTTTGATTATGGGCCCAGTTTTCAAGTTGGTCCAAATCAGGATCTAAAATTATTATATTAAGTATTGTGCAATAGCAAGTCTTTTCAATTGCACAGTATTGTGCAATGGCAAGAAATATCTAATTGCACAATATTGTGAAATAGCAAATTTTTTTTTAATTAGAGTTATCTTTCTTTGTCCAGAATAGTAAGCAAGAAATATCCTATTTGTGCAATAGCAAGAATTTTTTTTAATTGGAGTTATCTTTCTTTGTCCAGAATCAACTTAAATCTTTGTTATATACAATATACAATGTATATACACTTTTTACTACCAACTGATAAATTTAAATAATCTTTACCATTCAGTGATAACAAGCAGTTTTTTTACATCTTAATATTTTATGATGTATTTAAATGAGTAGTTATTGTTGCAAACTCCATTAGAAATTTGAATTGATATCAGTTTTGAAAAAATGAAACGGGGATGTGAAAAAAAAGGGGGGGGGGTTAAATTTTTCTCATTTCAGATTTCATAAATAAAAAGAAAATTTCTTCAAACATTTTTTTGAGAGGATTAATATTCAACAGCATAGTGATTTGCTCAAAGGCAAAAAAAACCTTTTAAGTTCATTAGACCACATTCATTCTGTGTCAGAAACCTATGCTGTGTCAACTATTTAATTTTAGATTTAAAAAGTTTGAAGAAGAAATCTTTAATTGATTTGTAAAATCTTGGCATTTGTTTTGTGTAAAAAAAAACCATGTAATGTCAAAAATTTGATCACAATCCAAATTCAGAGCTGTATCATGCTTGAATGTTTTGTCCATACTTGCCCCAACTGTTCAGGGTTCGACCTCTGCGGTCGTATAAAGCTGCGCCCTGCGGAGCACCTGGTTATATTATTTATGATTTTAAAATATGATGAACAATTTAATGTAAAATTTTATCATTTTATTGTGTATTATTTCTTTCGGTAGAAGACTGTTAAACTACTTTATACATTATTTTAGAAATAACCTTTGATAAAAACTAGTCAGTGATGAGAATAAATGTGTACATACTTCAGCATTTATTTAATTATTTATAAAAAATTATATGACAGCTTAAAGAAGGGCTATTTTCACAATAATTTTGATGTCTATGATTCAAATGAAGAAGTAACATTTTTATGACTTGAGAGTGCTTTTGCTTGGAATAGAAAATTATAAACAAGTGATGTGGTCAAACAATTTTGATTTGGTCGTTGATAGTACAACCGTAAATATTACTTTTTACAGGGTATGTACTAAAATGTAACGGGTGCCACATGGAGCAAGGGTTGCTTAACCTTCTTGAGATAATCCCTAGTTTTTGGTGGGGTTCGTGTTGCTCAGTCCTCAGGTTTTTTGTTGTGCTTTGTGTTATGTTGTTTGTCTGTTAGTTGCTTTCTATTTATCCATGGTGTCAGTTTTTCTTCTTTTATGTCCGAATCGCACCACAGGACTCACCTGCACCAGTAATTACGGTTGAAATCGCGTTACTTGCCGGTGTAAGAAGGTACGAAATTGTGTTTTTATTTGAATCCGGAAGTTTTCAAATGCATATTGGTTAATGAAAAGGGATAGAATAAAGATAGTTGTTATGGTCTGTTTTTATTTTTGTTTGTTTTTTTGTTTTTGTTTTTATTTCTTTTAATACAAAGTACACTCACACACATTTATATAATCTGTTTGAAACTAAGACCTATATGCTAAAAGCTTTAGGTGGAAATCAATAATAATCACTGATGACATGCTGCTATAACGTAATTCACTTAACTAAGTAGAATATGACTTAGTTACTGTAAACCAACTAAATTTCGCGAGCGATCAATTTTCGCGACTTTCGAGAGTAGAAAAATAACGCGAATATATATAACTTGGATCTTTATTAAACTACATCAAGTTAATTAGAAAATCGCGAAATTAAATTGCCGTGAAGAAGACTAGCTGGAGATAAACGCGAAATAAAGTGTCCGCGAAAATAAATTGGTTTAACTTTACAGTATTGTTTATTGAACACACAAAGCTCTCAGGATGAATAACCTTATTTGATATACTACCATTTCGTTGTGAGATCGCTGATACAATCAAAGTAAATATTTGAACTCTATTTGAAATTTTGAAGTTTTCAGGAATTCCCCAAATGCAATATATGTCCGGGAGTCAAAACACAGTTAGACATTGTCTCTTCAACACAAAAGTAAAAAAACCTGCTTAATTCTCTAAAACAGAAGTTACATTTGACAAGATAAAAAGTGAGCGATGATTGTAAATTTACGCCACCATGCATTTGATTTTTATCCTTGTTAAGTAACCTTAGCTTTTATTTTAATTTTACATCTTAGTTTATAATACTTTTAGCTTAAATCAATCGTACATGTAGAAACTCATTAAAGATACCAGAATGTTAATTTATTACGCCAGACATTTGGCCTGTTGACATGTAGGCCAGATGATGCAACTTTCATGGAAATGATTTTTTAAGGCAATTGGTTTTATTGCTGACAGGTGACAACATTTGAGCGTATTGATATATTCTTCAAGCTGCATCGGTTCCTGGTCAACTTGGTTTTGCGTTGTAAATGAGTCAAAATGAGAATTTATTGTTTGATTACCTCTAAAGAACTTCAATTACGCGATAATCGGAATGTTAAACTTCGTACTTTCTATCTCATTAGTACTGAAAGATAAAAGAGCCTTCTTAGGAAATGGCAATTTAACTTCAAAAGGGAGGGGGAGGCGGAGGGTTGTTTTTAAAAAATATTCTGATTTCCAAATTGATGATGAAAAAATACATTGATCAAGTTAAAAAACTAAAAAAAATGTGTCGCGAAAACACAAAAAACCAAAAAGCCATACCCCCCCCTTTTGGAAATAAAATGGTTGATTCCCCAGAGCAGCGACAAATAACTACTGAATTATTCAGTCCAGTCAAGCATACTTTCATTCCATCGCTGTTTTATTCAGTTATTATAAGTATTTGTAAGACAAGCATTTGTTTAAAAGATGTCACACTTGATGCATTTAACAAACAAAAAAAAACAGATTATGAGCGCATTTGAAATATAACTTGTGTTTCTCTGATATAAAAAGTGAATATATTATTTGGTCTAAGTTGTAGAGATATCCCGCCTAGCTGATATACCTTAATTAAATTAGACACCTTAGTTTTATAATTTATTGATACATTCCCTCTTTTCAGAGTTGATAAATGCACTAAACGTTTTAATAGTTCATAATATTGTTATGTGTGGCTTATTGAACAGACATGTTCAGTTCCAGATCTAGTTTTATCATAACTACATAATGACGTATACATATATGAAACAGAGGCTGTAACCGAGTATAAATAGAATACAGATTTAGCACACGTGACATGAAGCTCTCAAAATAGTTTGTGTATAACATGGAAAATGAACCCACACCGATATGATTTAAAATAGTTTTATATTAAATACTTCTCAAGTTTATTAGTGTATTTAAATACCTCAGATAACAACCTAAATACACATTCTTTTTAAACTACATGGTCAAAAAGCAGAACAGGTTAAAATCAATCATGTATACATCTAAAATAAAACCACATCTGATTCAGTCATGTAAGTGTGCAGCAGAGAACTGAAATTGCATAAAAAGAAATTCACAATAAGAAAACAATAAAGTTAATACTACCGTGAATAGACGCACGTGTTTTATGATTTAATTTCCTCTATTTTCATTTTGTCAAAATTAAATGATAGTCATGAAATTGATGAATATACGATATTTTTATATTATGACAATGTGTATTTAAGTGGGAATTCCCAAATTGAATTGGCTTCCTGGAAGTAATTACACAACACTGCATACAAATGGTATAATATCAGCAGTATGAAGTAAGTTGTATTGTTTGTTATTAAAAGTATAAATTACAGATATTTAGGTATCACGATACAAAGATTTTATACCTCCAATTCCCCAGTTTTAACTTTCTTTGTAATGCTAGAAAATTTATAAAAGTGTTTTTTATAGATGACTGTGTCTTCAAAATTTTACAAGAAATTTCCACTTTCTTCTTCATGGATATCCTGAGAGTGTTGATTTTATTATGTTGTTTCTGGAGTCATTATCTACAGATTTCGGATAATACGTATAGATCAAATTTTATACCTAATCAAACATTATCTACTTTTATGGGGTAAGGATGTTTACACTAATTACAGATTGATGAGAGAATGGAATGTAATACAATAGCGAAAATTTGAGACACCCTTTTGTAGTTCCTGCTGTGTTGATTAAGATGATAGAGCTAAATTTATTCAAGTGAACTGTCCAAAATTGTGCCATAAATTGCATAATAATTGATTACATAATGATTGCATAACAAAAATATTACATTCACTTAAAAGAATAAAACTTTTATTTTCTCTGCCGTCATTGCATTCTTATAGTTATATAACATATATATTGGAGAAGAGGGTCGAAAGATACAAGAGGGACATTCACACTTAGAGATCGTAAACAAACTGACAACTTCATGGCTAAGATATATTTTAATGATTGCTACTTTAGAGGGGCAATCAATGGCCACTACTTGAAACCATTGAATATATTTTAGGGCGAACCTTCTAAGCTATTGTTTTTAAAATTCAGTTTTAGACAAAGATGAGTATCCATTGTTTTTTCCTTTTAATATATTATAGACTGACCCACTGTTAGCTATTTCTTTTATGCTTCTACTCTCTCAAAGATGATTTTAGCTATTTTAGGTTTCCTTTGGTCATATTACTCTGCGTGTTTGATACATCCTTTGGTATAAAATATTTAAGTTTCAGCGTTCTTAATGAAGGTACATACAGTAAAGTGCTTCGGATGCACGAAATTTATAAAGTGTTTTTCCTTTCTCAATATATTATTATAAGTTGCGACCATACGTAGTTCCATATTTACAAATACCTCTTAAATCAATGCTTTGGCCATATTTACCATATTTCCGTCAAATTGGTATCTTTGAAAGGAAAGGATTGTAATGTATACTAAAGGTCTATATTTTTGGAATATTTGTTTTATTATGTCCCATCTTCTATTGTAGAGGGCATTACATTTTAGGTTTGTGCGTCCGTTAGTTAATTCGTCCGTCTGTCCTGGTTCAGGTTAAGATAGTGTTTGATGAAGTTTAAGTCCAATCAATTCGAGACTTAGTATATATGTTCCCTATGATATTTCTAATTTCAATGCCAAATTTTTATACCAATTTCACGGTCCATTGGACATAGAAAATGATATTGTGAGTGGGACATCCGTGTACTTTGGACACATTCTTGTTTTGTTTTTATTTTTCTAGTTTTGCTTGACATTTTTAATGCTTTAAAGACCGTCTTAATGATTAACCGTCAAAATATCAAATTACCTTTTAACAAAAAAGGCAATTTTGGACACCGTACCAATATGTATTGTAATGTTCCATTATTATTTGCGTAGAAAATAAACCTTTTGGTAATAATTTTCGTGTTTTAAAAATTCACTATGGTACTGTCTTGTTCAGGACAGACCTTTATTGTTTTGATTAGTTTGTTTGTACAAAGAAAACATTTTTATATAATAGCTACGTGTCGCAAACACCTGGATTTGAAAATTAATTCTCTGTTTTCAGTATCCTTAACTGCACCAATTTCATATTAAGACACTATAATAGATTATAAAAAAAACACAAAAAAAAACCCACTTGGATACGAGGAAAATTTAAAAGAGAAAGTCTCTTATCAAATGGTAAAATCGAAAGCTCAAACACATCAAACGAATGTATAATAACTGTCACATTCTTGACTTGGTACAGGCATTTTCCTAGGTATAAAATGATTGATTAAACCTGGGTTTATAGCTAGATGGTGATAGTGCAGTTCTATCAAAATACTGTCTGGATTGCAAGTTTATCATTTAACCGAACGTGTATAAAACCAAAAGGTATATGATCCATGTTATATACCACATAAAGAGTTATATAACTGACTGTTAGTATATAATTTTCATGTTTAAATGCACTATATGAGTTCATAAATCATGATTTAATTCTACATTGAAGTTTTCTGTGGAAAGACTTTGTGTATTGTAGTGAAAGTGAAATAAATCTTCCTTAAAACTGACTGAACATTATTTTTTACATTTTGTACGTCTCAAATTCCAAGAAAACGTAGATACACAACAGAAACATTTTTTTGAACATTTCAAAATCACCTGGTAAAATAGGATAGGATTTAACTGAATAGAGTGTAATTGGATTAAATGAATACACATAGTTAATCGGTATCACTGGATCAACTGGATGAAATTTTAAAATGCATATAGACAAGAAGTTGATAAATGAAAGCCATTAATTATGCGTGTATGTCTATTCAAGAATTCATTAATTGTTAAGATGTAATAATAATCATGAATATAAGATGATTTAGCCACCTGTGTGTGAGCTGGACATCTCAAAACGTTTTATTTCTCTACAGTAATTTCAAAAAACTACAAACAAATGGTTGGATATCATCAGTTTATTGATAAGTAAGTTAGTCTTCTATTCCAAAAAGATGCAGGGGTGTTATATTAAAACTTGTTTAAATATAGTATTTATTGATTTGCATGCGGGGATGTAAACCTCATTTAGAAAAGGACAACATTTTCATCTAAGAAACATTAGTAAACCTTTTTAATTTAATTTGTACAATATTGAGATTCATATCTGTTCTAGGTTTTCATGATTCAATGTCAGAGTCATGTTAAGATGAACTGTTCTATAATTTCAGCCATTTTATTTTTTAACACTATAATTTCAGCCATAATAATGGTGGTACGAAGGAGCTACTTGGACTTGTACAATTTGTTGTAAAATGATTTTGATTGTTTGTTGAATGAAGATGAGGAGAAATGGATTAACTTTGGAGCAATGTCGACATCTGAAAGACGTAGATCCAAATACAAATATAGTTGAACTAAGATTTTCTATAACATCGAATATCTGCACAACACTCGATCGAAATCCAGAGACATGTAACTGGAAGGAGTTTGTAGCAAAGGCTTCACAATTGAAACCAATTTACAATGTAAGGTAAGATAAATTGTAAAACATGAATTAGATATTTTGAACAAAATCAAATCAGTTCAGGTACACCCCTGATGTTCGATTCTTATATCAGTGTGTGAGAAATATCGACTTTAGTGAGTACGTTGTTGACCAAATATATAGAAGAACACCACAACAAATACGACATAAGTATATATGCAAATTGAGATACTTCACAGAGACGATACTCTTCAATCAGTGAAAGACAAAATTTAAAACGTATCATGGTTTTGAGATAAATATTGTTTTGAAAGAGAATGTAATAAGTTCATACATTTCAATTAATGGAATATCCATGTAAACATAATTGGATATAATTTAGAGAAATAACTTTGTTCTGTAATTACGGCATCAATACTGACAAACTAACTTCGGAACGCACGGAGAACTATTTTGAACAATTAACATTTTAAATCTTTACACTAAAAGAGCATGTAAAATCAATCTAGCCCCACTAAAAATTAATAAACGAATTGATAAATACCTTAATTGTCAATCAAATTAGATTTTAGGATATGTACATGGTTTATTGAAAAATCGGTACCGTTAATGTTATTACTACCACTGGGTCGATGCCTCTACTGGTGGACTGTTAGTCCCTGAGGGTATCACCAGTACTCCAGTGTTTTTTGTTATTTAATTTTGGATTATAGCTCTTCATCCTTTATATAAGCTTTGGATTTTAAATATTTTGGCCACGAACACCACTGAAGAGACATGTATTGTCGAAATGCGCATCTGGTGCAGAAAAATTGGTACCGTTAATGTTATTATTGATCTAGCCACTTGGTGCGGTACCATAAAGTTTTCCTGTCAGATTTTAGTATGCCTGCATAATTTGTACATATCAGATATAAATATTATTTTTCCTATAAAATGGAAAAGAGTTGTATAAGTTCCAAGCATGAATTTGCCCTGGTCAGTTTTTAGGTACCCTTTTATTTTTTTTGATATTAAGGAACCGAGCTAAAAAGTAAGAAAGCATTGTAAAGAAAAACTCAATTTTTTTTCTGTAAAATTGGATTCTGTTAAACAACTTTGTTACCAAGGAATACATGTACCATTATTTTAAATGATATAGAAAATCCAATTTAGTTGGTGATGTCACTGCTTTTCGTACTTTGAAACATAACTCAGAGTTATATCGGAGATTTTTGTTTGGTCAAAAAAAGAACGAGGACGTTAAATGTAAGTATAGGGAAAAAATATATGGCTATGCAAGAGCGAAAGAAATAATAAAATTGGGAGGACTATAGAGTTACTAAAGGAAAAAGTAAATGACATCATAGTTTGTATCTTTTAAACGATTTAGGAAATTCAAGCCTACATATTCTTGGTTTGCTGAATGGAAACAACTTTGTTGATACTTAGTGATCTTTTTATGTTCTGTATCTGATTTCATCCAAGGAACAGCCAGACATTTCTTTGTCTTATCTTCAATTGAAAATATTTGTTTTTAAAATCCAGGTCAACTTGGAAAAAGTACAGGTATGTAGTTTTATGTACACGCCTTCATCGATTTGTTTAAAATACGATTTGATTAGTAGTTAAACTTAGTTTTAGAATAATCAGAATTCAATTATAGAACATTGTTCATGCCATTGTACAAAATGTCGTTGTTTTCATTTCAGAGGGGATAGACTGAATATTATAGCATATGTAATGCGTTTGTTTTCATATCTGAAATCATTCCATTCTCAATCTTATATGAATTATTTTTTTAGTACTTTAGATGTCAATGGTTTCTCAAGGAGCAATAGTCCTAGTGAAACAATGCTATGGAGATTGGGTTCTTTTGGAATGGTAGCTTTTGAACTTGTCCATTTACTCGACCAGTTACGGCTAGAAAGTTTACTGATGGACATCAAAGAATATGGTATGCAGTGTTTAATTCTTCTGATACAAAAAAATACTATTACTAAAGTTGATCCATTTCCATTTAAACTATTTTTATTCAACCGTCTCTTTACAATTGACAGAACATTTGGTATATATGTATAACTAAAGGTAGAACAAGTTCTGGTTATTAAGTAAGCCACAGAAAAAAACATTTGGTGAAAAGTTTTTTTAATGACTTCAGTGGTGTAAGCTTAGGTTTACCGTATACTAAGTATATGGAAGTCTTATAGGACAACATGGATATGCCGAAAAGTTCAAACCAATTTCAAAGTTGTAATATTTATCATATTTAATTTCAGAACCTATTGTCATAATTAAGCAACCACCATCGCATAAAACAATTGATGAAGGAGCAGGGTTACATCTCTACGTAGAAGGGACAGGATTTCCTTACCCAAGATACCAGTGGTTTAAACATATCAGCGGTGAATGGGCGAAACTACGAGCTGAAACTAATCACATTTTCAAAATAGTTAACACAAGGTACATTTTGCCCTTTTCTGTAATACTTTCATGTACGAACTATCGTTTACATATATCTTTATTTATTTCTTGACTAATTGAAAAAAAGATACCAGATTTATAGTTTTCTATGTGCGTCTATAAAAACTCACGTGCTAATTTTGAATTAATACAGTTGGAAGTCAAAATCAGACGATGAAGAGCATCAAAATTAGAAAATTGCGGAAATAAACTGTTATGTCAAACCATGTTAAGGGTAGAATATAGTTCATAAACATTAAATTTGATGAAAAGGAACATATTTCAATGATGTTTCATATCAACACAAAAAAATAAACTACTGGTCTGTCAATATCATCGATGACGACACTTTAGTTGATCAATGTTTGTAGGGGAAGTATGCTTCTTTTAAAAGTACTGACTTAATAAGGCAAGATTAAGGTACTTTTGGTTATAGTCTCCTCATGTATACAAAGTATGTATATATTGGTTATTGAATCATTTGATTTATGCATTCCCAATAACGTTGATATAGAAAAGCGCTTTGGACGCATGGCATTCACCGTTATCTTGCTCAACACGTCCCAATTTAATTAGTTTGATGAATTTTGTCAAAAGTTAACATAAGCTATATTTATCTATTTTGAGAAAAAAATATTTCCGTTATCCTTGTACCCCTTACAACAAAATTATCATATTTACTTGTGTATGTTATATTATTAAACGTCATTTTGTCCAAGGTTATCTTTGTTGTCTTTCTGATATTGTTTTACATCTTCGCCCTTTGTTTATTGATATTGTATTTACATAGATCAAATTTACTCTTTCTGTGTATGTGTACTTGTTTACTTTTTTTGTTAATATGTCTTTTGATTGAGTTAAATCATTTCAATTGACATTTATAATGTGTATGCTGTGATGTTACATTTAGGTTAGGATGAAGGTTGTCGCCTTTTAAAACGTTTAAATCCACTGAATTTGTTTGTACCTGTCTTAATTCAGGAACCGATTTTTCAGTGGTTGTCGTTTGTTGATAAGGTTCACAAGTGTTTCTCGTTTCATGTTTTTAATATGAATAAGACCGTTGATTTTCTTGTTTATAAAAAAGAATATAGGATGTGATTGACAATGAGACAACTCTTCAAAAGAGACCAAAATACCACAGAAGTTAACAAATATAGATCACCGTAGAGGCTTTAACAAGTAGCATAGCCCATACCACATAGTCAACTACATGTATAAAAGGCCCAGAAATGACGAACGTAAAACAATTCAAAAGAGAAAACTAACGGACTTATTTGAGTACACAGCAACAAACGACAACCACTTAATTACATGTTCCTGACTTGGGACAGACACATACTTACAAAATGTGGCGGGATTAAACATGTAAGCCGGATCCCAACCCTCCTCTAACCTGGTATTGTGGTGTAACAACATAAGAACGAACTAAATAATCAATTAAAAAAAAGGCTTAACTCATCGGATGGATACAAAAAGAAATAAATCTAACAAAAACAAAAAGTGAACGTGGCCGGGTACATCTAAACCTAAAACAAAGACATTATCGAAAGATCGAAAAGTACTCGCAGTTACTGGAAGCTAGTTCAACGCCACTAACAACTAATATAAATATGCATCTTAGACTGGTTTAATTAGTTATCAAAAGTACCAGGATTATAATTTTATACGCCAGACGCGCGTTTCGTCTACATAAGACTCATCAGTGACGCTCAGATCAAAATAGTTAAAAAGCCAAACAAATACAAAGTTGAAGAGCATTGAGGACCCAAAATTCCAAAAAGTTGTGCCAAATACGGCTAAGGTAATCTACTCCTGGGGTAAGAAAATCCTTAGTTTTCGAATAATTCAAAGTTTTGTTAACAGAAAATTTATAAAAATGACCATATAATTGATATTCATGTCAACACCGAAGTGTTGACTACTGGGCTGGTGATACCCTCGGGGACGAAACGTCCACCAGCAGTGGCATCCACCCAGTGGTGTAAATAGTTATCAAAAGTACCAGGATTATAATTTTATACGCCAGACGCGCGTTTCGTCTACATAAGACTCATCAGTGACGCTCAGATCAAAATAGTTAAAAAGCCAAACAAATACAAAGTTGAAGAGCATTGAGGACCCAAAATTCCAAAAAGTTGTGCCAAATACGGCTAAGGTAATCTACTCCTGGGGTAAGAAAATCCTTAGTTTTCGAATAATTCAAAGTTTTGTTAACAGAAAATTTATAAAAATGACCATATAATTGATATTCATGTCAACACCGAAGTGTTGACTACTGGGCTGGTGATACCCTCGGGGACGAAACGTCCACCAGCAGTGGCATCCACCCAGTGGTGTAAATAGTTATCAAAAGTACCAGGATTATAATTTTATACGCCAGACGCGCGTTTCGTCTACATAAGACTCATCAGTGACGCTCAGATCAAAATAGTTAAAAAGCCAAACAAATACAAAGTTGAAGAGCATTGAGGACCCAAAATTCCAAAAAGTTGTGCCAAATACGGCTAAGGTAATCTACTCCTGGGGTAAGAAAATCCTTAGTTTTCGAATAATTCAAAGTTTTGTTAACAGAAAATTTATAAAAATGACCATATAATTGATATTCATGTCAACACCGAAGTGTTGACTACTGGGCTGGTGATACCCTCGGGGACGAAACGTCCACCAGCAGTGGCATCCACCCAGTGGTGTAAATAGTTATCAAAAGTACCAGGATTATAATTTTATACGCCAGACGCGCGTTTCGTCTACATAAGACTCATCAGTGACGCTCAGATCAAAATAGTTAAAAAGCCAAACAAATACAAAGTTGAAGAGCATTGAGGACCCAAAATTCCAAAAAGTTGTGCCAAATACGGCTAAGGTAATCTACTCCTGGGGTAAGAAAATCCTTAGTTTTCGAATAATTCAAAGTTTTGTTAACAGAAAATTTATAAAAATGACCATATAATTGATATTCATGTCAACACCGAAGTGTTGACTACTGGGCTGGTGATACCCTCGGGGACGAAACGTCCACCAGCAGTGGCATCCACCCAGTGGTGTAAATAGTTATCAAAAGTACCAGGATTATAATTTTATACGCCAGACGCGCGTTTCGTCTACATAAGACTCATCAGTGACGCTCAGATCAAAATAGTTAAAAAGCCAAACAAATACAAAGTTGAAGAGCATTGAGGACCCAAAATTCCAAAAAGTTGTGCCAAATACGGCTAAGGTAATCTACTCCTGGGGTAAGAAAATCCTTAGTTTTCGAATAATTCAAAGTTTTGTTAACAGAAAATTTATAAAAATGACCATATAATTGATATTCATGTCAACACCGAAGTGTTGACTACTGGGCTGGTGATACCCTCGGGGACGAAACGTCCACCAGCAGTGGCATCCACCCAGTGGTGTAAATAGTTATCAAAAGTACCAGGATTATAATTTTATACGCCAGACGCGCGTTTCGTCTACATAAGACTCATCAGTGACGCTCAGATCAAAATAGTTAAAAAGCCAAACAAATACAAAGTTGAAGAGCATTGAGGACCCAAAATTCCAAAAAGTTGTGCCAAATACGGCTAAGGTAATCTACTCCTGGGGTAAGAAAATCCTTAGTTTTCGAATAATTCAAAGTTTTGTTAACAGAAAATTTATAAAAATGACCATATAATTGATATTCATGTCAACACCGAAGTGTTGACTACTGGGCTGGTGATACCCTCGGGGACGAAACGTCCACCAGCAGTGGCATCCACCCAGTGGTGTAAATAGTTATCAAAAGTACCAGGATTATAATTTTATACGCCAGACGCGCGTTTCGTCTACATAAGACTCATCAGTGACGCTCAGATCAAAATAGTTAAAAAGCCAAACAAATACAAAGTTGAAGAGCATTGAGGACCCAAAATTCCAAAAAGTTGTGCCAAATACGGCTAAGGTAATCTACTCCTGGGGTAAGAAAATCCTTAGTTTTCGAATAATTCAAAGTTTTGTTAACAGAAAATTTATAAAAATGACCATATAATTGATATTCATGTCAACACCGAAGTGTTGACTACTGGGCTGGTGATACCCTCGGGGACGAAACGTCCACCAGCAGTGGCATCCACCCAGTGGTGTAAATAGTTATCAAAAGTACCAGGATTATAATTTTATACGCCAGACGCGCGTTTCGTCTACATAAGACTCATCAGTGACGCTCAGATCAAAATAGTTAAAAAGCCAAACAAATACAAAGTTGAAGAGCATTGAGGACCCAAAATTCCAAAAAGTTGTGCCAAATACGGCTAAGGTAATCTACTCCTGGGGTAAGAAAATCCTTAGTTTTCGAATAATTCAAAGTTTTGTTAACAGAAAATTTATAAAAATGACCATATAATTGATATTCATGTCAACACCGAAGTGTTGACTACTGGGCTGGTGATACCCTCGGGGACGAAACGTCCACCAGCAGTGGCATCCACCCAGTGGTGTAAATAGTTATCAAAAGTACCAGGATTATAATTTTATACGCCAGACGCGCGTTTCGTCTACATAAGACTCATCAGTGACGCTCAGATCAAAATAGTTAAAAAGCCAAACAAATACAAAGTTGAAGAGCATTGAGGACCCAAAATTCCAAAAAGTTGTGCCAAATACGGCTAAGGTAATCTACTCCTGGGGTAAGAAAATCCTTAGTTTTCGAATAATTCAAAGTTTTGTTAACAGAAAATTTATAAAAATGACCATATAATTGATATTCATGTCAACACCGAAGTGTTGACTACTGGGCTGGTGATACCCTCGGGGACGAAACGTCCACCAGCAGTGGCATCCACCCAGTGGTGTAAATAGTTATCAAAAGTACCAGGATTATAATTTTATACGCCAGACGCGCGTTTCGTCTACATAAGACTCATCAGTGACGCTCAGATCAAAATAGTTAAAAAGCCAAACAAATACAAAGTTGAAGAGCATTGAGGACCCAAAATTCCAAAAAGTTGTGCCAAATACGGCTAAGGTAATCTACTCCTGGGGTAAGAAAATCCTTAGTTTTCGAATAATTCAAAGTTTTGTTAACAGAAAATTTATAAAAATGACCATATAATTGATATTCATGTCAACACCGAAGTGTTGACTACTGGGCTGGTGATACCCTCGGGGACGAAACGTCCACCAGCAGTGGCATCCACCCAGTGGTGTAAATAGTTATCAAAAGTACCAGGATTATAATTTTATACGCCAGACGCGCGTTTCGTCTACATAAGACTCATCAGTGACGCTCAGATCAAAATAGTTAAAAAGCCAAACAAATACAAAGTTGAAGAGCATTGAGGACCCAAAATTCCAAAAAGTTGTGCCAAATACGGCTAAGGTAATCTACTCCTGGGGTAAGAAAATCCTTAGTTTTCGAATAATTCAAAGTTTTGTTAACAGAAAATTTATAAAAATGACCATATAATTGATATTCATGTCAACACCGAAGTGTTGACTACTGGGCTGGTGATACCCTCGGGGACGAAACGTCCACCAGCAGTGGCATCCACCCAGTGGTGTAAATAGTTATCAAAAGTACCAGGATTATAATTTTATACGCCAGACGCGCGTTTCGTCTACATAAGACTCATCAGTGACGCTCAGATCAAAATAGTTAAAAAGCCAAACAAATACAAAGTTGAAGAGCATTGAGGACCCAAAATTCCAAAAAGTTGTGCCAAATACGGCTAAGGTAATCTACTCCTGGGGTAAGAAAATCCTTAGTTTTCGAATAATTCAAAGTTTTGTTAACAGAAAATTTATAAAAATGACCATATAATTGATATTCATGTCAACACCGAAGTGTTGACTACTGGGCTGGTGATACCCTCGGGGACGAAACGTCCACCAGCAGTGGCATCCACCCAGTGGTGTAAATAGTTATCAAAAGTACCAGGATTATAATTTTATACGCCAGACGCGCGTTTCGTCTACATAAGACTCATCAGTGACGCTCAGATCAAAATAGTTAAAAAGCCAAACAAATACAAAGTTGAAGAGCATTGAGGACCCAAAATTCCAAAAAGTTGTGCCAAATACGGCTAAGGTAATCTACTCCTGGGGTAAGAAAATCCTTAGTTTTCGAATAATTCAAAGTTTTGTTAACAGAAAATTTATAAAAATGACCATATAATTGATATTCATGTCAACACCGAAGTGTTGACTACTGGGCTGGTGATACCCTCGGGGACGAAACGTCCACCAGCAGTGGCATCCACCCAGTGGTGTAAATAGTTATCAAAAGTACCAGGATTATAATTTTATACGCCAGACGCGCGTTTCGTCTACATAAGACTCATCAGTGACGCTCAGATCAAAATAGTTAAAAAGCCAAACAAATACAAAGTTGAAGAGCATTGAGGACCCAAAATTCCAAAAAGTTGTGCCAAATACGGCTAAGGTAATCTACTCCTGGGGTAAGAAAATCCTTAGTTTTCGAATAATTCAAAGTTTTGTTAACAGAAAATTTATAAAAATGACCATATAATTGATATTCATGTCAACACCGAAGTGTTGACTACTGGGCTGGTGATACCCTCGGGGACGAAACGTCCACCAGCAGTGGCATCCACCCAGTGGTGTAAATAGTTATCAAAAGTACCAGGATTATAATTTTATACGCCAGACGCGCGTTTCGTCTACATAAGACTCATCAGTGACGCTCAGATCAAAATAGTTAAAAAGCCAAACAAATACAAAGTTGAAGAGCATTGAGGACCCAAAATTCCAAAAAGTTGTGCCAAATACGGCTAAGGTAATCTACTCCTGGGGTAAGAAAATCCTTAGTTTTCGAATAATTCAAAGTTTTGTTAACAGAAAATTTATAAAAATGACCATATAATTGATATTCATGTCAACACCGAAGTGTTGACTACTGGGCTGGTGATACCCTCGGGGACGAAACGTCCACCAGCAGTGGCATCCACCCAGTGGTGTAAATAGTTATCAAAAGTACCAGGATTATAATTTTATACGCCAGACGCGCGTTTCGTCTACATAAGACTCATCAGTGACGCTCAGATCAAAATAGTTAAAAAGCCAAACAAATACAAAGTTGAAGAGCATTGAGGACCCAAAATTCCAAAAAGTTGTGCCAAATACGGCTAAGGTAATCTACTCCTGGGGTAAGAAAATCCTTAGTTTTCGAATAATTCAAAGTTTTGTTAACAGAAAATTTATAAAAATGACCATATAATTGATATTCATGTCAACACCGAAGTGTTGACTACTGGGCTGGTGATACCCTCGGGGACGAAACGTCCACCAGCAGTGGCATCCACCCAGTGGTGTAAATAACACTTTTGTTTGGATGGAGAGTTGTTACATTGGAACTCCTACCACATCTTCGTGTATCTACGAAAATCTTTGATAATTGATAATAACATATAGGTTAGGTCCCTTTGGAATATTAGTGATTTATAAGATTCAGCAATTGTTTGCAATTCGTGAGGCCCTTTATAGCTTGCTGTTCGGTGTGAGCCAAGGCTCCTTGTTGAAGACCGTACCTTGACCTATAATGGTTTACTTTTATAAATTGTTACTTGAATGAAGAGTTGCCTCATTGGCACTCTTACCGCATCTTCCTATATCTATATATTTTGGAAGCAGACATTTTACAACTAATCTATATCAATTTACTAAAAACATAGTTACGTTAAATATATTTTACAATGAAAATTGGCAAATATTTCACAATACAAAAATACTTAGTATATGCATTTGTATTATAGGCAACAAGATAATGGCACATACTGTTGTAGGCTTCAGAATGGTAATCAACGGCATAAAGTTGTGTTCACATCTCGAACCTCGGTATCGGTGACACCACCTATTGAAGGTATTTAAACCATTACAAAACTTAGCTACTTTCGTTAAGTGCGATAGGAAATGCATATGTTACATATGCTTCCCAACTGTGAGAAAGATGTCATATCAATGTTAAATGAACACCATTGATATCACCTCAATGTAAGAATAGCAGACTATGTGAATAATTCAAAAGATTGATAGTGAAAACCTACATACATACTTGATTTACATGGCTCTTCGGGGACTTCATTTATTATAACTGTGGATTGCACTTCTAATAAATCTGCAATTATTATTTCTATTTATTTTTAATGCCTAAACGCAGACTGATTAAAAGCTAGTGTTTATGTTCTTCATCGAAATCCAAGTATTTACCGCTATTTGTCTAGTGATATGTCGCCTCCTTGTTGTAATTATATAATATCATAACAGTCAAAATATTCTTAGTTTTACGGACGCCATCACAAGTTTGTTGACCGTTATGGAATATCTGTTTTACCGATGATAACGGATATTCCCTAATGTCGTATCTACAATACCGTCTCCGTTTTAGGACTTATGACTGAGTTTGTTATAACATGAGCATCTGCTAACCCTTCCGGAGCAGTTTAGATCACCGCCAGTTTTTGATTGGTGTCGTATTGCTCAGTCTTAAGTTTTCTATGTTATGTTTTTTTACTATTCTTAGTCTGTTTGTCTTTTTTTTCTTTTCTAGCAATGGCGTTTTCAGTTTATTTTCGACACTTATGAGTTTGAATGTACCTCTTTTATCAAAAAAGATAATTTTACCTGTTTTTCATCTTAATTAATAAGCAACTGAACATCTTACTATGAATTGATCAGTTTATTTTAATTTTTACATTTCCTTAAACAATTATTCGATAGTCGGTAACATGATTACAAACAATGCATTATTTGCTATTCGTGATGTGGAGACTCTAAACGAGAAAAAAACAACAACATTCAAACAAACTCATCATGCAAGCCTTTGGCATATTTATATTTTAAATTAAAAGAGTGATGCATGCAACAGGAAATTATTTTTGTAATTATTTTATTAATAACTGACAGGAAGTGTGTATGGTCATATAGGGTAGACAATTCGCTGAAATTTAATTTGAAAAAAAAAAAAATTTCGGCAGCTTATTGTATATTTCGTGTTAATTAAATAGGAACGACGTGACAATTTGTTTCCTGTAGTAATTTTCTATTATCACAAGAAGAGTCATCCAACTGTCATTAACACTACGATACTCATCGCAAATAATAAAATATCTTGACCATCGTAAAACAAAAAGATAAAATCTTGACCATTGCAAAACAAAATGATAATATCTTGAACATCCCAAAACAAAATTAATAATATTTGAACCATCGTAAAAAATAGGAATATCTTGACCAAGAGGAATTCCTTTACACCATAGAACTAAATTGTATGTGAAATGCAAAAATAGCAAAAATAACAATTCCGAGGAAAATATAGTCATCTGGCATAATCAAAAGGATCAACAAATTAAACGAATTGAAAACAAAATAATATTCACTCCATAACCTGCCATTGTCTTTCTTGATATATTTTAATGAGAGACATACTGGTTAACATATTTCTTACTTGAACAAAAGTTGGTAAACTGTGAATCGACAGCAATGCATTTTGAATTAGATGATTTATAGTAACGTGATTAAATAATTTTTTTTTTTAAATTGACCATTGATTGAACAAATCTCTTATGATATCAAGTTTTAGAATGGAGTACTATTTGAACGAATAGTGAAGAGCTACACATGAAAAACTCCTTGCTTTTACTACCCGAAAAAACATATAATCCATACCAAATCTTGCTCGGTCCTATGTTCACTACGACTTCGGAATGATTAGAAAATATTTTCTGTACCACATGTGCATCTTTCAGAATAATAAAAGAATTTAAAGATTCAAAATGTTTGACTTATATTCTTTCACTATAACGTTTATTCAAACTTGTAGAAGAAAGGGATGTTATTTTGTATGATGTTCGTTCATATCGCGAAGGACAGGAAAACACAGAAAGCACTGACACATCTGCAAAGAAAGTTATGCCTGAAAGTCCAAGATTTGAACGTGAGTATTAAGGGAGAAAGACACAAAAAAGGCAATTTTCAAAGTTAATAGATTAGAGAATCTGCTCAATTTGTAAATATCAGCATTTTTAAAATTAGCAAACCTCGAACCTCATTTCAAGTTCAAAATAGACCTTTAATCCGGTTCCTGTTATGGTTGGTTAAAAAAATATCTGTTTCTTTTATACTATTTCCTCATGAATATATAACAGTCATTATGGAGCATTAGTTTCAACCAAATTGAAATTTTAGCGTCCGTTATTTAAAAGATATTTGTAATGATTTTTATATCAGAAGGACGACAGGTGTGAAAACACCAAAAGGACTAACTCAAGTTCTATGTTTAACCATTTCTTTAAAAATTGTTTGAGGTCGCTTGTTTTTCTGTTTGTAACATTTGATGTACGTAAAACATTTGTACTCAATTGCTATACAAATGATATAAAGACATACCTATACAGATTAAATAACATATAAAGACTACAAAGTCCTTTTAAAGCTGACTATATCGTATAGGTTTTAATTTTTATTCACGGCCATACCGTGACCTATGGTTGTATCTGTTTGTGTTTGTGTCATTCAATCTCTCCTGGAGAGTCGTTTGATGGCAATCATATACAATTATGGCCCGTTGAAAAGGTGAATATCCAAAATTGTCAACACAAGAAGGTTATTTCAATGAGGGCTCAGCCCGAAGTGAAATAACTTTTAAGGGTTGACAATTTTGGATATTCATCGATTTTAAGGGGCCACAATTGTTTTATTATACCGAACTAACAGTGGAAGGGCATACTATAGTGCCTATATTTCTAACATATAACACACAGACTGACGTTTGAAAATACATTTGTGTTCGAATTTCTCGAATTTACAACAAAAGTAGAATCTTTTTGTAAAATATTGATGGTCCTGACAAGGACCGTTTATAAGAGATATTATCGGCTGCTGGCACTCTTTGCTCTATTCATGCCCAATGCCTTATTTCCTCGTCTCTCGATGGGCTTCCAGTGTAAAGTGAACGCTGCCATTTTGTTTATTTACGTCTGTGACGTCATTTTCATGGGAGGTAACTCAAGTACAAATCAACAAACTCAAAAGGTTATTCACCGGTGAATAAATAGGGTTATTCACCGCTGGTGTAAATTTTTAGGGTTATTCGTCCTTCCTTGCAATTGAATGAAAATTAACTAAATTATTCCATGTCACGTGATAAGGTTTCACGCAATAGAATTGTTTGAAATATATGTAAGGTATAATAATACCACATATTCTTATTTACATGTAGATATGTAGTGATATAAGTTTTTAAATTACAGCAAAAGCAAAGGTTGCACTTATCATTGGTAATGCCGACTACCTAGCAGACAAACCATTGTTAAATGTACCACTGGCAGACGTAAGATTAATGAAGTCCACATTTGAGGATCTTGGTTTCCGGGTATTCTCTTATCTAGATTTAACCAAAGCGGAAATGAAATCTACAATAGATTGGTTCATTGATGTTGTTAAACAAATGGGAAAAGATGTGTATGTAGTATTTTGCTTTTTTGGTCATGGTTTTGAAGAATCAAGGAAATGCCATCTTGTGCCAACCGACGCTGCGCATGGATATACGACAAATGATTGCATTTGTGCTGATGACGTTTTGTATAAATTTCAACGACATATTGATCCAGCTCTACTGGTTATGGTCTTAGATACATGCAGAATACGGTATGGAAATAAGCTCAAGTATTAAAATTATTTTTTCTTTATTTTCTGTATATATCAAGTCTTAATTGTATTCGAAAATGTATGTACCGTGAATTGAGATGTTGAATTTTAATTAGAGATATATAGCAGTATGACTTCGAACCTCTCACATCAGCAAAAGGTAGAAGAATTCATTATTTTATGCAAACACTCTCTAGATCTGCTATGCAATTTACAGATATATATTTAAGACTAATACATTTTGTGAACTATCGCAGATACTATTCTGGAGTCAAAACGACACTAATTTACCTTCAAACACCAATTTAAGTTTTAGTGTTTCTTTATCTTTACAGCTGTTGCATAGAAATGACATTTGCATATCATTTTTTTTTTAGAAATTGTAATGAAAAACCAATTCGACAGATTGCTAAATCTCAGGCCTTTGACAGTCTAAATGAACCAGCAACAAATGGGAACACAGTTATCCTATATTCTACGTAAGATTTAAATATGGTTACAAATTGTACTATTTATTTTTTTCATTCTTATGATCTAGATGGTACACTAGGGTAAAAATACTGTCTATATTGCACTTTGTACTATTTTTTTTTCATTCTTATGATCTAGATGGTACACTAGGGTAAAAATACTGTCTATGTTGCACTTCCAGCATCCGACAGCAATCCACGTGATTATAATGTTTTTTACTGAAAACGTAGCTTTGAGGTGTATTTTCCGGAATTTGCCAAGTATCACCGGATAGCCATGCGATAATGTTGTTATGTGATAACAATTGAGGTATGAGATAAACTTTTGCTATCAGCCTGCTAAGCACCAATACGAAAAATATGGAATTTACGTTAATTTAATGCTATTATCATACAGTAAAACTCATATATTATTTATACTAAGTATATGATAAAAATACGTATTTGGTCGCTCTTAGTTTCGCTTATATTAGGCAAATAACTATCTCGCGACGCGTAAATCTGCAGTTCGGCAGAATAACTATAACCAAATAATTAAAGCAAACGTTGATGTAAACGAAACTATGTTTGGCAAGTTATAACAGTGTTTGTACCTGTTTTACCATGGCGTTATAACAACCACGCAGTGTTGTTCCTCAATATATATATATCACTAATTTTGTACCAAAAAAACAGTGCTAGGAGTCATTTAGTAACTTCAGATAAACTTAAAAGGGTTACATATTGACTTTATTTTATGAATTGATCATCTCATCGTATCCTTTAATTTTTCAATCTAACCTTTTCTTCTTTCGTTTTTTAGGAGTAGAGGAATGTCTGCATATCAGAACAATCAAAATGGACTTTTGGCAACATTCTTCAATCAGAGAATAAAACAGAAAACCGATGTAACTAGTGTTATGCAAAATGTGCTGGAAGGTAACATAGTTATTTCATATATAACTCTTGTTCTTATCGTGAGCAGTCATGAAGCGAGATTTGTTTTTGGACAGAGATGACCGTTTTACCAAAAAAATAAAATTTTATTACATCTGTAAAAGACAATAAACTGCAATTCACACCGACCCCAAATAACAAAAAACAAAACAAAAACAGAGATCGGTTTGTCCATTTACATTTACAAAATAATCAGACCACTTTTTTTTTAAAGAGTAATTGATTGCCCTTAAATGACCAATCCAACCGATGTTTTTAATTTTTGCCTTTTATCGTGAAAATTATTATACGATAGAAAAGGAGAAAATTTTCAGATCTGAAAATAAGCCAACATGGACAAAATTGTCCGACGACATCCTTTTGGAGTTATTGCTATTTAGGTAAAGTAACTGTGTTGAAGAGGCACATATACATGGATGAGCGATACTTGCTCTAGTTATTTTAATTCACGTCTTAAAAAGATTGGTTTAATCTTTTAGTTTTGCCTATGCGTACATATTTGTTTTATAAGTAACTTATCTTGCATACCTGCTGTTTTAACATTTTAGTCGGTAAACAGTATATATATTTCATATGATTTTTAGATATGGGAAAGGAAATGAAGAAATACAAAGAAAATCAAACACCACAGTTCATGTCAACACTTAACGAACCAAGATCATTTGCTGACATAGTTAGTCCTTGCTGTGAAACAACAAAAGTGTATGACCACATTTATGCTGTTTTCTGTAAGTACAAAAATGACAAAAACAGTTTTTTTATACATGTGAAAATCCCGTCCTACCATTAAAATGATCTTCGAAATACTGAACTTTGTTATTTCGACATTATTTTTTTTAAAATCACATCGCAGTATAACGGCTTCGTGTTTAAAGTATTCGATTTTAACAACCAAATGCAAAAATTCCGGAAACCCAAACAAATTCAGAACTTGTAACAAAAGGACTTACAACTGCACCAGTAGATTTTGATAAATTAGGAATAAGTTCTGTCCATTGAAAGAATGAAAAAAAACATCATATAAAGAAAATTTATTGAAACTAAATTATTGTAAATATATCATTAACTTACAGCAATACATGTAGCGATGCATGATATATATACAGTCAAAACTGTTTAAAAGAGGGACGAAAGATACCAAAGGGACAGTCAAACTCATAAATCTAAAACAAACCGACAACGCCATGGCTAAAATTGAGAAGGACAAACAAACAACAGCACACACAACACAACATAGAAAAATAAAGAATAAACAACACGAACCCCACAAAAAAAACTAGGGATAATCTCAGGTGCTCCGGAAGGGTAAGCAGATCCTGCTCCACATGTGGCACCCGTCGTATTGCTTATGTGATAACAAATCCGGTAAATAGTCTAATTCGGTAGGTCACCTTCATGAAAGGGAATGGGATTGTAGTTACGACGTAAGGAACATATCCGATATCATTTGTGAAACGGTTATTCCATAACGATCAACCAACTCGTGATGGCGTCCGTAAAATTTACGAAGGGATGATTTCAACTTCACCATTTGGAACTCTTGGTTTGATAGCTTCCTTGTGAGCAGCAACCCTCTATCAAGAAAATCATGATAGGAAATGAAAGCACGGAATATCGTATCAGTTGGGAGATATATACCCCGTATGCAGGTGCTACTGGAATGTTGCTACTTAGAAATGGAAAGTTCACAATTGAAAAGCTGAAATCATCTCTTTTGTCGTAAAGTTTTGTTTTCAACCGACCCTTAAGAGACCATCTGTATTAAGCAAAAATCTTTGTTGAAAGACCGCCAATTTAAGACCCCTCTGTAGTATATTTCATATAAATTGAAACTGTATTAAAAGACCACCAGTCTTTAGAGACCACCTTTTTGCTCTTTCTTACGTTTGACTCAGTTTTGACTATATATAATTCTTGAACACTCATTTAGTATTTATTTAACAACACGATGCCATGTTTCTGTAAAAAAGCTGACGCATTAAAGTTTTTTTATACTTTGCTGTAAATCCTGAACCATTCCTTAAATAGTTAAAGATACAAAATGTGTGCTTGAATACAAGAAAATGTAAATCAATTTAAATCTTTTAATTGAAACTTTCAACACGTCACATATCCTGATTGATAATATAATCATATATCATATATGTTCTATACGTAGCACCTCCTCCTTCAAGAGAAGTATTTGTACCTGGAGCCAATATCAAGCTGTCTATAGAATGTCAGGCAGATACCCTTAACATGATGACAATTTATATCAACACTAGAATAATAAAAGAGTGTGACACTACTTTATTAGATGACATTGATATTGCTGTGGAAACCTTTTCATTAGTAAGTACTAAATGCATGCATTCGACAAGAAGTAAGGTATATTTTACAAAAGTATTTAGAGATCTACACATAACAATGTTACACTCTTCAACTTGAAAAGGTACACAAACTTTTTAAATATTGTTAACTCTGTCATTGTGTATGTAATAATTTGATGATAAAATATTAAAGTTTTTAATGTGCCAGCTATCGACAGATACACATATCAGTTCAATCTTAATTACAACGAACAGTACATAATTGTTATAAGTAATGCTTTATTAGTGATTGACGGTATATGGTCCCTGAATTCTTGTGGTGTGCACTGCAAATTAGGAATACAACACAACTAGAATTGTATAAGTATTACTGCTGGTTGAATGTCTCATTCTCAATCAATCAATGTAGTAAAGTATATAGTTCATTGATTTTTCAATGATTTAAGCGATCTGGAGAAATAAAATTGATACCGTTAATGTTATTATAAGGCAAACCAATGACGTTCATATGGCATACACATCATTAATAAGAAAACAACAATAAAACCCTTTCCCTGATAAAGCTGTTGAAAATTATATGAGGAAATAATATCGCCGTAGTAAATTCCTAAATTCTAGATTGACAGATATGATCTTAAGATACAAAAAAAACAATATAATTATTCTATGTTTTTTTTAATATTTTTTCATAGTTTGGTCGTGTTGTCGTGACACTACGATGACTGATTGAAACAATTTTAATGTACGCCAGTAAACTTCTGTTGTCTTTATACTACGGAAAATGTGATCAATTTGTTTTACCGTTTAATGATGCATGATTTTTCCCAAGAAACTTGACTCAATAAATACTAATATTTTGGTAACATAATTTACTTATTTTATACAAATGTTTTTTTTTTAAAAGTCAACAGGAGTATACGGCTGTTTGAAAGTCATAAATCGATTGAGAGAAAACAATTCCGGGTACAAACTGTAATCGAAGAAAAGGCATCAACTATAAGCAGATAAAAACAACAAAAACACTGAAGTACAAGAAAAACTAACATTAATGCAACATAATATACAAAAAACGAACTACTTGATAACAACTGCCATATTCCTGACTTGGTTCAGTGCGTTTGAGAAAAATGGTGGGTTGAACCTGATTTTTATGGCTTAATCATAATTACAATGAAATAGTCATTTATTTTACTGTGATATCTGATTGTTATTTTAGAATTTCAAGATAAAAACCGTATCTATGATCAGCGGAAGAGGAAAGTTTGAGATAAAAAATATTCAAAAACTTCAGGTAAGTGACTAGTTGAGCAGTGTTTAATGGTAAGAGTATGCGTAATGTTTTAGAATGTTTAAACATTGGATGAAATGTTAACTTTTTGTTTAAATATTCACAATAACTTACCCCAAAAATGTCAACAAGACAACTATTAACCAAACTGGCTATCTTTTTACCCGAAATACCTACTGTCAATTTCAAAATAAAAAGACGGAAACCATCCTATCTGTTTTGAAAGAGATTCATCAGGTTCTTGTTGCCTATTTTGAATAATTTCAATGTTGCTTGAAGTATATATATCATCTCTACAAATAGCTATAACTAGTTCCGCAGCATAACATTTTTACATAATTATAACTCAATCTGAAAATGCTTTATTCAAAAACTCTCCATCATATTCACATGTGAAACAATAGTAAATATATACAAAATACAGCTCACAATTGAATATTGGTTGATTTATGTCTTATAGGCTACTCTTATTCTTATCGGGTCGTTTAAAGTTTAACAGATTCAAACTATTTAAATCCGATGTATAGTTTGTAACTAACAGGTTTGATGTGAATTCCATGTACTATACGATGTGAGTGTTGGTCTTAAGACGTGGACTATGGATAATATATTTTTTCGAATAACTGTATCAATGCAGTTATATATCCTGCTGTGTTTTTCATACCAACATAATATTGATAACATTATCCGATTATAATATACTTATTTAAAGATGTAGAGTATGAAGCATTTATTTAAGAGCTGCAGTTTCCTTGTTTTTGGCTTCAGAAATGGTGAAATAAAAAAAAGAACAATTCACTATAATCTTCCACAGTCAGTTCTGTAGTAGTTTAAGACTAAGCTAAGGATATATATTCCTTATTTATAACCATATGTTGTTTTTACCATAAAACGATTTGGTATTTATATATTAAATATTTGCACCTTATTATGCCATTGAACATTGTCGACATTTTAACGAGCTTGTGTATAATTTGAATTATGGTATTGTATAATAAACGAAGACCGTGTATTGACTAGTAGATAGTTGCTGTGGTACCATTTTATTACATTTATTCACGTAATTATATTTTTGAATTTACATTACAGGATGATATGTTGTTGAAGATTATTGTGTGGAATAAAAAAGCAAATGATTTAATCGGAGATGTTGATATCAGCCTGGGGAAACCACTTATATCAAAACTAGTTCTAAGGAGAGATAAATTGCGATGATTAGTTTTAACGAATGACTTACTCAAGACTTAAAAATGACTCCTGATTCTCAAATTATCTATTTGCATCCTTTTAACCTTTGTTCCATAACCTATAGTTTATATTTTGATATTCAACATTAAATTTCTTTCTCGAGTATTTTTTTTAATTCAATTTCTTAGTTGTATGAATTCAAACATGTACCACATATTTTTATTTCTATAGTCTATTTGTCAGTCAGAACTTTATGTCGTACGAGAAGTCAAGTTGGTCTAAAGCAATTTCACAAATTGTCATGAACAGTGTTTTAAATCTACATGTGAGAGGAATCTGCTAGTTTTCTTTAAATTCACCACCAATTTTTATAACGATGGCGATGGGCTTATAGTATGGCATAAAAAAGGATTTAGTGTATTTGAGTCATAAACAATATGGCAGTCCTTGATCTTGTGGTGTCACGAAATAGAAGTTCCTTCATAAAGTTTCAGTTTGTGCTGGTTCAAATTTCAAGTCTGGAACTGGTTTTTGTTGATTGCTGTCGGTCATATATATTCTGTAATATCATTTCCACTGGAACAAACAATTACAGTATTTTTCCCTTACGAAAAAATATATAATATTTATTACAACAGGAACAGATATTGTGACATTGTTTATATCAAAGTTTTCTATGGGAACTTCTGATAAGCGGAAGACATATACGTGGTGAGTGCAAAGTCAAAATATAAGTAAACAGTATCAATATGATCATAAGTAATTATAAATGTATTTGTATAGTAATGTATATTCAATATTCCAAACAAAATCAATGAAAAAAAGTTGTAAAAAAATCCCCAATACTTACAAGATTTAAAGAAACCATTGGCTTAAATTGATCGAATCATAATTGACCGGCTTTATAAACAACATAAAAGTTCAAATTTTGATGTGATATCAAGTTTTTATATGAATGACAGACGTGATTTGAAACAAAATATGTATATTTAAATGAACATGCAGCAAAATTTAATTAATTAGCAGTAACAAAATCTCAGACGTCATAATGTAATCGGTATTCATAGATTACGTTCATTTAAATCTACAGACCCGAGGATAGCGTACAATGATTATATTTTCTCTATGTCTTCTCTGTTGATATCCTGACGGTATATCTTAATACGATGCCAAAAATATCAAACGTGTCATTTAATTTGTGATTTAAACTTATAAAAATGTAAAAACAAAATGAACGCGTAAAAGTGATCGTCTTCGGCACATACATAGCGCGATAGTATTTGTACAATTCAGACGTTTCTGAATTTCAACTCTGTAGCTGCAATAAATACAGAAAGCACAAAGTATTATCTATTATGTTGAAAAAATATGCACTGAATATAAGTATATTCGATTCCCTATTAGCACAGTAAAGAAATTTCAAGTTAACACACACTACATCAATATTTAAAATTCCAATATAGTTTCCTCCTATTTCTATGATATTTATCAAACTAGAAATAATTATAAGAAAGTATTTTCTTCCAACAAGATTAAGGTTAGAATATATAAAAACATTATCTAACTTAGGGTACCATCTTATCCATATAAGTTTCTTATGATAAAGGACGTGATCTAATGTGCGGTTCGTAGTGGGTGTTGTTCGCGCGGAATTAATGGTATATGTTTCGATATCTCTGCATGAAAGGCTATTGGTCACCGAAGATATTATTCGTGTAATAGATTGAATCAAATAATACATTTGTTCTCTAAGTGTACAGTTCATAATTATGCAACTGTGTGAGTATTAATGTTACTACTAAGTCAGGAATATTTGATTTTTTATTTAATTGTTTAAATCATAGGTACAAAGAATAAACTTTCCAAATATGACTATAACATAAAACGTGCAATGTGTGAGAGAAGTAATGTACCAGGGTCGTATCTTATCTTATTGAAGGATAAAGTAAGCAACGTTCATTTTATCACAAGCTAATTAAAGAGGCAATATAAGGAACTGGTTAATAAAGTCACACCCCCCCCCCCCCCCGCCAAAAAAAAAAATTCTTCTCAACTCATAATTATATCTAGTTTGTGATTGAGCCAAAAGAAGTAACAATGATTAAATCTCATCAATCAATTTTCATCAATAAAACAAGCTAAGATTAGTGGAATGATGTTATTGTCTGTAACAACAAAACTAGAAAAGTACCTTGGCTGGCTTAGCGGCTTCTTCTTAACATTCAATACTTGCCTTAATAATTCAAAGGTAGTCAAAAAGTCTTTATTAAGAACATACTACAATCGCTTACAAATAATTATATATATATATAAATTAAACGAATTATTTAGTATCTAAAAATACTAAAACAGATAAGAACTACAGTAAAAAGGTAGAATGCAATTTGAATACAAATTAGGCCGACATCAGAATACGAAAGACACATATTGTTGGGTTGCAATTTACAGTTTGATAAAGTGTAATTGTCCTCAGAAATAAAATAATGCGGATCAACTGTTGTTCTATTGAAGCTTATGTTATCTTTGCACAAAATTGTATATTATATATTGATAAGATGTACGTTGTAGAATGTAAATACTGGCCACAGTTTCACATCTTTAGAAATATTGAGTAACTTTGATATATCATGGTTCGACATCAGAACAAAATGTGATTTATGAAGTTTCAGTGTCACCCGTCCTCGCACTGAATTTTGTTCAAATATACCGCTTTCCAGTTTTATAAATTCATATTCTAGTAAATATATACATATTCCTAGTCCTTCGTCGCATCTTTGACCTCTGACAACAATATTTGGACAATCAGAAAGTAGAAGAACTGTTAATGTCGTCAAACCAAACTCAAATAATATTTCACCATCATCAGCAATTTCTGGATATAATAGTTGAAAATTTATAATGATATCAAACTGATCTGAACTACCAAAAGTTAGGCTTCTATTTCCGAAAACCCATCTTCATGTGCGTGTTCGAACTGGCAGCAGAGAGACAAAAAAGTCGCAGTTGTTCGTTGAAGTCTTCGTTCTTGCCTCTTTTATCATTGGCTTTTGTATATGCAATTGTATCTGTAAAAAAGCAGACCACAGCATTCGATAAAACGGCATGAAATGACATACATGTATTATTCTTTATTTAAAGATATGTAAATACATGTTTGCTAAACTGGTTTAGATTCTTACGTTGATAGCAGTGGATTATCGGATTTATCCCATAGAGAGGACTTTAACATTTCTAATTTAACTATCGAGATTAGATAAATCCGATAATATGCGATTAACGTTGTAAGAATATGTTTGTCAAATGCTAAAAACATGAATTGTTTTTTTTTTGCTAAACACAAATCCCCTTTGAGTGCCTTCAACACAGATGTCAATTTCATTCACACCTGTTAACATTTATTGATTCAATCAGTGAGCTAATAAAGGTTATGACCCTTACACTCGTCCAATCATCTTCTGCGATCACCAGCAACAACACGTTGATATTGTTTTATACATTGGGTTCTAAAAGGGTTAATTTGACATATTATAAGAAAAATACTAGTAAAAAGTAAGATCACAAAAATACTGAACTTAGAGGAAAATCTATTCGGAAAGTCTATAATCACACGGCAAAATCAAATAACAAAACGCATCAAAAATGAATGGACAAGAACTGTCATATTCCTGACTTGGAACAGGTATTTTCAAATGTAGAAAATGGTGGATTAAACCTGGTTTTATAGCGCTAAGCCTCCAGTAATAAGTATATTTTCAGACAACAAATATGATTTTAATTCATGCAGGAAAATTACAGCTTCTGATTTACTAAACATAGAACTTATTTTAATTAGTTGCAAGCAATTTGTCTGAGCAGCACTTGAATTAAACCGTAAATAGTTATCAAAGGTACCAGGATTATAATTTAATACGCCAGACGCGCGTTTCGTCTTCATAAGACTCATTAGTGACGCTCAGATCAAAATAGTTATAAAGCCAAACAAGTACAAAGTTGAAGAGCATTGAGGACCAAACATTCCTAAAAATTATGCCAAATTCTGCTAAGGTTATCTATTCCTGGGAAAAGAAAATCCTTACATGACTGAATAATGTATTGTTTAAGAGCTGTTAGGATCAAAATGAAAGTTTCAGCTCAAAACTGGTTTAATAGTGATATGTCTTAGTTTCAAGTTTATGACTAATATGGAAGTTGAATTGTTATTTTAAGCATCTATGTTGATTTTGACAGAGTTGTTATATATATATATATATATATATAGAGAGAGAGCCCAGGCCTCACGGTCATAAAACTTTCGAGCATGATTTTTGTACTCAGACTCGAAAATCAACCAATCAAACTGCCGGATTTCATGTTTGGAGCATGATTTTTGTGCTCCGAGCACTGAGCAAAGTTTTATGCCTTCAAGGCCAGGTGGTCGTGTGGTCTAGCGGGACGGCTGCAGTGCAGGCGATTTGGTGTCACGATATCACAGTAGCATGGGTTCGAATCCCGACGAGGGAAGAAACCCAAAATTTGCGAAAGAAAAATTTACAGATCTAACATTGTTGGGTTGATGTTTAGACGAGTTGTATATATGTCGTGTACAAGTTGCAGTTTTGTACAGGTTATAACATGTACAAAAATATTGTACATGTTATAATTTGTACAATGCTAAAATACAAGTTATAACATGTACAAAAGTACCTCGAACATGTTATAACATGTACAACATATTGCTGAAAAATGGGTTTAAAGTGTACAAAATATGTTTCCATTATTACATTCACTTCAATAATATTTTCATCATATTTTTGTTAATGCCCATTTATGTTTAATAGTTTGATTCCTTTTTGATACAATTAATGACCAGACAAGTTAATTTAATGATTGCTTAAAATACCTAAAAACAGGGAGTGAGTATTTTCAGATATTAGACTGGAATCTTTGATGAATGACTTTGTTTCTTTTCGTCCTACTACTGGTTCAATGTTGTGAGTCATCTTCCATTTAAAAAAAAATGAGCTTTCTTCCTTGTCATAGTAGCCATTTATAGTTTTAAAGTTTTTAGTCTCTCTTGATAACTCATGTCTTTGAGAGCTGGTTAGTTGTTTTGTTACCCATCTTTTGACTCCTTCTATTTTATCAATGTTGTTTTTCTTGTATGGAGACCATACTGAACTAGCATAGTCTAAAGGAGTACTGACCATGGTTTTATAATGGTATGAATGTCTCCGTACCCAAGTATTTAAAAGTTCCTCTTCGAACTGCAAATATGGAGATGGCATTATTTTCACTTTTGCGCCTATGTGAGTTCTGAGTCGATTAGGACTCCTATGTCTTTTTCCTCTTCAACCTTTGCTATTGTATGATTTAGAAAACTATAATTTGGTGAGTGTTCAGTGTTATTTGATTTCTTACATAATTTCATGTATTTAGATTTTTCCACGGGAAATTTTAGTAACCATTTGTCAATCCATGCTTCCTTCTTGTGTAGGTAATCTTGAATACTAGTGAGGTTTTGTCGGAGATTTCAAATATTGACATCAAGCGTGCAAGAAAGAGGGCCTTTTGACCAGCAAAAACAAGCTGATAGCTTGACAAAAAACTAAAAACTAGATTAACTGTTCTGTCTCAAGATGATAACGTTATCATTCCTATTTCATCCTTTGATAGGGGTCCTGTCGATGAAATAATAAAAGGCGTGGTAATGAATATGAATGCACGTGGCGGCTCTATAGTTAGACTAATAAAGGGATACTTCAGAAGAAACCATGTTCAATTTTTTGCAAATGCGACTTTAAATGTGTTTCAAGTCCAAATGAGTGATATGAGTGTGAGAGAGATACATGAGTTAGTATGTAAGTTATCATTGAGGGGAGGGCAAGGTTTTGTGCATTGTCAGTGTAAGAAAGGCAGCTGTACTCTAAGTCTGGCAGGTGTAAATGTAGAAGAATGAAAGTTTTGTGCAACTCGAGGTTTCACATATCTCTGTCTTGTAGCAACAAGTAAATATACTTGTTTCTAAAATGTATGAAAATTCACTATTTTATGCATGCTTGCATGGTGTCAATAATGCACCTTCCTTTGCTTTTGATTATTGTTTTTTTTTTATTATTTGATCAATTTCAATCTTGCATGCATATTCTGCTTTATTATTATTTTCAAATTTTGTACAAGTTAAACCCATTTTTCAGCAATATTTTGTACATGTTATAACATGTACGAGGTACTTTTGTACATGTTATAACTTGTATTTTAGCATTGTACAAATTATAACATGTACAATATTTTTGTACATGTTATAACCTGTACAAAATTGCAACTTGTACACGACATATATATATATAGAGAGCCCAGGTGGTCGTGTGGTCTAGCGGGACGGCTGCAGTGCAGGCGATTTGGTGTCACGATATCACAGTAGCATGGGTTCGAATCCCGGCGAGGGAAGAACCAAAAATTTGCGAAAGCAAATTTACAGATCTAACATTGTTGGGTTGATGTTTAGACGAGTTGTATATATATATATATATATATATACATAGCGAAAGCAAATTTACAGATTTAACATTGTTGGGTTGATGTTTACATGAGTTGTATATACATTATGTACACAGCCATGTATCACCATCATTGATGGCGATCCGATGGATACATCTGTTGTAGAGTTGTCACTGACTCAGACGTACTTATAAATATAATTATTTTCTGTGACTGTATATAACATTAATTTGTAGGATCCTTTACTATAGATAATTTAGCTGATCTGTAACAATAACATCTTCATGCCTTATATATCATGTACTGTAGTACGCCGCTAGATTAAAACTGACGAGGAAAGGTAACACACGGCCAGCAAAAGCTCTTTTTTGAGAGCCCAGGTGGTCGTGTGGTCTAGCGGGACGGCTGCAGTGCAGGCGATTTAGTGTCACGATATCACAGTAGCATGGGTTCGAATCCCGGCGAGGGAAGAACCAAAAATTTGCGAAAGCAAATTTACAGATCTAACATTGTTGGGTTGATGTTTAGACGAGTTCTATATATAAATATATATATATACAAAGAATGCTTCAATTCCAGTTTCGAAAACGTCAGTAAAACATTTATTAATTCGTTTTTTGTCTTAATTGGAGAGACAAATAGAACAAACACAAATCTCAAGATAAGATTTAACCAAAACAAATCAGAATTTAATTTTTATTTATGTGTCGCAGATATTAATGTCCCGTTAATGTTAATGTTATACCTTTTGCAATTCATAGTGAAATTAACTTCAAACGTTCGACTTGTTAATTATCCGCTCTATATATCACGTATGGTTGTACACTGTTTATTACCTAACGACCTTTTTTTCTAAAATGTATCTGCTTTTTCCACTAAATATGGACAGATCATGAGATCTTAGACAGGCATTTTCCAAAAAATATTTTTACTTTCATTTTACTATTATCGTAGTCTATGTTATATTAGTTTTTGTCAACACATACTTAACAAGTTCAAAGTACATCATCATACGTAAAAGTAAACAAATAGTATGATATATAATCAATGAAATTAAAAGAAAAATACACGTTGCAATCTTTTCAAATATTTTGTATCTAAATTTTTCACGGGGTTGAGTTAGTTATTGCGTTGAAATTAAAAAATAAAACCGGATAATTTACCACAAAGAAAAAAAGAATTTGGTGTTTTGAATTTCATGAACTACTTTTTACTTTTGTACAATTTTCATGTCGACGCAATGTCAGCCGAGATAATGCCCTTGAATCTTTTTAAATTGTGTACATTTCTGTTGTTAAAACACGTATATGGAGAAAGCCTTCCTTGTTTGTACATGGACGAACACACAGAAAATTTCCTATTCAACGTTGTATTTAATTTGACAATTAAATTGTTTTTTATTCGAGCGTCACTGATGAGTCTTTTGAAGACGAAACGCGCGTCTGGCGTAAACACAAAATATCAATCCTGGTAACAAAGATGTACTTGTAGAGTTTGTTCATACCATGTTCATAAATCTTTTGAAGTTGATTGTCACTTAATCATCCATGTCATCTTTTTTGTCTCGAATTTGTACAACCAGTTCCTTAACATTCGCCACACGCTACTGAACATTAAAGTCCGTGTTTTCTACAAGTACATCTTTAAGTGTAACAGTTTATCTTACAATTGCATCGAATAATGTTCAGTAATTTAAAAAAAGCTGCGTCAATTGTACACTTAGCTGGAACAAGGCTTTCATTAGCGACTTCCCAACCCCATTCACACGGATTTAGATTGTCATTGTTTATCTATATTTTCATTTGAAGATAAGCCCAATGGCTATGAAATGTAGCCGCATTTGATTATGGCGGCAAAGTATGAATTTGAACCCATGTTTTGTTTTTCAATACTTTTGCAGCAAACTTCCTGTAGCGAAGAACATTCAGTCCTTCATGTGGAGTACCATTATATAAAGAGAAAATAATGTTTTCACCAGCAGAATCCATATCATCCTTTGTGTTTGCATTGCACAGTAACTGTGCCTGAGTCTTAACAAAGTCATGTTCTTCAAATTTCTTTAGGGTTGCTGTCTTACTGACACTGACGATTCTTGAAGTTGTGTCACAACCACTGATAGCATGAATTAAAGGTAACGTGTACATAGTTCCTCACCAAGAAGCAATTTGGTCTTCAAAATATGTGTGTTTACTGTTGCTGGATTTAAATATCATTTGATGTAACGTCCGCATGACGAAGGAGGAGTACCAGAAGATCAGTGTCCTCTCTCTCAAAAAAAAACACCCAACCAGTTGGTTTTGTTTTCGATGATTCGATTGCAGTAAGGGCTATCCATACATCAGCATATGCGTGTTTAGTTTCGATTCCCTTTTCTACCATCTTTGAACTCAAGAGTTTAATGAAGTTTTGCTTGTTTTCAATGTTTGCTAGAACAATTTCTTTTTTAAATTTGTAAGGAGTTGTATCTGTGAATGATTCCTTTGGTGCGTCGCTGGTGAGTGGCATCTTTAGTATCTGGACCCGAAGTATATCCATCAAATACAATTATAGCTTTAATGTTTTTCCGTTCTACGCTGTCTACGTACCTTTGGCAAATTTCACCGAAAGAAAGTCCGCTTTACAAGTGTATACGATGGAGAAGAGAGCCGCCATCAATAACACACCGAGTTTCGTCGTTTTCGTTCATTTCAAATGCGCAACAATCGCCCTTTCTCCAAATAGCATCTGCAAGACTAGACTTTTGTGCTGTTCCTATGAGACCATTTGGATCAAACATTGAGCTGGGATTACCACATCTGATTACCACAACTTGTTGAATATACATCATTACAATATATTCAAATGCCATCTTTTACTGTTGAAATGATAGTAGTAAACACATTAGAAAGATGTTTGATGATGATTTTTGAAAATTCAAATATGTAGAGTTCTTTACACGAAGTTTTTCAGATAATGTCGGATGTTCCTTACGTCGTTACTACAATCCCCTTTTCTTTTCACGAATCTTTCATATTTGTGGATATTTGAGTGCTTGGTTTTGCCAATCTCTGTAAACAAAGACTATTGAAAATATGTTATTCGTTGAATATTTGAATTCGGGGTTTACCTGTTTCCACGAAACCTACAAAAATGGATGTCCAACGAATAATAATGAATCCAGACTAACATGAAAAACACGACGAGTGCCACATGTGAAGCAGGATCTGCTTTACTTTCCGGAGCAGTTTTTGGAGGGGTTCATGAATATCAGTCTTTAGTTTCTATGCTGTTGCCTGTACTATTATCTGTCTGTTTGTCTTTATCATTTTTAGCCATGGGATTTAAGTTAATTTTCGATTTATGAGTTTGACTGTCCCTCTGGTATCTTTCGTCCCTCTCTTAAAGGGGCACTAGCTGTCAAATTAATGGTCACCGATTTGACTCAAATTCTCATATTTGATTAATAACAATGAAAAACATTTATCCAAACTATCAAAAGTCTAAAATAAACTGTTTACAGAGCATGGGATAGATAATATATATGTTCGTTTCGTGTGTATTTTAGTCCAGACGCCATCTACTTAACTATCGATTTGACCTTAGATGACCATATTAGCGATGTAAATATAAATAAAGATATGAATAGATTAAACCAACACGTGCAATTGGATTTTTATAGGTCTGTTTGATTTTATTTTATAGATTAAAAATAGATTTTTCTAATTGTTTTTAACCGTATAAAAATGATTTTATGTGCATCGCATTAGTAATCAAATGATTTACCATAGTTTCACTTTCATTGTTGACATTCTTTTTCTTTAAATAACCAGTACACGTACAATGCATGCGTTGTCAATCTGTAGCTAGGTGTTAAATTGAAGTTCACATGAATACGGATTTAAAGAAGTCGACTCATTCACTTGCAAGTGAATAACTAATTATCAATGTTTCGTAGCGTAATTTGACAAAATTGAACCTTTTTTGGCTGCAAAAAGCGAATTGTTATTTCACTATTTCACTGTCATTATTGATTGAACAGAAAACAATCAAAGTTCAGATTTTTTATATATCTCATAGCTAGTGCCCCTTTAAACGAACAAATAACAAAAAATTTAAATTAAAAACATAAAACGTAATTGGTTAAAAAGCCTACAGAATAGATATGCACTTGACGAATGACATCTCGATTAATTCTTTTCAAACACAGTGACCCAGTAAGATCAACAGATTGAATATCAAAACACAGTTTGTAAATCAATGTTCAATCATTTAAGAAGGTGAAATAGTATAATATAATAACTTTAAGCGGCCAGTGTAGTTCCATGTGTTAAAATAAGCTTAGAAACATCGCTAATGAATAATCCACTTGTAACTGAGTAATTATACCTCAATAAATCCGAATTTATGTGTAATTTAATTCAACCACTGAGTAAGAGATTGGTTATGCAAGCCTTAGGCGTGATCAAATATCAAATAGACAAAATGCCATCTTTGAAAGGGAAACGAAGGAAAATCATGTGATTGACCGATTCGATTCACAAAAACTCATTCTTAAACAGGTCAAACAATGATTAACTTATATTTTTTACTTTACAATTTGAAATCGTTTTTGACAAGCAGATCCAGCAAAATCTAATTGCCCATTAGTACACACAAAATGCTTTTACATAATATTGAGCCCGTACATCGTAAATTGATTGTTTTATACTTTTAATGATTTGAATATACGTTTAAGGAAGATATAAATAATACGAGAATTTGAGTAAAATCGATGAACAAGGCTTTGAAGGCTAAGGTCCATCAGTTGTGGAAATAGTATAGAAGGTTAAAAGTAATCGAAAATAAATACTAAATACATATATAAGATGTAAAAAAAATGTGTTTTGTGATTTTGAAGTTTGGACAACATTATCGGAGGAATTCTATCTTCACGGGTCGTCTTATCTTTGTATTCCATGAGGCTAGCTCGATCTTTTTCTTGGGCTTTATCAAAAGCGTCTGTGATGTTTTTGGTTTTGTATCCTCTTGATGTCAGCTGTGTTTTTAGATGTCCCAAACGATAGTTAAGTTTGGATTCCGAGGAGCAAATTCGCTTTAGACTGATGGCTTGACTGTAAGGTATACTATGGAACGCCACAGCTGTCTTATGTGGTTCTCTGATATTACTTTATGTTGTTTTATCATTACTTAATAATAGTTTGTCTTTATTTGATATGGTTTTGACATTACGTAATGATGTTTTATTATAACTCAATATGAAATAGTCATTACTTAATGATATTTCGATATTACACGATATGGTTTCGTATTGACTCAATATGGTTTTGTCATAACTCGATGTGGTTTCACCATTATTTAATATGGTTGTGTCATCAGTCAATGTGGTTTTAACATTACTTGATGTGTATGTGACTTGACGTAATGTTATTGTTTCATTAAATGATGTGATTTTGATATTTTGTAATGATGATTTGTCTATTCTGTATATGGTTTTAACATTACGTAATGATGTTTCAAAATTTGACCATTTTACACTACTTGATGTGCTTGTTTCATTATTTGATGTGGTATTGTCATTCTTCGATGTGGTCCTGTCATTCTTTGATGTGGTTATCCAATTAATTGATGAGGTAAAACCACGTGACCAATTCGGAAAAACCTGTTCTATTTTTAGATAGATTTCTATGTTGTATGACTGTGCCTTTAATGCATTAGGCCATCCATCTAATTAGACTATTCAAACTAAAGTTCGGGTTACTGTTTAAGTTAAACTTTGAGTGAGTTTTCGAATGAAAGTCATACTTATAATTAAAGTTCTAGTTAGAATTGATTTTCGAATTGGACTTCTAGTTTGAGTCACATTTAAATGCAGAGTTCTAGTTACAACTTTGAATTTGAATCACTTCTTGAGGTAGAGTTTGAGTTGGATTTGAATTTGAGTCTCATTTAGAAATTATTAAGATTTCGAGCTGAAATTCGACCTATGTTATATGTCTTTTTGAGTTCGTAATTAAATTTCTATCGCGGAACAAGGGCTTTTGCTTGCGCTTCCGAAAAGAGGGCTCTGGGATATGCGTACTAAATAAACAATGTTTCAGTATACAAAACGCAACATAGGAGTTGAAATAAAGTTAGATGTGGTGTGATTGCAAATGAAACAACTATCCACCAGAGTTTAAATGCAGTGGATGTAAGAAATCATATATCTGCAACCGTACAGCCTTCAGCAACTAGTCAGTACAGTATGTATGGAGCACGGGAAAGTGAACCCAATCAATACTGTTACCGCTCAGAAAATGAAGACAGGAATTATCAGAATTATGATCAAAGAATACCAAGTCAATTCTCATATCAAACAGAACTAGAGACTCGAAACATCTGCAAGGATAATCTAATAGAAGTTGTTCCAAATTGGACAAACCAAGACTGTGTTCAAAATCACATTTCTGTTCAAAACAATACAACACAACATTCAAGAATAAATGATCAAGATATATATCAATCGAAGCATAACAATCAGCCAACATCAGACAATCTGTATAGACACATATATGTAGGACAAGCGTTGTACTACCAACCTACAAGACACACGGATAATTTTTTATACCACCCAAGCCTCAACCAGACACCACACTAGATGAAAAAATGTGTTACAAATGTAAATAGTAACTGTACAAATAATGTTTTAGATTTTAATGATTGTGAGCAGAAAAATATGAAAATTCTGAGTTTTAATTGTAAAAACATTTTAACTTGTGGACCATTCTTCATGGAGATGAAGGAAGATGTCGATATTTATTTACTACAGGAACATTGGTTGTTTGACTGTCAACTCAACATTTACATTAATTCATTTATTCCACTAAGCAAGCTTAGTGTCTCTTTCAAGCCATATATATATTTCTAATGACTTATAAAGGATATTTGCATGTTTCAAGGTACTTTAAATAACTGATGATTAATTGCCTATATATTTAAATATATTTTGCATTTAGTAAGTAACACTGTTAACATATATTTGCTCGTGTGTGCTCACAAGTAGCATGCATGTTCCACTATATTGCATTATTTTAAATACAGTTGTTGTGATTGAATTATACCTCGTACATGTAATATGGAGAGAGCTTTTATAGGCTGTGCCTGTTGCTCAATCCTTTTCATATCTTAATGAATAAAATATGTTTAAAATTAAAAAAAACTCAACATGTTGAATGAAATTCACTCTTAATATATAGAAATAGGAAAGTCGGTTGACACTGATGACCCTCTGCCGCCAATACAAATGCTGAGAGGATATGGCGGAGTGGCAATATTGTGGCGAAAAGAACTAGACCACCTTATATCGACTGTAAAAGCAGGAAATAGTAGAATCCAATGCATTGAAATAGAAGGTGAGTCCAACATCATCATTATTTCTTTATATCTACCATGCAAAGGACCCACTAATAGTACACACGAGTTACTAGAATGTATAGACCAACTGAATAAAATTGTATGTACATACTCCAATACTCATCAGATAATTATAGGAGGAGATTTCAATGAAGACATAATTAATGGTGCTTCCTCTCAAAGAAAAAAGTGTATCAATGACTATGCAAGATCATGAGCTATCTTCAAAAGAAACTGGACTTACCTTTATACATTCAAATGGAAAATATGCCACGGCAATTGACTTTATAATTATCAAAACAAATATTCAGAGAACATAATAGATATAAAGAAACTAAATGTAACTTCAAATGTCTCGGACCATTACCCTATATTATTGTCTGTTCTACATCACCAGAAAATGTTCAATTTTTCTGGAAAGTCGCAAACTTCAACAAAAACATTTAACAAAAGAATTAAATGGGACAAAATTGATACAGGAAAATATGCAAGTCTCATCTCTACAGAAATTAGATCAACAAGATGCAAAATACAAAACCGTGAAGAGACATTGTGAGTGGTTTTAGCCCTTTAAATAAAATCATAATTAAAGCTACAAAAGTTTTTGCTCCTAAATCAAATAAAGGAAAAAAGAAGCCAAAATTACATGTGATGAATGAGGAAATCCGTAAAGCTATCAGTAACAAGAAAGTTGCATTCTATAACTGGAAAAATAACGGAAACATTAATGATCAGCACAACTACTATCTGAAGCAAAAGAAACTAACAACTTACGAACTGAGGAAACAATGTCGTTTAGAAATAGCACTTAGAAGAATAAATGAGAGGCAAAAACTAATTGAATCTAAAGTTTCTCATACCAAAACATTTTTTAGAATGATCAGAAATCAAAGAGGAAAAATGTCCAAACATATAGATGATCTCAATGTTGATGGTCAAATTTATAAAAGCGACAATCAAATAATTAACGGCTGGCATACACATTTTGGAGAACTAGCTAAAAAGTCTGTCAATACAAAGTTTGATCATAAACATTTGGAAAATGTTGAAAAAGAAGTTAAAGTTATATCTGATATTTGCCAAGAAAGATATATTTATATACACTACAAACCAAGTCTGAAATGGCCTATATCTGTACTCGACTGTACTGATTTTTACTCGACCAGTCTGAATTCGTCTGAGATTTACTTGATAATACTCGACTGTAGTCTGAACCATACTTAACAGTCTGGATGTGTTCTTGACCAGTTCTTAACCGTTTTATACGAGTCTTAACTGTACTCGATCAAGTCTTAACCGTACTCGACCTAGTCTCAATCATACTCGACCTTGTCTGAACCAAACTAGACCTATTCACTGAATTTTATCAATTTAGGATTTTTTTTAATAAAAATGAAATTTAAACAACAACTTAAACATGTTAAAATTAAAAATGTATTCAATACAGTATTGAAATTAAAATTTCACAATAATCAATCATAATATAACTTCAACTCAATATTAATCAACACTTACATAATAATATATATCAACTTTCAAAATATAAATAAAACAAGCTGATCAAAAAATCTAAAAAAATGAATTGTGACTAATATTTTCAATATTATTCTAATTTTATGAATATTTCGGAAGTATTTTCTGGTAATTGGACTATTTTCACCATTAACTTAAGAGCTTAATTGTTTTGTTTTATTAAACCAAGAATTAAATATAATCATTATAATAGAATTTTACTAGCTATCCTTGATAACCTTTTTAAAAAAGGAAATGTATTTCAAAGTACATGTAACAGTAATTTTTTTTTAAATTAATTTAAGTATTTTTTTGTCAAATTAACATGGCATACATAAAGCACTTTAATATGTTCTAATTAACTCAGTACATGTGTGTTTTACAGGTAAAAAGAAAGCCCTATTTTCTTAAATTCGTGTATTACTTATCTAGTATATACATGTATATTCGAACGGCCTTGTTATTTAATTTAAACAGGATGTTGCAATTTTGAATCACTGTTATTTAGAATTTAATACCTCTGACCAGGTGTGATCTTATAGATGAGTTTGCCCCAAGCAGAGGTTATATTTTATATTTCACCACTAATCAGAAAAATATTTTTTTTTATTTATTCAATTTTATCCCTTTTTTGATATAAGTTATATATAATATTTTTTTTTTATCCTAAATATAATCAGAGATATATTTCTTATATAAGGTTAAAATCTTTTATAAATTTTGTTGGCTGTTGTTATATATGTCAGTTAAAAAGAAATTTATTTAAACAGTTAAAAAAGTAGAAGGTTTTTGGTCTAGTATGTTTCAGATTGGTCGAGTATTGTTCAGACCTTTGGTTAAGTATGGTTTAGACTGGAAAAATAGGGCGAGTACATGTCAAGAATGGGTTAAGACTGTTTCAGACTGGTTGAATAATAGTTCAGACTATTTTCCACGGCAAAGATAAGGGTCAAGTACAATTCAGTACAGTTAAGTATGGTTCAGACTGGGGTCGAGTAATGTCAAGTAAAAGTCAGACCAATTCAGACTGGTCGAGTAAAAATCAGTACAGTCGAGTACAGATATAGGCCATTTCAGACTTTAATGGTTTGTAGTGATACAAGTTACTGATGAAGAAGTAGAAAAAGCAATATCAAGTTTGAACAAAAATAAAGAAGCAGATATTTATGGAAGTTCAGCAGAAAATATTATATATGGTGGTGAAGATCTGAGAGCTTATATACGTGAACTCATAAATATGTCATTTAAATACTGCTATGTTCCAGACCTACTAAAAATAGGCACATTATTTCCAATATTTATAAACAAAGGAAATATTAAGGATGCTATTAACTATCATGGAATAACTGTCACTCCAACCTTATCGAAAATAATAGAAAAGATTTTGAAATTAAGAGAAAATGTGAAAATTATAGAATCTCAAAACCCATTACAAAGTGGATTCACAGAGGATACCACCCCATTGATATGTTTTTAACTCATCATAGTGGAATTTGAGAGAGAAAATAAAGACCTAAAAAGACCAACTTACTTAGCTATGCTTGATGGGAAATCAGCTTTTGATTTTGATGTTGTAGTACATGCAAATCTCATTAGAAGACTATACCAAATTGGAATATCTGACCAATCTCTACTAATGATACAAAATATGTACCAAAATGCTGCTACATGTATTAAATGGAATCGGCACCTTTCAGAACCTTTTCTAGTAGAACAAGGAATACGTCAAGGTGGAGCTATATCTGCAGACTTGTATAAAGTATATGATAACCCTTTAATGAACCTCTTGTGTGAAACAGGACTAGGCGGAAAAATTTGGTTACATAAACTGTTGTGCACCTACCTGCGCTAATGATGTCGCTATTATAGCAACTAATCCACTTCAGATACAGTCTTTGGTCGATATTGCAGTTGACTTTAGTAGAAGAGAAGGATATCTGTTACAACCAACTAAAAGTGTCATACTGCCAGTAAGAACAACCACAAAAACAATAGAAACTGAAGAAGGATTTGGAATATGGATGATAAGCCAATGCCAGTAATTAAAACAGCAAAATACATTGGAATACATAAATCAGAAAAAACTCAGTCCTTTTAACAGTCGAAGAAAACATCAAAAAAGCAAGGCGTACTTTATATAGTTTAATGGGATCAGGTCTACACGGAACCAACGGAGTAGACCCAGAAACAATACTCACACTAGTTAAAACTTATGTACTATCAATTCTAACATATGGACTAGAAATTTTGATCCCAAAAGGAAAATCGCTAACAACTTTAAATCTATACCACAAGAAATTATTAAAACAGCTATTATCATTATCTACAAATACAGCAGACCCAGCCATTTATACACTCTCTGGCATGATACCAATTGAAGATGAGTTACATATCAAAATTTTGACACTATTTGGAACCATCTCTAGATCAGAAAAAACTTCAAATGAGTGGAGAATAGCAGAAAGACAGCTTAAATTGAAATCCTTTAATAGTAACAGTTGGTTCATTGATATAAAAAAAATCTGCTTATTATATAATATAGAAAATATAGAGAAACATCTGGATAATCCACTTACAAAATCAAGATGGAAATCATTTATAGACAATAAAGTGCAAAACTACTGGACTTTCAAAATTCTTGATGACTCAAAGATGTACTCAACTCTTCAGTATATGAACTGTCAATATACTATCGGGAAAATAAACCCACTGATTACTACAAAAACAGCAAATAATAGAGACATTGTAAGGATTCCTTCAAGAACTAAAATTGGTACAGGAACTTATATATTTCAATCAAATCGAGCATCGTTCAATAAAAACAAAGTCAATCCAACATGTAAACTTTGTAATAAGAGTACTGAAACCCTGTCACATTTTCTATTGACATGTGAGTCCCTTGAAATGGTCAGAAAAAGATTGATGGATATAATAATTGATATGGGTAGTGAACTTTTAGCAAAATCTTACTTTGCAGAGGAAGTAGACTTAGTACAACTAATAGCTAATCCCTTCTACTATACTGTGAATAAATGTAACAATAAAATTGTTCAAAATATTGCTGGGCAACTAGAAAGAGTGTGTAGACAGCTTATTAACAATCTGCATATGAAGCGATATGATCTGCTATCTAAACAACAAAAAAGTGAAAAGAAAAACAATCTTTCATGAGAAGTGAATGTGACATTATGCTGATGATCAGGGTGGGAATCTCCACAGGTATCATCAGTTGTAATTAAATCAAATAGACAGTTAAATCAACCTTAATTAATTTTGGTTATTCTATGGGTGCATACAGATCTATATTAAATATAAATTTTATCTTTTTATTGTCAAATTAAATATTAAATGTACATAACGGTGGCATTATAGAAGTCACTTTTTACCGATAAATTACTGTGTATTAATAATTGGATTAAACATCATTGTGAACTATAATATTGTGTGGTGGAGGATTACATATTCAACTCCTTTGGAGGTGTGCCTACATTGGCAGAATTTATATTGATACAGAATACAGAATATACTAGAGTGTATAGGTTTTCTTGTATTCTGATTGGTTTATTAGGCCTTGCCCCCAGTTTTGGTGGTAGTTTTGAAAACAGTAATGGAGGATTGATGTCTTTGTTGTGATCTTAATATATATTCGTATGTTTTGATGAACTTTGTGCAATAGACTTTATACTGTGTTTGATCAGTAATTCCATAAGTTCTATGGATAAGTATAGTGATGGAATTCATTCTGGAACAGGACATCATGACTTTATATGGTTAGTTACATTTTGTACTCTTTGAGGTGTCTTGGGTGAACTGCATCCTTAACTTTAAAATGAATGTGTATTAGTAATACATTCATTTTGGTAAGATTCCCAGCCTTATGAAAGAGTGTGCTTTGAGTGTTGTTTTAATCTGATTTATTTGAGAGATTTTAGTATATATGTTAGAAAAAGAGATTTAATCCATTTTTATGAATGACCTTGACCTTTTGTCATGTAGTCATGAAATGACAGTGACCCACAGGCATTCGTCTCAGATTTTTGCCCCCTAGATACCTTTATGTTATATTAACACATGATTAAGGCATAGAGGAACAAAAATTCTGAGACAATTTAAGTGCCTGTGCAGTGACCGTATATCCAATGTGATGTCATAATACAGTACAATTTTACTTGTACTTAATGCTTTTAGTATTGAAATGGGATTACGCATTTATAATTATAAATTCGAGATGAAAGATAAAGATTAGTATAGTTTATTATAAAATGTATAAAGCCTTTAAGATATTAAAGCCAGATTACTTATTATTGTCATACATTGTTAACAGAACCATTTTATTTGATGTGAAACCTCTGTTACTATTACTGTAGAAGTATGCAGATCGTTACTGTTAGTCTGTCGATGCTACTTATTAAACTCAGTTCCACAGACTGGTGAGTTTATGTTTACTTGAAATAGCATAATATATAGTGTTCATGTAAGACAGTGAAGAACATTTGATATAATATAGAGTTATCTACCGTTGATATATATGCTATGGTTATTTGTAGAATATGGAATTACATATATCTATTTAGTTAATTGAAATAGTGTTATATGATCTTGACATTATAGTAGTATGTTTAATTGTTTAAGCTGATGATTGTATATGAACGATGAGTAAATATTTGCAAGTGTTAACTTTGTCATGTCACCTTGCGTATTGATATTGTATAAGAACTATAAACATTCAATGTTCTGATATAATGGTGATACAGTCACGTCTCAGTCATTACAGCTGAACGGAATAAAGATAAAAAAAAACAACAGCTGAACGGACGTGCTGGGCCAACTCTCCTTTACCCGCTATCTTCGATGAGGGTTTGCAGTTAGATGATCAACGACTTCCTACTTAAGATGATAGAAACCAATCCAAGCCGTACAGATAGACGTAGTAGTTGGCGTACCCGCGTAAACATGCACTCCAAAACGATTGTATCATGGGGAGTGTTATGCCGATTAACGTCCCAGGGCTGTATCCTAGGTATTGGGTGATACGACCTTCATTTCACTGCCTCGCGGCTTTGGTCCTGATAACGCTTCCTGTCATCTTTAGAACTACGTCCACGATTCATCTACCAGTACTCCATCATCGAGGATAGCGGGCTGCCAAGCTGACCAAACTGGCCCTGAAATCAGCCGTTGTGAAGTAAACCAACATCAAAATAGTCAACAAAATAAAAACAACTTACCAAAACCAAGATGGCGGCCTACATATGGCGTCCTCTACTACCTGTTCCTGACCCAAGGCATCAAAATATGATAAAGCTCACCAATCGCCTTCAGGCACCGAGCCGACCGTGCGAGGGCTGTATAGCCAGTCAAGGTCGTTAAACACTTCCATATATATTTTATAATGGTGATATGCTCTAATGTTATCATACTTGTAACACAGTATGATAACATTTATAGATTGATGTGTATTAAATGTATCTCGTTATATATTGCAGGGTTTATAATAATTATATGAATACATCAGTGTTGAATACAGAGCCCTAGACTAAGATGAAATGGATTTGTTATTATTTGACTGTCCAGAAATTACCTTCTACACGTTTTTGTTTTTCGTTCATTTTTTTTTTTTTTTTATAAATAAGTCCGTTAGTTTTCTCGTTTGAATTGTTTTCAGTTATATTGTCTTATCGTGACCTTTATAGCTGACTATGCGGTATGGGCTTTGCTCATTGTTGAAGGCCGTACGGTGACCTAAAGTTGTTAATGTCTGTGTCATTTTGGTCTCTTGTGGACAGTTGTCTCATTTGCAATCATACCACATCTTCTTTTTTATAATGTCTACACACAATAACTAATTTGTTGAGCTTTCCCTAAAAAATACATATATTTACGACACAATATAGTTGTATGTTTTATAAATTTGTATAATGTATAACTAATATATCTGATGTTAGTCGGTTTATTTTTATATTTCTGTTTTAAACGGAATGGTCTTACAAATCTATTATAGTTCATGATATTGAGATAATATGGGTTTGTCAGGTACTATTTTTTTTAATTTCACATGCCTCAATTGCATATGAAGCTGGCACAAGTTAAGAATGCCGTCTGTTCTTGTCTTTTACGTATCAATTTCAGTATCGTAATTTGAAGTTCATTTCATATATTTGGTTTGACCATAATCTGAATTATTCTCAACCTATTGAGTTCATTTTGAATTTGCTTACATCTAAAATTAAGGACTTTCGGGGATGTTCGTATAGTTATATTTGTAATTGTATCAATCGTTCTTATCACTAGTATGTAAAAAGTACGAAACAATTTGTCTGGATAAATAAAAACGTTGTGATATTTTAAAATCTCGGTATTTTGCTTTAAACTCTAAAATGATACTTCAGTTTGGGTTTTTACGAGCAGGTGAATTAGATGAGAAACATATTCACGTGGCCCTATCCATGAGCGTTTCACGTCTGTTTTGTTGGGACTAGTGCGCGAAACCATGGGGGATATCCAGAAATTATAAGCCTGTTTCTTTGTTATATTGGGAGTAATGTCAGATCTGGTTTTTCTCTTTGTGAATTCGTAACAAGATTTTTCTGATCTTTAAACAGAAGTGCGAATTCTTTTAACGCCAGAAAGTCGCCGCGGGTGCAATCCCCACTTACGCGCTGCTTTGCTCTCTTTCTCCTTTTGAAATTTTTTCCCCGCTGACCGAAGCCGATATTACATGCATAGCATTACGTGCATCATAATTTCATGTATAAATCCCTTCATGTTTTCTAAGACCTTTTCAGAGAGAGATGGACTGTTTTGCTGTTGGTGTTGTATTTTTCTTTATATTTATTGTAACTTTTATTTTTCTGCTCTTTTCTTTTTAGTTTCTTCATCTCTTTACAATATTTAATTCTCTCTGTCTCGGACATGAAATTCTTCTGTTCTGCAATTCATATTTTACCTATTTATTGACAAATTACCATATGTTTTGTTTTTTCATTTCAGATAATTATTCATTTTTGTCCTCTGATCTTAAAACATGAAATCGAACCGTACTTTTCATTTAAAAACAATGAAATATCGTTCATATATCATATTATAATACGAACTGCTTTCAATTTCGTTGCCTAGGAGGGTGATTGGCCTAATGAGTTCAAATAAAGTGATAAAAATCCTGGCGAATTTAGGATACACTTGTGGCGAGATTTGTTCGACTCCGATCCTAATCGACAGTTATAGCAAATATGTTAACTTAAGGTCGCCTGATGTCCGGCTTCTCCTACCTATGATGACAGGTCAATAAACTTGAATACAACACATGTCGCTTATACATGTAGTGGTGTTTAACACCAATACAAAGAACAAACTTTTAGAAATAATTTGAAAACACATATATGTATAGCGTCCCGAATCGAAAACGTTCAAAACGTAAGAAAATTGTTCAGTGGACAAACTTGCAAGACATTTGATTTGTTAAAAAACGAAGTCATTTCGACTTAACAGCTTATCAAAAAGTATGTTATCGTATTGTGGGATGAACGCACAATTACGACTATTTTGCATGCTATAAATTGAATATTTAATATAATGACGTTGAAACTGACAGTGTTTTGGTAAAAAGCGGCGAAATTCGACATTGGACAATCTTGCAAGACATTTTCCCGAAGCCAATGCGTTTTTACTTGTGGTGCGAGTGCTGTAAAATTCCGGATTTGAAATGGTCTATCTAAGCACTTTTGTAGGAATCATTTATGAAAACAAAATTTAATATCATGTGATATTTTAAAAAGCGATAACTTTTGATAACTTACCATTTTCCGAAACCTGACCATGGCGAGGATTATTCATTTTTGAAAAAAATCAGCTTTGACCGTTCAAACAACACAAAAAACAGTAATGACTTCATAAATCATATATAACGTTTATCATTCATGCGAATTTTCGTGGATTTTAAACTCTTTCTTAGACCACAAAGGTTCCCGCAAAAGTTATTTTGCGAATAATTTGTTACGTCTGACACGCATATTTTTGACGTTTTGCAATATTTGTATCATTATTTGAAACTATTATGAAAAGTTAAAGAATATTATTCTATATTTTTGGAAACAGTAATACCTGCCTAATCTATGGATATAAATTTCATAAAGCTGAACTATTTCGATTTCATAGAAGAGCTATTTATCAAATAAAAAAAAAGACTAAACGACACGAACCTCGTATTCTCAGGTGTTCTGGAAGGGTAAGCAGATCCTGCTTCACATGTGACACCCGTAGTGTTACTCATGTTATTACTAAGCCAGTTAATAGTCGGTAAGTCTTATTTGTGAAACAGAAATGAATTGTAGTTACGACATTAGGAACACATTTATCCGATATCACCTGTGTATACCATAACGGTCAACCAAGTCGTGATGGCGTCCGTAAAATGTACAAAGGCATGATTTAAACTTGATCATTTTCATAGCTTCCTTGGGAGCTGCTACCTTCTATCAAAGAGCATGATAGGTAATTCAAGCCCAAGAAATTATTCAAAAAGATTCGCAGAATTATTTTGTTTATTTCAAATTTATACATTTGTTCAAGCTCTAACGTTATATTTCTATTTGTTCTGCAATATAATCGAAAAAACATTACTGTAGTTAAAGAGTTGCAACTATCAGTTTTATTTGACTGTCACAAATTGCCGTGTTACTGTATCCACATGTCGCCATTAAAACTGCGTTTGCGACCATCAAATCGGCAATTGACGGTGGCAACTCTACAACTACAGTACTGTTATTACAATATCATTATTCATATTTCAAGCAGGTGAAATATGGTGTCTTTTTGATGAAAGTCCTTTAAATCCCATCCTTTAATTTGTGTAAACATTAATCTGTCCACATGAAATTGAAGTTTAGTTTGAAACGATCATTTAAACCGGAACAAGATTTAAAAATTTGAACAATAAATATTCAGCTATTCAGAAAATTTTCAGACTTATCTCCTTCAATATCATCAATCCAATTTAAAATACTGTTTTTTTTTCTTGTTCATTTTTGAAAACCAAATCAACCTATTTTAAAATGTATGCCGCTACATTCGAAACCTCATGTGTGCAATGCAATTTCTGAAACAAATCTATTTGAAAAACCAGTTCCTGATGAAGGTGAATCCAGAAACACGGTTTATAAGCAGCAGTTGACCAGTTTATACTATTTTCACTAATAGAGATTGCAATTACTTCATTTGAAAAAGACGGTATGTACTGACCACTCTACCAAAAACTAAAAAATGACGCTAATTGGTTTGGTGATGAAAACTATTGAGGTATGAACCTTTTAAAAGAGGGACGAAAGATACCAGAGGGACAGTGAAACTCATAATCGAAAATAAACTGACAACGCCATGGCTAAAAATGAAAAAAAGACAAACAGACAAACAGACAAACAATAGTACACATGACAAAACATAAAAAACTAAAGAATAAGCAACACGGACTCCACAAAAAACATGGTGCTCCGGAAGGGTAAGCAGATCCTGCTCCACATGTGGCACCCGTCGTGTTGCTTATGTGATAACAAATCCGGTAAATAGTCTAATTCGGTAGGTCACATTCATGAAAGGGAAGGGGATTGTAGTTACGACGTAAGGAACATATCCGATATCATTCGTGAAACGGTTATTCCATAACGGTCAACCAACTCTTGATGGCGTCCGTAAAATTTACGAAGGGATGATTTTAACTCCACCATTTGGAACTCTTGGTTTAATAGCCTCCTTGTGAGCAGCAACCCTTTATCAAGAAAATGATGATAGGAAATGCAAGCACGGAAATATCGTATCAATTGGGAGATATATACCCCGTATACAGGTGCTGCTGAAATGTTGCTACTTAGAAATGGAAAGTTGGAAATTGGAAAGCTGAAATCATCTCTTTTGTTGCAAAGTTCTGATTTCAACCGACCTTCATTGTCATTTTCAAGATGTAAGTCAAGATATGAGGCCGACTTAACTGTATCTGTAGTATCCTTTATTTTTAGTTCGATGGGATAGATGAGTTCAACATAGTCACCAAATTTTGAATTATTTAGTGAAAGAACATCATCTATGTAGCGTAAAGTAGAGTTAAAGGATATTGCTAACTTCTTATCCTTCTTCCTAAGAAGTTCCTGTATGAAGTCAGCCTCATAATTATAAAGAAACAAGTCGGCAAGAAGAGGGGCACAATTTGTACGCATTGGAATGCCGACTGTTGAAAAACACGTCCTCCGAACGTAACAAATATGTTGTCGATCAAGAAATCAAACATCTTGATAATGTCAGTTTCAGAGAATTGTTTGTTTGAATCAAAGTGATCCTTTACAAAGTAGGATTTATCCCTCCCTAGGACAAGATACCTGTATCTACGTTGGCCATTATTTTTTATGAAACAAAGCAATACCTACTCTTTCAATTTGTCTTTTAGTTTGGAATGTGAAATACTTGTGTAAAGTGTAGAAAAGTCAAATGTTTTAATACTATTACACGATGAAATAGAGTTAGATTGTATGTACCCTCAAAGATCTTTGGAATTTTAAGTATCCACATCTGATTCACGCCACCTCTAGAATAGGCAGTTTCACAATAACTTTGAAGCCCGTCTTTGATTGCTGATAAAACATATGTTAATAATTTAGAAAGAGGTTTCGTGGAGCACTTGGAAGACCCAGCAATATACCGTTGTTTGTAAGGACACTTATGTAGTTTATGTATCAAATGCAGTGATGGAAGATCCAGTTCTTCATCTTTCGTTGAAATTTCAAAGGAACATAGAACAGGTATATGATTATCCAGGATTTCCTCTTTGGTAAGTGGCATGAGGGTATATGTTGAGTTTCCAAGTGAATTGTTAGTACCTAATTCGTTTATCAAGCAGTTAATGTAATGAGTTTTACACACAAAAACGATGTTGTTTATGGCTTTATCTGCGGGGACAACAACATATTTGTCATGGAGGTAGGATAAGTGTTTTGCAACATTTGGGTCTTTAAAGATTGACGTAGCATGGGCATTGATAGACCCCTTCAGTTAAGTTACCAGGTTACGATCTAAGCAATGGAAGGAAACACAGACCGATTAGAAATTGATTCAGAAAAAAAAGCAGCATCAGATATCGAAAAAAAAATTCTAACAGCCTGACTAAAACTGATGCAGTGATAGGAGTTGTTCCCCTTTTAAAAACAGATTTGAACAGATAGCAATATCGAAATCAGAATCCATAACCTATTAGGCAACAATTTTGATCACTAAAATATCTTAAAGATACATGAAATTTATATCAATACATTTGATCATACAATACGATTTAATGGCCCCTCAGTTTTATTCTGTTTCCGGCTTTGTATAAAACTTCTTGTGTTGAAACCATGTATGGTCAAAATGAAGGATATGTGTGATGATTAAAACTTATGCCGGCAGTAGTTTACAAATGTTTTTAAAATGTCATAAATCGATTAGAAAGGAGGTTCTCTATAATATAGTCTTTATAGTCTTTATAGTATATAGTATATCAGTGACCGCCGAGGATAGTTAACTTGGAATTGAAAGTAAATACACTTTCTTTATAGTATCTGTACGTTCATAGTATACAGAAAAACGCGAAAAAATTTGAAAAGGAGGAAGGGCTTAACAAAAATTGTCCTGTCCACAAATACGTATGACTTTTGATACCTTTCCTGGAATTCTCCGGTCATAATTTTTTTTCAACAGTTCGATACAAGAATTCTCACGATACAAATCCTTTCTTTAAATGCCCGCGATTTCGCGGTTGTGTTCTATATATATTTAACTATGATTGTATGTATAGATATACTGATTTAACACAAAAGAAATATATGTCTTAGTATTCATGATAATATATATAAGTGAAGCATCATTCCAAATGTTAAAATGTCACCATATAGATGAAACATAACATTAGTAGACAGAATTATCTTTTGTCACTCTTTTATTAGAAATATTGTCACAAGTTGTTTAGTAATGCATTATCTAAAATATTGACAATCATACACATTGTATTGATGTATAACTATGTTTCTAAAAGATGTAAAAGATATAAAGTCATGTCATAATGCATCAATTATGTTTGTTTGTTTTTTGTTTGTATTCGTATATATTTTACCACACTTGACCCGAACACGATGACACGACATCAATGTTATGATATTCCAGATATATATATAACGTCGATCACTTTGCTGGGGAAATCCCAGCAAAGAAGCCAGTTCTACGGTACTGGCATGAAAAACGGATATTGTGTCAATAAAACTTACTGTTACAAAGTTTTTGAATTATTTTAAATTAAGTAATATATCTCCTTCTTTCAAAGCTCTGATTCCGTACCCGGCTTTTGGTTCAACTTTTTCCTTTTTGTTTTATAATTATCTGTCTTTTTTATTAAGCTTTAGGTTTTCAAATAGATTGATCTCGAGCATCACTGAAGAGACATATATTGTCGGAAATGCGCATCTGGTGCATCAAAACAGGCACCATTTATGTTATTACTACCACTTGGTCGATGCCTTTGCTGGTAGACCGAATGTCCCCGAGGGTATCACCAGCCAAGTAGCCAGTATATACCGTTTATGTTAATATGATGTGTCCTATTTTGTCAAATTAATTATGACTTGTATATTTACCTTGTACAACTCTAAACTTGTTTTACTAATAGAACTTTTGTTAAATCAAATGTAAATTAATTGTTTATTAAAATGTTTCCTCTAATCCTTTTTCTTCTCTTGACTTAAACAAATTTAATTTATTATTTATAATTTGATCAGTTTTTATTTAAAGATTGTTTTTCATTTTGCCTTTTTTTTTATGCAAATGAATTGCCTTTTCCAGTGACAATTGTTTTAGTAGGTTAATTCATAATTGAATTGTTATTTTTCTGGTGGTAACAATTTCAAGATCGGGGGTAAATTGTTAAACAAGTAAAGTTTATAATGCAAACATAAAAAAGGAGTTCCCCAGTAACGTCAAATGATATAGGGTCATCAATATTTGATACTTTAAGAATTGTCACTATAGCGAAAAGTATATGATCGCGTGTAAATTATTTCATATTCAACATTCGCATTATTTATATACAAGATCAAATTACTTTTGTTATTAATTTCTGTTAAAAGGACTTTAAATGAAGTATCAAAATAAGTTGAATTATATAATGTAAGCCTTCGTAAGTATAAGATGAGAATTATAAAAAAAAAACATAAGATAAGTCACGACAATTACATACGTTTTATTTTCTATGTTATAATTTTAGACATAATTTTACACAAAATACAGTATTACAAAATTGCTATTTTTACCTAAGAATACTCAAACATCGGACTTCATGACAGTTTCTCGAAAAACAATTGCTTGAATGATCTGTTTATAGCAACCGATGTAGTGTACCTCAGATTGCCTTTAAACTATCCATAAGTAAAGGTAGGACATTAATAATGCAACATTTTGTGTTATTGTACTTCTTTCAATTAACAGTAACTTGTTAACTGATATTCGGACAGAAATTGTAAAGTAAGCTTTTAGTATTTATTAGTCAACTTATTCCGAGCCAGAAGCGAAAATGGTCAGTATACATGTAGTTGTTACTTTTTTAAATTGGCAATCAGCTATATATTTGGCATGTTGGACTGCATGGTAATTTTAAAACTGTAATATGCTTTCGAAGATAACAACAAATTGAATATTATGAAGAAAGAAAAAATGTTTGCATATATGATACACTTTAATATAGTACCTGTAAATCTATAATTAATTGACTGCAAAATGGTTCTTTTTTCAAAACAACCAAACCTACTAATTTTCTTTTAAAATGTGATATTATTAATCATTTAAGTGTATTCGCAATTATAACAAGGTCGGAAAAAAAATATTACGATATTTTAAAAGCAATGATTTATCCTTTTTCAATGGCATTCGGAGGACAGGATTTCCCAAAAATTGTACTAAAAGCGCGTAAACTACCATGTGTCCGTGTAAACTCATCGAACTTTCAAACAAACATATTAGTAAAGTTTATGTATCAATCTTGTAATTAGATCTTTGAAATTTGTTTACATTGACACAAATTCAAAACATAACTTTTCTTTTTTGTATGACCATCTGGTGTAATTAGTTATTTGATATTAACCCTGCTAATAGTATAGAAAACTGCATATATGATTATTTTTGGAAAGAGTGTCCTGTTGTCTAAAAGCTAATCACCTTTTCCTACTAAATGATTATTTCATCAGTGTAGGGTTCTTATTGCTGTATCAGAGAGAGATGGCTGAAGGTTATATTGACAATACAGTAATAAGAAGAGAGGAGGTCTTAGAATTGAGAATAAAAATTGGAGAAGAAAATCATCAAAAAGAAATAGCTCATAAGGACAGCTTGATAACAGACGTGAAAGCAAAAAATGAGGTTCTAGAAAATGAAAACGAAGATTTAAAAACGCAAGTCCAAGAAGAAAAAGAAATAAGAAAACTATTGGAGACAAAAGGTGATGAAAAGCAACTGCATATAAACGAATTGAAGGCACAAGTTACAGTTTTAGCGAAAGAAAGAGAAGATCTTTCGGTAAAAATAAAACGATTAGATCGAAACGACGCACAAAAAAGTGAAGAAATAAAGCAGCTTAAAAAGAAGTTCAAACAAATTAACGAACAGATAGAAGTAACAAGGCGTAATGAACAACATCTTCTCGAACAGATGGAAGAACGCATGAGAAAGAGTATGGAAATGAGCATGGAACAGAGTATGGAAAAGTGCATGGAGAAATGCATGGAAAAAAGCATGCTAGAAAAAATTGAAAGCGTCATTCAGAAAGGATTTAGTAAATTAAACAGTGGTAATGATACAGCGAAAACGAATAATTGTAGTGTGAAAGAGGCAAAAAATTTAAGGATTTCAAACGAGACTTACAACGTTACAGTTAAATCTAATAACGGTAAAAATATTTTTATCCCTAACAAACAAGATTTTACATTTTCTGATTAGAAAAACAGTCGACGAAACAGAAATCGCCCAAACTAATGCTGCAAACTTTACCACAGTACCGTCTTTGGTGGTGTAATCTCCCTGTAGGTATTACAAACGGATATATAATCAATATACATGAAGCATTTTAAGTGTTCAAAAGTAATCATCTCTCATATTCAAATAATTATATACACTTATTTATAGCTATTAAGTAAACAAAACAACCCCAAGAGAAAATAAAATGCTATCTTGGACTTAACGAAGTTGCAAATCAAACCACGCGCGTAGAATTCAAAACTTTTCAAAATCACTGTGACGTTTTTTGAATTTTTATTATTTTCAAGATTTACAACAAATACAACCCATCAAAATACATACAGTAATATTAGCGATAGATTTGAATATATATTTATTTAGGACAATTAACATTGTTGTAAAATAATTTTTTTTTCTATTTACAAAATGTATATGAAAAGAAAAGAAGCAAAAAAAAAAAAAATACAGAAGAAAATATAATTAGAGATAAATGTGTATGTACCACTGTGTGGCATTTGAGACGTTTAAAGAATTTTATAAAAAAAAAAAGGAAATGGTTAAAAATGTCCTGTAACATTTTCAGCACATAAAAAATTGTGCTATTAGATACAAGAATATTTTATATTAGTTTTGACAATAAGTATCTGTAAAAATAAATGACAAATTGAATTATAAAAATAATACTTGAAATGCATTCCACATGGCATCAAAGTGCCTCTGTCTCTTATTTCTGACTGCTATTATTTTTTCTAAATTGTACATATATTTTAACTTTTCTTTAATGGCACTGACTGAAAGATCTTTTGAAAAACATCTACTGTTGTATATATATTGTTTCATGTAAAGAAAAATCAAATTATATGGGTCACCTTTTCGAACTTTTGATATATCTCCAAAAATAAAATTCAACTTATTCAATGGCAGGCTTACCCCACCAGATAAGAACCAATAATCTACACCTTGTAAATTTTTTTTGGATAATATCACAATTCCACAGAATATGTTCAATGGTTTCATCTTCTAATATACAAATAGTACATAGAGGGTTATCGATAAGTTTGATTTTACATAAACATTTATTTGTGGCAAGAATTCTATGGTTGATTCTGTACTGAAGCCACTGTAGTTTGGTATTGACAGTGACACTAAAAGATAGTTTGAATATATGTTTCCAAATGAGATCTTCACCTAATATTTCACTCCACTTCAGTTGTCCTGTTGGAGTCACCTTGTTACTTATGCATATTTTGTACATGTCTTTAGAACCTTTTCTACTTTAAAAAAAGACTTGTAAGCAAGCTGGAACAAATGGACAACATAACTTATATGAGACTCTTTTGTAATTATTTGCTGCTTTTTAATAGCAGAAATAACACTCATGTAATTCAAAAATTGTACAATGATATCATAACATTGCTGTAACAATTCTAATGAAATAAAACATTCGTTTTCATCTATTACATCGTTAACATATTGTAAACCATGATTAAACCAATGTTGATAAATAAAAAACAGGTTTATCACTGTGACTTGACTATATGTGTTGCTGTTTATCTTCACCTACTGTTTTACCAGATTATAAAATTGCCATTACAATTTGGACATTCATATTGACCAGTAGGTATTTTTATAGTTTAAGAATAGATGATCACTCATGCATTTAGAATGTACATGGATGCTGTCCAATCACTTCACATGTTCTATCGTTACTGTTGTAGTATAACTGAGATAGGTTTTATGAATTGTCCATGTGGCATTAAACTTCAATTAATGTCTTTGTTAACTAATAGATTGATTGATTGATTGTTGGTTGCTTAACGTCCAGTGGCAAATATTTCATGCATATTCAGGACGATTTGTTAACTAATACAATATGCATTTAGTCTAAATTAAAATAGATATGGTATGAATGCAGCTAGAGTGTGACCACAATGTGTAAACATATTTCATGTTCTAATAAAAACAAAAAAACTGCTGATTTAATAAAAAAAAATATTATGTGTTTAATTAGAGAATCCTAAAACAAGTAAAGGAAATAAACATTGTAATCAAATCCTTTTTATCGTTGAAATCAATGTATTCCTTGAAGTAGTTGGTCATACAATATCCAAAGAACCATAACATTAAGAAGAAAAGGAGAGATTTATATTTCAATGTCAATGTAAATTTTAGGAGTGAGTAAGCTAGAACAAAAATGCATATGCATGTTTTTCTTGCATGTCGTAGCATTGTTAGTAATGTTTTCGAAGCCAAATGCTATGACTGCCTACATTTCTTGTGTATTGTTGAAAAGAGCAATTTTTCTTATGGATGATATTTTATTATTTTCACTAATGAAAATATTACGCCTTGTTCACACGTACCTTTAATTCGAATTGAATTCGAATCGAATGCGAATCGAATTCGCTAATCGCGTTCACACACTCTTCTTTTTTAAATTCGAACTGATTCGAATTGGCTAATTCTAATTCGCATTAGAAATACGTTTTTGTTAATCCGAATTCAAAGTTAACGTCATTAGGACAGTATTTAGCGAATTTGACGCGCATTCCAATTCGAATTAAAATTGACGTTAGGACGTTAAATGCGAATTAAACTAATTAAAGCGTCGGCATCATTTGAGTCCCAGAGACACATTTCCCATTAGTATGGGTTTTTTTCACATTTTTCTCTACATTTGTTTTCAACATCCATAGTATTCTGTTCAATTTCCCTGAAAAAAACCCAAATTTACGCGTGTTGCTGAACGGCGGAAACGGAAAACTGAAACAGAAAGAAATAATACGTTTTCTTTTTGGTCATTTTATCTATGTAGGCATGTTTTTATATACTATAACTTATGTTTACAAGAAAGAAAAACAGATATATAAATTCATAATAAAAATTTAAAGCATGAAATATTAAAATAATTAGCAGGATATGATGAGACTATGTTTTTGAAATGCTTTTGCCATGCATACGTCGTTAACGCAATTCAGTATAGTGTGTTCGACGTTTCGAGATAAACAAAAACAGATCAAATGTCAATATCAGGGTAACCAAACAGCACAAACAAAAAAATCTGTATCTGCCCTTTAAAGGGTGCACTTAGCCTCGTTTCTTCAGGTTGTGAATTAATAAGATTTAGTTGAAATGCTTCTCATCGTTTTTTCTTTGTTTCTTTTATTAAATTGTCATGGATCAAGTTAATGATGTGGTGTATCTTGTTGCGTCGTTTCTCATTGGTGAATGTGGTTGCATCTTTTCCTGTACATATATAATGGATCGAAAACGTTAAAGAACCCCATAATGGGACAATGATGTATGGACAACAACCGATTAGGAAACTAGGGAAAATTATGTAATAGTTGACAAAATCACTCACTATACACAACCTTACGCAGACGTATCACATCTCATTGAATTCAAAATCGATAAATACGAATTGATGTGACAAACGTGGTGGAAAATTAGAAGCCTACATGGATAAACTATTTACAAAGTGGAGTTACCAAGTGTGTCGTAGTCATTTAACAGGGTTTTCAAACTCGAATTGTCCACACTGCTTTAACTATAATGCCGCTTAATTCTTTTGTAAAATAACCGTGCAATATGCTTTTTTCAGGTCAATATGCGTTTTGCTATCCGCCGTTTTCTCTCTACCTTCAAAAATATAGTTTAACATGTGACTATCCCTAAACGAATCAAATTTGTTAAAATATACGAATTAATAATATTGTAAAATATCAGCCTCAAACCACAGTGTGAATCTCTCTGTTGTCGAGTGCGTATTCTTTTTTTATACACAGAAAGACAGTCACAATCAAATCAAAAAGTAAACAAAGAATCACAAAACTAAAGGGCATTTACAACAACACTTTGAAAAATACATAAAAAACAACAAGAACTCCATTAAAAATCGGGAGTGAATTCAGGTGCTCCTAAAGGATAAAATCCGATAAACTGCTTATCTTGCTTCATTTGCACGGTTGTTTTTCCTTTTACTTCAATAGTTTTTCTATAGACGAAAGTCAGCTTGATAACTTTCCTTGGTCATTTTCACGTTGCTAAAAAAATGGTGATATAGTCGAAGAGAAAAACGTAACCAGCTAAAAAAGGACAATAGTAATATTGTCACAGAATTATCAAACCTATATTTGGATACCAATTGTACTGAGATGCACATTGTAAAAATTTCTATAATGATAGACCAACACTGAATCAGAGATTTCTACACAAGATACAAAATATGTCACAATTATTATGTACCATACTATACTAACCTAATTTTTAAGTTTTCAATTCCAAATATTTGTTGAAACAATACACATTCAAATTAAAATGATTAACCACACCAAATCGACTGCTACAACTATACCTAAAGAAACAACTATTTTTCATATGGATAAGGTGCACACTAAAATGTAAGTTTATTACTAAAACAGTGAATAAAAATATAAACTCAATAATAATCATATGACGGGCGTACCCAGACCACCGTTATTTGGCTCCAATGGCGTTTCATACTTTTAGCAGTCCACTTTATGATACTTATTTTAAAAGTTATGCATGTTCCGTCAACCCGAGGCTGTCCATATTCATGTTTCTCATGTATAAGTTTCATTTTGAGCACAAATACGGACTTGGAAAATTGAAATCGGCTGAAACTCGGTTTTCTTGAGGGGTGGGCTTCACAACTGTGTCTTACACAGGAAGTTCAGAGGCATAAAACTTGCAAAAATAGTGCAAACCCACGGCCATATAAGTACTGAACGTTATTATTATTGAAATACGCATGGGAAACAACTACTTCCAGTTTCGGTTCCATTTAAAATCAAAAATTGGAAAAAATCGTGAAATTCCGTATTTTTGGTCCAAATGACCTTCTCTAGACTGCTGAACCAAGATCAGATTCACTCCCACCTAACAACTGTTGGGATCAATTTGTTAACTAGGGTCCACTCTATATGCAGGCTACAGCTGGATACCTTTACCAGCATCCTTGGGTCGTCTGGGTCAAGAGAAAGGACGATAAATCGTCAAAATTGACGCTTTTTGCACCTGATGACCAACTTTCAATGCATATTTTATATCAAGGATCATCAACCCCCATTCATGTCATTTTCTTTATCTTTTTTTTTATACTTTTAAAGGCTAAGATGGTCTTCTAAAATTAATTAGATTAATAGAAATATTTAAAAGTTGTTAACCTAAATTTAATAGTGTTTACTTCAACAGGATTTGTCTCATTATCGCGGATTTGGAGTTTTGTGTGGCGGCCATTTTTTATTTGTGGAGGAAGCCGGAGTGCTCGGAGAAAACCAGCGACCTTCAATAGGACAACTGACAATCCTAGTCAATTCAGTTTGGAGTCGAGTGCACCCGCATGAGCGGGGTTCGAACTCACAATCTCAGTGGCCGAGTTCACTTCAAACTCTCGAGTTAACTTTACTTTCTCGGGTTTCAACAATACGATTTTATTTGAACCACTCGAGTTAACCCCTCGTACTCTCGTTTAAACCCTCATCGAGCTAGGGTTAAACTCGAGAAACTCTTGAATGACGTCAAACCAATGAAAATATTTTATTTTTTATGCTTGGTCAGGGCTTTACCCTAGAGTTACCTAGAGTTGTTCCAAAAAATATCAACTCGAGTGCGTTCACGTGATAATCTTATAACTCTGAAGTTGACTGGCTAGTGATGACAGTAGTAAATACCAAGACCACTCGGTCACTGAGGCCCCCGGATTTCATGAAGAATAACAGATAACTCTTTTGAAATTATTTTGATTAGACCAATTTTCTTATTATAGAAACTCATTTTTATCTTAAGGACATATTTATATAGTGATGTTTGTTCTAACAATGAATTCAATGTAAAGAAAGAGAAAACCGAGAATTGTTTTTTTTTGTGTATGACAACGGATTATGTTTGTTTTGATAAACCTGCTATATGGAATTCAAAATGGAAGCTTTCATAAAACATTTATTGGAATCATAAAACACACATACATTCTTAAACCAGTATATAACTTGAAAGTTGACTTATATTAAATATAACGTAATTTTCTGAGCAGCAAAATTGAGGCGAACAAGGCAAGAATAAATAAAAAAAAAACCAACATACCAGAATTTGCACTGTGACAATCATTCTTAGTATAAAGTGAATCATCTTTCCTATAAACGGAAACTAAAACTTAGGAAGAAGTATGCAGGTTTTTTTTTTATTTTTAAATTATTTAAGCACAATTCAGATGTGCGCATAATTGCTGTCGCTTGTTTAATATTATGATTTGTATAATTTTTCCTGTTCTCATTTAGCTTATTACATTGTATGTATTTAAAATGAATAACTCAATCATGATCTAAAAACAGATACGAATTACACACATGTACTTCTTTGAATGTCTCAGAAACAAACTGTTGTTATAAGTCATATGTCATACATTCTTTAGGAATGGTTAACATTGTTAGTACACTATCTTCAAAAAGAGTAGTTAACATACGAAGTAAGTTGGAAACTTATTTCGAACTTTTATACATTTATGAAATCTCGATGAACATTTTAAAGTTGTAAATTACAACTGTTTCACATGTTCAGGGGATTTGGAGATATTTACATTCATAGATATGTGTTTTGTTTACATACAAGTTTCCTAATATGATCTCCATGTTTCCCTTGTAGAGCCACCTGGAAATTTTACCATAATAAAAACAGTTGGATAACGCACAAATTTAATTCAATCGGAGAATCAAAGTGTGGGGCAGTACAGAATTCTAATTCAAGTTAAAACGTATAAAACTTCAAGGCGAGTAAGTAAAACACATCCTTTTCTGACATTTGTTACCATTGCAGTGCATGTGAACTTCATTCCAGGATAAACAAACAGATGAAACATCATAGCGAAACAGACATAAATTATAACAACACTTAAAGAATTAGATAAGTTAAAAAGTGTTTTCTCTAGAAAATTGCATTGTTTATATATTCTTGAGAGGAACCTACAGCACAAAAGGGAACAATACGGGCATAAAAATGGTGACATAAGACAATTACCCTATACCGGCAGTATGTGTTGATAAATAGGAATTAGCTCTTGACACAACTTATGTCCTGTTGACGAATGGCAGTGTGCTACGTATATCAATACACTACAAACAACTTTATCTAAACATAATGACTTGGCTTAATCTCTTTTACATCATCTACAAAACGATAAATTAAAGGACTTCCAGCAGTTACTGACATGGACATGCCAGCTTTAGACCGTAAATACGCCGTTTGGAAGATTATGCCTTCACCATATGAAAGCACAAGCCCTACCGTTAGTGGTTAATGATCATATCATCATAAAAGATAAGTTCATATTAACCTGTAGCATGCTAACAACTGGTTTTAGAATACATGTGTTTATTTCCGATGCAAATAACCAATGAGTGAATCAATATTAATACCAAAATAGGCAATACTAAGTGACCTGACAACAGTGTCATAACTATATCCTTTCTAAGTATTTTTGATTAAAGGTTTTATAAGCTTTTGAGATGAATGCCGACATTTTGGACTTTGTAAAGAATGTTACCATAAAACATTGGATGTGAATGAACTGAACGTATTAGATGTCTGCATCTATAATACTAAAATTACGAGGTCCAATTTGTCAGCCGTCATCACGTAAAAACGACGAATCAAAAAATTCAACTCTATATATAACTAATATAGTACAAAGGTGTAGATTAAAAATTACACCACTCCAGGCGCTTTTGTTTTCCATGTAATTAATATTGCCAATAATTAAGAAGTTCCGGGTCGAGTCCGATACCGATACCAATAGTATATTCACCTGTTAGCGATTACCTTATCTGTACGTTCCGCATCTGACAGGCGCACCATCAAACGGTGTATTCAGGATTTATATGCTATATAGTATTACACGGGTCATAATCACAGGGTTGACACTACTTAATTGCAGTCAAATTGTTACCTATTGTAGTATTTTAATCAGTTAGACTTTATAAGATAACAATACGAATACTAAAAATCTGGACTAAAATAAGGCGTATAGGTACAGTTTTCAATTTGTTAGCGGGCATGACGTAAAACAGCGAATCAAAGAATTCAATATTTATAACTAATATAGGACAATGCTGTTGATTAAAAAATACTCCATTCCAGGACCTTTTGTTTTTCAAAAAATTATTATTATCAATAATTGATAAGTTCCAGTTCGACGGGTTCAAACAGAAAGATTTGAAAGCAGAGAAAACTGTGTATCTTATAATCAGCATGACTTTATCAGATGACAATACTAATACTAAAATAAGGCTTGCACATAGTTATATACTTTAATTCAGTCACGGACCCACGATATACGGGTGTGTTCTAGTATTAATTTATATTTACGAATGATGTCCTTGTATCGATGATAAAATCTAGTAAATATCGAATCCCTGATGTTATAATTTTTCAGGAATACACAGATTTCTTTCGTTAAATTCAAATATGTTGTTACTAACAAGAGCGATTCAAACAAGTTGAGATACATAAACATCATATGATGGTGACACGGGAACGTAAAAATGAATTATAACTAACTTAAGGAAAAAGAAAAATCACAAAAATACTGAACTCCGAGAAAAATTCAATCGTAAAGTTCCTAATCAAATGACAAAACACATTAAACGAATGGAAAACAACTGTCATATTCCTGACTTGGTACAGACATTTTCAAATGTAGAAAATGGTGGATTGAACCTGGTTTTATAACGAATGAAAAATTATGTCTTTAATCATAAATTTTGGCATTAAGCTTCACGTTGAAGATATAGAAATCAAGATCTATGAAAGGACATAATTCGTTGATGGTATTAGCATCATTATAAGTCTACCAAAATCATATTGTAAAGGACATACCGTGCAATGAGATACTTTGGATTTTTCAAAAGTGTTATTTTATATGTCGACTAATTTATAGTATTACTTTTACCCCTTAAATGATTCAATAAAATTAAGAATAGAAATGCTGAATGTGTCAAAGAGACAACAACCCGACCATAGAACAGACAACAGCAGAAGTTCACCAACATACGTTAATAAATGCTTACAATACATATTGTCTTTTGTTTGAAATCAGTACATCTTTATATAATATTCAAATTTAAATTGTGTGGACTTTAAAACAACAATTTGATAAAAATAGACACGCAATTGCTTGGTCATGAATTTAAATGTTTACCCTACATATAGTATATAGTATTTGAATTTATAGTATTTCAAGACAGACATTACTCTTAGCAAAATCGTTGCGTGATTGGTTGTCAAGGCGTATTTTGACACTGCGACTAGTTTACTATTGTTTTTGAACTACTTTGAAAAAGGAACAACTCTTTTTAGATTCATAAAGCGTTGTATTTCGGATATTTTAAATTACCTGTCTTTTTTGTAAGATAACTTGTTTGTTTCTTTTGGAAGATTAGGAGGTCATTTATTGTAACTTGATAAAAAGTATTTAACGTCAACAAACTTAAAAGAGTCAAATGTTTAGTTTCAATAGAGTTGTGAGTATATGCAGTCAGTTTAATTTTAAAATTATTTTCTCTACATAAGCAGATAAATTAAATTGAGCCTGACCACTAAAAAACTTATACGATTAAATAACAAAAATATAAAATCTTTACCGCCATGTGAATATATATGGCTATCCTGTGGTACATTAATTTGATATGAAAACTGAAATCTTACAAACCTACAAAGAACCGGTTTAGTCAGGGGAAAGGACTGCAGGTCCAGACACAGTACGTATTCATTCTGATCTTTTATTTTAAAATGAATCATAGATAATGATTTAATCGATATATATACATATTAGTAAAACTAATATAAAAATTGATTTATGACAATCAAGGGAACTTTTTTTTTATAAAGTAATAATAGTTCATGGTTTGTCATCCATGAAAGGGGATTTTTTAATCTGAAGTTGTTAATATGTTTAGGATTAGATAAGAACTCACTCATCACAGATGATGATTTTGTACGCTAGACGTAAGTTTTGACTGCAAAAGACTCAACAGTTATTCTCGATTAAAAAAAATGTTAAAAGCTTAACATGTACCTTCAAATGCATTCATGAATTTCATACGTTCATAGCATAGACATTAAATAGAGCTTTTTCTATATATATGGGAACCGTAGATATAAATTTCTTGTTTTGTGTTATAACTATTCTGATTTTGTGGAAAACCACACTGATTCTTTCAGAAAATACAATGAATATGATATTATCAAAAATGCTGGACTTTTTAATCTATAATATATTTGTTGAGTTTGGAGGATTGATATTTCACATACAGTCGGTATTCCAAAGGATACTAATTGTATAACCCTTGTGGTCGACTTGCTTTTGTTTTTGTATGAAGCAGAATTTATTCAAAATCTTCTTAAATATAGGAATACAACTTATTTACGTTCAAATAACAACCTGATGATGTATCACTGTATGAACTATATTTCAGTCAGTGCTTGCATTACGTATTTCCTAGTGAACTTGAAATTTATGATATAACAGAGGGACTGCTTCATAATTTGATCTATAATTCCTCAATATTGACACAGACGGACGACTTCACCATAAAATATATGACAAACGGGACGATTTCTATTCTCTATTATAAATTTCCCATATCAATGAGGAGGAAATATTGAAAATGACACTCCGTAAGTTTTACGGACACAATCACGAATTGGTTGATCTATATATGATATGAATGCGTCTTAATAACCATTTTGATCTGAGCGTCACTGATGAGTATTATATAGACGAAACGCGCGTCTGGCGTATAGATTTAAAATCCTGGTACCTCTGATAACTATTAACTAACTAATGGCATTCCACCATGTTTAAGATTGTGTTATGTCGAATATCTGCTAAGTACTGAACGTGACCTATTCCCAAATATGACTGTTATACCGAGTGAGAATTTGCATTGCTATATACGACGTGTCTCGGTATTTTGTACATTAAAAATTTATGTTTTTATGTTTCTGTTATGGTTACAGTTAGATATTGTGTTATGCGTTATCGTTTGTAGTTAAAATAATCATAAATAGCCTTACAATACCACCATTGTCATGAACATTGTTTGAACTTGTATTGTGAAAATAGTTGTATAAACTTCGATCTTGATTGCTCGTTACTAAAGTGCATCACTGAATGTGATGTTCTATTGTATATGTTGTTAATTGAAGGTATTTGTTGTTTTTCTGTGGTTTCATGTTGTGTTTATAAGTATATTATTGGTTTGTGCGCTTTTCTGAGATGAGTGTTCAAGTGTGGTTTTGATGTATTTCTGAAACGCAAAGTTGTAATTTTAGCGATATTTTAAAACATATCATATACTCGCGAAGTTCAACCACCTATTTTTTCTTTAACTGTCCTATACCAAGTCATGAATATGGCAGTTGTTGTAGCGTTTGTTTATGTTGAACCTATGTGTTCCTGTTGTTTGTTTGATTTCCATATACATGACGTCCTTTATTTCCTCTACAAGTATTAATTTTTAAGGATACTGCATTATGGTGAGTTGCCTTAGATTTTTATTTTTACTTCTCCAAATGTCTATTAATTTACACGATTTTATAAGCCCTTTTAAACCTGTAACTGGCTTATCAAAATTTTTGGAAGATTTACATGTAGTTTTATTTTTTGTATCAATTAATGACCAGGTGTCGTTAAAATCTCCCCCAAGAATTTTTTGACCTAACCCATATTTATTTATATATGCTTTAACTGTGTTGAAAAAAACCTATTTCTTTCTCTTGTTCTATTTGGAGCATAGATACTTACTAGCGTGTAAATATTTTCATTTATTTCAATATTAATCAAAATAAATCTGCATTTGCTTAGTAAAATGAATTTTCTGTATAATTATTAAATCACATGTTTGCTGATTGGTCCAAGGATTTGTATAGTAAGAAGGATTGGAATCTCGTGGACTTTGCATAGACTGTAGTATTATAAGTTATCTACGTTCATATCCGTAGATATGGATATTTTAACACCCTGAAGTACCCCAGTACACCATGAGGCGTAGCCAAAGGGTGTACAGGGTACTGAAGGGTGTTAAAATATCCATATCTACGGATATGAACGTAGATAACGAATTGATCCCCAATCTTAGTCCGAATCGGGCGAGTTTTATTGAAATTCGGGTACAAAGTGTAAAGCAAAAACAACGTTTTTTTTCAATATCTAAAAAAGTTTTATTGAAATTTGGAAATTTTACATATTTTTTACGGGGTGTAGGGTACTTACTACCTTTGGTAGAACCCTACAGATAGTCAAATATAAGACGTTTTTAATACTTGAGACAGAATTACTGGATTGAGTCAAATTTGGATCGCAATGTTGTGAGAGTTACGTCATAGATGGTGTGACGTCAACGTGGGTCATTTAGCTAGGTCAGCAGTGTCATTCCTTGAAAATGAGGCAGTTAAGTGATGCATTTAATGAAATGAGTGTAAATGATCGGCATAATAGGACAAAATCGTTAATGAATTAAATAACAAACGTCATGGATAATCTACAGAATTCAATATTTCACAAGGAGCAATCATGGAACTAAGGAAAACTTGCGCTAAGTTCCCCGGGATAATGGTTAGCAACGTCCGGGGATATGGGTTAGCAACACCCAGGGGCTATGGGTTTTGTAACGACGTGCATTAACCAGTCGAAATCCTAGAAATATACTAAGCCGGGGATAAAATGTCTTATGCAGCGCGAGATTTTGTGTGATTACCCGTGATGCATCTGGAAAATGCTCAATGTGCCTTGATTAATGGCGGACATTTGCATCACTTAAACAAATTGACACCCGATATGTAAGTATTACAATCCATAGCTATCAAATTTTATGCTTGAAATAAGAAGTTTAAAATGGTTCTGGTGTAATTAATTACTTTAAAGATTGCAGTAAGAATACACGGCTCCATAGAATGAATTTGCATATTGACCGAAGTGACCTCACCCTACCCCGCCTATTGGGCGGTCCTATCATCATTTTTTATATTTGTACTCCTTCCTCAGAAAACGGAGATGAGTGATAAAATTTATATTTTCTGAAAGACATATGATTTCTTCGTGTATTGAGTAAATGTCGTAATGATTGATGCATTAGTTTTCCTAATTTTTCCGTTTCTTTGAGTTGATTACAACAAAAATGGCGTTCTGGAGCGAAAATTGAGGTGGCTTAGGAAAAATGAATAAAGTTCCTGATTGGCCTAGAGTAATGGTCAAACATGTTAACAAACGTAAAACATTGGTGATATAGTGTAATGAAGAAAGATCAAACCGCTAAACAAGGGAATTGTGATACTTTTCTGTCTTTAAAAATCAATGTGGTTCTCAGATGAATCGCTATTTATAATTACCAGGTCTAAATTGGGAGGGAATCCAGTTGTCATAATAATCTGATACTTTCTTCCTGTTTATACCGAAATGAAATCGTTAAACCATGTGTTTCGAAATAGTTTTACATCAATTTTAACTAGTCATGTTCCATAGAAAACTCCATAGTGTTGCCTTTGCCGATGTGGAAAGGGACAATGCATGGATGGTAATCTTTTCAAATGTTCAGCCCATTGTTTACCAGCTGACCTTTCTAGTATCATGGTATTGTGAAAGTACATTGTGTACAAATGAATGTACTTTTTTACTGACATCAAAATAATACACCAACACAGCTCATCTACTTTAATGCCTTTAATGATGCATAGGTAGTGCTGTTTTTGTCTTCATTATAAATCACTGCGCCCCCTCTTATTATGATGTTATTATTATGGACTCCCTTCTTCTCTATCTGTTTATACCACATATCACATGTATTACAAAATTAAGTCCAATTAATTATTATGCCTGTTAATTATGGCATTTTGCTAGGCTAAATAATGTTTTCCTGCAACAACTTCAAATCAAACAATGAAAGATGTTTTCCTGCAAAGGCGTCAACGCAAATGATTAAAATAACAAGACGTCATAATTTTTTAAAACCTGTGCATTACAAATTTACATGAGCTTTATCTCTTCTTGGCCGAACTGCACTAAACTACATGTATACTTCAGTCAAGCCCAGTTACAAAAAAATGTAGTTTTTTTTATATATATCCAAAATATCTAACATTTATTCCTTTTATTGTTATTTTTGATTTTTTTTTGCAACATCTCTTGATCCTACAATATTGCAAAATATTTTATTTTAAAACAATAGAAACATTGCTACAAGTATAAATAATTCCCGAATTTACATAAACCCATAGAAATCCAACATAAATTTTGCAAATATAATTGTTCGAGCAGAGATCTTGAGGTAGTATTGCTATTGTTAAGGACATATTTGATATTTGAATTGTTTAAGCCATAAGCTATTGTATTATTATTGCCACATGTAACTATATTACACATTTTTCCAGTATTTTCCAAAATACTCAAACTGGTGAATGTTAGGAAGAAAAGTCTAGGCACAAGGATTCAAGTCACCAAAAAAAGTCTAAGCAGTTGTGTGCCAACAGCAGTTGGCCATTTATGCACTAATCGTGTGGACTAACATATATATGGCATGCCTTTAAATAGAAATACTAGTGTATCGGTACAACTGAATGCAACTTTTAACCAGAACGTTCCTCTGAATATCATTTATGGAGGATATACCAACAATGTTTCATTGGATTATTAACATTTAATCTGTTATACCAAAACTTGAAAGCTACGCTTTGTGTGTAGGGAACTTTGATAGTGACTTGATAGATGATCATGTGATACCTGGATTAAATTGGATTATTTCTATATTTTAACATAAAAATAAATCATTGAACATATTTTTTTTTAAACTCCATTACATGCCAGGTTCATTTAATACTTTAAATCTGCTTGGTGTTGAGTGTATATTGACGATGTACATGTATATGTAGTAAAATAAGCAAGGAGATATGGGATATGATTGAAATGAGACAACTATCCATCCAATATCATATGAAGATTTTAAAAACTAGTAGTCTACATGTACAATGATTGAATCAATGAATGTATGTCAACCACCACCAACAAACTCCATGCAGCATAGCAGGTCGATAAATATTATCACATGAAACCAACAGCCAATACATAATACATGCACAAAAAATAGTTTTTATACCAAATTTAAAGTTAAGACATAAGAGTAAAGAGATGCGGAATGTGGTAAAATTGTCAATGGAATGAGACAGCTCAGTTCACTAAAGAAACAAATGATGTTAATGTAAGCAATTATGCAATATATTGTTATTTCTTATCTTGATAGACAAAAATCGTTTTTACATGTATATTCGTAATTGTGCGCTATAAAGTCAATACATGTACAAGGCAAAATTGTACAAAAAGGATCTTCTGTTAGACAATAACCATTTCATAGTTATCATCTACACATTGTAAAAATAGTTTTTATACCAAATTTGAAGTTAAGACCTAAGAGTAAAGAGATGTGGTATGATTGTCAATTGAATGAGACAGCTCAGTTTACCAAAGATCAAATGATGTTGAAGTACCGGTAAGCAATTATTCAATCTATCCTTGATAGAAAAAAGTCAGTGTTGTACATGTATATTAGTAATTGTGCGCTATAAAGTCAATACAAGGCAAAATTGTACAAAAAATATCTACTGTTAAACAATGAACATTTTAGTTATGTTTACAAAGACATTTATTGATAAATATCTATAGACGCTACAGTTTAGACCTAGAAAGCATGAAAGTTACAAACAGAAAAGTATTGCTTTTGTTTTTAATACTTGATGTAAACTGCTGTTACGTACCTCATATGAAAGTGTACCAATGTACAATCAGAAAAAGATAGTCTTCTTTGATATATGACAAGTCGCTCTTTTCAAGTTAATTTCTGTATTATACATGTATAATACATAACCATGAATAATTCCATGACTGACTACTTGAGCGGCCGTTATACATGTATGACAGAGAGCTGACACTATAAAGTTGCCCTATTAAATCATGCACAAATTGATATAAGTGTTCTGATAAGAAACCAAAGTGGATTTAAAGATGTAATGTTTTTAGTACAATTAATTTTTTTTTTCTTGCATTGATAATTTATAACACGCAATGCAGTAATTCGTCCTGAAATGTGTGGTCAGTTCTTTTTTGTCACAAAAATGGTTTTGCACATTGATGGTTTCCGAAGATGCAAATTCGCATAAAGCTATAATGACATTATTTACAAGAGAAAGATGTTTGTTAATTTCTTTGACAATTGACTGAAAATAAAAAAATACAGAAGTTAATATACAAACACATTGTCAACTGTCGTTATACACAGTAGTAATAGTGGCGAGTACTGAAGTCTTGCCGCGGAAGAGATTACGATAAACCGCGAGATTCCAATCCTTCTTACTATACAAATCCTTGTCTGGTCCAACTTACTATTTTATTTATTTTTTTCATGTTGCTGTAGGCCATTAGTATTGACCGTACATATATGCAGATAGTTTTTCATGGTGGTTTATAGTTGGATATTTTAAATTTCATACATGATGAGTTATCTTTCTTGGCATTAATAATGAAGCATTTATGATTTGTTTTCTTTATTGATATTTTGTTATTACTGTTGACCTAAAACTTAATTCTTTTAGTCCTGTTTGAATATCGTTGGCTTCTTCGAGCATCATGAAAGCCATATTGAATTTCACCGACTACGAATAGGTTCATTATAAGTCCTGCTAAAACTATAAATACATGCAATGCACACTGCTATTGGAATGCAAAAAAGGACACTTCCCCAAAAAGAAGGAGGTTTGCCTTTATCCGGTAATTTGCAAGTCGATATTGTAGTGCTATCCTCAGAAATAAATAGGTGCGGATCAACAGTAGTGTCGTTGAAGCGTATTTCCTTCTTGGAATAAACTGTTTGTGAAATATTGATAAGGTGTGTGTTGTAAAATCCAAACACTGGATAAAGATCGTCCATACATAAATCGTTTGATGTATTTAATGTGTATATTTTTTTAAGGAATGAGAGAAGAACAAAGTTTGATTGATGAAGTTCAAGTGTTATGTCTACTTTTACATATTCGGACATCTGTTTATATCTAACGTGTTCCAGTTTTGTCCATACGTTATTTAGTACATGGACATATAGACATAATCCGAGTTTTTCCATACACCTTTGGCCTCTTACAATTATATTCCAACCACCAGGCATTAAAGAGGTTAAACCAAACTCCAGAAGTATTTTACCGTCATCAGCAGCTATTTGTGGGTATAATAATTTAAATCTTGTTATGATATTCATAGTGTCTGTAAGTTTAGACGATAAACATCTACTGCCAAAAACGCATTTATAAAGGTTGTTTTTACTGGAAGCAGACCTGCAAATAAATATAGGTGGTCCATTTCCTTTATATTTCGGCTCGTCACATATAATGGCATCTATAAAAAAAAGTGATAATATTCTCAGATGGTATATATATAAAACACCTGAACAAATTCACATAAACAAGATATTTACTTTTACTGATAAAGATGTACCTAGCACTCTTTGAAATTAACTAACAAACACAATTAATTTTGTTTTTGAAAGAATCAATCGCTATACTTCATACCAAAGAGACACTTGTAACCTAAACATTATATACATACATTATTACGTGTAGTGAGAAGCTAAAGAATCTTTTCGGCTTTACTCATCGAAGAGAAAACATCTTTGTTGCAGTTTCAGTTTAATCGTCTTCCTCGTCGATTAGTGTTTGAAAACAACATGGATTTAGCCTTTCGTTTAAATAAACTCAAACGCATCAGCTATTTTTAAATATAAAATAAATTGACGAATCTACGTTGTTTATTTTGTTCACCATGGGGAATGTTATATAAAGTTATATTCAGATTTTTTTTTCCGAAATTTCAACTAATATCATCATTATTTGTTGCTTGTTTTATCCTAATTTTTTTTTATGTTTGAAAATGCCTGAAAATGGCATAACACTGAATTTTCCCTTACATTAATTGACAATGTTAACCAACTCTGGACCATTTGTTTTCGTTTTTTTTTTATATAAACAAACTTGTAACCTATGCCGTTAGCCTTCTCGTTTAAATTGTTATACATTTGTCATTTCAGAACTAGTGCCTTTAATATCTAACTATGCGGTATGGGATTTGCTCAGTAGTTTAAACATATTTGTTAACAGTGGATATAGAAACAAGTTATTGCAACATATATTGATCCAATAAAGGCAACAGTAGTATACCGCTGTTCAAAACTCATAAATCCATGGACAAAAAACAAAATCGGGATAACAAACTAAAACCGAGGGAAACGCATTAAATATAAGAGGAGAACAACGACATAACACTAAAATGTAACACACATAGACAAAATCCCACGAGAATAATATATATAACATCAAAACCAAATACATGAGTTTGGGATAGACAAGTACCGTGACACGTCTTATCGCAATGTGAATTTACACTCAAAAATAAGAGAAAACAAACGACACAACGTTATAATGTAATACACACAGAAACGAACTATAATATAACAATGACCATATTCCTGACTTGGTACAGGGCATTTTTAAAGGAAAAAATGGTGGGTTGAACCTGGTTTTGTGGCATGCCAAACCTCGCACTTTTATGACCATGTGAAATATAACATCAAAATGACAACACAGGACTACAATATAAATAAATTGGAGAACACAATTAACAAAGAATCACACGAACAACAGCCAACAAAAGGCAACAAGTTCAAAATTTTAATACGCCAGAAGTGTATTTTGTTCACGCAAGACCTATGTGTGATGCACAGATACAAAAGTTTGAAAGCCGAAACGAGTACAAAGTTGAACAGCATCGAGGACCAAAAGATCAAAAAGGTTGTGCCAAAAACGGCAAGGGTTTTCTGTTAAGTTACCAGAAAATCCCTATAATTTAGAGTAATTTATACTTTTGCAAACAGTAAATTTAATAAAATGAATATTCAAAAGATGTACATGATAAAGCTGAAGTATTAACTAATTACAGGAAACAACTGAAATACATTTACATAACCTGACATTTGAAACACAAAAGTAGACACATCCGAAATATATATCAAGTTCGTCTATTTTTATACTTATAATACAAATTTGTAATTTATCAAACGTAAGAGAATTGGATTAAAAATATTTTTTTCTTCAACGATTAACTGAAAAATTAGTTCAAATGTACTTTTTGGTATACAAATTCGATAAATTCTGTCTAAAATATATTCCATACATTTGAATTTATTACGAAAATAATTGAAATTTGAAATGTCGTCACACTATTAGTATATAACACCAGCTCCTTCCATATGCATGGAATGAATTGTACTTTGTCAGGTTGTGTTTTGTTTCGTTTTCTTGATTTGTTTTCTTTATAAATTTGAACATGAATATAAATAACTGTTATAATTTGAATGAAAAATGAAACATAAATTATAAGATCTTTTATAGTTAAATGGGACGAATGATACCCTTTTGACAAACTAGCGCTGATCAATTGTACCTATAAAACTGTTCCGACATTGAAATATAATTGAATTTGGTGTTGAGTTGTTACATGCTGACTATGGTCTAAATTTCAAGGCATTATAAAACCAAGATGCAAATTGATAAGATGTTTCAAAGGTTTTCTTTTAAAATCATTTGTTCTAAAAAAAAAAAAAAAAAAGACTACATAAATTACACTCGCGATATGAGTATTATTTTTTGTACATTCTCATATACCTTTTTTATGTTGCTGATAAGATTTGAAACGTATTCAAATGTTTAATCTGTTATGTTACCAAATTCTATTGACAGTTAATACCATTTCAAATGATCGGGTTATTTAGTGTCCAAGAACATACGACTAATTGTGTGCACAGATGTTTGTTGACTGAAGCTATAAAAAGTGTGTAAAATGTAGAAAAATGCTCATTTTATTCAAAGTTACAACATCAAAAGGGGAGATGATTAAAAGAAATCGATGGGCATAGTTTAGAATTGCGGTTTTCTTTTTCACTTATTGTTTGAATTTTTCTTTTGTTTCTTGAAAAAAATTATAGAATGATTTTAGTAGTATTTGATTTAAAATAGTTAAATATATTTGATATTTTTGAAATCAAATTGAAAGCAAAACATATGATATTGATATTCCTCATAGAAACAAAACAAAACATAATACTTAATGATATAGCATGCAACAAAAACCAATAAAATAGTCAATGATATAAAAAAAAACACACTTTTTTAAGGTAGGTAGATTTGTGGATAATAAAACATATGTTTGTAAACGAACACACTAATACTTTTAGTATTTTATATAATTTTATATATTTAGCTTTACTCTTATAAAGAATTGACCAGAATAGCACAATAAGCAATTAAACATGTATAATTATGACAAAAATAAATATATTATTTAATTGTTTAATTTGTATTACAATTAAGATATTTTTAAAACCAGCATAAGTAATGGCAAAATATTACACCAGTCTATTCATCATGCTAAAAGATTTCTTTTTTTAGATAAATGACAGATATCGGGAGCTACATTTAAAAACAAATGTATAAAAGAATGTTGTCAAGTGCATACAGTGGGTTTTGTTTTATGAGTTTTACGGGAGCCGTTCTAAAGAAGGGGTGCTTGAATTGCTGAGTATTTGCTATTTTTAAATTCACCTTCTTTTTGCAAATTATGTCGCTGTATCTCTCATTGAATTTTAGAAATCCTTTATTCATCAATGATTTAAAAACGTATTCATCCCGACAACATGTTTTTCTGCTGGGGTTATATTTTGTATTCTTGTCTATAATATAAGTTCGTGTTCCTTGTCTTTATGCAATAATTTGTAGTGATTAAGATTATAAAACAATTTTGACTGCTGTACCCTTTTTTACCTATAACGTCTGTTTGTTTTGTTCACACATTGTTTTCAATATAATGGAATTTTTGCGACTTTCAATCAAATGAGAGGTTTAGCTAGTTATAAAACAGGTTTTAATCCATCATTTTCTACATGAGAAAATGGATGTACATAGTCAGGTATATCACAGTTATTTTCCATCCATTTTTACACTAATTACAGATTGATGAGAGAATGGAATGGAATACAATAGCGAAAATTTGAGACACCCTTTTGTAGTTCCTGCTGTGTTGATTAAGATGATAGAGCTAAATTTATTCGAGTGAACTGTCCAAAATTGTGCCATAAATTGCATAATAATTGAATACATATTGATTGCATAACAAAAATATTACATTCATTTAAAAGAATAAAACTCTTATTTTCCCTGCCGTCTTTGCATTCTTATAGTTTATATTGTAGAAGAGGGTCGAAAGATACAAGAGGGACATTCACACTTAGAGATCGAAAACAAACTGACAACTTCATGGCTAAGATATATTTTAATGATTGCTACTTTAGAGGGGCAATGGCCACTACTTGAAACCATTGAATATATTTTAGGGCGAACCTTCTAAGCTATTGTTTTTAAAATTCAGTTTTAGACAAAGATGAGTATCCATTGTTTTTTCCTTTTAATATATTATAGACTGACCAACAGTTAAGTATTTCTTTCATGCTTCTACTCTCTCAAACTCAGTTAACATTAGATGATTTTAGCTATTTTAGGTTTCCTTTGGTCATATTACTCTGCGTGTTTGAAACATCCTTGGGTATAAAATATATAAGTTTCAGCGTTCTTAATGACTGTAAATACAGTAAAGTGCTTCGGATGCACGAAATTTATAAAGTGTTTTTTCCTTCCTCAATATATTATTATAAGTTGCGATCATACGTAGTTCCATATTTACAAATACCTCTTAAATCAATGCTTTGGCAATCGGGAGATAAATCCAGTTACCATATGTCCGTCAAATTGGTATCTTTGAAATGAAAGGATTATAATGTATACTAAAATTCTATATTTTTGAAATATTTATTTATTATGTCCCACCTACGATTGTAGAGGGGCATTATGTTTTTGGTCTGTGCGTCCGTTTGTTCATTCGTCCGTATGTCCTGGTTCAGGTTAAAATTTTTGGTCGAGATAGTGTTTGATGAAGTTTAAGTCCAATCAATTCGAAACTAAGTATATATGTTCTCAATGATATTTCTAATTTTAATGCCAAATTATAGATTTTATACCAATTGCACGGTCCATTGGACATAGAAAATGATAGCGTGAGTGAGACATCTGTGTACTTTGGACACATTCTTGTTTTGTTTTTATTTTTCTAGTTTTGTTTGACATTTTTCATGCTTTAAAGACTTTCTTAATGATTAACCGTCAAAATGTCAAATTACCTTTTAACAAAAAAGGCAACTTTGGACACCGTTCCAAATTAAGGATTACCAATATATATTGTAATGTTCCATTATAATTTGCGTAGAAAATAAAACCTTTTGGTAATAATTTTTGTGTTGTACATGAGTTGTATAAAATGACAATTTCAAAGAGCCAGACTTTAACAGGTAAAGGTATTTTAATTGATATTACTACATTTAACTTCTTACAAAAAAATCCACTATGGTACTGTCTTATTCAGGACAGACCTTTACTGTTTTGAATAATCTTTTTGTACAAAGAAAACAATGTTATATAATAGCTACGTGTCGCATACACCTGGATTTAAAAATTAATTCTCTGTTTTCAGTATCATTAACTGCACCAATTTCATTTTAAGACACTGTAATAGATTATAAAAAAATGTAAAAAAAACCCAAAATACTTGGATACGAGAAAAATTTAAAAGAGAAAGTCTTTTATCAAATGGTAAAATCGAAAGCTCAAACACATCAAACGAATTTATAACAACTGTCACATTCCTGACTTGGTACAGGCATTTTCCTAGGTAAAAAATGATTGATTAAACCTGGTTTTATAGCTAGATGGTGGTAGTGCAGTTATATCAAAATACTGTCTGGATTGCAAGTTTATCATTTAACCGAACGTGTATAAAACCAAAAGAATATGATCCATGTTATATACAACATAAGAGTTATATATCTGACTGTTAGTATATAAGTTTCATGTTTAAATGCACTCTTTTGTGGATAGTTGTCTCATTGGCAATCATACCACATCTGCTTTTTTATATACTATACGAGTTCATAAATCATGATTTAATTCTATATTGAAGTTTTCTGTGGAAAGACTTTTGGAATTATAGTGAAAGTGTAATAAATCTTATAAAAAACAAGTAAACGTAGATACACAACAGAAGAAAATGTTTGAACATTTCTAAATCACCTGGTAAAATAGGATAGGATTTAACTGAATAGAGTGTGCTTTGATTGAATAAATACACATAGTTTTTCGATTTCACCGGATTAAAAAAAAAGAGGGACGAAAGATACCAAAGAGACAGTCAAACTCATAAATCTAAAACAAACTGACAACGCCATGGCTGAAAATGAAAAAGACAAACAGAAAAACAGAAAAACAATAGCACACACGACACAACATAGAAAACTAAAGAATAAACAACACGAACCCCACCAAAAAATAGGGGTGATCTCAGGTGCTCAGGAAGGGTAAGCAGATCCTGCTCCACAAGTGGCACCCGTCGTGTTGCTTATGTGATTAAAATCCGATAAATAGTATAATTCGGTAGGTCACATTCATGAAAGGGAAGGGGATTGTAGTTACGACGTAAGGAACCTATCTGATATCATTTGTGAAACGGTTATTCCATAACGGTCAACCAACTCATGATGGCGTCCGTAAAATTTACGAATGGATGATTTCAACTTCACCATTTTGAACTCTTGGTTTAATAGCTTCCTTGTGAGCAGTAACCCTCTATCAAGAAAATCATGATAGGAAATGCAAGCACGGGAATATCGTATCAATTTGGAGATATATACCCCGTATGCAGGTGCTGCTGGAATGTTGCTACTTAGAAATGGAAAGTTCACAATTGGAAAGCTGAAATCATCTCTTTTGTCGTAAAGTTTTGTTTTCAACCGACCCTCATTGTCAATTTCTAGATGTAAGTCAAGATATGAAGCCGACTTAACTGTATCTGTAGTATCCTTTATCTCCAATTCGACGGGATAGATGCGTTCCACATAGTCACCAAATTTTGAATTGTTTAGTGAAAGAACGTCATCTATCTATATAACGGAAAGTAGAGTTAAAGGATATTGCTAACTTCTTATCTTTCTTCCTAAGAAGTTCCTGCATGAAGTCAGCCTCATAATAATAAAGAAACAAGTCGGCAAGTAGAGGGGCACAGTTTGTTCCCATGGGGATGCAGACAGTCTGTTGAAAAACACGTCCTCCGAACGTTACAAATATGTTGTCAATCAATAAATCAAGCATCTTGATAATATCGGTTTCAGAGAATTTTTTGTTTGAATCAGAGTGATTCTTTACAAAGTATGATTTATCCCTCCCTAAGACAAGATACTTGTATCTACGTTGGCCATTCTTTTTTATGAAGCAAAGTAATACCAACTCTTTCAATTTGTCTTTTAGCTTGGAATGTGGAATACTTGTGTAAAGAGTAGAAAAGTCAAATGTTTTAATACTGTTACAAGATGAAAGAGAGTTAGATTGTATATACTCTAAAAGATCTTTGGAATTTTTAAGTATCTACATCTGATTCACGCCACCTCTAGAATAGGCATTTTCACAATAACTTTGAAGCCCGTCTTTGATTGCTGATAAAATAGATGTTAATAATTTAGAAAGAGGTTTCGTGGAGCACTTGGAAGACCCAGCAATATACCGTTGTTTGTAAGGACACATATGTAGTTTAGGTATCCAATACAATGATGGATTAACTGGTGAAATTTTAAAATGTATATAGGCTAAAAGTTGATAAATGAAAGCCGTTACTGATGCATGTATGTCTATTTAATAAATCATACGTGTTTTATCAAGATATGAATTAGAAAGGATTGTTAAGATGTAATAATGACCATGAATGTAAAATCACTTGGCGACCTGTGTGTTAGTGTGACTTCCCACAATGTATTATTAAGTAATGATACAATACTGCAATACAAATGACGGGATATCAACAGTTTAAGTACAAAAGTAAGTCAGCTTTGTTTTTATAAACATGAAGGAGTGTTATCCCCAAAATTGTCGAAATAGAGTATTCATTGACATGAATGTGGGGATGAAAAACTCATTTAGAAAGGTAAAACATTTTTCATCTAAGAACTAATAGAAACATATAAGAGAAATCATTACATTATTAAGACTACGGTATAGTTAAACAATGTTCAAATTTGGTTAATCACATATAATTTAAAAGGGATGATAGCGGGTGCGTTTACAGGTTAACTTAAGCGTATTCTGCTAATAATGCATCACCCACCATGCAGTTCACTCTCAAATATCATAAAAGAGAAAAGGACATAATTGGATAAATTACAGAAGAGACGGCTATACCTGTATCTAGAGATTATAGATCACGAAAACATATTGGGAGTGAGACAGAGTTCACCATAACCATTTAAAGCCGTTCTTGCACCACACTTTTCACTCTGAATACAGACAAACTTGTGCACCTGGAGAGGTTTTACAGAATGCCTGAATCCAGTAAATTGAAATCTAAATGCAATTTAAGTTTCAAAGTATCAAAAATTTCACTGGATTTTGATATTCATTTTTTGATTAAATTTCTGCAGAAGATGTAAAAATAAAATAAGTTGTGAAAGAGATTTGAGAAGCACCCCTAATATAATAAATGTTGCAAGTTGTATTGATTTTTAAAATGGACAATATATATAGGTGCAATATTTGAAAGAATTGTGCACTTCGTGTTAAAAGCACAAAATTTTGCTCAAACACACTTCTATCTATACTCTTCAATTTTAGATATGGAGGCAAGCTGGAAATATAATTTACTTCCGGTAAAATCCAAAATGGCGGATGCATGTTGAAATCTCAACTTTTTTAATTCTCTTTATTTTTTTTAGTTTAAATTACAAGAACTAATGTCTGAATTTGATCGGAATGGCATCAGATGGTTTTCAGAGTTGTTTGTGAAGTTGTAGCAGCATTTTGGTGACGTTTGGTCCACTTCCGGTCGAAATTTTGTGTTAAAATTAAAAAGAAATGTCGACTTTTAATTTGCCAAAAGTGAGACGGATGTAATAGAATCATGTATTTAAAATTCATTTATGGTGAAAATTATCGTTTCATTATTATTTTTGAATGTAGATAGACTTACACTTTATAAATCATGGGTCTAAATAACAATTCAAAGATGAACTCTTGAAGATTTAAATTATTAAGACATCAGATGATCAATGACCAGGAAGTTCTTCCTCAAATGTTTAAGAGGTTCTTTGGACTTTATTTTAGTTCTTTTATATGTTTTGGAGTTTAATGTGTGTTCATTATCACTGAACTAGTACACACTTTTATATAAGGGCCAGCGGAGGACCACATCCGCATGCGGGAGTTTCTCGAGCTGCATTGCAGTTGTCCGCTCTTTAGTTGGGTTGTTGTCTCTTTGACATATTCCTCATTTTCATTCTCAATTTTAAATGTATAATTTGTCAGTATGAATTGCTACAATGCCCTACATCGGCAAAGTGTATTAATACTGATGCTGGATATGAGAATTTGGAGGAAAATCTCATAAAATATAAGGAACCTATCTAAAGTTCAATTCAACAGAACTAAAGAGAGCTAAAAAAAAAAAAAAGACACCAAAAAAGATAGATGATTAAAAAAAAAACAGGCAATCTGAGCTGGAAACTCACCCGCATCAGCTTACCACGTACAAAAGCAATGATAGAAAATGTAGGTTTCTTTTGTGGTTTGTATAAACCAAATGAAAACCTCCACAAAGTAACAACAAGTAATGTTGATATTGGCTGGTAGTTTAAAAGGGGGAGCAAGAGCTCTTTTAAATGAACTAGATAAGGAATCTATGAAGGACTATGATAGCTTAGTAAAAGTTTTGGCCAATAGATATGGTTCAGCTGAAAAATCAGAACTTTTTAGGGCAAAACTCCAGACCCGTATGAGAGGTAAAGAAGAAAGTTTACCTGAGCTGGCCCAGTCAATTAAGAAATTGACTAGGCAAGCTTATCCAAGTGCTCCATCTACAATAACTAGTGTATTAGCACTAGAACATTTTATAGATGTTTTACCAGATGCTGATCTGAGACTAAGACTTAGGGAATCCAACCCTAAGTCTATACATGAAGCAGAAACACTAGCTGTTAGGCTAGACACATTGAAGTTAGCAGAGAGACAAAAAGGTCGCATGGTTAGACAGGCAGATTCAGTTCAGACTGGTGCTAGATTTAATACAAAATTGAATGATGACAAGGGGAAAGATTTAAAATCATTAAAAAATGAATCGAGTGATTTTAAATGAGAACTGGTCTCATTGTCCAGAAATATAAAGGGTATGTCCCAGAACCAAAATAGGAATAGCCAAGGGGGAGGTAACCAACAGAGGAACTATCAAAATGGTCAGAGAGGATATAATAACCAGAATAAGAATTTCGGTCAGGGGAATAGAAATTTTTACCAGAGAAATAATAATTTTGGCCAGAATAGACAAAATCAGGATAATTATTATCAACAGGGAAACCAGGTGAGGTCGGACTCAGGGGTCGGAGCCAGGCCGGGACAGAATGGCCCAAGTCGATAAAGATAAATGAATCTTTGACAAATAATGATGTACTATTTGTCAGAGGTAAAATTAATGATACATGTAAATGTTTAGCTTTTCTTGTGGATACTGGAGCAATAAAATTAACGGTACTAATTTTCTTGCACCAGATGCACATTTCGACAATACACTCTTTAGTGATGCTCGTGGCCAAAATATTTGAAATCCAAAGCTTATATAAAAGATGAAGAGCTATAATCCAAAAGGTCCAAAAAGTATAGACAAATCCGTGAAAGGAATCAGAGCAAATGTTACTATTTTAAGTAAGAAATTCATTGATGAAATAAATCCCTCATTACTTCCAAAAATTAATCCTGTGAATAATAATTTAATTACTGCTGCTGGTGATAGTGCACCATTTATAGGACAAATTGATGTTGAAATTTGTCTTGGAGATCATATTTATCACCACAATGTTTAAGTGGCTGATATTTCCAATGAAGGTATCATTGGGATGGATTTTCTTGTGAGTCATGACTGTGATGTCTTGTTAAGTCAAAATAAATTGAAGATTAAAGGGGAGATAATTCAATGTTATCATTATGCAAGCAGTGCTAAATCTTGTTATAGAGTTGCTATACAAGAGACAGTAGATGAGCCTCCTAACTCAGAAATTATTGTTTCTGGGGAGTCAGATGAACCTATTTTTAGAGGTTTAGCTGGGTTGATAGAACCTAATGAGAAGTTTATGGAGAAAAATGGTTTATTGGTGGCAAGATCAATTGTACATCCAGAGATGTATAATATTTCATTGAGGATAATAAATATTAATAAAGAGCCCTGCACTTTATATAAGGGTACAATTATTGCTACCTACAATAAACTAGATGAAGAAGATATTCAAATTTCTGAGTTTGTTAATAGTATGGCTAGTGGCCAAGCTATAGTAAATAAGGGGAGACAATTACCTGATTATTTACATGAAGTCTTTGAGTCTTGTCAAGCTTATCTTGATAAAGATCAAAGTGAAAAATTTAGAGACCTTTAGATAGAATATAGTAGTATATTCTCAAAGTCCTCTGAGGACATTGGTTTAACTGATTAAGTTGAACATACAATAAATACTGGAAATCACCATCCAGTACGTCAGCGACCCAGACGAATACCCCTAGCTAGAATGAAGGATGCTGAAGCTGAAATTCAGAAAATGGTTAAGCAAGATATGATAGAACCCTCTACAAGTCCCTGGAACTCCAATATTGTTTTTGTGAAGAAGTCAGATGGTAGTCGGCGATTCTGTTTTGATTTTCGCGCCGTAAATTTATTGGGTTTACGTCCATCCTACCCCTGCCACGTATAGATGACACAATGATTCCTTGTCAGGCTCCAAGTTCTTCTCAACCGTCGACTTAAAGGACCTTAAAAGGATATTATCAGATTCCGGTAGCCAAAGAGGATAGACCAAAAAAAGCCTTTTCCTTTCCAGAGGGTGGTCTCTGGTAGTTCAAGAGAATGCCAATGGGTCTATGTAATAATGCCCCTGTATTTGAACAATTAATGGAAACAGTTTTATCAGGTTTGACCTGGAATTTTTGTTTAGTTTATTTAGATGATATAATTGTTTTCTCAAAATCATTTGAGGAACATATGAAGAACTTAAAAGAAGTTTTTCAAAGATTAAAAGCAGCTAATTTAAAGCTGAATCCAAAGAAATGTAACTTTCATAAGAAAGAAGTTAAATGTTAAGGTCACATTGTTAGAGAAAGTTGAGTAGCTACTGACCCTAATAAAATTCAGTCAGTTAAGGACTGGCTAGTGCCCAATAGTGTGAAAGATGTGAGAAGTTTTCTAGGATTAACATCCTATTATAGAAAATTTATTTTGAAATACACAGCTACTTTTGCATAGGTACTATTTCTGTACTAAAAATCTGTAGTACTGGAAATTTACTTTTAATATTCAGTACTATTTTGTTACTTTAAAATTATTGTAATATTTAGGTACCTGTATTTTACAGTACGTAATTTGTACTTGAAATTTAGGTACTACAGATTTTTGGTTACTACCGTTACATTTTCAGCATTTTGAAAGTTTTTCTATTTCAAATCTCTTAAAATTATGATTTTCAAACATGGAAAATTGTATTATTTCTGTACCAAAATATTTAGTACAAATCAAGTACTGTAAAATACAAGTACCTAAATATTTCAATAATTTTAAAGTAAAGAAATAGTACTAAATATTAAATGTAAATTTCCAGTACTGCATATTTTTAGTACAGAAATAGTACCTATGCAAAAGTAGCTGCGTATGTTGATAAAGCTAAACCTTTGTATAAGAATACTGAGAAAAACTAAAAGTTTGTCTGGACCGGAGAATGTCAACAATCTTTTGCGGAATTAAAGACTACTTTAATTAGTGCACCTATTTTAGCCTACCCTACCAGGGAGGATTTATTTATTTTGGATACCGACGCGAGTAATGATGGTATGGGAGCAGTGCTATCCCAACTCCAGGATGGAGTAGAAAAAGTAATTTGTTACTTTAGTAAAACTTTCAGTAGATCTGAGAGAAAATATTGTGTTACCAGAAGAGAACTACTAGCTGTAGTAGCCTCTATTAAACATTTTTACCATTATTTATATGGTAAATACTTCAAGGTTAGAAGTGACCATGGTGCATTAAGTTGGTTGTTTAATTTTAAGAATCCAGAAGGTCAGTTAGCTCGTTGGTTTAAGGTCCTGGCATCATATGATTTTAAAATTGAGCACAGAGCGGGAAGGTACCATAATAATGCAGACGCCCTAAGTAGACGTCCTTGCTATAATAAAGAATGTCCTCACTGTGCTAGAGCAGAAATACATTATGAATTGGTTCCAACTCATAAAAACGTTTTAACGGTTGAAAAATGTAGTGATAATGCCACTATTAGTAAATCTTGCAGAAATGTTCAAGATGTTAGTGTCAAACAGTCAGTTACAAAACAACTAGTATTAGCTGTAAAAATGAAGATTGGCCAAACATGAAAAGTGACGAAACTTGCCACAAAGTAAAAAGTCATGTAATTCATAATGAATTTAGAAGTAAGGGTCCAGATGAAAACCCTGATGTACTCCCTGTTCAGTCTTAGATAGTAAGAGTTTGTACCAGATCTAAGGATTATGAGTGCAGTCAAAATGAGAAGGACGACCCAGTTAAAGAGATAAATTTTGAAAATGTTTCAGAATTTCAGTTATCTGATGATGTAATCAGTATAATTATCCAACGGAAAATAGATGAAGTTAAACCCATATGGGCAGATGTATCCAATATGAGTCCTGAAGTTAAATTTTATTGGTCAATGGAATCTTATATAGAAAATGGGAAAGCTATAATGGAAAACATTATGATCTACATATTGTTCTTCCAGCTAATTTTAAAAGGTTCGTGTTGGACCAAGTACATAACACAGTGACCGGTGGTCATCTTGGTGTGAGAAAGACTCTATCAAAAATTAAACAGAGATATTTTTGGTATAAAATGAGACAGGATGTTAAATTTTGGTGTACCAAATGTGATATTTGTGCTTCTAAGAAAGCACCTTGTAAAAAACCTAAGGCCCCGATGAAGCAGTATCTTGTGGGTGCTCATTGGGAAAGAATGGCTATTGACATTCTAGGACCTTTACCCATAAGTGTCAATAATAATCGCTATCTAATGGTAGTTCAGGATTATTTTTCAAAATGGACGGAAGTTATACCAATTCCAGACAATGTAGCAGTGACAGTGGCTAAGAAATTTGTGGAAAGTATAGTAACCATTTTTGGGGTTCCTCTTTCAATCCACTCAGACCAAGTGTCTAATTTTGAATCCAATGTGTTTAAAGAGATGTGTATAATTTTGGGTATCCATAAAACCCGTACAACACCATGCTGACCAAAATCGGATGGTATGGTTGAAAAATCAAATTCAACCATTGAGATGATGTTATCTGCTTTTGGAAGCAAACACCAGAGAGATTGGGACGAAAATATTTATTTATTAATGTTGGCCTATCGGTCATCAGAACATGAGAGTTTGGGTACATATCCATGTTCCATGTTTTTTGGAAGAGAAGTTAATCTTCCAGTAGATTTAATTATGGGTAGACCAGAGACTGAACAGTCACCTTTGTGTTTAAAAACTGTTTATGCATATGAATTATCCCAAAATTTGGAGGTACTTCATAAATTTGCAAGAAATAAGTTAAAACTGTCAAGCGACAGGATGAAAAGAAATTACGATGTTGGAACTAAGATGCAAAAGTTTGATGCAGGAGATCCAGTATGGTTACACAATCCTTGTCGTATAAAAGGATTGTGTCCAAAGTTACAAAATAATTGGGAAGGCCCATATATTGTTGTAAATAAACTTAATGATGTCATATATAGAATACAGAAAGGACCAAAGACAAAACCTAAGGTGGTGCACCAAGATCGATTGAAGCCCTATCTACGAGAGATTGTTCTTGTTTGGTTTAATTAATTACCGATAGTTTCGGGTACAGAAGAGGATGTTGAACAGTCAACCTAGAACATTTGTTGAAAGAAATTAACATTGTCTTATATATTTATATGTGTTTTGTAAATAATTGTGTTATGCATAATGATAATAGGTATTTTTAATGCAGTACAGTATTACCTTAGAAAAACCCTATGATGTAATTTATCCATTTCTTTTCTCATGTTTTACTGCCCAGTATTGGCTTATTTATTCACAAATAGTAAAATGTCTTGTTTTAATTATGGATTCTATATCCATTGATAGTGCTTTTTTAAATATGTCATTATTTTTGACATAATTTGTTGATGAATTTTCATAACCCATTTACTAGTATGTAAATACATGAGTTTTAAGTTAAAGTGTATAGTGTAAGACAGTTTGTCTTATTGGATTTGGTTTTGCAAGTTTTCAGCCAACCAACCAAATAATTTAATAAATGTATATATATTTTCTGTGCATTTGAGGACAAACGCCTAGTGGTTAGGGGGCTGTGTTACGATTTAGTGATCGTATCATTACATTAATGGAACTCGTGTTTTCCATAGTTTACAGAAGTAATTTTATGAGTCAGCTGTTTTTTTTACGTTTTCGCAACCCTATTGTTACGATGGAATGTCACCTCGTACAGAATATTTACGGTTGGTTGGCAGGTATTTTTATGATACATGATGTGTTTACCTTATTAGCTTATTTATTATGCCCCACCTACGATAGTAGAGGGGCAATTATGTTTTCTGGTCTGTGCGTCCGTTCGTCCGTCCGTTCGTTCGTCTGTCTGTCCGGCTTCAGGTTAAAGTTTTTGATCAAGGTATTTTTTGATGAAGTTGAAGTCCAATCGACTTCAAACTTAGTACACATGTTCCCTATGATATGATCTTTTTAATTTTAATGCCAAATTAGAGGGTTTTTCCCCCATTTTAACGGTCCTATGAACATAGAAAATGATAGTGCGAATGGGGCATTCGTGTACTGGGGACACATTCTTGTTTTCTTAATGAAATAACTTGTAAAATTCCGAAGTCCGGAGAATTCACGCTCCCAGTCATCACAAAGAGGTTAAAAGTCAGGTAAAGAACAGGACAACATGCAAAAAACTTTTCAGAAGACCTCGTCATCGAACTCACCAAAGGAACGATCTTTAAACAGGCCAGGGTCAGGCCATTAGGCTCACATCTGACCCAAGAGGAAAAGAGCATTAATGATCTGGTTGTTAGAACTGTAAGTCGAAGCTTATATATACCTGCAGCTGTAATTTCCCTACCCGTAATAGCTACCATTGACACTACTGCTGTTAATACTTTAGTGAGCAGTTTCCTGATTTCAAATATTCAACAAAACTGTGAATCAGTACTTTTAACAGGAACTAGATGTCAAACAGTTACCTCAATATGCATTTGGATGTGTGTGTCATATATCTGCTCGTTACAATTATGCTTGGCCTGCATTTTCTGATTGCATTGATTCGCATGACCATTGTTTAAATGGAAAATCAGTTCCTACACAACACACAGAAGGACAATTTCAGTCTCTGTTAAAAGTTTTTATGAATACACTTGTTCTAAATTCATTTACGTTTATAACAGTTCAATTGAAATCGCTACCTAAGGACGATTGTGTGACTGTTCCAATACGAAACGAAATCATCTGCCTGTCACACGTCATTAGAACTGAACCACAATGCAAAACAAATGTAAAATTGTCAATAATACTGGTTATAAAATTTCTTCATGATGGCCATTGATGTAGCTATATACGAGTACACCACAGATGACACATCTGATAACGGTGAAGTCCTTGGCGATGAAGTCTTCCAACATAGATATGCAGGGACCTCAGGTCCCGCATTATCTTTTGTCACTGCAACTAAATCAGCAGCAATTGACAGTAAATTGATAACTTCATATTGGAGTCGTACACATCAGTGTTTTGTGTGTGGATTTGTGACACAGATCAAGATGAGACGCCATGTCTTAAAGACTCATTTGACAAGGTATTGTGAACAACATACGACCTATTTGAGCTGTGAAGTTCAAAAGGTTCAGCCAATTTCTTTGGCGCAACGACATATAATGGAACATGGAGTAGAACGTACTGTTTTGACCATATGCATCTTTGGTGCAAGCTTATGCTGGGCTCAGTTCATCAAACTTAAACTTGGTTAGAATGTTCCAACCTCGATGACCTCTTGGATTACATCTTTGAGAGGGAACTACACACTTTTGTGAAGGACCAACTGTCACCTTAATAACTTCCGTTAGAATACTGTTTAGTAAACCATCCGTAAATCTACTAGTGAAGTTAGTCGTTTCCGGAATTTTCCGCTGTCTGTGTGAATGTTAACTGTTAATGACTGCATTACAAGGATTTATACCAGTAAAGTGGTTTCCCCGCCTTACTCGTCATCTTGTTATCTCGTTAAAAACACTGACCGAGTGAAATATTTTTTTTACGATTATGCGATATTGATGCGAAAAAAATATAAAATCTTGCACAGAAGACTAAAATTATGATATATTCACGGATAGGTTCAATAATTTGTTTGACATAATTTTTCACCAGTTACTAATTTCATATGTTTTTAAACTGTTTTAGCAGAAGACAGATGCACTTACTGTATTTTAACAGAATTTCGTTTTATATTAGACATGTTACGAAAAGGAATATTCTGGACACTGAGGTTGACAAATTACACTTAAAAAGTGAGGACTGTGTCAAAACATTGATTATTGATTGCAACAGGTAAAACTCAATTTTACTATGTAATTGCTTGTGATTATATAATGCAGAAAGTTATACGTGCGTGCTGGGTACGTAGGCGATTTTTTTTCTAGTATTCACGTTCGAATTTAAAAAAACAAAAACAAAAAACAAATGATCAGCCAGTTTTTTTTTTAAATTTATGACGACATTAATCTGCCTTTCTACCGAACCTGGTCCTGAAATTTCATGAAATATTTGTTACTGGACAAAACAAGCAACATTTAATCAATCAAGATCAACAACGGTTTATAGTCTGGTTGATTTGTTTTCGAATGTCTCCAAATGCTTAATTTTGAAGGTCCTAAATTTGGATAGATTGTTTCATGGAAAAACAGATTTGTGTGAATAAAAAAATCTATGAGATAGACTTTTAAAATAAATTGTGAGAAGATAGGTTTTATTATATGATTTAAGAAAATCAAAAGAAAACAAGGTGTCATCGAACTTATTTTCTTACTTCAAGTAAAAATTAAAAATTTCCCTAATAGTCCAGTATCATTTTTTTCTAAAAGAGTTCTCTCCCCTTAAATGGCTAATTTGAAAAAATGATTCTAAAAACAAAAAATATATATTTGTTAAAATATTTTGAATAATACAACAAATCACCAGTTTCTTTATATAATAGTTTTCAAAGGTACCAGGATTATATACAAATAAGTAATCTAACCATTAAATTGCAAAACTGTCTCCAAATTTGCAGATTTGGGTAACTAACTAAGACCGATTTTGTACTGCGATTGTACATCCAAGATGCAAAATACCATGAATCTACCTCAACATATTTAAAACTTTTCAGGCATATACGTAAGCTGTCTTTTTCCAGAGATCATCTGACTTTATTCGTTGGGTCGAACTAGTCACATTTAACATGAAAGTTCTAATATAAGGGAAATTATTCTTTTTCTGAGTATGTATTTACAGATTATTATACAGATACTAGTAAATAAAATACTTTTCAGCGTCTAATAGGGGCTATTGAGGACCTAATTATGTACTGATGATAATATGTACAATTGCCAAAAATTCATGAAATTTCAACCAAAAACCTGAATACAAGATCCAAAATGAGTCCAAAAATAGAGTTACGTATCTATTATGTATATAGGCCTGATTATATTTAGCACAATGACAAAAGTGTCTAGTTTAGGATTTTATTACTCAAAACAGGTAGCTTCTTTCCTCGCTTGCATGCAAGTCAACCTTCCCGCCAGCTGACTTCCGTAAAGCACTAGAATACATACGCGATATATATGTATTACATTTATAAAGTTTGTAATGAATCAAAATTAAATCAAAGAACTAATTTCGTAAAGAAGAAATTATGAGCCTGTTCAAGGGAGACACTACACTCATGGATTTAATAGACTTTTAGGAATTACATATATATAAAATTAAGAATGGAAATGGGGAATGTGTCAAAGAGACATCAACCCGAACATAGAGCAGACAACAACCGAAGGCCCCAAATCGGTCTTCAATGCAGCGAGAAAATACCGCATCCGGCGGAATCCTCAGCTGACCCCTAAACAAATATGTTACTAGCGCAGTGATAATGGACGTCATACTAAACTCCGAATTATACACAAAAAAACTTGAATTGAAAATCAAACAAGACTAACAAAGACCAGAGGCTCCTGACTTGGGACAGGCGCAAAAAAATGCGGCGGGGTTAAATGCGTTTGTGAGATCTCAACACTACTCAAATTAAACATAGTCAAAGTGATGTCGCTCTTGCATACAAACAGTACATCAAACGAATTATTTTAGTCAACATTTATCCCCTAGCTTCAATGAAATTTTTATATAATCAATACAATCTATAGAAATGTGACAGCTAACGAATGCTAACCCACATAAAAGTATATTTGTTTGAAATTTTATTACAACTACTCGTAGAAATGCACGAACTATGTATACTTGATTTTCGAAGCCCACATTTTGATATAATATTGTGGTTTAAAAATTATATACCTCTATCAGTTTAAGACACAATTATGATCGTATGCTTGCATCAAATTACAAAATTAAGATCGAATTAAAGCCTGGATATTTTGACATTTTTTGTTTTTTACCCGTGTCGCCTTTTTGATATTATCAAATCGTTCTGTCAGAATTTGAATAAATACCAATATCCAGATACCGTCAGGTGAATACGCAACATCAAGACAAAGCACATAAGCAAAAACGAAAGACAAAAATACAAAATATTAACATATCACAACAACACAATGACGATAGGTACAAGTACTGAGACAAGTCGAATTGATCACTACAAAACTAGACAAATATGTCATCAAAGACGAACAAAAAGGCATATAGACAAAGCACATTTGCAAATAACGAAAGACAAATCTATTTTAGCACAACAACTCAAATACGACATGTACAAGTACGGAGACATGTCAACACACTGTTGGCTGCTTAGTCTATTTGTAGATCATACACCAATGTATGAGTACCTGATGTCTATTTCGTTCCACTAAAATAGGTTTATTGTCGACCAACCCATTGAACTCTTAATTATCTGAAATTGAGCTATGTGATCACAATTGTACATTAAAGCTTCGATTCTCTCTCCATTTGATTGTCTTTATTAGCATGAGATCAGTACGTTTCTCGAATAATAATCATGAGGAAAAAGAACTGGAAAGTCAGTCAGTATTTTTAATGACTATTATTACTTTATGTAAATATACAGTACTCTTACCGGTTTTGGATTTTTCTTTTTGTAGTTTAGCTTTCAGTTTCCTGTTTTCTTCTTCTAAAACATAGTATTTTTTTTTATGTATTATGTATAATTCATTTATAAATAAACTCATCATAGATACCAGGAGTGAAATTTTGTATTTGCGCCAGGCGCGCGTTTCGTCTACAAAAAAACTCATCAGTGACGCTCGAATGAAAAGAAAAAAATATCATTTAAAGTAACGGAGTTTACTCGGTCGAACGACGGCTAGCTTCTATTCAAATCCACCTTTTCTTGACAGTTTAACATCATTATACCGAAAACTAACAAATGACATACCGACAGAAAAATCGAAAGTTGCTAAAAAAAATATATATATGTATATAAGTAACCGTTACCTTTTTCAGATTTTTCTTTATGTAGTTCAGCTGTTAGTTTCCTGATTCTTTCCTCTAGAATAAAGCAATACTATTAAACTTTTTTTTAGGAAAATTTCAATAAAATTTAGAATGGAAATGGGAAAAAAATGTCAAAGAGACAACAACTCGACCAACGAGCAAATATCAGCCGAAGGCCAACAATGGGTCTTCAACGAAGCGAAAAAATCCCGCACCCGGAGGTGGACCCTAACTGGCTCCCAAAAAGACGTGTACTAGTTCAGTTAAAATGGATGTCATTATAAAAAGTTTATATTGCCCAACTGTTGGTGACAAAAGAAAATGGTTTAACAAACAATTAATGTATAAAAAATTATTTAGAATTAAAGTTTCGAAAGTGAAGTGACTACCCAAACCCATCTTCAATATCACATTAATTCATCCCCTAATTTGAAAAAATCAACATCGGCCTTTTCCTCGGAGTTTGGTTTTTTATATTTTACTCTCTACTATAATTTGACGATTGGCATACTGACAGGACGTCTCCTAATGAGGGAAAATATTGCCATTGAAATGAAAATAGCGATAAAAATTTTCCTTTAAACTTTAATTATCAAATTTCTGTCCTTTTCATTACTTTTTCACGAATGTCACATTATCAAATTAGACTTACTTAATGTATCATCGGATTTATATTTATATGAGCAACATGACGGGTTCCACCCATTACGAAGGTTCTGCACTTCCTTCCTCAGCCCTTGACGTCATCCATGGTTTTTGGTAGGGTTCGTGTTGCTAGGTTATCAGTTGTCTATGTTGTATTATGAATATTGTTACTTGTCTTTTCATTGTATTTCGTTTTTGACTTGCATTGCGAGTTAGTTTTCGACTTATGAGCTTGAATACCCCTTTTGTACCGTTGTCTTCTATTGAACACACATCAATAATTCAATAAGAATATAATCCAATGCAATTGCTAAAATTTCATATTTTATCCTTTCACATTAGTTAATTAATAGCATATTGAATATTTTTCATTTACATTAAAAGTATATGAACGTGTATATCTAACATTTGAACCGGTTGCGTATTCTTATTTTTTAAAATAGGTTTATTATCAAGCATTATTTGAATAATTTTTTAATACTTAAAATTGTTACCTTTTTCGAATTTTTCTTTTTGTAGTTCAGCTGTTAGTTTCCTGTTTTCTTCTTCTAAAATAAAGTGATCATTATGAAATTGTGCATATTGTTTCTGACCTACTGTACTGTTGGTAACAAAAGAATGTATAGGCAGACAATTTATGTACAAAAAGTATTTTTTAAATTAACAAAGTTTGTTCGTTCGAATGACGAATGGAAAGTGAAGCGACATGTACCACTCAAACTTATCTTTAAAATCAAAATAAATCATCCCCTTAATTGGACAGTTCAACACCAGCCATTTCCTTGGAGTTAAGTACTTTAGTTGTCGTATTTTCTACTAAGAATTCACGATTGGCATACTGACAGAACATCATTTTCTCTTTATACTGATCACAATGTAAGCAAATATTGTCATTCAAATTTAGATAACCATATAATTACTTTGTCTGTAAATTAAAATATAAAATTTTGTGCTCTTTTTCACCAATGTCTCATTATCAAATAAGACTTACTTAATTTATCATCGGATTTGTACTTATATGAGCAACATTATTGAATTGAGAATCGAGTCGTGCAGTTATTTCAATAAATTAAAAACGGTAAGAGTAGACATTAAAACACTAAAAACTAGGGTTTACCATTAATTTGTAACCTAACCATGTGATAGTACTATGGTAAATTGATGGAAACACATGAAACAGTCATGAAATTGAATATTTGAAATAGTACGACCAGAACAATACAAGACAGAGTTGTAAATTTCGTTTTGGACTTGCATTGAGAGTTAGTTTTCGACTTATGAGCTTGAATGTTCCTTTTAAATCATTTGTATTCATTGAACACACATTCACTATTCTATAAGAATACAATTTATTTCAACTGCTAAAATTTGATATTTTATCTGTTAAAATTAGTTCATAAATAGCAATATTTCATAATTTTGATTTATATCGGAACTATAAGTACCTGTTGTGTATTTCTATTTCTTCAGAAAAGTTCATTATCAACCATTTGAAGGTGTAATACCACCAATGATTTTCTCCTTTTAATGTTTGCTAAATTTGCACTTTTAAAAACATTGTGCAAAATTTATCTTTGTTTCAAATAAAGAAATACTTGGCATGAGTAAAATTTTATTCTGTCCAGTACTATAGAAAAATTCACATAACATTTCATTGCATATAAGAAAATAACCATCACTGGAAGTTAACCATTCCAAGTTCCCCCTTATTTAACCTGTGTACAAGTTTTAGTAACCATGTAAGCTCAAGTTTCCAAAATATTCTATAGAAACCCCAGATAAAAAAAATAATGGTGCTCTAAAATACCCAAGACATATGTTTATGACACAGAAAATGTTTTACTGCAATAAAATGTAGGATTAATAACTTACAACTGTAAAATTCATAGTAATATTTTTTCGACCTATTTCGCATGCAACCGGATGCGACGTACCATGATTTAGTGGTATTACACCTGAAACATTTCTTAATCATTGAATTTTGAGCAATGCAATTACAATTGTACATTAAAGCTTCGTTCTAATGCAATTTGAATGTAACAATTGTTTTCATTAGCTAAAAGTTGCCGTCAAATCCACAGTTGACCAGGCGTAACTAAGGAGGGACCCGTCATGTTGAATTGATGAATCAACAAATGTTCGATACTACTATATAATCAAAAATAAAACAAAACCTACCTCGAATACGCCGTTTTAATTTAATTTATCCAAATTTGAAACGTACAGGTAACGTAATAACCTCCAGTTTGTGAGTTTTCATTGGTATGCCGTCACGTTTAGCCATGACGTCTTTGTGCCAAAATCATTTATGAAGTTTCGCGGATTTTGTTTTATTTGACAAATTTAGACATTTTTTCAAGTTTTATCGTATTTTTTCTTTTTGTAATGCAATAGAATCGGAATAACAGTACTGTAGTTGAAGAGTTGCCACCGTCAATTTTGATTTGACGGTCGCAAATCTCCGTTTTACTGTCTCCGCTACGCGTCGCCAGTATAACTGCATTTGCGACCGTCAAATCTACAATTGACGGTGGCAACTCTTCAACTACAGTACTGTTATTACTTAAATGCTGACTCAACTTTCTTTTCTGTTTAAGCTTGGAATCAGTACGTCTCCCGATGAATTATCATTGGGATAAAAAGAAGAACTGGAAAGTTAATCAGTAATTTTAATGAAATTTAATATTGTTACTTTATGTAAATGTACGGTACCCTTACCTTTTATTAATTTTTCGTTTTGTAGTTCAGCTTTCAATTTCCTGTTTTCGTCCCGTAAAACATAGTATTCATTATAAAGTTTTTATATGTTTTCGGTCCAAATGTAAGTTTGTGGTTTAGAACATATCATTCTAAGGAACGTCATTGAAGAATTTACCTCATAACACCAACACACTGGTGGCTGCTTTTTCGATTGGTAGATCTCAATCCGCTGTATGATTAGTTGTTGTGTCTTTTTATTTCTTGAAATATTGTTTTATTGTTAACCATTTGAGTATTTGTCGTGCGATTAAAATTGTAAACTAAAGCATTTACATCATAAGCATTGAATCAGAAAGTATCCCTATGAATAATCATTTGTGAAAAAAAGAAAATTGAAAGTAAGTCAGTATATTTGAATGTTAATTATTAACTTTCATCCGCTAAATAAGAAAAAATTAACGTTGCAAGATTCAAAATGGTCCTCTGTCAGAGAAAATAAAATATATGTATGTGTTAGTATTGGGAGATATTATGGACATAATTGTGCAAATCGTGATACAAACATGAAATGTGGTATAAAGGTTGACTAAATGATACTAAAAAAAATCCGCTGCTGGCCAGAAAAAAAATCATTTTTTTCAAGATGGCCATCACACATTTCGGAAATGGCGTCATTACAAATTGACAATAATTCGTTAATCCTTTAAAAGGTGTGTTAAATGTAAAATCCAATGTTAGATTTGATAAAAAGTAAATGACAGTTCCTTAGTTACGACTAGACAATACATTAATGAAACTAAAGGTGACATTCGGTTTCACAATGCCGGCAAAAAAGTCAAAAATTTCAATTTTTATACTTTCAAGCAACTTCACAAGGGATGTATAATCCAATGTAAGTTATGATAAAGCCTTAAAAAAAGTTCTTAAGTACGACGAAACAACACATAAATGAAGAAAAATAGTGACTTCCGGTTCCAAAATGGCGGCAAATACGTAGAAAATATTTTTATAATTTCCATCAACTTAACAAGTGTTAACATTCTTTGTTAAGTTTAAATGCCTAGTTTTGTTAGAAATACAGGTTGCTTATTTTATAATTATTTGATAGTTGCCTATATAACAACCCGTACAAGGAAGGTCAGAACGGTAGCATCTACAGTTACCAACACAGCTCGGTTTTCGGCTCCGCATTTCAAAATTTTCTGACACTAGGATGCAACGGCAGTCAAAGAAGTCCATTTTGGTTTCCAACTGTCATTGATTCTTTCTTTCATCCAACCACAGTGTTCATGACTTGGAACACGTACTTGTCGAATACATGAATCAGGCTGAGCCAAAGCAACTCCTCCTTGATATACTTCTCTTTTGATGCGCTCGGGAAAAGAACCTTTTGTAGGCGGAATTGCATCACAATACCGCTGCTTCCTGGCAAACAATTGACATCGTGCCTCGCTCCATAATTAAGCCTAAAAAACATCCTTTACATCTGGAAAACCTTCCATTGTTAGCCAAGCTGACCTTTTGCCTTTCTCATGACAATTCGACAAAGTGCCGCATCCAGTAAATGCATGGACGAAAAGAAAAGCAGCTACACAAGGATCAAACGCATTTGATATGTCACGTGCAGGAAGCCATCAAAAGTCGTTATTCCTTCCATAACCTATCCGCAATTTGTTCTACCTAATTTTGCGATTGCTGCAATTCTTGATACTATTACATATGTGTCAGTACTACCTAAAATTACATTTTACAACACTTTTCATAATCATGCCGAACATGGACAAACATTCATGTATCTGCGTCTTCATGATTACAAGGGGATAGATAGCAAGTGTCTTTAATGAAATTGCAAAGAATGTTTTCACCATGAGTAACATACACATTTGTATGAGTCTCTTAAGAAGCAATTTTGTCAGCAAGAAACTTGAACAATTTCGTTTTGTTGTCATCTTCACAGAGAAAACTACTCCATACCTTGGTGTTCAACCAGAACCAACACCTTTCCATCTGGCACAAGAACCTTGTCTTTGTCTTGTCACAGCCTTTAAATTATTCATTTAGTAAACATCAAATACAATGTCTACTTTTGAATACTTATCGATGCAAGATTTTACATAAGGCAGTGTGACATCATTAGCATAATCAACAAATATTTTTGCCTAACTTTGTGACCTGGAATTAACCATTGCTGCCCCATCAACGATAAATGCGTCCGAATTCGGATCAGCAAATCGCAGAATGTTTCAAGTAAACCCATTTGAAGCGATTTAATACCACTATTTCAAGTGACATCTTGAGATAAAGACGGAGGAGCAGTTTGGTTTCTATGATACTTGGATAAAGAAATATTCCAAGTAAAACTGTCTACTGTGACAAGAAATGAAAAGTCTAGAAAAGATATCGCAATCACTTTTAAGGTTCTCTAGCTTTGTTTTTGATAAAGACGTTTCCAGTTTCATTTTACGGCCAAAATAGCTAGGAAGTTGTTCTTTTTTATTTGGTTAAAAAAAGCAGGTTTTCCTTCGTTTCGCATTTGTTTCAAAAGATCTCCGTATTGTTTGGACCAATATCTTTGAGTTTATTTACATATCTTACCTGTTTCCGAATCAACAATTTCCTAAATGAAGTACTTTTTTTACAAATCTGACGACTCTTCTAGAAATAAATTTCCAATCTCGTTCATACTTGCAAAGCCTTTAAAGCTGTTTAAAGAAATCTTTTTGTGTTTTCATAGAGTCTTCATTATATCGTTCGTCTGTTTTAGAATGACCCAAATCACTAGATCTTTCAAATTAAACCTCTAGTATACTGACTCCTGGTCCAGCTACCATCCATTTGTCTAAATGGGATCATCGGTTAATCCTATGGCACCAATATCGCTCTTCACAATTGCATTATTCTGTTTTTGTGCCTGATCAATTGTGTTACAAGAAAGAAATTTACTGGTCTTACGTACAGTGAAATTATCATTTTCAAATTCCATGGCCACCTGTGGGTGATGTTCGGTAAGGGAAGTCATATCTCGGAGATGGGTCGGTAACGATCGAGCATATCGAGCATAATTTACATGATCAAGACCTAAAACACTAGCTATCATGCTTTATATGGACTGTCTAACTCATGAAATGAGCATAATACAAAAATCAGAAGAAGTTCTTAATTTATAATTGAACGCCAGGAATTAAACTGTGGTCGAGATGACTCTATTTCCTTACACCAGTCTTTTAAATCATTGAACGTCACAGAGTCATGACATAATTATATATTCTGAGTTTAGCTTTTATAATCAGAAATTAACATTTTTTAAGCAAAATACATGCAGTTGTCTGATGCGTCTGTCTAGTCCTAGGTACATTTGAACATACATAAAAAGAATCTGCCGTTCTTGGTGTTGCAATATTGGCTTCAGTAAGACAACATGTCTATCCCCTATCACGCAATATATCACCCATAGTTTGATAACAAGTCATTTCAATGTGCAATCCACCAAACATGACGATACACTTATATTTTCCTTACAAATCAGGCCATTCCCACTGAATTTGCTTGGGTATTTTCAAAAGTGACTGATCTCCAAATTAACTACATTTTCGCCTTAACCATAGAATACCTGAGAATTGCGTGGTAGTGCTTACAAATCGCTCTTGATGTCTATAAATAATTGGCACATGCGCAAAAGTGTGAAACACATGTGCTTCATAACCTTGAAAAATGTTATTAAACCAATTCATAATATCATTAAAAATCTCAAAATACTAAATAAATAGTAAATATTTCAAATGTTTCTGAAAGAATTTTGTTACATTTTCGCGCATGCGCAAATACTTGATATGTCAAATATTCATTTTTAATAAATAAGTGATGTAAGGAAGGAAGCCACCAAACCTGGTAATTGATTTTTACTAAGAGAAGTTCAAAGAAAAGTTTTCCAGAAAAATCAGTATTTTCAAACTAAAGAAAACAGCCATTTTAGAAAATGGCCGTGGCCATCTTGAATTTTTTTTTTAATGGCCAGCAGTTATTTCTTACAAAGTATATACTATTGATGCTTTGTGGTAATTTTCATGCTTGTATCATCATTTGCACAATTCCCTCGAGTTTGCTTGCTAATATATAGTAACTATAACTTTTTCCGAATTTTTCTTTTTGTAGTTCAGCTGTATGTTTCCTGTTTTTTCTTCTGGAATTAAGTGATAATTATAAACGTTTCGTATTTTTTCTGCCTAACTGTACTGCTGTTGACAAAAGGTAATGTTTTACATACATTTTATGTATAAAACATTATTTAAATTAAATAAAGTTTGTCAGGTCGAAGGACGGATAGAAAGTGGAGCGGTCCCCACAAACCTATCTTCAATATCACAACAAATCACCTCCTTAATCGAACAGTTTAACATTAGCCCTTTCCTTAGAGTTCGGTATTTTCGTTAATTTACTTTGTTCTACTTCGACTTGACCATACTTACAGTACATGATGTTCCCGCAATGATGATTGAAACGGGGGAAAATAGTGTTATTGAAATGAAAACAACCAGTGAAGTAGTCTTTTAAATTGTAATTATCAAAGCAGAATTTGCTCTTCTTTCCTTACCATTCATTGTTTAAGGATATTAGTCGTTTAGTCTTCAGTTGTCTTTGTTGTGTTTGTATATTCTTGTTTATCTTTTAATAGTTTTTCGTTTTGTTTTGACAAGACATTGACTGAATGTTGTTGTTAGATTAAAAAAATAGTTTGTGAACCAAAATAAATAAAACATGGTGAAAATTTCATATTACGGAGTTAACTCCTGGATCAATAATGGTTGGATAAAAAAAAGAATGTATTATCCAATTATAATGTAAAATCATTTATCCGTGGAATTTGAACCAAACATTCTTCAAAATTGAGAATGGAAATGTGGAATGTGTGAAAGAGACAGTAACATGACAAAAGAGCAGAAAGCAGCCGAAGGCCACCAATGGGTGTTCAACAAAGCGAGAATATCACTCGCCCCGGAGGCGGGCTTCAGATGGCCTAGTAACAAAATGTGTACTAGTTCAAACTCCAAAACATATAAATTAACTTACAATTAAAAACATACAAGACTAACAAAACCAGAGACTCCTGACTAGACGTCAAGGTAATCATATCAAGAGACACAACCAATATGTGCGTAGGTCAAGAGTCAAAAAGTTATAGTATAGTCAAGAGTTCCTTGTAAAAAAAACACAAAGCAGATTTTGAGGAAAGGGTCATCGTGGTACACATTACTAACAAATATATCTATACCTTTAATATAGATATAAGAAGATGTGGTATGAGTGCAAATCAAATTGCACTCATACCACATACTTCTTATACGATGGCGAGTCTAGTGGCACGAGAAACTTGATGTGAGCTTGACCTTTGCTCTCAATGTACAACTTGTATATTTTGTTTGAATAAAATGGTCAATTCCCCATTTTGTTCCAACAAAATATACAAGTTGTACATTGAGAGCAAAGGTCAAGCTCACATCAAGTTTCTCGTGCCACTAGACTCGCCATCGTATGACAATACCTCTTCATGCCACATATTCAGAAGCAAGGTCAATTGAAAATTATATTTTGAGTTCAAGGTTATATACCAAGGAACAAACTGTATCATGATGGCACACATAATAACGTGCATATGTCAAGAGTCAAAAAATCATAGTCTGGTAAAGAGTTCCATGTTAAAAATACACACAGCAGTCCTGCACGAAAGTTCATCATGGTACACGTAACAATGTCTTGTGTCATGATGCATAACCTCATTGATTGATATCTTTGGCGGAAGTACATGTGATACATCCTCATTATTTCAATATCTAAGCTGTGGGAAGGTCGTGATCCACGTGTGTTCGGCAAAGTAACTATATTCTTTAACTTTTACTTACATTTGCCTTGGTGGCAATATAGCCTTGGTGGCTTGAAGACCTTGGTGGTCATTTATATATACCTTGGTGGTAATAGACCTAGGTGGTCATTTATATATGCCTTGGTGGCAATAGACTTAGGTGGTCATTTAAATATGCCTTGGTGGCAATAGACCTATGTGGTCATTTATATATGTATTGGTAGCAAAAGACGTAGGTGGTCATTTTTATAATTTTTTGCATTTGCCTTTGTGGCAACATTAAATTAAAAATACTAGCCTTGGGGGCGTTAAGACCTTTGTGGTCATTTATATTGGCCTTGACGGCTTCTTGATAGCACTAGATGGTAATGTTTGACCTTGGTGGCAAAATCTTTGAGATTTAGACCATGGATAGTTATTATCAACCCAGGTGGTCAGATATTTGTTATACCGTGCGCCGGTTAAACGCAGGGCAAAGTGTAATCGCTATATAAAATCTATGTGGAAGTGGGGGCTTTTGCCATTTTGGGAACCTGTAGTTGAAAGGAGCATAATAAATTGTTTATAGGGTAAATAGTTTCTATTCTACTTTAGAGTGTTGTGAACTTTTTATTAATTATTACATCGTACATACTGATAGAAAATGCTCTTTAAAGACTTTGTTAGAAAAGAAAAGAAATATTGAGAACGTGGAATAATTTAGTGTGACATGTCACATGATATTAATGTTGTTTACCGGAGTGATGTGTATTGAATTATAAGGTGTCTTCGTCGAGGTCCGCGTTCAGCGGTCTGTTTGATTGTACATAGAATTGAATAGAATGTTGTTGTTTTCATATGGTAATACCTACAGCTTTGATAGGCTGACGAATGAAGGAGAAGTAATATGACATTGCACGATACTTCATGTCAATGTGGTCGAACAACCTAAAAGCAAAGGATTTTTTCTGATCAGATTATGGTGAAAACAAATTGCAATTTAAGTAATGTTTTGAGATCTCTGAAAATAGGATAATAATTGTAATAAAAGAAAGAAATAAGAAAAAAAAATGAATGGGAGAAATATGGATATAACACTTATTATGTATGTCTGTGTTCAGATTGCACGGTACTAAAAAAAAAAAAAATCTGTGATGGAAGCAGCTTTATGTTCAAATTTAAAGTAATTGTAATAATTTGTCCGTAATTTCATGATGTTTACTATTAGATGTGTATATAATTTCACTGATGTGTTGAGATATGTCACAAAAACTTTTTGTCTCGGGAGATTAAATAATGGTTGCAATATTTTTGTTTTGTTTCATTTAATAAATATGTTGAATGATTTTGTATACTAGTACAAATGTATACTAATTTAATGTATGGTTAAATTTTTTAATTTAAATTTCTTTGTCTTCAGTTCGAGGGACACTAATTCCATAGTGGTTTTCCACGTGGATTGTAGGTAAAGGGAAATGTCCTTTTCACAGTGTGACTAATGCTGTCTTAAGTGCAAACACACAAGTTGTTATTGGTTAATATATTTTTAGCAGACATGTGAGGAATCAAGTGGAAATACAATTGTCAATGTTCCTGATTAGGAAGTAAAAAGTGTGTTTGATTCAAAAACAGTAAAGAAAGAGACAAGCCAGCATAGTCTACACTTGGATGTGAAGTCCCTTTGCTTACAAGCTTTCCACATGCTGAAGATGTTATTAAAATAATAAAATAATGACAATGTTCATTTTGATATGAGTTCATTGCCTTAACACAACTTTCACTACAAACCATTAAAGTCTGAAATGGCCTATATCTGTACTCGACTGTACTGATTTTTACTCGACCAGTCTGAATTGGTCTGACTTTTACTTGACATTACTCGACCCCAGTCTGAACCATACTTGACTGTACTGAATCGTACTTGACCCTTATCTTTGCCGTTGAAAATAGTCTGAACTATTACTCGACCAGTCTAAAACAGTCTTAACCCATACTCGACCTATTTTTCCAGTCTAAACCATACTTAACCAAAGGTCTGAACAATTCTCGACCAGTCTGAACCATACTAGACCAAACAACCTGTACTTTTTTAACTGTCAAAATAAATTTTTTTTTAACTGACAAATATAACAACAGCCAACAAAATTTATAAAAAAAATTAACCTTATAAAAGAAATATATCTGTGATTATATTTAGGATAAAAAAAAGTATAATATATATAATTTATATAAAAAAGGGATAAAATTAAATGAATAAATAAAATTGTTTTTTCTGATTAGTGGTGAGATATAAAGTATAACCTCTGCTTGGGGGCAAACTCATAAATAAGATCACACCTGGTCAGAGGTTTTAAATTCTAAATAGCATTGATTCAAAATTGCAACATCCTGTTTAAATTAAATAACAAGGCCTTTCGAATATACATGTATGTACTAGATAAGTAATACACGAATTTAAGAAAATAGGGTTTTCTTTTTACCTGTAAAACACACATGTACTGAGGTAATTAGAAAATATTAAAGTGCTTTATGTATCCATGTTAATTTGACAAAAAATTATAAATTAATTGAAATTTTTTTTTATTGTTACTTTGGAATACATTTACTTTTTTAAAAGGTTATCAAGGATTGCTATGGAAATTCTATTATCATGATTAAATTAAATTCTTGGTTTAATAAAACAAAACAATTAAGCTCTCATTTTTTTTTAAATTTATTAAGTTGTTTTATATACTATTTTATATATATCTTAATAAAAAAACATTCACTGCATTATTACCTGAACTCAACTGACACCATAAATCTATAGTAGGCTTAAGTTAATGGTAAAAATAGTCCAGTTACCATAAAATACTTCCGAAATATTCATAAAATTTTGAATAATATTGAAAATATTAGTCACAATTCAGTTTTTTAGATTATTTGATCAGCTTGTTTTATTTATCAATATTTTAAAAGTTGATATATATTATTATGAAAGTGTTGATTAATATTGAGTTGAAGTTATATTATAATTAATTATTGTGAAATTTTATTTTCAATACTCTTTTGAATACATTTTTAATTTCGAGTTGTTGTTCAAATTTCATTTTTATTTAAAAAAATCCTAAATTGATAAAATTCAGTTGATAGATACAAAGAATAGGTCTAGGTTGGTTTAGACTTGGTCGAGTATGGTTCAGACTAGGTCGAGTATAGTTCAGACTAGGTCGAGCACGGTTCAGACTAGGTCGAGTATGGTTCAGACTAGGTCGAGTACGGTTCAGACTCGTATAAAATGGTTAAGAACTAGTCAAGTACACATTCAGACTGTTAAGTATGGTTCAGACTACAGTCGAGTATTATAAATTAAATCTCAGACGAATTCAGACTGGTCAAGTAAAAATCAGTACAGTCGAGTACAGATATAGGCCATTTCAGACTTTTAATGGTTTGTAGTGTTTTAAAAGTCTGTATGTGGTAAATTTTATGAGAATTTAGAGAATTATGAAACTATTTATAAAGAACTGTGTACATGTATTTTGAAATGTTAAGTAGTGTTGTAGAGTAATTAAGGAATAATATTTGATAAAAAAGATATTTTTGTTTTGAGTATTGGGAATACTATTCCTTGTAATTTGAGATTGGCCTGCAAATATGCTGTATGGACTATAGAGTTTTCTATGCCCATAACTTAACATGAACTGGATGCAAGATTATATCAATCACTGAGGATATGTGTATAACCTCTTTGGTTGATATCTTTAGCGGAAGTACATGTGATACATCCTCATTCTTTCAATATCCTAGTGGTGGTTGGTTTAAGGGCTATGTTTGGTCAGGCAAAACATATTGCCTGTTTGGGATGATGAGGTTCTTGATAAGTTCCCCCTCTCTTACCCATAAGTACCAAAATGTGGATATGTTTTTATATTAATATTTAAATATTGGTATTACATATATGCATTTTGGGCTGATGAGCACGAGACAACATTAGAAAAAAATAAGGATTACCATGAGATCATGTTGACCAAACAAACCTTCCCTTCATCGCTTTTCAAGGGAAAAGTCAATCAGGGCGAGTGTATTCGTATGTTTGTGCTTGCTATTTCATTAGAATGATAAAAATAAGATTATATATCTCGGATGACAATAATGTTGTTTATAATTAATGCTTCATTTTATGAGCTCTAGAGTAGCTATATATATAAGAAACAACTGCGCACTATATCCAGTGAGCTCTTGTTTATTGCATTGTGCATAATAGTCCACATTTTGGTTTCTGAAACGTATAGATATTATATTGTATTCCGTTCTTTCCTCTAAAGTGTTCTATGCCCATAACTTAACATGAACTGGATGCAAGATTATATCAATCACTGCGGATATGTGTACTACACATTCCAAATACAGAAAACCTAGGTTAGAGAAAAAAAACACAAGACATATAACTAAACTCAATTGAACGGTACTTGTATTGTAGGTCACTACAATTGCCTTCAACATAAACTCACGCACACTGCAAAGCTAAAACCGTATTTCATAAAAGTTTGAGCAGGATTCTTTGCAACGAGTATATCTTAATGTTAATTGAGAATCGAGTCGTACAGTTAGGTCAATAAATTAAAACGGTAAGAGTAGACATTAAAACACTAAAAACTAGGGTTTACTATTAATTTCTAACCTAACCATGTGATAGTACTATGGTAAATTGATGGAAACACATGAAACAGTCATGAAATTGAATATTTGAAATAGTACGACCAGAACAATACAAGACAGAGTTGTAAACAAAACATACGAGTTTTTTTTATCACAATGCACAAATAAGGAACCGTATTTGTTCATCTAAAATGTACGTTTGCGTTAAACAATGGAAATTAACACTGCATATTTATATATACGATAAATCTTGTTAATATAAAAATAAACTCATCATAGATACAAGTAGTGAAATTTTGTATTTGCGCCAGACGCGCGTTTCGTCTACAATATACTCATCAGTGACGCTAGAATCAAAAGAAAAAAAACATCATTTAAAGTAACAGAGTTTACTCAGTCGAACGACGGCTAGCTACCATTCAAATCCACCTTCAATAATACAATAATTATCCCCTTTACTTGACAGTTTAACATCAGCATATCGAAAACTAACAAATGACATACCGACAGAAAATCGAAAGTTGATAGATTCAAAAATGGTTTTTCGTAAAAAAAAAAAAGAAGACATATATGTATATAAGTAACCGTTACCTTTTTCGGATTTTTCTTTTTGTAGTTCAGCTGTTAGTTTCCTGTTTCCTTCTTCTAGAATAAAACAATACTAATAAAATTTATAAGGAAAATTTCAATAAAATTGAGAATGGAAATGGGAAAAAATGTGAAAGAGACAACAACCCGACCAACGAGTAAAAATGAGCCGAAGGCCAACAATGGGTCTTCAACGAATCGGGAAAATCCGGCACCTGGAGGTGGACCCTAACTGGCTTCGAAAAAGACATGTACTAGTTCAGTTAAAATGGACGTCATTATAAAAATTTCATATTGCCCAACTGTTGGTGACAAAAGAAAATGGTTTAACAAACAATTAATGTATAAAAAAATATTTAGAATTAAAGTTTAGAAAGTGAAGTGACTACCCAAACCCATCTTCAATATCACATAAATTCATCCCCTAACTTGAAAAATTCAACATCGGCCTTTTCCTCGGAGTTTGGTTTTTTTATATTTTACTCTCTACTATAATTTGACGATTGACATACTGACAGGACATCTCCTAATGAGGAAAAATATTGCCATTGAAATGAAAATAGCGATATAAATTTTCCTTTAAACTTTAATTATCAAATTTCTGTCCTTTTCATTACTTTTTCACGAATGTCACATTACCAAATTAGACTTACTTAATGTATCATCGGATTTATATTTATATGAGCAACATGACGGGTTCCACCCATTACGAAGGTTCTGCACTTCCTTCCTTATTAGCCCTTGACGTCATCCATGGTTTTTGGTAGGTTTCGTGTTGTTAGGTTATCAGTTGTCTATGTTGTATTATGAATATTGTTATTTGCCTTTTCATTGTATTTCGTTTTTGACTTGCTTGCGAGTTAGTTTTCGACTTATGAGATTGAACACCCCTTATGTACCGGTGTCTTCCATTGAACACACATCAATGATTCAATAAGAATATAATTCAATGCAATTGCTAAAATTTGATATTTTATCTTTTCACATTAGTTAATTAATAGCATATTGAATATTTTGCATTTACATAAAAATTATATGAATGTGTGTATCTAACATTTGAACCTGTTGCGTATTCTTATTTCTTAGAATAGGTTTATTATCAAGCATTAATTGAATAATGTTTTAATACTTAAAATTGTTACCTTTTTCGAATTTTTCTTTTTGTAGTTCAGCTGTTAGTTTCCTTTTTTCTTTTTCTAGAATAAAGTGATCATTATGTAATTGTTCATATTGTTTCTGAACTACTGTACTGTTGGTAACAAAAGAATGTATAGGCAGACAATTTATGTACAAAACTTTTTTTTAAATTAACAAAGTTTGTTCGTTCGAATGACGAATGGAAAGTGAAGCGACATGTACCACTCAAACCTATCTTTAAAATCATAATAAATCATCCTCTTAATTGGACAGTTCAACACCAGCCATTTCCTTGGAGTTTAGTATTTTAGTTGTCGTATTTTCTACTAAGAATTCACGATTGGCATACTGAGAGAACATCATTTTCTCGATATACTGATCACAATGTAAGCAAATATTGTCATTCAAATTTAGATAACCATATAATAACTTTGTCTGTAAATTAAAATATAAAATTTTGTGCTCTTTTTCACCAATGTCTCATTATCAAATAAGACTTACTTAATTTATCATCGGATTTGTACTTATATGAGCAACATTATTGAATTGAGAATCGAGTCGTGCAGTTAGGTCAATAAATTAAAACGGTAAGAGTAGACATTAAAACACTAAAAACTAGGGTTTACCATTAATTTCTAACCTAACCATGTGATAGTACTATGGTAAATTGATGGAAACACATGAAACAGTCATGAAATTGAATATTTGAAATAGTACGACCAGAACAATACAAGACAGAGTTGTAAACAAAACATTCGAATTTTTTTATCACAATGCACAAATAAGGAACCGTATTTGTTCATCTAAAATGTACGCTTGCGTTAAACAATGGAAATCAACACTGCATATTTATATATACGATAAATCTTGTTAATATAAAAATAAACTCATCATAGATACAAGGAGTGAAATTTTGTATTTGCGCCAGACGCGCGTTTCGTCTACAATATACTCATCAGTGACGCTCGAATCAAAAGAAAAAAAAAACATCATTTAAAGTAACAGAGTTTACTCAGTCGAACGACGGCTAGTTACCATTCAAATCCACCTTCAATAATACAATAATTATCCCCTTTACTTGACAGTTTAACATCAGCATATCAAAAACTAACAAATGACATACCGACAGAAAAATCGAAAGTTGCTAGATTCAAAAATGGTTTTTCGTAAAAAATAAAAAGAAGACATATATGTATATAAGTAACCGTTACCTTTTTCGGATTTTTCTTTTTGTAGTTCAGCTGTTAGTTTCCTGTTTCCTTCTTCTAGAATAAAGCAATACTAATAAAATTTATAGGGAAAATTTCAATAAAATTTAGAATGGAAATGGGAAAAAATGCCAAAGAGACAACAACCCGACCAACGAGCAAAAATCAGCCGAAGGCCAACAATGGGTCTTCAACGAATCCGGAAAATCCGGCACCTGGAGGTGGACCCTTACTGGCTTCGAAAAAGACATGTACTAGTTCAGTTAAAATGCACGTCATTATAAAATTTTTATGTTGCCCAACTGTTGGTGAACAAAGAAAATGGTTTAACAAACAATTAATGTATAAAAAAATATTTAGAATTAAAGTTTAGAAAGTGAAGTGACTACCCAAACCCATCTTCAATATCACATAAATTCATCCCCTAACTTGAAAAATTCAACATCGGGCTTTTCCTCGGAGTTTTGTTTTTTATATTTTACTCTCTACTATAATTTGACGATTGACATACTGACAGGACATCTCCTAATGAGGAAAAATATTGCCATTGAAATGAAAATAGCGATATTAATTTTCCTTTAAACTTTAATTATCAAATTTCTGTCCTTTTCATTACTTTTTCACGAATGTCACATTACCAAATTAGACTTACTTAATGTATCATCGGATTTATATTTATATGAGCAACATGACGGGTTCCACCCATTACGAAGGTTCTGCACTTCCTTCCTCAGCCCTTGACGTCATCCATGGTTTTTGGTAGGTTTCGTGTTGCTAGGTTATCAGTTGTCTATGTTGTATTATGAATATTGTTATTTGTCTTTTCATTGTATTTCGTTTTTGACTTGCTTGCGAGTTAGTTTTCGACTTATGAGATTGAATACCCCTTTTGTACCGTTGTCTTCCATTGAACACACATCAATGATTAAATAAGAATATAATTCAATGCAATTGCTAAAATTTGATATTTTATCTTTTCACATTAGTTAATTAATAGCATATTGAATATTTTGCATTTACATAAAAATTATATGAATGTGTGTATCTAACATTTGAACCTGTTGCGTATTCTTATTTCTTAAAATAGGTTTATTATCAAGCATTAATTGAATAATGTTTAAATACTTAAAATTGTTACCTTTTTCGAATTTTTCTTTTTGTAGTTCAGCTGTTAGTTTCCTTTTTTCTTTTTCTAGAATAAAGTGATCATTATGTAATTGTTCATATTGTTTCTGACCTACTGTACTGTTGGTAACATAAGAATGTATAGGCAGACAATTTATGTACAAAACTTTTTTTTAAATTAACAAAGTTTGTTCGTTCGAATGACGAATGGAATGACGAATGGAAAGTTAAGCGACATGTACCACTCAAACCTATCTTTAAAATCATAATAAATCATCCCCTTAATTGGACAGTTCAACACCAGCCATTTCCTTGGAGTTTAGTATTTTAGTTGTCGTATTTTCTACTAAGAATTGACGATTGGCATACTGACAGAACATCATTTTCTCGATATACTGATCACAATGTAAGCAAATATTGTCATTCAAATTTAGATAACCATATAATTACTTTGTCTGTAAATTAAAATATAAAATGTTGTGCTCTTTTTCACCAATGTCTCATTATCAAATAAGACTTACTTAATTTATCATCGGATTTGTACTTATATGAGCAACATTATTGAATTGAGAATCGAGTCGTGCAGTTAGGTCAATAAATTAAAACGGTAAGAGTAGACATTAAAACACTAAACACTAGGGTTTACCATTAATTTATAACCTAACCATGTGATAGTACTATGGTAAATTGATGGAAACACATGAAACAGTCATGAAATTGAATATTTGAAATAGTATGACCAGAACAATACAAGACAGAGTTGTAAACAAAACATACGAATTTTTTTATCACAATGCACAAATAAGGAACCGTATTTGTTCATCTAAAATGTACGCTTGCGTTAAACAATGGAAATTAACACTGCATATTTATATATACGATAAATCTTGTTAATATAAAAATAAACTCATCATAGATACAAGGAGTGAAATTTTGTATTTGCGCCAGACGCGCGTTTTGTCTACAATATACTCATCAGTGACGCTCGAATCAAAAGAAAAAAAAACCATCATTTAAAGTAACAGAGTTTACTCAGTCGAACGACGGCTAGCTACCATTCAAATCCACCTTCAATAATACAATAATTATCCCCTTTACTTGACAGTTTAACATCAGCATATCAAAAACTAACAAATGACATACCGACAGAAAAATCGAAAGTTGCTAGATTCAAAAATGTTTTTTCGTAACAAATAAAAAGAAGACATATATGTATATAAGTAACCGTTACCTTTTTCGGATTTTTCTTTTTGTAGTTCAGCTGTTAGTTTCCTGTTTCCTTCTTCTAGAATAAAGCAATACTAATAAAATTTATAGGGAAAATTTCAATAAAATTTAGAATGGAAATGGGAAAAAATGCCAAAGAGACAACAACCCGACCAACGAGCAAAAATCAGCCGAAGGCCAACAATGGGTCTTCAACGAATCGGGAAAATCCGGCACCTGGAGGTGGACCCTAACTGGCTTCGAAAAAGACATGTACTAGTTCAGTTAAAATGCACGTCATTATAAAATTTTTATATTGCCCAACTGTTGGTGAACAAAGAAAATGGTTTAACAAACAATTAATGTATAAAAAAATATTTAGAATTAAAGTTTAGAAAGTGAAGTGACTACCCAAACCCATCTTCAATATCACATAAATTCATCCCCTAACTTGAAAAATTCAACATCGGGCTTTTCCTCGGAGTTTGGTTTTTTATATTTTACTCTCTACTATAATTTGACGATTGACATACTGACAGGACATCTCCTAATGAGGAAAAATATTGCCATTGAAATAAAAATAGCGATATAAATTTTCCTTTAAACTTTAATTATCAAATTTCTGTCCTTTTCATTACTTTTTCACGAATGTCACATTACCAAATTAGACTTACTTAATGTATCATCGGATTTATATTTATATGAGCAACATGACGGGTTCCACCCATTACGAAGGTTCTGCACTTCCTTCCTCAGCCCTTGACGTCATCCATGGTTTTTGGTAGGTTTCGTGTTGCTAGGTTATCAGTTGTCTATGTTGTATTATGAATATTGTTATTTGTCTTTTCATTGTATTTCGTTTTTGACTTGCTTGCGAGTTAGTTTTCCACTTATGAGATTGAATACCCCTTATGTACCGTTGTCTTCCATTGAACACACATCAATGATTCAATAAGAATATAATTCAATGCAATTGCTAAAATTTGATATTTTATCTTTTCACATTAGTTAATTAATAGCATATTGAATATTTTGCATTTACATAAAAATTATATGAATGTGTGTATCTAACATTTGAACCTGTTGCGTATTCTTATTTCTTAAAATAGGTTTATTATCAAGCATTAATTGAATAATGTTTTAATACTTAAAATTGTTACCTTTTTCGAATTTTTCTTTTTGAAGTTCAGCTGTTAGTTTCCTTTTTTCTTTTTCTAGAATAAAGTGATCATTATGTAATTGTTCATATTGTTTCTGACCTACTGTACTGTTGGTAACATAAGAATGTGTAGGCAGACAATTTATGTACAAAACTTTTTTTTAAATTAACAAAGTTTGTTCGTTCGAATGACGAATGGAAAGTTAAGCGACATGTACCACTCAAACCTATCTTTAAAATCATAATAAATCATCCCCTTAATTGGACAGTTCAACACCAGCCATTTCCTTGGAGTTTTGTATTTTAGTTGTCGTATTTTCTACTAAGAATTGACGATTGGCATACTGACAGAACATCATTTTCTCGATATACTGATCACAATGTAAGCAAATATTGTCATTCAAATTTAGATAACCATATAATTACTTTGTCTGTAAATTAAAATATAAAATTTTGTGCTCTTTTTCACCAATGTCTCATTATCAAATAAGACTTACTTAATTTATCATCGGATTTGTACTTATATGAGCAACATTATTGAATTGAGAATCGAGTCGTGCAGTTAGGTCAATAAATTAAAACGGTAAGAGTAGACATTAAAACACTAAAAACTAGGGTTTACCATTAATTTCTAACCTAACCATGTGATAGTACTATGGTAAATTGATGGAAACACATGAAACAGTCATGAAATTGAATATTTGAAATAGTACGACCAGAACAATACAAGACAGAGTTGTAAACAAAACATACGAATTTTTTTATCACATACACAAATAAGGAACCGTATTTGTTGATCTAAAATGTACGCTTGCGTTAAACAATGGAAATTAACACTGCATATTTATATATACGATAAATCTTGTTAATATAAAAATAAACTCATCATAGATACAAGGAGTGAAATTTTGTATTTGCGCCAGACGCGCGTTTCGTCTACAATATACTCATCAGTGACGCTCGAATCAAAAGAAAAAAAAAAATCATTTAAAGTAACAGAGTTTACTCAGTCGAACGACGGCTAGCTACCTTTCAAATCCACCTTCAATAATACAATAATTATCCCCTTTACTTGACAGTTTAACATCAGCATATCGAAAACTAACAAATGACATACCGACAGAAAAATCGAAAGTTGCTAGATTCAAAAATGGTTTTTCGTAAAAAATAAAAAGAAGACATATATGTATATAAGTAACCGTTACCTTTTTCGGATTTTTCTTTTTGTAGTTCAGCTGTTAGTTTCCTGTTTCCTTCTTCTAGAATAAAGCAATACTAATAAAATTTATAGGGAAAATTTCAATAAAATTTAGAATGGAAATGGGAAAAAATGCCAAAGAGACAACAACCCGACCAACGAGCAAAAATCAGCCGAAGGCCAACAATGGGTCTTCAACGAATCGGGAAAATCCGGCACCTGGAGGTGGACCCTAACTGGCTTCGAAAAATACATGTACTAGTTCAGTTAAAATGCACGTCATTATAAAATTTTTATATTGCCCAACTGTTGGTGAACAAAGAAAATGGTTTAACAAACAATTAATGTATAAAAAAATATTTAGAATTAAAGTTTAGAAAGTGAAGTGACTACCCAAACCCATCTTCAATATCACATAAATTCATCCCCTAACTTGAAAAATTCAACATCGGCCTTTTCCTCGGAGTTTGGTTTTTTATATTTTACTCTCTACTATAATTTGACGATTGACATACTGACAGGACATCTCCTAATGAGGAAAAATATTGCCATTGAAATGAAAATAGCGATATAAATTTTCCTTTTAACTTTAATTATCAAATTTCTGTCCTTTTCATTACTTTTTCACGAATGTCACATTACCAAATTAGACTTACTTAATGTATCATCGGATTTATATTTATATGAGCAACATGTCGGGTTCTACCCATTACGAAGGTTCTGCACTTCCTTCCTTATTAGCCCTTGACGTCATCCATGGTTTTTGGTAGGTTTCGTGTTGCTAGGTTATCAGTTGTCTATGTTGTATTATGAATATTGTTATTTGTCTTTTCATTGTATTTCGTTTTTGACTTGCTTGCGAGTTAGTTTTCGACTTATGAGCTTGAATACCCCTTTTGTACCGTTGTCTTCCATTGAACACACATCAATGATTCAATAAGAATATAATTCAATGCAATTGCTAAAATTTGATATTTTATCTTTTCACATTAGTTAATTAATAGCATATTGAATATTTTGCATTTACATAAAAAGTATATGAATGTGTATATCTAACATTTGAACCTGTTGCGTATTCTTATTTCTTAAAATAGGTTTATTATCAAGCATTAATTGAATATTGTTTTAATACTTAAAATTGTTACCTTTTTCGAATTTTTCTTTTTGTAGTTCAGCTGTTAGTTCCCTTTTTTCTTTTTCTAGAATAAAGTGATCATTATGTAATTGTTCATATTGTTTCTGACCTACTGTACTGTTGGTAACAAAAGAATGTATAGGCAGACAATTTATGTACACAACTTTTTTTCAAATTAACAAAGTTTGTTCGTTCGAATGACAAATGGAAAGTGAAGCGACATGTACCACTGAAACCTATCTTTAAAATCATAATAAATCATCCCCTTAATTGGACAGTTCAACACCAGCCATTTCCTTGGAGTTTAGTATTTTAGTTGTCGTATTTTCTACTAAGAATTGACGATTGGCATACTGACAGAACATCATTTTCTCGATATACTGATCACAATGTAAGCAAATATTGTCATTCAAATTTAGATAACCATATAATTACTTTGTCTGTAAATTAAAATATAAAATTTTGTGCTCTTTTTCACCAATGTCTCATTATCAAATAAGACTTACTTAATTTATCATCGGATTTGTACTTATATGAGCAACATTATTGAATTGAGAATCGAGTCGTGCAGTTAGGTCAATAAATTAAAACGGTATGAGTAGACATTAAAACACTTAAAACTAGGGTTTACCATTAATTTCTAACCTAACCATGTGATAGTACTATGGTAAATTGATGGAAACACATGATACAGTCATGTAATTAAATATTTGAAATAGTACGACCAGAAAAATACAAGACAGAGTTGTAAACAAAACATACGAATTTTTAATCACAATGCACAAATAAGGAACCGCATTTGTTCATCTAAAATGTACGCTTGCGTTAAACAATGGAAATTAACACTGCATATTTATATATACGATTATTCTTGTTAATATAAAAATAAACTCATCATAGATACAAGGAGTGAAATTTTGTATTTGCGCCAGACGCGCGTTTCGTCTACAATATACTCATCAGTGACGCTCGAATCAAAAGAAAAAAAAAACATCATTTAAAGTAACAGAGTTTACTCAGTCGTACGACGGCTAGCTACCATTCAAATCCACCTTCAATAATACAATAATTATCCCCTTTACTTGACAGTTTAACATCAACATATCGAAAACTAACAAATGACATACCGACAGAAAAATCGAAAGTTGCTAGATTCAAAAATGGTTTTCCGTAAAAAAAAAAAAGAAGACATATATGTATATCAGTAACCGTTACCTTTTTCGGATTTTTCTTTTTGTAGTTCAGCTGTTAGTTTCCTGTTTCCTTCTTCTAGAATAAAGCAATACTAATAAAATTTTTAGGGAAAATTTCAATAAAATTGAGAATGGACATGGGAAAAAATGTCAAAGAGACAACAACCCGACCAACGAGCAAAAATCAGCCGAAGGCCAACAATGGGTCTTCAACGAATCGGGAAAATCCGGCACCTGGAGGTGGACCCTAACTGGCTTCGAAAAATACATGTACTAGTTCAGTTAAAATGCACGTCATTATAAAATTTTTATATTGCCCAACTGTTGGTGACAAAAGAAAATGGTTTAACAAACAATTAATGTATAAAAAAATATTTAGAATTAAAGTTTAGAAAGTGAAGTGACTACCCAAACCCATCTTCAATATCTTATAAATTCATCCCCTAACTTGAAAAATTCAACATCGGCCTTTTCCTCGGAGTTTGGTTTTTTATATTTTACTCTCTACTATAATTTGACGATTGACATACTGACAGGACATCTCCTAATGAGGAAAAATATTGCCATTGAAATGAAAATAGCGATATAAATTTTCCTTTAAACTTTAATTATCAAATTTTTGTCCTTTTCATTACTTTTTCACGAATGTCACATTACCAAATTAGACTTACTTAATGTATCATCGGATTTATATTTATATGAGCAACATGACGGGTTCCACCCATTACGAAGGTTCTGCACTTCCTTCCGCAGCCCTTGACGTCATCCATGGTTTTTGGTAGGTTTCGTGTTGCTAGGTTATCAGTTGTCTATGTTGTATTATGAATATTGTTATTTGTCTTTTCATTGTATTTCGTTTTTGACTTGCTTGCGAGTTAGTTTTCCAATTATGAGCTTGAATAGCCCTTTTGTACTGTTGTCTTCCATTGAACACACATCAATGATTAAATAAGAATATAATTCAATGCAATTGCTAAAATTTGATATTTTATCTTTTCACATTAGTTAATTAAAAGCATATTGAATATTTTGCATTTACATAAAAAGTATATGAATGTGTATATCTAACATTTGAACCTGTTGCGTATTCTTATTTCTTAAAATAAGTTTATTATCAAGCATTAATTGAATAATGTTTTAATACTTAAAATTGTTACCTTTTTCGAATTTTTCTTTTTGTAGTTCAGCTGTTAGTTTCCTTTTTTCTTTTTCTAGAATAAAGTGATCATTATGAAATTGTTCATATTGTTTCTGACCTACTGTACTGTTGGTAACAAAAGAATGTATAGGCAGACAATTTATGTACAATTTGTTTTTTTAAATTAACAAAGTTTGTTCGTTCGAATGACGAATGGAAAGTGAAGCGACATGTACCACTGAAACCTATCTTTAAAATCATAATAAATCATCCCCTTAATTGGACAGTTCAACACCAGCCATTTCCTTGGAGTTTAGTATTTTAGTTGTCGTATTTTCTACTAAGAATTGACGATTGGCATACTGACAGAACATTATTTTCTCGATATACTGATCACAATGTAAGCAAATATTGTCATTCAAATTTAGATAACCATATAATTACTTTGTCTGTAAATTAAAATATAAAATTTTGTGCTCTTTTTCACCAATGTCTCATTATCAAATAAGACTTACTTAATTTATCATCGGATTTGTACTTATATGAGCAACATTATTGAATTGAGAATCGAGTCGTGCAGTTAGGTCAATAAATTAAAACGGTATGAGTAGACATTAAAACACTTAAAACTAGGGTTTACCATTAATTTCTAACCTAACCATGTGATAGTACTATGGTAAATTGATGGAAACACATGATACAGTCATGTAATTAAATATTTGAAATAGTACGACCAGAAAAATACAAGACAGAGTTGTAAACAAAACATACGAATTTTTAATCACAATGCACAAATAAGGAACCGCATTTGTTCATCTAAAATGTACGCTTGCGTTAAACAATGGAAATTAACACTGCATATTTATATATACGATTATTCTTGTTAATATAAAAATAAACTCATCATAGATACAAGGAGTGAAATTTTGTATTTGCGCCAGACGCGCGTTTCGTCTACAATATACTCATCAGTGACGCTCGAATCAAAAGAAAAAAAAAACATCATTTAAAGTAACAGAGTTTACTCAGTCGTACGACGGCTAGCTACCATTCAAATCCACCTTCAATAATACAATAATTATCCCCTTTACTTGACAGTTTAACATCAACATATCGAAAACTAACAAATGACATACCGACAGAAAAATCGAAAGTTGACGATTGGCATACTGACAGAACATCATTTTCTCGATATACTGATCACAATGTAAGCAAATATTGTCATTCAAATTTAGATAACCATACAATTACTTTGTCTGTAAATTAAAATATAAAATTTTGTGCTCTTTTTCACCAATGTCTCATTATCAAATAAGACTTACTTAATTTATCATCGGATTTGTACTTATATGAGCAACATGGTGATTTTAATCTATAGCGAAGATTCTGCAATTCCTTAGTCATCACAGGAGGTCGTCCAAAGTTTTGTGTGTAGGGTTCATGTTGCTCGGTCGTCAAATGTATATGTTGTGATATGTATATTGTTGTTTGCCTTTTTATTGTATTTCGTTTTTGACTTGCACTGAGAGTTAGTTTTCGACTTATGAGCTTTAATATTCCTTTTAAATCATTTGGTTTCATTGAACACACATTCATTATTCTATAAGAATACAATTTATTTCAACTTTTAAAATTTGATATTTTATCTGTATAAATTAGTTCATAAATAGCAATATTTCATAATTTTGATTTATATCGGAACTATAAGTACCTGTTGTGTATTTCTATTTCTTCAGAAAATTTCATTATTAACCATTTGAAGGTGTAATACCACCAATGATTTTCTCCTATTAATGTTTGCTAAATTTGCGCTTTTAAAAAAAAACATTGTGCAGAATTTATCTTTGTTTCAAATAAAGAAATACTTGGCATGAGTAAAATTCTATTCTTTCCAGTACTATAAAAAAATTCACATAACATTTCATTGCATATAAGAAAATAACCATCACTGGAAGTTAACCAATCCAAGTTCCCCCTTATTTAACCTGTGCACAAGTTTTAGTAACCATGTAAGCTCAAGTTTCCAAAATATTCTATAGAAACCCCAGATAAAAAAAATAATGGTGCTCTGAAATACCCAAGACATATGTTTATGACACAGAAAATGTTTTACTGCAATAAAATGTAGGATTAATAACTTACAACTGTAAAATTCATGGTAATATTTTTTCGACCTATTTTCGCATGCAAACAGATGCGACGTACCATGATTTGGTGGTATTACACCTGAATAATTTTATTAATCATTGAATTTTGAGCAATGCAATTACAAATGTACAATGCTGTCTTAATTTTCTTTTCTTTATTAGCTTAGAATCAGTACGTCTCCCGATGAATAATCATTTGGGTAAAAAGAAGAACTGGACAGTTAATCAGTAATATTGTTACTTTATGTAAATGTACGGTACCCTTACCTTTAATTAATTTTTCGTTTTGTAGTTCAGCTTTCAGTTTCCAGTTTTCTTCTCCTAAAACATAGTATTCATTATAAAGTTTTTATATGTTTTCGGTCCAAATGTTAGTTTGCGTTCTAGAACATATCATTCGTAGGAACGTCATTGAAGAATTTACCTCATAACACCAACAAACTGGTGGCTGCTTTTTCGATTGGTAGATCTCAATCCGCTGAATGAATAGTTGTTGTGTCTTTTTATTTCTTCAAATATTGTTTTATTGTTAACCATTTGAAAATGAAATGTGCGGTAAATTTGTAAACTAAAGCATTTACATCATAAGCATTGAATCAGAAAGTATCCCTATGAATAATCATTAGTGAAAAAAAATTGGAAGTTAGTCAGTATATTTAAATGTTTATCATTTACTTTCATCCGCTAAATAAGAAAAAGTTTACGTTGCAAGATTCAAAATGGTCCTCTGTCAGAGAAAATAAAATATATGTATGTGTTAGTAACTATTACCTTTTTCAAATTTTTCTTTTTGTAGTTCAGCTGTTAGTTTCCTGTTTTCTTCTTCTAGAATTAAGTGATAATTATAAACGTTTCGTATTTTTTCTGCCTTACTGTACTGCTGTTGACAAAAGGTAATGTTTTGCCATACATTTTATGTATAAAACATTGTTTAAATTTAATAAAGTTTGTCAGGTCGAAAGACGGATAGAAAGTGGAGCGTTCCCCTCAATATCACAACAAATAATCTCCTTAATCGAACAGTTTAACATTAGCCTTTTCCTTGGAGTTCGGTTTTTCGTTAATTTACTTTCTTCTACTACGACTTGAATATACTTACAGTACATGATGTTCCCGCAATGATGATCGAAACGGGGGGAAATAGTGTTATTAAAATGAAAACAACCATTGAAGTAGTCTATCAGGTCATTAAAGATTGCATATTTTGGCGTTAATATTGATTCACTTATAGGGTCTTTGCATCGGAACTAAACACATTTATTAAAAAACCAGTTGTTGGCATGACACGGGTTATGATCTTCTCATATATGTTATGATGGTATGATACTAAACCCCTAACGGGAAGGATTGTGCCTGATGTTCATATGATGAAATCATAATCTTTCAGTCAGTTTAATTGAAGTCTGGAGCTGGCATGTCAGTTAACTGCTAGTAGTCTGTTGTTATTTATGTATTATTGTCATTTTGTTTATTTTCTTTGGTTACATCTTCTGACATCAGACTCGTACTTCTCTTGAACTGAATTTTAATGTGCGTATTGTTATGCATTTACTTTTCTACATTGGCTAGAGGTATAAGGGGAGGGTTGAGATCTCACAAACATGTTTAACCCCGCCGCATTTTTGCGCCTGTCCAAAGTCAGGAGCCTCTGGCCTTTGTTAGTCTTGTATTATTTTTAATTTTAGTTTCTTGTGTACAATTTGTAGTATGGCGTTCATTATCACTGAACCAGCATATATTTGTTTAGGGGCCAGCTGAAGGACGCCTCCGGGTGCGGGAATTTCTCGCTACATTGAAGACCTGTTGGTGACCTTCTGCTGTTGTTTTTTTTTCTATGGTCGTGTTGTTGTCTCTTTGGCATATTCCCCATTTCCATTCTCAATTTTATTTTAAATTGTAATCATCAAATTTCATTCATTTTTTTCACGAATGTCACACTACCAAATAAGACTAACATTATATATCAGCGGATTTGTAATTATAAGAGCAGTTTGACGGGTTCCACATATTGAGCAGAATTTGCTCTTCTTTCCTAACCATTCATTGTTTAAGGATTTGTGTCGTTTAGTCTTCGGTTGTCTTTGTTGTGTTTGTATATTCTTATTTATCTTTTAATCGTATTTTATTTTGTATTGACAATACATTTACTGAATGTTGTTGTTAGATTAAAAAAAATAGTGTTTGAACCGAAATAAATAAAACATGGTGAAATTTCATAATCCGGAGTTAACTCCTGGATCAATAATGGTTGGATCAAAAAAGAATGTGTTATCCCATTATAATGTAAAAACATGTATCCGTGGAATAAAAAATCAAACCGAATTCTATTTTTACGAAGTAATTGTGTAAACGTTTCAATCATTGATAATCATTTCATCACAGTTCAAATTGAAATGTAAAAATATCTATTATGTTTGCACTTTTCTTTATAGCAGAATACTTAATATATTAAATCCTTTTAACTGAATTTTAGTATGTTTTGTAAGATTTCGTAGATCTATGAGTGCTGACAATCGAAAGGACATTATTGTCGACAAGATTTAAACGCCCATTCAAAGCATTTTTTTAATCAAATAACCAAAGTTTTTATGAGAATATAGATAAGTTGTTATATCTGTTCGACAAATTAATATTAAATGTTTTGGATTGTTAAGGCCACTTATTAACAACACGTTTATAGATATGCTCCTAGAAGCATATTTACACGATAGCGTACTGTTTTTTTTTTAAAGTTAAGGAAACCAATGCATGAATAGTTCAGATTTTAAGCAAGTAATCAGTAATTCTAACAATGAATAAATTTTAGGGAAAAGTAGTAGAAATAAAAAATTGTTTGGTAACTTCAATATGTTTTATTAGTTCTTACATGTAATTAAAAAATAACACAATTTGCTATATTCACAAGTTGTTCTATTGAATACAGAAAGAAAATAAACATAAACCTAAGTAACTCTTACCTTTTTGGGATTTTTCTTTTTTTAGCTCAGATTTCAGTCTCCTATTTTGTTTCTGTAGAACATGGTTATCATGGAAAATATTTTCATTCTTTGTCGGCCCAATTGTTTGTGAACGACAAGTCTTCAGTTCTGTTGATAAACTTTCTAACTGATCAGATATTCTAAACATATCTTCTTTTAAATGAAAACCATTCTTTTGGTAATCTGAAAAAAATTAAAGTTAATTAATGAGATACATAAGAATTGAGGCTCAAGACTACTATTGAAGAAGGATCCGTGAATGACATCTTTATCCCCAAATTATTGATTAAAGTTTACTAATGTGATTATGTATTTATATTATTACACAAAAGACTGATATAAAAACTATTTCTCGTTTGCAATTGTATTAAGTTATATTATCGATTTGAAAAATATCATGTTGAAATTACAGTGACGGTGACAGGAATTCGTATCTTCAGATTTTGTATGTTGATCCTGTTTTTAGTTATTTTGAGGATTTATTTTATGGTATTTGTGTTAATTGTTTATAATATCGACTTTAAAAATGAAAAAAACACTGACACTATCAATTAATTGTGATATGAAAAAGGCTGGTGAATTCAAAATAAGTAACCTATGTCATACAATTAGTTTCTATGTATCGATTCAATTAATATTTGTTTCATCAATAAAAAGCAATAAGATTTTCAACAGGACAAGGAAATATTTATTTCATTGGTTCAGTTTAAGTCAACGTTAAGAAATAGTAATTGGGCTTTGAAAAACTAAATTAGATTCATCCCCGATTCACATTTAGTTGGTCATATTTATGTTTAATCACAGCACCATCATTAAATGTTACATTGTATCACAATATGATTATTAAAAGTCATGACGACGGTAAAGACTACCTACAAAATCTTTAATTATAAAACATATTTAGCAACTAACAAATAATATATTTTAAAAGGTGTGTTCGGTTATGTGTCTGTCGAAAATTTGTTAAACAGTGCAACAATGTGTCCTTATTCAAATTCTTTCCTTTTAATGCACGAGCTACTTAGGTATCGCTTATATTCAGAAATATTTTGGTATACAACCGATTAAACATGTCGCTTGGGTCCGTGTAACACTTAACAATTCAAAGTTTTAAAAAGTTTTAAATTTTAGATTTTTGGAAATTTGATTAAAGTTTTAAAATATCAAAATTCCAAATTGTGTAAAAGTTTTGAAATTTTGAAATTTTAACCAAATAATTAAAATATTAAAATTCTAAATATCGTTTATAAATTTGATAGTTTAGAAATTTGATCAAACTTTAAAAATACTAGATAGAGGTAGTAGTACATGTACATCATTTTGTACATAATTATGACGTAGAATTAGTTTCGAAGTCTAGATAAAATCAATATTAATATTAAAAAACAAAATTGTAGTATTTGCGAGTTGTCATAGATTTAATTTAGCCACAATAAAGATGACAAGTAATCGAATTCTGAACAGGCCAAAGAATAAATCATTTAATGACTATATAATTATGCTTAGAAATTGATTCAGTAAAGGTAACCATTATTGTCGAGGTGCTAGCTTTGCTTCAAGCAACTGGATCATACATATTCCTGATAAAAAAAACTTATGAGTCGAAAATGAATTGACAATGCTATGGTTCAAAAAAACAAAACAATACACAATTTCTGTGTCATTTGTTGTCTTATGGAGAGTAGTCTCATTGGCAATCATATCATATCTTCTTTTCTTTTTTTTTTAATACAAAACAACATAAAAAAAACTAAAAATAATCAACACCAATAAAAGTTAGGGTGATCTCTGGTGCTCCAAAAGATTGTTTAGGAAAAGGACTTACCAGGTAAGAATATGACTGTTGTCACACATATACTAATCGTTATCACAATATTTATAACAGATACCATAGTACCATAACATAGTATGTGCCCTTTATTACATAGTTTAGAATGTGTGTCTGTCATCTTTTCGGGAACATCATTATCTACGTCATCAGAACCTTTATTGATGTCATCGTCACTGCAATCATCGTTGTCTTTACTTTCCCAAACATCTCTTTCCGTCATTTTACAACTAATTATATAGAGGAAAAATACTAAACATTATGTTTCTTCGAATAAGAGTTAATTCAAAGTTGATCAATATTATTCATAAGATTTAACTTTTCATACAGTTAATTACTCTGTATTACTTCATAATATTTATGATTACAGTGGTAGAAATGTAGCAAATTAAAGACATAACACACTCATGAAACGCTGTCAAGACGGTGTAGATGTTGATAATCTTCATATATTTATTATTTTAAATGCCAAAACCTCTTAAGGATGTTTGCTCCTCCATTTTTTGACTTTTTGCCAGATTTTCGGAATCCTCTGGTTTTATCCATGTATTGTCATCAAAAATTTTGCCCACTAACCCCTACTTTTCATTTTAAAATTTTATTACATAAAGTTTAAAAAGCCATATTTCAAAATTTTATGAAATTCTTGTTATTTTTTCATAGTGTTAGAAACAAATAAGGTGCCAATGTTAAATATATGGAAAATCTAGAGAGAATAATTTCCCACCAAATTTTCAATGGCTTATATCTCTAAAACGAGCACACGGACCCTACATTTTTTTCTACTTTTTTAGTTTCATTATTTACATACTATCAATTCATAATAGTCTGTTAAAAAGCTTGTTATTTTTTAACAGAGTAGCGAACATCCTTAAACTAATAGATAGAAGGATATATATCTGTGAATAATGATAAATCAGAGTTGGCGAGACTTCAAAGTCGAATTATAAAGGGCCATATTTTAGAAATTTAAAACTGATTGCATTTAATTCAGGGATGTCAGTTGTTTGATCTTTTGTTAAAAATAATTCTGCTTTTATTTCTTTAGGAAATTGTTCTATAAAAAGTTCATGATTTTCCGCATCATTTGTGAATGTGCATCGAGGATTCGTTTTCCTTTAAAATTCAAAATTTACAAAATTATGTTGTTTGACAGTGTGTACGATTCTGTACCCAAAAGAGTTATACAACACGAAATTAGATTGGACCCTATGCTATTGTGTTAAGACATTTTAATTTGTGATGACTGTAAAGTTTTAATCATTGGACCAATAATAAAAAAAACCTTAAGAATTCATCTGTTTTATCCTGATTTTTAGTGCAAATCTACAAAATCATGGGCACCGTGTTTTCCAGTAGGAGCATCTCACTATTCGCTCGTTCCGAACCATGTTCAAGTTAGGTTTGTGAAGAAATTGTCACGTATGAGAAGAGCGGATAATATAAAAACTAAGCCCGCGTTAAGGTTTATCATAATAAATGGACAAATATGGCCGTATTTTCAACTCAAAAATTACTCTATGTGCAGACTTACCTGTGCAGTTTGGAAAGTTTTAAGGCCTAGCATCCACTAGATGTATAAAAGTTAGATGTATTTTGCATATCAGAAAGATGAAATCTTTCTTGGATTTTACTGGGCATTTTTTCCCCTTCCTGTAGAATTTTCACTTTTTTTATCCGACGTACTCGACGCCTATATTTGTATGACGTCAGAGGAGTGCAATAACCACGTTTATTTCACATGTGAAATTATCGGTTTTTATCCTAATGGAAAATTAATATAATTCATTGCAACCAATGTAATAAACCCAATTTACACTATGATAAAATATTTTATATTGTTTTTTTTGGTATGTATTTTGATTTTGTTATCAATCAATTAAACCGAAATTATATGTACAATAGCATAAATCCTCGTACGTATCAGATATTTTTATGTAGAGTATACTATATTAAACTCTTTGATTAAAATAAGAAAGTCGATCCTATCTGAAATGATGTTTGTCTGACAAATTAAATATTAATATAAATGAAAAAAAATCCCCGGAAAATCACTATTAAGATAAACATCAAGACATACGATGAACGGAATTGATAAAAATTATCAAATCGATGTGTTTGCGTATTATTTAAAGATTTTGGATTTTGGATAAGAACGCCTTTAAAAGTTTAAATAGAGATGTCCCTCTTTTATTTAAATACTACAAAATGCAGACACAAATGGAAAGAATAATAAAACATGTTAGTATTACCAATGATTACTAAAGATGAGTATCTAAAGACATAATGATGATGTAAATTACTATAAGGCACTTTACGACGACATTTGACCCATGTGATAGTAATTAAACATGGTATGACTTGTGGTTGGTGTAAAAGGTCTGTACTGTATCACTAAGACTGACACAATTTTGTTTGCTATCATACTGATCTTGATCATGACATTCTGATAATTTTCGTATAAAAACCCCCAGACGTTCTTTCTAGGTCAGTATTATTTATTCGGATTGACCAGTAACTATGTTTCAATCTTTCAACAAGATTTTAACATGGCATTGCCGCCTCAAAACTGAATTTCGCAACTAAATAGCCTGTATGGGTAAAAAGAGGGGATCCTGCTTTGCAGAAAATTTAGCGTTTATAAAAAGCTCTGTTTTTATTCTAAAGAAAACTTTTTTCACAAAATATGGAAAGAACATGAGATATCCGTCATAAATCTTCACAATAAAATCATCAATTGATTAGAATTAAAACGAAAATACAGTATCTATTTGCTGATTTGACCTTCACGAATGTCAATCAATATTTGTACCATTAGAAAATCGAGGCTACATCGATTAAGTTAATGCCCATGTATCTGTTAGAATAGTGTACATGTCCGTTGTTTGAGCACATATAAACCCTACCTAGTTTGTGCAAGGATGAACGAACTGTTACCTTCCTCCTTTTTACCATTGACGTTTGATACACATTTATAACAATGTTATCAATATATATTATCAATACATATTAGTTGATATCTTCTTTTAAGATAAAGTGTATGTAAGGAACGATATGAACAGATAAATTATCTTACGTAAATTGTATAATAAACTTATTATATACACCAGGGTTAAAATTATGTACGCCAGACGCATATTTAATCTGCTAAAGACTCAACATTGACGCTCGAAAAGAAAAGTTAAAAAGACCAAATAAATTACGAAATGGAAGAGCATTAAGGACCCAAAATTTCAAAATGTTTTGCCTTATAAAACTTGGGCAATCTATTCATTGAGTAGACCCCAAATTGTATTTCATGCTAAACGATTATAATAGAACTATTTAAATGAAGCAGAGGAGTATAACAATACCTTAATCGGTATTAGTTGGAGGGCAATATTCGTCTATCAGGGCCATAACTAGCCTTTTATAAAAGTGAGGCAAAATATTTTTTGGCCAGGAGACTGGTGGTCCGCTGAAGGCCCCATAACGTCTGAAACAAATGACGCAAAATTGTGAATTCTAATATTGATTTTGTTATCAATAAATTAAAAGCAAACTAAACATTACTTGTATGTTATATGTTTTTCTGTGACTGTTTAAATTACGTCTTTAGACTAAATCCATTCGATGTTGGATGTGTACTGATTGATAATTTAGTCTTAGATGCATGATTTCTTATTAGTTGTTAGTGGCTTTGAACCAGCTGTAAGATCACTGAGAGTACTCTCAGATCTGTACCTAGCGTCTTTTTGTTGTATGGATGTACAAGTACTCGGCGAGGTCTACTTATATTTGTAGTATTTGGATTTTTATGCATCTGATGAGTTAAGCTTTTTTCAAAGGGTTTTATAGTTCGTTCTTATTTTGTACTTTTCCCCTTCTGCCCCAGGTTAGGGGGAAGGTTAGGACCCCGCTAACATGTTTAACCCCGAAACATTCTGTATAAAGGTGCCTGTCCCAAATCAGGAACCTGTAATTCAGTGGTTGTCGTTTGTTTATGTGTTACATATTTGTTTTTCGTTCATTTTTGTACATTAATTAGGCCGTTAGTTTGAATTGGTTTACATTGTCATTTTATAGTCTTATATAGCTGACTATGCGGTATCAGATTTACTCATTGTTGAAGGCCGTACTGTGATCTATAGTTGTTAATTTCTGTGTCATTTGGTCTCTTATTGAGAGTTGTCTCATTGACAATCATACCACATCCTCTTTTTTTTTATATTAGGCTATCAGTGGTTACAGTTGTCCTTAAAGACCAAATGCCATTTGCACGTCCCTTCCGGTTGACAAAATTACCAACCATAGTTTGAGAATCAGTTGGGCACGATTATTGCCCTGTACTATTGTCAACCAAATGAAAGCACTCTCAGTTTTTAAAAGGTGTCTTTTTGTACATAACATTCATACAATTAGATACTCAATTTGGCATCAAATGGTCAATTATTTAGGTAAATAGGACATTATAATGTATAATATATATTTGCATATGACAACATGTAATTGGATGAGGTCTTGTCTCTTTTACAGATTCACTAGCATGTACTGACGATTATAAGAAACAAATCCAGTAAAACGAGAATCAAGAGCCACTGGATATTGATTATCAATTGGTCTCAAATACGAACAATCTTTATGGTTGGGTTTTCAGAAATAAAAGTCTAACACTTTGCCGTACAGATAATTTTAATATCAATATAAAAATAAAATTAGTGTTTCCTGAAATACCAGATAATGATAAAAAGATAATATGAGTTTGGTCTGACCAGGTTGATTGATTACTTAGAATGGGATCGTCCAGTCATTATTGGCAGAGGTCAAAACTGTGTAAACTCTCGAGGAATGTGTCTTGACGTGATAGATGTCGCATCTTCAAAACTAGAAGGTACTGCTTTTGATTAGATGTCGGATTATATTCAAGGTCAACTAACACTGGAACTTCATAAATCATATTTTGTTCTTATGTCTAACCATAGATATATCTATGTATCAAATGTGATCAATATTTGATATTTAATATTTAATTTAATGTTTTATTCGTTTATGTAATTATTAACCTTCAAAATCCGATCATTATATTGTATTATGTCAAAATGTCTATTAAATATACTGATCAATCCTAATGTTTATTTGCGTTGCTCAGTAATTTCAAAAGTCATACCAGAATGTTCTTATTCTGTAATTTATACATAATACCCTGCATCAGAGTAATTATATGTGTTGTGTATATTCAGGATGAGGTGACCATTAAACATGACAAGATGAAACGCTCGACTATAACAATAAACAGAACGGATGGAAAACGACTGTCAAATTTCTGACTGGATACAGACATTGTCCAGCTTTACCGAACTTTTATTATCTTTCAATATTATATTATAATCTAACTTTTAAAATATTTTTTCCTCGAGCATCACTGGCGAGACATTGACAAAATGCGTTTCTTGTTCTTGGTATTGCTATAAAAACAAAACAAAAGAAACACTCTTGGGTGTCCATACATTATATGTCTTAAACTGGTGTTCTTTCTTTTTCTACGATGAAGTTCTGTACAAAAAAGTGGTCGCCTTTTTATCTAATGAAACATGTCTTTTTATAGGTCGGGTCGAAAGTAAATAAAAAGAACTGGGTTGATTACAACAAATATATGAGTGATTAAAGGTAAGATATAATCATGCAACCAATTTTTGCTTGCTTTGATAAACCGTGAGTTTTTTTTTTTGTTTTTTTTATTGTCGTGGTTTTATGATCGTGTATTACAGTAAAGATGAGGATACAATTTTTTTGTACTGGTTTTAGATGTAAATTCTGTTTTGTACCAAATTGAATGATAAACACAAATAAGTGCATTACAATCATAAACAACGAGATAAAGTTAAAAGGTTTTTGTGTGCCAACGTTCGTTATAATATTTTTATCTCCATGAATATTGTAATTTTTAGAAAATCGGTATCTATGATATTTTGTATTGTCTGCGTATTCTATGTCCACAATCCGTAGTACTCGGTGTCGGACAATAAAGTGGTTTTTTCTATTGATAATTAACTCAGCTCTATTTATTTCTTTTTGAGTTTTTGTGTATATTGTCTGCTGTGAATTAAACGTTATGTTATTTAGTTTGAACATCGTCTTTGAGTTCTTTTCAATCTTTTGTAAATATTATAGCATGTGAAGAAAAAGTAAAATAGAAAAATTCTAAACTCCGTTGAAAATTCAAAACTCAATGTCCCTAGTTAAATGGCAAAATCAAAAGCTCAAACACACATCAAACGAATAAATAACAACTGTCATATTCCTGTCTCGGCACACGCAGACCTAGCTTTAAACCTCTCACTTCAATGACAATCGCAATTATTCCAATATACCGAAAACGATGCGTGACCAAAACAAAAACAGACATAAATAGTTAAAATGTCAAAAATATAGCAGTAAACATTGTGCTGTAATCTTTTATCACTTAAAAAAACCATACAAGTATGTAACAAAGAAGCACAAAATGGCATATAGACCAAGCATACTAGCAAAAATTAAAGACAAGAATTCACAAATTTATCATAGTACAATAACACGATGACGGAATGTACAAGTGCAGAATGTTTTTCTTTTATCAAATACGACCCGTATACAAATTACATTTGTAAGTCTTATTCCAGTACTCCAAAAAGTCAATTAAACCACATATTTACCGAAACAAAAGACAGTTATTGTTTAATTCCATATTCCGAGAGAAATGAATGTAATGGCAATTATTATGAAAACCAATTGTACATCAAACGTTTTGAACCAAAATTATACACGTAAAAGCATGCCACGTTTTGCCCGGTGAATATACTTTTTTCTGCAGGTTAATGTGCTTATTTATTCAGAATCCCATTCATATAGAAAAACCTACTAAAATTTTATCAATATGGAATAACATTCGTTATTTTGATGAAATATTATATCTATTCATATTGTTTGCAATTTTGTGTTTGTAGTTATATTATGTTTATTCATGTTGTTAATATTGTATCAAGTGAATCTCATGGAATATGTGGGGAATCAAAATAAGCTCCTGTTTTCAACTAAAGATCATAGTGTAATTATATAATTGTTAAAAAAAATCCTGCAGTTTTGAATAATTTTTTAAAGAGAAAAGATGAATGCACATTTGTTTTTCTGAGCTTCGCTATAATGTAACCCTATTAATGTATTTATTCTAGAAAATTTAGACACATCTAGAGACATTGATATAAATGTATGATATTAGCTAGCTTAATTTTTATTTGCCGAACGTTTTTGACATTTTGTTTTTCAATGCTCTTTCACTTCGTATTTTCTCTAGCTTTTCTAATCTATTGGTCCCAATGCCAATGATGTAATGGATAAATACAATATGTACATATCATGTCTAGTCTAATATATAATAAGCATTCAGATAGTCATATCGATTTTAACTTTTTTTATCGAAAAAAAACAATACAAATATACTTTTTGCTTCTTAGGGTGTTCAACTAAACATATGCAGCAAAGACACTTCTTTGATTTTAGTTGCACTAAAAGTGGAATCATACAAATAAAACGTTTGGTCCGACCGTATTAGTATTTTGAAATAGTACGCATACGGTCCAGACCGTACGCGTACGGTCCAAATATTCATACGGTCTGGAAGATATATATGTCTGATTGGCTTTCAATTGTTAACAATAGTAAGTTGTGCATATCCTATTAACAGTTTATATATATGAATTTGAGAGTAAAGTTATCTTCATCTGTTATATGCATTTGTATTTAATAAATTTGACCAACTTCTTAATATTAGTCAGACCGTACGCGTATGGTCCGACCGTATTAGTATTTTGAAAAAGTACGCATACGGTCCAGACCGTACGTGTACGGTCCAAATACTCATACGGTCTGGAACATATATATGTCTGATTAGCTTTCAATTAAAAGTTATGAAAATTATTGGGATTGTTTAAATATCGACAATGACATTTTTAATTTCATTTGATAGTTATCCATTTATCTTTTTATTTTATGTGTATTTGTTTGCTTATTTTAGGTTGTAATCCTGTAAATATAGACAAAACCATTTCCCATAGGAACTCCTTTTGTGGTTGAAACTAAACACCTTTACTATGAAGTTTCCTGAAAAATATATCCAATAACGAAATTGTATATGCATTACAAACCTGCTCGTGCACTTTTCATTGTTATTCAATGCAAAATAATTATCTAAGAAACCTGGGACGATCTCATTTTTCAAAGGATTTCTATTGTCTACTTATTGTACCTCGAACTTATTTACCCGGTGTAGGTCTTTAAGTTGAGGTTCAATTTACTTAAAGTTAATCGGGCATGACTAATTAGATACGCCCTCTTAAAATCAAGGGGTCCGAAATAGGATCGGGAAAAAACACCCAGCAAAATACCTTAATTTACAATTAAAGAATTTAAATATGGTGAACCAACACCTGAGGTAGTAATTCTGCGGTAGGGTAATAGAGGGTGGATACCACTCGGTATTTACAGTTGTCTTTCACTATAAAAGTAAATAAACGGCATTAAAGACAACAACAATTTAAGAATTTGTTTGATTCAAAGTGCTTTTGGTCAATAATTAGGCGGTATTTGTGGAAATAACAACCTGTCCTGAACCGGGAGATGTTAGCTGCAATAGGAATTTTTTAAATAATTTATAAAAAAAAGTCCATAATTTCATCTCATTTACTTATTAGTGGCCGTTATTGATTGCAAATACATGACGTTTAGTTTATGACATTCGTCTATCGTGGAGAAAAAAGAGAGAAGGAGGGCTAATAGCTTAACTTACGAGTTCGATCATTATGGTTGAAATCTATTCTATTACGGCACACGTTTTACCTCTAGCGAACGCTCTACCTTATTGTAAAAAGTGCCACTCTAAATTTGTAATCATTTCCTTCATATTGATCCACTTTGAATCTATCGTGAATATGCATGACATATTTGCCACTGGACAATAAGGAGCAATAAATTAATCAGCTTCATGTAGTGATGTATAACCATTTTTTCTCAGTTGATTATAGTCTCAAACAGTTTTCCAATTTTTATATATTTCATTATTATTTACATTTGAATTTTTATGCGTAAATCTTAGCATTTCTTCCATCATTTTTCTCTTTGCATTTAATCTTTTTTTTAACATTAAAAAACGTTGTCGTAGTACACATCAGGGGTTACATTGTATAATTTCCTGCAAAACTAATAGAGGAGGGACTAGAACAGAAAAACAATCTTCAATGAGTGGCAATAACTCATATATTGAAGCGTACAACGACGGCTGTCTCATCTAGGTGACACCATTTGCTGTTTCAACTTTATTTACTAGTATATCTCAGACTGGTATAATAGTCATAAAAGCAAAAAAAAATGACAAAAAAAGTTGACAACAATTTATAAAAAGATTCAACTTATTTTGGGCGTTTTATTTTTTTATATTGTCTTGCTGATCGGTTTTGTTAAAAAAAAATGTCTTGCTGATCGGTTTTGTTAAAAAAAAAATCATCTATTATTGTTTTAGCAAAAGTCACAAAAATGTTGTTAAAATCAGCCATGCGACTTATTTGAAAAGATTTAGCTGACCTTTCTTGTTGTTAACACATTTCAATCATTCAACTCGTGCGTAGATCGTCTTTCCCTCGAATGATTTTTTAAGGTAAAGATAGCGTGAAATTCTCACTGCACCAGGCATTGGATATACATTCCTATCATATTTTGATCGGACAAAGCTGCGTATTTATATAACCAAAAAACCAAACGAACGCACCCATTTAGCAAGGGTATACTGAGAAGCATGTTTCTCTATTGTCATAAAAATTCATAATATCTAATAAAATTAATAGATTTAGCTAACAAAGTCCTTATATTTCAATAAGGTCACTTTATTTGTTAATGGAAAATTGTTTTAATGTTAATTAGGCTTAAATTTAAAATTGTTTGCTTTCCCCTCTCTGTGATTAAAGTAAGATAACTCTGGTCAATTTTCCTAACATTCAATCATTATAGGAAGATGATATAGTTCTGTTTTCATTTATAGTCTTTTTCAGAAAAGTTCTAATTGTTTTGGGTAGGTCCCAATTACAATTTTACACTCTAGCTTTCGGCATCAGTTAGAAGCTTCTGGAATAAAATGGTGGCTATGGTGTACTGTTTTGTGTTTGTGTTAGGCGTTATTACACTTCTTTCATGTATTTGTCGAGTAAAGCAGATAAGTTACACCAGCTTTCTGCTTCATTTGAGTTATGGCATAATGGTATACACCATATCGATCTTAGAAACAAATGCCTTTACGAGTAGAATGACGAATGCTGTTGGACAGTTTTTGATGCATACCACAACTTAAAACAGTGTATTGTCGACAGCACAGTTAATGTTTTTCACCGGCATATTGTATCTGAAATTTAAAGTAGGAAAAAAGTGGGTTTTTTTCCATTCTGGTACAGGATTGTGTAAATGTTCGCTAACGTCGCCAACGTCGCCAACATTTACGAAATCATTACTGTTCGCCAACGTCGCCAACGTCGCCAACATTTATGAAATCAATACTGTTCGCCAACGTCGCCAACGTCGCCAACATTTATGAAATCAATACTGTTCGCCAACGTCGCCAACGTCGCCAACATTTACAAACTCATTACTGTTCGCCAACGTCGCCAACATTTATGAAATCAATACTGTTCGCCAACGTCGCCAACATTTACAAACTCATTACTGTTCGCCAAGGTCGCCAACGTCGCCAACATTTATGAAATCAATACTGTTCGCCAACGTCGCCAATGTCGCCAACATTTACAAACTCATTACTGTTCGTCAATGTCGCCAACGTCGCCAACGTTACCAACATTTATGAAATCAACACTGTTCGCCAACATCGCCAACGTCGCCAACATTTACAAACTCATTACTGTTCGTTATTGTCGCAAACGTCGTTAACATTTACGAAATCATTACTAATGACTGTTCGCCAATGTCGCCAACATTCAGGAAAACATTACTGTTCACCAGTGTCGCTATCATTGCCAACCTTTACGAAACCTGTACTGTTCACTAACATTTACTGTTCGCCAAGTGTGCGTCAACTTCATTGTTCGCCAACCTTAACATAATAATTATTGTTTACCAAGTTCGCCAACATTGTTTTAAATGTAATGTTGGCCAACTTACTGAAGTTTGCCAACTTAGCCAAGTTCGCCAACATTTATTTTTGTATCTTTTTATATTCACCAACATTTCCAACATTATTCTTTATTTACTGTTTGCACAGTTTGCAAAAAATATTTTTTATGTTTTGTTTAGCATGTTTGAAAACATTAAATTTAGATATAAATATATTATTATAACTTTATGGCGAAAAATTAAATTCGGATTTTGGCCTTATGTATCCGTCCTTGTCTCTGGAAATACACAAGTTGTCAACATCCGTTTTCTCTATCTTTCCCTGGAAATTGACCGCTAACTTTTTAATGAGTATTACTTGGTCACGTTGGTGCTATAGAACATTATAATGCTGTGAAATGGTATACAGTATGTCCCTTAAGTTATTTTTGTAAGTTTCAAACATTAAATATCTACTAAAAAATTGAATTAGATTTTAGTACAAAGGGGATCACATTGACACATACTGTATTTTTAATTTAAATTATTTGCGAATATCCATGACCAGCAAATTCAAATCTATTTTATTGCTAATCAAAGCGCCCACAAGGAGCAGAACAATCAACATTAATTACATACAAATGATTACAAGTGATTCAATATGATTAAGACACAATGTTATAAAAAAAAAAAAAAAAAAATTTATTAAGACAAGTAGAAGAATACAACAAGCACAGTGTTTAATAATATAATTAGGTTAAAAAAAAGGGGGGGGGGGGTCACTGGACATTACTATATATATATATATATATCATTTAAGGAAACTTTCCTATATGAGGATAAATTTTCCAATAATTCTCTGAGTTTCTGGAGTATGAAAATATCTTCAGAGGACATTAGCCAAATAAATTGTGATTTAATATCTAAACCAATAAAATTTTTAAACCGTAGTTTTATTTTATTTAAAAGTTGAAACGAATATTTGAATGTTTTTGGCACTGAAGAAGAAAATGAATTTCATCCTCAACCTCAGTACCACACAATTTACAGATACGTTCTGACACTGTTAGATTTTTGTACCTTCCCCTCTCAATTTCTAAATCGTGAGCACTGATACGGAATTTCGTTAAATAATGTCTATATCTAAAATTTTCCTGCAAAAGGTAATTTTCTAAGCAAAATCTGCTTTTAAAAAGTCTATAAGTTCTAAGCTTGTTACCATATAATTTATTGCCTCTGAAATCATTATTAAGCTCAGTTTGCCATATTAAATCATATTTTGATTGCATCTTTTTGCATAAATAGTTTTTTTAACTTCGTCTTTAAATGAAGTGCATAATTTTCATTGATGCTAAACTAAAGTATTTAAAAAAAGTTTGAATACTGGTATACCAGCTCTTTTTCTGCTCATTATGTAGAGATATTGAGAGGTTATTCTTTATTTACCTTAAACAATACAGTTTATCGGTATAATATGCATAAATATACAGTTTACAAGTTGTATAGCATTAACATACACATAAATAACAAACGTCAGAAATATCAGTTACATATTATACAGTTTGTGAGTTTCAGACTACATATAATAAACATAGGTCTTAAATATTATTCCTGCACTTAAATGCATAGATGTAGAGATATTGAGAGGTTGAAACCCTCTTTTAATAATAAATCATCGGATTTTTTTAAGCGTATATAGTATTTAAACATATTTAATAAAACCTTCAAAAATAGAGTATATATCTGCCCAGTTCACCCATAACTGAAATATTGTTGCTTTTTAATTTACTCCAAGTATAAATTTACAAAAGCTTAAATGAGCGTTCTCTACTGCCAGGTCTCCACATAGTTTTTTTGAAATAGTTATCCCCTTGAGTGTTTAGTTTGTGAAAGTTAATGTCACCTCATATTTCACTGCCATACAATAAGACTGATTTAACTGTATGGTCAAAAACATGAAGTTAGTGTTTTTAGCATGTTTTAACTTATATAAGAATATTCCTTTTTACTTCTATTACTGTCAGACCACTCAGGAACAAATGAGACATTTTTAAAAGAGGAGTTCCAGCCTCACCTGTTCAGTCCTGCTCCAGTCATGCTTCAATGATTCCCTATATAATCAACCAAATTTTTCCCACAAAAGGGAATCATTCACAGTGGACAGGTGTAGTTACTGATAGTGTCAGAGCTACTAAGTATAACAACTCAATATACATTAGGATTAAGACTAAGTTTAGTAAAATGGGGGAAACAGTTAAAGAATTGTGATCATGATATATTACTCTTTTTAAGGGTAAATGATATTTATGTAAAGCAAAATTATATTCGGGTGAAATTTGATCCGGTGGAAAAAATGTCACAGTAGTTGTTCTTATTTTTTTATCCGGAGGAAAATATTTTCCTGGGATATTTTTTATTTTTTAATTCTATCTGGGTAGTTAACTTATAGAATAGTTATTAGAAAAAACTTTTCCTTTAAAAATACTATGAAATAATAATAGTGTATTTGAAATAAAGCGAAATTGTTAAAAAAAAATGTATTATAATGGGAAATAATTTCACAAATTATCCTTGAAAAAATTTCATGAACGTAAGGAAGAAAACCAGAAGTTATTTCAAAGATCGTAATTGTGAAAATAATATCATGATTAAATAAGGTTAGTGAAATACATGTAAAAGTGAGTTGTTTTCAGATCTTAGTACAAATATAAATTTAAAAGTAAGGTAGAAATATAGTTGCATTACTACTGTAAACAGTAATAGAAAAATTTGCTTATGATGATATTTTTAACTATATAAATAGTTTTGTCTGGGGACAGAGATGTAGTTGTTGATTATATGGAAATCAGATAAATCATAGCAGAACAATATATTGGAACAAAAGCATGTTTAACAGCTGGATAGTTTTTACCTGTGAAATGTTATCTGTCTTATTAAATCAAGTTTTAAGTTATCTTTTTATATAAATGAATATATAAAAAATAAGATTCAATGAAAAATTTCACTATAAAATAGATTTAGAAATATATTATATTAATATCTTTAAAATTTAAATAGCTCACAATTACCTCCCTTTGATAAATTATGCAAATTTGGTCTACCTTTGTGAAACATTTTATAATTATAGTCGGGTATATATTGATTGTGAATAACTTACATAGTATTTAATGGAACTCTATTTTACACGGTTCTGTGAAATATAGTACGGCAAATATATACCGGTACATACTATCCGCATAACACAGATAGATTTTCACTCCTCTGGAAAAAATCAACCTGTGAAATACTATGCCTGGAAAAAAATTACCCGGACAAATTATCCTCAGGATAAAATATCACAGAGGAAGAAATAAACCGTTACATTTACACTAAAACATATATTTTTTAGCATGATTTATAGGGTAAAAGTTATAGTTTTGAAGGATTGAAACTTAGAGAACTTATAAGTTAAAATGAAGGCATATATAGGAACATAAATGGTGTTTATAATTTTAAACACAATTATTAGGTCTTTCCACTTTTCCGTTTTTCTTCTGATTATTATTTTTTTTTTTCGGCTAATTTTTTTCCTTCGCTGTTTTTTTGTTTCCCAAGATGTCGCTTAGATTTTTGGAATATCATATCAAACAGTTTATACGCTTTTGAAACTGACCCTGCTTAACCGAACACTTTCTCATATAAGAGTTATCTCCCCAAACACTGTTTTTCTTGGTATCGCTTAATATTCGCAACCATATTTATTTTACCAAATTGTTCGTTATATCCTCAGGATGATTTGATTAATTTTTACCGAAGCTATCCGGAGACTCCATATGAGAGTTACATGTATTTCCCCTTTTATATTTGATATTAGTGATATGCATTTTTAACTGGAAAACCATAAGTGTTAGAGGCCTAGGGTCTTTTGATTTGAGGTCCTTGGTCCCAAAAAATGAAAATGAGGTAAAGGTCAAAGGTCAAGGTCATGATTAAAATTTTGATTTTGGCTTGTTATCTCTTATTTTCAGAAATCATATGAGATATCGACAAAATATTTTCACAAAATTGTTAGTTACGACATGTCCTAACACATAAATCTTAGTTGAAAGGGTACGTAGACATTTGGCGCGAGTTTTCCCCCTTTTTAGCTCACCTGGCCCGAAGGGCCAAGTGAGCTATTCCCATCACTTTGCGTCCGTCGTCGTCGTCGTCCGTCGTCCGTCGTCGTCCGTCGTCGTTAACTTTTACAAAAATCTTCTCCTCTGAAACTACTGGGCCAAATCAAACCAAACTTGGCCACAATCATCATTGGGGTATCTAGTTTAAAAAATGTGTGGCGTGACCCGGTCAACCAACCAAGATGGCCGCCACGGCTAAAAATAGAACATAGGGGTAAAATGCAGTTTTTGGCTTATAACTCAAAAACCAAAGCATTTAGAGCAAATCTGACATGGGATAAAAATGTTTATCAGGTCAAGATCTATCTGCCCTGAAATTTTCAGATGAATCGGTCAATCGGTTGTTGGGTTGCTGCCCCTGAATTGGTAATTTTGAGGAAATTTTGCTGTTTTTGGTTATTATCTTGAATATTATTATAGATAGAGATAAACTGTAAACAGCAATTATGTTCAGCAAAGTAAGATCTACAAATAAGTCAACATGACCAAAATGGTCAGTTGACCCGTTTAGGAGTTATTGCCCTTTATAGTCAATTTTTAACCATTTTTCGTTAATTAAAGTAATCATTTATAAAAATCTTCTCCTCTGAAACTACTTGGCCAAATTAATCCAAACTTGGCCACAATCATCTTTGGGGTATCTAGTTTAAAAAATGTGTGGCGTGACCTGGTCAACCAACCAAGATGGCCGCCACGGCTAAAAATAGAACAAAGGGGTAAAATGCAGTTTTTGGCTTATAACTCAAAAACCAAAGCATTTTGAGGAAATCTGACATGGGATAAAAATGTTTATCAGGTCAAGATCTATCTGCCCTGAAATTTTCAGATGAATCGGTCAATCGGTTGTTGGGTTGCTGCCCCTGAATTGGTAATTTTGAGGAAATTTTGCTGTTTTTGGTTATTATCTTGAATATTATTATAGATAGAGATAAACTGTAAACAGCAATTATGTTCAGCAAAGTAAGATCTACAAATAAGTCAACATGACCAAAATGGTCAGTTGACCTGTTTAGGAGTTATTGCCCTTTATAGTCAATTTTTAACCATTTTTCGTAAATTAAAGTAATCTTTTACAAAAATCTTCTCCTCTGAAACTACTGGGCCAAATTAATCCAAACTTGGCCACAATCATCTTTGGGGTATCTAGTTTAAAAAATGTGTGGCGTGACCTGGTCAACCAACGAAGATGGCCGCCACCGCTAAAAATAAAACATAGGGGTAAAATGCAGTTTTTGGCTTATAACTCAAAAACCAAAGCATTTTGAGGAAATCTGACATGGGATAAAAATGTTTATCAGGTCAAGATCTATCTGCCCTGAAATTTTCAGATGAATCGGTCAATCGGTTGTTGGGTTGCTGCCCCTGAATTGGTAATTTTGAGGAAATTTTGCTGTTTTTGGTTATTATCTTGAATATTATTATAGATAGAGATAAATTGTAAACAGCAATAATGTTCAGCAAAGTAAGATCTACAAATAAGTCAACATGACCAAAATGGTCAGTTGACCCCTTTAGGAGTTATTGCCCTTTATAGTCAATCTTTAACCATTTTTCATAAATCTAAGTAATCTTTTACAAAATCTCCACTGAAACTACTAGGCCACAATCATCTTTGGGGTATCTAGTTTGAAAAATGTGTCCGATGACCTGGCCATTCAACCAAGATGGCCGCCACGGCTAAAAATAGAACATAGGGGTAAAATGCAGTTTTTGGCTTATAACTATGAAACCTTTTAAGCATCTAGAGCAAATCTGACAAGAAGTTAAATTGTTAATCAAGTCAATATCTATCTGCCCTGAATTTTTCAGATGAATTGGACAACTGGTTGTTGGGTTGCTGCCCTCCAATTGGTAATTTTTAAAGAAATTTTGCCGTTTTTGGTTATCTTGAATACTATTATAGATAGCGATAAACTGTAAACAGCAATAATGTTCAGCAAAGTAAGATCTACAAATAAGTCAACATGACCTAAATGGTCAATTGACCCCTTAAGGAGTTATTGCCCTTTATAGTCAATTTTTAACAATTTTCATTAATTTGGTAAATTTATGTAAATTTTTATCAAATATAGTTCTCTGTTACTAATGGGCAAAGTTCATGATAGATATAATTGTAAGAAGCAAAATTGTTCAGTAAAGTAAGAACTTCAAACACATCACCATCACCAAAATACAATTTTGTCATGAATCCATTTGTGTCCTTTGTTTAATATGCACATAGACCAAGGTGAGCGACACAGGCTCTTTAGAGCCTCTAGTTATATCTAATATCATATGTATGGCAATATAACTCATTAACAATATAAAGTAGAGGACTAGAGTCTTTTTATTTGAGGTCCTTGGTTTATGATTTATGACCTTAAAATTGAGCTCAAGGTCATATGCTTATTTAACGCTCTAGATTTTGACCTTTGCTTTGACCTCATATGTACACATGATAAAGCCATGGGACTTTTTGCATTAGGTTGTAAGCAATGTGACCTTTAAAAAAACAACCGGAAGTGACATTTTGTCAACCAGAAGTAGCTATTTTTTGTACTAAATCAATGTAAAAGTATATAGAACCATATATTTTTGGAATCAGTGTCAAGTAAACTATCAAACAATACCAGAAGTAAACTTTTTAAACCGGAAGTAAAAGATTATCTCCCTTTTTAGTTCACCTGACCTGAAAGGTCAAGTGAGCTTTTCTCATCACTTGGCGTCCGTCGTCCGTAAACTTTTACAAAAATCTCCTCTGAAACTACTGGGCCAAATTCTACCAAACTTGGCCACAATCATCCTTGGGATATCTAGTTTAAAAAATGTGTGGCGTGACCCGTCAAACCAACCAAGATGGCCGCCATGGCTAAAAATAGAACATAGGGGTAAAATGCAGTTTTTGGCTTATAACTCAAAAAACCAAAGCATGTAGAGCAAATCTGACATGGGGATAAAATTGTTTATCAGGTGAAGATCTATCTGCCCTGAAATTTTCAGACGAATCGGAAACCTGTTGTTGGGTTGCTGCCCCTGAAATGGTTATTTTAAGGAAATTTTGCAGTTTTTGGTTATTATCTTGAATACTATTATAGATAGAGATAAACTGTAAACAGCAATAATGTTCAACAGAGTAAGACCTACAAATAAGTCAACATGACCAAAATTGCCAGTCGACCCCTTAAGGAGTTATTGCCCTTTATAGTCAATTTTTAACAACTTTTCATCATTTTTTGTAACTTTTCTAAAAATCTTCTTCTCTAAAACTACTTTGCCAAATTTAATCAAACTTGGCGACAATTATCATTGTGGTTTATAGTTTAAAAAATGTGTCCGATGACCCAGCCTACCAAACAAAATGGCCGACATGGCTAAAATTAGAACATAGTGGTAAAATGCAGTTTTTGCTTTATATCTTTGAAACCAAGACATTTAGGGCAAATCTTTCAAGATTTTAATGTCCATCAGAATAAGATATATCCCCTCACAAATTTTCAGTTGAATCGGACAACCTATTATCTTGAATACTATTATAGATAGAGATAAACTGTAAACAGCAATAATGTTCAGCAAAGTAAGATCTACAAATAAGTCAGCATGATCAAAATTGTTAGAGGACCCCCTAAGGAGTTATTGCCCTTTAGAGTCAATATTAAACAACTTTTCCTCATTTTTGTAACTTGTATAAAAATCTTTTCTAAAACTACTTGGCCAAATTTAACCAAACTTGGCCACAATCATAATACTAGGGTATCTATTTTTAAAAAGAGTGTTTAATGACCCCGCCTACCAACAAAGATGGCCGACATCAGTAAACACATTAACAGGTGAGCGACACAGGCTCTTGAGAGCCTCTAGTTTATATATTTTTCTATATAGAAACCATATATTTTTGGAGTCAGCGTAGAATAAGCTGTCATTTGATACTGAAACTGACATTTAAAATCAAATTTTAATATTTTCATTTTTAAATAGATTCTTACTGGTGGAAAGACCTTCAATTGTTCTCTGAACAATTGGTTTTTAATTGTATCATGTTATGGTGTTTTAATGGAGATGTAATTATAAAACAAATATTTGATTACATGTGTATTCATTGGTCTACACTATATTTTAATTTTTATCATTATCCGCATGATTTTGATTTTTCTTTTAATCTGATGTTCAGTAATTGTCGTTTGTTTATGTGGTTCATAAGTGTTTCTCGTTTTTTATGTAGATTAGACCATTAGTTTTCCTGTTTGATTGTTTTTTTCACTATTAATTCTTGGGGCCCTTTATAGCTTGCTGTTTAGTGTGAGCCAAGGCTCCGTGTTGACAACCGTACTTTTACCTATAATGGTTTACTTTTATGAATTGTGACTTGGATGGAAAGTTGTGTCATTGTAACTGATACCACATCTTCTTCTATCTATCATGTCTATGACATCCTGTTTGATATAAAGTTAAAAAAAGGATAGAAATATATGTTTTCTTGAATTTGACAGTTATATATGCATATGATGTCAAGATAAACCTGCTTTTCATTTAAGATTTTTTTTTTAACATATATCTTGGGAGTTTTATAGCACTATTTTATTTTTATTTAGTTTTTTTATAAAATTATAAAATGTTTCTGAAATTTGAGGATACATGGTTAAATTAATTTTAAAAGCTTGTAAACAGGAGAAAATGTGTTTACCTCCACTCTTCCAGCTTTGTGCAGTGATGGTTATTTTTTTTTTAAATACAATGAAATCTTATGTGAAATTTTGCTGATTTACTGGACAGGATAAAACTTTATTCATATCAAGTATTTTTTTATTTGAATATGTTGACACAAATAAATTATGCACACTTTAAAAAAAAAAAAATTAACAAAGACTGATATCATAAATATATAGGAAAACAATGGTGGTATTAATTCAATAATAATACAATAGTAAACATGGTAAAGTTAAATATATGCATTGAAATTTTGATAATTTTTATTTTTGACTTATAGTTCTCTATAGATTGGAAATTTGCACTTTATGTTGTTTTTGTGCAATTTACTAATGAACTTATAAGGGACGACATCAAAATTTCAATGAAGGATAAAAAACTTAATTCACATAGTTTTTTATCCTACATCGATCTTTTGATGTCGTCCCTAAGCCAATGCTTTTATTATGTTTATTGATATGCTTTAACCATTGTTACTGCATTACAAAATAGTGATCAATTTAAAAATTTGTAATATATTTATTTTTCTGTTTAAGAATTATGGTACTTTATAAATATGAAAGTAGGCATAGAATGTTGATGGTTATAAATGCCTGAAAACGCGAAACCCAATTTGATGTTAATTAAATTTTACAACTTAGTTCTTGTTACCTTTTAATGTATTACAATGTACCTTAACATTTGTCATAAATGTACAACATGTACATAGATAAAAACTTTAATAAAGAAAAAAATAACTTTAGTTTAAGTGAATGGATCTGTATGAAATTTAAACTCAAGGATGGAAACTTGAAAAGTAAAGTTGGGATTGATTTTGGGGGTTATGTTCCAAACAGTTTAGGAATTAAGGTCCTAAAAAGGGGTCCAAATAAACATTTTTTTGAAGATATTAATTTGATGTTTGGTTTTTTATTTTATCATTGCAAGTTACAAAGAAGTTTGAATTTTGTTGCAGTGTAATGATTTTGGGCAGAGTTATGGTCCCTTTACTTTTGAAAATTCACTAAAATAATCAGTTTTCCCAGGAACATATATATTAATGTTAGATATACTGTTCCCAGGTTTTCCTCACCTTTTTTGTCATTTTTGAATATATGGATTTGATAATTAGTATATAAATTTATCATAACAAGTAACAGTTCAAGTTTAAATTTTTTATTTGGTCTGATAATTTTGTGCAGAGTAATGGTTGTTGGGATTAGAAAATTATCTGAAATAATCAGTTTTAAACACTTTTTTTGTCATGCTTAAATACATTGACTTGATATTTGTTTTAATGTTTACAATGACAAGTTATAAATCAAGTTACAATTTTGTTCCAATACAATGAATTTTTTAATTTGTAGGGGATTTTGCATTGCCATGCAATACTCACAGAATGTTTGTTGTACGCCCGTTTACAGTCAGGGGTACTACTTGAACAATTTATTTTTATTTACTTGAAGAAGTAAAAAAAATAAGTAAATAAATAATTTTTGAATAATTTCCCCTTAATTTTCTTAAAAATTTACTTGTATAAGTAAATTTTTCTTACAATCCCACAAAAGTCATTAAGTTTTGAGATGTAAATTTATGCCTTTCATGATGTTTCCCTGGTTTACTGATTTTTTTTTAATTAGAGTTCAATATTTCATCTCATTAGTTCAACAAAGAAACTGATTGCGCAAAGATCTTAAGTAATTGCGCAAGGCCTTCAAAAATTGCTCCTTGGGAGCATGTAAATGAGCAGTGTTCTGAAGATAACAGACAAATGAGATTTTCATTGTCTATTAAATTACACTTAAATGATTAGTAAAGACATCTGCAAAGGGCAGATAATTCAAAATTCTATTACAGCAAAGAAATTATAAAAATTTAATAAAAGAAAATAGGATGACTTTTTTACTTTCAAAAGTAAAAAAATCGGAATGTTTAAGGGACATAACTCAGCCAATATTATTTTAAAAATATATTTAAATTAATATTACTTCTGCAAGTAATTAAAAATAACTTGCACAAGTATTACTCCTGACTGACGTATTATGGTTTATCATTGAAAGTTTGTCCGTCTGTGTGTTCGTTCGTTTTTAACATGTTGGACATTAACTGAAAAACGCTTTAACTAATATGCATAAAACTTTGGTAAATTGTTTATATCTATTGACGTGATTTGCTTTTCTTTTTTTATAATGATATACTGGATTTACCGTTTCCTACTTTTATTTATTAAAAAAGGGGAGATTCTCCAGTTTACAGACAATAACCTTAAAAATAATTTCACCAACTTGCAAGAAACTGTGGTGAATTGTTAAATTTTATTTACATGAGCTTCCTTTTGATTTTTATAAATTTTATACTATACCTTTTTTGATTTATGGGGTTTAATTCTATACAAAAAGGGGGATTTTCCACTTCGGACAGTAACCTAAAAATGTCAATTTAAATTGTTTATATCTATATTGTTGTAAGCTTTCTTTTGGTTTTTATAAATTGAAGATTTTACGTTTCCGAGTTTAAAGTGCTTAAAGCAGTTTTTATTAAGATTTGATGACTTATTTTTATTTATTAAGATAACCTCCCTTTAGTTTTTTTTATAAATTTTTGATGAAACATTGAGAAGTTATTGAATAAAATTGAGAAAGGAAATGGGGAATGTGTCAAACTGACAAAAGATTTACTAAGTATTGCCCAACAGCATACTAAGTATTGCCCAACAGCATACTTAGTATTGCGCAACAGCACAGTGTATTGCACAACAGCAAGAAATCTTTAGTTGAATATAAATTGAATTTATACAATGATCATTTAAAATTGTCTATTTACATGGTTTACTTTAACAAAAATATAATCTGAAACTTGTAGGTAAAATTTTACCAGACATGGCTACAATAATAATTGGAGTATGTATTTTTTTTGTAAAATATGTACTCTGACCCTGTCCGCCCGCCAATGAAGATGGCAGACATGGTAAAAAAAATAACACTGTGTAAAATGCAATTTTGTCTATTATTTAGTTATTAACTGTAATGAATTGAGATAATCTGACAAGAGCAATGTTGGAGAGTATGTGTCCTCTGTAGAATATGCACTTAGACTAAGGTCAACAACACAGGCTCTTTAGAGCCTATAGTTATTTTAAAGTTAAAGAATTGAATGCTTTTTAAAAAAAATTTTATGCAGATATATAATGTTACGAAGTTTTAAATGTCTGTCATATGTACATGTCATTGACCTGATTTTCACTGTTGAGTTACTGCTTTTTATTTTAAAAGCACTTGTTACATTTTATAATGATGTTTAAATGGTTGTTAGCAGGCTGGTAAGTCTTTTTTGAAGATTTTTGTATTCCTTTTTGGAAACTATTTATGGGCTATAGCTATTTAATTATAAAAAATGTAGCACTATTTAGTTTCTGGATAGGTTGCAATTGTTCAACTTGATTAAAGGTTTTAATACCAATACCCCTGTTACAGGGGTACTGTTAAGAATGTTGGCGACAGGGGTATGGGTTAGAATGTTGGCAAACAGGGGTACTGTTCAGAATGTTAGCGACGTTGGCGACGTTGCCGAACAGGGGTACTCAGGTTAGAATGTTGGCGACGTTGGCGACGTTGCCGAACAGAGGTACTGGTTAGAATGTTGGCGACGTTGGCGACGTTGGCGAACAGGGATACTGGTAAGAATGTTGGCGACGTTGGCGACGTTGGCGAACAGGGGTACTGGTTAAAATGTTGGCGACGTTGGCGACGTTGGCGAACAGGGGTTCTGGTTAGAATGTTGGCGACGTTGGCGAACAGGGGTACTGGTTAGAATGTTGGCGACGTTGGCGAACAGGGATACTGGTAAGAATGTTGGCGACGTTGGCGACGTTGGCGAACAGGGGTATTGGTTAAAATGTTGGCGACGTTGGCGAACAGGGGTTCTGGTTAGAATGTTGGCGACGTTGGCGACGTTGGCGAACAGGGGTACTGGTTAGAATGTTGGCGACGTTGGCGACGTTGGCGAACAGGGGTTCTGGTTAGAATGTTGGCGACGTTGGCGACGTTGGCGAACAGGGGTACTGGTTAGAATGTTGGCGACGAATTGGTGAACAGGTTAGAATGTTGGCGACGTTGGCGACGTTGGCGAACAGGGGTACTGTTCAAAATGTTGGCGACGTTGGCGACGTTGGCGAACCGGGTACTGTTCAGAATGTTGGCGACGTTGGCGACATTTACGAACATTTCCCCAATCCTGTACCAGCCTGTTTTTTTCATAATTTCCAGGATATGGCTTTAATAGAGAGCAATTTCATGAAAACTGGGAAGATGCTTTTTCTGTGACATAGTCACTTGTTTCAGAATATTTCCCCCAAAATACCTTAATGGTATATTAAGGTGGAACAAAGGAAAGTTTTATTCTGTAACAAGTGCCTGTGATCTGTGATTTAGAGCAGTTTGTCTCATGTGATGTGTTAAATAATTGACAGTTAAGAATAGTTTAATCTACGGGTGCGAGTAGGTTACATTATAATTTTTATGTTACTATAAGTTTAAATGGAGTTCATAAAGATGAATCTTAAAGGTATACACATTTGTGTAGAGTTATGATTTTATATATTTAGATGTTGTTTCACTCAGCTATGTCTTTAAAGAGAGTTCTTAATTCAATGTATTCATAACTTGTCTAACAAAACAGTCAGCTTCTCTAACAGTGAACTTTATAACTTAAAAACAGGAGGCGGGGCAAGGTTCGAATGTTTCTTTTTTTTTCAAATAGTTCTTCTTAGGTTTTGTGTGATAGTTTGGATGATTAATAAGAGATAACACATGTTAAGAATAATATATATTTATTGGCGAAGTAAGATCACGGCTTCTGTCGGTTACCAACCCATGAACAAAGGGTCTTTGGGTAACCGTAAAGTAAAATTATAAATCAAATCTTTAAAATATAATAGATAATTAAAATTAAAATAAAACTAAAATGTAATGAAATTATGAATTAATAGTGTGCTGAATTGAACCCTGGCAACAGATGTCCTAACCAACATGAAAAACTATGTTTGAAGTGTAAATGAAGAAATGAATTAATGGTCTATAAAATTAAATAATAATAAATCAAGTTATTTTTTATTGATCTTTTTGGTGTTCAAACTACAGTGCATACATACATTTTTACAAGATATAAGTGAATGACATGACATGTATGGCATTGTTATACTATTGACATTATGCAAATAAGACAAAGTAAAAATTTACAAGATAGTGGTGTGAATATTCAGTATATGATACGTCTTAAGAATACTTTGGAATACATTATACTATAACAATATTAAGAAATAATTTATTTAATTAGTATAATAAATAGTTTTTATAAAATTCCCCCCATCTGTTGACAAATGACTCGTGTTTGTCTTTAGAAATATACAAATATTCTAATATCTACAGACGTCTTTTCAAAAATGTAAGAAAAGCTTGCACAGATATGAACAGTCTGTCTAATTGTGTATTCTTTACATAATAAATGTAATATTTTGCCTGTAGAATGCAATAATTTAGAACTAAGTTATCAGAATTCAATACACCAAAAATTCAAGAATAGTTTTTCTCCAAAAACTGAATACCACCAATTTGAAAAATCTCTCCAAAATTGTTTTATTTCTGTACATTCAAAAAATTTATGCTCTATAGTTTCTATTTCTTTACAACTGGCACATTCATTAGTTAAGGAAAGTTTATATTTTTCAAGAAGATAATTATGTGAGACTATTCTGTGTAGTAATTTATATTGAAAAGCTTGTAGTTTGCTTTCTATAGTACATTTGAAAGCTAATGAATAAATATGTTTCCATTGTTCGTCACTAATTTCTATATTAAAACTTTCTTCCCATCTTTGTTGTGAAATAGGAGAAACACTTCCCCGATCGATAAAAAGTGAATATACATCTTTAGCAAATAATTTACTAATAGGCATTTTTTTATTCTCATGCTCAAAAACGAATCCAAATGATTTGCTGTTAGGTGACATGTGTTGTTGTAATAAAAAATCTTTCCAGTCACGTGGTATAGCAAGCTTGATAGATAGAATGTCTACAAAAGTGACATTCAGGTTATTTTTTTTTGTTAATAGCGTCATGAGACAAAAAACGCCTTTATCATCTACAATATCATTGATGAACCTTATGCCTTTCATGTACCAAGATCTGTAAAAAATACTCTTTTGATCAAATTTGATAAACGGATTGAACCAAATAAATTCTTTTCTAACATGAAATGCATTTAACGGGATGAAAATACCCTTGAAACGTTTCCATGCAGATAGCACTTCTATATAAAAAAGAGGTGCTTTCAAATTCAAAAACTCAAATTCACATCTGCTCATAAACAAGTCCTTCTAAATCAAAAAGAGAGAAAAATGCTTTGGAGTCATGTTCTGATAGAAATCTTTTAACACACATAATACGAAAGGATAACAGCTGTGCTTCAAAATTTTGAGCTTTCAGTCCCCCCTCGCTAGGAGAATTTTGAATAACTTCCGATTTAACTTTCAGAGTACTACCATTCCATAAAAAAACTATTAATATCACGTTGTATTTTAATTACATAAGATCTTGGTACATATGTAGATGAAATGACATAAATAAGATTCGATATTGCAAGTGATTTAAGAATTACAATTTTTCCGATCAAGGAAAGGTTTTTGATCCTCCATAGTTTAATTATTGATTCCATTTTTTCTATGCATGTATCTAAATTAGAACAAACCATTTCCTCACAAGCATTAAATTTTAAACCTAAGGTTTTTAAAACCATCTGTCCATTTAATAGGAAGGGAACCTTCTTTGTTAAACTTATTTCTTCCAATCCATGTTGCTTCGGTTTTAGAAAAAAATACTTTTAATCCTGAACACTTCTCAAAATCGTTAAAGGAATCTAATAAAATTTGCGCGGAAAAAACATCTTTCAAAAAAAACCAAGTGGTATCATCAGCCAACTGTGAAATTTTGATTTCAGTATCCCCAATTTTTATACCAGATATCTGATTGTTCTTACGAATACTTATTGCCAGCAGTTCAACGGCCAAAATAAATAAAAAAAGGAGACAAAGGACACCCTTGTCGAACACCTCTCTCAATTGTGAATGGACTAGAACTAAATCCATTATTAACGACAAGACTAGATATATTTGAGTATAAAGTTAAGACCCATTTCCGGAAATTGCTACCAAAATTAAAACAAACCAATGCTTTTTGAATAAATTTCCATTGTAGCGTATCAAACGCCTTTTCGAAATCGACCAGTAATATAAGCCCTGGATAATTCTTTAAAGTAGTTAACAATATATTATCAGCAATGAGTCGTAGATTTTTACCAATGTATCTACCAGCCACATATCCCGTTTGGTCCGGATCTATAAGCTTTGGAAGAAATAATTAAATTCTTTCCGCAATAACTTTGGCTAATAATTTATAATCAAAATTTAAGATAGAGAGGGGACGCCAGTTTGACAAGAGTGTTCTATCTTTATCTTTCTTTGGAATAAGAGTAAGAATACCCCGTCTTTGGTCTATTGAGAGGGTTCCGGTTTCGAAGGAATATTCATAGCTTTCTAACACATATTTTTTTATATCAATCCAGAAAAAGTTGTAAAACTCAGCAGTAAGCCCGTCTGTACCAGGGCTTTTATTATTTTTAAATGTTTTTAAAACTTTAACGCACTCAGATTCTGAAATATCTGCATCGCATATATCCTTTTCCAGATCTGTAAGCTTAGGAATAAAATTTAATTCAAAAAAATTAGAATCACCTGAATATTTATCAGGGTCTTCTTTAGATGCGTACACATTTTCATAGAAATGTCTCTCTTCGTTTAGGTTTTTTTTTTGTGACACAATTTCAATGTCGTTTACAACTAATTTGTTTATACATTTATTTTTATAATTGCGTTTTTCTAATGATAAGAAATATTTTGAATTTCTTTCATTGCCTTCACAGTGCTCGGCGTGTGATCGTATAATAGCCCCCCTTGTTTGATTATTTACTATTTGCTCTAAATCTTCTTTAACAGTGTCTAATTCAACCAAAAGACTATTTATATCTTTATTTAAATATCTAAAAATCAAGTTTATCGGTACTGGTGCAGCCTATAAAGTCCGCCACTAAACAAATTCGAAATCTTCTGTCATAACAGAATATTTCGAAAATTGTTACCACCAACCAGTACTATGAAGGTTATTTATTTGAAAAATAAAAAACCTGTATGTTAAATAATCTGACCACCGTAACTACAAGCTAACAGATTCCCGAAGCCATGGACCTACTTCGCCGTTTTGTGGACAAATTGTATGTGAAAATTTTATAATGTCAAATAAACCTTGCTGTAACCTATACAAAAACAAATTATTTCCGATATCTGATAAATGAACACCGTCTAAAAATAAATCTGGGTTGTCTTCAGATATTTCTGGATATTTAACGGGATATTTAATATAAGCACCACCATGTTTGATGATATATGTAGATACTAAACTATTTAATTTAACTCTTAGTTCTGTTCAAAGATCTGTGAACAATCTCATTCCTGTATTTAAATCTGGGTAAAATTTGAGACCAAACAAATTTTGACTGTGGTAGTAAGACCCGAAACCAATCAATTACTTTTAAAATATCGTGTTGTAATACGCATGACAATTTTTTTCCTATATCATTTCCACCACATTGAAATAATAATACTTGCGGGTGTTCTTCAAATGTAAGCAAATGTTTGACTTTAGGTATTATCTTACAAATCCTTATTCTATTTTTTCCTTGCCACCATATTGTAGTTTTTATTCGTTCCAAACCTAAATTTACACCATCGACAGACTTTCTAGCATGAACAAATGCATGTTTGATGATTGAAGAACCCACCAACCAAAAAAAGTCTTAAAGTGACGATCAGGCGAGTATTTAAATTTCAAATCAATAATGTACAATATATACAAACAAATAAATGATGACACATATTAAATTTGACTTGCTAACTTTAGCGTTGGTATTCTGATATATCTTTTATAAGCTTTTGATGCCCAACGACCAAAATCCTGAATTTCATCATCAGAAAATCCCATTTTCAAAGACTGAGATACAGCGCCGATCCTAAAACTATGACTTTAAAAATATTCCGATGTAATATTCGCCACATTCAGAGCTTTCTTTAGAACAGGTTAAACTGATAACGTGTAACATAGTTTCCACCGAAGTGTATGAATGCAGGACCAATATTTTTGGGCCTGGCAATGAAATGTTTCTTTAATAAATGAACAGGACATACAAATGTACATGGGAATTAATTGAAGGTATATTTATTAAACTACCGTTGCCTAACTGATCAGTTTTTGAAAATTTAAGGTTGATAGAAACGTTATTTTCTGAAAAACTAAAATCATCTAACGACAAAGTGTGAGAATGTGCCAGTGATTTACTGACTACTAATTCCCCTATCCTGAAGAAACCGAAATACGTCAAACTAAACAACCCCGAAAACAGTAAGGTCTCATACTATGTGAGACATACAGAAGGTTATAGTGAAGTCAATTTATCTAAAATCTGTGGTGTAATTGGCAATCTTAAATCCACTCGTTTGTCAAGCCTTTCCATTCCAATTAACATTTTCTTAATTATAAAGTTGTGAGTGTTAACAGTAATATTTAACATTTTACATTTAAAGGCTATACCAAAAATATAAGACTTGACAGTAGACGGAGCAAAACCTCGCACAGATAAATATGCTATAAAGTTACAGATAACATTAAGTGAGGGTGGCCAATAAATGGCATGTCAGTGTGAAGATCTAAATTGATCAAATGACCTGACAGCAGTTTCATAAGTATCACTTGTGTTTGGTGAGATTGACGCCGTTGACAACTTGTTGGATTCAAATTTGAGATCACTTGAAGAAAAGACTGTGGGACCTTTTCTGGTTCTTGTAGCGCCTCTGGAGACATGCGACGAAACCGTGGCCACTGTTGACGAGAAATTGCATCCGCAATAAAGTTTTTGTTTGATGTAATATGCATTGTTTTGAACTGAATATTATAAAACATAGCTTTTAAGACTAAAGTACGAAGAATGTGTATTACCCTTCTTGATCTAGACGTTTTAGAATTCAAGATATGAACAAGTGCTTTATTGTCAACGTGTAAGATAATTAACTTATTCGCAAAGATCTCATACCACAAATGAAAGGCTAATACAATAGGTAATAACTCTAAAAATGTAATGTCCTTTAATATATCACAACCTAACCAAAATGACGGCCAAGGAAAGAAAGCCCAATTTGGATGTAAATACGAAGCACATCCACAAAACGCACTCCCCGCACTATCAGTAAATAACTCCATATCAACATTTGATATCCAATCGGAGTCGGGAAAATAAAATTTGCCATTAAAACAATCTAAAAATAACGACCACAGCCTTATGTCTTCCTTAATTGACGCAGTTAGTCTTATATGATGGCGAGGATTTGATATTCCTGACATTGAATCATAAAAAAATGTCTGTTGAATGTCCTAACCGTAGGGATCACTCTCGAACAAAATGCCTGTAAAAGACTGGAGAACACGTAATGTTGTTCTTTTTTTTTTGCCTAACAAGTTTGAAATTTTTGTTTTCAATTTCAGACATTTCAATTGTATCAATTTCAAAACCCAAAAAAGTAAGAACATGAGTTGGACCGACGGTCTTATCATGTGCCAAAGGAACTCCTAAGTGATCACATACACAATCAAATTCACTCATCAGGTTAAGGCAAGTTGAATCAGTCCCCGGGCCTGAAAACAAAAAAACTATCTAAGTAGTGTATAACACTTTCCGATTCCGTTTTGTCCTTAAAGATACATTCTAGAAATGTTGAGAATTTCTCAAACGTTGCGCAAGACAAACTACAACCTTGAGGCAAACAGCGTTCCACAAAGTAAAAGTCCAAAAATTTGAAACCAAATAACTCAAAATCCTCCGGGTTTAGTGGTAAAATCCTAAATGCCGAGCTAATATCTTTTTTTCCAAATTAGGGCGAACTTTCCTTGGCTACGCACCATATCTAGTGCATGGTCGAACGGCGTATAAGTCACAGAACACACGCCCTTTTATCAATAAAATCATTTATGCTTAAACCTTGTGGGTATGATAAATGCCTCCAAGAACCATCCTTTTTAGGACATAAGCCAATCTGAGACAATCTTAAATTAAAAAGTGGTATATTGTTAAATGGACCAGCTATTCTTCCCAAATTAATTTCTTTCAATAATTTTTTTGCAACTTCAACTTCATTGCCAAAAACAGAAACTAGAATTCTACAATCAGTAGTCATCCTAGGTCCAGTATAATTTAGACGAAAACCTTCCAAAAATCCCCAATATAATTCTGAAGCAACTGTTTTATTACTATAATTTTCCAAAAACTTGCAAAGAACATCAACTTCAATTGTCGTATTAGCGATTGAATGAACCGTTGAAAGCTGGTCGCTGGAATCTGACAGCTGCCCTTGGATTAACACTCGAGCCTCGTTTCGAACTGTTATTTGGTTGTCCAGCAGCGAATCTAGGACCATGCCTAAAATTAAAATTTGTCTGAGCACCATGGAAACGTGTACAGTTTACCGATGGGTGAATACCTGAACAACTATGTGAATAATAACAGGTAGGCCTAGTACAAGATCCATTGTTATAATCATAACATTTATACGCATTAGTTACATGGTTTTGGTTATTTTGTGTGTTATCATCATACATGAAGAGTAACTAAAGCTCTAAATCAACTGTTCCCCAGTTACAAGACGACATTCTTATTTTTTTAAACGAAATTGCTCGTCATACCTCTTTCAACCTAAACCGGGAACCATACTAGCTCCCAGTCGAATGTTACTCATGTATTTCAGAAGCCTTGTTGTCTCTCCCAAATGACTTGACAAGTAAATATCAATGTATCAGGAATGCATCAGTCCACTGACTAATACTATTGATCTTTATTGATGCTTTTGGTTTAGATTGTAGAACACCATCTTTAATTATTAAAGTATTAGAATTATCATTAGTCCATCAGCTAGTTTTCAAAAGCGCTCTAGTTAAGGAGTTTGTGTTACACCCCAGGGTACCGCGATTTTTTTTGCTAGACTAAAAAAAGTGTCCAAAAGAGGTTTAAAAACGTCCCTTTCAATGTTCCCCTCATTTAGCTATCATGACTAAGTAATTCTTAATTAAAATTTTCAATATAAAGCGATTAAAAAAAAATTATAGGTTTAAACAACTAAAACAGATATAAAACTATCATATTTAATGTAATTCTGAAGATTTTTTGTTTTAAAAAAAAGTTTATTTACATTACAAACAATCCGATTTTTTGGTTAAAATTAAGGCATATTTTCTCATTTCATAAAGAAATTCGTAATGCAATTATCCGTTTTTGTGAATTAAAATTTAAAATTGACCGGTATGCAATGTTTAAACTATTTTCAATATTAAAATATCGTCTTAAATATGAATTTTTCAATAAAACATATGTACGTGCAAATACTCGTGAAATACCGGAAATCGTCACATTACCGTCTTCGATTCAGTCGATAATATATTCAAACATAAGCACACATAAGCACTTTCAGCTCATTAATTTGCAACTGAAAACAAACATTAAATTGACGAGTATGTTGCTTTTGTGAGACAAATCATTTTATAAAGTTAATGTGTAAAAAAATATTTATGAAAAAATGACAATTTTTTTTGCGTTCTGAAAGGGTGCACTCTATCGAACTCAATAAAGGTGTGCTTGTTTACATTTTGTGGTTTAGCTATTTCGTGATTGAGTTAAGATTTTTAAGTCATTTCATCGACAAACATTGCTTTGAAAGAAGTTCAAATAGTCAGTTGGGGAATTTGTTAAGACTTTTTACTTTCTTTGGCACAAAACTATGTCGATTTGACATACCGTCTGGTTACTATTTATTTGCTTTTCTTAATGTATACATTGTTCTTCATTTCATAGTGGTTTTTTTTCCATTTTCTTTCCTTCTTGCTTGGATATATTACTTCACTGTTCAATGAATTTAGTCTTGTTTTTTAAATTTTGTACATATTGTCAAATAATTTTGTTACTTTGTTTGCATTCAGTTTTTTGCATATGACCGTCAAAACTATTCCCGATACATGTCAGTCTATTTGCTTCATATGCAAAATATCCATCCTGATGCGCATGAATATCTTTCATCTGGTTGTTTTTGTGTTCAGAGAAGCTCTCATGGAGTTTCTAGATCTCCAGTTGACCAAACAATAGAGCAAACATTGAACAAAGATACAAAAAACAAGAGATGGCGTTGTTGGTTTCAGTTAAAATCAAAGTTTTACTAAATGTTGGTTGTTAAATGAACATGAAAGAGCTTCAATATCATTAAAATGTCGAGATTTGGCAGGAATTGTTAACCCTGAAACATCCGCACAAAAAGAACTTGAAAAACTCAAATGAAGCGAGAAGAAACTGACTATTAAAATTGGTTCAGACACTGCAAAGGTTGACAAATCCATTTGAAACATCTAAGCAGTTATCTGGCTTTTCCTCGGGTACTGTTGCTTCTTCGGAATTAAGGTGCAACCTTCCAAACGCGTATGAAAAGGGAAAGTCGGCATCAGAAAATGTCATTAATGAACGGCTTATTCATAAGTCAACCAATATCTTCAAACTAATCAAAAGACAATCATTGCTTACATGTTCAACACAGGAAATAAAAGGTTAACAGTTAATGGGTGATAACAACAGCATCATATTGAAAACAAATAAAACTCTTTTCGGTAGCCTGCATGTCATAGCCCAGACTAGACAGTTGGATATACGAGAGGTACTCCAACTTAAATTTTGTCCTCTTCCATGGTCTCTTACAAACGTTGATGATACATCTGTAAAAACAAATAAATCTGTCCTAGGTGGTTTTTAAGAAAATGACGTTGAACAAATGCAAGCCATTCCTGAGGAAAGCATGTAGATATTTGATGGTACGGCAGTTATTCAATCCTTTACTAGGATACCAAGTACTTTTTTTCTGATTTGGCAATTGTTGTTTAACAAAACACCCTTTTAGTTTCAGAAAGAACTCCCCGCATTGATTTTGTCACTGATCAGTATCCCACAATATCCTTAAAAAAATTAGTCCTTGGGAGGTCAAATCATTACGACAATTTCTAGATCAAAACAATCCTCGGCAATTGAATAAATTGTTGTCAGTTGGTAGACTAAGACTAATACTATAAGTATAAAAGTCCCAGTTTATTTGTATCTTTTGGAAGTATGTGCCACAAAATATATGTTGAAAATGAAATAGTGACAAGTATAGATTGCATTGAGCTTCTGAGCATACAGGAAGAAGCCGACACAAAGATGTTTCTTCGTGCAAAACACGTAGCTGACAAAGGTTACGATTCCATTGGTATAAAATCGTCTAACACTGATGTGGAAGTATTGGCCTGCTATTTTCATAATTATATCAGTTCTAATATTATTATTCCAAATGCAGATTAATAAATGTGCAATTATCATCTACTGCCCCAACAAAAGATGCAATGTTAAAGCACATCAAACGAGCCAACTTTCAGGCAAAGATTTGGAAATCTGCTCTTCAAAACAACACTGTTCCATCGCCAATCAACCATGGTTAGATTGTTAAGAACGTTTTGATCAGCATCAATTGGCTAGACCAACCGCCAGTGTTAGATGCTTTATTGCTACTGATAAGCTGTTCATGTAAAGCTGGTTGTGCCACTAAACGAAGTTCATACGTTTGACAAGGTTTATCCTGTACAGATGGCTGCAAATGTACGAATACTTGTAGCTACAAGAATAATCAAATCGTTGATATGGCTGACGATGAAGACGAAGATTGTGAAGATGATGGTGATGATAATTCGGTAGATAGTGTTGACGAAAATGAAGATGATTCTATGGATTGACCTTCTTCATGAACTTAAAATGTAGAGATTCTGTTGTTAAAAGAACTTTAATATAGATCTTGAAACCCTGACAGTTCTTTTATTTTTTTAGTACTATGTGTATTTTTTAATGACTGTGATGTACAATGCTTATGTTTGTGTTTGTCATTGATTCCATCTTTTTTTCCTTTCTTACCTTTGAATTTTGTTCAACTGCCTTAAGTTACTTGATGCTCTATGTTTCAATGTAAAAAAAATATACCTTTTTTAACAAGAAAACTAGTATGTATGCTTTGTTTCATTCAAAATCATGAATTTTGGATACTACCCTCCCCCTTTTTTTCTTGGTCCTGTACGATTTAAAAATTAAATAAAAATTAGCCTCCGTATTGATAAAATATGATTTGGTCAATTTGATAAGAGAAATAGTACCGAATACTTGGTAATATTTTCTTTTTTCTGTTTATATGGGTTAAATAAAGATTTTGATATACTCTTAAATAATACCCCTTTTAACCCCTTTTGGACACTTTTTAAAAAGTCTAACACCTCTTAAAATATTCTTCAGACATTACTCTTTAGATTTATACAAAACAATTGCGGTACCCTGCGATGGAACATATATATATGTACTATTCGAATTTAAATGGAATTAGGTGTTTATCAATTGCATACAGCCTGATCTAAACATCATTTCAGTGTGAATCATTTATGTTCATCAAATTAGTTGTGAACCTTTTCGAGTCTTTATTATTTTCATAAAGCCATAATTTTGATGGGGAAGATTCAATGTATAAAACATATGTTCAGTAAGGAGATCATTATGATTCGGAACAAGTGTGAACTACTTAAACTATTACAAAAAAACCCAACTATTCATGAAATCTTTATATATGTCAGTGACGAATCAACAATATATTGCAAATTTTAACATTCGACATGATGGAGAATCAAATATATATGACAATCTATGCCAAAGTATCATCTGCAATTAACGAAACCTTTATTTTAAGTAGTGTTTTTTTTCTTTTCATTATTTGAATTATGAAATAGTGTTATTGTGCTAGAGCTAAGACTGCAACTCAGCCATACGTACAGTGACCTATAGTTCATAACTTCTAATTGCCACCCATTACTCATCTTCCTATTTAATCTATCTTATTTTTATTTTAGCTAAACTGATATTGTTTTCTCTGTATTTGTTTATATCTAAGCCAAATAAATATTGTGTTTACTTTTCAAATTTTTTGTCTTTAACGGATATTATAGAAACAAGGTGGGCACATGGAAATCTTTTAAATTGTTGTTGATATGCAGTATAATGTAGCTGTGTATCGTTATTTTTTATAACATTACGAGACAAATTTAATTATTAGTATAAAAATAACACGGCAATTGTTTATTTGCAGCTAACTGGTCTATAGATGGCTATTCGGTTTGAATCAATGCCCCGTTTTGAAGACCGTACTTTGACCTAGACTAATTAATTCACTTTTAAAAATGATGATTGAAATGGAGAGTTGACTCATTGGTACTCATTCCTAATCTTCTTATATATAAATAACAATTTTCATAGATACTTGCAATTGTGTCCGTATTATTTTCCCGCCTTTTCATTACCCACCACCGTAAATAAATACATACTATAAATCCTGCTATAGTAATGCACGACAGAACACTTTCCCAAAAATAACTTGAATAATTTTGTTCTCTAAGCAACTGGTAAGTCGATAAAGTAATGTTATCTTTAGAAATGAATAGGTGAGGATCAACAGTAGTTCCGTCGAAGCTTATATCATTCTTGGAAAAAATTGTTTGTGAAATGTTAATTAGGTGTGTATTGTAAAATCCAAACACTGGATATAGTTTGTCAATAGATAAACTACTTGACGTCTTTGATATGAAAATGTTTGCACTGTTCGAAAGAAGAACAAAGTTTGATTGGTGGAGTTCAAGTGTTATTCCTACTTGTACATATTCGGACATCTGTTCATATGCAACGTCTTCTAGTTTTGTCCATATGTCATCTAATACATACAAACATAATCCGGATTTCTCTATACATCTTTGGCCTCTGACAATGATATCTCGACGACTAGAAGTTAACGTGGTAAGACCAAACTCGAGAAATATTTTACCGTCATCCGCTATTTCTGGGTATAATAATTTAAATCTTATGATGATATTTATTTTGTCTGTAAATTGAGATGATAGGCTTCTATTTCCAAAGACGCATTTATAAAGGTTGTTTGTACTGGTCGCAGAGAGGCAAACAAATCTAGGTGGAACATTTTCTTTATAATCTGAATCGTCACATGTAATGGTATCTATAAAAGAAGATAGTCACATTCTCAAAGTATGTTCAATTAACATATTAAAGTTCAAATATAAGATAATATGCACAGATATTAGTTATTTACCAAGATTTTAAAAAGTTATGCCAAATACAGCTACGGTAGTCTATTCTCTATTCCTGGGATAAGAAAATCCTGATTTATGAAAGTTTGTCAACAGGAAATATACTTAATTTACCATATAATTGTTATTCATGTCAACACCGAAGTGCTGACCACTTGGCTGGTGATACCTCAGGGAAGAATATATCAAGTATCCAATCCTGCCTATATCTCTTGTTAACATCTTGCTGTAAACCTTTTTGTGAATGAAAGTTCCAAATTTTTGCCTCAAATGGTGAATTTAAAAATCTTGTAACAACAGTATCATCTCTTGCCATGTATCTAACAAAAGTTAGTTAATATATGAACTAGAAGTGTTTGAACAAAGTCATATTTGTATTTGTTGTCTGTATGAAGATACCAGTTTTGATGTATGAATTCACAAAATGTTTTATAGAGATGACTGCTTACATCTAAATTTCTCATAACTTCCAAGCACAGTTATTCTTTTCTAATTAAAAGATCTTTAACGTAATCAAAACATAGCATTTGCAAGTTATTTGTTTTATGACAGAGGGGTATGCATTTTTCTCAGTTTTTTTTTTTTGGCCACATATTTCCTAAATTATTCTGCTGTTTCTACCAATATTGAAAATTTAATACATTTTTAGGATAAACCATACTATTGGAAAATTTGATGAGTTATTTTTGTATTTCTAGCTTGTATTTTTTTTATGCGACTGTCACAAAAAGCATAATTATTTTGGTTTTACGGCTTACTTTTGAATTTACGACAGGACAAAAACATCCCACCAATAATATTCAGGAAGAATCTATGAATTTCAATGACCGCGAAGAGTAAATATAAGCACTTCTTAACAATTGAAATTACAAACATGCATATATTATGAATTTATTTTGAATGTATGGCTTTGAGTAAACTATGCATACTGTTCACTGTGAATTTATGCAAAGTAGTCGTAGTTAAGGCCCAGGATTTTGTCAATCTTCATGAAATATTTATAAAACTTTGTTTTTGAGTTAGTTTTATAAATCTCTGAGATAAACTAGATTTGATGAAATGTTCTGTTTTTCACCCAATATAGGATACATTTCTGATTATATCCACAATGTGATTTCAAATAGAAACTCCTTTTACGGTTATAACAGTACCACTTTTACTATGAAGCTTTGAAAAAACTATATCCTATAATGGAAAGTTATAATGCATCACTATTTCTTTCAAAGGTCAAACTATCGGGCTGTGCGGCTTATTTTCAACGTTTATATACCCCGAACTTCTTAAAGTTTAAACTTGCACTAAACATGTGTACTACCGCTACCTTGACTTTATGATTTCCACATATTTCAATGGGAGTTGTATGCATATGCATATTTACTGGTGATATTCCTAAGTTATGTATCTACGAGATCAAACATAAAGATAATAACTTGGAACCAGTATATGTTAAAAAAAAATAATTATCTTTGAAAATGTTTCATAAAGAGAAACAGCTTACAAAAACAACCTATGCAGGTTGTTATTTGCATTATAAAATACACATGTAGTAGTTTTTTATGATAAAATAAGTATTCTATTGATACAAGACGGACTGCATCATACCTTGATTGAACCTTTCTTTCATATTAAGAAAGATTGACGATTTCACATAAAACAGTTGGAAAAACGGGTTGATATCAAATTCGAAATTTCCAATTATCAATTTCCATTTTACCAGAAGTGAAGTACATTCTGCTCCGTCTTACGGTGTTAACATACCTCAATTAAACATTCGGCTCCTGCATATGTACACTATTCGTAATGCTTATACAGGAGTGTGCTCCTTAAGCAGAAACTGCTCCAACAGTGATGAGGAGGAAATATTTAAATTGACACTTTGTAAATTTTATGGACACCATGACCATGTTAAAGTTAGGCAGAAATAATGGTCCATAATTGAAAAAATGTAGTGGTTCCTTGTTATTATCTTATGTTCAATGGTATATGCAATGGAGAATAATTGCAAAGTTACAATTGATAGTTCTCTTGGCCAAGCGTTTACTATATTAATTATGAACGTTCATGTGCTGAATATATATGCTGGTTTTAAAAATGTCTTAAATCTTTATATGTTTACTGTGTTGATTTCTTTTTGAAAATATTATTTGACCGTTTTTGCATATCCCAGATGATATCAGATTGTTTGCTATTTTACACAAAAAATATGTTATTTTTCAGGCAGTAGCCATTCCATCAAAGTTGAGACCAATAACTAGGCATAGATCACCGCATTTGGCACAATATTTTGGAACTTTGGGTCTTTAATGCTCTTTAACTGTATTCTTGTTTGGCTTTCTAACTATTTCGATATGAGGGTCACTGGTGAGTCTTATGAAGACGAAACGTGCGTTTGACGTATAATCAGCCTGGTACCTTTGATAACAATTATGTCACTAATTTGCAATCCACAATTATGGGAGATACCATATGTATCGTTAGGATGTAGGAGAAACTTTTAAAAAATCAAGAATTTAAAATTGATTCTTTAAGTTATAGAAGCATTAATGGGTGAAATAAATAAACAGAACATTATTGATAGGTTACGTTTGAAGATATTTTATTTCAAAATAAACAGAGGAATTATCTATGGGCCACATATGTTCCCGCTCGCAAAAACACAAAAGCCAACTTCCAAATAATGATGCAGAAGTCACGAAGTTAAAGTTTATTTTAGATTGTAATCAATGTGTAATTAATGTGTGAGTTTCAAAACATTTGGTTGAGGTAAACTAAAGTTAGAGAACGGTACCAAAAGATTTAATATTTCATACATTCTAAAACGGACACAACTCTAGATCGATAAAAATTATGCACCCCAATTCCGAACTTAATCTGTTTTTTTTTGGTGAAATTAAGCATTTGTAAACTTTTTCAAACTTAAGTTAGGGAAGAACTTATGAAAATCATTTAATTACAAGTTCTTCATCTAAAGAGGATTACTCTATGATAATAGTTCTTATATTTATTGAGGCACTCAAACAAAAACAAAATACATGTAAATGTACACATTTCACATTCAAATATTCAAATACAATATATATTACTAGTACATACACAATTCTTGCGTCAATACAAAATCAAATCCTGGTATCTATGATGAGTTTATTTTCCACAATTTAACCATACACTAGAATACATCTGCAAAATCGCGGTCCTTTAGTACGTGGTTGCTCAGGCATAAATCACCTTAGCTGTATTTGGCAAAACTTTTAAGAATTTTAGTTCTCAATGCTCTTCAACTTCGTACTTTATTTTGCCTTTTTAACTGTTTTGGATTCGAGCGTCACTGATGAGTCTTTTGTAGATGAAATGCTCGTCTGGCGTATATACTAAATTTAGTATTATTTAATTTATTGAAACTAATGTAAGGTGAATTTTATAAATATTTAATAACTGGAACATTTCAGGAAAGGTCTCATATGTCATAGTTACTTGTGTACCAGGCAATTTCTTTAGCTCCCCCTATTTAAAACCTGTTATTCTATCGTTTTCAATTAATATCAATTATTTTCGCGTTTTTCTTTATACTATGAAAAGACATATAATTCAATCTCTAAATGATATATGACCGACGTTCATTGTAAACTTGGAATTGATTGTAAATAGCTAAAACACTGTATTGATCTATATTTATAAACAGTCGAAAACGGAAGTCTTGTCTGACTTAAAAAGACCGTCCGATGACGGAAACAATATCCAGATGCCTTTATTTTAGTTTTTCTCACACTATAAGCAAAAAAAAATAAATAAGCATATTATAAGCAAGAGTGACAAATGCGAATATGCATGGTATCTTTAGAACACAAAGGCATAATGAAAACTTTTTTGCGAAAGGAAGAGAAGCAACATACAAATGTCTTCTCATTTGATAATATAGCTATTTATAAGTACTGTTGACTGTTATCTTACTTGTCATCTAAATTTTTTTTTGTGACAATTTTACCAAACTTATTCCAGATCTTTATCTTTTGAAGGCTTATGTTAAAATTTAATCTTGAAATGCATTAGATATATTTTTTTTCAAAATGTCATCACCTTGATTATATAGTTTAACTTCATTTAATTGTTGCATTTTCAACACATGCACGACCTACCGCTTGAAACCAAAACGTTTAATTATGCTGCTATAAACCTGTTTTCCTGGCCCATGAATAATATTAACCAACAAGATTGAGGACAGAAAGAAGGGCGAACATACCAGAGGGACATTCAAACTTGTAATTCGAAAATAACCAGACAACACCATGGCTTACTGTTGTCCATAAGACCAATTTGTGTCTCAATTTGCTTGAACAATTATTTGACATTCTCCAAAAGTAGAAGTTTTTTTTATCAAATGTACTGGACATGTTTGCAATCTTGTGAATATGGTCTTACAATTTCCTGACAAATTCAATCATTCAAAAACTGTTTTGAAATGTCTCAACATTCCTTTTTGCATCGCTTGACATATTATGAAAATTTTGAATTGCGACCATTCTTAGCTTTATAAACCATGACCATGTATATCTTTTGCTTTATTTCAATGTTATATTATACTGTTATTTCCAGTTACACTTTTAACAACACAAACAAATATCGCGCATACAAATATTTTTATAAGAAAAAATATGAGAATTTAAGAATATTAACAAATAAAAATTCCACATCCACTTGAGTATGTTGTTAGGAACCAATTTAAATGTGGGTTTGTATATAATTACAAATGTTGATTTTGAATATTATAAATAATTGCCTAATGATTAAATAGTAATACAGTAGACATATTTCTTTTTTCATGCATCATTTTCAATGTTAACATGACAAATGGGTCAGTATGCTTAATTGATTTTTCATAGGCGGCAATGGTAACGTTTTCTTCTGTAGCGAAGTCCATATCGTAAACCTGGATATGCATATTGTCTCATTTCGAGACTGAGATTTTTTTTCATAAATGGTTCTATTTTTGGGATACGAAGTTTGATTCTATTTTCTGTAAATAAGAATAACACAAATATCCTTTTGTGATGCGGTTCCTGTTGGTAAACAAAAATATTTTTTTTCACATAATACGTTCTACATTTAATAACTCCTTAGTTTTTACACATTTTTATTGTCCTCTACCTTTCAAATCAAAACAAATGGTTAAGCTCAGTCACTTGCTTAAAATGTAAATATTTTTAAGGCTTATCGCTACAAACTTATAGTAGACGTGAATTGGCGGAGACTAATAGAGAAACAAATCTGATAGTTAAGTAAGTGTCGCGAAATTGTTAGAAAATGTTGATTCTGTAAAAAACAAATGTTGTCATGAAAAATCAAATATTGATTTAAGACAAAGTCAGACTTTGTCAAGAATTTTTTCAAAAGTATGAAAGAGAATGTCGAGTTAAAATTGAGACAAATTAAAACAAAAAGGTTTTTCATCAGACTTTGTTTACTTTTGTAGTGTCAGGTCAATAGACCACTTTCTACAAACTGTTTCGAAACTGTGAAAACAGTCACAATATTGAATATTTTCAAAATGTAAATACAGAGAAAATTATAACAAAATATTGCTAGTCTGCTTAAATAACAATATTGTAGATATTTTTCAACATAACATGAGTAGTATATGAATCGCAGCAAAACGAGCAGAATAATATAGTACTAAACACAGGAACGATATATAATGTTTGTAATATGATTTTTTAAATGCATTTATATCGTAATTGGTCATTATTATTAAAGGTTATAATTCAAATATCAAGTACCTTTTTCTGCTGATGCTTTTTGAAGTTCGGATTTCAGTTGTCTGTTTTGTTTTTCTAGTTCTGTGCAGAAATAAGCCTCTTTAACCCCCTTATATGAAGTACAAGTATCCATTTTTGTTGATAAACTCTTTAACTGATCCGATAGTCCCAAAAATACTTCCTCTGATTGAAAATGATAAAAAGGGTTACCTAAAAAACATAAAAGTTCATTGAAATTAAAGTTTGATTCTGTTGGTATTTTGTATCAATAAAAGCTAAAAGAGCTTATATAGAGAGAACAAACTATTTTAAAAGAATACACAAATCATGTCTTTTCAACTTCTGTGTATTCATTACTCGGAAATAGGTCAAATAAAGTCTAAGAAAAGAATTGTTAATGTTTTGCAGTTTATTCATATTCTTGGTCAAAATTGCTTTGCATTTGAGTTCATCATCTTTTTGTTTTACAACTCTCCTAGGAACTTATAATCTAGTCAAATTGACTTACCAATTAAGATGATAACTAGTGTTGTAATTGGTATTATCATCGTTATCACAGTGCCAATTAACTTCTCCTTACTAGTTAGTAGTATGGTTGTGTCATTCGACATAGCAACATTCACTGCATCATCAGAACATTTATTTACATCATCATCACTGTCTTCTACCCTACGCTGTTTACACATTATTCTATAATGAAACTACAAGCAATGATTTTCAACCTGCAGCATACCCCTTTATTTTATCCCAATATATATTATTGTGAGTTCCATCGTATCTTTTGACTAATAATTTGAGCAGATAGCTTTCATCTACGAAATAATTTAGGTTTTTTAATTTACAGGTGAATCATAATTTATAGTTTTTTGGATATAAAACACTTTTTACATAATGTTGCTTTTAAATCGTCTGATAAAGTAATCTTGTATCAAAGGAGTAGGTCCGGTAAGGACTCATTTTGGCCTCAAATTTCAGTTTCATCTGACGAAAGATTTTGACCACTTTTTAAACACTTAAGTGTCTATTTCACTTGATTCAATTAGTTTATGTGAAAGATTTTAACTGATTAAGTCATTAAAAACGATCCGATTCAAGCTCAAATATGAAAAATCTCTCAAATATGCCAAAAAACGTCACTTTTCAGATTGGTTTTGTCAAAAAAGAAAGTGGCCGCATCCGTGTTCATCCACAACCTGTATATATGTTATGTATTATCATAAAATACAACTTACATTGCAATATTAAGGATGAACACGAATGCGGCCACTATCGTTTTACACGGAAACCGTCTAAAATTTAACTAAAATGATAGAATTTTGAAGATTTCAGTAATTTAGCATGACTTAATGGTGCTACAACCCGATATATGTGCATTGTATTGTCAAAAACAGCCCATATTTATGTAGCAGAAACATTCATCTGTCCAATAAATAACTACAAGTTTACATTTTAACAATTTTGTAAAACTGTTATATTTTTGGGCCAAAAAGGGGCCTTACCGGACCTACTCCTTTAGTATTGGGATTAAAGTCATATGAAACGAGTGTGTGGTGAAAAATAATGTTTATCCAATTCTTGAACCAATGCATGTATATATCTTAAACTAAGTCCTCTGTGCACAAATTTATCATTTTTTACGCAAATATATCGTTTAATCGACATTTTGTCTCTCTGTCTGTTATGATTTAACAAATATGGCTGCTCATTAAATACCGTGTTTTGAAGCTTAAGTTTACCGATTATCACCTTATAGTAAACAAATAAAAAAAAGCATGGGTATTGAGCACGTGTTTAACATGTACAATCAGATAATTTTTTATTTTAATGACAGATCCATGCGTATTGCGATCACCGGATGTTTACGAGGAGGGTTACGCTCAGGTCACTATGCATACGGAAATTGTGTCAGCCAATTGCTTCCTGGAACGAATACAATCGTCTACAATTGCTTCCTGGAAGGAAGCAATTAAAAATGAGAAAATTTCTTCTAAATGTGGACAACTTAAAGAATTTTCCTCAGAAAAAAGTATATGTACATAAGTTGTATAATAAAACTATCTATTTAGTTATAAAAAACATATGCATATTTTTTTTTAATTTGAGATTTCTTATGACTTTAATTTCATATTTTGGGAGCATTATATAATTTGTTTAAACTAAAGTTATGTCATTCAACCGGATAATGCAAGAGACTTAGCAAACTGATTGCATTGTTTTCACTCTTATAAAACATACTGTTTGTCATTATATTTTAAATGTTCATGGATCTCTTAAACAAAATATAGTTGAACGAATAATGTTCATAATGTTGAATAGGCAATCTAAATCAATAGCAATGCCTTTAAAAAAATCGACATATTCTGTGGAATATATCGTCTACCTAATGTTCTAATTCTTGTAGACATGCACGTTTTACTATTACGCTTTAATTGTGCTTACAATTAGAATTATTCTTACAAAATTGCATTTGTAAAACTGGTCATCAGATATGTAATATGCATGCAGTTGGTTTTCCAAGATTATACTATTATATCGTAATTATCACTTTTAAATACATAATTTTATATTTTCCATTCAATTTGAGATATTTTCAAGTGATAAACATTTCCATAATTATCTTTTGTCATTGCTTATATTGGATAAAGAAGTGTGAATAGTTTCGCCCATTTGCATTATTGAAAGTACATAAAATTAAAGCTCGGGATCACATACTCTTTTTTTGTATGTCTGCAGATGCGGATACGTCAACGTATATGATACGGTTGATTCGTCTTTAAATGACCGACCTCTAAATATATTAATTAACTTTTAAAAAGCACCTGATATCACCTCTAGTATATTAAAGGGTTCGTGAAAGAGACTTGTCTACCCTTTGTCGTGCAAGATATATTTCTGTTTTCAGTAATGATTCTGGTTGAGAAAATTTACATGACCAGAGGTTTATGAATGTGTTATTTCTAAGCTTAGATGAGAGTCAATTACCAATTCACTGTTGGGTGATTATGAATTACTTGATGTAACTTTTCACATACCTTGTAGGAGCAACACGACGAAAAAGAATATGTTTACTTTTCCTGAGAAAAGGAAATCACTCCTGGTTAATGTTGCTCAGTCTTGAGTTTGCTTTCTGTGTTTTGTTTTGTATACTGTTGTTTTCTGTTTTACATTGGCGTTGGCAGTATGTTTTTTTTTAAATTTTACCTATAACTTTGAATAACACTTTAACCCATGTCGAGTCTCTTTGCGGAGCTTAAATGGAAAATAACATGGTTACAATTTCTGCAAAACTTAAATTATGTAAACATACATTAGAGAAAGAGTAGAAACTATTCACACTTCTTTATCCAATATAAGCAATGACAAAAGATAATTATGGAAATGTTTATCACTTGATAATATTTCAAATTGAAGGGAAAATAAAAAATTATGTATTGAAAAGTGATAATTACGATATAATAGTATAATCTTGGAAAACCAACTGCATGCATATTACATATATGATGACCAGTTTTACAAATGCAATTTTGTAAGAATAATTCTAATTGTAAGCACAATTAAAGCGTAATAGTAAAACGTGCATGTCTACAAGAATTAGAACATTAGGTAGACTATATATTCCACAGAATATGTCGATTTTTTTTAAAGGCATTGCTATTGATTTAGATTGCCTATTCAACATTATGAACATTATTCGTTCAACTATATTTTGTTTAAGAGATCCATGAACATTTAAAATATAATTACAAACAGTATGTTTTATAAGAGTGAAGAAAAAAAATGCAATCAGTTTGCTAAGTCTCTTGCATTATCCGGTTGAATGACATAACTTTAGTTTAAACAAATTATAATATGCTCCCAAAATATGAAATTAAAGTCATAAAAAATCTCAAATTAAACAAAAATTATGCATATGTTTTTTATAACTAAATAGATAGTTTTATTATACAACTTATGAGATGTGTAAAATCTAGCGCTGGAGATATGCAAAGTCTAGCGCTGGAGATGTAAAGTCAAGCGCTGGAGATGTAAAGTTAAGCGCTGGAGATGTAAAGTCAAGCGCTGGAGATATGCAAAGTCTAGCGCTGGAGATGTAAAATCAAGCGCTGGAGATGTAAAGTCTAGCGCTGAAGATGTAAAGTCAAGCGCTGGAGATGTAAAGTCCAGCGCTGGAGATGTAAAGTCCAGCGCTGGAGATGTAAAATCCAGCGCTGGAGATGTAAAGTCCAGCGCTGGAGATGTAAAATCTCGACCATCGAGGTCGACGGTGATGGGTTAGGGTTTAGGGTTAGGGTTAGAACGTGCATCGTCAAGAGGCAGCTTACGAGGGTATACAATGCCTGCCTTCGTTGACGGTGCCATTGTCATCGAGAGACCTGCAATATTCTTACGTGCGGCTACCCGATGAAAATTTTTCACCATGTAATATTTTTTTACCAAAGGTGTAGTTTCTCCTCGAAACCCGCGGTAGTAATTTTTTTCTTTTTCCAAGGTATACTTTGCCGGCATTCGATGGTCGAGAAACCCGCGGTGACCGCACGGGTCTTACGTTCGGCTTCCCGATGAAATCTTCACCCACGTAAATTTTTTTCACCGAGGTTATAGTTTGCCGGCCTCGATGGTCGAGATTTTACATCTCCAGTGCTTGACTTTACATCTCCAGCGCTTGACTTTACATCTCCAGCGCTTGACTTTACATCTCCAACGCTTGACTTTACATCTCCAGCGCTTGACTTTACATCTTCAGCGCAAGACTTTAAATCACCAGCGCTTGACTTTACATCTCCAGCGCTAGACTTTGCATCTCCAACGTTTGACTTTACATCTCCAGCGCTTGACTTTACATCTTCAGCGCAAGACTTTAAATCTCCAGCGCTTGACTTTACATCTCCAGCGCTAGACTTTGCATATCTCCAGCGCTTGACGTTACATCTCCAGCGCTTAACTTTACATCTCCAGCGCTTGACTTTACATCTCCAGCGCTAGACTTTGCATATCTCCAGCGCTAGATTTTACACATCTCCAGCGCTAGATTTTACACATCTCCAGTGCTGGACTTTACATCCCCAGCGCTAGACTTTACATCTTCAACGCTTGACTTTACATCTCAAGCCCTAGACTTTAGATCTCAAGCGCTGGATTTTACATCTCAAGCGCTAGACTTTACATCTTCAGCGCTGGACTTTACATCTCCAGCGCTAGACTTTACATCTCAAGCGCTAGACTTTACATCTCCAGCGCTAGACTTTACACATCTTCAGCGCAGGACTTAAAAAGACACTTTATAATCTGTGTGAGACCAACAGGGCTCCGTACGATACGGTTGAAACGTTTGTTAATGACTGATCTCTTTTACAAAGAGTTGTATTTTAAAGTAAATATTCTACACTGAAATACGGTTTATCCTATTTTACCATTTTAAAAAACTACTGGTCTTTCTATGTTAAAGTGAAGTGTATTTTATATTTCCATTTGTGATATTATTTGTATGCATGTCTTTTTAAATAGAAAATAATATTATATAATAGTCAACTCCTAAACTAAGAAATAAAGTGTGTACCGTTTAGATGATTTCAGCTCATTTCATTATTTAGCTATGTATATGTTGTGTACAAGCTATCAGTTTATACAAAATATAATTAGTACAAAATTGCTGTACAAATTATAGGTTGTACAAATTTTTTGAACACATTATAATTTGTACAAAATAATAACTTGTACACAACAATAAGTGGTTGGGATTTCATTCAAAAGACAGCAATATCATATTGTTCCTTTGTCAGTATGTATTTATTTTTAAATAAATATCTATTTTTACAGATGACGGCAAATATGTTCCAATTATTTTAACAAAAATCCTTTTATCTTTTCCTCGAACGTGGCCTACATAATAAGTCTGATCACAGAGTTAGAACTAACACGAGTAAAACGACGGATGGCACATATACCACAGGATATGTTCACCAATTCGGAGCACTTATGTTACTCGGTTCATGATAAGATTCGTGTTCTTCAGTCATTATTATTGTATGTTGTGTTTCCAAAACTTTGTTTTTGTTGCTTGTTTTTGCCATGGCGTTGTTTGATTGTCACCGATCAAGTTTAAATATCTCGTAAGTATTTCCGGTTCCAATTTAGCAGAGATTGTTTTGTCCATGTCGTTTTAGAATTTTATATACTTGGGAACCATAAACATTCAGATGATACTTTGTACAATATATTAAGTGTTTTGTCTCACGCTTTATTAGAAGATTACTAATAAGTCTTTTGTAAAGAAATTGAATGTCTGGCATTCAAAACCTTAAACTTCGTATCTTCGATTTGATTTATTGTTAAATATAGAATTTTAAGAAATATCTCACTTAGCATCCAAAACATCATTAACATCATTTACGAATACATGTTATAACGGATAAACGGATCCAATATCTACGACAAGTTTCGGTTAGAAATTAGCTACATGTGATAAATATACAGTTTAAATACAATATAAATGACATATGGTTATACATTTGCATAAAGTATTATAAAGCAAAACGTCAAACCAGCAATAGTACATGTCCCTATTTTTCTCTCGATAATTTAATTTTCATCTTTATGATGATGTGCTTGTATGTGTTTTTTGAAGATAAAAAGGCCGACACCGGACCTATATATATGTGTTTAAAATTATAGTAGAAATATAAAAAAGCAGATCCACTAAAATTATTTTGGCAAATATTGTTTTTAATCAGGTATATATTGAAGGTTTTACTTCATACGGTTTAACAATATTAACGAATTCTTATATTCATTTTATTTGACACGCGTCATTTGTTAACTTTTAATAACAATTCATTAACCCCGCTCAACCATATCAATATGTGACAATATTTGGAACGGGTTGTAATGCCTTAAATTAACACGTGCCTTAGCCTGAAGTTAGCCGATTCCGAAAAATTAAAACCCGCTACGGTCACGGTTACCACATGTAAATCTTCATCACTGCAATTATCTTTACAGGTTGGTAATACTTATATCTGATCGTAATTGTACCATTGATCAAATAAACATAGTATACAGTGAAAAGATTAAATGATTCTTCAAATATAATTGATAGTTTGAAAAGTAAACAGAGCTATTTCTACCACAACTGTGTAATATATGAATGTGTTTGTAGATAGTAGATGTTTTTGTGTTCTGTAAAATTGTTCCTTTTAAAATTGTTATACGATGAGACTGATGTACCCATATTTTGACTATTTTATTTATTGTATCCGTTTAGTTAACGCATCAATGTAAATATAACGGAATTTGATGAGACTGTCATCGAAGTGAGAGGGTTAGCTCAATAAAACCAGGTTTAATCCGCCATTTTCTACATTTGAAAATGCCTGTACCAAGTAAGGAATATGACAGTTCTTGTCCATTCGTTTTTGATGCGTTTTGTTATTTCATTTTGTCATGTGATTATTGACTTTCCAAATTGATTTTCCTCTAAGTTCAGTATCTTTGTCATTTTCCTTATTTTGGTACTTCTTCGAAAAAGAGTATCTAAATAATTTGAACAAAAATCATTTTACATGTTTTCCTATGTTGAACATAGGTCTTTTAGCCGTTAACTTAAACAAATGTTTTAAGTTGCAATCTGGAGATAAATTGATCATGGTAAAACGACAGCTAGACGAACGGGCACGTTTTTTCTACAATTTCAGGGTATTAGATCATTAAAAAATGTTTAGAATATTGACCATTTATTCTTATACATTGCATTCTCCGAAATTCATGACACTATCTTCAGAAAGCAATTATCTATGTTCAAATAATAATGAAAAAAACTGTTTGATCAGTTTAAATTGTTTGGCTTTATAAATATTTTGATATGAGCGTCAGTGATGAGTCTTATGTAGACGAAACGCGCGTCTGGCGTACTAAATTATAATCCTGGTACCTTTGATAACTATTTACACCACAGGGTCGATGCCACTGCTGGTGGACGTTTCGTCCCCGAGGGTATCACCAGCCCAGTAGTCAACACTTCGGTGTTGACATGAATATCAGTAGTGTGGTCATTTTTTTTTTTTGTAAACAAAAGTTTAAATTTTTCGAAAAACTAAGGATTTTCTTATTCCAGGCATAGATTTCCTTAGCCATATTTGGCACAACTTTTTGGAATTTTGGATCCTCAATGCTCTTCAACTTTGTAATTGTTTGGCTTTATAAATATTTTGATATGAGCGTCACTGATGAGTCTTATGTAGACGGAACGCGCATCTGGCGTACTAAATTATAATCCTGGTACCTTTGATAACCAATTAAAGTAATATATCTCTCAATTTCCCTGCAACAAGGAATAGCTGTATTCGTATCAGTGTCATTGGCATACAGGTAAACAATTGAAAGACACTAAATTATGACAAGGTATTTTGCCTTCACCAAGGTCTGATTTTATTTCCCATAGAATTGGGGAAAAAACTCTTTTATGAATTTCGCTTTATCAATTAACATATGCGTTATGATTCCGAATCAAACTTCAATTGTAAGTACAAATCGAAACGAAAAAAGACACACATTAAAACTAGAATGTTAACTTCAACTCAAACTCAAACTCAATTTTAAATCATATCAATCTTTTGAAAAATAAAAGATATGAAAGAAATCATGCATTTTTGAAAAAAAATTTTGGTTGCGAAAGGTATTAAATATAACCCATGCAAAAAGGGCAAAGATATTCAGTTGAAATATCTCATCATATTTGAATAGATTTTTGTTTATCAATGATAATGTTCCAGAATACATATTGAATACCCTTGTCTACCATTCGACCTCGCTCTTATTCTAATTTATAGGATAACAAGTTTTAGAGTTTTCTTTCTATAATCATATGCCAGTAACAAATGCCTACCTTTCTATAAATACGTCTATAACTATGCATGAACAAACTACTGTTACTTCTTCTAAAGTCACTAAAGAACAAGATAACATTTGCACATTGTTATCATATTATATTTGATAGATAAACATAAAGATATAATGTGGTATTATATCAACCTACATACAGTTTAATCGGTAAGTGCAAAACAAATGAAACTGTAAATTTGTTATGATACTGCAGTGGTGTCCATCGGCTTGTATCTGAACTACTGTACTTAGCTATAGGGTACATATATGACAATTACTTGCAGATTAAGTGCAATGGTAACATTGTGACGTTAATTTGTTGATATTTACGCTGAACTGCGATGGTGGTTACGCTGTAGTGTGATGGCCAACTTAAGACTTTGAGTAAAAGCAAAATGCACATGGGCTGTTGTAATAAAATAACACCATAAATATTTGGCTGCTAGCCTCTTATTTGGAAGATGTTTAACTTCTGTTTAGATCAAACCAAAGACTTTAATTTTTGTTTTAATCTAATTTTCTAAGTCTCCTAGTATTCTTTTAGCACGCAAGAATATGGAATCAGGTGTTCAAAGGAGAAATAAAAAAAAAGATTCAGCGTGTAGGTCTTTATAATAGTACTAAGAAGTGTCCTACTCATTTACTTAAATATTATGATAAAACTTAGTAATTGCTCACATTCTTCTTCAATTTATATATACATGTTGTACCTTGAATGTCGGAACAGTATCCACGAAGTAAAAATACCAACAAGTCAATGTATACTTTACTAATAGCGAAGCTTGTCAATTATTTCACAAAAAACAAAGATGAGGATGCTAAATTGGGAAGTACACGTAGGGTTTAGTCAGGTGAATTTCTGTCTGACACGTTTTAGACTGAAACCATAAAAACAAACAAGAGCGACGGTGTTCTTTCAAAACAAAACAAAAATATCTCGGGAATAAAACAACATTATAAAATCATTGAAACATTGCTATATACTATGATATTTTTATTTTTTTTTAATTGCCCACATAACATCACGTGACGCTTACCGTAAGATAAATTAAGATTAATATTTAGATTAGTATAATATATTCATCTTACAAAAAGTCTGCGGCATAATTCAGAATACTGGTTAGCCCATTTGGTGACCAAGTTCATCTTTCAGCCGCTTTGCTGCCTTAAATGTTTAAACATATTTTTGTTAACCTCAACATGTAATGCTTAAAACTGTTCGAGACTTGAATTGTTTGTTTGTTTCTTATTTCCTTACTTTTCTTTGTTAGCATGAAACCTTCATCTTTAAACCATATTCTCTTGCCTGCGAATCCATGTTGTATTTTGAAAACGTCATATTATTCAAACGTCATACACAAAACCATCGCACTTCAGCGAAGGGATCATCGTACTTCGGCGTGGACCATCGCACTTCAGCGTGACCATCGCACTTCAGCGTCCACATCGCACCTCCGAGTCCTACACATATAAACAGACATTAGGTGCATTTTACTGCAGATGAAACCCTTTTTAATCATATTTTTTTAAACAAAAATGAAATGCGACAATTAAAATTTTATTTTTTATTTTTCAAAAAAACACTCCGATTCGACCAACCTACTATGTGACATGTTTTTAATGGGGTTCGTTTCACTCTGTCTTTAGTTTTCTATGGTGTTTCTTAGGTACTATTGTTTGTTTGTTTGTCTTTTTCACGTATATCCATGGCGTTTTCAGGTAATTTTCGATTTATGAGTTTGACTGTTCCTCCGGTATCTCTGCTTCTCATTTATCAAAATAACTGAAAAACTTCCGTTGGTCAAAAACTATAAAAACGGGGAAGCGTTTTATGTCTGATAAATTATTTCTATGTACTTTCATATGGTCCGAGACCACGATTATTTCTTAGTGCATTTCTTTTAGAACATGAATGAAAATTTTAAAAATCCCACCTGCGCTTTCTCAATGAAATTTTTACAGTGTGTTGGACTACTTTTGGGACAAATCATATCAAAATTATAGAAAGCTTAATCGGCTGTAACTCGAAATATGGACACTTTTATGTTTAGGGCGTCTTGAAATCTTTTGACAGCTTCCGAAGTGCTAATTTCTGACCTTTTTTTCAGGTGGACCAAATCACTACTTTCCTTTAAAATTTGGGACCCAATTTTTACAGTGTAATTTCATCCCCTTCTTGCAATTTGAGGCATTAAACATGGAGAAATAAATTTGGAAGGGGTATAAAACTTATTGGCAAGTAACCCACTGTCAACACTAGGGACTATATTCGTGAACAACGAAAATCAAGGGACGACAATTGTGGTCTCAGACCATATACGAGATAAAACTACTTCATTTTGAATTGATTCGTTCTTTGATCGAATGTATTAAATATCATAAAGTGGGTAAAAATTCTCGATCAATGATATTTGCGTTAATTTAAAGTACATATATAACTTACGTTCCTTTACTAGTATGTTTGGAATATAGAGTAATTACACCTTATGTAAGAATCCTGGGTTTTGATTGGTTGATAGCCAGTGTATTTTTCACCAATTTACTGTTATCAAATGAATATCGTTCATATTTTAACGCCGCCGGGGTATTTGCAAAAAGGATATGCCTTTTTTTACCCTCTCTGCCGTGGTATTTGCCAAAAATAAAGGCAACAGTAGTATACCGCTGTTCAAAATCATAAATCCATGGACAAAAAACAAAATCGGGGTAACAAACTAAAACTGAGGGAAACGCATAAATATAAAAGGAGAACAACGACACAACACTTCAATGTAACACAAACAGAAACGGACCAAGCATCAGACAAAATCCCACGAGAATAACAAATATAACATCAAAACCAAATACAAGAATTTGGGATAGACAAGTACCGTGACACGTCTTATCGCAATGTCAATTTACACTAAAAAATAAGAGAAAACAAACGACGCAACGTTAAATTGTAACACACACAGAAACGAACTATAATATAACAATGGCCATATTCCTGACTTGCTACAGGACATTTTAAAAGGAAAACATGGTGGGTTGAACCTGGTTTTGTGGCATGCCAAAAAATACTCTATCCGACTGGACGCTTGTAACGTCACGATCATCAATGTGTTTTGAACGTTAACCTTCGGTGTAATTAAACAGATATAGCATGTTCTTGAGGGGTATTTGCGAAAAATACCAGTCTTGAGAATGAATTTCCCTCGCCTTACGGCTCATGAAATTTTACATTCTCTCGACTGGTATTTTTCGCAAATACCCCTCCTTAACAAGATATATCTGTTCAGTATGCTCTAGCTGGTGCAGCATTTATCCTTATATAGGCTCTCGAATCGTTTAAACAAATTACTTGACCAAGTATAAGTTGTGGCCGATTTTTTCATCACAATTTGAATTCTTGTAAGGTCAATTTTGTCGACGTCTTGTGAGGTCAATTTTGTCGAATTCTTGTAAAGGGATAATCTTTACTAGAAACGCTCAAACCTGAAACATCTACTTTATCGCGGTTTTAAATGTCATAGTTACGAGTGTCTATATATAAGACATACGTTAGATTCAAAATCAGACAAAAACAAACGACTACATGTAGTAACTATGACAAAGTGATTTGTGTAGAAAAATCATCTCAGTTCACTTCCTTTGATTTTCAAATTTAATCGTGTTGATCATAACTCAGGAATCCTAAAAAATAGAGCTTCACGAACTATCCGAAATTAAAAACAATGTACGATTATGACAAATTGTGAATTTTTCAGCAGTGTATATGCTTTTGGTCGTATCAGTAAAAGATAGCCGTTGTTTTGTTTATTTCAATTATAAACAGACAAAGGCAAATTGTTTTAAAGAGTTAAAAGTCTATCGTTTGTCATTTTCTAATGTATGATCAATGAAATTTTATTTGAAAATCGGACAAGTAATGAAATTAGCCTTGCAAATAGGATGATGAATAGTAAAATGATGTATGTGCTGTTATATTAAACCTAATGTATTTAATGATCACATAGTCATTAATCTGTCACGGAGACAACATCTTTCAAAAATTTTCGTATGCTGAATTATTCAATTTTTAATATGTTTGACGATTGAAAATGTACATCAATAAATCATGAACAAAATTTGTTTTTGTGTTATTGTATTCACTTAAGATATTCATTCACCAATATTGTTAACCTATTCGTGGCATTGTTGACAGGCAGCGGCTATGAATATCCCCTTGAAATGCTGTTGACTTCTGACCTAGTCTTGCCGCCCTTGTTATTGATGTCTATATACTCATTTACACAAATAGTTATTCTATTTGTATCCATTTCATTAAGTATTGAATTTTAATATTCATGGATTTTTGTTTGCCGTTTAATGCACTAGAATATCATTTTAAACACCGAAAAACAATTATTACCTTTAACAGATGGTTCATTTTGGGGAAATTCTTGGAGATCTTAACTGCTGATCTTAATCTTTTTAAGTTGAGGATGGACAAATATAAAGCAAAGCCACATTTATAGAAATTTTTGTCTAGTAAAACATTCAGTAAGAAGTGGTATAAAGTATAGCAAAATCCTCAGTTGATACACACGTTACATTGGATTTATGAGACAAGGGATTTAAAAAAATCTAAGTTTTCTATTAGAAGATTTTGTTAAACAGCTGGCATACTGAACAATTTTTATAGTAATTCAGTGTTCTCTAAAAGATCTGATGGTCGTTTATATTCTTCATGCAAGTGTATAAGGTTTAACTATTAAATAATCAAAGATGGTAATTCAACATAAAAAGCAATGGCCAAGTTGAATTTCTTTTCCTACCAAGATGATTAGGTCTATCTTAATGCATGTCTTATATCAGTATCTTTGTTTCCCCGTGTACAATATTTGCCTCATTAGCAGATATTTTGTGTATAATGCAGTTTTGACCATTTTTTTTCTAGGTAAGATAACAGGTAAAATGAGTATACTAAGATTTCCTCATCAAAACTATAATTTTTTATCAGAAAATCGGGAAAACACGCCTAACTAGATTTATTTCACTTGACTGGGCGGGGTTTAGGAAGTTTGCTTATTTAAGACCAGTTCAGCTATAGACAGGAGTTTTTGGATAAACTCATCAATGAAGTGTCCAGTTATTCGTTCCATATCGTACACTCAGTTCTTTTGTATATGCGTTTGGTGACACTGATAGGTTTATTAAATAATAATTATAATGGCAATCATTCTTATAACACACATCTTCAAATAGACTGGCCTAATGCAAATTAAACATAAGCTCCGACCGATCAGTTTAAATAACATTCATTGGTAATATTATAAAACAAAGTTCTTTATGTCGATTATTTATGCATATTCGAATATATGACAAATTATTTTAATGTTAGATTTTCCAATAAAAACAAACACTATTTAGTGATAAGGAAAGGATTACAGCTCCAGCTCCTCCAGCGATAGAAGGCCCGCTGCAGCTGCTGTAATGTCAAATGATGTATTCTCACAATAAGATTTTCAATTCGACTTGAACATGTTGAACCTCAAATCAAACCTATGCGGTATGGGCTTTGCTCATTGTTTAAGGCCGTACGTTGACCGATAGTTGTTAATTTCTGTGTCATTTTAAATTTGGTCTTTTGTGCAAAGTTGTCTCATTAGCAATCATACCACATCTTTCTTTTATATTTATTACTAAAGAGGAAAGCTATACTACGAACATTGATTCGGAACATTGCTTTTTTAGACGACCTGCGCATACCACATATGCTAATTTCATAGCTATACATTGTAAGGTAAATATGACATGCTTTTTCAGGCCGAAGTGTGTTTACACTAAGTTCGAAACAGAAAAGAAATACTTGGTTATGAAATATATATTTTTACACATTGTATACTAAGTATATAGTAATATATGAAATACTTTTAAAAGTTAGTTGTGGGTATTGTTTTCTAAGCGTATTTTGACATTGTAACCATGTTGTCGTTATTACTGAAGCACTTGTGATTAAAGAAGAACAACTATTAAAATATGAATCGTAATTAGAATTTTTAAATTCCGTTTTGGTAATACATTTTGCATCCTTGATTTAATGATTTCCAGTTTGCTTTTCTTTGATTGGTTATCAGAAAGTATTTTTTCAACTTGACAACTCAATTTCACATTTATAAATTAGCTCAAACAAATATATTGTGGCTACTTTCTAAAACGTTTGATACAATAATGTGTTCCAATGAAAAACTATCCTATGTATTTGATCATCTGATAATTGTAATAAACCAAATACCAATACTTGAATGCTTTCACCACCTTTTTTTTAGATTCCGACAAATGACTATTCTGGGGTACATTACATTTAATATAAGTTATAACAAGTCTTACAAATCAACAAGGAACAGGTTTATTGAGGGGAAAGTTATGCAGGTCTAGACACAGTATTAACCCATTCTGAGCTTTTATTTGAATATAGATCATAATCAATGATTAATTCAATAACTATAAGTATTAAAGTGCATTATAATTGATTTATGACAATCAAGGGAACCATTTTGTTATAAGAGCATGGCTATTACATAAGTTGTCATCCATGAATGTGATATGTTAATCTTCTATCTACAGACATTTTGGATGGATTTTGGTTTCAATGTAAAACAATAAAAATCATCAAAGATACCAGGCTTATAAATTCGTACTTAAGCATTTCGTGCATTTCAGAACCCTCATCATTAGCGCTCTAATAAAAGAAAAAGAAAAGAAAATATTTAAAAGTTCAAGAGAAATACACTGAATGATGTAAGGTAAGTTATCAATCAATTAACATACTTAGATGTACAGTTGATGTTTCGCTGACGGATGTAAAAATGGTTATCATACAACTAGAAATTATGTACTACATATCGACCGTCTTTACCAGCATTCACTTTTATCTCAAATAGTTACGAACCATGATTCATAAGTGTCAAAGCAATTTTTAAAACGTGATTAAACAGTTAAAAGAGACAAATACAAACACAACGCAATCAAAAACTGGTGTTGCATATCGTAATGCATCCAATACCGTTAACGCTATCAATTAGAAAATAATTCACAAGCATTTGCGAAATTACAGGAAAAAAAGAAAATTAACATTTAATTTATTGAAGTGATATACATTACACAGATCACTGATATTAGAATACTCGTCTCTGCTGAAAGCTAGTTCAAAGCTAAAAGAGGAATGAAAGATACCAGCGTGTCATTGCAACTCATATATCGAAAATAAAATGACCATACCATGGCTAAAAAAGAAACAAAACCAACAGACAAATAAAAGTTCAAAAGTCACTACATATAGAAAACTGCAGACTGAGCAACACGAACCCCAGAAAAAAAATTAGCGTGATCTCAAGTGGCACCTGTCTTATGATTCATGTAAATACAAACCCGTTTAATAGTCTAATTCCGTGATTCCCATTTATGAGAGGGAACAGGATTGTAGTTAAGACCAGAGGAACAGTTCCAAAATCATGTGTGAAAATTTTGTCGTATTTTGATAGAGTTAAAAGACAGTACACATCAAACGAATTTATCTTAGAATAAATTTGTTTTTTTTTCATCAGAAAAATCATGGAATTCTGCAAAGTCAAATCATAAGTAGAACGTATCGATCACGAGTACTCGTATAACTGTTAATATATAAAGCTGTAAATATTTTTTTTAAATAGTAAAGGTAGTAAAGATAATACATTACAAAAAAAAGGTTCTACTAAAATGGGATATGTTAAATTTACAATTGTTGAGGATAAGTTGATCAAAAGAATCAAGAAGTTTTCTTCATAAGTTTTTACTACTATAATTTTAAAATGGGATTTACAAAGATGAATCTTTAATGTGAAGAACTTTTTAAATTTACTTTTTTAGAAGTTATTTTATGAACATTTTAACAGCCAGTTATTTTTAAAATAAGGTAATTTTAATGAAATACTCAAAGCTTTTTGGTGTTGTCTCACTGCAGGTTCTCTTCGGACATACTCTATATTAACAACTTGGTGTGGTTTGTAGATAGTTTTGTTCTCTTCCGATTGTAGTTTTGTCTCTGTGGACTTTGTAGTTTTTTACATTTTACCATACAAGATCTTAAATGATTCATTTGTTTTAAGTTTATAAACCGTTGGTAACTACGAACAACATAACTACGATAACTTTTTAACGGAAAAATGTATTCACTGTTAATTAGAAACTGAAAACAAAGAGATATATGTTCAATCTATATTTATATCGATTGTATACTAAGTATTGAGATAAAGGTTGTAAAAAACAAATATGTATATCTATTGGATTAATTGATTATTATTTTTTGCATTCTACAAATGTAGTCCATATTGCATTACTGGCTTACACGTGCAGATTACCCTTGTGACTCCTTGCAAAAAGTATTTGTCGTTATTGTGATGAATGTGAAATATATTATATTTTTTAAAAGGTTGAACAGTTTTAACAGTTTCATAATGTAAAGTTAAAACACACATACGAGCCATGGTGTCAGACTTTTGAGTATATAAATTTTATTTTGATTTTGTTGTATGACAATTGCAAGGATCAGACTTTCCTATGACATCCTTCCTCGATTTTAAGAGCTAAGAGTTCGAGCATTCCCTTTTTTGGTTGGTGGTAGTTAGATTAAATCGGGCGTAGAAATCATTCACATCTATTGCTTGTAGTGCTTATCTTCATTTTACATTTTGTGTCGCTCAGTCTTGTACATCCTATTGTTTTTCAGTTTTACCCAGGTCAGAATATTTATTTCAAAATACATATCACCCTCTTCAATTCATCAAAGATAAATGCTGTTTGTTTCTTGGTAAAGCATTTTCCTTTAAATATTTCAATTTTGCAATTCATTTTACCGTGCTTTTCATACCTTGCGAAGTTACAAATCACGTAAAAGTACGAGTCTACATTCCAATTGTCTTTCAAATAATGTCATCTTCAACTCCGGCTTGTTACAGTCTTGCTGTTCAGCTTGCCTTCTAAACCACATGTTGTACGTAGTTCATTTACAGATTTTGTAAAGTTTTATGAGAAAACTTAGTTTTTTTATACAGCTTTTCTATATTATTGATGCTATGAATATGTACGCGCCAATGCAGATGACATACGGCAGATTTTAAATGTAATATTTGACGTTGTTTTCTGTTAGTTACATTAGACTGGAGATCACAATTTTGTATTTTAAGCTCCGAAGGCATCAATTGGTGAATTGATGGTCACAAACATACCTAACTGGCTCCATCAACTCGTCGCCAGTAAACACAATTTGCGACCATCAAATCACCAATCGAAAACACCTTTGTTCGTAATTTTAAGACATAAACATATATTCGAAATCAGCGTACAATTAGCCATCAAAGTGACATTTCAGGCCGATTTTTTTTCATATCAAAATATATCGTTTCAGGTAGAAACCGTTCAAGTGTTCTCTGACCAATTAGTTTACAACTATTTAGATTATCTATTTTTCTTCCGCCACAATTGTTTAAAGGTGTATTCTGGTTTCGCAAGATGTTGCTTTAATTTTTATTGCATATGATATTGAACAGTTAGTGTGCTTTTGAAACTGATCCTGTTTGACCGAACAATTTTTTTGGAAGAGTTATCTCCAAAACACTGTTTGCATATCCTTTGCAGACAGTTTAAAATTACGACACAATCATTTCACTAATTCAACGTTATATTCTCAGGATCGTAAGAACAATTTTGACCAAAGCGGTCTATATACTCAATAAAGGAGATGTTTCCACTTTTGTATTTTGAATAAGAATAATATAATTGTATAAGTGATAGAAACATAGGGTCTTTTAAAATGAGGTCCTTGGTCTATCATTAGGAAAATGGGATCAAGGTCAAAGATTGAAGTCAGATTCAGAATTATTATTAGGGGTTATATTGTAATTTTTCAGAAACCGTGTGATCAAGTTCAAAGAACAAGGTCAAAATCCGATTTTTGTTTTTGGGGGGGAGGTTGATATTGTTATTTCACAAAAAACGTACATGTATAGGATTAAGACAACTTTTTTTTAATAAGATGATATTTGCGACATGTTGTAACATACGCATTTTGTTTAAAAATGTGCGTTGACCTTCAATGGGAGTTTTTACCCTCATATACTCGAAATTGCAATTTTAAACAGAAATCATGTTCCTTACATATTAGAGACGAAATGTCATTTGATTTGAGATATTTTCCTCATGATCAAGTTTTTAGTACAAATTCAAATGGTAAAACTGACGTTTTAGATTTTGAATTTTGCTGTTGATTCATGTTTATATATTTTAAAACGCTAACGTACACGAAATCGACGAGATTTTACCAAATGGCTCATTAAAACTTGGGATGTCAAAATAAAATTGGATCAAAGCGACTTGGTACACCAAAATATAAATGAGGTCAATGTCAAATGTAAATGTCATATTCTTAATTTTGATATTGTCTTATTTCGAGTTTTCTTTAAGATCGTTTATGATATCGACAAAATATTTTACAAAACATAGCAATTACGTTAAAATCTAGCTTTTAACCGAAATAAATGATATTTAGTTATAAAGACCAGGGTCTTTTGATTTGAGGTCCATGCTTGATGAACTAAGATTATGGTCTTGATTTGATTAATGTAATATTTTAATCTAATAAAGCTTTTAGATTTTCTGCATTAGGTTGGTAGATATGTCACATTTAAACGGCAAGTCGAAAGTGACGTTGTTGTTTTCAAAGTAGTAGCAAGTTTCTGTACTGATTAAATATGAAAATACTTAGAACCATGATATATTTTGGAACCAATCTTGGGTAACCTAATAAGATGGTTTCGAAAGTAAATATTTTAAACCAGAAGTTACAATTTGTTTCTCTTTTTTCAACCAAAATTATATAGAATAAATATATTGTTAGAATTAATGTGACTAAAGCTAACAAATGAGACATGAAGTGACATTTGTTAAACCGGAGGTAGTTAATTATCTCCCTTGTTTTAGACATAATCATGTTATTCTTGACCCAGTTTAAAGAAACATACAATTGGACACCAATAGTAAATTTGAGTACACTGCATCTTAGCTTCTTATAAATTATTAAGCATTCAGCAATTTAATCTGAACAACTGTTTTTTTAATATTCATTTTAATTGTTCGGCATCCTGCTACAATAATAAATACATGTACATGCATTCAATACTGCTACCGGAATGCAAAAAACGGGACTTCCCCAAAAATAGGGATGTTGTCTTTTAACCAGTAATTGGGAAGTCGACAAGGTAGTGAAATCTTCTGAAATAAATAGGTGCGGATCAACTGTAGTTCCGTCAAAGCGTATATCATACTTGGAATAAATTGTTTGTGAAATATGGATAAGGTGTGTATTGTAAAATCCAAACACAGGAAAAAGCTCGTCCATGGATAAATCATTTGACGTTTTTGATATATAAATGTTTTTCGAGTTTGAGAGAAGAACAAAGTTGGATTGATGAAGCTCAAGTGTTATGTCTACTTGTACATATTCGGATATCTCTTGATATGCTACGTTTTCCAGTTTTGTCCATACGTCATCTAGTATATAGAAACATATTCCGGGTTCCTCCATACACCTTAAGGCTCTAACAATTATATCCGAACGAAGAGACATTGATGTCATAAATCCAAACTCGAGTAGTATTTTATCGTCATCAGCTATTTCGGGATATGCTAATTTGAATTTCGTGATGATATTCAAAGTGTCTGTTAGTCTAGACGCTAAACATCTATTGCCAAAAACGCATGTATAAAGGTTGTTCTTACTAGAGGCTGAGAGGCAAACAAATCTTGGTGGCTCATTTCCTTTACAATCCGCCTCGCCACATTCGGAGGTATCTATAAAAAAGTCATAACATTCTCTGCTAGCGTACAAATAAAAAAATAAATGGGTAAACATGAGATGATAAGCACACATACCAGTTATTTACTTTTAATGATACAGTAGTAGAAAACACACTTTATAATTACTTTGTAAATACTTTTGTGTTCTGTAAATCGTTGTTTCCCTCTTAAAGTTGATGTGTTTCCCTCGGTTTTAGTTTGTAACCCTGGTTTATTTCCTCTCTATCGATTTATGACTTTTATAACAAAGAAATAACACCAGGCGCGGATCCAGAGGGGGGGGCGGGTTCCTGGAACCCCCCTTTTTTTGGACGATCAATGCATTTGAATGGGGACATGTAATTGGAATCCCCCCCTTTGTCCTGGGTTAGGAACCCCCCTTTTTAAAATGGCTGGATCCGCCCCTGTAACACGACGGGTGACGTGTACGGTTCAGGAAATGCTTACCCTTCTGGAGCACCCGATTTCACTCCCGGTTTTTAGTGGCGCTCGTGTTGTTTCTTATTTCTGATTTATTAATGTTGATGTTAATGTCCTTTGGTTTTGTGAGTCTTTGTTCTCTCCTTGGTTTTGATTGTTATTGTCTTTTGAACAGCGGTATATTACTGTTGTGATAATAAATTGATTTAACTTCAGAAAAGAGAGGCAAATGATACAAAAATAACCAATGGAACATTTATAAACCGAACAGTATGTTTATATTCATTATTATGTGTAGAAGAAGTTTCGTGCATTTTTTATGTTAATATTTTCTTTTGCTTGGAATTGACCGTCAATGGAATATCACTGATTTTGTTCTGTAATGTTAAGTCAAAACTTTAATCAACTCTGAACGAATTATAGCTTGTTATACAACATTAATTTAATTGTCTAAAATGTATTTGAATTACACTCGATATATTTCAATATATTAAGCATTTGTATTCCATATTAACTTCACAAATAATGCATCATAGTTTTGTAGTATAGAATCTATGTACTGAGGTTGTGTATCATTTTAACTACGTGTTATATATAGTGTTTTTTTTATTTGTGTTTGTTTTAAGTGTCATCACATTTGATGTCCGATGTTATATGTTTGTACGCACTAGCAACATGGGTTTTTGCGGTCTTATGAAAAAGGGGCTGGGGATACAAAAAATCTTTAAATACAGGCTTTGTCGTCTGATCTGTAATTCTTATCTACATTTTACATCCCAACTTCTTTGTTTTTACATTGTTTATCTGAGTGGGTAAATCACCCTGCCTTGAGTTTTATTGTTCTGCATGCGGGAATTTCTCGCTACATTGAAGACCTGTTGGTGACCTTCTGCTGTTGTTTTTTTTTATGGTCGGGTTGTTGTCTCTTTGGCACATTCCCCATTTCCATTCTCAATTTTATTTCTTTTGTTTTGCCACATTTTAGCAGGAATGTCGAACACAAAATAATATTCGAAAACATGTATGCGGAATAAAAACTAAATTTCAAAATTGATGTAGAAATCCACTTAATTTCCATTGTCTATGCAGGGAATCGAACCTTCAGCATATTAAGCCACGATTCAAACCTCAATCCACAATTTTCTTCCAAAGTAAATGCCTATACCAAGTCAGGAATATGACAGTTGCTTTCCGTGCGTTTTGAGTTTTTTAGCTTTTGATTTTTGCCATTTGATAAGGACTTTGCGTTTTGAATTTTCCTCGAAGTTCAGTATTTTTATTTACTTGTTTTCAATCATAATTTCTTAAGTGCTTTAAAACAACTTCATGTCAATATTTCTCAAGAAGTCTTTAATAGAATTGAAAAATTTATACAATATTACTTCATCTTGAAATGTGAAATGCTTTTCCCCTCTAATTTCAGATTCAAATGAACATACAAGTAGTAAAGTACAGGTAGTATCGTCGGTTAGTTTGCTTGCTAGTTGAACCCTTAGATCATCATTAGAACAAATATATCATCATTTAAGTGGAGTCAATACTAAAGTAAAGAACTAATTAAAAGTAGGGCCAGTATACTGTAAACCAACATGTTTTCGCTTCTTTCGAAAGCGTGCGAATATGTTAAACTTGCATCATTTATCAATTACTGCGTGACGCAATTTATTGAATGACGTCATTGTTTGGTATGTACGTATGACGTCGAGAACGTCAAGTTTTCATATTTTTTCGCACACTAAATGCAACTATTAAAAATACAAAACACACGAAAAAATACAATAATAAACAAAATACTTTTAAAATAACAGCACGCAAATTGTAAGGTAACCCAGGTGCTTTGGATAAGTAATTGAGCAGTTCTTTTAAGGCTTTTAAAACAAGACAAAAGAAGGTAACCCAGTGAACAGTTCATATAATATAACTCTCCTGTTGAAATATATGATAAAGCGTATAAAACATGGCAAAATCCTATCACATGCCTTATCACCCTCAACCAATATCATCCCTCGGGCCTAAAGGCCCTTGGGCTGATATTGGTGTCTCGGGATGATACGACATATGATACGGATTTTACTATTCTATTCTCTATTTAAAAGTTAGAAGATACAGAGGGAATAATCAATCACAAGGTGAAGTGCATCATTTACATATAAAGGAATAAAAACCACAAGAAGAAAAAAATATCTCGGATTCAGTTCACAAACACTACTCATAACTTAGAATTCTTGATTTTATCGGAATAAGAAAAAATATATCTTTCTAGTCTCTGTTTTCAACCTTTATCCTGACGGGTGTAGAAAATAAACGGGTGTTTTCTATTCCGTCCGCATTTTTTTTGGGAAAGTAAAGTCTGAATTTAGAATCAGGATTGAAACTGAAATCACATATGAATGATATAAATAGAACATGTTATTTTTGCTTTATCAAACTCTTATTTGGAAGGGATGCAAAATTTTTTTTTTTTTCTTTTGTTGTGCTTTTGTCATGTTTGTGTATCTTTTCGAATATGTGAATGCAGTTGTGAAGTAAATATTATATAAAAAGAAAATGTGATGTGACTGCCAATAAGCGAAGTCAAAAAAATTATAATGCATTAGTCCCTACGATTCTATTATTATTCTATATTGGAATTGGAATGGCATGCATTTTGAAATAACCGAAGTATTTTCGTATTCTATATGTTATCAATGAAACTTTTGAAATAGGTAGTACAACGACACCGGTTAATTTTCCTACTTAATAGGAGCTCCCAACACAAACACACTGCTCTTACAGAATTATCAGGAAGATCTAGAACAGTTGAAATTAACACAAGCTGTATTGTCACTATAAAGAATAGAGTTACGAAAACAATTCATGTGTGATCCATGGCCGTATCATTAGCGACAAGCGCATTGATGGCTAGACGGGTTAAGGTTGTACAAAGCACCTTGACTAAAAATTAATTTGCCTTGTTTGATATTCATAAACTTGGGCGAAGAATATAAAAAGTATAAATAAATAAACCACACACTTTATCGGAAAAAAATTATAGCAGTTTGACAAACACTTATTTTCATCAGTGAGAATCTAAATATGTCCGTAACAATAAAACGCGATTAAAACGGGTCAGCTGATTTTTACAGAGATATTTTTCTGTAGTGTTTATGTACCTACTTAATGATGCTTGCTCCTCGTGTTTATATACTCCCACTTACGACACGTATTATTGTTTACTGTTGTCCGTCGTCCACTTGTCGGCAAGTAACTCAAAAATGCTTTAAACAGTTTTCATTGTTGTCAATACAATGGAATTTGATGCGACTGTCATACAAGTGAGAGGTTTAGTTAGCTTTTAAACCAGGTTCAATCCACAATTATTTCTACATTTTTTGTTGGTCCTAATTCAGGAATATGACAGTTGTTATCCATTCGTTTGATGTGTTTTGAGCTTTTTTATTTTGCCATTTGATAAATGAATTTTCCTCGGAGTTAAGTATTTTTGTGATTTTACTTTTTGCATGAAATTTTGGTGAATTGTTTATATCTATTGATGTGAGCTTCCTTTGATTACTAAAAACAAATTCACCTATTTGCAAGATTTTTTTTGTGAACTGTTGGTGTCTTTTGACATAAAGATCCTTTCGATTTTTATAAATTTTAGATTACGTTTCTGAGTTATGGGTTTTTTTTAATACAAAATCCGGATTTTCCAGTTTTCGAAAAATAATTAAAAAAAGCAGTAGTTTTCATGTACCTTGGTAAATTGTTTATTATGTCGTTATTTTGTATGTATCTTCGATTCAACATTTTCGAGTTATTGGATTTTATTTCATAAATAAGTGGTGATTTTCCAGTTTTCAGACAATATCTTCAAGTGCTTTGAAGAGACTTTTGTTACTGATGTATATCTATTAAGATAACCGCTCTTGAGGTTTTCACTTATTCTGATACGACAATTAGAATTAATCGAACTGTTTTATTGTCGCGACAGACTAGGCTTGCAATCATGGCGCAGCTGTTTATTGAGGTTTTGACAGATATTCGAAATCATCTGGTTTATCCATGTAATGCCATTAAAACATTAGTCTAACCCCTTCGTTTCTTTTCACTTATTAATTATGTATAGTTTAAATAGTCATAATTGAAAATAAAATGAAATCATTGTTATATTTTTATGATGATAATCTAGAAAAAATATTTTCCATCATATTTGCAAGGGATGCTTTCTCCAAACACTAGCACATGGATCCTTCATTTTTTCTGTTATCTTGTTCCTTTTTTTGAATAATTAAGATTGATAACAGGTTACATAAATAAGGCCGTTAGTTTTCTCGTATGAATTGTTTTAAATTATCATATCGGGGCCTTTTATAGCCGACTATGCGGTATGGGCTTTGCTCATTGTTGAAGGCCGTACAGTGACCTATAGTTGTTAATGTCTGTGTCATTTTGGTCTCTTGTGGACAGTTGTCTCATTGGCAATCATACCACATCTTCTTTTTTATATTCTAAAAAACTTGTTATTTTGAAAAATAAGGAATCGAACATCCTTAAGTACATATAATTCGAAGGATCAAAAAGCAATTGCCACACTATTTCAAATGATGCAAAATAAAGTGGCTTAAATTACGAACAATACGTCGCAAATCAAAATGTCGCGACTGTAATACATAGAGAATAATACATGGCAAAATCCGTATCATATGTCGTATCATCCCGAGACATCAATATCAGCCCAAGGGCCTTTAGGGCCGAGGGATGATATTGGTCGAGGGTGATACGGCATGTGATACGGATTTTGCCATGTATTATACACTTTATCATATATTTCAACAGAAGAGTATTATACAAATATAGCCTTTGTATGAGGTCGATACAAGGATATATTGACCTGAAAGAAGTATATTGACTGAGGACGAAGTCCGAGGTCAATATACTTCTTTGGGTCGATATATCCTGTATTGACCTCGTACAAAGGCTATATTTGTTATATTATTAATTTTGACCATATTGTATCAAAATCGTCGTTAAGGTTTGTTGGAATTTTATAGATATTAAATTATCTCCTTGTCAATAACAACATTTCATTTACTTTTTTTTTTGGACATCTTATGTATTTGAAGATTTTTTTCGTCAAATAATCCATCACAGATATCATGTGTTTCAAAACGTTAAACAATATCCTGAAATTCATTACATGACGGCACAAAGTATATTGGTTTTTAGATATTCTAAAAATAACCGTGCAATATGCTTTTTGCAGGTCAATATGCGTTTTGCTATCCGCCGTTTTCTCTCTACCTTCGAAAATATAGTTTAACATGTGACTATCCCTAAACGAATCAAATTTGTTAAAATATACGAATTAATAATATTATATTATATGAACTGTTTTCTGATCCATAGCACTGGGTTACCTTCAGTTCTACTTTTGTCTTGTTTCAAAGACCTTAAAAGAACTGCTCAATTACTTATCCGAAGCACCTGGGTTACCTTACAAATATTTTGTTTATTATTGTATTAATTTGTGTGTTTTGTATTTTTCATAGTTGCATTTAGTGTGCCAAAAAATATGAAAACTTGACGTTCGTGACGTCACATACAATATGAAAACTCGACGTTCGTGACGTCACATACCAAACAATGACGTCATTCAAAAAATTTACCTATGTTGAGGAAACTTTTCCTTAAGCAAAAAAAAAAACAAACCCAAACTGACTTTAAGTAAAAAAAAAAAAAGAAAAAAAAAGTAGTGGTGTGATAAAGGGTAGGGGTGTGATAAAGGGTGCGCATCAAAGTTGCGCGATATGGATTAAACAGCAGACTGTTTATCACATATATGCAAAACTACTGTATTTACTACTAAACATATGATAAAAGAGGTTTATCTATGTATAAAAAAAATGGGTAATTCATTATTGCCTGTTCCAAGTCAAAAATATGATATATAACTTTTCGTTTTAAATTTTTCTTGCAGTTTTTGAGTTTTTTTATTTTAATTTTTATATCATAGTATTTTATTCTATATTTTATCTTCATTTGTATTTCAATATGAGTGATGTCCTGCTTGTGTAGTCAATATCCCTAATGCATAAAAAATAAAGGTACTAAATTTGTTAATGTCTATACAAATCCTATGTGAAGAGATGCAGTTTTAATTGTTTTAATAACATACTGAGGAGAAAATGTTGTCGTCGATTATAGACGACACCATTCTTTACCAATTTATGTCTTCTAAGAATTAACCAAAATTATATTAAATGGGGTAGAAGAGTTTTTAGAGGAATGTCGGATGGAACCCATCCATTTTGCTATGTTATGGTCAATACAAATGAACATTTAAGCAATTTGGCACATTGCCAGGAGCACGGATACAAAGGCGGGATTTTTCATACATGAATTAACATGGTTTTTATTTGCTTCTAACTTGCAAGATCCATTCCGGATATGTTTGCAACCTTTAACGGTTTTAATTATAAGGTATTTTTTTTATATTATAACAAAATATTAAGCTTGGCAAATTATTACATGTTAATTTAAGCCTTGGAAGAATAGTGATTTCAGTCCCGAATTGACACATTTTGATTTTGATTTTGATTAAACACAATTAGTTATAAAATGGTTCATAAAATCATTTAAAAATGTAAAATCAATTTGTCTTAAAACTGAAAGTGCAAAAATCAATAAATTGTCCGAAACCAGGGAGTACATCTTTTATTCTCTTCCATTGACTTATCTCCCTTGGGTAACATGTCAGCTCCCAGTGATGGTTTGGCAGACAAATGTCTACAGTGAAGTTTGCGACTTTAATGATCTAGGAGGAGCATGTGGGCAATCCCAGCATTTCACATCTACATATTACACACTATTTAAAATATCTGAATGCACTAAAGACCAAAATAGCATAACCACTGAACTTGAAATTCGACAATAATGAAAATAATTTACCAGACAATAATTTAGTGAATTAACATGATAAATATTAATTGGAAAAACAAGTCGATGAACTGCAAAAGGTGTTCTTAGATTTCAACTATATGTATCTTCCTCCTCTAGCAGAAGCTTCGCTTCTGAAGCGTACTTCTTATTTGCACTCTAACGCTTACACACGGAGAACTAATTAAATCAGTTATACGTAGTTATTATAACAGTAACACATATACAGCATGCGAACTAATCCATCACCATGTAAACGAAGTTAACTATATATATTACACAGTACAGTCTTCCATAGCCGGTTCACTATTTATATCTCCATATCAAATAGGCTAAACAATCCTGTCCTCGTATTAGCGTTTACTGTTCAAACACTATCCTTGTTATCTTAAAATCTAAAAAATTTTCCACTGTTCATTTGGTAAGCAATTATTCCATATATAACACGCACACAAAGTACTTAAAATCTAAAACCACTTGATATCATACAAGCCTTGGATACGAGTTTTCATTTCAAACACTATCTACCTCTTAATATTGCAGAATAAGAATCACTATATAAATCCTGACACAGTCCAGGAAAATGCGGATCAATGCATATGTATATCGAAATGTTATCTAATATGTATTATACTTTGGTTTTCCTTATACCACCTATACTGATAATAAATTTACTCAGATATTAAAAGTAAACGTTTTTATATAGTTTGTAACGCATCTGGTTAATGTCGCTATACGGACCTGTTCCTTAAAGTCATACGAAACCAGTGAGTGGTGAAAAATAATGTTTATCCAATTCTTGAACCAATGGATGTATATATCACAAACTTAGAACTCTGTGCATGATTTTATCATTTTTTACGCAGAAATATCGTATAATCGTCAATTTTTTTTCACTCTGTCTGTTATGATTTAACAAGTATGGCTGCTCATTAAATGCCGTGTTTCAAAGCCGAAGTTTACCGATTGTCACCTTATAGTAAACAAATAACAAAAAGCATGGGTATTGAGCACGTGTTTAACATGTACAATCAGATAATTGTTTATTTTAATGACAGATCCATGCGTATTGCGATCGCCGGATTTTTACGAGGAGGGTTACGCTCAGGTCACTATGCATACGGAAAATATGTCGGCGAATTGCTTCCTGGAAGCAAGCAATTAAAAATAAATAAACTTCTTCTAAATGTGGACAAATTAAAGAATGATCCTCAGAAAAAATGTATATGTTCATAAGTTGTATAATGAAAACTATCCATTTAGTTTTAAAAACATATGCATGATTTTTTTTTTATTTGAGGTTTCTTATGACTTTAAAGGTAAGAAAATGGTATGATGTTCAGACTATAATTAAATGTAAAAGATTTTCTTCATAATCAAATAGTTCTTGTATTAGCAAAGATGGCTTATTACAATATACGAGAAAAGATTTCAGCTCTTGGATAAAGCGATTTCGTATGCTTGACAGCTTTTCATATTTAAGTATAAAGTGAGTCATATCTTCTGGTTCAATGTTACATAATGGACAGTTTGCAGAGATACAATTGTTTTGAAAATCTAGACCTCTGATACTGAAGAATCATTATTCCAGTGGCAATTTTAACTTTAATAGCGGCCATATTTACGGAGTACGGGTCAGTCCCACTGCTTTTCCAAATATTAAGCACAGTTTCTATGTTGGAATCATTAAAATAATATATTTCAAGGATGACTTTTTTTTACGCTTCCTTCTTTAAATTTTGTTAAAAATGTTTATTGATACAGTTATCCACATGTCTATTCCAGCTTATTTTTGATTGTGGATTCTCAATGATATCATAAGGCGATGGTAATCCATTAATTACAGTCAAATTGTGTAGTTTTTGTAAACCAACTTTCAGATTTTTCATCTTTCATAGTCAATTGTCTTAAAGCAATTTCTCTTTCAACGGACTTATCATTTCTAATTATGTTTCCAAATGTTTTCAAAATTTTCTGATGAATTTCTCCCTCTATAAGAATACGCCCTAATAATAATAAAGTTGCAGCTATTGATTTGCGTTTAGGCAAGTTCTGGATTTGCTTTGATAATTGTCTAAAGAATAATTCCATCTTTTTATATCTGTATTTGAGAGAGATATGACATCTAAACCATACAGAATTCTAGGTATAACATATGTTTGAATCAAGTGTACAGAAACTTTTGGATTGACTCCATTCAAACCGTGTAACCCAGCACCCATGAGAGAGTATACAGTTTTCTTTGCAGTAGTAATACGCTTGTTCACAACTTCTTTAACCCCATAATTTTTAGTTTTATTTCTATCTATTCCAAGATGAACTGCAAATTCGGAAAGTGTTACTGATTTACCATTCAATAACCAAGACTTTGGCAATTTATCATTTATATACAAGTTTGTAAAAGTGAATTTATTAAAATCTTATTGGCTGTCGGTGACCAGATACTGCCGTGTCGTACATCTTGTTGTTACCCTTTCCATTTAATTTTAAATGTAAGATTTTGGTAACATCTTTTCAAAAATAACAAATTGTCCCCGTTAAACCAAACTTGTGCATTTCTCTCATCAGGCCAAGATGCCAAACAATGATAAAATCTTTCCTTGCATCCATTAAATCCAAATATAGTGGTGATTTTGTCTTAATTGCTTGGATTATAAGTTCAATTAAAATTAAAGCAGCAATAATAGGCATTTGTCCAGAGGTAAATTCTTTTTGAAGTTTATTTTGGTTTATAGTTACAGAGTTTTTATTTTGAGATACATGAGTTTTCTCAACAAATTTTCCTACTGTACTTGTAATAGTTATTTCCCGATATGAGTTCGGATCAATTTTTGGTTTCCCATTTTTCAAAACAGGACAGGCAATCCCACCTTTCAATAAAGTTGGATTATGTAAATGTTTAAAAATAGCATTTACATATAAAGTCATTATAATTATCATAATAGGTCCACCATATTTCAAATGTTCAACTGCTATTTTTTCTTCATCATCAGATTTATTATTTTTCATAGATAATAAAATACTTTTCATTTCAACTTCTGTTACAGGTGCAATATTGTCTATCTTATTTTCAGTAAAGGTTTTTGTTAAATGTTCTATATCATTTTCAACTAGACTAAAGTGTTCTTTATCAAAATTGTCAGAATCCATAGTAGATGCCAAATCTTGAAAGTAATCCATCCATGCATCACGGATCAAGTTATCGTTATTTTTAAAAAAGAGAATTCATTAAAAGTAAGCGAAGAAGTTTTAGTATTTGCTGGATATCTTTGTGTCCGTACTAAAGAATAAAAACCAGCATCATTTCCCTCGTGAAGTTCCATAATTTTCTGATATTTATTAATTCTTAAACTTGCCTCAGGTTGCAAGTACAGGGACTTTATGGAATTCATTGACATTCCATTTGTATGGTCAAGCAAAATGTCAACATCCTTGTCCAACCCTCTTCCAGCGACGTCAAAGCTGACCAAGGCTTTTCACCATTTCATAACAGGATGTATACAGCCATATGACGAGTTACTCCAGTAGGAACAGATCTTATTTTTCAAAATTTATATCTATTATATACATTTTCTGTCTTTGGACCATTTGAATATAAAAAAGCAAGGGGGAGGGTCAAAATATTTATGTCCTTGTCAGCTAAGGACAGAATTTTGATTTTCAAGCAATTAACCATGGAACAATATATTTCTTTCCTGCTTAAAACCATAATAATCAAAATTTATTTCAACATATTCAATATTTAGCAGGTCAGGTTTTTATTTTCTTCCCCTACGTTATATTTTCAGTTCTAACTGGAGGTTATTTAGCTCTTTGTCTACTGAAAAAACTGTTAAATGTTGTACATACAACATACAAAATACTGTACATGTATAACTAGACAACTTTATGCAGAGAATAAACTTTCTTAGTGAACTAATTATTCTTGTAGGCCATGGAGGCAACAAAAAAACAAAAGTTTCCAAAGTTTTGCAAAGTTCTATTTCAGGACCCTACATTTGCACATGTAGATTACTTATAGTGTCCTTTTTAAAAGAAAGAAATGTACATTAAACTACATAAACAGTGATGCTACATGTTCACAACCCTAAATTTCCTGTCTGATATATTTTATTTCATAAAAAAACAAAATTGAAGAATAATTTTATAGTTTCACACTTTCTATTTGTAGGGCTATATGCCAGCTGGCACTACCAAGATGATTTTTTTGTGAAAGTGACAATAGCCAGGTCAAACTAAACATGCTACATACAATATAAAGAAGAAGATATTGGTATGAAATTATTCACTTATATATTTATTTAACTGTTTGTATAATACATTGTATATGGGAATCATACAAAGTATATAATAACATAATTATACATGTTATACATCAGTTTTATTGAACAGGCCTTTGTTAACTTGGAAAATTACTTTACTTATTTGATTTGTATTACTATATTAGGCGGCTCCTATTTCAATTCAATAACTAACAATGACTAATGAACTATTCATACATTCCTATTCAAATATAGAAGGGGGAGATTTTTTTTGTTCTTTTGAAGATATTCCACTTGTAAGATTAATTAATTGGTTGGTTGTTGCTAATGTCCAATGGCAAATAGTTCATGTATGTTTAAGACTAGAACAATGTAAAATAAATACATTATTTTGGTTTTTAAACTAATATGCTAAATCTAACAATGTATCAAGATGTATTAGATGTTGCAATTGGGACTTACGTTAACATTTGTCTAATTTATTTCCTGTCAGTGGTGAATAAAACCAAATGTGGTATGATTGCCAATGAGAACAAATGACATTGAAGTAAAGCTATACGTCTTCATATGCCTTATGGCCTTCAACAATGAGCAAGACCCATACTGAATATATTTATATACTTTTTCACTCTTTTGGTATTTTGGAAAATGTTGTTTGTGCTATATTTAGACCCCTTCTAAAACGAAATTTGTTTTACATGTCCACGTATAAAAATTGCGGTTCATATCCAACGCAATCATAGGTTTGAACGTAGTTTTCAATTTAGACTTGTTTATATAGCCCAGGTGGTCGTGTGGTCTAGCGGGACGGCTGCAGTGCAGGCGATTTGGTGTCACGATATCACAGTATCATGGGTTCGAATCCCGGCGAGGGAAGAACCAAAAATTTGCGAAAGCAAATTTACAGATCTAACATTGTTGGATTAGTGTTTAGACGAGTTGTATATATATATATACATATATATATATATACATATTAGTCTGAAAGATTGTGTAACAATACCGATAAATAGATGGAAAACAAAACACTAAAAAGTGTTGAATATCATTTGCACAAAGATGGAAAAACTGAACAGATGATATAAATTATACAATAATTGCAAATATTTCGGCTCAACAAATGGCCTTCTTCGGTGACAAAAGTTTTAACAATAATGAGATATAATGTATAAGGTGTAAACATAGATCACTAATAATACAGGTAAGTTTTGTATAATTTATATCATCTGTTCAGTTTTTCCATCTTTGTGCAATGATATTCAACACTTTTTAGTGTTTTGTTTTCCATCTATTTATCGGTATTGTTACACAATCTTTCAGACTAATATAATTTTTCCTGTTTGTGTAGTATTGTCAATTTTGATGATCCAATACCTATTAAGTTTACTGGTTGGTAGATTCTTATAGGCTCTATATATATATATATATATATATATATATATATATCAGTCTAAAGATTTGCACAACGGTACTGATATAAGATGTTATAATACGAAAATGTTGTTATTAAATCGTGCTGACAAATATTTCGGCTCAACAAATGGCCTTCTTCAAGTGTCACAAGTTTTAACAATACTGATACATAATGTATAAGGTGTAAAAATAGATCAGTAATAATACAGGTAAGTTTTGGTCGATTGATTTTTAATCCAAAAGCCTGAATATCATAATATAAACAAAACACTATAAATCAATATACGTGACTGTGTATATTAACAATAAAAATGAGTGAAAAAACAAAAACGCTAGTATTTCTTATTGATGCCGTTTGGATGATGTACATTAAGTTCCTTTATCCAAAAGCTTTCCCTAACCTGTCGCTGGGCATCACTCCAGTGAATATTCTGTTCAATCACTAGAATTTTCATGCGGTTAAAGTCATCAGGTTTGTGACCCGACTGTCTGAAGTGCTGAGAAACTGGGAGAAGTGGCTTCTTAGAGATATCACTCCTATGGCCATTGAGGCGTTTGTGGAAAGGCTGCTTTGACTCACAAACAAATTGGAGGCCACAAACCGAACATTCTAGTATGTAAATAACATTCATACTTTTGCAGGTAACATTGCAAAATATCTTATAGTTGTTTTCGGTTGCCTTACTGTGAAATGTTAATGAATGCTGCATCTGTAGGCAGCATTTGCAGCGTTTTTCTTCACACGAACGACATTCTCCAGGAGTACTTCTATTATCAGACACTTCAGCCCGCACCAGCAGGTTCCGCAGACTACTAGGTTGCCTAAAAGCTATCATTGGAGGTTCGGGAAAAATCTTGGATAGTTTGGAATTCTTTTCAACTGATTTCCAATGCTCACGAATGACACCAAAGCTGTTTTTGAGAGATGGGTGGTAAGTAAGAACACATGGAGTCCTTTTATTTTTCTTTTTAACTTTGTATTCCAATAGTTCACTCCTGGGAATTGATTCCGCTTTCTGAAAGCTTTTTTTGATATTTCTGTGTTTGTAGCCCCTTTATATATATACAAGTCTAAATTGAAAACTACGTTCAAACCTATAATTTTTATACGTGTGCATGTAAAACAAATTTCGTTGTAGAAGGGTTTAAATACAGCACAAACAACATTTTCCAAAAGACCAAAAAAGTGAAAGAGTATATTTAAACAAAACGCATTTGACTAACAGGTCGAACAACTGATGTTCTTTAACCCTGCTGACTGCCATAAGTGATTGCCAAATAAAATTGATCACAAGATGTAACAAAATGGATCTTAATATAGATTTAATACTAAACAGAAAACAATAAACTTGTGGCAAAGATGTTATGCCACAAACATGAGGTGTCAATATTTTTTTATTTTTTTTTAGTACACCAGATCCGGATTTCGACAATAAATGTCTCGTCAGTGATGTTAGGGATCGAAACGGTATTTGAAGGGCCATAAAATTTACCCTCAATTTAATATAGACTTGAATTTTAAGAGTCAATATAGGATGAACGGATCATAAAGACCGGAGGGAAAATATAACACAAGCCCAAACGAAAAAATATAAACAAGTCTAAATTGAAAACTACGTTTAAACCTATGATTGCGTTGGATAAAAACCGCATTTTTTAAACGTGTGCATATAAAACAAAGGAGTTTGTCCGGTAAGGGCTAATTTTGGCCTCAAATTTCAGGTTCATCCAAAGAAAGATTTTGGACACTTTCTAAACACTTAAGTGTCTATTTCAGTTGATTCAATTAGTTTATGTGAAAGATTTTTACTGATTTAGTAATTAAAAACGCTCCGATTCAAGCTTAAATATGCAAAATCTATCAAATATGCCAAAAAACGTCACTTTTCGTATGGTGTTTGTCAAAAATGAAAGTGTCCGCATCCGTGTTCATCCTCAACCTTTATATATGTTATGTATTATCATCAAATACAACTTACATTTCAATATTATGAATGAACACGAATGCGACCACTTTCATTTAAGACGTAAACCGTCTAAAATTTAACTAAACTGCTAAATTTATGAAGATTTCAGTACTTTAGCATGACTTAATGATGCTAGTACCCGATATATGTCCATTGTATTGTCAAAAACAGCCAATATTCATGTAGCGGAAGCATTCTACTTTCAAGTAAATAGCTAAAAGATTACATTTTCACAATTTTGTAAAACTGGGCCAAAAAGGGGTCTTACTGAACCTATTCCTTTTGTTGTAGAAGGGTCTATCTAAATAAAGCACAAACAACATTTTCCAAAAGTCCAAAAAAGTGAAAAAGTATATTTAAACAAAACGCATTTGACTACATGTAACAGATCGAACAACTGATGTTCTTTAACCCTTCTGACAATTGGAGATTGCCAAATAAAATTGATCACAAGATGTAACACAATGGATCTAAATATAAATTTAATACTAAACAGAAAACAAAAAACTTGTGGCCAAGATGTTATGCCACAAACATGAGGTGTCAATATTGTTTTATTTTTTTTAGTACACAAGATCCGGATTTCGACAATAAATGTCTCTTCAGTGATGTTAGGGATCGAAGCGGTATTTGCACGGCCATAATATTTACCCCCAATTTAATATAGACTCTTGAATTTTAAGAGTCAATATAGGATGAACGGATCATATAAACCGGAGGGAAAATATGATACAAGCCCAAACGAAAAAATATAAACAAGTCTAAATTGAAAACAACGCTAAAAAACCTATGATTGCGGTTTTATACGTGTTCATGTAAAACAAATTTCGTTGTAGAAGGGTCAAAATACAGCACAAACAACATTTTCCAAAAGACCAAAAAAGTGAAAAAGAAAAAGTATAATTAAACAAAACGCAATTGACTAACAGGTCGAACAACTGATGTTCTTTAACCCTGCTGACTGCCATTGGCAAATGACAAATAAAATTGATCACAAGATGTAACACAATGGATCTAAATATAAATTTAATGCTAAACAGAAAACAAAAAACTTGTGGCCAAGATGTTATGCTACAAACATGAACTGTCAATATGTTTTTATTTTTTTTAGTACACAAGATTCGGATTTCGACAATAAATGTCTCTTCAGCGATGTTGGGGATCGAAACGGCATAAAAATCACCCTCAATTCAATATAGACTCTTGAATTTTAAGAGTCAATATAGGATGAACGGATCATATAAACCGGAGGGAAAATATGATACAAGCCTAAACGAATAAGTATAAACAAGTCTTAATTGAAAACTAATATATACTAGAACACACCCGTGAATGAATTTAAGTATACTACTGTGCGTTAGCTTTATTTTAGTAGGTCCGTGAATGAATTAAAGTATATTACTATGCGTTAGACTTATTTAAGTAGTTATCTTTTCTCTTTTAAACCATTATTTTTAAAACTTTAGAACAAGTGGTCATATACATACATATATATATTTATATATATATATAATAAACTATTAACATGACAAGTACCCAAACATTTTCTGAAAAATTGGACATACCATCTATGTCAGAGCTATTGTCCCTGCAATGTGTAAATTTACAAATTTTCACATTTTTCTGCTATTATCCGACAGCTATATATTAATATATTATAAGAATAAATTGTAAAAATGGTCAGAAGAAATTTTCTTTTACAGTCTGAACTTTTTCTGAAGAGTTTAACTTTTTTAATTTTTTTGTTTTTTAAAATATGTGTTTTTTGTTGTTTTAAGTGCACAATTTGTCAATGCACTATTTCGGCTCCTTGAAGCCTATAGATTTATAATGAATAATGTATGTATTTATGTATGATTATTCTTTTAATGTATTAAATGAAACATTTAATATTCATCTGTTGTTATACTTATTTATAAGTACAGATTTTATCATATGTCAGATGTTACAAATGAGACGGCAAAATTGACAAAATTTGAAAGTGCAGGCTACCCCATTTTGTTGTGGCATATACTAGAAACCAACATTATTTGCCGAGCTCAATATTTTCATGAATTGTGTATATATAGTTATACTTTGCAAGTAGATATGTTATTTTACAATAATAACCTGATCTTGGAGTATTTCGGCTCTGAAAGATGACCAAAATCATCCATTTTTGACATGATGCTAAATAAGACATATTGAAACAGTTAGATTATACATGCACTTAATAGACAGCATTGTTATTTCTATGCATTCTTACACTTAAAGTGATGTTTTACTAGGTACAACTATCAAAAAAGTATATATGTTGCCATATTTTTTTATTTAAACCAGCGAAATATGCAAAAAAGGCTTATTTTTGTCATTTTCGAGCAATTTCTCCTTTTAAAAGATGGCGCCATAAAAAGAATCCAGATCGGTTTAATATTTTCCCAAAACAAATGTTTGTGTTTTTTTACATTACTAAGGTGCACCAATGTGCCAAATATGAACTCATTTAGCAAAAGTGGCATTCGAACGGATTTGGATGATTTTCTTGGTGAGCCAATCAATGAAAATATGTTTACATTGTTTTTTATTATTTGTAGAGAAGAACTGAAACGTAAATTACCTTTTTCTGCTTCTGCCATTTGATGTTTCGTTTTCAGTTTTCTGTTTTGATCTTCAAGTTCTCTGATTTGTTCTTCCAGTTCTTTGCAGAGATAAACCCCTTTACTCTCCTCAAATGAAGAGCAGTAATCATCCATTTTTGTTGATACCCTCTTCAACTGATCAGATAGCATCAAAATGTCTTCCCGTGATTGCACATTGATAATAGGGTCGCCTGAAATTATAAAAACTATGGAAACTAAACTCCATCAATTATAGCTGACATGAGCCTATATTGAGAAAATTTAGATCTTACAAAAAATGCAAATCATTCTTTTTCACCTTCTGTGTAATCATTGCTTGTAAAAGGGCGATTTAAGTCTCCATTTATAAGAAGGCAAAAAGTCAAAACAATCCTCCAACAAAATCTAACGTGAATCCTATATATAATAAAAATGAATTAAATCCATCTGAAAATAAATTGTTAATCCATTCATCAAAATGCCTAATGTTAAGATTGACTTATTATTTTTTAGTTTTGAAAATAGCCAGAACACCAAGAGGTATTATACACCCATATTCTCCATTTTTTTTTTTAGTTCATGAAAATCTTACAACAAACAAAAAACCCCATAAAAAACACTTTAATTTAACATTTAAATACTTTAATAATGTTGTCTCACTAAATAACACATGCTATGTTTGTATCTCACATCACTCAAGTCTTAGATCTTCACATATATAATGTTGATTGGATCTACCCATGAGAGACTTGATTCAGCGATCTTCGAACTCAAAATAAAATAATCGTAGGTAGATCTGCTCTTTCCAATAATTTTACGTTTTGACAGAAAAACAATTTGCATATAATGAGATATTTACATTGACAACGCATTCGGTCATGCTCCATTCTGAGTTGATGCAAGTTGTTAAGTTAATTTCCATTTGGTTTCTGTATGCGAAAAGGATCATAGCCCAGTTATGTACTGCTTCTTTTCTTAAAATGTACAATACATGACCTACTCGCTGATTAATTTAAGTGAATGACTATGTTAATCATCAGGTTATAGTTTTTGTTTGAAGAGAAAAGCATGAATAATGTTACATAGTATAAACCCCAAATTGATATTAAGTGTGTAAACTACATAATCAATTTGTTTTTTCTGTGATTTGCAATGTTCCTTATCTAATTTGCAGTTCTGATTTGTATTGGTGTATATAAGATCAATGTATGCATTGATATATTCTAAACTCATACAAATATTTTAAAACCTCAAATTGTGATTTAAAACATTTTATAGTTTGTCGGTTTTTTTCCATTGCATTGGATTCTGCAACAATTTCTTCAGTTTGTAACGGTATTATCTTGCCCATATTGACCTCAATGTAATGGATAATTTTCAACAGTACTTGCATTCTTTTATTTTCGTGTTCATTAAACGGACATTCCTTCAACATGGGTCTTTAACTACTGGACAGGATCAAGTTGTTATCCAAGTCAACCATTTAGAGTAGCAATATTTTATAATGAAAAAGATTATAACACAATGTTGACTGTTGTACCCCTTTTTTGTCATTTGTACCTGTTATGTTTGTTTGTCTTGTTCACACATCATTGTCAATATAATGGAGTGTAATGTGACTATCACAATGAGATGTTTAGCTATCTAATAAACAAGGTTCAATATAACATTTTGTACATAAGAAAATGCCTTTACTAAGTCAGGAATATGACAGTTGTTATACATTCGTTTGATGTGTTTGAGCTTTTGATTTGGCGATGAGTTATGGGACTTTTCATTTAGAATTTTCCTTTGAATTCAGTATTTTTGTGATTTTACTTTTTATGTTACCTTATATGTAAGTCGTGTATCTTTTGTTTGCACTGTTCGAAAAAAATTATTACTGTTTTGGCAATTTTATTTATAAATATTTTGCTGTTAATTCTAAATTTGAGTTCATCAACTTGCTGTTTCGTTTACAGAATTTTGAATATTTTGAAATACTAAGGCTTTTCTACCTCAGGCATAGGCTGAACTGTAGTTGGAAAACATTTAGGAATTTTGGTCCTCAATGCTCTTCAACTTCGTACTTTATTTGGCTTTCTTAACTATTTTGGATTTGAGTGTCACTGATGAGTTGTTTGTGGACGAAACGCGCGTCTGGCGTATACACAAAATTTAGCCCTGGTATCTATGATGAGTTTATTTACAACCACTCAGTCGATGCCACTACTGGTAGAGATTTATTTCCCCAAGGGTAGCACACGTTCAGTAGTCAGTATTTGTTGTGCTGACAAGAATTATCATTGATATGGTTATATTTATGAATTAATATTATATATTAATATATTATTATATATTATATTACCTTAGCGCTATTTGGCAAAACGTTTTGGAATTTTGGTCCTCAATGCTCTTCAACTTCGAACTTTATTTGGCCTTTTAAACTTTTATGAATTCGAGCGTCACTGATGAGTCTTTTGTAGACGAAACGAGCGTCTGGCGTATACACAAAATTTAGTCATGGTATCTATGATGAGTTTATTTGCTACTCTTGTTGTAACGTATGTAACAAAAGGATAAAACTGACTTACCAATACAGATGACATTAATTATTGTAACAGAAACTACTATCGTTATTACAGTGGAAACGAATTTCACTATACTTTTTAGTACTAAACGCATGCCAGACTTGTTTTGTTTAGACTTGGCAACATTCACTGCATCATCAGAACATTTATCTATATCATCGTCACTGTCTTCTCTTGCACAACGTTGTCTCAACATTGTCCTATAATGAAACTACAATCAATGATTGATTTACTTACTCTATGTATGTATCTTCTTAAAGGAGAAGCGAAAGATACCAGAGGGACATCCAAACGCATGATTGGAACTATAAAGGATAAATTCATGACTAAAAATAAAAAAAAAAAAAAAAAAACCAAACAAGAGAATGCAAAACACAACATACAAAACCTAAGACTAACACACGAACCCCACCAAAAGCTGAGAGTGATCTCTTTAGCAGTACAGATTTTTTTGTTTAAAGATATGATGGTTGATTTTATTAAAGATGATTTTTTAAATCATAAACTCATACACCTTTCTCCTTAGTTTCATGTCTAGGTTTCTTAATCAATATTTTATATTATACATTATCGCTATTTTGTGCATTTTTCGTTTGATCTTTTTTTGTGATAATTTTCATATCATGCTACTCGCTTGAGATTGACAAATTATCGCTACAAACTAAGCAGACACGTGGCGTTGCTAACGAAATTGACATGAAATTGACAACGTCGTCATAGGTAAAATAGCGATAAACAGATTATCATTGGTCATCTCAACTCGATTGCCTTTCTCGCTTTCGCCGTCCCGGCTCAAGCGAGAAAGTCAATCTCGTTGAGATGATCAACGATAATCTATAATTATAGTATATCTTTTTCAAATAACATATCGTTACTGTTATATCATCATTGTTATGATATTGTAATTATTATGTTTATTTATGTTGGTCTAATTTATTTTGTGTGGTCTAATAATTGTTTACATAATCTTATAGCTGTGTAGTTTAGAAACCACTGGAACAATTATAGATACTGACGGAATGGTTGGAACTTATAAGTTGACTTACATAACGATTCCAGAATGATCATACCAAAGATGCGTTAATTAAACTTTTTACATTGTTCTAGAAAATTCCTTTCTACAGTATTCTATTGATTTCCGTGACAACTATATCTATACAGACACTAAAGTTAAACTTTCACACGTTATCAGCAGTTGGATTGACACTTTTATTGTACACACACCATCATACTAGATTGTGACCTATTGAACGAAATATTCTGATTGGATTCCCGATAAGATATCCGGAAAAAGAAAAGTTAAAAATCGGACATATATTTTGACAGTTAAGTTGACATTTCTTTTTGTGTAATACTTCTTGTAAACTTATGTTTAATAAATCTTGTTCAATTTTATTATTGATTCGTGTCTTTTGTAGGCTACAATGTAAATATTATTCTGGCGGTAACATCATGTTATGTTATCTTTTTAACATTCAATTTGAGAATCAATTCTATAATTTGGGAGCATATAATTAGATTATCTAGTCATTTCATGCAACCTGAGAAAGTACGATTGCATACATTTTTTTTTATAGAAAATCTGCAGTTTGTCTTCAATTTCATTTGTCTTTGAAACTACATGTAGTCAAACAAATTATGATCCTTTTCTCTGTTAAATAATCAAGAAATGTGTGAATATACTGCCGACAGATACCATAAGGGACTTAATTTAAATAAATCAGATATAAACGGCAAAAACTGTCCTTTCCTTGAATAAAATATTTCACTTTTACGTGTGAAGCTCTTCACTAAAATTTACGACAAAAGGTACGATTTTACTTTCCGTATTATTAATTTCTTTTTATTGGACGGTGATACTCCTTACGATCTTACGATGTTATATTGTACAACTCGTTCGCTATGCCCGCGTATGTTTGGACGTTTTGAACTTTAATGAACATAATTTATATATAATTGTTACCACTAATTACTTTCAACCTTTACTAAATTCTTCCCTGGATATCAAATTTGGTTTTGAAGTTTGATTGTTCCTGTATAAAACTAAGTTTAATCTGGTTAGCACATTCTAATTTTTATAGAGATGTTTTTAGCCGAGGCCGGAAATTTAGATACGATTTGGATAAACTTATCGCTCGTTTTAATAAACTTTATCTAAAAGGCTACCAATTCAACACCAAACTCATATCTTTGAATATTGTTCTTATTGGTATTAAGATTTGTAATAAGTAAATTAAAATAAAATAAATAAAATGTCTCTCTCTACATATATATGTATATTCATAACACTACAATCTGTCGATACCTGTATCATGGCTTGCAAGAGGTCATATTTTTCTCTGACTGTTGAAGGCGTCTCAACACTAAATACATTGGTCGTTGGATGTATACTGATAGATATTTAGACTTCGATGCATGATTTTCTGATGATTTGTAATAAGCTTTGAACTAGTTGCCAGTAGCTGTGAATACTCTTAACTTTGTACTTAATGTATTTTTGTTGTGTGGCTGTATGAATAACCTCCCGGGTCCACTCCAAGTTTTTGTTAGATGTATTTCTGCTTTGAATCCGTCTTTAGAGTAAAGCTCTTTTCAACTAATTTTTTATAGTTTGTTCTGATGTTGTATTGTTACACAACTGTCCTAGGTTGCGAAGAGGGTTGGTGACTTTAAACTAGTTTATTCCCACCACAATCTTTATATGATTGTACAAAGTCTGAAGTTTGTGATTCGGAGTTTGTCGTTTGCTGCTTTTAATCACATTTGTTTTTCGTTCAGTATTTTGTGCATATATCTGGCCATTACTTTTTTCCTTGTTTGATTTTTTTTTTTAATTTGAGATTTCGGGGCTTTTGATAGCTGACCATGTCAAATTGCCTCTATGCATTTTTCAGGTCCATACAGTTATAACTGTTTTTAATTTCTGTGTCACTTGATCTATTGTGAAAAGATAAGGTATTAGCAATCATACCATATTTTCCTATTTTTATATTCATAATGTGGTACAGATGATTTTGTATTTAAATATTATACTTCGTTTATGCTTTGTACAAATGTAATAGGATTGTTCAAATACAATTGATTTTGTATTACTGTTCATCATATATTTCTTGTAATAGGTTAATTTGAAAATGCCCTCATATTAATTAATCATCAAATATTTCAAGATACATTGCATTTTTAAGTGATAAAATAAAGTCATGATTTCCTTTTTTCATTGCTCATACATATTATATCGAATAAGGAAGAATAAACCATTTTCACACATTCCAATGTCTACCTACATAAAATACGTTTTGCAGCAATTTTAATTTATTTTTCTTAAAGGGGCACTAGCTGTCAAATTCATATTCACCGATTTGATTCAAACTCTCATATTTTATTTATAACCATATAAAACATTTATCAAAATTTTAAGAAGTCCAAATTTAACAATTTACAGGACATGGGCTCGATAATAATTATGTAACTTCGTTTCGTATTTATTTTGGTCTTGACGCTAACTTATTACCTATCGAGTAGACCTCCGAATTACTCCGATTGTCATATTGGCGATATAAACATAAATATATAAATAAATAGAACGCGAAATAGCGCAATTGGATTTTTCTAGGTTTGTTTAATTTCGCATTTTAGATTAAATATTATATGTTAATCTTCATATCTGTATAAAATGATTTCTTTGTGGATCGAATCAGATAATCAAATTATTTACCTTTGTTTCACTTTACGTTAAATAACTAAACACGCATAATTCATGCTTTATATGTCTCTAGCTAAGGGGTTAACATGATACGGATTCAATGAAGCCGAATTTCAATAATTTTTTGCTTCATTTGACAAAATTAATCCATGCTAGCTGCTTAAAGCTAACTTATTTTTCATTGCTCTACTTTTATCGGTGATTTAAAAAAAAAATATTTCAGATATTTTTTTATATCTGTTATTTAGTTTCAGAAAGATAGTTGGTCAGATATTAAAGGATAGAAAAGGCTGGTGAATGAAACCTCTTTTTAACAATACTAAGGATAATCTTAAGTAAAATTGAGAATGGAAATGGGGAATGTGTCAAAGAGACAACAACCCGACCATAGAACAGACAACAGCAGAAGGTCACCAATAGGTCTTAAATGCAGCGAGAAATTCCCGCATCCGGAGGCGTCCTTTAGCTGGCCCCTTAACAAATATATGTACTAGTTCAGTGATAATGAAAGCCATACTAAACTCAAAGTTATACACAAGTAAATAAAAGCAAAATACGTAAGTGCATGTAAATACAATGGAGTTGAATTGCTTTGTTATTTTCTATATTGGAATACTTTTTTTTATCATTGTTTACCACTTTGCAAAACTTTTTTTTCTGTCTATATATGTTAGAATGAATATGTGTATTATATATTCCATATTGTTATATATTGTACAGTACGTATATAATTTATAACCTTATTACAATTTTTGAAGTTAACCTTATAAACAGTATTGTGCACAATTGTTTTAGTGGAATTGTTTTTTTGAATTTCTACTAAGGTTTAAAGTATAGAGCTACAGGTTCGGTGTAAATCTAGGGCTTTAGACTCTCCGAAAGTGGAATAACTTTCATACACATTTACATAATCATACTAAATCACATTACGCAGAGGATAACAGAGATATTTTCAATTGTCTGTTTGATTTTTTAAATATTTTTACTTAATCTAATAATTGCAAAATTGTCAAAAAACGGGTTCATTTTAATTTAATTTTATATGTACACGTAATATTTCGTGTAATATCGTTATCATTGTGTTTCAATGAGATTATCTATATAGGTTGGTAATACTTGTATCAGAGATAAATTGAATCATTTATCAAATAAACATATCACAAAGTTAAAAGATGAATTCATTTGTTAGATATACTTTGAGTGTTAAAATACTCATTGAAAAATAAACAGATCTATGTTTTACTATTTATTTGATGATAAATCTACACTTTATCTAAAAGATCATTTGGAAAATGTAGCTCTACATGTTGTCGTCCTAAATACAAGGTGTCTAAGTCTTTGAGCCTATGCACATTCATGTAAACATAAAATATTTAAGTAACAATCAGGAGACCAATTGCATATGAGAAATTAGGGCGTCCTGTATGGACATGATTGTTCTCCAATTTTTCAACGTGTTTGGTTATTTGACAATGGCTCGAATATTGAACAGTAATTCTTATATACTGCATTCCCTGATATACATTCCACTCTCGAAAATGCATATCTCTTTATACATGTATTCCAATAGTTAGCTATGGTATATGTCAACTTACCTTCAACAAGCAATATCATTATCGTGCCAGTGTCATTGATAACATAATGGAATCCCCTCTTTTAATAAAAACAGTTCAGTTTGACAAAATATCCCCATGAATGATAAAAGGGCTTAACTTTGTTGATAAATATTTTAAAATTCATTGATACATACATAGTTTGCATCTGATTCAAACTTTAACTAGACGTGCAAATCGAAACGAATCACACGTTTCAAAATAATTTCTACTTTATCGCCAACTCCAACTTGAATATGATTCACACCCTATTTTTTAAAAATAAAAGAAATCATGCATTGTTGACAGAAAAAAATCGAAAATTCAATACAAGTTACTCACTATAAGTAGACAGGGGAATCCAGTCGACTTATCTCTTCATTTTCATGACAAAATGCCTGTACCAAGTCAGGAAAATGACAGTTGTTTTCCATTCGTTTGATGTGTTTGAACTTTTGAATTTTGCCATTTCATAATGGACTTTTCTGTTTGAATTTCCCTCGGTCTTCAGTTTTTTTAATTACTTTTATAAATACTATAACAAGCTAGAACTGCATGTCTACAATATTATGTAAATAGCTAATGCCTACCTTGGTTAATATCCCTGCATAAACAAACTACTCTAACTTCCTAAGACACTCAATAGCAAGATAAACTTTTCACGTAATAATTAATTGTTTAAATATATTTAAAGATTGAAGGACATATACATATGATGATATCATATCAACCTTAGTACGGTTTAATCTGGAAGTGTTAAACAGATGATGTAGCAGTGGAGTTAATTAGCTCTAACAAATTTTATCTGTATATGCCGATGGGATAGAGTGTTGTATTTCGATAGAAGGAAGTGATATTAATGAACATCTAACAAAACTTTGATCGTGTTTTATTGTTATGTCGAAATGTAATACTATATTGTGTATTTATGTGGGGTTTTTCTTCTGTCCTGTGTGTTCTTGCATTTATTTGTATTGTAATTGCCATTTAAGCGGAAGTTTTTGGCTAGTCATGTACTTCTGTTGCCTGTTTGCAATAAAATATTTTTTGTTTTTATTCTTATTATAAAATTGAAATTATGTTTTTGTAGTTTTATTAGGATTGAAACGGATCATTTAAAAAAAATTATGTGACATATTATTAACAACAAGTTTCCGTTGACCTTCATGTATAAGAGCAGAGAAGAATGTATTGCTTGATACGTTCATTCTATAACAATCATATTATGAATAAACCTACTTGCCTATCAATTAGTATGCCTGGGATTGGATATATGAAATATCATTAAGTAAGGAAAAATGCACCGTGAGTAAAGATAAATGTGTATTTCCGTACTTTTGCATTGTATTCAGATCTCTTACTAGACGTTTTAGGTACAGTGTATGAACATGCAGGTTCTTAAATTGTCAATGGTATAGATTTGCAATTTGCTGTAATAGAACACAACAGTCACTAATGTATAAGCATCTTAATATGTGAAGGGATCTTTGAAATCAAAGGATTGTAATGAAAAGTCGAATTCTGCTAACGTAAGTTGTTCCTGACGATTTTTAAATAATCAACGTTAACATTACTTTAATTTTACACTTTTTAAAATAAGTTATCAAACAAAACTTCTGTTGCCATTCATAACTCTCAATAGACCGAGTTTTATACATCCGAACCATTACCAGGTTTTTAATAAACATATATTTATAATACCTGATTAACGGACATTAGCCAACCTGATAAAAAGACCAACCGCCCATATAGCCGCATACTCAGGTAGATTAACCCAACAGTCTCTCGGTTAACCGAATGACGACCGTGCATAACGTATGATTGATGGGGTTTGATTTAAAATCAGACAAATAATGAAATTAGCCTTGCAAATATGTTGATAAATTTTCTAAGTGATTATTGGGATATTAGACAACATTTTATAGAACCTTATTTACTTCACATAGTCAACAATTTGAAAATGAATCACGACCAATACTTGTATTAATTTACCAAAATTGTTAAAATAATCGTTAAAACAAGCAGCAGTTATAAATATCCTCTGGAAAGGCTTTTAACTTCCGACTTAATCTTGTGGTCTTTTTGATTGATGTCTTGAATGTCGTTCACACACATGGTCATTAAATTTTGTTTGTATTTCATAACGTATTAAAATTTAATATTCATGAAATTTTCTTTGTCGTTTAATGCCATTATTAGAGTAAAATTGAAAACACCACAACACATTTATAATCTTAAACAGGCTGTTCATTTCGGAGACAATCTTGACGATCTAACTGCTGATCTAAAGCGTTGTAAGCTGAGTTTTGACAAATAGTAAACAAAGTCGCATTTATACAAACTGATTGCTAGTAAAACATTTAGTAAGGAGTGGCATAAAGTATAAAAAAAAATCCTCAGTTGAAACACGCGTTTCAATGATTTTTTTGTGAGACAAAGGATTTAACAAACTCCGTTTTAGATACGTAGATTTTGTTAGATAGCTAGCATACTCAGAATTTGGATGGTATTTAAGTGTTTTCAAAAAGTATCTGGTGGTCATGCAAGTGTAGAATGATAACATATTAAAGAATCAAAGAAGGTAATTCAGCATAAAAACAATGGCCAAGTTGAACTAATTTCCTAACAAGATGATCCCATATTTAATATCAGTATCTTGTTTCTCCGTTTACAATCTATGATTCTTTTTCAGATATGGTGTGTTCATTGTAGTTTTGAAATAGGGATTGCAAGCTAAGGTCACGAGAAAAATGAGTATATTAAGATTTGCTTTTCAAAACACTAATTATTTTCTGATTTTATGAAATTATATCAGAAAATCGGCAAAACACCGTCTTAGTGTTTCAGTGTATATGTTATACGCATAGTGTGAGTCCCAAATTCTAATTCAACCCATAATATACAAAGGAATTGATTAATTATCTCATTTTAGAATTAACTTTAATACAGAACCTCATGATAAAAAATGTTCTGACAGTGTATTTAACAAACGGAAAGTGTATGCCAACGGCTCAAATGTGTTATATGTAGATTTTATTCGAAACAATAAAACAAGTTGTATATCATCACAAGAGCTTGTATCAAATATTAAATTAAGTCCCAAACCAAATGTTATTTTGCTACTAATTAATTTGTTTCACTCTTGAAATATAAGTTCGTGATCTAAAACATCATCGTAGGTTACATAAGAAAAAATTATGAAAAAAAAGGTTAAAATAGCTTCAAAAGCCTTTCAATATCAAAATCATAACCATATTTAAAAGACAAATCTAACCAATTGTCATGTAAGTCTTTACTCTGGAATTTTCGTTTCATATGTCCTTACATTTCGCATACAATTTGAGAAGAACATAAGATCACTGTTGATACTTACTAGAGGGGTATAAATATATATTTTTTTCTCGTTAACCTTCGCATGTATCGGAAAACAAAGTTTTTGGTGTGAATAATGATGCCAATAGAACGGACAAATTAATTTAATGTTGATATTTCCGATATTTTAGAAACAAATTGCTGACCAATTACAAAGGTCTGTAAGATTCATAAACGTTTTTTGAAATATTTTTTCTCTCGAAAATAGTGAAAAGATAACCACTTTCAGACGTTTAGCTGATAATGTTTTTTTTATTTAGAAATAACAAAGACGTTGAGTACTCCTTAATTGGAAACATTTGTTTGAATTTTATTGAAAATATTTTAATCGTCTTAAGGTGAGAGTCAAACTATATCAAAAGGGTCATTCAAACTCACTGACAAAGACATAACTTAAAAAGAAAAAAGAAAAAAAGGCAAATTAAAATAATGAACAGTATTCATTTTTCTTCAAAATATGCAATATACTTGTGAAGATGTAAAAGTTAAAATTCACATAATATTTTAAAAGTACAGAAGACGCATGGGCACATACACACAAAACATTTAGTGATACGGACAGGATTACAGCTTCAGCTCCTCCAGCAATAGTTGGCTCGTTACTGGTGTTTTAATGTCAAAGGGTGTATTCTCACAATGTGATTTTCAACTCGGCTTGAATTCGAACCAATTTTTAAAACAACATGATGATGTTAAACAAATCGAAAGAAACGCATAAAACGATCCAGATGAATCTTTGATTAGACTGATGAAAACGTCGTCATTATACTAAATTAAGGCGATAGTAGTTTACAGATTTACGAATTTCGTAAATCAATTACAAAGACACAAATCAAGATAAGAAATAAAAGAAAATAAGGGAATCATATGCACTCTACAAGGAGCAAGACCGGGTGCGTAAACACATACAATTTAAGCTATTTTTATAATTATACTACATTGTAAGGTAAATATTTTTCGCTTTCATAGGGTAGCGTGATTGCACTAAGCTCGAAACATAATAGGGACGCTTGATATGAATTTTATATTTTTGCACATAGTTGAGTGATTTAATATTGAAATATTTAAATATGTTATTTTGAGCATAACAGTTGCCTGAATGGTTATATTAGGCGTATTTTGACATTGCAACCATGCTGTCCTTATTTATGAAGAACTTGTGATGAAAGAAGAATAACTCTCATTCTATTTCTAGTATGAGTCTTATTTATGCTGTTTAAAATTACCTTTCGGTAATGCATTTGTCATCTTCGTTTTAATTATTTCCACTTTATTTTCTTTTGATTGGTTAGAAAGTCATTTATTCAACAGGAAAATTCAATATCACACTCATTAACTTAGTCAAAAGACTTTATAGTGCCTACTTTTTATAATTTTTCATAGAGTAGTATCATAATACGTATGTACAAATGAAAAACTATTTCCTGTAGTTGATTATCGGATAATCTGAGTAAGTCTCACCAACCACTTAACAACAGTGATAATCAAACACCAATACTTGAATATATTCACCATCATGTTTAGATACCGACAAATGAAGATCCTGTGAAACATTAAATTTAATATAAGTTATAATAAATCTTACAAGACAACATAGAACAAGTTTATTGAGGGGGAGTAATGCAGGTCTAGACACAGTGTTAATTTATTCTGAGCTTTTATTGAAAATAGATCATATTCAATGATTAATTCAATAACTATTAGTATTAAAGTGCATTAGAATTGATTAACGACAGTCAAGGGAACCATTTTGTTAAAAGAGCATAGCTATTACATAAGTTGTCATCCATGCATGTGATCTTTTAATCTTTTCTTTTCTGACATTGTGGATGTAGTTTGGTTTAAATGAGAAAAAATCCTCATCAAAGATACAAGGCTTATAAATTCGTACTTTAGCATCTCTCGAATTTCAAGAGACTCATTAGTCACGCTCGAATAAAAAAAATAAAAGTCAAGAAAATAGTCAAACCTCACGAGAATTGCAGTGTACATGTAATGGCATTATTATTTATATAAGGTTAATCTATCAATCAATTACCATACTTACATGTTACTACAAACCATTAAAGTCTGAAATGGCCTATATCTGTACTAGACTGTACTGATTTTTACTCGACCAGTCTGAATTGGTCTGACTTTTACTTGACATTACTCGACCACAGTCTGAACCATACTTGACTGTACTGAATCGTACTTGACTCTTATCTTTGCCGTTGAAAATAGTCTGAACTATTACTCGACCAGTCTGAAACAGTCTTAACCCATTCTCGACATGTACTCGACCTATTTTTCCAGTCTCAACCATACTTAACCAAAGGTCTGAACAATACTCGACCAGTCTGAACCATACTAGACCAAAAAACCTCCACTTTTTTAACTGTTAAAATAAGTTTCTTTTTAACTGACATATATAACAACAGCCAACAAAATTTATAAAAGATTTTAACCTTATAAAAGAAATATATCTTTGATTATATTTAGGATAAAAAAAATATATTATATATAACTTATATAAAAAAAGGATAAAATTAAATAAATACATAAAATTGTTTTTCTGATTAGTGATGAAATATAAAGCATCACCTCTGCTTGGGGCAAACTGATAAATAAGATCACACCTGGTCAGAGGTATTAAATTCTAAATAACATTGATTCAAAATTGCAACATCCTGTTTAAATTAAATAACAAGGCCTTTCGAATATACATGTATGTACTAGATCAGTAATACACGAATTTAAGAAAATAGGGCTTTCTTTTTTCCTGTAAAACACACATGTACTGAGGTAATTAGAATATATTAAAGTGCTTTATGTATGCCATGTTAATTTGACAAAAAAATACTTAAATTAATTGAAATTTTATTTTACTGTTACTTTGGAATACATTTCCTTTTTTAAAAAGGTTATCAAGGATTGCTATGGAAATTCTATTATAATGATTATATTAAATTCTTGGTTTAATAAAACAAAACAATTAAGTTTTCATTTTTTTTTAATTAATTAAGTTGTTTTTATACTATTTTATAGATATTTTAATAAAAACACATTCCCTGCATTATAACCTGAACTCAACTGACACCATAAATCTATACTAGGCTTGATTAATGGTGAAAATAGTCCAATTACCATAAAATACTTCCGAAATATTCATAAAATTTAAAATATAAATTCATGAATAATATTGAAAACATTAGTCACAATTCATTTTTTTTTAGATTATTTGGTCAGCTTATTTTATTTATATTTTAAAAGTTGATATATATTATTATGTAAGTGTTGATTAATATTGAGTTAAAGTTATATTATGATTGATTATTGTGAAATTTCAATACTGTATTGAATACATCTTTAATTTCAAGTTGTTGTTCAAATTTCATTTTTATTGAAAAAAATCCTAAATTGATAAAATTCAGTTGATAGATACAAAGAATAGGTCTATTTTGGTTAAGACTTGGTCGAGTATGGTTCAGACTAGGTCGAGTATGGTTCAGACTAGGTCGAGTACGGTTCAGACTAGGTCCAGTACGATTAAGACTAGGTCCAGTACGGTTCAGACTCGTCTAAAACGGTTAAGTACTGGTCAAGTACACATTCAGACTGTTAAGTATGGTTCAGACTACAGTCGAGTATTATCAAGTAAATCTCAGACGAATTCAGACTGGTTGAGTAAAAATCAGTACAGTCGAGTACAGATATAGGCCATTTCAGACTTTTAATGGTTTGTAGTGTGTAGATGTACCGTTGCTTTTTCACTGAAATATGCATAAATGATTTTCTTACAACAAAACATTATGTATTCCATAACATTAGTTCTTATTAGAATTCACTTTCTTTTCAATAGTTGTAAACCATGATACATATTTGTTAGAGCAATTTTCAAAACTTGATAAAACAGTCGAAAGAAAAAGACAAGACTATATAAAATTGTAACAAATCACTCAAAAGAACACTGACGATCGCTGATGTAACCCTACTTAAAATCTTAAATGAGATGTGGTGACGAGTAAGAGGTTGATGTTGCGTTAAATGCATCAAAGGATTTTACCAAATTACAAATATAAATTATAGCAATTAATTATACGTTTATTCCCAAGGATCAAGGAGTTTACATTGTAATTTTATTCTATTGTCATTTTAAAATTAAATTAATTCAGATGAATCTTAAAGGTAAACCTATACTATAATTTACTAATTCAGTTTTTATTCTATGTTTCTTTGGCTTCAAGGAAGAGAATTAATTCAAAAAGAGGGACGAAAAAAACTAGAGTGACAGTTAAACTCATAGATCGAAAATAAACTAACAACGCCAGGACTTAAAATGAAAAGACACAAAGTAGAAAACTACTAACGACTAAGCAACCCATGATGGCGTGGGTAAAATTTACGAAGGGATGATTTTAACTTCACCATTTGGAACTCTTCGTTTAATAAATTCCCTATGTACAGGAACCCTCTATAAATGAAATCATGATAGGAAATACAAGCCTTGTAATATCGTATCAATTGGGACATATTCTTTGTTTGCAGGCGAGGCTAGAATGTAGCTACATAAAAATGGAAAGTTCACATTTGGGAGGCGGAAAATATATCTAATGTTGTAAAGTTTTGTTTTGAACAGATCCTCATTGTCAGTTTCTAGATGTAAGTCAAGACTCAAGATGCGAGGTAGACTTAACTGTTGTAACCTTTTCTCTTGCTCGACATGATAGATGCGTTCAACATACCTGTAGTCAACAAAATTGCATTACTTGGTGAGAGAACATCAGCTATATAGCGGAAAATAAAGTTGAAGGAGATTGCAAACTTCGTATCTTTCTTCCTAAGAAGTTTCTGTATGAAGTCAGACTTATAATATTATATGAACGAGTCGGCAATAAGAGGATCTCGATTGATTCCCATTGAAATGCCGACAGTCTGTTGAAAAAAAACAATCCTCCTAATGTAACAAATATCTTGTCAATCAAGAAATCAAGCATCTTGATAATGTCAGTCACAGATAAATTTGAATCAGAGTGATTCTTTACAAAGTATAATTAATCCCTCTCTTATACAAGAACCTTATATCTACGTTGACCATTCTTTTTTATGAAACATAGCAAAACCAACGCTTATAATTTGTCTTTAGTTTAAATGGGGAATAGTTGGAAGTGTATAAAGGAGGGGCGAAAGATACAAGAAGGGCAGTCAAACTCATAGATCGAACATAAACTGACAACGCCATGCCAAAAATTAAAAAGACAAACACAAGAATAATAGTACGAAAGACACAACATAGAAAGCTAAAGACTACGCAACGCGAACCCCACCAAAAATTGTATCAAAATCAAATATTTTAATACTTTTGCAAGATGAGAGAGTCTTAGATTGTGTGTACTCTAAAAGATTGACCTAGCATGGGTATTGATAGGCCCATTCAGTTTCTTAATTCTGATGTGAAACAACGACACCATTCGGAAAGAGTATATTCGTCTTCATTCCTACGTTTAGCTCATGCCTGGCATACTCCCCGATTGAATCCATCAGTATTTTGAAGTTGTATTTCCAATTGATGGATTAAGGCTCACGATATTTCGGACCTCTAAATAACAAATTCTACAAGGAAGTGTTATTGACAATGTTGAGGTCACCAGTAATAACGAAGTTAGCCCGATTAATTGTGAATTGGAAACTAGCACATATTCATTTAGGAGGTTAGGACTTGAAGTCAATTTATTAATAACTTGTAAAAAAAAACCGGTCAGCTTCTTTGATGCCGTGCTATCATAACTTAACAAGAGGCGAGATAAGGTTCGCAGGTGTTCTTTTTTCGAGTATTTCTCGATTTTGATAATTGTTTTATAATAAGATGAACATATTCGATCTTCTATAAGAAATATGCACATTTCTTTATGTAAGGGATATAAGCCGATAACAGTCCATTTTGAAAAATATTGGACAGGTCTGAGGCCGCAGGCCGAAGACCCGTTCAATATCTTACAGAATGGACTGTTAGAGGCTTATATCTTACTTAAAACATTGTTTAACACGTCAAAAAGGTAAAACAAAAGAAAAAGCACGCAAAGATTTATTGAAAATTGTTTTGTGAAAAACTTCTTTACATTACAATTTATCCTACATAGGGGCCCCTTTAAACAGTAGCTCAACTAACAAAATAGACAGAAAGAAAGTACAACTAAGGGTAAACAACATGTATTGCTACATGAAGAATAACACAGGGTATGCGTATCATAATTTTTGCGTGCCCAAGGACAACTCAGTTTCCGCACATAGATTCCGTGAATACCTGTTTACATGCATTTTGTGTTTCAAATTATAAATTATGAAATTATATTCTTGAGGCAAAAACGAGGACATTATTTAAGTGTGGATTATAAAGAGGATATAGTCAAAGCAGCTAATAATGGTAAGTTTGATATCTATTATATTTCAAAATGTAGTCCTCTCCTATTAGTTTCTTGTTTCTTCTCCGGTTTCATTTTTTACAGGGTTAATGAGAGAAAAAAAAAGAAAAGCATATGGAGACAGGTTCGTGTTAATCCATATCGATTGAACCACAGTCGATTTTATTTCAAATAAAAAATTAATATAAACAAACGAAGAGCTAACAACATGCAATCAGTCATATTCTTTTGTTGGCATTTTCAAAAAAGATATAGGAAGATTGTAAATCAACGCCGAAAACTGAAAATTCTAAAAAGTATTATAGTCCCCTAGTTGATGAAGAAAGTTCTAGATATACATTTTGTATACAGGATAAGGTTTAGGTTGTTCGTGGTCCTTGTATTGCGGCATGATCTATCAAGTCTAAGAAGCATTACTTTATTGCTTTTTTCATTTTAATTGTAGTTTAAAATGATGTTAGAAAGAATACGAGCAACACCAGAGGTCAATTATCTTAAGACGGTCGAGGATAAATCTTTTGAAAAAAGAAATTCATAAGGCAACAAAAACAAGACTGGCAACAAAACCAAGACTTACAACGAGCATAATCAACTTATTGAATTAGTGCAAAAAGAGACATTCCAAAAACCTGAGAAAAATTGCTGTGATATAAGTATTGGTAGTGTTAAAAATCATTTTGAAAGTGATTTTTTATCCTCAAGAATCTGTTTTGATGAGTGACAAAATAATTGTATTGGAAGTTAAATTTAATAAAATGTTTTTTTTTTTCAATTGTCATTTGTTCTTTGGTTGTAATTTTCTTTACTTGATGAAAACAATTAGGGTAATAACAGTTTTTTATATTTCAGTGATTGAACTATCATTCACTTGTAAGAATCCGCTATGCTACCTTTAGCTGTCCAATATTTTTCAGAAAGAAGAGGGCTATTCTTAAAAAATATTGGACAGCTAAAGGTATCATAAAGGATACTTACAGGTGACTGATAGTCCAATCACTGAAATAAAGAACAGGTAAAACAATAGAATGACGTCACAACAATGTTTTAATTGTACATATATTTTTCTTCATATGTGTATTCCGTGGTAATTTTATGAGACAAACAAATTTCATTAGAAGGAAAAATGAAAAAAACAGAAAGCAATAGAGGCAATACTATTTTTTAAATTTCTTATAACAGTTAGATAATCAAACCAGACCATTTTTTTTCTGCAAAAGTAAACCTCAAAATAATGATCATAATTTTAAAATTCTATCCAGATTACAGAGTAAACAATGAAACGTAAATGATTCTGCTTTAATCAATTTCTTACTCTTCGGTTATAGTAATGACATAATAAAACCTTACAAATGAAGTATTTAATTAGAGTTTTAAACAATTTTAACAGTAATTCAAGTAACCGGAAGAAATTATTATTTTTTTCAGCAACATGGCTTCTTAAAAAACAAGAGCACCATACGCACTTTTTTTATTTCAAGAAGCCATATTGCTACTAAAATTCATACTTTTTTCCGTTCATTATTCCTTACCATTAAAATAAATGGCTTTCTCGTAATTACATGTACTTGATAACTATATTCTAGACATTATGATTGATCTTTTCTGTAATCTTATACATTGAACATGATGTTCAGTGATTGCCGTGTGTTGATGTTGTTCAGAAGTGTTTCTCGTTTTTATATAAATAAGCTCGTTGGTTTTCCTGTTTAAATGGTTTACACTAGTCATTTTTGAGGCTCTGTATAGTTTGCTGCGTGTTCAAGGCCGTACATTAACCTTTACTGGTTTACATTTGCAAATGTGACTTGAATGGAGAGTTGTCTCATTGGCACTCATATTACAACTCCTTATATCTATATTATCTAAGTGTAAAACGGAAGACATAAATTAGATTATTATAATTATTTTTGCATAGAACAACTTAACAACTAACATAATTAATTTCGTAAAGAGTTTTACAATATGGTCAATGCGTCAATGTTTTCTCAATTAAAGATCGATAATTATTGGTATCAGTTGAATAATTCCTAAAAATATACTCTATTTCAAAGACAAACAGTGTAATAATGTTAAACGACAATAATAACAAATTTAATTTTGACACAATATTTGAGAACTTTACCAAAAGTGATACTTTACCTACTCAAACCACTTATCACTTCTAATTTTGTTGTAAAATATGATGATTAGGACAAAGTTTGCCATTTTGCTCTCAGTGTAATTCATTTAAAGCTATCAAACCAAAGAATAACTCGACCATATAAATGTGGATTTCAGACATATTTCAAATGAAAACTAGAAAGATGTTTTTAATGACTTATTTTATTCATTTTCGTTGGTTCTCGAATTGAAGGTACCCAAACTGTGGTTTGATCATTGTTCCTTGTTAAGAAAAATATAATCAGGAAACCCATCTAACGTTTGTTTACGCTGCGCCTAAACCAATGAACAGATTAGTGCAGCTCTCAAATGAATGAAACCTATAAACAAACATTGATTAAAATTAAAAAAAATTGTTCAGAATTGAAGGTCTTTCAACACAAAACAATGTATTTTAATATGAACGTGGTAAAATTTAGTTTAAAATGTCATTCCAATTGTCAAATGATAGCTTATTGTACGTTGATTCCCAAAATATATGATTTTTTATACAATATGTTTTTAAATAAGGGAGATAATCTGTTACTTTTGTTTGAAGAAAGTTACTTCCGATAATATTTGAATATTTACTTGACCCTGATTCCAAAAATATCTGGTTTTATATACTTTAATATTAATAAAGTACAAAACATAGCTACTTCCGGTTTACACAAGGCAATTCCGGTTGTTTTTTCAAGGTTAAATGGTTTGATACCTATTGCCAAAAGTCTCATGGCTTTAACATGTATACATATGAGGTAAAGCAAAGGTCAAAATCTAGAACGTCAAATTAAGCTATGACCTTGAGATTAATTTCAAGGTAATAAAGCAAGGACCTCAAATCAAAAGACCAGTGGTCTAAATTATATTTGGTTAATGAATTATATCACCATATGCGTATTTTTAAATACAAGAGGGGTGAAAACTCCCTTTTACGTTTAACGTACCCCTGCAATCAAAATTTACATGTTACGATATGTCGTAACTAACAATTTAGTAAAAATAATTTATTGATATCTTATACGCTTTTATTTGGAAATCAGTGAAAATAAGCCAAATTCAAAAATTAGAATATGACCTTGATCTTTGACCTTGACTTAAAAAGGACCTCAAATCAAAAGATCCTAGGTAGCTATCGCTTATAGTTTACAAGATAGATATGCATATCACTTTTATCAAATGCAAAAGAGGAAATAACTCTCATATGGAGCGTTCATATTGCTTCGGTCAAAATGGGACAAATCATGCAAAAGATATAAGGAGCAATTTTATAAAATAAATTTGTCGCTTTCTTTTACGGTTACGGAGGAGATGTAGGCACAAGTAAAACAGTGTTCGGGGAAATAACTTACAAAGAAAATTGTTCGTCTTAGCAGGGTGAAATTTAAAAGCGCATGAACTTACGATACCATATGAGAAATATCTAAGCGACATATTTCGAAACAAATATATCGCAAGAAAAAAATTAGGCGGAAGAAAGAAAAAACAATCAGAAGAAATACAATAGGTCTTTCCACAGAAAAGTGGAAAGACCTAATAAAACTCATTTGCCATTTAATATAAAATATAGATGTGTTCATAGACGACCACGGCGGTTTCCATTATCTCTTGAAATCTACAGACCGAAAGCCAAATTTCAGCAATTATTTCGAACAAGAATACAAATTATACCACATATTATATTATACTATATTTCAATATCACAATATATCTGAGTCTGTTTCATTTTTGATAGACTTTGGATTCTAGTAAATGGTTTAATAGTATTGTTAAAACAAGTTAATACTTACCATTTGGATATATCCATATAAAAAAAGAAGATATTGTATGGTAGCCAATGAGAAAACTTTTCACAAGATATACGATGAAACAGAATTATACTGCTATAGATCACCGTATGGCCAATACAACATTTTAAACTATAAAAGGCCCCGGAATCAGACAGGTAAAAGAATTCAAATGAAAAAGCAAACATCCTAATTAATGTACAAAAAATGAAAGAAAAACTAATATGTAACACAACAACAAAAACAACCCCTGAATTACAGGCTACGGTTTGGGACAGGCACATATAGCTTGTTGTTCGGTGTGGGTCAAGGCTCCGTGTTGAAGGCCGTACATTGACCTATAATGATTTACTTTTTTAAATTGTTATTTGAATGGAGAGTTGTCTCATTGATACTCACACTACATCTTCCTATATATACATACAAACTGTGGCGGTGTTAAACATGTAAGCGGAATCCCAACCCTCATCCTAATCTTCAAACACAACAAAAGAACGTACCATAATCATCAGTTGAAAAAGGCGTGACTCATCAGATGGATACAAATCGAATCACATCCAACAAAACCCTGTAGTTGACGTTATTCGGAACTTGCACCTTTCATCATATCAACCTCTGTTTGTATCCCGTCACATTTACAGGATATGGAATGTCTGAAAATCTAAAGACATGTAATGAATTGACTTCATAAGGTCTGGACAGTAAAGAATGTACACAGTAGAGGGTTAGTCTCAAAACTAAGAAGACTACACGTGACTCTACAGACATTTTCAACATCAAAATGACCGTTTAAGCAATCAAAACTCAATTTCTAGTATAACACAATGCCTTTCTTGTCCTTCATTACATCGTTTAAAACGTATTTTAATTTGAAAAGCATATGCTTTTAAAATTTATAACAATGATTGGGTACTGTCGTTGCAATACATTTTGAAGGACGAAAATGTATTACACTATGAAAAAAGGTAAACGACCTTTTGGTTCTGAACAAATTTGATAATGAGGTTTATTATTTGACACTGACAAACAAGTAAATGACATGAAATATAATCTAAACAAAGTATTTATTCAATTTTACTGATATTTACATGAATGTCAGACTATGTTTTTACTGTTTTACAAATAGGTCACACTACTATACATACCAGTTGTTCAGAATACATTCTTTTTCTTCCAAATCAGCATAGACTGTAACTTCTATTTTTCTAGACGAAACAAAACAAATCTTTCGACAGGATTTGACCCGAAAACACTGTATATGTTGGAGATTAATTTTAACAATATTCATTGGCAAAGTTTAGAAACTTATATGACGAAGATTCAAATCTAGTACTGTAAAAGTTGAATATAAGAAAACAAAAACCAAAATGACAACAGTTATAAATAATAAGACATATAAAATTATGTACAAGCGAACTGACTTAATTGTTATTGTAATAATTACGGTTTCAAATTCACTTTATTGTTAATCTCAATTCAAGTAATGCGGGAATTTAAAAAGCGGAATCATGAACTTGTGTTCAGAGGTATGCAACAAAATATTTACAATGAATAAGAACGTAGCTAAAAACATCAAAATCAGAATAAGTCTTAACTTCAAATTTTGATTGCTATGACTCACCTTTTCTTTTTCTTTTAAAAGACCACACATTTTAAAAAAAGTTTCGGTTAGACTAATCTTTTAAAAATTACATTTTCCTTATACGTAAAGGCATTTTTAAATGTTTTATCGTTGATAAAATCATGATTTCCAAAAGGTTTCTTTATTATTATGAGTCTGACTTCATACAAGAAACTTCTTAAGAAGAAAGATAAGAAGTTAGCAATATCATTTAACTTTACTTTCCGCTATATAGGTGATGTTCTCTCACTAGATAATTCAAAGTTTGGTGACTATGTTTAACGCATCTATCCAAGCGAACTAGAGATACAGGATACAACCGATACAGTTAAGTCGGCCTTTTATCTTGACTTACATCTAGAACTTGACAATGAGGGTCGGTTGAAAACTAAACTTTATGATGATTTGAGCTTTCCAATTGTGCACTTTCCGTGTTTAAGTAGCAACATTCCAGCAACACCTGCATACGGGGTGCATATCTCCCAATTGATACGATATTCACGTGCTTGTATTTCCTATCATGATTTTCTTGATAAGGGTTGCTGCTCACAAGGAAGCTATTAAACTACGAGTTCCAAATGGTAAAGTTAAAATCATCCCTTCGTAAATTTTACGGACGCCATCAGAGAATCTGAGATCACCCCCAGTTTTGGAAGGGGTTTGTGTTACTTATTCTTCAATTTTATATGTTGTGTCATGTGTACTATTGTTTGTCTTTTTCATTTTAAGTCATGGCGTTGTCAGTTCATTTTCGATTTATGAGTTTGACTGTCCCTCTTGTATCTTTCGTCCATCTTCGGTATTCTTCCAACCGATTTTTAAGTTAAAAAAACGTCCCTTACACCATTTTGATCCTGTAATGTTAACTTATTTTATTTTATGATAAAGTTTTTTTACTAAACTTTTACCAATCTTCCCAAAATTATATGTATTCTTCTATTAATCAACTATTATTTGCACCTAGTGTTCTTGATGGAGATTAACTAAACAAATAGTAAATCGAAAACACCATATTGTCAACTTTTGTTTGGTGAGTTAAAGAAAAGAGGCGAATACTACCAGAATAAAATTTATACCCATTAGTCTAAAACAACGTCATAGCTAAAAAAAAATAAATGGTAAAAGACAAACAGACGAACAAAGAACACAAATCACTACATAGAAAACAAAAAAACTGACCAACACAAACCCCAACAAAAACTGAAGGAGAGCAGCAACCCTCTATCAAGGAAATACAAGCGATGGGATACACTATCAACTGGGAGATATAAACTTCGTATGCAGGTGCTACTGGAATGTAGCTACATTGAAATGGAACATTTGCAAGAGTTAATTGTATGCATGTTGTAAGTCATATACACAGTATTCAGATATAGAGATACTGATTTAAGGTCCCCTGAGTCATGTGATTTTGGAAATACCCTTTAAAATAGTAACAATAACTGTGAAATAACAGCATAACATTAGAACTAATCACAGAACTCAGCTTTACAATGCTTGACTGGGAGGTTCCCAACACAGCAGATATGGATCCCATTTGTTACTAAAAGCAAGCTAAAAGCCTTTTTTAACATATAAATAAACCATCTACATTAAGAATAAAGGCGTCACAAACAGTTGTCTGAGAAAGGAACGTCTTGTGTATCGCAAAAATATATAATTATCGAAGGGTTGCAGGATGAATGATAACAGTTTAACTAGACATTTTCGGTTACTAGTATGTTTTACTTCATCGTGTTTATTGGAATCAAGTCGATATTAGTACAGAAAAAGACCAAAATTAAAACAGTTTGCTACAAGTGTTTAATTAACGTCGATCGTTATTCAAAATAAGTGAATTCAAAAGAGCAATACGTTTTATTTGGGTATAACCTATCTTTGCAACATTGATTGTGTTTGGAAAAGTTCATAAAAATAAGTTTATTTAGAAAATAAGCTGCCGTTGCATACATAAACAAACTCGCCTTGCTTATTTTAAGAAACTAAAACAACAAGGTATCAGTTCATGTTAATATATCTGTCTATAAATGGAATGCAGCCCTGTCTTTATTGGGTTGGACCAAAACGTGGGATTTGTAAAAATACATGAATAAATGTACAAAATCCTCATTCTTTAAGGTCATAATAGTTGTTAATTACGCTGTCAAAAGGTGTCTAGTGAAGAGTTGTCTCATTGGCAATCATACTACATCCATTTTTTGGTTTATATCTACTATAGAAAGAATGCAAAAAGTGCCTTTTGGAGAACCTAAAACCTGTTAATAGACCGTACTTTACTGAAATGTCGATAGAAGTTGTCAAAGGAATATACACTGTTTTATTCATTACACCACATTTCCAGTCTGTTTAACGTATCTATAATCGAGAAGATGGTGTATGCGGGCCAATCAGACAACTCTCTATTCAATTCACAATGTGTAACATGTTAGCAATGATAAGTCATAATACAGAACCTTCAACACGGAGCCTTCGCTCACACCGAACAGAAAACTATAAAAGACCCTAAAATAACTACTATAAAACAATCCAAATGAGAAAAACAACAGTCTATAAATATAGGAAGATGTGGTATGTGTGCCAATGAGACAACTTTCCATCCAAAAGTCTAATCTACGAGAAACGAGAAACACTCATGAACAACACCAAAGAACGATAACAACTGAGCAACCGGCTCCTAGCATATTTACTTTCTTTCATTACAGATGTCTAATTAAATTTGCAGATAACCTTCTATCGTCGTTTAAATGAGCTGATACTATAGTATGAACATTTCCCATTGTAGAACATCATTAGATAAAGGACTGCCGAAGACTCAATAAGGAGGTGGCATAATAAGAGACGTGTTACATCAAATCGTAAAATGCATTGTCAAAAAGGAAAGGACAATGAAAGTTACACCTATACAACTCATAGTACATATGTATGTTACCATAAAACAATAAAGTAAATGTCTTATGAAAGAGGGTAGTAATGCAAGGATATTTTTATCAGAAGTTCTTAGAGGGCATTTGAAGATATTTTCCAATTTCATAATAAAACACTGCATTGTTTGTAGAAATTTTGAAAGGGTACAACAGACAGTTTAAGGGTAGTGAAAAAAAGCAGTCATCTGTCAAAGGGGTTATGAAATCATCAAACATATTCATAATGTTCATAAAGTACCAATAGAAAATTATTCAAATGCAAATTAATCGTACCATCGTTAATGTTTTGCCTTGTTAGGCCAGCTAGGTCGACTGAGGACGAAATCTTAATACGCATGCAACATTCGTCAAAATATTCTATGTTGCATCTAGAGGGTTTTTGCTCTCAATAAAGCTATAAAATCAAGAGTTCAAAGTGGTGAAGTTGAGATCATCCTTTCGTACATTTTACGGAAGTCATCACGAGGTGGTGGCCCTTTTTCGAATAACCGTTTCACATATGATATCAGATATGTTCCTTATGTCGTAACTACAATCCCCTTCCATTTTCACAAATGTGACCTACCAAATTATACTATTTACCGGGTTAGTGATAACTTGAGGAACACGACGTGTGCCACATGTGGAGCAGGATCTGCTTACCCTTCGGGAGCACCTGCAATCACCACCAGTTTTTGATGGGGTTCGCATTGCTTAGTTTTAAGTTTTCTATTTTGTGTCTTGTGTAATTTTGTTTGTTTGTTTGTCTTTTTTGTCTTTTTTTTACCATAGCGTTGTCAGTTTATTTTCGATCTACAAGTTTGACTGTCACTCTGGTATCTTTATCTTTTATCCAGAAGAGGATGGCAAATTAGAGAAAACATTGGTCACATCAAGAAATATGACCGATGTGTAATTCACTTAGGATAATTTGTTATTGGACGTATGTGACAATATTATAATCTTCCAATAGGATGATATGCTATAACGATGAACACATACTGTGGATATGTCAGTTGATCATTAGGAAAACCTTTTTTAAAAGTATACCTGTGTTAATACTATTGGCATTTTGAAAAATAGCTTTTAAAATCGTACAAGCCATCACATCAGTAATATAACATGTTAAAGAGCATGTTATTATTAAATAATGAAATTACCATGGCTGTCATTTATCAGAAGGAATATAAGTAATGTTAGAAAATTAAGATTATATTGTCTACTTTGAAAATGAGTGCTTAATTTAAATTTGAAGGACATTTACGAAAATTACATTAGATGAACGTGCAAAATTATGCGCATATTGTGTCAAAGAGTAATAGAACAATTTTACTAAACACTCATTTAATATTTACTTTTTGAAATGCGTAATACAAAAATAAGTAAATTAGCATAGTTAAAAAGATTTTTTTTTTAATGTGTCAGAAATATAATATACAAGTTTCAGCGACAAATGACTTATTATCAATAGAGAATAGATAAGAAAAGAAAGGTAAGAAACACATAAAAATTATATATACTCGATTATGCATTTGTGTTATGTGGTGTAGCGAGTGATGCATGTAAAACCAGAGATGCTTGCCTCTTCGAGGCAGCCGATCAATTTCCGTGTCGGAGTTATACAAATGTACGTATCCAACTAATGTTTTGGTGTAACCTAGATTTGTCTCTTATGAAAATTGTACGACCAATTGCCTTCTACTTCGCTAAGTTCATACGAATATATAATTGTCTCAAAAATCTTTAAATAAATAAAAAAGTAATATAGGGATGGATAATCGCACTTATCAGTTTGATTTATAAATCATACAAAATTGCTAAATCGTTGTTGCCAACAATCCAGATAAAGAAAAACAATATACAATATACAAAAGCAAAAGCAAAAGAAAAAAAAATACAAACACATTCAAACAGAAAGAGAGAATTGTAATGAGTATGACACAATGTATTATAAATACAATATAACGTGTCGATTTTGTTCAGTGATTCTTCTATTTGAAAGAAAGGACCGACATTTTAAGTTTGTTATGTGAAAAGTTTGACATGCATTGTTAACTTATCTATTCATCAAAAGCCGAGAACCAAGTTCATTGATTTGGAAACATAAAAACAATCTTAAAAGGAAAGCCACAGCATAATAATTATCCTCGATCTTAAAGAATTTGCGAGATTTAATTCGATAAACTCGTCTCCTTCAGCTTTGAACTAAGCGTGAAAGTGACCAATAAAAAAATTGGCGCGTTGCACAAATCGCGGTGGAAATATTTTATTTTGGTCAATACGTTTTTATATATGAAATACAATCTATTTTCTTAAATAATTAAAACCAAAATTGGTAAAGACACCTATGTAGTAACCATGCTGTTTATGCTTCAGTTTGAAAGTCTAAAGTTGAGACCAAACACCTAATTGAGGTGCTAATTGTCTTATCCTTAATTATTATAATATGCCTTCAAGATCAAATCATTATAATTTGTATCTTAAATGTTGTAAATTCTTACTTTTTTAATGTTTTCAATTGTGAAAAGACATGTACACTGTCAAAGAAACAATGGTCAGACCTGTTTTGCTTCTTGATTTTTCACTGCTTATTTCGGATTGACAGTAGAATCATCCTTTTTACCTCAAATTATTGCATAATGTATGTTTGTCTGATTTCAGATGTTTTTATTCATTTGTGCAATGTTATTACAACATTTAATTTCATTACTAATAACTATCTTTAAATTCGAATATTTTTTTGGGGCTTGTAACGTTATCTTGGCTAGCGGTTACATAACAATAAATGAACTTTGTCACAGATTTTTCTAAAATTTTTAATGCAACTTTGGCTCCTTAAAAAATTTTCAGAGAACCTAGCATTCGTCTCTTTTATTTTCTGTTATAATACTGATTTAACTCTTACAAAATATATGCTTCATTGTATAAAGACACATCAAATCAGCAAAAGCCTGTTACAATCTGAATTAAAATCATGAAATCTCTAATAACAAATCCATAATTCTAATGCAATTTGGATGTAACAATTTTTTTCATTGGATAAAAGTTGCCGTCAAATCCACAGTTGACCGGGCGTAACTAAGGAGAGACACGCCATTTTGAATTGATTGAATCAACAAATGTGCGATTACTACTATATAAGCGAAAATAAAACAACACCTACCTCGAATTCGCCGATTTAAAGTAATTTTATCCGAATTTGAAGCGTACAGGTAACGTAATAACCTCCAATTTGTAAGTTTTCATTTGTATGACATTTTTTCTATTTGTCAAATTTAGACATATTTTCAAGTTTTATCGTATTTTTTCTTTTTGTAATGCATTCGAATCGGAATAACAGTACTGTAGTTGAAGAGTTGCCACCGTCAATTTTAATTTGACGGTCGCAAATCTCCGTTTTACTGTCTCCGCTACGCGTCGCCAGTAAAACTGCAGTTGCGCCCGTCAAATCTACAATTGACGGTGGCAACTCTTCAACTACAGTACTGTTATTCCTTAAATATTTTTTTGGGTAGGGTTCGTATTGCGTTGGTTTTTAGGTTGTGTTTTGTGTATTGTTGTTTGCCATTTCCTCGTTTTGTTTTTCTGACATTGAATAGTCATCTTATTTTCTACGACAGCGTTTGAATGTTTATTTGTCATACGTTTACTGTAAAAAAAAAATGAAATCAACAGGTGTTATAATTTCTTGCGAACAAAGCGATTAACCTTCATCAGGAACGCTCAAAGTCAAACATTTGAAAATCCGAAGATGTATAAGTACCGAAACCGTTAAAGAGGTATATGCAAAAAATACCAAAAATAAATAGGTAAATTCATCTGAAGCCAACCGTAACTTGCACTTAAATGGTAAGTTGTCGATCTCTAAGATTTTTTTTTTCTTTTTATAAACCTATGTCGACTTCTAGATGTCTTGTACCTATAAATAACGCATATTTATTTAAAACAATAATCAGTTAATGTTCCATTTATGACGCATACGGGTATGTGCATAAAAAAATGGAAATTCTTATGATTATTTGTATCTAAAGGTACTAGATTAAATTATTATGTTTATTATCATTGATAAAATAATCCCAAATTTGGATATTTCCTGATAGATTTTTGCACTCAAGTCTAAGATAAATAGATTTAATGGGCCTTTTTTCTTGTATAGTCTTACAATCCGCTTACTGTTGACTGTGACTGTACTGTAAGTGGAACTTGCAGATCATTTGGTGATAGATGGGAAAAGGATTGTATTACGTATGAATGTCAGCGTGGTCAAGGCAACACTTGGAAGGCGGCGTTTGTAAAACTAGGTACAGGACATATTATGAATTGTCTACGCGAAACATGAATCATGTTTCTACGAAAAACAGCATTCATCTTTGCTTGAATTCCTTATCATATCAGTAGAAATACTGATTGTAGAAATGCGAACTTCCTTGCAAAAAATAATAATAACATATTTTTGTTAAACAAATTATAAATTATCCCAATTTTGCATTTTTGGTTACATGTATATCTCCCTTCCACGTTAGCATTACGCAACCTCTGATTTCAATAGTTCCCAAATAGAAAATGGCTTGACAATATTACAACAGAGAATAAATAAGATCTATATTCATTTCTGACATCCTCAGCAATGATCTTTTTGTTTTGTAGGTTTTTAAAATGATACTCTGTTTCACTACCATCTCAAAGAAATTTTCAGTTAGTCATTTATTATTTAAATCCTGGCCTTGAAGTCATAAAACATTCGAGTCAGTTTTGTGTACTCATACTCGAAAATCAACCTATCAAAATGCTAAATATCATGTTTCGAGCATGATGTTTGTGCTCCCAGCATTGAGCAAAGTTTTATGACTCCAACCACAGAATTACATTTTGATATGTAAACATTTTATTTCTTTTTCAGAATGTAAAGATGCCTATGGTCATTGTAGACATAATAATGAGTATATGAGCATGTTAAACCATGGGGAATTGTTTCATCACTGTCTCTGTAAAGTGACCGGCTTTGGAATCAATATAAACTGCGCACAACAAACCGGAAATGTCAACGTGTCTTAGAAGACTACAAGGACATGTCGAACACTACCAAACATGATAAAAGATATAAATATACTTGTATACACTTTGCAATAATTATTTGTGATACAATTTGAAATATACTCTTTTGAATCAATGTGTACACTTCTGTTATAATACCAATTTTGTATAAAGAGCAATTGATAGGTCAGTTTGTATTTACTGTTTGAGTATCATTTTCGTTATCAATGAAGCAAATGTTAAAATAGAATGCCTCTGTTTAACATCAATGATAATTTTATGATTAATGGAAAAGGCAGAATTGCAGTTTATTCATGATAAGAAAAAAAAAGATGTTTCAAATATATTGTAATGACTGTCGCTGTCTTATTTTACCGTTTGTTACATTCTATTTACCTTCTGACATAATGTGTTTTATACAGACCAAGACGCTGTATATTATAGCGTTTTCTATTGTCACATTTAATTTAATTTGATGACTTGCATGCTACAGATTTGATCGAGGTCGTTAATGTTGTTTTTTTAATTGATTTGCAAGACGGTTTTTTGGTTGATATCTATGTCATCGGTCTGCTAAGTACCAAAAGTAATCTATTCCCGAATAGATAAAAAAGATGTTGTTTGATTGCCAATGAGACAACTATCCACAAGAGACAAAATTACACAGAAATTAACAACTGTAAGTCACAAAACGGCATTCAACAATGAGCAAATCCCATACCGCATAGTCAGCTATAAAAGGCCCCGAATGACAAATGTAAAACAATTCAAACGAGGAAACTAACGACATAATTTATGTCAGAAATTACAAAACAAATATTTAACACATCAACAAACGAGATGTAGGTAACCTGTCGAATAAGTGTAAAACCGGAGTCAAAAGTGGGTTATAGGAAAAATGGTCTATTAACCAATACGTAAAGCTTGATTGTCATATGTTGCCACTGAGAATGTGACCTAACGCTTGTACAAAGGTATGTGTACTTATTTATGTAGTATTACCAGTTGTGACATTGACAATAACATTATTCTGAAAATGTTTGTCCGACATAAGTAGAAGCCCTTTCATTACTCACTGTTTGTATATCGCCGTTTTTCACAAGTTCAAATGACGCATGTGTTAGTGACTACATAATAAAAATAACTGTGTGATGGGTTATTGGTATTGCTGTCCTTCGAATATTAACCTCAATTCAATTAATAGTTTAGATTGATGGTCAAAAGTATTTTGTCTTAAAATACCGGTATACGAAAAGAAGTACAATATATCAGTATTGTTTCTGTGGTTTAGAATCGCATAAATGTATATACATGTGAGATGTAAAAGGCAACTAGCATGCACAACAACATCAATAAAATCAACAAAGGACTAAAACGGACAGTTAAAATTCAATACAATGTGGCAATAATTCTGTCTCCGCTTTCTGTACATAAAAAGTCAAAATGAATAACAAATACTTTACAAGTATAACAGGAAATACCAAAATATTACACCTAAAAAAGTAAAAATAATAACAAACATATTTATTCCTGATGATCTATCAGAGCTATATAATAAGGCAATGTCAAGACGTGGTTGCATACTGCTATCAGTGAGCTGTTGCACAACACTGAAAACACATTTTCTGGATGACTTGCGTAATAATACTCTATAACAGAAAATTATTGTTTTCTTTGTTGACGGTATTTGAATGTTGTTTTATTTGAATGACTGCTACTGGACAACCCTTTTCTATATTGAATAACTTGTCATCCCATGTCAAATCCTTGTGTTTTTCAGAAGGAACGCGTTAAATCACGATGACACTTTGAAACGTATTATATAGGATAATATAGAACTCAGTCATATATGAAATTGAAATGAGAAATGGTGAATTTGTCAAAGAGAAAACAACCCGACTAAATAACAGAAAACAGCCAAAGGCCAACATTCGGTCTTCAATACAGCTAGAAAATCCGGTACCCGAAGGTGTGCTTCAGTTGGCCCATAAACACAAATGTGTTCTAGTTACTGATAATAGCTATAAAGACGTCATACTAATTCCGAAATATATAAATGAACTAAAATTTAAAATCAAAAAATTTAAAAATAATATGTATGCACAAATGCGTTTAATTATAAGAAAAAAATATGAGGCTGTTCTTGGCAATGATCTTTTTTGCAGATCATTATGTCATTTTGTTATTTTTGTAGTTGAATTATTCGTATTCCAAAAAGACTTCAAATATAAAAATTCTGCCATCAAGTTTTGTTTTGTCCATAGGCTGTGTGTCGTTTTCTAATGAATTAACCCCATTGTTAGGACCAAAGTTATAATAGACAACATCAGATCTGAATGTGCATCCTCAAATACATAACATAATGAATATAAACCTACTTTGTATGACCTGGTTGGTTTTACTGGTATAGTATTTTGCAGATGTTTGAACATCATGTCATAGTATGATGAGTATTGTATACATAGGAAATATTACACTTCTCCACCGTACGATCCATGCCATTTCTAAAATGTCAAGTAGTTAAATATCCTTTCAATGGGCAGTTTCAAGATATTAAACTATGATAATACACCTAAATGACTGTTATTTCCGTTATATATATAATAATATATCCCTGGAATTATTAAATATTTTTGATGATACTTATAAAAAACGTAGAACTTGATTATTTATAATAACAATAATGGCGACATTTAAGGTAATAATGTATAGAATAATAATATAATGACTTAATTTGGAGAAATATTTAATAATTTATAATTCGAGATTAAAAGATATTACAGCTATCAAGTATAAAGTTACAACGATATCATAAACATATATAACCTGATTTCACCTCAGTGAGCTTGTACATCATTGCTTTCGCTAAAAATAGAGCAAAAATACAGATAAGGTAAGACCAATATTATAGTATGATGAAAACCTTACATTGGTAATAAAAGGATTGTTTAAAATGTACGCTAACTAATCCTTTGGATTTGAAGACGATTCATATTTATGAATTAATATAACTTAATTATTTTTCAGATGTTTGAATATTCATGTGGTTGCCTACTTTTGCTTACTGTACTAACTGTAACACAAGGTAACTATTAAACTGCGAGATTCTTGACGGCAATATGTGTGCTAATTAGCTAAATTAAGAACTCGTTGTAATTAATAAAGGCTTAACTTGATCAGAAAATAGTTCATTTGTTTTTTAATTCGAACCTTTACCCAATATGCATGAGGATGGTAAGTAATATGTTCATAAAAATAGGTAAATGTAAAGTCAGATAGAGTCTTATGCCGTACTGTAGCTGAATGATTTTGTTATTTGTATAGTGGTGTGTTTATGTTTGTTTTATTTGTACCCATCTTTTCATTCGTAGACAAAGGGAGAAATTTTGAGCTTTGCCTATTGTTTATATTTGAAAACTGTATGTTGACTCTAGACGATTTTTTTGGTAATTTGTGATCGATGGGTTCTATTACATGTTTATATATCCCACATACCCTTTTGCAAAAAGAAAAGAACAATTTGTGTCTTCTGTTTCATGTATATTTGTGGTTGCTATCTGATCTGATGCATACCTTTTTTCTAAAACCGTTGAATAGTTTAAATGAAGACCCCATATTTACATCTGCAGGTTACACGAACAATTGCAGGTCAGGTTGTTATGATAACGGACGGTGTCATGGATATGGGGAAACTTGGGAATCCAACTGCATTACCAAGAGATGTGTAGGTGCTGGTGATGTAATACAGACACAGGGCGTTAGTAAGTAATAAAATTGAGAAAGGAAATGGTGAATATGTCAAAGCGACAACCACCCGACCATAGAGCAAACAACAGCCGAAGGCAACCAATGGGTCTTCAATGTAGCGAGAATTCCCGCACCCGTAGGTGTCCTTCAGCTGGCCCCTAAAATATGCATAATAGTACAGTGATAATGGACGTCATACTAAACTCCGAATTATACACAAGAAACTAAAATTTAAAATCATACAAGACTAACAAAGGCCAGAGGCTCCTGACTTGGGACAGGCGCAAAATTGCGGCGGGGTTAAACATGTTTATGAGATCTCAACCCTCCCCCTATACCTCTAGCCAATGTAGAAAAGTAAAAGAATAACAATACGCACATTAAAATTCAGTTCAAGAGAAGTCCGAGTCTGATGTCAAAAGATGTAACAAAAGAAAATAAATAAAATGACAATAATACATAAATAACAACAGACTACTAGCAGTTAACTGACATGCCAGCTCCAGACCTCAATTAAACTGATTGAAAGATTATGTCTTCATCATATGAATATCAGGTACAATCCCTCCCGTTAGGGGTTTAGTATCATACTATCATAAAATATATGAGAAGAACATAACCCGTGTCATGCCAACAACTGTTTTTTTAGAAATAAATGTGTTTAGTTCCGATGCAAAGACCCTATCAGTGAATCAATGTTAAAGCCAAAATATGCAATCTTTAATGACCTGACAACAGTATCGTAACTATATCCCCTTTTAATAAGTCTATTTAAAGGTTTTGTTAGTTTCTGAGGAGAATACTGACATTTTTGTGCTTTATAAAGAATATTTCCATAAAATTTTGGATGTGAAATACCTGAACGTATAAGATGTCTGCATGTTGAGTTATATTTACGAATTATTTCCTTATACCGGTGATAAAATTTAGTAAATGTTTTGACCAGTTTGTGATATCGAAAACCCTGGTGTAATAATTTTTCAGTAATACATAAATTTCTCTCGCTAAAATAGTTTATTTAACATTTAAAACAAATGCAGATTACAATGGCACACAAAAGAAAAACGTTCTTCTGAAAACAAACTTTCATCGAAAACTGTTTTTCTGATATTTGTCAACTATGTAATATTGATTCACTGCACCAATATTGGTGATTTGTTTTATATTGTTTGGAGATGAATATTCTAATGTACATATCAAATAAGTAAATGAATGATATTTATCACAAAGATATACAATTTGACAAGAGCAAATATGAGTGTAATGTTACAATTATAAAACAAACGTACATACTATGGTACATTTTTTGTGAATGTCTTTAGATTTCTTATTTCCTGTAAAATGATATAGGATGATGTGGTATAAGTGCCAATGAGACATTTCTATCCAGGTAACAATTTATAATATGTAAACCATTATAGGTCAAGGCACGTATAGTGCTTGGAAATATATCTAATGCTAGCGAAATACATTATAATTAGTAATTAGGGGAAGAATGAATTAGATATCAAGCCATTTTAACTTCTACGACAATTGTATGTGACAATTTAACCAAACACAGACTATCTGGTCGTATCGTTTCATATAAACGCGCACAATTGCGAGCTCACTTTTAGTTACAAATGTATGTTCCACAGAAAATATTACTTTGCCCAGTACATGCACATATTTCAAGCTGCTACCTATGAATGACTCCACGCAAACAAACGTGTGGTTTACCATCATACGTGCTACTGTTTCAAAAACTTTGTTATTCATCGTCATAAGCACAATGAATGACTGAATTTTTAATCTTGTAGAATGTAAAGATGGTTATGGCAAGTGTGTTAATCATGGAGATAAAATGATCGTCAATATGGGTGGTTATGGAGAGTCATGTACATGTCGTGTTGGTCAGAGTTCATGGGATTATGTTCTGTGTGAAGGTAAGAATTGGTAAACATTAAGGTTAATATTGGGGAGAGCATTATATGATTGCTTCTTGTAAACTTGTGTGTATACAATAGCTTCTGACAAACGAATATTTGTACATTTAGTATGTTTCATATATGAAAGTTTTTAATACGCCTAATAGTATCTGCGTTTCTTGTGATTTTCGGAAATTTATGAAAATTGGACATAATATAATTGTTAGCCTAAAAAATACATCTTTTACACTTTGAAACCAATATGTCTTGTATATTTAAAAAAAAATTGCGGGGAGTTTCCACAACAACTTGATATCATGAAATTGTTTAAGCTACTCCGACAAACCATCCATCTGTTTTTGTTGGGTTTTTTTTGTGGTGATATTAGATTGATTTTAAAAAAATCCATATCAAATAATTCGTGCTTAAAATGAGATAAAGCGAAACTAAAAAGAAAGAAATAGATAATTATGTATAATATACAATGATATAAAAACTTACATTTCGAAAGTCTGACTTTGCATATAAATTGAACATGTTGCATAGTTATAAGTTATTGTAAGGAATATGTACCTACTTGTTATTTGAATAACGTTAAAGATCCAAAATTGATTGACAAAACATCTTTCGTCAATCATTGCGTCACATTTTGAGTTTTCTGTTGCTTCTCTGTACAAATAAAATGATATGCATTCAAACCGTATAATAGAATAGAAACGCCCAACGTATGAATTGGAAAACATGCTACTTGGAACCGACTCATGGATCGTAACATCGCAGTTTTGTCAGTAATTCCAAATGTGTACTCATCAAGTGCTGGAAATAATAATAAGAATAACTTTTAATGTTTGTTTGTTTCATGTTTTCGCCCTTTTATCTATACATTGAAGACAATAATATGTATAGAACTTTTCACTTATTTTTGTTTTAATAAAAGGATCAAATGAACCAAATAAAAAAAGATGTGACTGCGAACCTGATGGAGTATGTAGAATGTCAAAGAGATGGAAATTCCTGGATAGCAAATGTTGTCGCTGCAGGTATTGTTACATAAATCAATCATTTAAATGTAATGGACGGTAATGTTGAAATGACAGATCATATATATAAATATCTTCTTAACAACAATCGTGTTCGCCTGTATCAGTGTAATGGTTTATATATCAATTTATTTAAGTGGTTGGGTTCCTGTCAAATTAGCGCATAACTGCATGTCAAATCTTATTTATATTTTTGTGATGACGGTTTGTTATCGCCAAAGGAAATGGCAATGAACATGCATTATCATCAAAGAAAATAGTTTAACCTGGGTTCAAAATATTTAATTATCAAAAATGACACAAAGCATCGGACAAATACATTTTTTTCTAATAAAGAACCCTGTGATTACTAACTTAAACCGTCAATTATAGCAACCTTTCGAAAATTATGACAGACATATGCTCCGTTTATTTGTGAACTTGGTTGTACAAAGACTAAAGGGAAATTGGGGTGGTTATTTTCTATATAGATAAAGACTTCTTGTTTAAATTGAGACCTTGCGGACAAAGATGGAAATAATTCAGTTTTACGCAATTAGCAAAATCAATACCTTATGGTATAAGGTAAACATTTAACTCTGACCAGTGCCTTGGGAGAACAACGAACAAAATAGACGTGTCTGGTAAAAAATGTACGTTTCCGTTAATTATAATGACTGTATTAATTTTAATGAATATTAAGTTTGTTTTGTAACTCTGACTTCGGATATAAATAATACATCGAGCATAATAAAGTCAAGAGTCTCAAGGACAACAAACAAAAAAGTAAGAGATATGTTTCTGTGAATTGTTTCATTTTAGTTTGTATCAATGATTTCTTTTTCTCTAAATCGAACTTTTGACTTGTGAACACCGGCAAACTACTGTTGTCTCTATTTGTAATAAACTTGATGATAATCACACTACATTTATTTATATAAATAATTTAGAAATTCACTTATTACCTTGTTACAGCTTGTAAGGACGCATATGGTCAATGTAGGCATAATGGTGAAAGAATGCCATACTATCATTTGGACCAACTGTATAAAAATTGTTTGTGTACAGTCACGGGGATAACCACCAGGTATCAATGCACAGGTCTGTATTCATTTCTTGTAATCACAAGCATGATACTTGATAATGATAATATGACAACAAAAAAATATGTTTGGCCACACTTAAAAATATTTTGGTTTGCCCAAACCCTACCCAAAGGTTGAGACAGTGGGTAGGTAGGTAGGCATTTTCTTTTTTTTTTTTCAAAAAAAGAAATTGAAGTATCAGATGTTTATCAGTCTTCATGCCTATTTGATTAAAAACAAACTTCTTCAAATCAGGACAATAAAAGAATTTGAGTAGGCAGCTTTTTTCTGGGTAGGTAGCGTTTGGGCAAACAAACCTATTATTTATTATGGCCTAGTTTCTTTTCCAATTGATTAGTTACATGGTGTGTTAGTGACCTAAACCGATGTATACATTATCTGAAAAATTCGCACGGGATGAAAGCAAAGTATTAGCATACTGTGTAATGAATTTATCTTTCTGACTATCTTAACATGTGTTATTTCGACTAGTGACCTATCAAACGGATACATTATTCATTTGTAAGAACCTACCACCATTGGTCTATACAAAACAAATGGCAACAATAACAACGTGTTAGCTTTAACTGTTTCATATAGACTTTTTTTTATTTTTTTTTCATATAGATTTATTTCAATCGTTCATCATCATTTTTTTCATCTGTTAAACCTTTCAGATATTTTCTCAATACAATATTGTTTTACAAAGGCACGCAATACCAAGTCTATCTGCGTATTGAAATAATTCACGCCTACTAACCCTGTCAATCGAATTCAAAACCGATCGCTCATCGCTCCCGTTTTCTGATAAACTGATATATGTTCAACTGAATATCAAATAACACGTGGCATTACAGTATTTAAATATAAGTATTCAGAGATAAAGATCAAAGTCAATTTAAGTAAATGAATTCGTGCTTAATTTGAGATATTGAGATAAGACGTGGCACGGTACTTGTCTATCCCAAATTCATGTATTTGGTTTTCATGTTACATTTGTTATTCTCGTGGTGTTTTGTCTGATGATTGGTCTGTTTCTGTGTGTGTTGCGTTTCGATGTTGTGTCGTTGTTCTCCTCTTATATTTAATGCGTTTCGCTCGGTTTTGGTTTGTTACCCCGATTTTGTTTTTTGTCCATGGATTTATGAGTTTTGAACAGCGGTATACTACTGTTGCCTTTATTTAACCGACACTATAAGCTGCAATAATCAACGTACAGACTGAGTGAATATCTAAAGAATTGTGACAACTTAGCCATTTCATCACATTTTATTTCATTTGTTCTATATATTCATATATGAATACTGTGAAGGAGACTTTCTGTAGGTATCATACGAAATTCTTACAAACAAAACATGATAGTAACTTGATAACAGTGTTAATGCAGCACAGCATTGTAAATGGATGCCCTATTTGTAATTTCTTATTCAGATTCCTGAGTTTGATGAAAAACTACTTGTAAGACGAGTCTGTTTGACTCTTTATTTTTTACCTTTTACTGAATAAAACTTTTTACATGCCTTCTGTTCTTTGTCAACTTACACTGGTTTATGTTTTCGGGTTATAATATGAAAAAAAAGAAGTTCAAAGAATACCGTAAATTTAGAAATTTTGACGTCGGGATATTTTGGGGTTTTCACTCAAAAGACGTGTGTTTTATTTTGGTGTGTGTAATTTTGGTGCTTCGCCCAATTAATGTGTTTAATTTTGGAACAACACATGTGTGCGATCTCATTCGTCTTTGCCCTCATTTACCCGATTATAAATATTAACAAAATATCAATGTCCTACACAAACATGACAAACCAGAAACACAACTAAGATAAATAAATGAAGGAATTTGATACGAATGCAATTGCAAATAATTCGGTATCTCGGGGATTGAACGCGTTAAGAAAAATGATTTTAAATAGATTATTATTTTTTTTTACAAAATTCATATGTAATAAATTTTAATTAATATCTCTATCTCTAATTACCAATAACGGTGTCTTATCAGCAATTGCCGGTCATATTAATGACATATATGAATACAAATTCATATTGTGTTTTCTTAACAATTTTAGAAAATTGACTATTCAATAAAATATATAAAGTGTTGTTATCAGATTATACCCGATATTTATTTCCAGATTTGGCTTAGTCCAAATAAATACTACGTCTTGAAAGGCTATTATAATTTTCTTTGACGCCTTACTTCGACGTCATAATGCTGAAGCCGCCATTTTCGGTTGGACTTTGAGAGCATATTTTGCTCTCAACTTTGAGACCCAATTTAGCCATTAAATTTTCTAGAAAGCTAAAAATATTGCATGTATAAAAATTCTTACCTTTTATGTGTTTGTTCGTGCAAAATATTTCTAATTAATCCCTACAGAAATAATGATACAAGTAACAATTCCATCCGAGGTGGGAACATGTCGACTGCATTTTTTAAAACGTTTATCTGATTTCTTTTTAGGAGATTATAAAATAATTTTTACACCAAAATCGGTAAATTTGACAGACCCAAATTTCCGGAACCTTCGTTTTACATTATCCGGAAATTCAGGTCCGTCAAAATGTACTAAGTTTGGTTCAAAAATATATTTTATACTCCTAAAATGAAGCATCTTGAGGAGAAATCAGCTAAACGTTTTAATAAAGCAGTAAATTCCCTCTCAAAGTCCAACTGAAAATATGAGTTTGACGTTATGACGTCGAAGTAAGGCGTCAAAGAAAAAAAAATATAATAGCCTTTCAAGACGTCATAATTATTTAGACTAAATTTGGCTATGCATAGAATTATAGAAAATATATATAAGACATGATAACATAAGATATTTCCCCGAACAATTAACATTGCGATATCGTCGTACAGGTCCTCGTTTCGGCTTTTCAATATCTAGTGTTTGCTTTATTTTAGTGTGTTTAATTTTAGCACTTTCATATGAGGCACCAAATAAACCAAAGTAAAACTACAACTATGTCATTTTTTTCATTTCACTTTTAGGTAATTCTAACGTTGTACCAGTGCCTATACAATGTAAGGGATGCAAAGTGAACGGTGTGTGTCATAACCAAGGTTCAAGATGGGAAGATGACTGCAATACGTACGAATGTCAACGAATTGGCAACTATTGGACGATGGCAAAGGCTGTTAGCAGAAGTGAGCAAATTTGAATGTTCTTTCTCGTTAAAATATATTAAAGAGATGTGGTATAATTCCTAATGAGAACACTAACAAAATAATTACAATAAAGCAAAGTAAAGCACTTATAGGTACATAGTAACCGTATTACCTTCAGCAATAGGCAAAATCCATACTGTAATTAGATATAGGAAGATGTTGTGTGAGTGTGTAATGTCAGATATAGAATACATATAAAATATTTCAAAAATATACAGTAGCCTACTTAATGACAGCTCAATAAATAAAACAAAAAATATGACAACCACTAAACTACAGATTGAAAACGAGCGTATCAATGTTGGATAGGGACAGACATGTAGCCTATTAACCACACACAGAGTTGATGCACGCGTGTTTTGTATATATGCTAATTAATCATAATTATTATCATACAGACAAAGATATATATAGAACATTTGAAAGAGAAGCGAAAGACCTCATACAGATTTGTATACAAGTCAAAAACCAACTGTCAATGTCATGACAAGACAACAGATACATAACAGTACATAAAACACAAAATAGAAAACTAAACACTTAGCAAAACGAACCCCTCCAAAAGTCGGGGTGATCTCATGTGCCATGTTAAGCAACCTAAGATGTTCTGCAAGTGGCAAGAAAGTAAGCATAGTCACCTTATATGTTATGTTCAGGATTTAGAAAAAAAACATTTCTTGTTTTAAAAGATTCAGTACTGAAAGCATTTATATCTTAAAGGTAATCTTTACTACATTTGTATTTCAGAATGTAAGGATGCATATGGTAACTGCAGAAACCATAATGAATACATGACTGCATCGTACAATGGGCTGATATTTGACCGTTGTCTTTGTCAGATCAATGGACTTGATGCAAGTTATCACTGTAATTACTCTGTCGGAAAATAAATAGTTTGAATGCAGAGTAACAGTTGAATTGTTATCAATGGTGGTTACTCTTTACTTATGTTTAATTGTAAAGATCAAAGTAATTGTATTTGATAACCTATATATTACAACACACGTAACATAAGTATATAATGCCAATGTTTCTGACAATGTACGATTTCAATTATGCATGAAATTGGTTAATTTATTATTCAATAACAATGTCTAATACAATTTAATATAAATAAATTTGTAGTTTCTTTTATATAAAGTCATGTCCAAATTTCAAAAAAACTATTCAACATTCAGTACTACAACATGCTCATATAAACATGTAGCTTGTTTATTATATGTTTAACCAAATTAACCAAAAAGTCGTTCAACAATGAGAAAAACTCATATCGTATGGTCTGCTATCTATGGTTCCGACATGAAAATATATAAAACAATTCAATTAGAAAACTAGCGGCCTAATTGTATAACAAAACAATTTACGAAAAACTACTACAAAATGTTTGAAAACATGAACCATATATTTGGCTACATTTTCTGCTCAAGATATATTTTACCTTTATATTAATCGAACTAAACGATCTCAGCTCTTTAAATACTAGTACATGATTAATAGTATCATTATATCGTGTTTTTTTAATCTTGCGTTTTTGTTCTTTATATGAATTTATTTAGTCTTTTTAAATTATTTCTTTAATTTTTTGTTCATTGCATTTTTTTGAAAAAGAAAGCCGCTTTTTGAACACACGATTTGAATCAAATTTTGATTAAAAAAATAGTTTCCAAATTCCAAATAAAATATTTAATGTAGGTTTTACTATAATACAGGTTACTATCTACCATGTGACTATCCAAATACCTCAGAACGTTACTTTGTAGAGCTTTTTTGTTTCGCTGTGTTTAAAATTTAAAGTTAATTCTTGAATAGGGTGACCACTAATGGAGCAGGAATTACCTACCGATCATAATTAGATCATGAGTTTTTGATGTACATTTGTAGTTGCTTTGTCTTCGACGCAGTGTTTATGAACTGTTGTTTGCCTCATTTCTGTCTCTTACATATTTTAAATATGGTTTTATCTGTGTTTTTTCGACTTAACGTTTTTACAGTGTCTCTGTATCTTCTCTTTTAAGTTATGTAGCTACATCTAGTATTTGTATGTCTTGGCTTTTGAATTTTACAATGATTTTTTGAAAGTGAAACTTTACAGAAAAATTCGGTACACAGTGCCTATAACATAAATAAACGCCAAGCTGTTCAGAAGGTGTGATTCAGGTAGGACGGCAACAAACAGCCAGTCTGAATCTTATCATGCAGATAAACGACTCAAAGAAAGACAACGAGTCAAAAACATTTTGAATATACCTTGATTGCATAGCACATACCGACCTCCGAAATGTATTCAAACACCGCGTTTTTAATTACTGGTAAGATTTAGTCGTGTAGTATTGAACTGGTATTAACTTAGGACAGAAAAAGAAAAAATAGTAAGCATAATTGTATTTTTTCTGTCTGTTTTCTTTCATTCTAATATAAGGAACTGTTGAAATATAATGTACATTACTTTCTTTTCCTAGTGGGAATTGTAGACATTTTAAAAGCTTTGTCATGAAAATGAGTGCATAGGGGGAAACAATCCATAAATTTCAAAATTTACTACTGAAAAAGCACTTTCTATAAAACCTCTTTTAATCTGACCTTCTCGACAATTGAACGATTTCTGTAGTGTTATTGTCTTACAGGGTCTTTAAATAAATTAGATAAATTTCGTGTCTTCCTAGATCTGATACCCTTTCTCCATGGAAAGAGATTAGCCCAATGTGATTTATACCACTGACTGGTATAAAGAGAATTCTATAATTAATGGGATACATTCGAATAAAGTCCTTTATGTATTGTAATAGATTGAATTGTTTTCTTTGACACATTTAGCTTAAGCTCATATTATTTATCTTAATATGTGCATGCTAAAATGCAATTGATTACAATGGTCGGAACTGATGTGAAAAGATTAACGTTTGTCTTCCAAAATGCCCAGAAATAAATAAAATTAAATAATCATTGAACCCTTAACTACAGTATACACATGTCCACATATTTCTCAGAAAAGCCCATTATCCTCAATTTGGTCTCATAAATGTGCGACTACCAAATTTATCTGGCATAAAATAATTCATTGCTGTAACCTAATCCGATTAAAACATTTGATATGGTATTTCCATGCATGACAAATGGTCATATTTGATTTAATCTGAAGTTTATAGGGTTTTGGCATAGCCTGATTGACGTAATAGTTCCATTGCAAAGTTTTGTGTCTTCTTTATGCATAATTAATTTAAGGATTGGTTTTAAGTTCGTTGATAATGATTGAACCATAATAAATAAGCTGCAAGCTCATACCAAATGAATTGGGAAATGTATATCCCATATGCAGTTGAAGTTGGTGCATTGCTGCTAATGTGAGGAAAATTGATCATTTCAAAATTAAAATCGTCTCGTTTGTCATAGATAACCGCTTGTGTCAAATTTGAAGAATAAGTCTGAAAATTAGGCAGAGGAAACAGTGGCTGTGGCTTTTTTAAATTTCTAGTTCTGGAGGATATATAAATGAAACCCAATCAGAAAAGTTTGGATTGATTATCATTGCTTATGGAAAGAAAATCATCAATACATATGGATGTGAAATTAAATGATCTGGGTACTCTGATCTTCTTGTTTTTAACAAGTATCTGAAGGAACTCTAACTTACATGAAAATAAAAAGAGCCTGAGGTCGGCAAGGATAGGCGCGCACAATTCGTCTAAAATGTGATTTTCACTTTGCTGATGTCGCTTGACTAATACATGTTAACAAAAATCAGTCCTGCCGTACAATATTATAGGCCTGCATGATATCTCTGAAATTTTATCAGCACGTTAGCTAACTAACAGTTTTCTAGTCGTTCTTAGATTTGCCATACACTTTTTAACCCTTCATCATGCTTTGTCAATAAAAATTGTGAACGTATAAATTAAAATAATTATATTGCGTCTTTTTTCATATTTTTTCCCTTGTTTATTAGTACTATCAAGATATAAAGAGTAGGCTTGCGAATGGTCAAAACTAGCCGGAAGATTTCTTTTAATGAGGCTTTTCAAAACATATTTTATTATACGCTGCAGACAAAGTTTTTCCGTGTCTATAAAAGACACAAAATCACTTTGTTTTTACAATATCTCTCAAACGAGCTGCTTTGGGTGTCTTTTATGTACTTTTGCAAATAAATTTGTTTCACATAGCTTTAAAATTTTGAAAAATACGAACGCCACCAAAGACAGATGGTTAACTCAGGTTAATTCGGGTGCTCCGGAGTAGTGAGCAGTTTCTACTCAACATATGATAACATATTGCACCCGTGGTGTTCATCATGTAAAAACAAGTGTTACCCATTCATTAATAAAACTTTAAATTTTTTTTTTTTTTTATCTCATTCCGAATTGTAGCGTGTAAATGATTTTGTCTGTATAATTGTTTAAATCAACATTCGGACAATGTATAAGAGGGATTAACAACGCTACATTGGAACTTTAATGAAAAATGATTATTACATTGTAAATGCTTCATGATTATTTCCATTAGTATACAAATATCAAAATGCAGACTTCAAGTTCACTTGAACGATAACACCACACACGCTAAAAGTTAAAAAAAAATATCCATGAAAGTTTGGAATTTCATTTTATCAAGTAATTATTATTAGTTTTACTTGATAAAATGAAATTCCAAACCGTTTTGATTCTTTTGGATCGGTGCACTTAGTATGAAGGTGTTTAGTCCATGAATAAACAGTTAATCAGTTTGAGGACACGATAGTTTAGTGATAAATGATTTTTGTGTTTTTACACATAACAAAATCATCCTGTACGTATTTGGATAAAAAGTAAAGCAATACTGATTTAATTGATGCTCAATACAAAGTCACAATAAGTCAGTACATGTATGCATAGTTTCTAATATCCCTAAATGAGACAGCTATCAAACGAACAAAAACAACAAGAAATCATCAATATGGAAACGTAAGCTAAAGAACACATTTAATAAAAGCCTGCTATATTGTATCTCTTTTGTTTCCAATTTCTGTTTGTTGCGGTAGCCGTTTTTTTAAACGAAGGTACTTTCTTGTTTCATCACAACTAGTTTTTATACTTTCAACATTTTTTTCCCCATATTTTATTTAATAAACCCTTTTGGATCACCTGTAGTTTTTATTAAAATTAAATTCAGTCAGTTATGTTATATTTCTAAAAATTTACCGTTAAGTTGCTGTTGTATTGGCTGATGCTCAGTTTAATCACTGAACCCTTAATTAATAACTTGACTATATGTCAACAGATGGCAATTATACGAAAAACTGGCATCCAACATATTTTGCCATGAAACATTCACCCAAAAATATCGAGTAAATAACACAAAGCTTTACATTTCCGATCAAATCCGATTGAAATAAACGCAATCGTAATTGATTTTCATTTTGAGGAGCTTGGTATCAATTAAGAACGGAACCGTCTAAATAAACATGACATTTGAAAGTGAAACAGACGATAAATCAACACTTAAAAGAAACATATGACACGATTTGTTCTCATCAAATGCAAACAAGAAGAAATATACAATTAGTGAAGAGGTAAATTAAAAGTCAGATACACATGTATCAGGAAATCTAGGATGTTAATTTAGCATGAAATAAAATTGTTAAGCACGTACGTTGCATCATTCATCAACATTCTTTTCCATCATTTCATTTTGGTTAGATGATGCTTTATAATTATATTGGTTTTTTTTTCAACTTTACGAAATAAAAATAAGAACTGCACCTTTATGTTAACTAGAACTTCTCATCTCAGCTAATATAGTTCTAGGTTTTCTCAATTGTCAGCACTAATAAACTATTGTCGACGCTTAATTGTCATACGATTTTATTACCAAACTTTTAAAAATGACTATGCGGTATGGGTTTTGCTCATTGCCGAAGGTTGAACGGTTATTTAGTATAATTGTTTACCTCTATATCATTTGGTTTCTGGTAGCTATATGGAATTGTTTCACTAGGAATTATACCTCGTCTTCTTCTTTAAAAATAGATTTAATCATACCATTTTCTCTGTATCACGTGCATTACTATGACAATTAACATTTCACTTTGTCGCTAGTTTTCTTACAAGTCTGTTTTTCGGCACTTCACATATTCTAATCTAGTATGATTATGCAATTATCTTATCTTGGTGTGCTGTTGTGAAATCTAGTACAATGTATATGTGTATGCATGCTCTGTTATCTGTTGTTTCCGTGCGTCGTGTTGGTTGTTGGCTGTCCAGTAGTTTTTTTTTGACAAATTGTTCTGTCCGAAAAGATTGTGGCTTCCACAAATTAACTTTATTTCTAACTATGGTAAATTGTGTTTTTTCTATGAACGAAGGTATCATCGTGATCATTGCTTGATCTATATTAATTATTGACAAATTATTATAAAGAGCCTCAGGATTGTAAAGGCTGAACAACTTCATTGAGTCCATAAGTCTATATTCCGCCATAATTCGTCATATATTTATATTTGAATGTCGCATTTCATTTAAATAATTAGTAAATATGTAGTTTTTCAATATTCAAATATCGTAAATCCACTGAAAGTATGCCAGAGATATAGAAGGTGGCGTGGGGTGAGGTAGAGATCGCCCCGAAAAAGTTTAACCCTGCCGCATTTTTGTGTAGGTGCAAGTAGAAGTTCGCCACCGAGTGCGGGATTCTATCGCTGTGTTGAAACCCATTGGCGGCTTTCGGTTGTTTTTTTTTATTGTTTTGTCGGGTGGTTGTCTCTTTGACACATGCCCCATTTCCATTCTCAATTTTAAATTAAAATAAATAAAAAAAAAAAACCCATGGAAACTCCAAAGCGAGACCGAACGGGCTTTCAGTAATCATTGTACATGTAAAGCAGTCGGTATAATGTTAATATGCGCGCACAAAACGCAGCAATTGATGATAATTAGTATCGCACCTTAGGAAAGTAAATGACGATTTGATTTTTTTAATACCGTTATTATGGACATTGCGCAAATATATGTTCGTGTTTCAATATCTTTATTCTCATAACCATTGCAGATAAATAAATACAGAGAGTGTGCAAAATATGTACAGGAATATGCTTAAGGAATGACTGTAATATTTTTTCTGTCTATGAAGAAATAACAAAAAAAATGTGGTGCACAGTGAATAACGCGCGTAGCGGGTTATTTAACAGTGAGCACCACATTTTTTTTATGTTACTTTGAATAGACTGAAAAAATATTATTATTTAAAGTTATTTCTTATAATTTAATTTCTAAATTCCAATGAAACCGGTGTAAATCATGAAAAAACGTTGATGACGTCATGGTCATATGAAAAATTGTGTCTATGATATGATAAACAAAGACGTCAGCCAATCAGAAGACGTGTTACATCCAAAACTAAATTATAAACATTTATATACAATTTATATAATGTTTTCAAAATCGTATACATTTTACCCACGTATTTGCCTACAGTGTAAAAACACACTTTATAAACTTCCATAATCTTCTTACCTCTGACTTTTTGTTTAATTTGCTCATCAAATTTTCAAACTATATGGCATTGCCAAGGGCCTAATAGCATTTTTCAAGGTATAATTTTCTACTGTCTTTCAAAAATGGACATTCTAGCAGATAATGAAATGCATCTCTTATGTTACCAAGATTATAAAGATGACATAAATCAAAGTGTCATCAATTCAGCAAACGATCTACTAGTACATTCTATGCTAGTGGCATCAAGCCTCATTACCGTATATCTGCACTATAAAGACAAAAATAATAAAAGTTATAATGGAAGTTAGTAAATTTGTACTTTTATCTATTATATATAAATAATCCATCAAAACAATCCGAACCCATTATCGATCGATATGACTATAAAGCATGCCCTCTTTACTTGCTGTTCTTGTTTTTTTTCCCAGTTTGACAGCAAACAATTTTCAAAGCTAAAGAAATATATCAAAAATCAAAAGTGGTTTGAACATTATTTTAAAACTATACACATCTCTTTTATATTGTGAAATTCAATAATGGAATCAGATTCTGATTTAACTTTTTCTGATTATGCAGCGGAACGAATCTGATACGACTATTTGTAGAGTATTAAAATCGAAATATATCATTTTGTGTTTCATTTATTAGATTAAAATATTGACAATATGAAATTATTCCTGAAGCGATGACTTCATGAGTGAATTGAAATTTTATTAGGTTCGTTAACTGTTACATCATACGTCATTTCAGCTTGAAATCATTATTACCGGTGTCGAGTAATAGCATAGTAATGACAGCTGTATTAAAATCTGGTAATAATGGTTTCAGAAATCAAATATTCCACGTCAATGGTTATATAAGGATGATAACTGGCCTGATTTACAACAGAAGACAGTTGTTATTTAGTTGGGGAAATTTTAAATTAAATGCCAAAACTGAGTCTAGTTTGATTTAAATTGAATATTATCGTAGATAATGATATGCTTTGAAATAAGATACGAAAATTTTAGAATGTCTTTTCAAATAAACCTAGACAATCATGACTTTATTTTATTTGATACTTAGTTTCAAGTTTACTGGATATTTGTTTAGTTCTCGTGTGCATCAAAGTAGATTTTAAATGTTCTTTTAAAACTTATTTTGTAAAAAAAGAAAAGTTATGTCCATCTAAATTTGTGACTGATGTCTTTATTTTTATAAAGTGTTCATTAATTTTGCTTATTGCTTTAAAGAAAAATAAAGCAAGAAAAAAACCAGCAGAACAATACAAATATTTATACCAAGGATAGTTGCTTAGTTGACGTCGAAACAATACAGTCGATGAACACAGAATTATCTCCCTTGTTTTTTTGTAACAGTTTCACCTTGCACAACAGGCTCTACCTTGTCGTATAATTCATTTTGATTTTCATAGGAATTAAAAGGAAATAGTGTGCTCCCGTTTTATTTAACAACAGATTTTAAAATAGTTTTACAAAACTGACTTTTGTCGCCTAATATTCTGTCTATTGTCTTTTTTTCACGTCAATTTCACCTCAAATCAGTTTTTGTGAGTTTCATATGAATCTAATGTGAAACTCATGTGAATTTCACATGAAAATCACGTAAAAAAAATTCATGTGAAATTCACATGAATTTTCAATATAAAGTATTTCAAATGTGAATTTCATGTGAGATTCATGTGAAATTCATGTGCGCGAATTTTGCCTGTGTAATGTTGTTCTTGGGTTTCGTCTTTTAAATCGCATGTATTATATTTTGATTTTAATTTTTTGGGGGGAGGTGGGGATGGGCGATTGCAGATCTTTAAAAATCTGATTTAAGGGTATTCGGAACTATTCTGGACTCAAGGCGAACTCTTCTCTTTATTCATATCTACACACCAAAAGTGATGGGGATAAATTCAACGCGAAATCAGTGGAATAGCCGAACTAGATACCTTAATTAATTGAAAGAAGAATGGGACTTCAATACTGATGGACCTAAATTGATGAAAGCTATCAATTCGGAAAACACCATCAATAAAGTTCTATTTACCCCGTTCTTCGAGACGGCGTTGTCTGTTTTATCAAGCAAAAAGAAATAAAACATATTGTACTTGGGTTCTATGTCTGGTTATAATCTTATTTTTAATCAGAAAAGAATACTTTTAATCTAATACCAAACAGACAAAAAAAGATGATTGTATTGGCTGTTATCTCGACGTATATCAATGTCAAGAACTAAAATTGGCAAGATAATTTATTTATTCAGCTGATCATTTTAACTTGTTTATTAATCTTAATTTAACAAAAGTAATTACACATTAATTTATTAACAACGTAACAAAATTTATAATGATTTACAAAATTATAAACGAATGAGTTTATGCATGTAACACTAAAATCATGTCACATTTTGAATGTTCTTAGAACTGCCCTAATTATGCTTCGATTACGCCAGACGTTCTCTAATTTCCATTTTGTTTTATTACTGTGAATATCAATATTTGTAGGAAAACAATAATAGTCGATTCGTGGTAAGCGGAAATTACGATTTTAAAACTATAACATACAAATTATTGTTTTCTTTAACTGAACCAAATAAAGCAACGTAACATCATTATATAAACCACGCAAAAAGATACCAACGAAAATAAAAGGATCGTCATGCAGTTACTCATGACTGCGATGGTACAATGTGTAATGAATGAATTCCATTTTTTTAACGTTATCAATAATTTATACAGTTGTTTCTTTATTCCGTATCTATCAAATTTTATTTATAAAATCTAGTTAAGTTTCGCCACATATTCCATTGCCTTTCGAATGAATCAGTAGTTGTCATAATATGTCATATCCTCATACTCGTATTGTTAAAGACAAATCTTTTTGATTGTTTATGTTTGGTTTATTTTTCTTCTTCTTGGACTGGTACATACAATAAGGCTTCACAAATTTTATAAACAGGTGTCACTGATAAGTCAGTATTCACCTATTATTCGGAGTATGTGAACACACCCTTGTTCTGTTCTAAAGGGCTTGGTGTTGCTTTTGCCTCAGTTCTCCTTTTCATAATGTATTACTTGATGTATTAAGCATGTTTTACATTCCCTGGCTGCCAGTGCACTCAGTTCATATCGGTTAAATGTAGGGATCGTGTTGCTTAATGTTTAGTTGTCTGTCTATTATAATGTTTACTGTTCAGTCTTCCAACTAAGCCCTTCAGAGTGAAAATTTCATATCCTCCCTCAATTATAAAATGATTAAGTAGAGATATTAATATGTCATCCACTTCTGATTAGGGTACAGATGATATAACATAAAACAGAACTGCGTGGGTTTTTTTTTTAATTTTTGATAAACCCTCAAGTTAAGAAATTACAAAAGTAAAAAGTAAATATTCTGATTTAGTTTTACATCTACACATTACCTCATCAGATATTAAAAAGAAGAAGCACGAGTTTTGAATAATGTATTATTTTTCATAGTTTTATATGTTATATTTAAGCTTTAAATCTTTAATATGGTAAATTTCGGTAAATTTCAACAGCTTAGATCCTGTTCTGTTTCAACATTTATTTTGATTTTTTGGGCACCAATTAAGTTCATTACATATACATTAATTTGTTGTTACTAAAATACTATGAGAGCTCAACCACACCCTCTTATTGCATGTATTGATAGATTGTCAAAAGATGTTAAGAAGGAAAAAAAAGAAAAGAATATAGTAAGAACAATTAGATCTTTTCTCATCTAGGGGATAGATCCCATTGATACTAAATGATACCTTAATATTTTTATGGTAGGGGTGTGCCATTCTGGCCTAAAAAATGTACCAATTTTAATGTACATGTAACATAACGTTCAGCACCTATAATCAGGAGCAGATCCAGAACTTTTTGTAAGGGGGGGGGGGCTAACTGACCTAATAGGGGGCCGCTCTAGTCATCAGTGATTCCCTAAATAATCAACCAAAGTGTTTCCATGAACAAGGAGGGGAGGCATTTGGAATTTATTTTGAGGGTGAACTTTCATATTAATTCATATGTTAGTTTAATTTAGTATAATAACATTGACTATTTATAATTTAAGATTCTGAATAGCATATTCATATATGAAATGAAGATCATACATACCCCAAATAAATATATAGTTATCAAACATAAATGCATTTTTATATAGTATGCTATAAAAAGGAGGGTAATTTTTATATAAAACCTCTCAAAAAGGGGGAGGCAGTGCTGTGTATTTACTATTAATCCATTTATGCAACAATTACCACTTGTGGATCAGAATAAAATAACATGTGCTTCCTGTCATCTAACAAATTTTAATTGGATTGACAGTTTAATTTGAAATTATGTTTTTTTTTTAAGTGGTGCAGATGATAAGCCCAACATCATTTTGATGTGATTTCTCGGGCTTAGTTGCAAGACTGTGCTGTGGTTTGTTGTTGTTGTTGTTTTTCGTTGTAGCCATGCTATTAAAATTGACGGTATTTGATTGTCCTCTTGGTATATAAGTTTTCCCTCTCTTAACCTTTTTATTGATTCCTCTATAAATACAGTACAATTGTCTATATTACTAGTAAGTTTCCTTTAATCCATCTAATTCATGAGTCCATTGCATTATCTTATAAGCATCTTCTAGTTTTTGTAAGAACACTATTGTTGAACCATTAACTTAAACAAAACAAAGCAAATGCAAAATACTCCAGAACAAGAATGTGTCCTCAGTACACGAATGCCCCACTCGCACTATCATTTTCCATGTTCAGTGGACCGTGAAATTAGGGTAAAAACTCTAATTTGGCATTAAAATTAGAAAGATCATATCATAGGGGACATGTGTACTAAGTTTGAAGTCGATTGGACTTAAACTTCATCAAAAACTACCTTGACCAAAAACTTTAACCTGAAGCGGGACAGACGGACGGACGAACGAACGGACAGACGGACGAACGAACGGACAGACGGACGGACGGATGCACAGACCAGAAAACATAATGCCCCTCTACTATCGTAGGTGGGGCATAAAAATATTGAAACAAACTGGCTTCGTCAGATTTATATTATAAGTTATATGGTTCACCACTGACCCTCATAGGGACCCATAGATGGTTGGTAAAATACACACGGTTTAAGGCCGAAGTTTGAATCTCCAATGGACTGTATTCACCCTCTATGGTTCGGCGGGGGTCAGTAGTGAACCGTATAACGAATGTATCGCACCAGGGACTTTTCTGCTGCGTCTGGTAAAAAAAACCAGTTACAACATTAATAGATGATGCCACCATTAGCATTAACAGTAGACGTGACGTCATTAACCCGTATTAAATTTTCTCTACAGATCCATTGGGGGTAACCAAGTGACGGCCTTCAACTAATCACGACGTGATAATTTACCCGCGGTGCGATAATGGCACCGAAAACATGCATAAAATTAACCAGCTTTTTTTTTAAATTTCTGACAAAGCATTTCTTCTTAAACTATTTGTAAAATGTATTTTTATATTTTGCTGGTTTTAATGTGCTTTTTGTTGTTATTTTTTATTGGTATACAAGCACTAAAATAATGTTATTAGAATAGTATATAGCTTAGTACAAAAGTCATGACTGAAGATGGTTTGTAATTGTGATTAATACACACTGTATATGGCTGTACTTTGTGGTGAAATAGGCACTTGACTTTGACCTATAATGGTTTACTTTTTAAATTGTTATTTGTATGGAGAGTTGTCTCATTGGCACTCACACCACATCTTCCTATATCTACTTTATGCATTGTTATAGACTACTTTTGTGATGAAACAAGCATATTGTGCATTGATGTGCTTTGTGGTGATACGTTGTTTTTAAGGGTTGTAATCCTTTGCGTGATATTTTGTACACTCCCTTACTTTTATTGTAATGTATATATTATGATCGCTATTTTACGAAATTATCCTTTGATCTTTATGACTGATAATTTTCTTTCTCAGCGGAGTCGAGTGAAATTTTTTTTCGCTAGAAACTAAGGGTGCACTTGCCCGTTGTCAATGAAATTAACAACGTCGTCATCGGTAAAATAGCTATAAACAGATAATCATTGGTCATCTCAACTCTAGTGCTTTTCTCACTTTCACCGTATAGTACTAGTACCGGCTCAAACGAAAATAATCAATCATGTTGAGATAACGAACGAGGATCTATAACTAGACTGTGCTTATCTAGAGATGCATTATGCAAGGCTGCGCGTTTATGGTGATATATTGCACAAATTATCATACAGTACTTTTGTGGTGATATATTGTACATGGCTGTCCTTATGTGGTGATATATTGTACACAGCTGTCCTTTTGTGCTGATATATTGTACACGGCTGTCCTTTGTGCTGTCCTTTTGTGCTGATCGTTTAAATCCGGCTGTATTTTTGTGGTCATATATTGTACACAACTGTCCTTATGTAGTGATATATTCTACACGACTGTCCTTTTGTGGTGATAAATTGTACACAGCTGTTCTTATGTGGTGATATTTTGTACACGGCTGTCCATTTGTGGTGATAAATTGTACACGACTGTCCATATGTGGTGATATATTGTACACTGCTGTCCTTTTGTGGTGATATATTGTACACAGCTGTCCTTTTGTGTTGATATATTGCACACGGCTGTCCTTTGTGGTGATATCTTGTACACAGCTGTCCTTTTGTGGTGATATGTTGTACACGACTATCATTTGTGGTGATATATTGTACACATCTGTCCTTATGTGGTGATATATGTTACACGGCTGTCCTTATGTGGTGATTTATTGTACACGGCTGTCCTACTGTGGTGATAAATTGTACACGACTGTCCTTTCGTGGTGATATATTGTACACAGCTGTCCTTATGTGGTGATATATTCTACACGGCTGTCCATATGTGGTAATATATTGTACACTGCTGTCCTTTTGTGGTGATATATTGTACACATTTGTCCTTTTGTTGTTATATATTGTACACGGCTGTCCTTTTGTGGTGATATATTGTACACATCTGTCCTTTTGTGGTGATATATTGTACACGACTATCCTTTTGTGGTGATGTATTGTACACGGCTGTTCTCATGGGGTGATATATTGTACACATTTGTCCTTTTTTGGTGATATATTGTACATTGCTGTTCGTTTGTGATATATTGTACACAGCTGTCCTTTTGTGGTGATATATTGTACACGGCTGTCTTTTTGTGATGATATATTTTTCACTGCTGTCCTTTTGGGGTGATATATTGTACAAAGCTATCCTTTTGTGGTGATATATTGTACACCGCTGTCCTTTTGTGGTGATATATTGTACACATTTGTCCTTTTGTTGTTATATATTGTACACGGCTGTCCTTTTGTGGTGATATATTGTACACATCTGTCCTTTTGTGGTGATATATTGTACACGACTATCCTTTTGTGGTGATGTATTGTACACGGCTGTTCTCATGGGGTGATATATTGTACACGACTGTCCTTTTGTGGTGATATTTTGTACACGACTATCCTTTTGTGGTGATATATTGTACACATCTGTCCTGTGTGGTGATATATTGTACACGACTGTCCTTTTGTGGTGATATATTGTACATGACTATCCTTTTGTGGTGATATATTGTACACAGCTGTCCTTTTGTGGTGATATATTGTACACGGCTTTCCTTTTGTGGTGATATATTGTACACATCTCTCCTTTTAAGGTGATATATTGAACACTGCTGTTCTTTTGTGGTGATATATTGTACACATTTGTCCTTTTTTGATGATATATTGTATATTGCTGTTCGTTTGTGATATATTGTACACAGCTGTCCTTTTGTGGTGATATATTGTACACGACTGTCTTTTTGTGATGATATATTTTACACTGCTGTCAATTTGTAGTGATATATTGTACAAAGCTATCCTTTTGTGGTGATATACTGTACACGGCTGTCCTTTAGTGGTGATATATTGTACACGGCGGTCCTTTCGTGGTGATATATTGTACACAGCTGTACTTATGTGGTGACATATTGTACACGGCTGTCCTTTTGAGGTGATATATTGTACACGACTGTCCTATTGAGGTGATATATTATACATGGCTGTCCTTTTGTAGTGATATATTGTAAACTGCTGTCCTTTTGTGGTGATATATTGTACTCATCTCTCCTTTTGTGGTGATATATTGTACACTGCTGTTCTTTTGTGGTGATATATTGTACACGGTTGTCCTAATGTGGTGATATATTGTACACATTTGTCCTTTTTTTGGTGATATATTGTACATTGCTGTTCGTTTGTGATATATTGTACACAGCTGTCCTTTTGTGGTGATATATTGTACACGGCTGTCTTTTTGTGATGATATATTTTTCACTGCTGTCCTTTTGGGGTGATATATTGTACAAAGCTATCCTTTTGTGGTGATATATTGTACACCGCTGTCCTTTAGTGGTGATATATTGTACACGGCTGTCCTTTCGTGGTGATATATTGTACACAGCTGTACTTATGTGGTGATATATTGTACACGGCTGTCTTTTTGAGGTGATATATTGTACACGACTGTCCTATTGAGGTGATATATTATACACGGCTGTCCTTTTGTGGTGATATATTGTACACGGCTGTCCTTATGTGGTGATATAATGTTCACAGCTGTCTTTTTGTGGTGATATATTTTACATTGCTGTCCTTATGTGGTGATATATTATACACAGCTGTTCGTTTGTGGTTATATATTGTACACGGCTGTCCTTTTGTGGTGATATATTATACACTGCTGTCCATTTGTGATGAAATATTGTACACAGCTGTCCTTTTATGGTAATATATTTTGTACACGGCTCTCCTTTTGTGGTGATATATTGTAAATGGCTGTCCTTTTGTTGTGATATGTTTTACACAGCTGTCCTTTTGTGGTGATATATTGTACACTGCTCTCCTTTTGTGGTGATATATTGTACATGGTTGTCCTTTTGTGCTGTCCAATATATGTGTCCATTTATTACTTCCTAATAAAGGCAGGAATATGGTGAATTAAAAATTGGTCTTGTAAAAGAATTATCTAACAAAAAATTACAGAAACAACAATTAAAACAGCAGAAATCAATTCATTTTGTATACTTTTCAGGCTTTATTATGTCTTAGAATCTACGAAAATAGTTGTTAAACGTATTGTTATAAAAACGCATTTACTTTCAAGAAGTTGCAGTAATGATTCCGATCTACAGAAGTTACACAAAACAGAAATTTATAAACGATCTTGTAATCTCAAAAAACAAATGTACAAACAATAGAAATAGCAGTCTGATGGTGATCTTTGACATTCGATGTTATAACATGAATATGCACTTTTAAACCATACTGACTTTCAAGTTTCAATTTATCATGAAAATTTAAAAAATAATCTTACACATAGTTGATAACTTTCATTTTTAACTTGCATATCATTTCAAATTCACCTATTGCTTAGTTTCAGATTTTTTTTTGAACTTGTTATTAAAAGTACAAATATCATTTATTTTATATACACATGACTTACCATATAAAGAAACGCCCACTTTAACTAATGTGCATCACTTCTAAGATGCATCTGGAATAATAGTGTTTCATTTTTAACTCGTATTTGTTCTTTAATCCTTCGATTGTACAAATAAATCTTTCTTCAAAGGACCAGTGATGAAAAAGATAAAAGGCATATCATCAGCTGTGAATGATTTAAAACAAAACAAAAAACGAAACTGTTAGACAGATAACAAATCTATAAAAAAAAAAGATAAGTTAACAATATAATAGCCTGTCAATCGATCATGGAAACCAATGCACATATTTTTATGATCAATATATAGAAAATCGCTCTGCTAAATAATTTGAAATTTATTCCGAAATTTCATAATCATAAATAATAAATCATTAACATTTCAATATCGGAATTAACATAAATAAAAATGTTTAGCATCATACAATGTGAAAATGGTATTCAGGATTGATTTTCATGGCGGTAAATTGCACTTATTTTTTAATTAGCCAATATTCTACGAGAGATCTTTGATTCAGTCATTTACAAGACATAATCCAATCTAAAGACGGACTTTTATGAATTTGAAATATTATAGCAGCAATTATGTGTGTAACGATTGTGATGGGATTTATGATTTTATCAATAGTTTAGTCGGTATGGTATCTTTGGTAGTAATGTTATATGCAATCTTATTAAACCAGAATTTTGTCAAGTAAAAGAAACTAGATTTTTTGTTGAGTATAAAATACCAGATTTTTGTCAAGTAAGACAGACGTTTAACGGTGATTCTTATTAAGAAAAAGAACAGTATGAAGTTGATATTCCAAGATGTTGGATTTCTATGGCTTATTGTATGTGAAAGTCTGCAATGGTGTACAATCTTTGGTAAGTATATTTTATATACGTTTAATAATTATATTCTAAATTTTCTTTTAAAAGGAAAAGTATTCAGTAGAATTTACGTAAAATTGGTATACAAAATGTATTTAGAGTATATTTTTTCTTTTTAAATGTCTTGAAGTTATTCGAATACTTTTTATTTGATGTCATTCATAAAAAGTGAAGAAAGGACGATATAATATATATTATACATGATTTTTTTTTTACAAAAACATGGATTACATCACTAGGAATATTATGTTTATTGAGAGGGGGTGTCCAGTTGAAACTTATATATATATATTTACTACAATGGTATTATCGTATCTTTAAATCTAAGTGTTTGTGTATGAATGATACACGAAGAAATTTAGATTTATGTCAGCACATTTAATCTATATTTTTCTTTGTGATATTTGTTTATACGTATTGATTATAAATGGATTAAGGTTATGTACTTAAACTTGTTGATATTAAATACGATTAAAACAGAATTGAGCATTATAAAAAAACATTTAAAGATGTGTTTAACGTATATACAACCAAGGTATACACATTTGTTCAAACAACTACAGTGTATTCCAATAAAAACATATTTTTAAGAAACAGGCCATCGTGATCAATACACAGATTGGTCTGCGTAATTAAAAAATAAGAAACCAAATTTAATTTTCTTAAAAAATGTTTTGTTAAAAAAAAATCTATTATAAAAATAATTCCTCTTGAATTCAATATCATATTCGCTACATTTCGTTAATGTTTTTTTAAATAGTCAGTCTTCACACGTATTAAAACTTACTTTTTGCACGTATTGTCCTTTAATTTCAATTATTTAAGCTCTTGATTTTGTTTAAGCTCTTGATTTTGTTTAAGCTCTTGATTGTGTCACTTGATAAGGATTCATATCTAGAAATTGACTATGAGGGTCGGCTGAAAACAAAACTTTACGTTAAAAGAGATGATTTTAGTTTCCCAATAGTGAAGCATTATGAAGCTGAAATCATCACTTCGTAAATTGTACGAACGCCATCACGAGAAGGTTGACCGTTATGAAATATCTGTTATATGCTAGATGATATCGGATGTGTTCATTGTGTCGTAACTGCAGCCCCGTTCCCTTTTCACGAATGTGACCTACCAAATTAGTCATTTAAGACTGTTTACCTTTTAATTGTGACATTTTTACCTATTATGTCTGTTTGTTTTGTTCACGCATCGTTATCAATATTATTAAATTAGATGCAATCGTCGTACAAGTGAGAAGTTTAGCTATAAAACCAGGTTCAATCCACCATTTTCTACATTTGAGAGTGCCTGTACCAAGTGAGAAATATGATAGTTGTTGTCCATTCGATTTTGATGTGTTTTGTCATTTGATTTTGCCATGTGATTAGTGACTTTCCGATTGTTTGTTGAATTTTCCTCGGATTTCAGTATTTTTGTGATTTTACTTTTTAGAAAGACATCACATATGCACATTTGCAGAGATATGTAGATTCTTACAGTGACTTGACTGTTAGTGTTGCTCTCCTCCAATTGCAACTTATTAAAACATTCTGACCAAATTGCAATAGTTTTTATAAAATCAAATTGTTCATTGGTCACAAATTTGAACTAACTGCTGTAGAAAACCACAGCCAAGTCATGAAAGTGCAAGGTGCTAAAATAAAACATACTTATCATCCTTTAAGACTTTAAGTCCACTTTAATGATGTTGTGACAAAATCAGTCCATCAGTTTGTATAGGTATATTATAGTAATTTCCATGCTGAAGGAACTGTTATTATTTTGAATTGCTATAAAAATGTCCAAACTAAGCTTTCATATAGTTTTTCTTTCGAAAAGTATTCTATATTCATAAGAATCACACATTATGTGAATTAAAACATTTCATATTTAGTAAAATATATGTGTAAAATTGCAATATGTTTGTACGAAGTTTCCATGGGGAGATAATCATTTTTTTCTTTCAAAAAGTCTTTATTCAAAAGAATAATATTTTAGTTATCTCCCCATGGAAACTTATCATTAGCATATTGTTATTTCACACATATTTTACTGAATTTATGATGTTTTTTTTAAAATGATATTTGATTCTTATAAATATAGAATACTTTTAGAAAGAAAAACTATATAAAAGCTAAGTTTGGACATTTTTATAGCAATTCAAAATAATAACAGTTCCTTCAGCATGGGAATGACTGGTTTTCTACATATTTTGAAAGTGACATTGATGCATAGGAAATATTTATTCGTGTTAAATGTACTTCTTTCTGAAATGTGCCGAATGACCGTGGCTGATTTAGGCCGTGTTCACATTGACCTAAACTCGGTGTTGTGTAAGTGTAACTCACACGTAAACTAAACATAATTACATTCCCATTGATAAAATTCAATGTTTACATGTAGTGTAAAACATGTTTTATCTACATGCAGTCGATCCTCGATGTAGGCCTTGTGTAGATTAAGTGTACACAAAACTAGGCATTTAAAACATTAGTTTCACCATAGATATAGGAAGATGTGGTGTGAGTGCCAATGAGACAACTCTCCATACAAATAACAATTTAAAAAGTAAACCTTTATAGGTTAAAGTACGGCCTTCAACACGGAGCCTTGGCTCACACCGAACAACAAGCTATAAAGGGCCCCAAAATTACTAGTCTAAAACCATTCAAACGGGAAAACCAACGGTCTAATCTATATAAACAAAACGAGAAACGAGAAACACGTATATATTACATAAACAAACGACAACTACTGTATATTTACTGTATATGCATATTTAAGGAAGAAACAATTTTTGAATTAAATTGATATTTATAACAATTATTAATAAAGTTCGTTACAGAAATATTTGTCTAAACTTGATATATTTTTATTTTTTTTTAAACTTAACGTAGCTTTATTAAGCCCTTATCAAGACTCAAAGCAGCATCATTGCCGAACACATAATTCATTTGAAAAATAAGGTATTTCCGAATCGACTTAACTTGCACAGAAATGTTTGCCACTGGTCTTTACTAAAAAAAAACGATTCACTCATAAATGCATTACTTAAAAAGTGTGAGGTAAATGTATTGTTTGTCTAGTATATGTATCTCGGATCCGTTAAATTACCCTTAAAACTAGAAAAAAAACATTACCCCCTCCCTTTGCCAAATACTCCTTGGAGAAGAAATACCATTTGAAACAAACAGAAAAGATAGGAATAAAGTGATCCCTAATATATCATTCCTTCTTCTCCTTCAATCTCTGTACCGATGTAATGCATTGGCTTTATGAGAATAAAAATATTTATTCTTCGCCTGTAAGCACGCTGCTGCAGCCTACGTTTTCTAATGCTTAATCGCGACATCTTTATTATTGTTAAACTACTGCAAATCGTCAAAATGGCTTTCACAAAGAAGCAACCACTTAACTTAAAAAGGGGGGATGGGTATTTTGTTAATTTATCTGAGCCAGAATTTTTTCCGAGCAAACGTTTTATTCCGGTTTTTTTTTCAACATTTAACACTATAATGTATGGGGAAACGTTTGATTTAGAATATTTTTGTATCATCTGTAGGACCTTTTTTTTTTATCCAATTGGGGTTCGAAATATTTCCATCGAGACCCACACCCCCGTTTGAAGTCAAATGGTCGTTCCCTTACTGCTAGAAAAGTTGTCCGAAAACTTTGCATTCGGTTCTACGTAATGAACATTTAAATGACATAAAGTTTACAAGTGTGAACAAATCTTATGTACAGGTAATTAAACAAGGTGTATAGATGTGAACAAATTTAATGTGAAACCAATGTCCAGTACATTAAACTAATTGTAAACAAGTTTAGTGTACATGGCGTTTGGTGTGAACACGGCCTTAGTAGTGTATGTTCTTCCTTTATTTATATTGGTATTGATGAATCTTTTTATTATTTAATTTAGCTTTCTTCTTATTTTTTAAAATTTCTAAGCAACCTCGTTTTCTGACCTTGCAGTTCAGGTTTTAAATACGTCGTAGCATTTCCAAACCAATTTTGTCGTTCTGCTGACCATCAAATAAAATTTGAAAGGATGTTGATATCATGTTTATGAAGTGCAGTGCCTGTCATTTACAATAATTGACATCCAAGGGGTTAATTTACTTGTCCTTTTTTGCTTGTCAGTTGTTTTATGTTTTTTTTCTTTGGTTTAACGACATTATCACCGTGGAAAACGAGATTATTTTTTTTTTACAATTTTGTATAACATTTTTCATATTTATAAAGAATTTTATGTATATGTTCTTCTTTTTAATTTTTGTCTAGCAATACAGTATTTCTCCGCTAGAACATAAGAGTGAAAAGGTTTGATCTAAATATGGATAAAGAACACAATTAACGAACACTCATACGTTCCATTTAAATCATCTTACACATGATTGCGGTAACGTTTGGTTTGCATCTCAAGATTTAAAAACTTCAAAGTATCGATAATTTAGCAGAATTTCACATTATTTTGTTTCGAAATAAGTAACATCCCAAAAATACTGAACTCTGAGAAAAATTCAAAACAGAAAGTCCATAAACAAATGGTAAACTCAAATGCTCAAACACATTAAACGAATGGATAACAACTGTCATACTCCTAACTAGGTACAGGCATTATCTTATGTTCAAAATTGACATTTGTCATCGATGTTTAACTGTGTCTTTAAGTTAATGTTGTCTGCTTTTTCGATAAAAAAATTAAGAATATGATTTTGTCTTCATTATACCTTAAAACTACTAAAGACGCAATTGTCAAGACAACATGATTACTCTCAAATAAATTAAATATTTCAACTAAATGTAGCTTTATGTTGGGTAAATAATTTGTTAAGCTTTGTGCTTTGAAGCATATATGGTTTGAACGTAGGTATAAACATAACTAAAAAATCTACATTTTGTTATAATGACTTAAAAATAAAACTCCACCCTGACACTAACTGTCTGCCGTTCTTCTCTGCTTCGATTTTAATAATAGTACAAATACTCAACAATAAACTAGTACTAAACAACTTCTTGTTTATCAAATGAGTTTTACTGTTACTGTTTCAGATAGATAGTTTATTTAAAATACGAAAGATATGTTTCACTTTTAATTTGAAGCCTTAACACGCGAAATCAATCCAATTCCGTTTAATACCCCCATTAATATTTAATGTTTTTTCTTAACAATATGTAACGAGAAGAATCGACAAACACCATTGTTATATGATGATACATCATCTTTGTTTTTGGGTTGATATTGTTGCTTCAAGGTCAAAAGAATGATTCCGATTAAAACCTTACAAATTCAAATTATATTGAAAAGAAGTAAAACGATTTTTACTCTACCAAGAACTTTTTTTCATTACTGTATAATTTCAACTTTGTTTTCAATTTTTTTATAGAGATTTTCGATTTGCTATTTATATATTTTCATATCTTTTCGTAGATGAATTTTGACATAAAATAGATGGCAAAAACATGAAGAAATACCGTATAAAAAGGTCTTATTCATTGCTTTTAAATATATTTATTAGCATTATATAATGATATATAGATGTAAATTTAAAAAAAAAATAGTCACAGAAATACAACTCATCTCTGTATAAATTTAATTTCTTTTTGTATAGAATGAAATATTCGTCTTGCGAACATACTGGCTAAAAAAAGGCAACAGTAGTATATGGTTGTTCAAAAGTGATAAATCGATTGAGAGAAATAAATCCGTTAACAATCTAAAACCGAAGGGAACACGTCAACTATAAAAGGAAATCACAGAAATAAAACAGAAGTGCAAAAAAAAAAAAAAAAACAACAACAATGCAACATTCATAAAAACGAACTATCGGATTATATAGAGTAGATTTTGTCACTTGAGTTGAAAACACTGCTTACAATCATGGTCCTGCTGTAAATAAATTGACACATCCTTGTGTTGAAACCCAGTAGATGTTATCAAAAAATGTGGAATGTATAGGTACTTTAGATAAAATACAAAAAGAAAGTCTTCCCCTGTTAGAAGAACAAAAAATATTGTTTTTGAAATTGTGCAATGTTGTGCGTACCATTTGTTAACAAATCTGGTTGTTCATATCCATGCATAAAGGTAAAAACTCCAAGTACTTATTTGGACAGTGACGTGGACAGGTAAACGTTGAGTAATGTAAACAGTAATTTAAAGATAACTGATTGCACATGATATGGACACCAATAAAATAAAGATAAATCTTTACCAAACGAATATTTCTATAGTTAAAGCTCGACTTTTCTGTATGGAACATAATTTGAAAGAGGAGTCTATCTAAGCATGTGGTGAAGTCTTCAATAATTAGTATTACGGACCTACTTACATTGATTTGTACAAAAACAAATGCCAACAATGAAAACGTGTTAGTTTTAAAAGTGTGACTTTTTAAATTCATTTCATTCGTTCATTATCAATTTTTCGTCTCTTGAAACGTTTCAGATTTTTGAATAGCACCGTGTTGTGTTTAAAAAGGGACGTTACACCACTTATCGTGTATTGAAATAAGCCCCAAGACTCCAAAGCTGATTTATTTTAAAATATATAGATGAAATAACAGTCTATAATACTACTAAACATTTTGACAATAGTCGTTGTGTACCCGATCTATCAGTATATATTCGAAGAACACAGAAACAGAAACTATTGCATTTGGTGCTTGAAGCCAAAATTTATTTGACCAGCTACTTTAATTAAATAGAAGGGCCATTAAACCATATATAGCATAACAATAGTGTAAAGGAAAGCCAGTACAGTTTAAGATATTTGACATATATCTTTTTATAAAAACATTTTTTGATTTTTGATAAAGATTATTTTTACTTAAAAGTCTGGATGGCTGGAAGATGTCTTGTATTATCCTAAGTAGGTGTGTTATTAGGCGGATTTGAATTGAAGTGTTCTTATACGTGTATTTAATAAATCCGGTGCAAATTTTGTCTTAATTTCATCGACTTGTACTCATTGAGGGAAGTAATGTTACGATAGATTGACTACGATGTGGAGGATATCACTAGGAAATAACTGTAAGAAACCCTTTCCTGGAATTCGATTAAAACGTTGACAGGTGAATTGTTTGTAAAATTAACTAAGTGTGCGCAAGTTTAAAGCTTTGTACACGCATCTAACACTAAAAAATTTATATCAAAAGATTATGATTTTACCTAATTCCTTTCAATATACAATTTATCTAACTTATGAGGTCTTACGAAATTCAATTTTTAACGTTTTTAACCAACTTGACATTATTGTTATTATTTGTTTACCATTTCAGCCATATATGCTAGAAAATATTAAGTTTGATCACGTTGCTCGCCCATTTATATCAATACCCCGGAGATATAAACACAATTACGGTAAAAAATAATGAGGGATTTATTTTATCTCACTCTGATTGTTTTGGTGTTAATGACTTATTTGAGAAAATTGTAATAAAGCCATTAGGTGATCGAATAGAATATTGACTAGGTAAAACGTCTACAGCAAATCTGAGGACTTACCTTGTTTTATTGAACACATCAGCTTCATAAATTCCATAAATACAACGGGGCATTGTCGGATCATCTGCATATTTTTTTTAAATAAAGAGTTTTTCATTAGATTGACAAACCTTCTGTCCGCAGTGAAAGAGGGTATTCAGAAATACCACTATTCCCCGTGTAAAATTACAAAAAATAATAAAAAAATAATTCATAATGTTTTTCAATATAAAAATGGTAGCATACGCTATAAAAGATTTATAATAGGATATATAATACGACATACATTTTGTACGGCATATTTTGTTAAAAGTGAACAAAAAAGCAAAAATTTGCTACACAGAGGAACAATTGATCAATATGCTGAAGTTTCTTATTTGTTGAATTTAGAGGTAGACATTTTAAGCAAATCATCGGAATTCCTATGAGAACGAATTGTGCCTCTCCTTATCAACCTTTTCTTATTTTCATATTAGTCGGAGTTTTTTTAAAAAACAGGAGTATCAGAGAGCGAGATAATTTTATTTCACATTTAGATATATTGATAATGTTCTTTCCAATAACAATCCAAATTTCATAAGATTGGTTTCCATTAATATATCCAAAGAAGTCGGCACGAAAGAAACAACAGATACGGGTTCATTTGTAGACTTCATAACTGACATAAAAGGTCTTCTCAATGATATATGACAAACGAGACGATTTTGATTTTGAAATTATTAATTTCCGTAACCTTTGTAGCACCTCAGTAGCATTCACTACTTCACTATATGGGATATACATTTAACAACTCATTTAGTATTCCAAAGCGTATAGACGCTACTCAGACTTTATAAAACGTCAAATAGTCTGCACAGTTGACCAACCAGGTTAGGTCAAATAATGTTTCGTGGTTTTGTTAAAAAAAGGTTCATCTGATGATACTGTTGCCTTTATTAGATTGTAACAATATATTGACGCTGTCTGTATTCGAGGATTCTAACATTGGCGTTGCCTGAATTTACCACCACTGGATAGGAATATCTACTGGAGGACGTTTTGTCCCCGGGGAATCTATTAGTTCGGTAGCATAACAGCATTAATACAAGTAGAATCTATTCATGACTTTTGAACAGCGGTATATTACTGTTTCCTTTATTAGATTATGACATATTTTTTACCGCTTTACCCCTTTATTGACATTGTTACCTATTATGCCTGTTTGTTTTGTTCACACAATTTTGTCCATACAATGACATTTAATGGGATTGTCATACAAGTCCTAGTTTTAGGTAGGTATAAACCAGGTTTAATCTATCATTTTCTACACACGGAAATGCCTTTACTTAGTTAGGAATTTGACAGTTGTTTTCGATTCGTTTGAAGTGCTTGAGCTTGATTTTTTCATTTGATGAGAGACTTTTTCTTGGAATTAGGTATTATTGTTATTTTACTTTCTATTCATTTATTGCTAAAATGCTCTTTAACTTCGTAATTTATTTTCCCTTTTGATATTTTTTTCAAGCGTCAGTGGTCAGTCTTTTGCAGACAAAACGCGCGTCTGGCGTAGACAATTTGAATCCTGCTATCTTTGATCATTTAATCAATGAAAACTGCAAGAATGTTTGTTTTATATAAAAGTGTTTGATAAATGTGAACTGCTTGACCGGAACAATTATCCTCCATTTGTTAAGCTTTATCACGAAAATATCTAAATTAGAATAACATAAAGTTTAATTATTTGATATATGATTGATATGCTATCGTCTTTGGTAATCTTCTTAACCTGGCAAATTGTACCACTTTTTGCTGATCGAAATTGTTTCAGGATAAACTGCCCTTGGAAATTCATATATAAACTACCGAATAAAATGTAAACGTTGTCATACTAACGGCACTAATGCAGATTCGTTTTTGGACACAATTTGTGACCAAAATTGCCTTTTAAGCTCATTCCCCGTCTCTTAGAACCTTTAAGAGTTTTTACGGTCTATATAATATATATTAAAGTACAATTTCTCTATTGAGTTAAAAAAAAAAAAGACACCGATGAAACAAAAATCCAGATTTATGCAAATTTGAAAATTATTAATCAATTTGGACACTTCCTTATTTAAGTGCGCATCGTTGCATTTAAAGCAAACTTCTTTGCTGTGTACATTTTTGCCGTCTTTCTTTATGTTTTTCTCGAGAAAAAAAGGGAATCTAGTTTTGATAAAATTGACGATCGTTTTCACAGTTTCTATATTTGTCACAGATTTGTGACATTTATTATATTTGGTTTTGTTTTCTTTTTTATGTTTGTTGTGGCTGAGACAAAATTGGAGATTTTGTTATAGGAACAATAACTTCAGAAATTTTATATTTGATTTGGACATTCTCTATTAAATAAGTACAATTATTGGACAGTTCTTGACGTCAATGATCTAGGTAATTATTTTTTCGGGGACACTGTTGTCATTTAAAGATCCAAATTGATGATATCGAAAGGTATGAAATAATGAGGATTAATGAAAAAAGACCACAAATATCCATGATGATGACTGTATACGTTAACCCAGTTTGCATTTATTTCAAACCTCCTAGAATCCGTACTATCTTGGCTTTTTACTACTTGATTTAAGAGCAACTTATGCATGTTATGAGTGAACACAATGACAGCCTACATTTCACCTAGCTGTTCTAATATTTGCATATCTGTTATTGTTTGGTTTGTCCTACATTTCTGTATGAAAAAGGAGATGTAAATATACATGATATATGTCAATGAATACCAAAATAACTGAAAACATACAAATCAATACTAATTTTTGAATGACAGACAGATATCCATACAATATTATCAGATTATTACATGGCATTTTTCATATCGCATGTATTATCAGCCCTAGGTTCAATATCAGCCCAAGAGCCGCATGGCTCGAGGGCAGATATTGACCGAGGGCTGATAATACATGCGATATGAAAAATGACATGTTATGATCTTTTTATCATATGCTTCAACAATGGAGAAAAATAACAGATTCATATATTGATCCTTTTACGTGGTTCCAAAATAGAAGTTCAAAGATTGAAAAGTTCACGGACGTCGGACCCAAATTTAGTACATTCGATATTTTGCAAATCTTTCTACCATATGCCTCAACAGAGGAGGAAACATTTTTAATGTGGACGACTCGACAAACCCAAAAAACAACAATATACATAATGAACACTGTTTGGAAAAGTCAACCTTTTCAAGGTAACTTTCTAAATTATGTTTGAAACTTATAAAGAATGCATTTATTTAATAGTTTGTTTGTTTTTTTTATCTTTATTTATGTTTTTTTTGTTTTGTTATTATTTTACACAATATACTTTTCAGTATCTAAATAATTGTTTTGTACACTATTTCGTAATAATTTTCACTGAAAACGTAGCATTGAGGTGTATTTTCCGGAATTTGCCGAGTATCACCGGAATGCCATGTGATAACGTTACGGAAAGGCATGTGATAACAATCGAAGCATGTGATAAACTTTTCATATCAGCCCGCTAAGCACCAATTCGAAAAATATGGAATTTACGTTTTAATTTAATGCTATTATCATACAGTAAAAATCATATGTTATTTAGTCTAAGTATATGATAAGTTAAAATATTTATAGTTTTGAGTTTATGATATTAAAGAATATATTTAAATGGAAAATATGAAAAAAATAATACTGGAAAATTACTTATATAAAGACGGTTCCATGATGTCTGTAATTCTCTATTGAGATATGAAATGGTGCTAGTAAAACTGCATTGAACTCAGTTTATTCGGTTAGATGACAACTCAACATTGTTTAAATACAGTAATAAGCAATGATTTTATGTTTGTAGATTAGAAAAAAAAACGTCTTTAAGCCTAACTTCTATTTGAAAAGAAAAACAACGGGAAAATGACATTTACATGCAGAGAATTACCAGGTGCATGACTTTATTCTGCACTCAAACTATTATTTATAACCTTCAATTGATTTACCATTGCCAATTGTTCTTTAATTTGCTAAGATTGTTCATTAATGAGGCGAAATAGTGATATATGTGACTTATCTTTTGATTTGTATTTACGATAGTTAATGCAGTGTGGACGTCTTATTAAGAATCTGCAGGCAAAGTCTATATATCACGTCATCTATGCGCGAGTTAAGACATATTTTCATTTGAACTTTTCAAGTGAGAGAAATGTTCACTTCAACATAAATGCCTTTGCTTTGTTATCATTTCGTAATTTTTTAAACTGATCTGTCGAGTAGTTTTAAATTCATAATCTTCTTTAACAGTACAGATATTGATTCTCAATTATAAAATGTTGACTTTTAACTCGGATCTAATACCTTCTTATAAAACATTAGAGTCACTTCATAGATTACATTAGCGCAGTATTAGTTGTGCGTTAATAAAATCAGCTTTGAAAATCCTTCCGGCAGCTGTCAAGATGTAAAAACAAAACATCTTCCGTTCCTTTGATATTCTCTGAGAATCTAATCTGCAATATTGATTCGTACAGGTTGATTCAATTACCAATGTTTGATCAAGGTCCATGTTTATATTGCTTGGAGAATTCGGGTGTTGCTGGTTGATTTGCTGTGTTGTAATTATCGGTAATTTTGACAATTCATATTATTGTTTTCATGTATTACGATAATAAATATAGAATCATATAACTTCTTTTTCCTTGAATTTGGTGATAATATTTCTTTTAATTGTGAAATAATTTATGTTTCCTGGTTAATATTCTTTTGAAGTTTTAGCCATAATGTGTTTTATTTAGACACAAACTGTTAATTCTGTTGTCAGCATTGTAGCAGTTTGTTAGATAAGGTTAATCATTATGTAATGACGTTGATGCTGCTGAAAATTCTCAACTTTGGAACGTAGGCTGCAGTTTTTTCACCATTTTTTTTCTTCATTAAATTTCACTTTACAATAAAGAAGTTTTGTCCGTGTTGTAGAGTTTGAACACCATACATTGTTGTATGCGTTTATTTTCTTATATTTAGAATAGGTCTTCGGGTGTCAAATGCTTTATAAGTACAGTGCGTCTGAAACGCTTTTCAAGATACATTCATCACGAATAGTCAATCAAACACATTTCAAAATCAGAGATGTGTAAGTTCAAATAAAGATAATAATTAGAGGTATATATCTAAGTGTTCACTTTCTGCTGAAATATGCACTGTATATATTCCCCTTCAAGACAGAAGTAAATGGCTTCGGTATGTTTCTTTAAAGCAGAAGTACATGGCTTAGATATTTTTTTTAAGGGCATACGATATGCTATGACTTATCGGGAAAAGATTCAGTTTTCTACTGAATTTTATCATTCAAACTTATCTAAATTGAAATCGAGTTCATGGACCCCTCTTTTTTAAAATGTCATTTGGTTTGATTACGTAAAAAGATTATGTCTGCCAATTTTTATGAAAACGTAAGTAGTACAATTTTTTTAATTTGATAAATATACAGGAAAAAATGACATTTTATTTTTACATTCGTGAACATTTGATAAATATGATTTATTTGAAAAACAAAATGCACAAATTTAAAGGAAATTTATATAGATAGACTTTACAAATAATTTAACAAAAACAGTTTGTGTTTATCAAAACTGTATCGTATGCCCATAAGCAGACGTATATGGCTTAGATATTTCTATCGTTAACTTTTGCTTTTGTCTACTATTAGTTTTTCTTACGGCTTATAGGAGTTAAACATTCAAATGCACGACTATTGTAAATTTAGGCATTCTCTCTTTATCTCATTGACAAATTAGCTGTGCATCAATGATATCTTAATATAGAAATATATAAAACAAAACTCCTGTATTGCATTTACGACTTTTAAAAAGTAATGACTAAAAACCGAGATGAAATATAAGACCATCTGACTATTTTGAGATTGCCTTGTTTCAGGATACAGCGTTTTGATAACACATTATTTACAGTCTGTATCAAAAGGTGTAACCTTATCTGATTTGAACCAATAATGCGGTATTTTGATTCATTTCAACTTTAAACCGACAAAAAAGATTTTTTTACATGACGTGCTATATCATCGATGATTCAATTTTCTCTAATCCATCTGTGACTATATATAGCTATTAAATGTAAAAATCATTCAAAACACTTAAATTCTTCTACATCAGGGAATAGCTATTCTTATCCGCATTTGGTACTGTTTCAGGACTTTTTTTAGCTTTGAATTTAGTATAATGTCTTTATTGATTTGGCTTGCATACTTTTATGATTAAAGCGTCATTGGTAAGGCTTGTGACGTTATTATAAGATTTGTATCTGTAATTGGTTTAAACACTTCGAGGTATATACCCAGGTAAGTAGACGATCAGTCCCCATTAGTCTTCATTTTGCTTATTTTCTTTTGTTACCTATTCTGACATCCGACTCTGACTTTTTAAACTGAGTTTTACAATGCGTATTTGTGTGCGTTTGTTGTTTCTACATTGTCTAGAGGTGTGGCTATGAATGCTTGTTTACATCTCAAAAAGTGAACCTGAAATTAAGGATACAACTACACGACGAAGATCTGTGTGTATCTGGATTTGTTAGGGTTTCGAAATTGACAAAGAGAACGACTTTAAAATAAAACTACGACACAAAGAGATCATTTAAATGTTCCCATTGTAAATTAAACTTCCCATTCGAAAAGAGTAATAAGAAAAATCGACTAACATCGACACTACACAAATTTTACAGTCATCATCACAAATTATTGGTCTTATTTCTTAGATACTAGTTATATCTGTATTTTATTTTGCCAAGGGTGACCTATTCCGACTGAGTGTCGATTAACATAGTGGGTTGTGCATATATAGCAAGAGACGTTTGTCTTGTCGGCGAACATCTTTGACTTCGTGTTAATATATCCATTCTGGTTTGTTTGTTTGTTGCCTAGATTTGTCTCTTCTAAACAGATTTTCGAGATTGAACATCAGTATACTACTGCCGCTTTAACCTAACTTTGAAACTCTACAACTGTTATGTCTTTGATTTTTTAAACTGGTAGTCTGGACGTATATAAGTTTTCAATAAACCCTAATTGATTTTATGAAAACATAAGGTCGTATCTAACACTTTTTTAATAAACATATCCATTATCTATAGACATTTCTGTCAGCCAATTTGTATGGTTGGGTCTAGCAGTTTTCCACATGCTTCAAGAGTAAAATGCATTTACGTTATTAAAAAAATGCAGATATTAAAACATTAGATGTGATGCTTGACTGATCAACAATAAATATTATGAACCATATATCATTTAATAAATGTAATCAAAAGCATGGAACTTTGTTTATCCTTTAGAATATACATACTGCATAGATAACTGATTACAGAACACGTTCTTGTTTTTACTCCACACCCGTGTTGATATTACAAGATTCTTTGAGCTCGATAAATTGTAAGTGATAGATCAAGGCCATTTAGTGATGTATCTGACTTTGAGTTTAAAGCGGATTTGCATTTTTAGTCATCATTTGTGTTACATTTACCCAATGCATGCTGACTATGCTTTCATCTTATCCATACTGATCAAGTTCTAATTGAACACGTTGTAAAAAAAATAAATAATGTAATCTAAAATTCAATATATTACCAGTTGTAATATCTGAATAATTTCATTTCAAATATTCTTTCATCAGAAAAAGCTAAAGATATAGTGTGTGATGGTTTGCTTTGAATTATTCTTTTTCTGAATTAAAAGACAAGTCGTCTTTGACTACATATAAGGATGACATATTAATACAAACTGTTTATATAAATTCGTCGTCGAATTTATCCAAGGGCTTGTACAGGAAGGAGAAAAGAAATTAGCCCAGTCTTTTAATTTCACCTTTCGGTATATTGATGATGTACTGTATCTTAATGATAATATATTCAGTGATCACTTACATTTAATATATCCAAGTAAACTTGAAATTAAAGATACTACCGACACAGATAAATTTGCTTCATATTTAGACCTTTTTCTCTAAATGACTACTGATGGTAGGTTGAATATCAAAATTTATGACAAACGCGATGATTTTAATTTTCCTATAGTCAACTTTCCATTTCTGTGTAGCAAAATCCCAGCGGCACCAGCATATAGAGTATATGTGTATCAACTGATACGTTCCTCTAGAGCTAGCTCAAAGTACGTTGATTTTGTTAAACGAGGAATACTGCTTTCTTAAAAGTTACTAAGACAGGGCTATGAATCAATCAAATTAAGGGCATCACTCAAGAAATTTTACGGTTGTCATCATAAGCTGAATGGTCATTATGAAAAAAGTGTGTTATAAATCATATCTGATATTCTTTCTCAGTCATAATAACCTTCCATCATTACCGAACTGAACAAAGAAATAACACGACGGGTGTCGTATACGGTGCATGAAACGCTTACTCTTCCGGGGCACCTGATTTCACTCCCGGTTTTTAATGGAGTTCGTGTTGCTTCTTATTTATTATTTATAACTGTTGATGTAAATGTCTTTTGTTTTTTTGAGTCTTTCTTTACTCCTTGGTTTTGATTGTTATTGTCTAAAGGTATTTTCAATTGAAAAATTCAACTAAATCTTACACGACTTTGTATATATTGTAAATAGTTATTGTTGTTAGCTCTGTACTGATGTAATGCATTGGCTTTATGAGAATAAAGATATATACAAAAACAACGTACAAGCGTGTCAATAAACTTAAACCGGTGGTTCAATAGTTACGTCTTGCAAAAAACATATATTATGGTCAATGGCAAATATGAACTTAATGAAATAAACACTATTATTTATTCTCCTCCATTTTTTTTATTTAGTATTTATTAACACAATAACCGGTTGTGTACGTACAACCATTTTTACTACTACGTATGAGTTGCATAACGACATCGAATATCCATAAGGGTCTCGCACATACAATGACCATGGTTTTCGCCTTTTTTTTTTAATGAGATTGAAAACAAAGATATAAAAATATGTCGATAAATAAAATAATAAAATTCAGATAGAATCTTAACTTTTTTAAGTTATAATTAATAATTAGGTCTTATTTGAGGTAGAAAATAACAAGATATGGAATAGAAATTACGGACACATTTTTCTAATGACAATCACAATGTATTTAGAACTCTATAATACGTTATAATAGCTCAGCTAGAATATCAGATATATTGCAAGTTATCGATGGCATTTGTGTTGCTGGAAGGTTTCGTGTACTTTTTTTTCTATGCTTAAGAAATAATATAAATATATATTATGTGCTTCAAATATTGTAAAAAATTTTGTTCTATTTTATAGTTCGTTTCTATGTATGTTTCCTTGTTATTTGTTGCACGTCTGTGTTCTGTTATTTCGTTGTTTTCCTTTTATAGTTGATGTATTTATTTACTATAAAAAATCATAACGTTGGTTTAGTATGCAACCCCATTTTAATTGTTGTGGTATAAATGCAGATTTAAAAAACAATGAAACGAATATGCATTAGAAAATCAAGGATATTTTAAGTGTCTTTTACTCGTTACACAGTAAAAAGCAAACTTAATTATCAAAACAAAATTTAAGATTCGAAATTGTTTTGATAGCTGGGTATTTATGTGAAATACGATTACAAAACTACTACTAATATATTCAACAAAATTATGGCAAATTCAGTTCTCTGATTGTCTGCTTAATGGATTTTGTTTAGGCTTTGATATTATGAATTTTAATGTGCCGATTAATAGTACCACTTTCTTTAGAGTATTGAAATAAATCCTAGACTATTTGTGAGTTTTCAATTCTCTGTTTGTCTAACTGTTGGAGGTGTTTTTTTCCTATTTATTAAAACAATCTATAATGTTGTATAATGGTTATCAATCATACATGCTTTAATTTCTAATAATATTGATTTTATATAGTTACAGTTCTATTGTTAGTTTGTGTATGGTCACAAGCCAAATATTTGTTACTTAATTAGAGAGATCAGAATGATAGATCGTATTATTTCATCAATCGAAACTCACTAAAAGGGTAAATGAAGTTAAACTCAACTAATGATTGTATTGCTTGCATGTAAATAAATACGAATTAACACGTAACGTTTATTTTCAAACTCTGTACATAACAAGACTCAAAAGGTTTACAAAATTATATTCAAACAAGTCTTAGAGTATATATTGTATACATTGAACAAAACCAAATATCATTTATATGTAAAAAAAAAAAAAAAAAAAAAAAAAAACTTTATGTTTATAATCTTAACAACAAACAATAGATATTCATATTATGTATTTCGTTTTTACACATTCACATTAATTGAATCATTGAGTTGAAGTGAAATTTGAGCACTACCCGTACGTAGTGTGTAGTGTAAAAGATGTGTTGATTACTTATTGTTCCACTATTGACACATGAGAGACAAATATCATTGATACAATAATTCAACGACACAACAATAAAAAAATATCTGAAAAGTATGATAGTATTCAATAAAAGAAAGAAGTCTTTTCAATAAACCTACCTTTTAATCCTTCACGAGTTTTAAGAATTTGCAAATAAATCAAATGGAGCTATAAAAGCCCCTTAATATTAAAATAAAACACGAGACAACCACTTTTTTAAGTTTTGAATTGGTTTTTGGGGTTAAGTTTTGTTTTAGAGTATCAAGCTTTCCTGTTTTTAATTCAAACTTGATATCAACAACTTTTTGTTAATTAATAGAGCAGGTTAAACCCATCATTTTTTTTCTTTTTACGTTACATTTTAGTGTTGTGTTTCCTTTGTGTTGTAGTTCTCCTTTTATGTTTGATGTGTTTCCCTCAGTTTTAGTTTGTAACCCGGATTTGTTTTTTTCTGAATCTATTGATGAATTTCAAACAGCGGTGTACTACAATTGCCTTTATTTATTCTGCAGGCTTTAGTTCGATGTGAAACAGGATTTAAATTTAAGATACATCTCTAATGTTAGTTTGTGTATGGTCACAAGCTAAATGTTAGTTACTTAATAAGAGAGATCAGAATAATGTATCGTATTTTTTTATCAATCGAAACTCTCTAACAGGGTAAATGAAGTTATACCCAACTTATGATTGCTTTTAGATGTACACAAATACGAAACAACACGTAATAGTTCTGTCGTTTATTTAGACACTGTGTACATAAGAAGACTCAAAAGGTTAACAACATATATTCAAACTAAACTTAAAAAATTTATATGAACAAAACCAAAGAGTATTTGTCTTAGAAGGAGCTTTATATTTATCATAGAAAGAGCTCTATATTTATCATTGTTGAACAACAAATAGTTGATTATCAAATCGTGTTTCCTGACGTACAACATATTCACTAACATAACAGAGCAGCACAGTATCAAATAATAGAAAAAGGCATATTCAATATAGCCAACTCTAAATCCTCCACGAGTTTTAAAGATCGGCCAATGTATTAAACAAAGAAATTTGCTTTTGGCTTGATATTTGAATTGGTTTTGGGGTTAAGGTCTCTTTGCGGATACCAACCTTTCCCGTTTGAATTTACATTTGACATAAACAACGTTTTGTTAATTAATAAAGGCTTACGTCTGCAGGCTTTAGTCTGATGTGTTAAGAAACAGGATTTAAATTTGAATAAGCCAGGCCGTATGATTTACATTTGTGATAATGTTCAATCGAACGCAAGAGACAATTATTTTTGTCAGTCACAATACAATATATATTGACAATGTATCAAATGGGATCCAAAATATTAACAGGTTGAACTGAAACAAATAAAGTCATTGAGTGCTTAAAACACAAATTATTGGCTTCTTTAATTCTCCCCTGTAGCCAGGACGGCATTGGTTATTAATTACGTTAGACGTTGTGAACATACGAGCAACATGAATAGGCCGAAACTGAAGATGATATGAATCCTCACGTGTAATGAACAATTAGGAACAGTATGAAGCCATGCATTATATCGTTTGATACTACACCGATTTTAACATCTCCTTTTACGCCTTATTGCTTCCTTCCCATATTACAAAATCAATCAAATAACAATTGCTCCGTAAAGATATGGGCAAAGTTGATGTCAATTGGTGATAGGTATTCAATAATGTGTCCGTTTTAATGCCAGAGCTGTCACGTGTTCTGACACATATCATATCATGACTTGCAGGCATTTGGCTGCGTATTTTTTGAATATATAATGGGGTATTATACTATTGTAAAACGTCTTTGAAGGAAAGGCGTCATATTTTTATTTGTATTGTAATTTGTACTGAATATAAGCTATTCAGGAGCTTTGAAAAGTGCCAGTTGTATCCCAAGAGTAGATTGACATTTACAAATAGTTACAGAGAGAGATATTAGAATAAATTGAAGTATCATTTTCATATAAGTAAGAAGAGATGAAATAAAGTATCATTACGTTGTGTGAAGTATGGCGGTTAAGTCTATGCAGCTATTGTTGTCTTTGATGCAGTCTGGGTTACATGTAAATTTCTAAATAGATAGACATGTTTTTCAATGTTAAGTATTGTAATATTCTTTTATCTGGATTGGGGCGAATAGATTGGCACTGAAAGTCGGTTGTATACTTCACTCTTTTCCAAACGAGTTTACTTCTTTATTCCAATGAGAAATTATAAATTTCTTTTATATATTTTCATCATAGAACCACCTGCATTTTGGCGAATATCTCAACAAGTTGATTAGAAAAGTAGAACATAACTGATATATCATTTTGTATGAAAATTTGTCATTTTAGATGATTACTGATTTGAAAACAAAAGTAGTTAATCAGGGGGTCTTTACCAAAAAGATTGTTCAGACGTTATTATTATTTAGTTTATTTTTATGGAGTTATTTATTTGTCAAAGCTACAATGTCGTCATCGTTTGGCTTCTCCACGCTATAAACCTAACGTTCAACTTAAAACTTAAAAATGTAATTGGATTTTTTGTTGTAGCTAAAGTGTAAGTTTTTCATTATATCAAATCTCTTATAATTAGAAATTATAAGGTAAAAGTGAAAGTTTCAAGAATATTGTTGTATAAATGACATAATTTTAAATACATTTCATAGAGCTTCCTCACGGGAATCGGTCTTAAATAGATTTATTTTTTTACTGATCAAAAATAAATTTCATATAACCTGATGATGTTGTCTTATTTCCGAGTTCAATGAAATTGATAATGAATATTATAGAGCAATACTAAACATCAATTGTTCATTGGCCAGACAAAGCAAATATCATTGTGCTTTTACAATAGACATCATCAGTAATACCTAGGGAAATTCCAATAAAACCTCATCAAATATACCAGGTTTATAATTTTGTACACCAGACACACGTTTCATTAACAAAAGATTTACCAGTGAGGCTAGAATTAATATATATATATATATATGTAGTCCAAATAAAGTATAAAGTTGAAGATCCTTTTTTGGATAAAAATAAAATCCAAAAGACTTTACCAAAAAGGTCATTAAATCAACATGATTATGTTTTTTTTAATACTATATATATCTTTTTCAAAATGTAAAATGAACAAAGATTAATACATTAAAGTATAATGTTTATTTGAAGTATCGTTTAATAAGTTTGATTACGGACTTTTCATTTTAAATTTTCTCCGGAGTTCGGTATTTTTGAAACCATACTTTTTTAGTTAACAGATAGAATGTAAATGTCTTTTTTTGGTTATAGATCGATTGATATATAGCAAGTTTTTATATTTATTCATTTATGTTTCACCAATATCAGTCCTTAAAGAATTGACAATTTTGTCGCATGTAGTGCAGGATCCGTTAACTCAAAACACCTGAGATCATCCGCTTTTTTGCGGGATTTGTGTTGCTCCGTCATATTTTTTTTTATATGAGTGTACACTTTTATTTGTTTTTATCATTTTTCGTTTTTGCCATCAAATTATCAGTTTATTTTCGACTAATGACTTTAAATATCTCTGCATAGAGGTTTTGCTGTCATTGTTAAATAATATCGTAAAAGTTTGCTATCAGTACGAAATGAATCTGTTCTCGTTTTCTGTCAGGACTACGTATTGTAAAACATTAATTTGAAGATTTTGGTTTTGATAGGACTGAATGATTGTAAAAGAAAGGTACTCTTTTGTTTGAAATACCTACAACTTAATGACATCTATTGTGTTGCTTGATATACTTTCTTTGTCGAATTATTGTTAAAGATACTTGTATTCTATTTTTACAAGTGCGTTTTGTTAACATTAGTATTTTTTTATGCAACTAGGTAATTTAAAGACAACAGTAGTATACCGCTGTTCAATAGTCATAAATCGATCAATAATTATCTATTATTGCCTATTATTGAACGTTCTTGCACATGCAGTAAGCCATGAACTTATGGTATATAGTTGTGCAAATATAACCGATGTTTATCATACACAGACTCGACTACGTGATTGTACATTTAGTACAGAAATACCTTTTATAATATTCATTCAACAATTTATTATTCCAGATTTCTTTTAGAAAACAATTACAAACCTGTTTAACGATTCAAAAGCTACATATCGCCTAATTCAACTTCAATTAAAAAATGGAAGCCGTAGATAACGCCCTACAGAAATCTCATTATAAAATTGTCAAACGACAACAGCTGATATAATATAACAAGTTATACAGATTCAGCAGTGCCAAATACCAAAGTTTATCTTTAATCTCGATTGTTTCATCAAATCAACTGCCTTTGTAGTCTCGTGATAGCTTCTTCTGCTCGAGTGTACATTTACCATTGGCGGCCATGATTATACCACGTCTCGTGTAAACCATAAGTTGCGATAAGTATACACGACTAAAAACTAAAACCTAAAACTATGATATGTATTCCATTGGAATGTTTGTTAGTATACACATGATAATCTTTAATATGTTTTTGTAGACTGTAGAGGTACATTTACATGACTTTAGCTATAATCTTTGCCAGTATACATTTAACATTTGCTGCATTATGTGAATTTCAATACATCAATAACTGAATGAACCCATTATCAAGTATTTCAATTCTCAATTTCAGGTAAAAGTGTTTACGTAAACAAAATCTACAAACAGTTCTTAACTGCTATTGTAGTCCATGTTTGACTCAATAATTGGAACAATGGTTTTACAGATGTCTTCATAATAACACTTATATAAAGTTCCTTTTAATGCACCAACATTTTTCAATACAAATTCACCCAAAATTGATACAAAACAAGGAAAATACGAATGTTACAATATATAATATTTCTGTCATTCTTGGTTGTTAGAAATGTAAAGTTTGTTGTATTTCCTGAACAACTTGTATCATTTGTCAGTATATATATATACACCAAATATTTCCACTATATTAATATATTTTACGTATTGGTCACACTGCTTTCTGTAGAGGTTATATGAATTAAACGAATAAAAGGACATATAAGGCTGGAAATCATGTTCATGTTTTCAACAAAGCAGATGGGTCTAACAATATGTTTACTTTGCATCGATGAAGTAATAAAAAGTTGTTCTCCATCTCAAAGTCAGTCACACCGATGACTCAAACGCCGAGGAAGGAAATACTCCAATATCACAAAACATGTTAGACAGTCCTAGCACCGGTTTGTAAGGAATACTTTGCTAGACAAGTCGGTTATTCTTTATCAGATGTAAGACGTTATATGTCTGTTTTGTTGTACTATATTATAAAAACAAATTTAAATGTAGCTGACATCATTGATCATTTAATCTTTGCCGATTGTTTTGGTTTATTTTAGTACAATATTTTGTGGATCAGTATATTTACTCTATTGAACTGTTTCTTTTGGAACTGATGTTTTCTGTCCATTTCCAACTGATACATATTTATAATAATAAATTCAACAGTATATGGTTTTATTTTGCTAATGGTCAAGTTGAATTTAATGCTAGTGTAATTAGCTAGTTTGTTTTGCATGACTGTGTTCAATAGAACAAAATTAATATTGCAATATTTTCATTTTATTCGGAAACAAAGCTCTTGCCCTTTAAATGCAAGAAGACAATAAAGCATTGCTTTAATTTACTCATAAGGTGTTAGATTCCAAATGATTATAGTAAACATGTTTTCATTATTTTTTCAATTAAACATCATGTTAAAGACGCTAGTACACTACAAACAAACAAAAGAACTTGTTTTGGTAAAATAAATTGGCATTTCATATATTGTTATTGGTGAAAAAATCAATGAAACAGAAACAAAATATGAATGATAGCCGTGTTAATTCTTTAATTTATCACTTATATGTCAAGGGAAAGAGTGGTATTAGTTCGACAGAAACATGTTATGATTGATCATCATATATAGTCGGTATCAATTCTCTGCGTGTCCTTCATCTTATGCATAGCATTCGACTGTACGTACGTTACTCGAAAGTATAATGAAAGGATATATCTAAATACCTATAAAATTATGACTATGATGTTTATGTATAGATTATAACATGCCCTTTTCCATATTGGCCCTGGCATCATCCTGAGACTCCCATATCGCCCTCGAGGCTTTAGTCGAGGGCCGCTATGGGTCGAGGGATGATACCAGGGCCAATGTTATGATCTATTTATCACATATTTAAGTTTTGCAGAAAAGAGAAAAAAAGTTCATTTAAACCAATTTGAAGAAACATAACAGGTAAATCTTAAAACATTTTATCACAAATGCAATTAAAAAGTCGTAAAGGACGCAATGACGTCATGTCATTTGGAATTAGGGCACAATAATCAATATACTATGTTTTTGCCCAAGGCAATTTTGAGGTTATTTTATATGCAAAACCCAATGTATTCGTAACAAATATGTGATAAGAGTTTTTATTAACCGATGGTATTCATATTTATAAAACTAGATATATGCATTTGTATGTATGGTCATTTCCAAAAACTGAAATCTGCAAATCTAAAACTGGTTTCCTTTGCAGCAGCAGATCAAAAGAAATATGCCGAATTTTTTTATTGTTTGAACACAAATTGACGAATAGATACAAACATTAATAAAAGATACTTTTTTTGGACACTAGAACTTCAAAGAATTGTACTTTAGTAAATCAATCTTACTATGTCACAATGAACAGGAGAAGCTAGATAAGGACATTGTTCTATCGAAATGTCTTAAGTGCATATCAACAAACAATTATATATTTACAAATATTGGGATAAAGGACTAAGGTCAAATCAATCATACAAATAAATTTTAATTATCAGACATTTTTTACATCAATTTAATGATTAGTCATTAAATCAACACAGTCTTTGCCAACCCTCTAGTTTCAAATGCAAAGATCACTATTTATAGCGGTTGTTTTGAATACAATTAAATGTTAGTTTTTTACTTAGCGTTGGTGTCTTGTTTTCTTTACGTACGCTAATCATTTACTGAACACAAAGTGTTAGGTAAACAATGGATTAAAATACTACAATGAATAACACCATAAAGAAACACAAAAGGTTATTTCGTGTGTCTTAATGTAATACTTTATTCGCGGGGTTAAATCAAAAGTTGTCATCTGCAAAAATGGGAACATTAAAGATTACTTTTGTACATTATATTTTCAAAAGATGTCAAAAATATTTTTCAACCCGGATTAATATAATTTCATTTTTATTCAGGATGAACAGTTTTTTTCATTTTACATTTATTAACATTGGATATTTTGTAAAATCTAGTATCGCAGGACATTTCTAACTAGAAGGTGTAATACCACCAAATCATGGTACGTCACATCAGGTTGTATACGAAAGTACATGTAGGTCTAAAAAATTATTCCCTTGACAGTTGTAGGTAATTAATCCTACATTTTATTGCAGTAAAAACATTTCTGTGTAACAAACATATGTCTTGGGTATTTCAAAACACCATTATTTTTCATTTGGGATTTCTATAGAAAATTTTGTAATCTTGAGGTTACACGGTGACTAAACCTTGTACACAGATAAAATAAGGGGAGACATTTGATTGGTTAACTTCCAATGATGGTTATTTTCTTATATGCAATGAAATGTTATGTGAATTTGTTTCTATAGTACTGGACAGGATAAAACTTTACTCATGCCAAGTATTTCTTTATTTGAAACAAAGATAAATTCTGCACATTTTTTTGAAAAGTGCAAATTTAACAAAGACTGATTGGGGAAAATCAATGGTAGTATTACACTTAGAATAAGTCAGTTCATATTTGAAAAGAAGAAAAAACTTTTCTTCCTAAGAATATTGGTTAAGACTGAATTTCTAAATCATTTGAAATAAATACGAAACATATGACTAAAACTATCATCTTTTAAAGAAGCATTTTTATTTTATCATGTACCTTAAGTCAGGAGCCAGTAGGTCAGAATTCGTTAGTTGTTTGTCACATTAGTTTTTTCTTTTGTTTGTAGGATAAATCCAGTCGTGTCTTTTTCTATGACGTTTGTCTGCTCAATAGCGAAAATAGCATATTCCCATATACCACTCTAATACCAAGTTTTGAATTTGCATTGCTATACGACGTGTTTCGGTATTTTGTACATCCAACATTCATGTATTTATTATTGATGTTTCTGTTATGGTATACTACGCCTGTCTTTATTTATCCTTTTCACATTTCAACATGGAGATTACTTTTATCTAAGTCTACACAATATATCAATCTTATAATTATACATACGAACACCTTATAACTTTAATATCAAATTACTACAATCTTTATTTTTTACAAAATAGGGAATTTTTGCATCATCTAAAATCTAGTCATTATGTAAATCCTACTCTACTGCACAATATATGTCTTGATTATCATTATAATAGGTTTACATGAATTTGTATAGAAAATTCCTCGACGATACTGACCCATTCTTTTTACATTATATCTTTATTCCAAATGATAGAGAGAAACGTATAATTTACTTCTTTCTCAATCAATATTTATTTCTACACGAATCAATATTCAAACTTATTCCTACATACTAGATGTTTTGCGGAATGTTAGCATTTTAAAAACTTTATGGAGCTTAATGTTTTTTTATGAGTTAGTATTATCCTTTTTCAATATAATCATTTACGTTTCCCATGTAATAAAATATTATTTTATGATGTTTCTAACATTGCGGAGGCAACTTGTCTATTTCATTTTAAAAGTGATGCTGTTAGTTCCGTGCTGTACCTAAGAATGTTTACACTATCGGAAATTAATGCTCTTAAATTATCATTGTTCAGACGAATCACTTATAGGTTAATTAAATGGTTGGTATTTGCGAAATGTAGCGTTTAAAAGTCTGATGATATACTGTTAACACACAACAATCTCTAAAGTACATGTACTACTATGCTCAGCTTCTTCCGATTCTTATATATTTTATTGTTTGTTTGTTTTTAGCCTTTGCTAACATAACGTTTAGTTTTATTTTAAAAGTTTGTTCTATAGATTTTTATTGGATGGTTTTTGTACAAGAATTAATGTCTAATCTGGACGAAATGCAATATGTCATGAAAGGCTTTTGTTTTATAGTTTTCCATTGAATTTAAAAACATCTGCTCCTGCGAAGTCAGACGAAAACGTGTTGATTAAAAATGAATTAAAAACCAGTTGACCATGATGACCTAAATACAATATTCTCTCAAGTTGGCTTCAAACTGATAGATTGACTTAAATGCAATATTCTTTCAAAATTGGGTTCACATTGACCATGTAGCTTCAAATGAATAAGCGAAAAGATGAAAAGATAACAGACGACACAGGTTCGAAATAATACAAAGAGATGGCAAAATCTAACATTTGGGGTGTCTAAATTATAATCCATAGAATTTTTTAATAATTTGCTAAAATGTAGTTTTTACATTGTATCATGCTTTTTAAAAACAATAATAAAAAAATATGGGTCACGTGGCTTAGTTTCACGCTACACGGTGTCCAAAATTGACAGATTTTGTATAGATTATACATTATACATGGAAAACCTAATTTTCTGCAATAAAGCGTAAACTACACCATAGAATTTTGAGATAACATATGAGAAGATAGCTTTTATAGTATGCATTCAGTTAAGAAAAAGAAAAAATGGAGTCACCGGACCCGTTTTCTTCCTACATAATAAAATAGGTAAATTCCTAACACATTCTATTGTAAAAGTACCTGTATCAGAATTATCTGCTCTTGTATTTGAGTTGCTTCCCCTTATGTGACAAAGTTGGAAAAATTTAATCAAATAAAATTTTTCTGTTTTTTGTAAAAAGCAACCATAAATATGATACAAAATGTCATTTTCTATATTGAAATGAAAGTTCTTACACATGAATTTCCTACTACTCTCAAAATTTGCACATTCTATTAAAGATCTAGACCTTGTTTTCTTGTATTTCTAAATCCAAGATGGAGGAAGACACCCTATCTACCTTAAGTCGAAAAGTTAAGTAAAAAGGTTAGCATCATTTATTTTTACATGTTATTTACATGTTATAATCATGGTACCTTTGAAAACTATTTGCCTGTTGAATGATTTAAATAAATTTCATTATCGAATGGTTGCCCACGACTAACACATTCAGACAAATTTACAAATCAACTTTAATGTTAAAAGGTTTATAGGCGTCATGTAACATACAGTTTTGACAATAATAAACATGAAAATTATTCACTCACTATACAAATGTATAGATGTATCAAATATTCTTTCAATTTATATGAATACATAAAATGTATGAAATGCTAGTAAGTTTTATTTTTGGTAATCATGTTAAAATTCAACGACAAAATATAGACGAAAATACTGACAATCGATTCATGATACCATTATTGTATATCAATTTATTCAAAAATGATAGTTTTGATACTTTTAGTATCCATAATTCATAGGAAATGTTTATAGTGATTCAAAAGCAAAAAGCAATCTGAGTGCAATTGATATGAAGCAAGTCATTAATAAACTAATGCATTATACTAACTTCTTGCATTAAAGTCCAGAATAGCTATACTTTACAATGTACATGACCCATTGTATACTTTTTGGATAAAGATAAGACAACATTTCATTCTTTGATTGTGCCAATTGAGAAAAAAAAATACAATAATATTTAGTGTACATCTTCACGCAAACGCATCAATGTCTTTTTTATTATACTGAATGATGTGTTGAATTAAAATAAAATAATATATGATCACACATGAATGTGAATGTTTACTCATTTTATTATAACCGTTAGATATTACGCAATGTCAGTCAAGCGTTAAAAATAAGCACTTAGCCAAACAAAAAGGGTATATTTCATCATAAAAATTGTGACACTATATTTTTAAATTTTTGAACTATTTCTTTTTATCGTTCTCTTTTTCAATTGTTTATTACAAAAAAAGTTATTATTTATTCCTATAATTGTTATCATTTTTATCATTATTAGTATTGTTATCATTTTTATCATTATCATTATTAGTATTGTTATCATTTTTATCATTATCATTATTATTATTATTATTCTTTTTATTATTATTCTGTTATCATTACTAATACTATTTCTAATATTATTTTTATTATTATTATTATTATTATTATTATTATTATTATTATTATTATTATCATTATCATTATCATTATCATTATCATTATTATTATTATTATTATTATTATAACTATTATTATTATTATTATTATTATTATTATTATTATTATTATTATTATTATTATTATTATTATTATTATTATTATTATTATTATTATTATTATTATTATTGTTTTTATTATTATTATTATTATTATTATTATTATTATTATTATTATTATTATTATTATTATTATTATTATTATTATTATTATTATCATTATTATTATAGAATATATATATATACATCCTTGACTTTCATTATTTTATTATTTCGGAGCGTTTCTGACTGAGATAATCGTAGAAAAGAGCTTTAGACGCACACCATTTTTAATTGTTCTTCTTCTTTTTGTCCTAATTCTAATAGGAAAGCTTGATATCATTAGAGAGAAGAAGCACGATATGTCATATTACACTTATATCACTTCATCTATTAAAAAAACCATAGGTCGGTCTGAATCCCTGCAGTACAATTCATTCAGTTGTTGAATATGTTTCTCTCGGGAATATTGTCAACTTGATCAGTAGTTCAAGGCTAAGCAGAAAATATCTTATCAATATTTCTAAGAAGCATTACTACTATACTTGCTGATCAAATATAAGAATTGATGATATAATAATGGGTAGAAGAAGAAATTCAAGCTTTTAAGACACCTGTTCCCTAGAGTTTTCAATAGTTTTCAATACATGATTTGCATTAAGCCTTGCATTTAAATACTACAATCGTTATAATACTGCCGTATATATATAAAGTTGATTTGGGAAAAGTATTGGAAAATCACTTAATTTATTAGTATTTTACTGTGATTTGCAATAAATAAAAGCTATTAATTAAGTTTAAGATAATTCATCCGCATTTGAAATCGTCGAGGTTTCATACCTTGATTACGATCAGATGCATTTGATAAATCTGAAGATACCACATTAATGAACTTTAAAGGAGGCAAATTAAAGTTTTGCTTATTTTTTTAGAACTTATTCTAGATAAAGGAATATATCTTTCGCCCTCCTTTTCTCATGCACAGATCGAATTCCTTGTGGAGATTCGGCCATCCTTATTTAATTATGTTTGGTTTACTTGTGTCTTTAACGTTTTTATAGTAATGAGGTTTTTGTAATATTTAGACCTCGGGGATCACTGAAGAGATTTTAACAATAATTGTAAAACACACATCTGGTGCAGTATATTGTAACTGTTATGTTAGACTTAACATGATTTTATATCAATTTGAACATTTTGATGTATTTCTTTCTACGACTTAAGCTTATTAAAAAGATTTTCATGTATTATGTGACTCTGTTTCGTCTACAATTAACTGAAATGCAATGATGTCTTGTAAGGATTCTTGAACATGAAGTTCCGTTTTTAGATACTAGATCTGCATCATATGACAAGATCAAATATTTCTTTTAAAGACACCACAATTAGCAAAATGAATATACACGCAAATGTGTGCGATTATCTACACATGGATTGACATTAGACTAGAGCCATTTAGCTTTAATAAACAATCGCGCTAGAGGGAATCTGATAGGACCCACATGTATACTTAAGTAGCGATTTTAAGTTCTTATAACCAGTCATAGTGACATCTTGAGCTTGAGGTTATTCCGTGGTAAAATTGTCGAAACATTAAATAGTTTTACGTCACAGACTTTTAATTGTCAACAAAAGTTTATATTTCATTTACACTAACGGTGTAGCAATAATACTTTAATGGTTAAATAGTGATAAATCTTGAGTTCACGTGTTCGGAGTTCTCAAACATTATACCTGTTATTCAAGACACATGAACAACTTAAAAATACATATATACGTTTTATACTATATGATGAATTTTAATGAGGCATTTTGACAGAACTATACCTTGTTGGCACCAACAATAGTTTATAAAATTCAAAACTCAAGGCAACAAATAAAACCTGAATGAATCCTATAAACTCAGTAAGGGAGCAAGATCATTTGCGGGGACTTAATGAGCAACTCCTCCTAAGCTTGCACCACCCGCCATTAACAAATTTCGGTGTGAGTCAAGGCTCCCTGTTGAAGACCGTACTTTGACATTAAGTAGTATACTTTTACAAATTATGACTTTCAGAGTTGTCTTATTGACACTCGTACCACATCTTCGTATATCTTTTTATATATTGATTTTGTCAAAATGTTACATTCGGGAATAATACATAATCGTCAAGCTGCCATTTTTGGTATCTAAAAGATTGAAGACCACAAACACATTTCGATAGGGCGCTTGAAAGTTAGGAACAAACACATCGTGTTGGTTGACCATTTGTGATGTTGACCGTAAAATTTATGCAGTGTCGATTCAGTCATTATTCTTAATTATTCTTTTAAGCAGTATATGTATCAGAAGCACATTCTCGTTAATGAAGTCAGAATAGTGTGAATTAGCACTAGTGCAATGTATTAATTGAGAATTTTAACGAACTACTATGAAAAAGAGGATTGAATGCGCATCTGGTGCAGAACAATTGATATCGTTGAGGGTATGACAGCTGAGAAATGGGAAGTTGACAATTATAAAAATTAAAATCATCCCGTTTTATGTAGATTATATCGTGAAGTCTATTGCATGTTTCAATATCTATTTCATGAATACAAAACGTAGAAGACCTTGACGAAACAAAAGAATATAACAGTTCAAGGAAAACATGTTTTTTTTATGTTGAAGGTTAATCCTTGATTGCATCTGTTTAATTTATTCAGTACTTATAGAATTAGGGGCAATTCAGAGGTTTTTATATTGTATAGATGTTTGAATGATGAAGACGATATTTTGATCTGTGATATAGATGCGTTTTACTTTCTTTGTAATTTATATTTGCTGTCTGGTTTACGTTGACCGATTTCCTATAAATTGCTGACAGTTATAATATCATTATATGTATATTCCCTTCTCAATTTTATATGACTGAAATGATGTTAGGCTATTCACGTTATCCAGTGTGTTTCGCTATAAATCTATCAGAACGTGTTTAACATTTATGTAATGTTTCCATTTGAAGCCAAAAATAGTCTTTTGTTACTTTTTTGGCACAAACGATGAAAACATTAATAACGAAACGGAAGCTAAAAAGGAAATAACGGATATTTATATATGTTGCATACATTTATGTATAAATATTTTATATTCAGTTCTGCAGCTTTATTTCATTGACGTGTATTAATATCGACATCTGAAAATTAAGGAACTTAGCTTAAAGTAGCATGACTAATACAAAGTATAATAAAAACGAACAAAAAACATCCTCACTACGATTGTGCTTAGAATAATTGCTGATATACTGTCGTTGTCGTTACTTTATTCCTCATTTCTTGACATTTTTACCTATTATGTCTTTTTATTTTTCTCACACATTGGGGATAACATAATGAAACTATACCCGACTGTCAAACAGGTGAAATGTTTAGTTAGCTATAAAACCAGATTAATGCACCATTTTGTACATAAGAAAATACCTGTATAAAGTCAGGATTATGGAACTTTCCATTCGTTTAATTTGTTTAAACTTTTAATTTTGCCATTTATGAAATGACTTTTCGTTTAAGAATTTCGTTTGAGTTCGATATTTTATTTTACTCTTTTACTTTAAAGAAAGGAATCTTGCAAATAGGTATACAATATGCGTAACGTGATGCCAGATTTAGTTGATTTTTTCAATTAAAAATCCTATTAGATGCGACAGTGAATTTATATCAATAATTTGTATTAATGTCATCCTAAGAAATCAAATACGACTCTGTCTTTTAAATTTCAAAAAGAATATTTCAAAGCAAACCAGCATACTCTATATCTTTAGCTGTTTCAGATCAAGGAATATAATATTTGAAATGAAATTATTCATATATTACAACTGGTAAAATGTTAAATTTTCGATTTCATTTATTATAATAAAATTGAGAAAGGAAATGGTGAATATGTCAAAGCGACAACCACCCGACCATCGAGCAAACAACAGCCGAAGGCAACCAATGGGTCTTCAATGTAGCGAGAATTCCCGCACCCGTAGGTGTCCTTCAGCTGGCCCCTAAAATATGCATAATAGTACAGTGATAATGGACGTCATACTAAACTCCGAATTATACACAAGAAACTAAAATTTAAAATCATACAAGACTAACAAAGGCCAGAGGCTCCTGACTTGGGACAGGCGCAAAATTGCGGCGGGGTTAAACATGTTTATGAGATCTCAACCCTCCCCCTATACCTCTAGCCAATGTAGAAAAGTAAAAGAATAACAATACGCACATTAAAATTCAGTTCAAGAGAAGTCCGAGTCCGATGTCAAAAGATGTAACAAAAGAAAATAAATAAAATGACAATAATACATAAATAACAACAGACTACTAGCAGTTAACTGACATGCCAGCTCCAGACCTCAATTAAACTGATTGAAAGATTATGTCTTCATCATATGAATATAAATTTGTTTAACAACGTGTTCAATTATAACTCGCTCAGTATTGGTAAGATGAAAGCATAATCAGCATGTATACGATTAATATAACACAAGTGATGTTTAAAAAGGCACATCCGCTTTACACACAAGAAAGATAGATACATCACTAAGTGGCCATGATTTCTCACGTACATTTTATCAGAATATAACAGCTTTTTGTTATTGACGCTTGGAAATTGGGAAAAGGCAATGGTTAAATCATAACGTGCCATAGAATATGTTCTTACAAAAAATGAAATAGGTTATACATTCTGTTGTTTTCCTTTCCTAAATAAACCCCTTTTCATAAAGGAAAAAGAGCTGACTGTTAGTGTGGTTTCAAAGTGTTCTCGTTTCTCGTTATCATATATAGATTAGACCGTTGGTTCGTTATCATATATAGATTAGACCGTTGGTTCGTTATCATATATAGATTAGACTGTTGGTTGTCCTGTTTGAATGGTTTAACACTAGCCATATCTTTGGGCCCTTTATAGCTTGCTGTTCAATGTGAGACAATGCTCCGTGATTCAGGTAGTACTTTGACCTATAGCTATAACGGTTTTCTTTTGTAAATTGTGATTTAATTGGAGAGTTTTCTCATTGGCAATCATACCACATCTTCTGATGTCTATTTACTACAAGTTGAAATTCATGTCATAAAACATCACTCAAAATATCTAGGAAATAAAGAGATTAGTCCGATGCATGTTAAACAGATGACACTTTATAAACTAAAGAGGAAATAAACACACACATATGAGTTCATTCTTACGTCGTGCAATACCTGTACAAAATGAATATATACATATCGACGTTAAAAAGGGACGTCGTATAAAAAGATTTCAATGTTAAATGAAATAAGTTAAATGCAGATTTTTTTATCAATATATCTAGCAATATCAAGTTTTTTTTTGTTGTTGATGTTTCGTAATCTATTTCTATTGCTAAAAAAATAAAGATAAACATATATATCTTTATAACATATAAAACACACAAAATTACAAATATAAAATGTAGACTTTGACACTTGACAAACCTCTTTAAATAATATATTAAATAAAAAAGCTACGTACTAAACTAGTACTTATAACTAGCTTTTAACATCAGAATCTGACTGACGAAGGATATCTGTTATCCGAAATATTTCTAAATAATTACATTTATAGTTACCTTTTTTTATATTTGGAGTTGTTGTGTACACTTTTTAGGCGTTTATATATATATATTATTACTGATTTTCGATCCTGAAACGCAAAGTTTGATTTAAATTGTACCAAGATGAATGTATATGCAAGGAAACATGTAGTTCTTTATAGAACGTTGCTACGTACATATGGAATGTTCATAATGGTATAATTTACAGAAAGCTATGTCTTTCGTCAACTATTCTAATTTGAAACAGAAAAAGACTTGTTCTGTTAAATTTGAGGTATTTTGAAGACCTTACAATGACAATTACAATTGTTATTAAGATTGCATTTGTGATAGATACAATGTACGTCAATGTATCTATCGATACATATAGAATAATGGGTAGTTTCGTTTTTGATACTGACTATATCATGTGGAATATCTAGACGAGCCCATTAAGGCGAGTTAAGATATTCCACATGATATAGTCAGTATCAAAAACGAAACTACCTATCATTCTGTTTATCGATAATTATGACGTCACACAATGTATTGCCTAATATTTTCAGTGATACAGCCAGTACGTTGATACTCGAAAATATTAGGCAGTAAGATCAAAGGGAAAATATACGAATTACCGATAATACAGAATAGTCGTAACAAATATGTATATATAATGCTTAATCTTATCTTATATATCACATTCAAGTGACATTATTAAATTCTTGGATTGAGTATTTTCTTCACATTATAAATTTTCAATCTTCAAAATTTAACTTGTTTGCCTTATTTTCATCAATTCAGTTATGAAAGATGTTCGACTTGTATGGGTATTTTTCCAGATTTCAAAAATGCGAATAAATATTTTCATAAGAATTAGATAATGGGACTAGAAATAAAGAGCAACATTTTATTGACAAACTTAATTATGTATTGTCGTAGGATCACCTCCGCGTTAAGACTGAAAAACTAATTTTACAATATTCTTACGTAATTCCTGTCGTTCATATAGATATGTAGATTAGGAAAGTGGTGGCAGACAGTTGCAAACAAAGGGATTTGAAAATCGGTTTTTTATTACCAGAACCATAAAAAGATAAAAGACAATATGTATTTTCTCGTAATTTTTTTCATATTTTAAAACAAAATGACTTACATAATTAACGCTGCGATAATATTAGATAACATATCATGTTCCAGTTTTTGTTGTTGTAGTTTTCTTCTTTCTTACTATCTGAAACTAGAATTTGTTTTTGATGCCTGCTTGCTGTCAATATAAATTGATTTAATGATGTCTACTGTCGATGAAAAGCAATCATGAATTGTGGAAAATTATACTTAAAATATGGACATAATTTAAGTCATCTTTGCTTCTTGTTGTTCTTTTTTATAACAATTAGCTTTAAATGAAAAACATCGAATATATGTAATGTAATATTTCCCCTCGTCGTCGAAAAACAAATGCTATGCTTTTGATTATTTTAAAATTGATATAAACCATTTACAAAGAACTGTTTCATCTCGTCTTATCTTGTCTCATCTTTCATCTAAAAAATAATTTGATATAAGTATTACTTTCATGTATAAGGAAAAACAAATTATTGACGTTTTACAAATGCACTGCCTCAAAAGTAAAGATTATTTTCACACAAAAAAAACATATTTTAACGGTTTTCCCTCATTGTATTTTTCAGATTATAGTTATATAAACCTGTATGTTATCTAGATCTGTTGAGAAGATATCAGATTATCCATATTAAAAGAAAAAAAGCAATTTTCTTATAAGTTACAATGTAAACAGAGTATTTCTATTGAGGTCAAGTTAATCATAATAAAATCTTAGTACACTTATATTTTCTATTTCAACAGCTGATGACATGTACGCCAATAGCTACTTTTTAAAACAGAACCAGATAGCACCCGAGGATATGACCGAAGAACAAAGATTATTATATAGACTTCTACGTAATTACGACCGATCATCACGGCCCGTGTACCAGGCTACAACACCAGTTATCATTAGATTAGGCATATCACTAACACAAGTCTTAGATGTTGTAAGTTAAACTTATCTATATGTACACATAGTTGGATAAATGTATCTTTAAAATAAACAAAACAGAAGTGTGACGCTTACAAATGAAACTAATACCCATTACTAACAAAGAACAAGAAAATTAACAATAATACACTCCCTACCACCTTCAAGTTCTTCGAGTAAATGCATTTTTAGCTCTCCTTTTCATCCTTTGGAGTTACTAGAATTAACTTGTTTTAATTGTTTGTATTATTTGTAAAAAAAAATGAATAATTTTATGAGGCGTAAACAAGTGAAAAGCTCTTTGAATGAATCGAATAAATTATGCGCTTGTGATGACTGTTTGACCTTCTTCACTGCACTCATACACAATTATTTAATAAAATATTGTCTAATAAATAAATAGATCAAATGGTCTTTGGAAAAATCGTATTGCATATTGATGTGATGCAACTCTAAAAAATCTTTCTTTAATGAAAAGGGTAAACATTCTTCAATGCTTATTTGAAGTTTGATGAGATGATCACATCGGCAAGCAGTTGAAATACCTACTACCAAGTCGATAGTATTTGATGTCATACCTTACATAAAAATGTTGTCCTGGAGTAAGTTAACAGTTTTATATAACCCCATCACAGTTCTAGAATTCTTGCAAATCTTTCTTTTCATTACAAACCCAGACTTGCTTAAATATTATAACCTGGTTTGATAGAAGTTTATAAGAGTGTAGTGTAGAGTGGATAGAAAGTCAAAAGAACACCACCTAAATTGAATGAACCATTAAATAAATTGATATAAAATATCAGATGAGATTTTACGCTCAGAAAAGTAATCATTCTATTATTTCTATGTTGTATTACAAAATTCCACAGGACGTTCCTTGATAGTAGTCAAGATACTAAAACAGTTTAAATCCTGAATTAGATTTGAAAATAAAAAATACTCATGGAATAGTTTTATAAACAAATCAGTCAATTTAAAACTTATATAATTAGAAATATTCTGCGGGTAAATGTACAATTTCCAAATGATCCTAATTACTGCAAAACATTGATATAAGAATCAATTGTTTGTCGATAAATAACAGCTGTCTTTTGTGAGTCTGTAATATACGTCAGGAAAAATATGTGTCGTCTGCAAACTTACTTATCTATGTTACATAATGATATTATGTTCTCACTTGCAATTATTTTAATGTGAAATGTAAATTTACTGTTCATTTGATTTAGAGAGTTTCCGGAAACATTTGCGTTATTAAAGGCTAATTATGTTGTCATGTTCCGGTTCATGGCTAATGAACGCCATTTGTATATTTATTTTGTTCACTGAGTAATTACCCATAAACAAAGTGAAAAAGCATTCATCAAAGTATATTCTGTTTTTTGATTCTGATTAATTATATTGAAGAAAAAGGTTTTATTTTGATAAGCCCCTGACTTTTGTTAGTCTTGCATTTTTTTAAAATTTTAGTTCATTCATATGTTTTGGAGTTAATTGTGATGCACATTTTTATTAAAGTCATGATTGTTTTTTGTTTATGGCCAGCTGAGGCCCGCGTTCAGGTGCAGGATCGTCCTGCTGACAAATATTGTAAAGTCCCGTATTTCCCGTATCTTTTTTTAGTCACGGCGCTATCAGTTTAGTTCGATCTATGACTATGTGTTTTAGTGTCACTCTGGTATCTTTCGCCCCTGGACAAATAAAAGTAATGTGTAACTATCTACATATACATGTTCCGTAGGTTTGAAAAACAAATATCCGTGGCTAACTTTATGATTATATCAATACCTGTTGGTAAAGTTTATGTATTCTGGCAGGCCTTATCTTTAAAAGTGTCCAAACATTATATAATACACAGGTTATATAAGATAACGACATTGACTTGTTGTACATATAACACCCAGTCAGACCATCTGCAAGAACAGAAAGCTTAACTACCCGGCTTCCTTCTCTTCAATAAACATTTTTTCCGACATATACGATTTTCCAATGCCATGGTTTGTCGGTTAATCATCTTGAGGCAGTAATACTGTTTTTTCTCTAAATAACAATGTTGTGTACCAGATACATTTTCTCGGCGTTTTAGTTTTTTTTTTTATTGCATATATTCCCTCTTGCTTGTCATTGAGCTAAAAATCCAGGTTTAATCCGCGATTTCCTACACCATAAAATGCCTTTACTAAGTCAGAAAAATAGCAATTGATATCTATTCGTTTGATACATAACCAGGTTCAACCCACCATTTTTTCCTTTAAAAATGTCCCGTACCAAGTCAGGAATATGGCCATTGTTATATTATTGTTCGTTTCTGTGTGTGTTACATTTTAACGTTGCGTCGTTTGTTTTCTCTTATTTTTTAGAGTAATTTCACATTGCGATAAGATGTGTCACGGTACTTGTCTATCCCAAATTCATGTATTTGGCATTGGTGTTATATTTGTTATTCTCGTGGGATTTTGTCTGATGCTTTGTCCGTTTCTTTGTGTGTTACATTTTAGTGGTGTGTCGTTGTTATCCTCATATATTTAATGCGTTTCCCTCGGTTTCAGTTTTTACCCCGATTTTGTTTTTTGTCCATGGATTTATGAGTTTTGAACAGCGGTATACTACTGTTGCCTTTATTTAACTTTTGATTACGCCATTTGATTAGGTACTTTTCGTTTTGAATTTTTCGCGAAGTTTTTGTTATTTTGCTTTTACAATATTCTGTCCCCAGACGACATAAATAGACACACTGGTGCCGAACTAAATTGAATCGTAAGGCGGTACAAATAAAATATTAAGACTATTTTCTTACTTTAGAGGTTTATGAATATGCCAAAGAAAAATATACTATGTTAGACCATACGTATATTTACATTTTATAAAATATTATGCCCTGTGCACTAAGGAACAACATCGCAAGTTTACCTATCTAAGATGAATCTCAAACACATATAAAGGTTTAAACTATGTCTTAGACTAAGGCCAATAGTAGAACAACTTCAAAAGAGAGTTTTGTTTTGTTTCCAATAGTAATTCTTCTGAAATTATATAGAATTAGGTTTTGAAGCAGCTGGTCTCGACACAGGACAGGAAACTAAGTATACCCTCTAGTTGATAAAGAATACCACCAGAAGGGTTTGGTGGTTTGATTATTAGAGACTAAATAACAATAATGACAGGTTGTATGGTCACTAATGTTCAAATCCACTCATTGTCAGACAGTAATGAAGGGTAGTTTAGAGTTCACAGTATTAATTTAGTTCTATAAGTATGGAGATTTCAGAAATGCGATATTTGTATTAATAGCATGCTGTCTGTTGTTTAACGTTGTTGATATCATGTTCAAGGAAAGGTCATAAATAAACTGGGCACCACTAGATATCTATCGTCTGTTATATAAAAATAAACTGAAAACCAAGGATTTATATCGTTTGAAGCTGTTTAGTTTTTATATCATGTATTTGAATTTCAATTCGACTTTGTAGGCATATAAATATATATTTATCCAGAATTATGTACATAAGAAAATGTCTGTACCATGTAAGGAATATGATAGTTGTTATTTATTCTTTTGATGCGTTTGGGCTTTTTATTTTGCCATTTGATAGGGGATTTCCGTTTTTAATTTGCGACGGAGATTTTTATTTTTTTTATTTTACTTGTTCATGCTATTATTTTTATTTATTTTCAGGATGAAAAGAATCAAGTACTTACAACAAATATTTGGCTTGATCAGGTACGAAAATTCTGTAAACCAACTGACTTTTCACTCAACTCATTTTCGAAACTTTCACGTTTAGAAAAATAACTTAAAATATAAATCGTCTAGTGTATATCAAACATTGACCTTGCCTATAGAAGTCCACCACAGCAGATAAAAATAACCTTATATAATAATACACAAAATAAATCGTCTTACAAATATTCAAATCTCATTAGTCCATAAAGACAAAACAAACTAAGTTGAATAAAAACAAGCACTGTAGGAATCGCATTATTTCCAAAAAGGGATGAGATCTCTGAGTCGACTGGGTAAGTAAGTATTTTCTACAAAAAACAATCATGATATATTTTTTTAATGAATATGTAGACAATTATAAGTAATATGACCATTGGAGTAAATACATGGTATACATGCTTATTCTAGGGATTCAATATCCATATATATTGGAAATCTATTTAAATGGCATGTATATTTTTAAATTAATGTTGCAGGTTGATAAAATCAAGTTGAACGACTCAGAAGACCTTCTATAGAAAACTTTCAAATGATTTTTCTTCAAATATGCTAAAGTGGTTTTTCATTTAAAGTTTACAGATAAAAAAGCTGTTACTATGGAAGTGGTTATATTATTTTGTAGTCGCTGTTCTCTGAATTTTTTTCGATAAAAATTTTCATTGTTTCAACTTTTAAATAACATCCTTTCAGCTTCTTAACTTTGAATGCAAACATGTAGCAGAATGCACTTACGTTACTGATTTCGTATATGACTTCTAAGATATATTGATATTGTAATATTCTTTTGAAAAGGGATTTTTATACTGATGCTATATGCTTATTTCTACTTGATGATTTCTCTATGAATGGGGTGTTTTGATATTAATGATGCATATTTCATTGTAATTCGAAGTTTTTATGTTCAATTTTTAGTACAAATTATAACAAGAATACCGAACTTCATTGAAAATTCGAAAAGGAGAAGTTCATAAAAACCGAAAATATCAAACGCATTCAATCAACGGAACAAGGTAAAACAACTGCCATATACATATTTCTGATTTGGTGCAGGCATTGTCAGGGGGAAAATGATGCATTAAAGACATAATAGGTTTATGTGAAAATAATTTGGATTCAGCAGACTAAATTGTGTGAACATACATCTTAGAAATGGTACCCGTCAAATGTTTCTGATTTTCTTAACATACATTGTTTTGCATTTATATTACAACGAAACTAAAACGGTGTAATAATGACTGAAGATTTTGTTTAAAATCAACTATAAAAGATGAGTCATGTAAAAAACGAGCAACACAGATTTCACTACAAATACATGTAAGGGATGATCATGGGTGATGCGGTAGGGTAAGCAGATAATTTTCCGCCCGTGGCACACATGACGTTGCTAATTGAATAGTAATTCTATTAGTCTGATTTGGTGGGTCACATTCCAGGTTTATTCAACGGGACATACAAGAATGATACAATCATGTATAAAAAACGGTGATTTTCCATGTACCTGAAGTTATAGATATATAATTACTAATCTGAAAAAGACCAAAAAAAAAGACAAACACTTTAATTCCTCATAAATATAGACACAAATTTTGTGTCTTCCTTCTCTCTTGAGATCACCCCAGTTGTTGGTGGGGTCACTTTATAGCTATGGCTAAGTTTTCTATTTAGTGTTGTTGTTGAATTTTCGTCGTCTTCATAAGTTTTAAAGTTCCTTTGTTTATTCATGAAACAACGACAGAGAAAAAAACTAATTAGCAGCAAATGAAAAATGGCGGAAACTTGCATATATTATCATGATTGTCTCAAATCGAATGTCTAAATAAATATTGCCAGCTAATATATTGAGTTCCAGGTTAAGATTAACTAGCATTACATTACATCCTCATGTGTCTACAGAACTTTTCAAATAAATCACAGTAAGCCTGATACCAGTCTCTAGTCTGCATAACAAGTACCAAACAAATCATTCTTCGTGTCAGCCCTATTGATTAATACAATGGAAGACAAGAGCGACTTTAAACAGCAAAGTCATCTTATTAGAATGAGTAAAAAATGACTACAGAAATAGTATGAGGCAGGCATTACCTGTAAGTGGGGACGAAGTCTGTATGAATTTTGTTTTGTAACTTACATATTTGTTAAAAAAAAAAAAAAAAAACGGAAATACCGTAACGTTTCCGATTTTGGTTCTGTTGTTAGGGATTTTACTTGTGACGTTATTTAAGTTATTACGTCATGTTCAATGTAAATAAAGAAACGCAATGCATCAGGTAACGTTAATTCATATCAAAGGCAAAGAATTATTTAAAATGAAATATTGTTATTGTGTTCCTCGAGTTCCTATATTTTATTAGACTACTAAAAGTATCACGACAACGAGACCGGAAGAAGGAAGTAGATTTCTGCGTTCTACGCAAATGCGGGAATAATAAAAGCGACAAAAAAAAAATTGAACGATTTTAAGTTCATTAGTACAATGCAATTTATTTTTGATTTTTCTATTGTAATAGGGGACTTCGTCCCCATAAGATGAGGCAGGTATTACCTGTGAATGGGAACGAAGTTTGTATGAATTATGTTTTTCAAATTCAAACATGTTTTAAAAAAGAAGAAACGTTTCCGATTTTGGTTCTGTTGTTATGGATTTAGTTGTGACGTTATTTAAGTTATGACGTCATAATCAATGTAAACAAAGAAACGCTTTCATCATCAGTCAGGGGCGTTACTTAAACAAGTTAGTTTTTTTAGTTACTTATATAGGTAATTTTTGTTTTTAAAAATTATAAAATTACTCAATAGAGTTATTTTAAATTTCAATAGAAGCATGGACTTAATGTAGTTTTCATGAATATTTACATAATTTTATATCATAAAATTAAGAATTTATTAAATTTGAGAGGAGTATAGAGGTAAAGGGTTACTTTAAGAATAACGACAAAAATATTACTTGAATACGTTATTTTATACATCTTTGAAATAATCAGTAATAACACTTATTTAAGGAGCATATGTAATTGTTTTGGGTTACAAATTATAAATAACTTTAAGTCTTATTTAAATCACAAGTTTCTATCTATTTATATATGTCTAATTTCAAGATTTTCAAGGAAAACGGTATTTTAAAAGTCCCAAGAGACCAATCTTTGACCCAGAAGCATCGATATGAAAGATAAGTGCGTCAGAAAGGCAATTAGTGTTTCAGAAGGATTAGATATTGTATTTCATGGGTAAAATAACCAGATGACTGTGAAAATTTGTTAAAGCTAGTTAAATCTGTATAATTGGATACCTATAAAAATAATATTTAGAAAAATTACTTAAATAAGTAATATTTAAAATAGCCTCGTTTTCAACATTACTTGTATAGGTAATTTTAAAAGTTACTTGTTTAAGTAATGCCCCTGACTGATCATGTAACGTTTTAATCATATCAAACAATTATTAGAAATGAATTGGTATTGAGTGGCAATCCCATATTTTACTAGACTGATAAATATATATTTTATTTAAGCTCTTATCCAAACAAGACCGGAAAAGGAAGTACATTTTCTGCGCAAATGCGGGGATTTAAAAAAGTATGAAAAAAAAGTTTGAACGATTTTCAGTTCATTAGTATATTGAAAAATTTGGGAAATTTTCCCGATTTTTTTTTTTTTTTTTATTTTTCTACCATAATAGGGGACTTCGTCCCCATATACATGATATATAGGCGGGAATAATATACTTATATTTTTTTTAATGTTCTTGTATTTATTTAAGGAATGGTTGGACCATAAACTTAGATGGGATAACGATACTGAATTTAAACACATCAAAATACTGAGAATACCATGTGACTTAATATGGCTCCCTGATATCATTTTGTACAACAGGTGAGTTTCTGGTTATTTCATCCCACCTATTGGTGAATTGTACTTGTTGTCGATTAGGACTTGTAAATGAATAAACATCTTAACTTGACATCAGAATGGTTTTCAGCTTTGTTGTTTTGATATTGTAACAGAGTGATCCCAATATGAATAAACACATGCAAATTTAACGTATTTATTTTGTTTTGGTCAGAGATTTATACATGTAATTAAACTAGTTTGTTTAAACAATAAGTTAAGATTAAATCAGAGAAAATTGCTAGACACTCAATGAGTAGTCTAAATGATACGTAAGCGTCAATTGATGTGCATGTATCGCCATCCATGTTTAATCTTAATTGTTGCAATTTGGAATAAGACACATGGTTAAAATACAGATTGGACTTAAATACTGGTTTCTGGAGATCTAAGACCACAAACATGTCTAGCTAGTGAATTTAGCCATAGACATATGGTCACAGTCATGTAATTCAACAATTCCTATGTGTAAGATGTCTGTAAATGTTATATAGTAGTGATTCAGTCGTTTTCAATTGAAGCAGTTTAAATGTACAGAGCAAACAATCAAAACTGCAATTTTGTATCAATAATTGTTCTGCATTCTATTCGCTATTTTATGTTCAGTATTAATACTTAAGTTTTATTTCATTATTGCAATATTTCAAATTTTATGAACATCTATAATGCCCGCGTCACACTGTCCCGATTTTTATATACGATGGACACCCGAATGCGAAAATTGTAAGTTCGTACGAAGTTGGTCCCGATCTCGTTAAAATACCAACAAGTGACCGAAGCAAGTACGATGAATAACGAAGTCTATACGATGGTGCCGAAATTATATACGATAGCAAAAGATGGACATACGAAGGTTAACCGAAGACGGGTATTTAAGCTTCATATCTCAGCCGAAGCCTTAACGATGGATCACGAAGGCTAAACGATGGATTACGAAGGCTAAACGATGAATTACGATGATGGTGCGATGGTCATACGATGTCTAAAAGATACGAACAGAATTTCGACAACATATCGTATGTACAAGTCTGCCATGCATGGCGGGAAATCGATCTTTTTGTCTAATTCTTATAAAACTTAGTTTATTATCCCCTCGGCTTCTACGTGTAAGTTGCGTGTAGATGAAATTGTTATGGACACTCTAGAACCAAAATGATCAAAACTTTGTATGGTGTTTCTCGTTAAGAATATCTTAAGCGCTATTGACTTTAAAGTTCATAGGTCAAGGTCACAGTGGCAGTTGTAATACAAGGCAATATCACCCTTGTGGACACTCTAAAACCAATATGCTTCAAAAGATTTTAACCACATTTGGTATATGTTCCTCCTTGTAATGATCTGACATTTTTTACGTTCAAGGCCAAAGGTCAAGGTCATGCAGATGGACTTGTTTTTTCTCCTTGAAATAGCATAATACACAGGAAATTGGTTGCTCATTTTTTTACCTGCTGGTTCTAAAGACAATATTAAAGGTATTTCCAGTTACTGAATGTTTTGGTTGATTTCTAAAAAAATAGTTTATAAATATATGCATATTCAATTTACCATTTTCTGCATGTGTCATATACAAATATAGTGCACGGTCCATATTTGTCCCCAATATGTTACATACGAGGGGATGCCACGCTCGACATTGCCTTGTTTGAACTGTAAAATGTGTGCACTAGTCTGAATAATCACCCATAATTATGCCCATGTTTACTGATCTATACACATGGAAAAAAGTATTGCAACACCAAAATGAAATTAAAAAAAAACACTCTTTATTTTTTTGTGATATAATTTGGTAAAATAGAACTAGTTAAACATTATTTAAGTATCACCTGAGTTTAATCAATAAATATCGACTCGATAAGTTTTTATTTGCACATGCAGCTACTGTACCCGTAAACAGCAAAACAGATGTTTTTACCCTCATTGTTTTCAACACTTTAAATAACCAAGTTTTTAAAGTTATGTGATTGACACCTTGTAATGGGTCCCTGACAACTCTTAACTGCAGCAAGATGGCAGATTATCAGCATAAGAGAAGCAGGGATGTCGCTGTAACAACTGCACGTATTGTTGGTCATCACCATTCCACTATAAGTCGTTTTGAGAATAAAAATCAGGCTATAAACGCGGTTAAAGACCTTCCGAGATAATGAAGACCCCCTATACCATTTGCTAGAGAAAATCAAGCATAATGAAGGTTGGTCAGAAGGAAACCCATTGCATACAAGACAATCCTAAAAAGAGAGTGGTGGCCATACAGGAGCCTTTTAACAAGAACTGTTCGAGATCAACTCATCGCTACTGGTTATCGTGCGATAAGACCATTTCGGAGACCTCTGCTAACGAACAGACACACAGTTTTCCGTATCTAATGTAGTGCAGAGCCCGCCAAAGTTGGAAATTAGCATCGTGGAGGAAGATCCAATGTTCAAATGGAATTTGGTTCATCTTCTTTGGCCCGATCGTAGCCCGACTTTGAACCATATCGAGCATATATGGGACACTATTGGGCGGAAAGTGCGCGAAAGGATACCCCAGTTCAAACACATCATGAAATAAACAATGCCCTTCATCAGAAATGGTTGCTGCTACCTTAGCAACAAATTAGTCGATTTATGGCAGGAATCAGAAGACGTTAAGATGCGGTTATCCGTTTGAATGGAGGCTTCGCACAAAGTACTAATTTTTTGGCATATAACGATCAACCATGATGTGAACAGTCATCTGAAGATTAATTTTGAAATGTCTGACATTGTAAAGTTCGACTACAGTAAAAGTTGTAAAATGAATTTTTTGTACAAAAAACACTTCATTTTGTTATTAAAATTGTGGTTATATAAATCATTTTTTTTCAAACATTTTTGTTCGTTTCAATGCCAATGTTATCATAAACTATGTTTCAATAATATTATACACATATTTTATTATATTTCATCCAAAAAAAGAGGCTGATTTTTCAAGTTTTAACAAATCAAGGTGTTGCAATACTTTTTTCCATGTGTATATCTTAAAGGTAATAATGGGTTCGTTGATCCCTTTTATTCAAAAAGAGCTCTTTCCAGGAGAATATCATAATAATATAGACAAAAGGAAGGATGTGGGGAAAGCAACAAATGCGGCAAAATATGACATATAGAAAACAAAATGGTTATAGAGTACATTCGTGTGACAACAACTCAGACGATACCTAAAAAATTAGAATAATGAAGAAAAAGTTGGTTTCCCTATATACGTGTACCTGCAGTGTTGGTGTACGAGGCGCGTTTATGATTTTCATTATGTTACTTAATATGAAAAATTGACAAAAAATAATATTTTTCTTGTAAAAGTAAATCCTGAGCCTGTAATAGCTGCTCTTCTTGTTCCATTTGAATTAATAGAAACAACGCTGTCGCCTTTCTTGTTCTCATAGAATCATATGATATGAGCTCCATGTTTTGTGAACGTCTTTCTTTACTGTCGTATTAGACTGACCAGTGCATATCGCGCATGGCACTTTAAATGTATTTTAGCGCGAAAATTAACTTACATTTAGCTGGATTTATTGCCGTCGTAGTTCCATCTTGTCGCCTTCGTACTTTTATTCGATGGCAACACGACTGGATTACGAGGTCTTCACGAAGTCGTGTTGCCATCGTAAGACCTTCGGGTATCTTCGTGATTCATTCGTGTAGACATCGTAATGTCAAAACTGCCCGATGGAAACGATGGAAACACGAATGCAATACGATGTGCAAAGATGCATTCCCGGTGACATTACGATGGTGAGGATGGTGAACCGAACTCAATACGAACCCTCAACATCGGACGCACCTTCGGGGATTTTTTAACATGTTAAAAAAATTAGAACTCTTCCCGAAGTTTTCCCCGAAGGCTAGAAAAAGTGGCCGATGGTAAAAGATGGTTAAAGATGGCACTACGAATAGCCCGATCTGGATACGATCAGTCCCGATTTTGAAAATTTCCATTATCGTGGTGTCCTCGGCGTAAAAATTGGGACAGTGTGACGCGGGCATAAACAAAACACCAACTCAAACGAATCCAAAAACTACGCAAAGCTTTGACAAACGGTTACATATTCTGTTATATTGTATAGTATTAACAAACAAAAACCAGTACAAAGAAATGTAACGAATGATTGTTTGATTCACATTTGTGATATCAATTCGTTTGATGTGGGACTTTTCAATTCAATTTTCTTCGGTACTTTTGTTATTTTACAATTTGCAAGTGAAAACACGTTGATCACTTACCGTAGTTAATGCATAATAGATAGTTAAACATTTATGCAACATGTTATATTTTTCAGTGTTGACAGTCATAGCAAAGGTTATATGAAAAGTTTAGCAATGGTTGGAAGTAATGGCAATGTTTTCTGGCCACCAATTGTACGCATGCGTAGTTCATGTAAAATGGATATAACGTATTTTCCTTTTGATGACCAGATATGCACATTAAAACTTGGTTCATGGGCCTATGATGGATTTCAAGTAGATGTTACTAATCGGACTTTAGACGTAGATCTTTCTAATTATGTTGACAATGGCGAATGGACATTAATAGATACTAAAGCAGTACGGAATGTAAAAGTATATCCGTGTTGTCCGGAACCATTTCCTGATGTTACATTTTATCTACACCTACGTAGACGTGTATTATACTATGCTTTTAATGTTATTATTCCATGTGTGTTGTTGTCACTGTTAACATTAACAGGTTTTCTGCTTCCTCCCGAATCAGGGGAAAAGGTTACCCTAGGATTGACTGTACTATTGGCGTTTTCCGTCTTCATGCTTTTAATTGCGGAAAATATGCCACCTACGTCCGAATATATACCGCTAATAGGTAAGCAAGGTTTGTGTGTGTGGTTCTGTTAGAATAAATCAACCAGTACTAATACATGCGGTCGGTACTTTTAAATGTGTGCGAGTCGTTTCAAATATCTAAACTCATCATGTCATGGTAGAAATTTTAATATATTTCAGTGTAAATGATTTCAAATTTTTAGAATTAATTCAGAAATTTTTATGAATAATTTCATTGCTATTAATATAATACAATAAATACTTAATTATATTTAAAAGAGATATACACAAAAGTTTACAAATATCAACCAATCAAGAACTTGCACTTTTAGTTAAAGGGTCGACATTACACAATGAAAATAGACAATAATACAACTTAAATGATGTAACACCACCTGTTATGATATACTGGTTTTGGCTAAAACTATAAGTTTGATGCTGGAGCTTATTCTTATTGTCTAAATCAACCAACCATTATCTTGATTTGTTTTCCAGGAATATACCTGACTGTGATAATGTCAATGAGTGGATTATCAGTTGTATTCTCTGTGTTTGTATTAAATATTCATCATCGAGGAGCACTTGCCAAAGGTCCACCTTCTGTAATCAAGACATTTGCGAGGCTTACTGCTAAAATACTTTGTATGAATATCCGTTTGGACAATCAAATGAATTTTAGTCATGCAACAAACTATACTCCAGAACGTAACTTTATGTACCCATCACATGAAAGCGATGCTTTAATCCAAAATGACATTGGTCGCCATGGGCACACAAATATAAATCACGTGGATTTAAATGACGTCACCAACGAAACATTAACAGACGTCATGAATCAGAATGTGAATATAAATAACACTAATGTTTATAAATCTACCTTTGATAAAGAACTTCTGACATACTTTAAACAAGTCATGCATATTCATGATAATTCAATAAATGAAAGAAGAGCTATCCATGAATGGCAGGAAGTAGCGAGAGTAGTAGACAGATTAAGTTTTTGTGTTTTTCTTGCCATCACCGGAACATCGACCATTGTCTTACTTGTTATAAGTCCAATGACAAAAAATATTCAATTGTAACACCAGCTGTACATTGGACCGTCTTTACTGTAATAAATGTATTTGTAACAAATATTGTTTTTTATAATTTTCATCTCTAACCGTCTCAAGTTTAAACTGATCATACATGTGGTAGACAAATAATCATGAAAACTTTTTTTTTGCGATTTTTTTTTTTGGCTATTTATTTGTTAATCTTCAATAAATGCTAACGTACACTGGTGATTTTTTTCTATGCAATTGACAATATCGTCGTTCCTGTTATGCATTTATTGAGCGACATTCCAATGCTTTTGTCGAATAATTGGTCGAGACAATTTGTCATTGTTCGGCTGACAAAATGCTTGTTAATGAAGGCAATTCCCAGGTTGTTAAGCACTAGTTAACGCTACACAAAAAAAAAGATTCTTGATAATGAGCCAATTAGTTTACAATTATATTCAAAATAACAATAGAAACTAAATTGAAAACGGTAATAATCGTAATCTTACAATCTATGCAGATATTAATCGAATATGAAGAAAATAAGGTGTTCATCGACTTTTAACGAGGTGTAGGTTTATATTCTGACATAATGAACGAAATGTATATTACAAAAAACCTTTTATGCAACAGTTCCAGTTTCCTTCTTTGGTCAGGCTAACTAAAAGAGAGGCGAAAGGGTGAAAGATACCAGAGGGACATTTGAACTCATAAGTCGAAATTAAATTTACAAAAGAAAATTACCAACATACATTTGTACAAACAATAATACTAAAATCACAATATTGAATACTAAAGACTGAGAAACAAAAATCCCAACACAAACTGTGAGAAGGGGGCATCCGTTGTGGCTAATGTTGGCACAAACCCGGTATTAGGTCTAATTTAGTATGTCACATTCGTGAAAAGGGACGAGACTGTAGTAACAGTAGGACCATATCCGTTATCATCTGTGAAACGGTTTTTTTTCATTAAAAACAGAGCTTTTAAGGATATTAATGTTGTCTGATGTCATATCTCAATTTGTTTGAAAATTTGGTTTTGATGTTATTCTTTGAAAGTTTCACAAAGCAGACATTCAAAAACATCAACGAAAAACATATAACTTTCCCAGATGGCCTGACTTTGTTCATGCTCTAAGTGTGGACGGGGTTAAAACAATCTAATATGCATACAGACATTCCATATGGGTATTTAGATCATCGTTCTCAAAACTAAATCACATGCATGTGTAATAAAAAAAATATTTTTTAGACTAACAGAACCAATTTTAATGAATTAGTGATTCTGTTACGCCTACATTCCTTGCTGTTGAAATATGTATTTGCATTTTTAAAACTGACTAGAGGACGTAATTCGTTCGTTTAAAATAATTCTTGGGTGTTAGCCTCGCCATTTCGTTATACTAACAATTGGTCCTAACAACAGTTGGAATAGAACATAATTCTGAGAACAGTTCACAGATTTGAGGCTAGATATAGATTGTATGTTTACATATATATCCTCGAAAAAAGAGCACAAAACTGCATTTGTCGACATTGTAATTGTCCCCTGCTATACATGCATTTATCGTCATGCAAAACTACACATGATTAAATTGGCACACACAGGAGCAGAACACATTTGATTATTTGAGAAAACACGACTATTTTATCATCTAACGAAATAATACCAGTAAAGTACGTCGCTAGTAAAAGAGATACAGACACATAATGACCGTATAACTTTCTAGTATTGATTCTGGTCGTCCTTTAAAGCTCTGTTTTGCAATAGGACAAAAGATAAGCATAAATTATGAAATTTTAAAAGAAATTTAAAGGGATGAGTTCGAGGTTCGATGTGTTAAAAGGATGGACATTGTTTGGAGTTTTTGGTAGTAATCATTTCTTGTATTAATTAACAGATAAACTGATTAAATCCATTGTATGAATTCATTCATACTGAACCGTGTTGGTTCAGGTATGAAAAACCAAAACCAACTTTCTTTACAATCCCCCTTCCTTGAAACAGACTTTAATGAAAACAAGGATAATGCTATTGTTGACTTCATAGATACTTAATTAAGGAATCGTTCAACGTTTGCATCTGTAAAACCTAGTTATCGCTCACAATCAAGGTTAAAGGTTACCTAAAATTTACGAGCCAGTCACTTCTCTCATCAAATCATCTTAGCTTCGTATCAATTAATTATATTTAGTAATAAATTGATATTGATGAACATTAAAATATAAGTTCTTTGATCATTTAAATTTAAGAATTAATATTGCTTTCACATCTCACGTAACTGCATTATAGTCATATGAATAAAGGGAATATGTGAGATAAACATCAATGAGACACAACAGAACACCGCAATAAAAATCAAAGACATATCTAAGATACGGTCTCCGACAAAAAATATACGAATTGACAAGCTCTTAATCAAGTTTATAAAGGGTTTGAACAAAATACGTATGTTGACATACATTGTAAGTGCATAAAAAGAAGTTGTAATGATCGACATAATACAATTATCTATACGGATTGGACTTATTTTGGTTTCATACATTGTACAACGGCTGCAAGTTTAGATTTAAATGGGGGTTTTGGTTGTAACATAAACGTTTTGTTTATATTTGAAAACAAGGCATAGTCCTCAACATTATCCTCATTTTCCAAAGCCTTACCAACTCATACATTATATTCCCTTTTTTCATCATAAATGTTGATACTAAAGTTCCAGTTGTTAGCTTTTTTCAGTACGAATCTTAGTGTGTTTAATCCATAAGGAATTGTGTATATGATCTTTTTTTTTATTTAAAAGATCGTACAAAACTGTCATGGTCTTCCTTTTTCTTATTTTATAAAAATTATTATTCGAAACTCGATCATCGATGAACTACCATAAACAGTTGTTGCCTATTTTTATAACTGAAAACATTCTTAAGTAACAATCATTTGTTTCTAATTCTGTTATATCTGTGAAACTTGTATATCTTCTTTTAATTTACATGTTGTTATTATTTGATAGAACACAAACTGGATGTTTTGATAATCATTTAAGGTTGAGGTTATACTTACAAATTATCAATGATGGAAAAGCAAATGATTTAACTCAAGGGTAAACATGGGAAGAAACTTCCTCTTAAATACGTAAATTATATTGCAAATATACAACAAAAGTGCTGGTTTCATAGATATTGGAAAAGACTCAGGTTTTTTTTCTTATTCACTAGGACATGCGGGTTGGAGATTGGTAATAGGTTCGTTTAGGTTTTTTCCATGATTTAAAAAGAAAAAAAATCTATTTTTGTCATGAAATAAATCTAGCAGGAAACCGTCTGATTTAACGTTGGAATAAAACAATAAGACAGCGATGCAGCCAATGCCACAAATTATAGAGGTCGACATATGGTTAAAATAACCGATGTATTTTTTTACAAAATAAAAAGAAGCACCTATTCAAAATATTTTCAGTCTTCTTATGCATTTATCAAAATCGTTAACTTTGTTTCCTATGCGCATCATTGATAACTATTATGTGTGATAAGTTGCCTATTTTGTATGTTTTCTGTGTGTGTGTTGCATTGTGGTTTTTGGTTTTTGTTGCATTTCAGTATTTCTTTAGTTTGGTTGTTTCCCTTTATAGTTGATTTGTTATCTCAGTTTTACTTTGTAACCCGGATTTGATTTCTTTCAATCGATTTATGACTTTTTGAACAGCGGTATACTACTGTTGCTTTCATTTATGAACTTTTGATTTCATTGTCATACTGTTCACGAATATTCCCGTCAGCCACATCTTACAACGGATTATATATAAACCCCTTCAAAGGTGTTAAAGGAATTTTTAACTTCAAGTGAAAAGAGTAGTTTAGTTTAAACATATTTTATACTTGTTTGGTTTTATAATTATTTTGATCTGAGCGTCACTGATGAGTCTTATGTAGACGAAACGGGCGTCTGGCGTATTAAATTACAATCCTGGTACCTTTGGTAAACTATTTTTGTTAAAAATGACAAAAAGGATTAGACACAAGTAACGACTTCTCCAAAACAAAAGGAAGTAAACACATTAATTGATGAACACATCAAATATACATACTAACAAATAATTTAAGCATAAAGACATGAAAACCAAAGGAAACATGAAGAAGCGAATCAAAGGATTTCAATCGAGTGCAACTTTCAACAGTTAAATAAACACATACACACCGAATTGATGGTGTGGAATTATCTATGCGCTTATCCTTTCTTGTATAGACATAACTTTAATAAGTGGGTGTGTGTTTCTCACAATAATGCGTGGGATCTAAATATAATATGCAAGTTCAAGGAGAGGACGTAAACTACACAATGGTAAGTATAGATTATGGGTCCTCAATTCGGTTTCTTCAACATAATGTTAATATACAAACTGAACAGAAAAAAATAGACCTTCCACTTTAACATATTTTTAGATTCCATGTAACCACACCAGTAATTCAGAATCTACCTTTTGACTTTACCATTACACGGAGGTTCTTCCTTTTTTTATGACATCTTGAATTTTGCGAGTTTCATTCACAGCATGATTTATTTAATTTCGAAATATTAACTCTGTCATAAATCACAAAGGTTGCATAATTTTGCGTGAACAATTTCATTTAATTAGTTTTGAGATTCGACCTAAAATTATATGAATTTTATGTGTTAAAGTTTTGCGATAGCATCACACAAATCATTATTATTCCTCTAGACTTGTTTATTTAATATTGCAATAACTCACGCCATTACTATTACTCGCGCCTTATTTCGTTTGTTGCGTAAATTTTACGTCAGTACATTAAGAAAATTGATATAAACCTTAATTGGATTGTTTTCTTCAATAATACTTAGATACATGTAATATATGATAAGAATGGCATAATGCACTTTAAGCTTCCGATATTTAAAAACTTTCACAAGTACACGGAGAGCTATACGTTACATTTTGAATTCGCGTAAGTGAAAAAAAAAGATTGATTTATAGAGTTATATATTACTGACTCGGAATATTTTTAAATGGAGGGCTGCTTTTTAATTTGCATAAACATGCATCTGAAACTGTAACTCGACTTTTATACATTTGGAATTGTCTTATTTGAAAGGTACCTTTATCGCTTTCTTATTGTTTCATTCCAAAGTCTCCTTTAGTTCACAGTTAGTTAAACATTTTCTAATTTCATTATGAATAGAAAATTTAAGAAACAGTTATTTTTATAGTTTAGATAAATTCTATATGCATAAAAGAGCCACAATAGAATTACTCTAATAAACAAAACCCTTCTAATCGATCAAAGAGGCAAGCACTGAATTTTATACAAACCAAAAAAGTATGTTTAATAATACCAATTTGAAAATGCGATATACAATTTTTTGTACCAAAAGGATTTAGCATTGAAAACTAATAATAGACCAGTTTTGATGATTGAGATAAAAAAAAAAAAGCCTCTGTTTATATTTTTATGTATTTATGTAGGTCAAGGGTTTGTTGAAAGTTAATCAGAATGCCTAAAAACGCACAGTAATAGTATGTATATGATGGAGTGGGAAAATAAATTGATAAAGTGAAAAGTAATAACAGATATTGAACACATTCTTGTCGTATAGATTGCCCCCGTCACACTTAAGTACAACCATGATGCATTCAGTACACGCAAGTTAAATGAACAAATCTAAGAGAAGTAATAAAGAATATGTCACTTTAATCCAGACAAAACTGCAGAGTTATAGTAAATATTCAAATAACACTCAAATGAAATTAAGTTGAAAGTAATGAGTTTTAGTGCTAAGTCTGTTCGTTGTAAGGAAGATAACTACTATCTATTGCTTTGAATCGTTATCAAAAGATTATTGTGCTCTCATGCATATGAGTGTAGTTTTTGGAAGTGTTCGGCTTGTATTGTTCATGATTGTTATTATACATGAAGGTGAAAAGGTGTAAGTGCACGGCTTGAACTGTATGCGGGTTGCAATACATGTGGGTAGAAAATACGAAAATTCCCGGCTTGCATTGGAATCGTATTGCAATACATGTGGGTGATCATTTTTTGGGTGTCTTGCATGTACTGTATTCTGGTGGTGATACGTGTGGTTGTTTACTTTAAATGTGTCTGTCCAGCTTGCACTACATTCAATCTTTTAAGTCTAGCAGAATTATTTTCAAATAATGTAAATGGTTTTGATAGGAATTTTACGTAATTTTATTTCAAGATCATCTTTACACTAATACAAAGTCTTTTAAAGGTATTTCAAAATTACTGTACAGTTAGTCATATACAATCAACAGTCTGTCTTTAGAATATATTTGCATGTCTCTAGAGGTTTCTATCGATTGTAAATGTTTCTTAATTTGGTTATGTACAATAGCTAACACCCTTTTCACACCATTTGTTTATCGACTTTCAATAAATGCAAAAGAAAAATCCATGTTGGAATATCGGAAGCTATATGTACTTTCAATTTGGCATTGGAATCTAGTGATGTAATTCAAATTCAACAATCGTAAATTAAAGATGTTCTCATAAAAAGAAATGTTTTACAGGATTTTGTTTGCAGTCAGAAATTTATCAAAGCAAGTTAAGTCATCTGAGCAAGGTGCATTCCATTATAATCACATCATTATCTTTGATTTTGAATTCTTTAATACGCTGTAGCTTTAGGAAACATATCCTCTGTCATATATATGCGTAGGATTATATTACATAGTTAATGGTGGTGTAATAAAACAAACAATTGATCTTACTTCATGCTAAATATTAGCCTAATGCAGTTTGTTGATGATTTAATGCAAACTGTCGGAAGACAAATATATATAAACCATTGTTCCTGCTAACGTTCCTGAATTATTAAATTTATAGGTTTTTTCGCAGCGTATATCCTTCTTTTCTAAATGTTATTTTATTTCTAATTAGATGTTTGTATATTCACTGGTTTATTAGAGTATAAGTCGTCAAATATCTTGATAAGAAACTAAAGTATACTAGTAGTGTCTTATAAATGGCAAACGCAAATTATTTTTAAATTTCTATCGAACATCTTTAGTATGATGTCGTTCACTTTATATGGACAGAATTATATCATTTTAGTAAAAAGTAAGTATACTCTCTAAGTCAATGTTTAGTCGAAAAATGAGTCTCGTTCCAGTGTTATATCAAAAGGTAAAATCACAACAATACTGAACTCCGAGGAAAATTTAAAAAGGAAAGTCCCTAATCAAATGGCAAAATCAAAAGCACAAACACATAAAACAAATTGATAACAACAGTCATATTCCAGACTTGGTGCAGGCATTTTCTTTTATAGAAAATTGTGGCTTACACCTGGTTTTAAAGCTACCGAAACCTCTCAATTGTATGAATATCGCATCAAATTTTATTATATTGACAACGATGTGTGAACAAAATAAACAAACATAATAGGTACAAATGTCAAAAATAGGGGTAGTCACCATTGTGTTAGAATCTTAATCATTAAAAAAACAAACAAATATATAACATAGAAGCACAAAATATACTATTGCAAAACGACATTTTTAAAAATTATAATTAAACATATAACAGAATGTGAGATGAGTTGAATTTAGTTTAATGCCTAGGAAGAAAACAGTTTGTAGAATATAATACGACCGATAAGTAAAAGAGAAGAGAGAGAAAAAAGAAGAATAACACATTGAAAAGTCATACAATTCTGTTATGATGACTAGTCTTGATTGTTTGTGAGGTCGATGACGATGATTGCCATTATAAATACCAATAACAGTTTAGGAAGGCGCAACAAAATCGTTCTATGGAATTTCGAACATTTTGAAAATTCAGTTATTTTGTACATTCGAAAGTTCAAAGTTTCCCAAAATTAATAGTTTTGTATTAAAAACAAAGTTACTGGAAAGCAATAAAAGAATATTCAATAAGGTTTTTCTACATGGAGATTACATAAGAGATGAACGAAAAATACCAAAGTGACAGTCAAACTCATAAATCGAAAATAAACTGACAACACCATGGCTAAAAATGAAAAGGACAAACAGACAAACAACAGTGCACATGACACAACAAAGAAAATGTAAGAATAAACAACATGAACCCCAACAAATACTAGGGGTGATCTCAGGTGCGCCGGAAGGGTAAGCAGATCCTGTTCGACATGTGGCACCCGTCGTGTTGCTTATGAGATAACAAATCCGGTAAATAGTCTAATTCGGGTGGTCACATTTATGAAAGGGAAGGGGATTGTAGTTACGACGTAAGGAACATATCGGATATTATTTGTGAAACGGTTATTCCATAACTGTCAACCAACTCGTGATGGCGTCCATAAAATTTACGAAGAGACATTCGACAAACGACAAAGTGATAATGAAGATGCTCAATATCTGACACACATTGTCAGGAAGGTTCATTTATAATGTAAGCTCTAAAAAGGTCATAGTTCAATAATGAAGCGGAACAACGCAATTGAGGTTAATAGTGATATACAAGTTACTAGGATTATACTCATAAAACGTTTCAACTTAAATGACCTAAGACTATCGTTATTGAATTCTTTCTTAAATCAAGATTTAGAGTCGGCGCTGCAATAGATAACAACACATTCAACTTCGATCAAATGGTTTATACAATTACTCAACCGGTAACGTTGCTTGTGAACTATAAGTACCCTATAATACCTCAGTATTTGGTAGATCAGTAACTTACTAGGCACAGTTATTGTACTTAATGCTGTTTTGTGTTTCAGAAATCAGCTCAAAGCGTTGCTGATAAGGTTATATCAGAAACAAGAATAATGTTCATTGAAATAATATCAAACATGTATATCACAAGCATAACACATAATACATAACGAAATCTTATGATTGTTTACTTTTTAAACTATTATGACCAGGTTGTTGGTCACCTCTGTCATGTTAATTAGTTTCGGGGGAAACTAGCGGTATCTTTAATAAAGTCAAAGTCGCTGGAAAGTTTACATATTTATTTCGCATCCATATATTTCTATCATTAAAACATAACTGAATAACAACATAAAAACGAAAATAAAATACAAAAGATTGACAAGGGAAAATTAAACCAATCAAATAATATAAGTTTGTGTTTTGTCGAAAGCAGGGGTTACGGATTAAAAACGTGTTTCGTATATGTTTGTCAAGAATGGCTTTCGCCAGTTATCACGTAGTGTCAATTTATCTATATACTTTGTTGCACAATTTTTAATCATAGAGACGGATATAAATCTTTGATAATTAATTCAAATGAAAGGATTATAATTGAGTGTAAAATACAAGAAACTTTTTAATAGCGTCTGTACAATAAATTATTGAATTATTAAAACGCAATGACGACTCGGAATGATAATAAGAAGCATGAATTATAAAAATATACAAAATCCAAAGTGAACTGTGAACGGACAATTTTCGGCGCATACTATTGTATGTTGCTTAATTATTAATGACGATTTATCATTTTCTGCATGTTTCATATACAAATATAGTGTCCATATTTGTCCCCAATATGTTACATACGAGGGGATGCCACGCTCGGCATTGCCTTGTTTAAACTGTAAAATGTGTGCACTAGTCTGAATAATCACCCATAATTATGCCCATGTTAACTGATCTATCTTAAAGGTAAGGTAATGGGTTCGTTGATCCCTTTTATTCAAAAAGACCTCTTTCCAGGAGAATATCATTATAATATAGACAAAAGGAAGGATGTGGGGAAAGCAACAAATGCGGCAAAATATGACATATAGAAAACAAAATGGTTATGAAGTAAACATTCGTGTGACAACAACTCAGACGATACATTAAAAATCAGAATAATGACGAAAACGTTGGTTTCCCTATATACGTGTACCTGCAGTGTTGGTGTACGAGGCGCGTTTATGATTTTCATTATGTTACTTGATATGAAAAATTGACAAAAAATAATATTTTACTTGTAAAAGTAAATCCTGAGCCTGTAATAGCTGCTCTTCTTGTTCCATTTGAATTAATAGAAACAACGCTGTCGCCTTTCTTGTTCTCATAGAATCATATGATATGAGCTCCATATTCTGTGAACGTCTTTCTTAACTGTCGTATTAGACTGACCAGTGCATATCGCGCATGGCACTTTAAATGTATTTTAGCGCGAAAATTAACTTACAGTTAGCTGGATTTATTGCCGTCGTAGTTCCATCTTGTCGCCTTCGTACTTTTATTCGATGGCAACACGACGGGATAACGAGGTATTCACGAAGTCGTGTTGCCATCGTAAGACCTTCAAGTATCTTCGTGATTCATTCGTGTAGACATCGTAATGTCAAAACTGCCCGATGGAAACGATGGAAACACGAATGCAATTCGATGTGCAAAGATGCATTCCCGGTGACATTAGGATGGTGAGGATGGTGATACGAACTCAACACGAACCCTCAACATCGGACGCACCTTCGGGGATTTTTTAACATGTTAAAAAATTTAGAACCCTTCCCGAAGTTGTCCCCAAAGGCTAGAAAAAATGGGCGGTGGATCTACGATGGTTAAAGATGGCACTACGAATAGCCCGATCTGGATACGATCAGTCCCGATTTTGAAAATTTACATTATCGTGTTGCCATCGGCGTAAAAATCGGGACAGTGTGACGCGGGCATTATTATATCCATTGACGATTAAGAAGTCAAATGATTTGAACTTATACAAAAAAAGAAAGTAGAGTTTTTTTTAAGAATCACAGAAAACACTTCTAATCAGTTGAACTTATTTCTTCATACTTCTGTATGTGGATTGTGATATTTGTTTTTTATGATTTAAATCAGCTCTCGTATCATTTTTAGTATCGGTATAACTAACATTACTTTAAAAGAATTCCAAATGTCATCCTTACATAACAAATACAGTAATATATATTACACAAAGATATTATGGAAAGATATTACTGACACCTCCAAGTAAGACTCCGAAAGTATTTTGACCGAATTATCACACATTTCTTCTCCCCCGAGTTATGACTTCACAGAAACATTGATTTCTATAAATTGCAAAATGCACCCAAGCTTTCAGAAAATTCATTTCCCTCTATAAGAAATCCTTTTAACATTCAGTAGCTTTGCCTCTCAACATTATCTGAATGATTGAATTATCTGGCGGATTATCAGTTCCTGATTACGTTATCAATCATAATACCATTTCTTCTATCGACACTTACTAATTTAAACTAGAAACGTGTTTCATCATATTTTATGTTAATTTTACGGCTTTTTGAACTTTTGAATGACGAGTGTTAATTCAAATCGATTGTCAGTCTAACTATGGACACGAAGTATCATTGTGCTATGCAGTTCAAAAAACATTACAGTGTGTATATCGGTTATGAAAGATGATGACGGTTGTAATGTACAAGAGTAGCCCCCTTTTTGCCAACAATAATATTTAGTTTTCTCAGATGGCATTTCAAATCATGGTGGTAAAGATGTCGAATTAATGGTGTATCAAAGAAATAAATATGATGAAACGTTATCAGAAAAATTATTCTAGGAATCACCAAAACTATGGAGAGTAAAATAGACTACAGAATCTGACATGTAAAAAACGATTTACAAACAAAAATAAGCAACAGCTAACAACACATGGTTCAGATAACTAGACTTAATACAGGCACAGCATTGAAATGTAAAGTTATAATTGCAGTTGATTTGGTACTCAACTAGTGTGTTGTTTCTCGTCACATTTACATAGGTATTAGATATACATACAGTCTTTTTGTATCACTTTAATATTAAACTGTGGACGAGGAATGCACTTTGACATTAATATTATAATCATCATCAATGTAGCGTCTGTTTTGCTGAACTACTAGTAAAAAACATTATTGTTGAGGGGCCAGCTAAACACCGTTTCGGGTGCGATATTTTCTTGCTGAGTAAATGACATATTGAAGGTCGTGAGTTCATTTCTGGTCCTTTGGTCTTCTTGGGAAACAGTCTTCGTCTATTATCTAGCTATGGTATCACCTCTGAAGAAATTCAGCAAATGACATTATTAAAACAAATGATGCCATAAATCATAAAAAAAATCATTCATTATAAGAAAATGTGGTATCATATTCTTCATGTTCTTCTATCGATATGATTCCTTTTGGTGATTGCAGTTTGTTAATACCTAACAGTGTTATTTGAATGAATATGTCTCAACAGATTCTGGAGAAAAACAAAGTTTATTTAGAAATATTTGTTATCCCATTTAAAATTCGCCTTAAATAATTATATTTAGCTAAAAGACAGTTCACAATTTACAGGTTCTATTAAAAGTACTGCACTAATTAATGAATAAATACCAATATCTAGACAAAGTATTAAACATCCTTCATCTGTTGGGTAATATATTGTAAGATGACTGCTGAAAAAATAGATTATCAACTGGAACTAGATGATTATTTAAATCATTTCACACCAGCTTTGTAAGAGATATTGTTTGTTGATGGACAGATTCTCAATAATATGACTTTTCTAAATTGATTTCTGAAATTAATCAGTGACATATTTGTTTTTCTTTTCTTCCTGTTCCATTGACAAAGTAGCGCGGTTGACAAACCTAAAATGAGATTTACAAAAGTCAGATCAAGTTGAAAATTTAACACATCTAGGTGTGTTTTTCGAAGATTTTTTTTTTCTTTTTAATACTTGCAAGATGTTTTGTTCCTATGGCTCATTTGCACTACTAACAATTTTAAATTAAGGCAACAAAAAATTTCCGAAGTGTAATTATCTAGACCCGAGCGCGACAGTGATGAGAAAAATCAAGGTAAGAAACGAAAACCAAGGGAATCGGATCATCTCCAAGATGTTCGCGCCAAACTTTTTCGACACCATAATACATATGCAATACATGTGTTTAAATCATTTGCAATGAAGTATAGTTTGCAAAGATGTAAGTTGCTTGCTAATTATGTTAATGGGAATTGAAATCTAGTCAACAGGAATTGATAATTGTGTATAAACGGATCAATTCTTAAGCATTGACTTCTGTTTGAATATGTATGTTAAATTATCATCCCTCCCTACGGCTATATCTGTTTCCTCAACGTATCCGTAAAACTCGTATCACGATAGCGCGTGCTCTGATGAGACATAATCAACTTCAGGAGGAAATATCAACAAATTCTCCAAACATTTATTCCATCATTGTAATGATATCATGTCACTTGCAAAGAGGATTTGACCAAATAAATTACTCTTGTATACCAATTTTAGCATTGTGCAATTTTTATGTTGCCAAATTTACCTTTTATGCTTGAATAAGCAATAGTAAAAACGTGTCCCACTGGATTCTAAATAACGTCAGCCGGGACTACTTTTTTTTTAATTGAACTCTTTGAACTAATACATGAACTCCTGGTATGACCTACATTGAGATCAGTCTACCGATACAAATGTCAACAAATCGGGGGTGGAAAATTTAACGATTAAAGCTATATTTACAGTATTAACCAGTTATTCACAGTAAAACCAAGAACAAATAAAATCTAAATTGTTTAAATGCACTTGTGTTCAATATCAGCAAAGCTAACACATTTTACATTAAATTATGCAAAATTCTATCAGAGCTCAAACACCCTTTTCCTGACAAGTATAAAGCAATTATTTCGACTGCTGAAACAAAACAAAACAAAACAAACACATAAAAATGACCACTGATACAGAGAGTGAGAGTGAATCATGGGAATCGGGAGACAATTCAGACACAAATACATTATTAAGTGAAATGGACAGCCCTTCATGCAGTTACTGGGACTTTTTAAAACCAAATTCAAGCACTAGATATAAAAATCTCCCTGTAAATGTTCACAAAATTCAAAAACACAGTGCCACAAATGAAAAACAAAAGGAAAATGCAAAAGAAGACAAGAACACTAAAACTTACAGTTGTCAAACTGCATCTTTTGGTACAACACCCTTAGCAAAAGCATAAGAGAGTGAACGTTTCAGAGATGTAACAGATGCTGATATAGACTCCTTCCTTCAAGAGCAACTTAATAAAAATGCTTCAAAGAAGACAAAGTCTGATTTGAAAATTTTCCAATTGTTCTTAAAATCAAAACATGTAGAAAAAAGAAACATTGAACAAATACCACCACAACAGTTGTTGGACAGATATCTTAATAACAATTACCATTTTGGTTTAAGAGGAGTACCTGAACATTATAATTTATGTTGGGGTGATATATCACTAAAAGTGGACACAAATGGAGACGAATACCTCCAGAATAGTCGTGAAAGGCAGACAAAAACAAGACAGTGCGAAAATATAACAAATCTAAGAAAATCAGGACCAATCGCAATAGAAAACAAAATTGACCGCACCAGATGTCCTGTGTTTCAATATAAAAAAGACCAGAAACCATGAAAAAATAGGATTGCCCTTTTTATATTCAGGCGTCAACGTTTCAGGATAATAAGTATGAATCAAAAATTATTTGGTACAAAATCTCAGACTAGGACTAAATCAATTTCTAAAATAATAATAAAAGATATGGCCACGGAAGCACTACCCAATAATGATAAAAGACTAACTGGCCATAGTGCAAGGAAGGGTTAAATCCAAAAACAAAAAGACAATGGAGTGCAAGACACAGAAATTATACAAGAACAGGACATAAAAATGTTAACAGATTTCTGTCATACTCCAAAACAAGCTTGGAACAACAAAAAACCCATCTTTAATGCTATCTTCAACAAGAGAATTACAGCATCCTACAGTTACTAAATCAGGTTATAAAGAAAATACCTCACCAGTATTATAGATATAATATCAACACAGACTCAATCAACTGTTAGTAACAACAGTAAACAGTCAATTTACAAAGGAAATTTTAATTTTTCGAAATTACATCCAGCAATGAGTGGTCTTTTCACCAATGCAACATTCCATGGTGGAAATTTCAATTTTACCTTTAACAATGGGACATCATCGTCATCAGATCAACAACCCTCATATGACAACAAAAGGAACAAAAGACAGCGTCTCTACGTAATTGATAGTGACAGTGATGGTGATTTCTAAAATATAATAATCATTCAATTCATTTATTAGTTGTGGAATTATCCAATATTTTTATTACTCAGTATGCTTTAACAACTTTTTAAAACTAAACACAAGAAATATCTGACCAACAAATGTATGTTATGTATCAAATCAATTGCTTAAATAATATGAATTTCTCCAGATGCTCGACAAATAATAAGACTCACTGTATCCGTATCATATATATCATGTACAAAACACATTTTTCTTCATGTAGTTAATGGGAATATTTACCCTGCTTATTTTGGCCGCAAGGTGTTCCGCGGTTTAATATGTCGATGACGTGTTGATGCCTAGTAACAACAGAGACACTCCGGTTATAACAATTCCCGCAAAATTATAAAACAAAAGGAAATTTTGATCAAAAACATTGCTTTGAAAGATGATAAAATGTTATCTAAATGTGGATTGTATAGATATTGAAAAATCTCAGCCCACGAGCCAGAATATCAAGCTAAATGTCGAGTGAGCGTAGCGAACGAGCCATTTAGCTTCATGTTATGTTGAGTGGGCTGAGATATTTCTATATCTATATATCCACACCCAGATAGCATTTACTTATTGGTCGCCCTACTGTCTATATCACTCTGCTCAGCTCTTAATATTATTCCGTATCACGGCTTTGTTACGTCAACTACGTTGACCCGGCCTTAACAACTTTAAGCCGGATATAATATCATCGCCGTCATAATGTTTGAACTGACTTTGATAAGTTTGTTCCGAACTTATCAAGTCAACTTCCAGTTACTGCTGAAACTAAGACATCATCCAAAAAGACGCAAATACAGCCCGATAAATCGATTATATGGTAATCTGCATATTGATATTTGTACAATATCAACTGCTTGACAAAATATGAAGGCTTTTTGATCTCGTTCGCGGTACTCACTCGACAAAAAGTTTCAAATTGTGACTCGCAGCTGATATTTTACAATATCAACATGCAAACAACCTGATAATCGGTACATATTAAATCCTTGAAAAGCAAATAATTGGATGGCCATTTACATCTCTCTTGAGAGATATTTTGTCAACTCGTTCTTGAGTGGTCACATCGCTACTATGTTAACATTACAGTTGCATTACACCCTATTAGTAATTATATATTGTCACAAGAGAATTAGCACTAATGGTCTAATGTAAGCGGAAAACTATGAACCTAATCATAGAAGATCCCTAAGCGCTAGCTGAAAAAAAAATCCTCGTGTGACATTACTACTACGACTGCAGTGACCTTATTGAATATTGGGATAGAAAACATTTGAAAAGTTGCATGGCTAATTTGACACAAATGTTAACAATTCTAAGCATTCTAGATCATTGTGTAAATTATTTTAAATTCAACTGGCATATAATAAAGAAATCAAATACAATCTCGAGGTGAATTTAAATTCAGCACAGGAACTGTAAACAAGTTAGATATTTGTACACGGAAGTAATTAGAGGGATACAATTAAAAATGTTTATTCTGGAATGTAAAACTAGATCGACTATTTAATGTCAGTTTGGTGTATTTCAAATTAGAGAACACAAATTATTTAAATTCAAATGGTCTTAAGTAACGAACAAATAGCATAACAATTTCAATGATGACATCTTACAGAATCGTGTAGTTCATAATCAAATTAGTAGATATGGTTGGTCTACGAATAGAGGCATGGTGAAACATCAATGTAACTCCAAACTAACAATTGAAAATATCTATGATAGACAACAATTGAATGATTGATTGTTAGTTGCTTAACATCCGATGGCAAGTATCAGGACGAGAGCAAATTAACAAAAAAAAACATCGTTGGATCCTTTTATAGAGGCCGTTTAATATGAACATGGAAGTATCTTATTGTCAATATAATACTTCCTTGGTATGAATGTCTTGAAATTATAGAATAACACTGTCAAAATGAAGGTACATTGGATAGAAACACAAACTATGTCTTGCAACATGCCACATACGAACCCCTCAGAGAGTCGTTAAAAGAGTTCTTAACGTGCAGAAAGCTTGGCATTCTACACGAGATATCTGGTTTAACGTTTGTTATTTGACTCTTGGATTTCTTTTGATCAGATAAACGCGTACGTGGTTGCATTCTTGTTAATCCGGCACATCCAAACGGACTGCAAGGATTTTACATGTAGTGTCCATGTTGCTATCCCACAGTCCCTAACATTGATATTTAAGAGTCAGAGATTAAAACATTCAACAATTTCACTCGACAAGTTCTTTTTCATCCCTTAGTTTAGACACGCAGACGTATTCAATAATGACCAGAGAAGATTTGCAATCAGTATCAAAACAGGCATTAGCATCCTAAATGTTTCCACATTTTTTCGATCAATGGAAATTTGATATTTGAATTTGACAATTTGTTCAGTGATGAGAAGACTCCTGAACACATCCAAGGAAACTGTAAAAAAAAACCGCAATCTCCAGAATTGTTCTGCTGAAATAACAAAAGAAAAAAAAACATTTGTAGTACTGATAAAAAATGAATATTTATAAAATATTATAGAACAATCATTAAACAGGTATAATATTCCCATACATTAATAGAAATATGACGATGTGATATGAGTGCAAATGAGACAACTCTCAATTCATGTAATAATGTTTAGAAAGAAAACAATTATAGTTAAACGTACAGGCTTCACACCAAACAACACGCTATAAAGGCCCCCAAAATGATGGTATTAACAATTCAAACAGGACAACCAACGGTGTAATCTGTATGAAAAATGAGAATCGAGAAACACTTATGAACCTTATCAACAAACGACAACAACTGATGACCAACAGGTACGTGACTTTGTAGAGGTGAAAACAAATAAAAATGTAAGTCGGGAACATCTGGTTGCCCTAATGTGTTTTCTAGTTTGTTTGTTTAGTTTTTTTATGATGTTTCTTACTCGGACCGATTAAAAACTGGTGCAGCGCATATAGTTATATCTTTGCAGAATGTATGGCATTTGTTTTGTGCACACAATTAATGGAATGTTATGCGACTGTCATACAAGTGAAATGTTTAGCTTGCTATAAAACCCGGTGTAACCCACAATCAACTACACAAGAAAAATCCATGTATCAAGTTAGGAATATGAAATTTGTAATCAATTTGTTTGATGTGTTTGAACTTTTGATTTTGACATTTGATTTGGGGATTTACGTTTTGATTTTTTTTCTTGTAGTTCGGTATTTTTTTTATTTTACTTTTTACCTCTATCTTGGTTTTTTTTATTGTTTGTTCCATTGAGTAGCAGTTTCTTTCGTTTACCCAACATTAATTCCGATTTTTGTAACTCAAAAAAAGTTGTTTTAAGCATCTGATTTCTGGAAGAGATATTACAAACTTAATTAGGCATCAACAAACTATGTCATTCCATTTCAACAAACAACTGATGTATCGAAGAAAATGATTGATTTAATGCTTGTAATGATTTAAACATTCAGTAGCAAATATTTTTGTACATATTCATGACAAGTAAAAAACAGTTGACCTTGCTATAAACATTGATAAATGCTGTTTTCTTTTCCACGGATGAAAAATCTTACTCTGACAGACTGCAAACATGTTAAATATAAGAACTTGTTGTGCAATTTTGATGCATATAGGATAATTACATTCTTCAAAATCATTTTAAAGAAATCTACTGAAGATGGAACTTACATTAAATGTATCTGTGTTTTTATTATAATATAGAATTTCAGAATCATTAGGGAAACCCCAAGAATGTTCGCAATGTTTTGCTGGTGGTCATTTCTGGGGTATGTCACTCTTGTGTGATTTAGTTATAAAAATAAATCATGCATTGTTATTTATGTTTGTACCTTTAATTTTCACACATCGAACATACTGAACAAATATTTATAATACCAAAGGGATAACGGAAGGTTATACGGCATTAAAAAAATATTGTATTATTGGTAATTGATCACAGCTTACAAATAGTTTAATAGAAAGTGGAAAATATACTCATAACTTTGATGAAAAGCTGTGCAACTAATTGTGATGAAAATTGATTAGAAATTGAAGAAAACAGCGAAATAAGTATAGATATAAATAGGTTTTTAGAAATATTACCACCATCGATTTTCTATTACAATGCGAAAAAAAAGAGAGTATAGTGTGTTAATGGCCACTTGGATTTAAACATCAAATGAAGACGTAATATCCTAAATATTGGATCGAAGGCTTTATTACAATAGTGAATATGTACTTTATAGAATACTACTCTGTCAGTATCATCTTTGATTGTTATCAGGCTGATGAATACAATTGAAATTCAACTAACGAAGCTGTCGTGACGACGTCTAATAATCCACAAAAGTTGATTGTGTTTTGAAAATGCAGATATAATAGAAAGATAAATGACACAATGGACACATATCAGGTGACAAGTTTTGTCTTCATTCTTCACTGTTCGGTATTTGGTAAGTAATATTTGGTATATTTATACATGTCTTTGTTCTTTAAATGCAATAGTTTATATTATCATAAACTGAAAGTTATAAGACTACAGCTAATGAAAGCTGTACCTTTCTAAGATATTTTTTAAGTTACACATTACTTCTCTTAACATAAAATTTTCAAATGCTGGTAATTAGATTTTGCAAATACGGAATGTGGCTGGGTCTTTTTTTTTTTTGTTTTTTATTTCTATCTCTTTATCTTTTGGTTTGTTGTTATCGTCATACTAGTAAATAATAATCTATTTAACATAATTTGAAGAAAGTGTTATTGAAGAAATACCATTAATGATGCATATAAACAATTGGAAACCACGTAAATTTTATCTACACTATCTGAGCCTTGTACATGTAAACGAACGAACAACACTTTGTGAATTTCTTAAGGATATGTCATAATGTTGTCTGAAGTAATAGTATTTCTTTTCAATAGTTTAAGTCAATAATAACAATGAACTCCTCTCTACATGCTGGTGTGCCTGTCACAAAATATTTTCTTAGATCCCCCCTTTTTAAAAATACGCATTTAGGTATGGCTGTCACAATTCATTCCGCTCGGCAATGATTGTTTATTTCTTATACCACTCTTCACATGCTAACACGTTTGACAAAGTGCGGAACATCAAAAGTTATTATCTTTTGTTCAACTTATTTTCACATGCTGATGTGCCTGTCAGCAACCTTGCCAGTGATAGTCTTTATAGCTACACCTTTCCATGTGCTAGTTCGTCTGCCACAAATCAGGAAGTTTGGCAGTGATTTATTGTTTTCATCCTTCTCAATAAGCTTATATGCCTATTACAAGTCAGCAATCTCACCAGTGGTTAATTTCTGTCAACTCCGGCAAGCAGATTGTGTATCTGCCATACATTTTTTTTCTTCACATATTTTTTCATGTTGGTGTGCCTGTAACAAGTCAAGAAAATTCGCCTTTAGTGACTATTGTTGAATAAAACTCAAAATTGTGATGTGCTTGCCACAACTCTTGTAGCTCGGCAGTAATTGTCCTTAATCAAAACTACTTCCATTTGTTGGTGTATCTGCCACACATCATGAAGGAGTTTGACATTTTTTACCGCCACAGAATTGTCGAAGTCAGGAAACAAACCTCTGATTGTCTCTTGATCAATCCTGCCATGCCCATATGTTGGTGTACCTATACCCAAGCAATATATGGACATTTTAATTCGTTTAGTATATTATTGAAATACTGTCAATATTTGCTGATGGACTGTTCATGGTGATATATATAAAGGCAATAGTATTATACCACTGTTCAAAAGTCATAAATCGATAGAGGAAAACAAATCCGCATACGAACTAAAACCGAGCAAAACACATCAAATATAAGAGTAAAACAACGAAACAACAAAACCACTGAGGTGAACAAAAAAATAACACCAATTCAACATACATTTCCTACACAAGACAATTCAGGAATAGGACAATTGTTATCCATTCGTTTGGTGTGTTTGAGCTTTTGATTTTGACATTTGAAGAACAAACGGTAGATTTATATACACAGGTTATCAACATTGAACTTCAATTGTGTCTTATAGGTTCTTTCGCTCAAAACATTTTCATAATTGCAGAATCTCCCGCAAACAAATATGACCTCATCTGGTACAACTACTCTGTAAATATCCATATTGAATGTTTCGATTGAAGTTTAGCAAAACATGTACTAAACACATGTACTAGATTTCAATCAGATATATTTTTCTGTACTTGTAATTCATAAATTATTTTAGGCTTCAGTCTACACTCAGTATCGTTTGTACATTCTTATTAAAAATCTAGATAAAACATTGGCGTTACCCATTATCATTTCTGGTGTTTTCCGATATGGGTCGTAACAAGGATTTGTATAAAAATAATGGTCGTAAAGATAAAGCAGGTTTTTTTTATTCGAAATCGTTTTACTTTTATTGTAAATAAAGTAAGTGAGAAAGTACATGTAGATCATTTAGTGACAGTGATATTTCATAATACAAATGACATAGTTAATTGAATTTACACCGGGTCCGTTGGACCCAAAAGTCACTTTAAATTTAATGTTCATATTTTCAGATAAATACTAGTAAAGAAGTTCCTTTCTTTTACAGAAAACAATAAACTTAAATATTTGGCAGTTTGTCTTTTATGAAGTGTCATCAAATTAGCAAATGTTCTATTATCAATAAAATTACTATTAAAGAAAAGGAAAGAAAGATACCAGAGGGAGAGTCAAACTCATAGATAGAAAATAAACTGACAACGCCATGGCTAAAACTAAAAGACAAACAGACAAATAATAGTACAGAAGACACAACATATAAAACTAAAGACTAAGCAACACGAACCCCACCACAAACAGGATGATCTCAGGTGCTCCGGAAGGGTAAGCAGATCCTGCTCCATATGTGGCACCCGTCGTGTTGCTTATGTTATTATAAATCCGGTATCAAGGTTCAATGATCCAAATGACAAGTGTCTAAAATTACTGTAAGCTGTACAAGACAACAAGAAATGTTTTTCATCCTCGACAGATCCGTCATCGCAGAAAGTACAAAATCGTTCATGAGGAGCCTCATTTCTAAATCGCCTAAGCTTAATGCGCAATGATAGTATATCACAGCGAAATAGTGCCATAACTGATCGTTCTTGTATATTGGTATATAAAAAAAGAAGATGTGGTATGATTGCAAAGGAGACAACTCTCCACAAGAGATATTTTTCTTTACGTAAAGTTCAGAACTGACTACTTGAATGCCGAAGAGGAGAACCTCGTCATGAATATTTCTTTTGTATTAAAAGGAAGAATAATGCGTCGTATTTTATATTTGCTTGTGTAGAATTTGTTTTGTAGACAAAACGTAAATAGAATTCGATTATCTCATAAACTCACAGATCTGTGTCGTTCGTGTGTATCTTAGGTTTTTCGCACTTCCTTTGGAACTGAAGAGTTAAGACCTATTCTAACTGACATTTACAGTTCATTATTGTGTCGTACTGTTTAATCATTGTCCCAGATTTGAGGGAGTGGTTGGTGCCAGCCAACATATTTGATCTCGCATGATAACGTATATGCTGGTCTGCAAAAAGGAACCTTTAATTCTATGCTTTGTCGTTTGAGGCTGTATAACATACCTGCTATACGATTATTGGTTTGTGCATAAATCAGGTCGTTAGTTTTCTCGTTTGAATTGTCATTTCAGGGCCTGTTATTTCTATATATTTACGAAAGGTACTAGGTGTATCAAGTTCATGTTTCGTTTGTTCATTTGTTCTAATGTCGTGTTATTGGTCTTTCTCTGTCATGTCTTGCTCTGTCTTGTTTTACTTGTCCCTTATTTTTTAGTTCGTCAAAATATATTATTTGAAAAACTTTAGCATTGGATTGATTCTTTCTTTATATTTTGTATTTTGTCTTTTTCTTCTTCTTCCATTAGCGACTTTAAAAAAAATAATATTAAATGCTTTGTTTTTGTTAATAGTTTTACAAATGTAACTCGACTTTTTCTATCTGACGAATTGTTCGAAAGCACTCTATTTGGTGTCAGATTACGTTCCAGGTTTGGCTTGTACTGTATAAATGTCTAAAGTTCAGTGTTATCAAATACATTCTTTGTATTCCCGTTTTTTTTTTAATTATTTCATCTCTCCAGTTTGTTAGGTAATTTGTTACCTTCATTTTATATTTCTTGCACGATTTTAAACGTTTCAGCTGTGGAAAAAAACCAAGACGTCAAACAAATTCATTTTCATCTTAGGAAACACGTAATTCCATTTTCTGAACGAATTAAACACTTCGATTGAAACTTTCGTTATATAATTTTAGGTCTTTACTAAAACTGAATATTTGTCGGTCTAACAATTCGTACGATCAAATGCTTGCAGATCAAAATCATGCTTTTGCATTTAGTATTTGAAAGGAAATAAAAATGTCTTTCACTTGGAAATCCATTTGATTAATTGAATATGGATAGTAGAAGTATCTCGTTGGCTGTAACACACTGCCAAATAACTTGATGTCTGTAATGTTACTAATGTTTCTATTTCTTCTGGGGATACAAATTAATCATCAATTAATTCAGTTTATCATCAATCATTTTGATTTGTGGTGAGTACGCACAATGCTTATATGATACTGTCGTGGTATTCAATGGTTAGGAAAGATACTATGTCTGGAATAAGTATTGAATATCAACAGATTTACATGGCTTTTGAGTAAATCGTTTATTAATAGATGTCAAAAAGGTATTAAAGAAATATGCTGGATTAAAAGAATGATCCTATTGGTTGAAATAAAACGTAAGGATAGGGTCATAAGAAGTGGGATGCAGGTCATTCTGCATGAATAGAATAACAATTATGTTATCGTCAGACTTTACTTCAGTAGTTCATATTCATATTTTGAAATAAATATTTATATTGAAAATGCTTGAACAACATAATGCCTTGAAGAACTTTCTCATTACTTTAACTGCATCGTCATTCAAACATTTTATGTTTTCGCAACTGTCGATCTCCTTTTTCGTTTTGTTTCATTTCTATGGTAAATGTTATGTATTTTTCGTTTGATTTGTGTTTACTATACATCAATTATAAAAACAATTTTGTCATTTTGATTGGATGTCTTGACAATTCGCATTTGTTTGATTCTATAAACTTCTGTGAAGTACAATGTGTGGTATTTATAACGAAAACAAATAAAATGGTATTTTCAGACAATAAACAACAATTCAGCTTACTATTTTAGAGTACCTGAGTTTACCCAAGATTTATATGGGATTCGTGATGATCATTGTATGTTTTTCTTTGTGATGTTAGGGGCTGTCGGTTGTTGGTCTTTTTTTTTCTTATGCTGTTGTCCTCAGTTTCAACAATTTGTGTTCCCTTGTTTACAACAATCATTATCTCATTATCTCTTGCATACAACCATGAATGGTTTATTAACTGTGATATTGCATTTCACAATATGAGATTGTTAAATGTCTATAGTGTTATTTTCAACTATCACAAAATAAAGAATGTTATTGAATTATTGGTGGGTCAAAGTCCGAGATGAATAAACTTCAAAATTCGACATCAGATTACAATTCATGTAAGAAGTGTTTACAATATATATAAAACCACATACTATTACAAATAAAACTTGTTCAACCAACACTTTTTATGGGCTGTTAGAAATAAATCTAAAAGATGATATTAAATGGTATATTAAATCAAATTCCATAATTACATGTACACGCCCATCCACAAAACAGTGAAAAATATAGACGCCAAATAGAGTAGAATCTGTTCGATTCTCTTATGGCATCCGTCTTATTGCTTGTGGAGGGGACGTTTTAATTACAATTCAATGAAAACGAGGAAAGTAGTTTAAACTTGTTAAAATGTCATACATAAATTTGAAAAATACAAATTATGGCAAAACAAAAAACAACGGAGGAAATAACCTGAACCCAAAAAGTAGAGAGACTTAATCTATTGACGAAGTTAACGTCCACTGTTACATTGATACATTTTTGAACATGCATAAAAAGCAATGCGAATCCGCACTCAAATCAAAATCTCAAAACCAGGAAGGTAAAGAAATCTGATACAAGACGACTATACTGGTACTTAAAGATCTAGATAAATTCATTTTTTATACTGGGCTTGATATTTTACAAACAAAATTGTCTATTTCATCTGCAAATGAGACATTAGTGACACTCTAGTAAAAAAAGAAAAAGAAAGAAGACCCAAAAGCATTGGACTTTTTTAAACGAGGTAATTCATTTCATGATTACTTAACAGGGGATATAAGTATGTATAATATATGTGTTTAAAGTGTAATTAATTCTTATAGAAAGCAACCTCGAAAATAAACAAAAAATATGTATAAAATGCCAATATCAAAGGAAGTAATACATGACTTTTATATAAGAACTAAAATTGAAGGAATCCAAATGGCGAATGTACAAGTTCATATGCGAAACCTTGAATTGCAATGTTTAAGAAATAATTGATACAAGCTATACGTTATTGTAGTTCTAACATAGGTAGGCATTATATTCGAGATTCTTTTTGCCCGAGCGATAGTGAGGGCTCAAATAACACGAATATACACTAGTTACCCGAATTTAACTTGATCGGACAAAAACGCATTAACGCTGTTTAAATGAGATTAATCGTCATTTGATAAAGATTGACAAAAATTGAAAATCATGTTTAATTTATTTCAATGCATATCAAATCATTTTAATGCCAGTCAAATAGATTCGCTTGCAGTCGTTCAATTGAATTCAAGTTGGTGGTAAGTTACGTCAAACAAATAGGCAACGCCCCCGTTAAACTAACTATTTTGCCTACCCATGTTAAAACTACAATAAAGTATAGCTTGCATCAATTATATCGATTCTGATTAGGACAATAACGGTAATTTCTATGTGAAATGTGTATTCTTCCACGAACCTTTGTTTTTGTAAAGAAGCAAACGGCTTGCACTGTGATTTTTCAGAGGGGGGAGTTTTGAACAGCCAGCATGAACGGTTGTTGTATGTAGGTCAAATATGTCAATTTTTGAATGCAACACATAACAGTCATAATAAATGAATTAGTAACAACATGTGCATCATTTGATAGTTTGAAATGTTAAATGAAAGTGAACGAAATACATTTAATGGATGCCAATTTGATAAAATTTATTATTCTGCAGTGGTCGCTATACGCATGTGCAATCACATTTTATTGAATTTAGAGCATGGGTTTATTCACAATTTTAGTTTATGAATGTCACTAAACATTCATTAGTTTTTGACATTTACATTTATTTGTGGTACATCCGGTGATATGGTATTGGTTCCTCCTGGTAATAAAAAATGCTTATAATTCTAATTCCATAAATTACTAATAATAATTTTTACAAAGAATAAAGTACATTATTTCCATAACACTTATAATTTGCTAGTTTCATTACATTGTATCTCTCATTATTATAGAATATCATAACAATGTCAATCATTTTCTATCAACAACAATTTTTCTCAATATCATTTATGTTCATTTATCATAACTGTATGCATAAATGAAGAATTTGTTTGTCTAAAAAGAATCTTTTTGCATTTTTCATCATTCGTGTTAAATGTTTTATTTGTTTTAATATCTCTGTTAAGCATTCTGATTAATGCGAGTAAGAAATTGAAAATAAACATGCCGTTTTAAATTTAGTTCAAGTATACATGATTCAAACTGTACAGCTTCCCCACACGTTGTTTTGCAGAAGTACTTTTTTTATCCTGCTAAATGTATTTTCAGTTGGCATCACCACGACCTCGGAATTAAATTCTACTTCATGTGGTAAATCGTTCACCATGTCTCTTTTATAGTTTAGAAAAAAATTATCGAGAACAGGAACGTAAGTAAGTTAGAAATTAAAGTTCTGGCGTAAAAAGACGAAATGATTAATTTCAGTAATATTGGAAAACCATAAAACTATTGTTTAATCAAGCAAACTTTTGGTTTCACGAATGCACACTAATAATGCTTAATTCCTTAAGGTCACCCTCCATTATACTAATTATGTGTCTTTGTAAAACATGATCAATATTAGCTGATTTCTCAGACAACAGTTGACAGTAAATGAAAACCAGAACAAAAAACCATTTTGTATTTCCCCTTTCAGACAAATATATGGTTTTGTTGTGGTATATGTGACCTCCTAAAACAGTCATCATATGACTTTTCATTTCACTTTATATTGACAAGTTTTGTTATTTAAATTCTTCGACGTATGTTTGTTTTAATACATACATTACTTTTGTAAATAATACACAAAGCATATAAACAAGATGGGTGAAATCAACCTCTTAAAAAATAAGTTTAAGCAAACATTTTGCCAGCTTTTCGTATTTACCTGGTATTCTTTTAAAACTCTCATTCAAGTGAACTATGACAGTTGCAAACTTAAATGTAAATATAGGTCTGCTTTTACAGACTGTCCTAGCCCTGACAACAGGCTTGATCATACAAGTAGACCTGATCTGGTCGGTATATAAAATCAACCTACATTGACGCACGAACTTCGACAGGTCTGGTTTTACTTGTCCTGAGGACTGAACCCTGTAAGATCAAACCGTGGACAGAGACTGATTTTTGTGACAAACCTTTTCATTCCAGAATTTTGTTTTATATATATATATATATGAATAAACAGACATGTTAGGTATAGATCTACGTAAATGATACAGCAACTCAACTTCAACAACCAACAATAGATATTTAAGGGGTAACAAACAATCCTGAACTCGAGACATGTTTATATATAATCTGCCATGATCTAAAGATTTTTGAATTAAAACGATAACTCCTGTATCAAGTGAGATTACATGTATATTATGTTGATGAAGATTCCGTTTTCAGTGACTGAATATTCGTTTGAAATTTACCAAATATTATCGACATCTCTTATTTGCATTTGTTGCAAATATATGTATTCGTAAATTATTTAAATGCATTTAAAGGTTTACATTGTTCCCTCAATTTTGCACGAACCGAGAAAAATATTTGTAACAATTAGTTGGTTTGTCCAATTCAAAATATACATATCATATTTTGTGTTTTGAAAAGTGTTTGATTTATGACGTCTCACCTCAACTCAATTAAAAACAATTGTATGGCAGCTAATCAAACACAAATTTGTCGTTTGTATATAAATGATTGCCAATGTCTTACCGAGAACTTCATAAACTGAGTCCTTATATGAATATTTAATATATCACATGGACAGACATGTTTGGTAGTATTATCAATTTTGTGTTTTCCTACCTGTATATAAACCTGATTTTGTGTGATTACCAAAAACAATATTAGCCGCTAAAGGCACTTCTCATATTTGGCTATCCCTAGAACACAGAATACTAGATAATATATGCTATACTTAACACTTCGGAAATGTGTTTCCCAAAATATCTAAACAAAATTAAGTCGATAATTGGTAGTATTAAGTTATTAATTACAAATATGAATGTGATAAGAAGTCAGCGTTACTGGAACAATAACTCAAGAATATAACTTGACATATCATCACAATTCCTTACAGCATGTAACAAATCCTAAACTTTCTTATGACTACTCATGTAACAGATATTCTCAGGTATACAAGTAATGAAAAATTAAACATAGATGGTAATATAATTGGTCGTGTAACCATCGCCTATAATAAAACGAAAACTATAACAAAAAAGTATATCTCAAGGTAAATTAAAAAAAATAATTAATTATTCGATCGTGGGTATGAATTGAAGAATTTTTTAACGAAAAAAAACTTAAAAACCCTTGTTTGGTTTGACATTTTTGCTTAAGGAAATTTGTGCGACTTCAATAATCCGGTATGTGCAATTACTTCAGGTAAGTCGGTATTAATTTGTTCGTAACATTACGAAGTATGGTAAGCATGACTAGAAGTTTTATAAGGGTCAATCTTGATTTGGTAATACTAGTCACCAAAATTGGGGTTGCTTTTTTGAAATCCGTCAATACATCATAATTACGACGGTTATATCATATGTTCACTCGATTAGTTTAAGTATTCCCATTGGTATTAAAAGAAGCCTTTAAAGCAAACATGCTTAAACTTTGCTACGCTAGACGTGTTTTTCCTCTGTATAAACTCGTCACTTATGATAAAATGAAAAATATTTAGTATAAAGGCAAAATTCAGAACGATAATGAGCATTGCAAGTCAACAATAACAAAACGTTGATATCAATGACTGGATAGAAACACATACGAGTTTCTAACCGAGCGATATATTTGATATGACATACGTGTATTTTCAGTTTCTGTCGTTTCTTTCCGTTCAGCTTTGATTGCATTACCTGTCTTTTTCTCTTGTGTTAAATGTTGATCAATTACGTTTTCTTTCGTCTGACCTTTATTTTATCAGTAATTGAAAAAAACTCTTATTACACTTTTGAATAAGACTGATTTTGTATACGCATGTATTTTTGCTAGAAAGAAAGAACTTTCCGAGTATGCAGAAGTTTTTTTTCTAGAATTGAAACTACGATTTATCATACATGTAACATGTAGAAATGCTAAACAAAGAAACTTTAGTGTTTAATCACGTTTTGATTTAGCATTTTTAGTTTTTATCTAAAAAATGTACGTGTTTATTTTTATGTTAAATTATATCCCCCATTTTTCCGTTTCAATGAAATAACTTCTTCCCTAAAGCAAACATGATTGACTATCAAAACAACTTACTTGTATATATTTTTTTTTATATGATTTAAGAAAAGGTTTCTATGTTATCTAAAATAATAGAAAAAAAGAATAGAAAATCTAGAAAAGTAAAGCTTAGGAAATTGTAAAGTATTCGCGTCAATAGCTTGGCAACCAAATATGTTTAATGACATGTGATATTATAAGATACAACAAAGATCGTTGATATAAAACAGATTTTGGAAATGTAACATTATGAAAATCAAATAATGCACGAGATTAATCTGGTTAAATGTACATTATGAATTTAATTATGATTTTTGTTAAAATTGTAGCAGATAAAGAGAATCTTCAACAAGTAATAGAGATTAAGCAAAAAAAGAGTTTTACAAATCAGTCAACATGGTTAATCATTCTTCTAATCCCCTTTCATAATTATTCCTTGTAAGGCAATTCAATACAATTGAGAATGGAAATAGGGAATGTGTCAAAAGACAACGACCCGACCAAGGAGAAAAAAGCCCATTTTGCGTATTTTCTTTAAAAAATTAAAATAGATAATCGTTTAACACCAAAATTGTTAAGGACATTATGAGTTATTTATAAATAAGACCGAAATAATTATTTGATTCCTTATAGGAGTAATGGTCCTAATAGAATGAACTTATCCATGTATATGCGGACATTATAGTGGAAAGGAACGAATATCTCAAGTCAGCTTGGTGAAAGCAGCAAACAGGAATTTCTGCTTTTGAATATGGGGGTTTCATTCAAAATGTATTCAAATTGAACGGACAGGCTTGTTTTTCAATTCTGATAAAATCAAAGACGGAAAATAAGTGATTTGAAAGGGCATTATAATATACATGTAATGAAGAAATGAATATATCATGATTATTCTTGCTTGCAGTTTAGGAATAATAATTAACGGCAAAAAATAATAAAATTAAAAGTACTGTTGATAACAGTCAAGGACAAATCATTTAAAACCTTTGTACTATTGATAAATAACTTTAAACTTCCAAATACATGAGTTGCTTTCAAATTTAAAACAAAAACGACCGTTTTATATATGTTAAGAGTATGATTAAAACAAAGGCGTCCGAACACAGTCTTTGAGTCAATACCTACAGATGGGTGCGGTCCTAACCTTGACAAAAGTTAACTTAGAGTTAACTTGTTGACTGCTTTCTAAGTTAACTTGAGAATTTTTAAGCAGTCAAGCAAGTTAACTTCGTCGTTGGTGGACCAGACCTACGGTCTGCTTTTTTAGGACTGCTGCAGACCTATCGACAAGTCTGCTCCAGACCAGACCTGTGGACAAGTCTGCTTTTGACCAGTCCTGAGGACAGGTCTGCCCCAGACCAGACCTGTGGACAAGTCTGCTTTTGACCAGTCCTAAGGACAGGTCTGCCTCAGACCAGACCTGTGGACAGGTCTGCTCCTGACCAGACCTGAGGACAGGTCTGCTTTTGACCAGACCTGTGGACAAGTCTGCTATTGACCAGACCTGAGGACAGGTCTGCTTATTACAGATTATCGTTATAAGAGTTTTCATATCAGACTTGAGCTTTCATTAAAATATGTAAACAACATTCGCATTGTTTTTCCACAGATATCATTTATTATTTACTCGCTAGACTCTACTAGATATTATACAAATGCTCTCTTTTATTTGATATACAAGTATTTTTATATAAATAAAAAATGGCTATACGATCACACAGAGTTTTTTTTATTAGAAGGCGGATAGAAAGGTTATCCAACGCATCGGAACAATATTCTTATATCACGGGATATCGGCAACATTGTCTACGTTACTTCGTTCCCCGTTGTTTACCTGTCCCTTCCTAAATTTTACTTTATGCATAAATTTATACTTGCATGGATATTTCATTGATATTCAACTTGTTTGCATTGGATTTACTATTCTATTTCCCGCAGAATATTCTAACAGAAATTGTACAGTGTCCGTAAGCATACGATGTGGTAAAACTATCAACAATCTCGTCAAATTCGTCAGATTTATCGAGAGATTTGTCATTGCCGATATTTATATGGGACGTCCTAAAATTATACTCAATGCGCACTTTAATGAAATAGTTGCCACTTGACGTTTAACTATAAACAAAATCAATCAACCGACATAATAGATTCCAAGAAGAGAACCTCGTATGCTTTTTTTTATTGTAAATAGTACAAATGAATTCAGACATGTCAGTGTTGGTACTTTGATGATGTGGCATAATAGTTTTGTTTTACACGTACACCATCATGAACTCCTATATATGATCAGAGACATATAAATACAGAGATTGGCAACTTATCGTTACGGCTTATGACCAGCGGTCAACTTCACGCGTGTGCACGAGATTTCTCGAGAGTAAAAAATTCGCCAAACAATCCGCCATTATTGATTATTTACAAACAGCTTGAACGTACAGAAAACAACCAAATTATAATAAAATACAATCTATATCAACACAATTCAATTAAAAATAACTTAAATTTATGAAGTGGCATAGTTTATTTATAATTCTAAGCTTTCTTTAGTAATAGTTAATAAAATTATAGGCGAATTTATATCCCGATTCAAGAAGCCCAAATTTTAGATTCAGTACTCGATAAGGCTCCCGACTTTTGGAACAAAAATAAATAAAACTAAGCAATATTTCGAGGTTGTGTTTGTTTAAACAATGACATATAAGGTTTATAAAACGGTTTCTTCTATTATAGTTGGACTAGGATAATCCTGAATAAAATGATCGTTGGATAACAAAACTACTTGAATGGTCTCAAAATGGCTTCAGAGTCATAATGTTCTTTTACTTGAAAATTAAAGCAATGATAATTAAATTACTAAACACATGATAATGTTCTTGTTGTTAAGCTCCATTGATACAGGTTTTAATGTTGCTAATTAAAAATCTTGATCATGGTAATAAAACTGTTTATAATTTGACACCTATTAATAAGTAAACATCCTGTAAGGTACACGAAGTAAAGATCAAACATGTTAGGTTATCAGTAGCTGTATGATTCTTCCTCTTAATAAGATAGTAACTCATGTAATTAAACCACTTGGACATGCAGAAATGTCACCTGTTGTTAACAAATTGATGAAGTCTTTCTAGAATAATTATTAACATCATAAACAAGGTAGTGTGAACCCCTGGTGTTAAAACTTGAAACTTTTTATCACAGTGTAAAGTAGCCCGACATATCTTGTCAAGTTGTTATGCTTAATAAGTCATATATGCACCACGAAGCCATTTAAATTAAGTACCAAGCCACTTTGACATTTTGTTTTCATATAAATAATTATTCAATCTTGGCGGAATTGATGATTCTTAAAGTTTTTCTTAGGGAAGTATTACAAAATTAACATAGCATGCATGGACAGGACCTTAAATACTTTTAAAGGACATGCACTTTTGCATATTCTTTTTTTTTTTTAACAAATGCGTCCTTGTTAAAAGGATGAAGAAAAAAATAACATTTTCGCCTAAATTACATTTCAATTGTTTTCCATGTTGTCTTGATGTGTGTCCACGGAACCCAGAGATATATTTCAGAATCTTGTCAAAGTCAGGACATTTGTAACCAAAATATAGCAGTACTTAACATCTGCACTTAAACTCTTGTCAATTTCCTTGACCTTTTTTTTTTGGGGGGGGGGGGTGCACACCTGCGATGATTGAAAGTTAATTTTAAAAGGGGAAATTTCGCTTGCTGACATCTTCGACATTACACAGTTATTTCTTGCAAAGATAATAATTTTCCACATACACACCTAATCATGGGACCCCCTAATTAACAGACCGATTGATGATACATGTAAACAGTGTCATTATTATTCACCTGCGAATTTGTTTACAATACAAGATTTTAATTCTGAAAGTCTTTGTCACAGGCACTTGTTTCTATCCATTGGAAGAAAATATACGTTGATAGTGCCGGTTCTTCCAATGGATAGAAACAAGTGCATGTGGTCTTTGTCCTGGTCCTTAATACAAAGAAAAACAACAGGGTGTTCCGAGTGATTATTATCGATTGCCTAGACTACCGCTAATCTCGTTATCATATGATTAGAGGATGCTGGGTACGAGTTTACACGCGTGAAGTCAGCGAGATTTACAAGTCGCTAATCTCTTTAGTATACATGTCTCTGATATGATGTGACTGTTATTATAAATAAAGAGATGAAATTCTGACATTCTCAATTTATTCAGAATATTTTTTGCATTAATGGTTTTCCAATATTATTGATTACGTGTACATTTACGGTCCTACTAAAATGTGAATAGGAGCGCCAGGAGAAGACATTAAGGCGCTCAGTACAATAGTATGCGGGTATATAGATTTGCAAATAAAAGTGCACATATGATCAGTTTTGGTCAAATAGCATGAATAGTTTTGTTTTCCAAGTCAGCATGAGGTATTAAAACTACTGAAATTTTGTTACGTATCAATATTTTGAATAAAAGGAGGACACGCTGGTATCCTAAATTTATGCGAACAAAAATTTGTTGTTATTAAATTGCAATATTACTGTCCATTGTCATGATTAATTAAATTGCAATATTACTGTCCATTGTCATGATTATATTATACAATGATTCCTGACATAAAAAATATGGCTGATTAATACTATGCGGGTACGTCATGGTGTATATAGATTTACAAATTAAAGTGCACATATGGTCAGTTTTGGTAATGCAGTCAAATAATTTTTTTGTACAAGTCAGCTGGAGGTATCAAAACTACTGGAATTTTGTTACGTATCAATATTTTGAATAAAATGAGGACATGCTGGTATCTTAAATTTATGTGAACAAAAATTTGTTGTTATTATATTGCAATATTGCTGTCCATTGTCATGATTGTATTATACATTGATTCTGGCATAAAAAATATGGCTGATTAACTATGCGGGTATATAGATTTACAAATTAAAGTGCACAAATGGTCAGTTTTGGTGGATGCGGTCAAATAATTTTGTTGTACAAGTCAACTGGAGGCATTAAAACTACTGAAATTTTGTTACGTATCAGTATTTTAAGTAAAAAGAGGACATGCTGGCACCCTTAATTTAGGTGAACAAAAATTTGTTGTTATTATATTGCAATATTGCTGTCCATTGTCATGATAGTATTATACATTGAATCCTGACATCAAAAATGTGGCTGATTTACTATGCGGGTATATAGATTTACAAATTAAAGTGCACATATGGTCAGTTTTGGTGGATGCGGTCAAATAATTTTGTTGTACAAGTCAACTGGAGGTATCAAAACTACTGAAATTTTGTTACGTATCAGTATATTAAGTAAAAAGAGGACATGCTGGTACCCTTAATTTAGGCGAACAAAAATTTGTTGTTATTATATTGCAATATTGCTGTCCATTGTCATGATTTTATTATACATTGAATCCTGACATTAAAAATAAGGCTGATTTTCTATGCTGGTATATAGATTTACAATTTAAAGTTCACATATGGTCAGTTTTGGTAATGTGGTCAAATAATTTTGTTGTACAAGTCAGCTGGAGGTATCAAAACTACTGAAATTTTGTTACGTATCAATATTTTGAATAAAATGAGGACATGCTGGTATCCTAAATTTATGCAAACCAAAATTTTTTGTTATTATATTGCAATTTTGCTGTCCATTGTCATGATTGTATTATACATTGAATCCTGACATAAAAAATATGGCTGATTAACTATGCGGGTATATAGAATTACAAATAAAAGTGCACATATGGTCAGTTTTGGTGGATGCGGTCAAATAATTTTGTTGTACAAGTCAACTGGAGGTATCAAAACTACTGAAATTTTGTTACGTATCAGTATTTTAAGTAAAAAGAGGACATGCTGGCACCCTTAATTTAGGTGAACAAAAATTTGTTGTTATTATATTGCAATATTGCTGTCCATTGACATGATTGTATTATACATTGAATCCTGACATTAAAAATAAGGCTGATTTACTATGCTGGTATATAGATTTACAATTTAAAGTTCACATATGGTCAGTTTTGGTAATGTGGTCAAATAATTTTGTTGTACGAGTCAGCTGGAGGTATCAAAACTACTGAAATTTTGTTACGTATCAATATTTTGAATAAAATGAGGACATGCTGTATCCTAAATTTATGCGAACCAAAATTTTTTGTTATTATATTGCAATTTTGCTGTTCATTATCATGATTGTATTATACATTGAATCCTGACATCAAAAATGTGGCTGATTTACTATGCGGGTATATAGATTTACAAATTAAAGTGCACATATGGTCAGTTTTGGTGGATGTGGTCAAATAATTTTGTTGTACAAGTCAACTGGAGGTATCAAAACTACTGAAATTTTATTACGTATCAGTATTTTAAGTAAAAAGAGGACATGCTGGTACCCTTAATTTAGGCGAACAAAAAATTGTTGTTATTATATTGCAATATTGCTGTCCATTGTCATGATTGTATTATACATTGAATCCTGACATTAAAAATAAGGCTGATTTTCTATGCTGGTATATAGATTTACAATTTAAAGTTCACATATGGTCAGTTTTGGTAATGTGGTAAAATAATTTTGTTGTACGAGTCAGCTGGAGGTATCAAAACTACTGAAATTTTGTTACGTATCAATATTTTGAATAAAATGAGGACATGCTGGTATCCTAAATTTATGCGAACAAAAATTTTTTGTTATTATATTGCAATTTTGCTGTCCATTGTCATGATTGTATTATACATTGAATCCTGACATAAAAAATATGGCTGATTAACTATGCGGGTATATAGATTTACAAATAAAAGTGCACATATGGTCAGTTTTGGTGGATGCGGTCAAATAATTTTGTTGTACAAGTCAACTTGAGGTATCAAAACTACTGAAATTTTGTTACGTATCAATATTTTGAATAAAATGAGGACATGCTGGTATCCTAAATTTATGCGAACAAAAATTTGTTGTTATTATATTGCAATATTGCTGTCCACTGTCATGATTGTATTATACATTGAATCCTGACATAAAGAATATGGCTGATTTACTATGCGGGTATATAGATTTACAAATTAAAGTGCATATATGGTCAGTTTTGGTGGATGCGGTCAAATAATTTTGTTGTACAAGTCAACTGGAGGCATCAAAACTACTGAAATTTTGTTACGTATCAGTATTTTAAGTAAAAAGAGGACATGCTGGCACCCTTAATTTAGGCGAACAAAAATTTGTTGTTATTATATTGCAATATTGCTGTCCATTGTCATGATTGTATTATACATTGAATCCTGACATAAAAAATATGGCTGATTTACTATATGCTGGTATATAGATTTACAATTTAAAGTTCACATATGGTCAGTTTTGGTAATGCGGTCAAATAATTTTGTTGTACAAGTCAGCTGGAGGTATCAAAACTACTGAAATTTTGTTACGTATCAAAATTTTGAATAAAATGAGGACATGCTGGTATCCTAAATTTATGCGAACCAAATTTTTTTGTTATTATATTGCAATTTTGCTGTCCATTGTCAGGATTGTATTATACATTGAATCCTGACATAAAAAATATTGCTGATTTACTATGCGGGTATATAGATTTACAAATTAAAGTGCATATATGGTCAGTTTTGGTGGATGCGGTCAAATAATTTTGTTGTACAAGTCAACTGGAGGCATCAAAACTACTGAAATTTTGTTACGTATCAGTATTTTGAGTAAAAAGAAGACATGCTGGCACCCTTAATTTAGGCGAACAAAAATTTGTAGTCATTATTTAAATGAATTAAACTATTGCTGATTGTGGCTGCATAGTTTAAGGATGTATAACTAACAAGGACGTATACACCTAACATCAAATATACTTCTTTTCAAAAATATACATAATATGATTGAATTTGATCTCGGAATATATATATATATATTCAGTGCCTGTTATCATTGTAACCGAGATCGTTTTTATCATAGATAGATTGTCAGATCACAGATAAATTTGTGTTACGTTCTGTGCGTACAATTTATTTTCAATTATTTGTGTTTAATCCTGTTCATAAAACGGAAGTATTAATTTTCAAATTACTTTATTTTCGATGTTTATACTACGAAACAAAGATATTAAAAATATTTTTTTTTAAATCAACGAAGAGCGGTCCTGGTTACAAGTTAACTTAGTGTTGACCAGACCAGTCAAAAGTTAACTTGGGAACAGGTCTTGTTTTGATCGGATTTGTTCAAGCAGAAGTTAACTTTGTGGCAGGACCGGTTTCCAAGTTAACTTATGTTAACTTTATGACAGGACTGGTTCCGAAGTTAACTTATGTTAACTTATGACAGGACTGTTTCGAAGTTAACTTATATCAATAGCGGACCTGTTTCCAAGTTAACTTTTTGGCAGACATAAAAACAGTCCTAGGTCCAAGTCCGCTTTTCAAGTTAACTAGATTTTGGTCCTAGGACTGGTCAGAGCAGTCCTATATTCGGTCACAGGTTAACTTTTACCAGTCCAAATGACTGGTTATCAAGTTAACTTGCTGTACAGGTTAGGAGTGCACCCATCTGTAGTATATGGTTAAGAATCATTGATAGATAACTTGATAGCATTCTGTTGTCTTCATATCATATTCTGTTTGAAGTTGAGTGTCTAAAGAGGAAGTAATTTTCGTTTTCTCATCATTGGAAATTTTAAATGGAATACTTAAAAGTTCATTTTTTTAGTGTTACCACATCCTGATTGTTTGAATAGGTAGCACAATAATTCTGATGAAGCGCTATAAACTTCATTATTGTCATCAATTTACAGTCTTTGATTGAATCTAGTTATTCCTGTTTCTGCCCACTTTGTTAGTCTCAACTTAATTAGACAATTTCGTTTTGAAAAATGATATTAATCTTAAGGCTCACATTCACAACTCTATGTTTGTATAAGTACGTTTGGAGGGAGTGCGAATTCAATACGATGAAACCGTAGGACTCATTGTGGCATAAAATATATCGCTAAGCAAATAGCTCAATTCGATAAATATCAGAAGTGTTTGAAGCGCTGTCTTTATTTCTTAAAGAAGTTTTTGTAAAACATTAAAGAATAACAAGAGGCTTTAAACGTGAACTTTAAGTATTACTATAGTTGCATTGGTTAGAATTGGTAAATATTCATGTGACCATCTTCTGGGTTTCAGACATTCAAAGTTTTCACTTTTTGGTAAATATCACTAACTCTTTGTGTTTAGTAGGCAATATAGGACCATGTCTATTATCTAAGAATGTGTGTTGTTTTCAAACATCATTTTTATTGTGCCTATCCAAGTAGAAATGATAAAATAATACACGGCGTCATCTTCACCAAACAATTAGGGGACAACGAGTGTCTAAATGTATGAACATAAACCGTCTCAACCTGCCATACAAAATAATATCAGGGTGTTAATTTTTAGTATAATTATATGCTTGAAAAGTATGTTAATTTACAGATACACTAAATTATTTAGAACAAAATTATTATTCAAAATTGAAAATTCTTAGACAACACTGAAATTCAAGTGGGTTTTTATATCATAATTTTTCATACATATATAGTCAGCATTTTAGATCAATTTGGTTATAAGAACTTTTAATTAACGAATATGAACTAAAAAAAGTCAAACACTATTTGCAGTGCTGATCTCTAATGAGGAAAGGTTTTCAATAATATGTGTTTGTCTTGTTATCATAGCAGTTTGACATTACTTTTATTGTTACTTTTTCAATCATAGATGGCATCCTGCGATTAATGTCAACTAAAGGACGTCTATTTGTTTCTGCCAATAGTCTCGTCACAAAAAATGATAGAGCGTTCTTGACAGTTCTGCTTGGCCTGACAATCATTTATCATATCTAACAAGGAATATTCTTAGCCATACTAGGCAAAATAACCGAGTTGTTTAAATAGCTGTATTGATAAAATTGAATATATAAGACGGTTTTTTAACCTATATTAACCTTAAACAACATTTAGTCCATCAAAAGTCTGAAACATTCAGAAAATATTCCTTCGTCAAATTTTCATAGTTCCATTGTCATGCATTTTTTTCTAGCTTTATGTTGGGGATTATATATTTGGTCGTTTTTAAAAATTAGGAAATACAAAAATTACCTGATGAACTATTAGCGCTGATTTTGGTCAGTATGGATGCATATATTGCAGAACAATTAACCCTGTTGACACTGCTTGTCCCATGGCTTATTGATTTTATGCAATAAGGATTGTTATCAACTTCATGGTTATTTATTCTATTATGAATTTCATTTGACACCGCTTTCTCATCGTAATACTAGGTTCAATGCTGCAGGTCTTATAGAGCCTTTTTAAATTGATTGACTGACCTGTTGTAAATTGAGTCAGTTTCCAAAAATGACTTAGTTTATTATCATGACGGTTGATTAGTGCAAAAAAACAAAAAACAAAAAACAAAAAACAAAAACTCATCAAAAAACGTAAAAAAGCATGTTTAGCCTGTCGGCACACCCGGTTCATTCGATTCTCCTTTTCTGTGTAACAGTGTGTGCTTGGTCTGTCTGAATTGATTAGGTTTAAGCGTACATTGGTGAGCTACTGTTGCTTATAATTTTAACATAAAAAGTAGCTGTTTTATGACCTTATGATGAGATAACTATCCATAAAATTCTGAAAGATAAGACAGTTATGCATTGCGTGGTGCTTTTGCAGCAATAAAAAGAAATGCTAATTATGTAAGATAAAAATGTATCAAGGTAGAACAACAAATGATCCTTGCATTAATCTAGAAGTGTGTGAGTTGCTGGAGTGGTTAAAAATATAATTGTGCATAAAAAAATCATTTCCAACAAAAGTAATAACATAACTCTCGTAGTAATTTTTCAGATATTCCAATTTATGGTATTCTTAATTTTCTTTTATTATCTTAGCGTATTTGATTGATGCAAGTCAGAGAGTCAAGCCTAATTCAGAATAAATTTGTAAATAATAACGACATTGGTAGCCCGGTGTTGTCGTTTCATTAATCAGATTGGTATGAGGTGATTGATTAGCCGTTTTAATAAAACAGTAAATCTACGATATTGATGTGGTTATGCCATATAATGTATAGGCTGATTCTGGTGATTTGATTACAAATTATATAATACCATTTTGTTAGACATTTTTGTTCTAAAATGTTTAGAAACATACTTACAAATGTAATTCTTTATTAAATGGTTAAATTAATATAATTACTTATTTTCCAAACAGATATATCTGATTTTTTGTCAGATGATTAATTTTTTTCGCTCAATTTTTTTTATAACGAATATTAAATGCAGACATTTTGTTTCAGAATTATTTTTTTGGTAATCTGTACAAATTCAAGAAGATATGTTGCATGCATACAGTCATCAACAAGACACATAATCATTATGTTTATGAAATAGCTCAAGCTATAAATCGACTTCAAAAAGGGTATAAATAAAACAAATTCAATCAAAGACCCTCCATCAACCCAAATTTCCAAAGAATACAAACTTTAAGATATAACACAATCAATAACAAAATTTCCACAACCACGAAATAATTAACCGTAGAAAAACATTATTATATTAAAAATGGTTAATTTTTGCTGGTGAGCTAAATTTTCTATATTAAGATAGAGTAAGGATGAAATATTGTACTGTAATAAAGTCTGTCAATTTTGCTTTATCTACAGAAAAAAACTTGCTTTATGTATGAATTAATTCATTCAAGAATGACCTGACATGTGTCTGTGTTTGCTTTTGTGATCGTAAGCAGAAGGTTGATAAATGTATGTTTTATTAACATTTTTCTATCGTTACTTAATTTGTATGTACTAATTTGTTGCTTAAAAAAGAATATTTACATGAAAGACAGAAAAAACAATATATACTATCAAAATTCAAGAATTCAAATTAATGATTCATATATAATGTTGAATAAGCAAACTTAATTGTCCTGGATCAAAGACCTGTTGAAGCATATCTCCACTGGATTAATGCTATTCGGGTCAAATTTGAATAATAATCACAGAACATTATGTGTGTGTGTGTCCAAAAACGATAACTCTGTGAAGCAATGATGCGGAATCTTGCTACCACTTTCAGCCTTGTAATTAAGCTTAATAGTTTGAAAGATAAAACTGTACTCTATCAAGACTCAGTTTCTCGTTCAAACGACTATAATATGTTTAATAATGTGTGTACCATGTTTAACGTTGAACTATAACCGTGATAACAAGTTAGACAAGTCGTTAACACGAGTAACTGACTCGTCATAATGACTTCAAATTAAATACGACCATGGCGCTCTACCGTATACAATGATCTCGACCAACCGTATGTACCGACCGTGCGAGGGTTGTATAGCCAGTCAATGTTATCGCAAACTTCCCACATTATATGTGAACATTCCTATCCGTTCAGAAATGTTCAGCAATTAAATTATTAAACAAAATTGACTATATTTTACAGGTGACAACATACACACAGATCTTTCACCAATAGGAGGGAGTCCTTACTTCAATGTGACTTATATAGTACATAATCAACCGCCAAATGTATTCCATGGACATCCATATAATATGACATATCCTGACGAACAAAGACTAATGAATTATATACTGAAAGGATATGAAAAATCTGTTCGGCCTGTACGTAATGCATCAACAGCAGTTAAAATCAAAATGGGTTTAACAATGACCCAAATATTTGATATGGTAAGTTTTAACAACCTATATACCAGTATTAGTAAGAAAACAATGAAATGGCGTTATAATATTAAGTGAAATCATTTGAGTAACCAATTGGGCTTAACGCTCGAATGCATTATACATGTAGATCTGATATTATCTCGTTTCCCTCATTTTTTGTTGTTGATCTTGATATATTTTCTAAATGGATTGTGTGAAATGTATATCGGCAAACTGCTGTTGTCTGTAATTTACCATTTGCAACTCGATTGAGTAATTCAGGATCCGTTTAATCATGGATGATGTATATTAAAGAAAGAGATTAATTTTAATCTGTGCATTGATTAAAATACATGTTGGATGAATATTTTCAGAAAATGAGATTTAACAATAATCAATCTTCTAGTCTGAAGAAAGTGAAGCATTAGAATTGCATATTTCAAATAAGCAAAAACCCGAATAATAATGTCACCTGTAAGTGAAAATTGTTTAGAATGTTTTCCGTTCTAACCACATCATCCGTTTTTTGATTATTATTGAATGAGTAAAGGATTTGAACATACAAATCAATTGTAAAAAATAGGCGAAAGTTACAAAAGAGGTAAAAATATTACACCTAAGTGTCTGAGTTAATACGTAACATTCTTCTCTGTCATATATCCACACGTCTACTGTACAGTCATTGTCTTTTTACTCAGTTTAAACATGTATTTAGTTTATTTTGCACTTTAGTAAAAAAAAAATCAGTCTTTTGTTTCGGTGTCCATATCCAATTTTTTATTGATATGTATCTTTTTGTAATATTGTAAGTAATCATAGTGATGACTCTTTTTTTGTTCCACCCACACAATCCCAGATTAAGAGATTAATTAAATTTTGATCTCTGCTGGATAATCCTATTTGTAAACATACAATATCCTCTCATGTTCATAAAGATAAACCAAAAATAAATTACCAAACCAAAGACAGATAATTAAGAAACGCAATACAAACAGATCCTAACTATTTGTTTGGTTGTTTGGGTTTTTTTTTCATGTTTATTTTTGTTTCATGTTGCAGTGTAATTATGTTTATGAGCGCCCAAACCTTCCTGAAAGAACGATTTTCATCTCTTTCACCCGACGTTGTCATGGATTATATTGACTGTCTATAGATCAGCTTTGGTGATGCAAACTGTTTTTCTTGGCTTTTCCCTTATCTTTGAAAAAAAAACAGAACAGCTTGCTGAAAGTATATCAAAAGAAATATTTGTCCTGTCCCTTGAAATCGTTTCTTTCATGTCAATCTTTATCATTGTTTCAATATAACTTAAAGAAGAATTAAGATAGTGTGGCCATGAATGGTAAATAAAAATGGACGTCAGGCCTTAACCTTGTGAACATACTATGTAATCGGTAATTATAAATTTAAACTATTTTTTTCAGGATGAAAAGAACCAAGTTCTAGTAACCAACGTTTGGCTTGACCAGGTACAATGTAATAAAAATGTTTAGTATTGTTTTAAATATGTAATTTTAGGGTATTTCATTATGTGTGTTTAATCGAAAAAAAGTTTCTTCTGAATTTCAACTTTAAAAATTCTTCCACAAACTATGAAATATAGGTTTTTATATGTGTGATGACCGACAGTTTCTAACAGTTTGTTTTATTAAGTCTTCATTTACTGATGTTAAAAGCAAATTTCGTTATATCAACAAAAAAACAAAATCACACAAAACAAAATTGCTATTGCACACAACTAAAGCAAGGTATGAGGAAAGTATCATGAAAGAGCTACACACAACTAAATCAAGGATATGAGGAAAGTATCATAAAAGAGCTACACACAACTAAATCAAGGATATGAGGAAAGTATCACAAAAGAGCTACACACAACTAAATCAAGGATATGAGGAAAGTATCATAAAAGAGCTACACACAACTAAATCAAGGACATGAGGAAAGTATCATAAAAGAGCTACACACAACTAAAGCAAGGATATGAGGAAAGTATCATAAAAGAGCTACAAACAACTAAATCAAGGACATGAGGAAAGTATCATAAAAGAGCTACACACAACTAAATCAAGGACATGAGGAAAGTATCATAAAAGAGCTTGACATTTCTTTAAAAATGAAGACAACACGTTATAAGTTGTATGCGTCCGACGAGCTTTTCTGACTTTAGCTTCATCCAGAACACTCAAGGCCCAATATTTGAAAGTCAATGGTGTATAAGAAGTTTTATTGTATAGCAATATAAATATTTTCCACAGAACGTAACCAAAAGTTAGCGTGCAATAAATTCTAATATTGCACTAGTGCAATAAATCTTTAAAATTCATGACGTCATTAACGACAAAATCTTAGTTTAAACCAATTTTTACTTTCAAATATTATATTGCTATACAATAAAAGGGTTATTGCATGAATATTGCGGAATATTGTCTCTCGTAGAACATATATTGCACTCGCAGGCTCTTGCAATATAAAATTCTACTCGGGACAATATTCCCGGATATTCATGCAATAACCCTATAATATAATGTCACCTATAAGTGACAAGGAGAGCATAAGGGATAAGGAATAACACGATTGTGTTGTTAATATAACTTAAACATCAACATAATATTCAAAATGGAACAAATATGCACAGAAATGTAATGATTCCAGTATGAACAGCTTTTCAGAACAATGAATTAAAAAGAAAATGTTTTGTAAACAAGTTAAATTTCTCCATCCAAATATTTACATATGAAAACTACCATACAAACAAAAAAACAAGTAATAATAATGACAATAATAATAATAATGACATAATATTATAAAATACACAAGTAATAATCGCCATTTTTATTTTAAGGAATGGATGGATGAATTTTTACGATGGCCGCCTACTGAATTTAATAATATAACAACTCTCCGCATACCATGTGATAAAATATGGCTTCCAGATATTGTTTTGTACAACAAGTAAGCTTAATTGTAGAACATTCAAGTGGCATCTCCGTATTGAATATATATCTCACTGTTGCTGTATTGTCCCTGATGTTAATCTTAGAACTATATTGACAACGAGTTGCTTCCAGCAAAGAGGCAACTAATTTAAAGTTTATTGGGGGGGATAGATTAACTCTAGGGAAAATCAGTTTAAGAAAAAAAATATGATATGTTTGTCACCATGATCTCTTTATCTCGTTAATACATAATGTGTACTAAAACCTAATATTAGATTAGTAGTACCATGATCAAAACCAATGGAAAAAGCAAGTGTGGAATAGACACTGCTTAACCTTTCAGTACACATGAGTTCGAGCTTAATGTTTGTATAGGAGTCATGCTGCTTTAATTTGTGTCTGTGTAATGTTCAATGCTATTTCAGTGTTTTATCTTCTGTGTTTCTTTTATTGGTAACCATGGTGTTTGTTATTTTTTTTTTAAACAAATCGGTTATGCTATTAGTGTAAAAACATTTTGTACATTGAAAACAAAAAGTCGAAAAATACCAAGAGGATATTCAATATTCATTAGTCGATATCAATTAGTGGAGGTTTCCTACTGGAGGGACTAGCCCAGTTGCAAATAAGTATTGCCATGAATTGCCATGAATAATCATTGATATGGTCATTATCATAAATCAGATTTTTACAAATAATTAGGGTTTTCTACCCATGGAATGTATTATTGCAACTATTTATCAAAGGCTTTCGGAATTTTAAATGCTCAATAGTCTTCAATTTAGGTCTTTATTTTGGCATTTTAATTTTGAGAACCGAGCCTCACTGGTGAGACTCTTTGTAGATGAAACGTACGTCTTGCATACAGCATTTCAATCCTAGTGTATATAATGAGTTTATTTACGACTGTACGAGAGAAAAAAAAGACGACAAAAAACGATCTCGCCAAACTCATACATGTAGAAATAAGCAACAATAACCACACCAACAAAATGGAAATATAGGATGTGCTCCAGAAGCAAAGCTGGAGTTTCAGGCACTAAACTGGAGATTTTACATCAAAAGGGTACACAGTTATTGTTCTACTAGTGGCACCCGTCGTGATGTTTATGTTGAAAGTGATGGTCAAAGGCTATGCGGTCATAGCGAAAATTACCAATGAACAAAAACGGTATGCCAATACATGATAGACAAAATAATGACTGAGCAATCCATTTCCAGCCATGCAAAGGGAGTTTCCCTTGACAATATGGAAACCTTACATTGACAGTCGTATATAAAAACTAGTTCAGCTTATCAAATATATGTATTTGCATTTTCAAATAAAAGTGAATCTAGGAAAGCGTTTCGGACGCGTTGACTCATAAAGCGTTATTTTCCTTTTGTATATTAGTGAGAAGATACAACTGTTCTGGACTAGTAGCCCCCGAAAGTACAAAATGTATCATCAAGTCAATGCCTAGCTGGTGTTTCGGCATTAACATGGTTTATAAGTACGAATAGCCGTTCTGGTCAAAATTTGTAAACGTAACACTGTGTATCCAAGAGATACAAACAGTTACGTTTACTTCTGGAGTACATGGAAACCGAGTTACTCGTAACTCTGTGGTATGCGAACAAAATATTACGTATAGCTCTAAGGTACACGAACGACCTGTTACGCGTACTTCTCGCGTCAATTTATCAAAAGGAATAATGACCAGAACGGCCCTCAATATTATGACATACTTTTTCTAAATTCTATAGTTATAAATATATAATCTATTTAGAAACTACGCCTCTAACTCCCCCCAAAAAGTTAACCGCTGATGGATCATTTTAGGCCCCACTCGGGTCATGAAGGTGTTCACGTGTTTCGGTTTTTATACAATGTCATCCTTGAATTTTAGAATTTCTGATGAAGGTAAATCCGAACAAGCCCTTACAATTTATAAAATGTTATTTTCTTTTATTAACCATTAAGGAATGACTGTGAAACTTTGTTGTCTGTCTATGAAGAAATAACGGGTTATTTTTAAGTGTGCACCACATGTTTTATGTTATTTCAAATCAACAGAAAAAAATATTACAGTCATTTCTTATAATTTAATTCTAAATTCCATTTTAAACCGGAGGAAACCATGACAAAACGTTGATGATATCACGGTCACATGACAAAATTATGTCTATGATCTGATATACAAAACAACATCAGCAAATCGGAAGACGCGTTACATCCAAAATAAAATTATTCTTGTATAAATACAAAAACTACTTCCGCTCTCTCACCTTTCAAATATTTCAAAAAAAATAGATTTCTAATCTTAGTTTGGACTTCACTACACCCAGTCTGTCACATTGTGTTGACTATACTTTTAGATTACTTCACTAGAATATTTTTAATTGATTGCCATGAAACATTTCCTTTCATCATAGAACAAAGCTTACAAAAACAAGTTCATTTGTTACAATTCACCTCCGCAGTTGATAGATACACGGAAACAAAGATATCCCTTAATAAATCTCAATCAAATGATGGATGATTAAATGGCTTTTTCAGTTTTCATTGGACATTTTAAATACTGAAATCAAAATTACGGTCGACAGATCTACAGACAAACTCAGACATTTAATCAATAGAATAAATCACCTTTGATTTATCTCAAAGAGGAAAACATCTAGAAAACTCTTCTATATGCAGATATTGAGTGTAAATAGATAAATCTTTGGTAAATACTTAACGGGATTGAAACCTAATAGTCCAATTGTTAATCATATAAAGAAAGATTTATTTTATTGAAGAAATTGTTTATAATGTGAATTGGTAGATTAAACCGAGGACTAAATGATATAAAAGAAAAAAAATTCACATCTTGTATGAAATCCTTTTTGAGTCGGAAAAATGAAGTTTAATTTTTATATTAATTAAATTTTTTTTGTTCGAGAGTGCTTATTACTTTTAAGATTATTAACAGTTAGGCATTAAACATGAGGTTCTTGTGCATTTGATGTCGAATAGTTGTGTTAAATAAGTTTCTTGTGCTTTTGATGTCGAATAGTTGTAGAGTGATCAACATGGGGCTTTATGCATAAACCAGTGCTATGTAGTGTCTTTAACATGCAACCCCAAACCGGTGCTATGTTGCACACGATGTTCCTACAACAGGACGTTATACCACCACGACGTCAAAGAGAGTTTTCTGAAACTTTTGACGTACATTTATTCAATTTGCAAGTTTCATTTGCTTTTTTTATGTAGTTGGTTGATTTTAAATCTGTCTCTATTAATTTTGTGATTATCGATACCTATGAGTCGATATTAAGAATTAAACGATGGACAGTAAGTGCGTGAATTTTTCTTAGGACCATCCAAACCTAGTAAATGTCCTTCAATCCCGTAGAGTATCGGATTTGTCCTCTCTATTTTAGCAGTTAGATTTTGCCTGGTCATTAATCATGCATATTCATGATATTGATACACAGGTAACTTTTATCTATTATAGTCGAATCTTCTGGAGTTTCGTAAACAACAACGTTTAACGATATATACTACTTCATAACGTGTGACCTCACGTGTGTGGTAAAATTTGTTGATTGATGCACGTACAAAATGTAGCTGTTCTAGTAAATGAATTAATCTACAAAGCAAGAGCACTTTCCATTTTCATCAGGGTAAGAGTCGACTAGCCCTTTTTGAAAGGCTAATACTTGTGTCTATTTACCATGAATTTATTTACCTCAAGTTGTGGAAATCGATTAAATAATGTTTACCCTTAATTCACCTTAAAATGTTGTATTGTTGTAAGTAATAACTTGAAGGAAGGAAAAATGGGACAGAAGTATACGGTTTTCAATAAATGAATTATAACAAAACTTTAATCGCAGGCTGCTAAAATTGCATGGTGCATATCATCTTCAACCCTAATACAAATATATCCGACACTCTGCAAGTAAACAGAAACATCTTTACCCTTGATTAATTTGAATTGAATTGTATTAAAAATTTGCTTGGCACATAACTTGTCGAAATACAACCATTAAATAAAATTATTATAACCCGATCTTGAAAATTATTTTCCCAGTCATTTGAAGTTGCTTGCTTTTAAAATGTACTTATCTTCTCCTGAATCGTCCGTATAATACGGGGTTGCATTAGTTCAATGAAACTGTTTTTGTCGCTGTTTCCGATAAGTCTTTCAGTTACCTCCGTTTCATGCACAACATGCACCGTGGTTTTTTTTTCGACAACCAGCAATTTTTTTTTTTTTTTCACCACGCGATTCGTTTTAAGTATCAAGAATATACAATGGAACAAATTTTACATTTTTTGCATAAATTTTGTAACGTCGAAAAACAAAACGTTTGTTTGGATTTTTCGACGTTTTCGACGTTTGGACAAAATGGCTACCGTTTTGTAATGTTTCGTAGCATTCTTTTCCTGTAAGACCCAAACATGCACTTAATAAAAAAAGAATCTAGACTTTATGTTCTGTTCGTGTATCTAACTTTTGTTTTGGTAAATTATAAATTACTTATTGAAATATCAGGTAAAAAAAACAGCATTAATTGCTTGGACAAATGAAATATCAACTTGGACAAAATGGATACCGCTTGAAAAACGACTGTGTAGAGATGGTTTTATAGAATCTACAATTTTTGAACTCACGAACAATGAGGCAAATGTTTGTTCTTTCGGTAGATGTTATAATTATCTCACATTTTTTAGACATTTTTAACTATGTCTACTTATAAAACTACCTTTCAGCCTTTAAGTCAACGAAAAACGTCATTGGACATTTTTCTTATTCCAGCTTTATATGCAGCCACCGATTCAAACGAAATTCGACAAAAGAGCGGCTTTCTTTTAACCAAGAACTGACACACTTCATTGCTTCTGCCAAGTTTCGGGAAGATCAGAGAATAAGAAATAGGGTCACTATACATAAGAGATAAAACAGTTGTTCAAAAATGTAACGTTGGACATCTGTTTTTTTCACATAGCTTTGTTGTTTTAATCCTCAAATATACTAGATATTACTAAGCATATGATCAAGAGCTATAAGAACATAAAGGAAAACATATACTGAATTAGTTTTTGTAGTGGTTAGTGTTTGTTAACATTTTATTTTGTTTTGCGGAGGAAATTTCGAAGATTCTGTTTTAAATCATAGGGGTTGTAGGAACAGCCTGTTCTGTATAGTGTCTTAAACATACAGATTCAAACCGGTGCTATGTAGTGTCTTAAACATGCAGGCTCAACCCGGTGCTATGAAGTTTTTTAAACATGCAGTCTCAAACCGGTGTTATGTAGTGTTCTAAACATGTAGGTTATAACCGGTGCTTTGCATAATTGTCATAAACATGCAGGCTCAACCCGGTGCTATGAAGTGTCTTAAACATGTAGGATCAACCTGATGCTATGAAGTGTCTTAAACATGCAGTCTCAAACGGGTAAGATTTAGCGTTCTAAACATGAAGAATAAAACCGGTGCTTTGCAAAATTGTCCTAAACATGTAGGCTCAACCCGGTACGATATAGTGTTCTAAACAAGTAGGCTAAAACCGGTGCTATGCATAATTGTCCTAAACATGTAGGCTCAAACCGGTGATATTAAGTGTCTTAAAAAATCAGGCCAAAACCGGTGCTATGCAATGTCCAAAACAAGTAGGCTCAAAGCGGTGCTAGAAGTGTCTTAATCAAGCAGGCTATAACCGGTGCTATGAAGTGTCGTAAACAATCAGGCCCAACATGGTGCTACAATGTATGAAGTGTCTTAAACAAGCAGGCTCAAACCGGTGCTATGAAATGTCTTAAACATGCAGGCAGCAGCCTCAAACCGGTTCTATGAAGTGTCTTAATCAAGCAGGCTTAAACCGGTGCTATGAAGTAGATATAAAAAGATGTGGTATAAGTGTCAATGATATAACTCTCCATTCAAGTCAAAATTTATAAAAGTAAACCATTATAGGTCAAAATACGGTCTTCATCGTCAACATGGTGGCTTGGCTCAAAAGGGCACCAAAAATCAGGCTCAAATCGTTGATATGGAGTGTCTTAAACATGCAGTCAAGTCAATTTCTTTGATTTAAGTTCTATCAGTTGCTTTTTTGTAAGCATTTGTGCCATGCATTAGAATAATACGTTTAAATAATACATTTTTAAAGATTTTCAAATAGAACATAAAGTTTAAAAATAATATTACTTTTTTCAGTATTAAACCTGAAACAACCCTTCACTAGAGAGCTATTCTCGAGATATTTTGTTAAGAGTCGTTATGATGTGTGACATTGAAAAATCAATCGATTATAAACTTTATTGTATATCTTAAAACATGGGTTTGGGATAGTAAAAAAAAAAGCAACAACAAAAACACGACAAATACAAAACGTGATTTCAAATCATTTAAGCCACATTTGTGATTCTAGAGGCTGTCTTTATAAATTTTAACATTCATATCCCAAGCACTTACAAATATTCCAAGGTAAAAAGAAAAGAAAAGGAAAAAAATAATTGAAAACCCTCTTATTTTAACCACAACTACCGACGAAACTAAAATCAATTATATGTACGTTAATGTTGAATTAATTCTTACAGAATTATGAGTGTCAGCTTACATAACACACTGCTAGATAAAACTTTACTAAAAAAAAAGATTTCCTACATTTTAAACCTCTCTTAAGCAATTATGCAAATGAACCGAATTTTATATTTCCGTTTAATTATATATAATGATAACACTTTATTGTTTCGCGTAAAATGTTCAGAATCGGATATGAACCCTTGTTAAAATATTTGAGAGAGTAAGCTACGGCGTTGTTACAACAACTTTCTTGCTGGTATATTTTTTTTCTCTTCCATATATATTCATGATAGTTTAGCATCACATATAGTCTTTTATTCTTACAGTGCAGCAGAATACACTGATGGTTTAATGTCTGCTAACGCTATGGTCAAGCCTAATGGTGAAGTATTCTGGCCAGTGCCGGCTAAATTACAAAGTTCATGTAAGGTTGACGTGACTTACTTCCCTTTTGATGAACAAAGATGTAAACTAAAATTTGGTTCATGGACATACGATGGCTTCCAAGTTGATATCTTAAACAGAACATCTGAAGTTGATTTAGATAATTACGTTATTAATGGCGAATGGGAATTGTTAAGTATAACAATACAAAGAAACGTAGTTTATTACCAATGTTGTCCAGAACCGTTTCCGGACGTCACATTTTACATCCATATCCGGAGACGAACTTTATATTATATGTATAATGTAGTATTTCCTTGTATAATGATGTCAGCACTGACGTTACTGGTGTTTTGTCTTCCACCAGACTCAGGAGAGAAAATAGCGCTTGGAATTACAGTTTTATTGGCCTTTTCTGTTTTTATGTTAGCAGTAGCGGAAAATCTGCCGGAAACATCCGAATTCGTTCCATTAATAAGTAAGTAATAAATGCACGCTTGATAGTGTCCTTTCGGTTAAAAATATCTGAAGGGTAAAGTGAGGTTTGAACGGAAATGAAAAAAGTCTTCATAAACATTAATTTATATTGTAACACGCGTGTTCAATAGTCCAATATATATAACTACCTATTTTCTGTTATAAACGACTTTGAAAAACGAAACATAATAATCAAAATAAAGCAAGGGAACTCAAAAAGAAATTATGTAATACTTTATAGGAAAGAAACACCCACCATTAATTTCCAAATAGCATTGTATGTGTTAATTTCGCATCTTTTCTGAATCTGGAATTACAATTTTCATACAGAAATGTTGATGTGTTCAAATATAGTGAGAATTTCAATTCTAAGACGTGCAAATAGTTTATTACAACTTGGTAATTCTTCTAAAATTATTTTCGATATAATTAGTTCCAACTTGATTTTATCATTAAAAGCATCCTAATTAAAACATGTCAGGCAATTTTATAGTTTTTTTATTGGTAATAAATTGTTATTCTGATTCCAAAGCCAAAATAGAGACATGAAATTTCATAATATAGTGGGAAATATAGTCTTTTGCACTAATGGAATCATTTTATCAGACAGTCAGCATTACATTGGTAATTAACATGGACAGATTGAGTATTATTGCATGACAAAAAAAAAGAAGTTGTTAGAACATTTATTGGCCTTTGCAAGATTGAAAAACATTTATTTAGCTGTTTTTTGGGTTGTGATGAAATCTAACTTTTTTTTCTAGGAAGGTTTATCATATTAAATATCGAGAATCGTTTCGCGTTTGTTCTTAGTACATGTATTTTCTAGATGTGTAGTTGAAACCAAATTATTAATCTAGCGAAAATATTAGTAACTTAAAAACTACAATTTGAAGTAAATACTATGACAAATATTCTCACAATTTCAATGGTAAAGAAGTTATATTCAGAATTATCACTTTATTTGAATCCAGATTTTGTCTGCTGATGTTGATGCAATGTACTTTCTTGTTTGATGGCTCCTTATATTTAACACGCGTAGATTCATTTGTTAATTGGCAATACAATGTTTTTTGATATCATGTCTCTTTTTATTTCAGGTGTTTATTTGACAATAGTTATGTCCCTTACTTCTATTTCTGTGATCATGACGGTATTAGTGTTAAATCTCCACCATAGAGGACCTAACCGACAGGAAATTCCATTGTGGATGAGAAGAATTGTTCTTGGAAAATTAAGACAGTTTTTCTGTATTAATAATTCGAGTTCTTCGTTAGTTACAACAAATGAGACGAAGTTTCTTCGAAGTATGTCTTTAAAAATGACTCTAGACAACATCGCACAAGAGCTACAAAATGAAATGCAGATGGAAAACGGAATGGCAGATACAATTGTCACTGATAATCAAGGAACTAGCATACACTCTCCACGTGACGTCAGATTCAATTCATTACAAAACGAAAATCTTAAACGAAGTCGCACAAAATCAAATAGAGGTCATTCATATTCGCGCATAAACGACGAAATCTTACAGTCTCTCCGTAGTGTGATAGACAAACATGAGCGGGAGGACCATGACTATGAAATAACACAAGACTGGAGAAGGGTTGCACAAGTTGTAGACCGGATTCTGTTCTGGGTATTTTTCTTTGGAACTTTAATATCAACAATAATTGTTTTGGTTATATGTCCTACATTTCGATAATAGATATGTTATTTGTCCATGATATTATTTGTGAATTTTGAAACGAATTATTGTATATTCATTCCAACTGATATCAAAAAATGATATATATTTTTTGGGGGAAAATGCCAAAATTATTTTTATATATATTATTTCTCTGTGTGTAGCAATTTTAATTAATCTTTTTTTAACAGTGTTAATTTTTTTTTCATAACATAAAGCAATTTTTTAAGATAAAAGCTTTTATAGTTATTTATTTTTGTACTGTATTTGAAGTAAGATTTATTTTGGTGTTTTATGTTATCGTACTTAAATAGGTCCAGACCAATCCTGCCGAAGAAGCCGTTTACATTGAAAATCCTTGTGCACATGTAAATGTATAGATTAATTTTACAAACATATACTTATGTTCGTTGCTGTTTTAACAATCTGAAAAATACAAATATATATGTACGTACAATTAATTTTTATTTTGTCAAAAGCAAGCCAAATTGTATGCCAACATCTCTATTCAAGACGACTTGTTTATTCATTGATTTCGGCGCATATTTTATATGTTTCTGCGGTACACATTGAATGATTACACTTATCATTTACTAATGAAATAAGTTGTTATTACTGCCAATGTACCGGTACTAATAAAATAAGTTGTTATTACTGCCAATTTACCGGTACTAATAGAATAAGTTGTTATTACTGCCAATTTACCGGTACTAATAAAATAAGTTATTATTACTGCCAATTTACCGGTACTAATAAAATAAGTTGTTATTACTGCCAATTTACTGGTTAGGATACTAGAATAAACAATTATAACTGGAGTTGATAAAATTAGAACTTGTTCGTATAATGAAAGATACATTTGTCAGTACACATTAGATCGCATGAGTTAACTAGTTTATGCTAAAGATTTATATGAAGATTAAATTTGAAATGTACACGAAAAACGTTATAAACGCTTATCAACAATGCTAGAAAAAAAAGTAATTATACACCGAAACTGTTAAAAATTCTAATATATCAGAACAAACGAAATGTTAAATGTACATACACATTACGGAATCGCTTGTAGTTATTGGCGAAGCTGAATAACGTCTCCTTGTGACTGAAATACATGAAAATGAAATATTTTTAAATTGAATTGTAAGCAAACAAATGAGCCTTGAAGTTACATTCATCATAAAATAGAATTAAGAATGGGAACGGGGAATGTGTCGAAGAGAAAACAACCCGACCAAAGAGCAGAAAACAGTCTAAGAATTAATTACTTTTGGAGTGTCAAGAACTCGTTGGAAGTACTTGATAAATTGCATGCTTATATTGGTGATTTTGAATCTGTTCAAAGTTTTGATTTTTCTACCCTGTATACCACATTGCCTCACATTCTCATTAAGAATAAATTCACCCACCCAATTAAATGGGCATTTAAAAGTCAGAATGTGAATATATATGTTCAAACTCTTTTAGGTCATTTTTTAGTAGCTATAAACAAAAAAACTATGTCAATTGGACATGCTTTGATACTACATGTATATATGCCGTTGAATTTTTACTAGATAACATTTTTGTTCGCTTTGGAGATTCCGTATATCGTCAGGTTATTGGAATTCCAATGGGGACTAACTGTGCACCACTTATTGCGGACCTGTTTTTGTATTGCTATAAGTTACAATTTATGACAAAAATCAGCAAAGACCCATCGAAACAACATCTCATAAACAAATTTAATAATACTTTTAGATATTTGGATGACATTTTGGCTCTCAATAACGACGACTTCAGTATGTATCCTAAAGAAATTTATCCTGTTGAACTTACTTTAAATAAAGCTAATACTAACAATGACCACTGCCCTTTCCTCGATCTTGATATCTATATCACTAACGGAAAGCTTAATACTAAAATTTATGATAAAAGAGATGATTTTTCATTTCCTATCGTTAATTATCCATTTTTAGATGGTGACGTTCCATTGTCACCATCTTACGGTGTTTATATATCTCAACTTGTACGATTCGTTCGTGTATGTAACAATGTTTTAGATTTTAACGAGAGAAATTTATGTATTACTGAAAAATTATTACACCAGGGTTTTCGATATCACAAACTAGTCAAAACATTTACTAAATTTTATCATCGGTATAAGGACATCATTCGTAAATATAGCTCAACATGCAGACTTCTTATACGTTCGGGTATTTCACATCCAATTTTTTATGGAAATATTCTTTATAAAGCACAAAAATGTCAGTATTCACCTCAGAAACTAACAAAACCTTTAAATAGACTTATCAAGAAGGGATATAGTTACGATACTGTTGTCAGGTCACTAAAGATTGCTTATTTTGGCGTTAATATTGATTCACTTATAGGGTCTTTGCATCGGAACCAAACACATTTATTAAAAAACAGTTGTTGGCATGATACTGGTTATGTTTTTCTCGTATATGTTATGATGGTATGATACTAAACCCCTAACGGGAAGGATTGTGCCTGATATTCATATGATGAAATCATAATCTATCAATCAGTTTAATTGAAGTCTGGAGCTGGCATGTCAGTTAACTGCTAGTAGTCTGTTGTTATTTATGTATTATTGGCATTTTGTTTATTTTCTTTAGTTACATCTTCTGACATCAGACTCGGACTTCTCTTGAATTGAATTTTAAATGTGCGTATTGTTATGCATTTACTTTTCTACATTGGCTAGAGGTATAGGGGGAGGGTTGAGATCTCATAAACATGTTTAACCCCGCCGCATTTTTTGCGCCTGTCCCAAGTCAGGAGCCTCTGGCCTTTGTTAGTCTTGTATTTTTTTAATTTTAGTTTCGTGTGTACAATTCGGAAATTAGTATGGCGTTCATTATCACTGAACTAGTATGTATTTGTTTAGGGGCCAGCTGAAGGACGCCTCCAGGTGGGGGAATGTCTCGCTACATTGAAGACCTGTTAGTGACCTTCTGCTGTTGTTTTTTCTATGGTCGGGTTGTTGTCTCTTTGACACATTACCCATTTCCATTCTCAATTTTAAGACAACCAAGGGTATATAAAGGAGCAAGAACATTCCGGACCCGGAAGTGAACCTCAAGTGACCTGTAAACAACAGAGTATACTAGTTAGCGAAATTGATTGTTTGGTCTGACAAGACCTCATGATGTTTATTTTGTCTCTTATCGCAAAACAACTATCTTGAACCATTTCTTATTATGATCTTGTCCTTCACTCTGTGTATTGATAAGTGTTTTGTCTTTCCGTGTAATACTGAATATTGTATTTAAAGATATCATTTCAGTTAGTTTAAACATGTTTTGTTCAAAAGTAACAAGTTTGCAAATTGTGTGAGTGAAATTCTTTGATGTATAAATACCGTACAAAAAAAACTATACATAATTGATAAATAATTAACTTAGCACTTATTGGCTCACACTTTTGCAGGAAACTATCTCTGACTAGTAATTTTATGTAGATTTTTTTTCAGAATTGACATTATCGGCCTATATGTTATAGCTTGTTGTGATCACTCTAAAATTTGTCAAAGTGAATATTACATATGCCTTGGGAACTTGATGCTTTATAAATGTATGTATTTTGGGGTATATTTTGACTGGGAAATAGATTAGGAAACGTTATGAATCTGTCGTTGGATTAAATAATGTACTTTTACTAGTGTTGATTCAATTTTTAGTAATACCAAATATGTAACACGAATATGGTTATGACGGTTTATTCCACAGACATGCATCGTTTACAACATGTTTTAATAATGATAATGATGTAAAAAGTTATGATTAGTAAAGGTTTAAAAATAACCAGGCCATATATTTGAACAAATGCAAATGAAATACAGGATATTACTATAAACAGGGTTTACTTCAATTGGACTTTTCTATTGACAGTATTGAGTATAATAAATTAGGAAAAAAAAACATCAGAGGCATTTGGAACTCAAAAGCTTGTGTCAGTCATTTGGATTTCAAAGAGGGAGCAAACTCACTTTTGGATAATCTCCAAAATCAAGGTAATATTCAGCAATTAGAAAAAGCGCGGAGAGATGTCTAGATAACAACAATGACTGTTTTGATTTTAAATCCCAAAAAAATCATAGCACATCCATAGAGTTTTACTGCATTCTATATAAATGCTTTTGAGTTTAAGTACGTTATCTGTATTTAAGGTGCACAGAAAACTTTATCGAACTAACTTCTTATATATGTGATATCGATTTCAGTGTAAATGACAATTGTTACTTAAGTAACCTTTGTCAGCACCTAAGACCAAGTCAAAGGCAAATATTATATTAAATATAATTATGTCTGTACACAATTTAGAGACGTATGTCTCTATAGGATTGAAATATATTAACTAGATTAATTTGGCGATTTGATGTCATCAGCAATTTCCAAACTTTTACATGAATTATTTATCCCCTCGTTTATAACCTATCCCTAAGCTCAAAGGTCTAATGTAATATTGATTCATATATTTTCAAGGACAATGTATAAGATAAAAACAATGTATATTCCATCTGGTCGAAAGTACAAATGTACAATTGTTTTATTAAATAAGATACATACAACACATAGTTAAACAAAAAATAAAAAGAAAGGAAGAAATACGATACCATAACTTGGTTAAAGAAGACAATAATATTAGCAAAAGAAAAAAATACCAATAGGCAAATCACACATCTCTTCGATTTGCAGAACAAAATAATGGAATTCTAAAGATATATATCAAGCAATGGAAAAATAAATACAAAAAAGTCACTTTTTAAAAAATTCTTATTGCCATCTCCTTTGATATGTTTGATATTTACCAAACAATTGAAAGGTTATGTGCATATGTGGTGAGTTCCAAACATTTAATTGCACCAATTGAAAGACTTCTTCTTTCTTAAATTAGTCTTAATTTCGGTAGTTTTGTAATAACATTTTTCTAAGGAAGGATTGAAACTTACAGAGTCCGCTGCTAGCGTTTTTTCTCGTAGATTTTCACTGACTGGAATATGACAACTCATATCATGATTATGTATGCTCTTTTATTTCGTATACATCAAAACAAATTGAAAATTTGAAGAAAAAAAACCTTTGATTTTCATTACAACATGCTTTATCCTAAATTAGACTAATATTTAAGGAATATCTTTTTTTTATCAGAGCAAATCAAGAGAAATTGTAAGCTGCCAACAGGAAATGTCTCTACCAAGTCCGGAATTCAACATTTGAGATTCATTTATTTGATTCGCTTTTGATTTTGCCATTTGATAAAGAACTTTCTTATGTGACTTTTCCTTGGAGTTCTGTAATTTTGTTGTTTATTATCTAGTAATTAATTGTTAATTTTGTATATTAACCATCATCGCATCTATATAAAATAGAAGATGTGGTATGATTGCCAATGAGACAAATGTCCACAAGAGACCAAAATGACACAGACATTAATAACTATATGTCACAATACGGCCTTTAACAATGACCAAAGCCCATACCGCATAGTCAGCTATAAAAAGGCTTGTTTGGCTTTGTAAATATTTTGATATGAGCGTCACTGATGTACTAAGTTATAATCCTGGTACCTGGTACTATTTACAGCACTAGGTCGATGCCACTGTTGGGTATCGCCAGCCCAGAAGTTAACATTTCCGTTTGTACATGAATATTACTTATGTGGTCACTTTTAAAAATTTCCTTTTTACAAAACTTTGAATTTTTCCAAAAAACTAAGGATTTTCTTATCCAAGATATAGATTACCTTAGCCGTATTTAGCACAATTTTTTGAAATTTTGGATCCTCAATGCTCTTCAATTTTTTACTTGTTTGGCTTTATAAACATTTTGATATGAGTGTTACTGATGAGTCTTATGTAGACGAAACGCGCGTCTGGCGTACTAAGTTATAATCCTGGTACCTTTGATTTCATTTTTGTCTTTGTTGTAATATGAACAGATATGTCGATTTGTCTTGTCATGTTGCTTGAGAAAGACCTGTCTTAAAGTCGCAAAGTATGCGGTTCTCATAATACAATCAAACTACGGAATAAGCTGGGACTACATACAGTGTAACATCTAATCTAATAAAAGATTACATGTTGAAATAACAAAAATACCAAACTCCGAGGAAAATTCAAAAGTCAAAGTCGGTAATCAAAAGGCAAAATCAAAAACAATAATTAAACAACTGTAACATTCCTGACTTGGTTCGGGGATTTTCTTATTTAGAAAATGGTGAATTAAACGGGGTTTTATAGTTGGCTAAAACTAGCATAAAATTCCATTATATTGGCGGCAATGTGTGAACAAAAAAACAACATAATTTTATAATGTGTCTTTGTATGTTTGGATGTTACACTATTGTTCCAGGTAAGAGTGAAGGTTGGTAACTATTTTTATTGTTTAACCCATTTTTTTGCATCTCTCCTCAGTGAGGAACCTGATATGCAGTGGTTGTCGTTTGTTTATGTCGTTCATGAATTATTGTCGCTTCTCGTTTTTTTAATACGGATTAGAGCGTTGTTTTTTTCCGTTTGAATGGTTTTAAAATAGTTTTTCGTTGGTGCCCTTTATAGATTACTGTTTGATGTGAGCCGATGCTCCGTGTTGAGAGACCGTACTTTGGTTTATATAGGTTTACTCTTGCAAATTATGAATGGGACGGAGAGTTGTCACATTGGCACTCATGCCACATCTTCTTATATATATATATATATAGTAGGTAAACATTGTGTTATAATCTTGTCCACTATAAAACAATAATTATGTAATAAAGATACACAAAAAGGCATACATGTATATATAAAACACATAAGCAAAAATGGAAGACAAGGATACAAAAACACAATGACGGGTGGTATAAGTACATAGCCATGTTTTATTTAGCAAACAAACACAACATAGCAAAGAGGCAAAGCACATTTGCAATATAACAAAACAAGAACACAACATTTTAAACATGCACAAGAACAGAGCCACGTCAAATTGATATCAGTAAAAACCTACTTAACAGTAAAGTATTTTTCATAAAAACAAATTAAGGAATATCATAAAAAGTTATGAAGATGATAAACAACGTCACCACTCATAATTTATACTTCAAGACCATCATGTAGTAAATGAATTTGTGAAGTTTATACGGAATATTTATCAACAAGATCTTAGTAGCTTTCGGTGAACTTTTTTTAGAAAACAGGACGAGAAGTTCTTTGAATTAAAATATTGAAAACAACACGTTATTAATTTCTTGCGTCCGAAGCGCTTTTCTGGATTTACCTTCATCAGGAACGCTCAAAACCAAACATTTGAAATCCAAAGATGTATAAGTACCGAAACCGTTGAAGAGCTATATATAAAAAATACCTAAAATAAATAGCCAAATTCATCTAAAGCCAACTTTGCCTGAGGGAGTTGAAACCTTAGTTTCTTAATAATTTATAAATTTATAAACGGACAATTTTTTTAGTAAAGTTTGTTAAATCATGTCAGTACCGAAATACTGACTACTGAGCTGATGATACCCTCGGGGACTGATAGTCCACCAGCAGAGGTATCGACCCAGTGATGTAAAATATTGAAAACAACACGTTATTAATTCTTGCGTCCGAAGCGCTTTTCTGGATTTACCTTCATCAGGAACGCTCAAAACCAAACATTTGAAATCCAAAGATGTATAAGTACCGAAACCGTTGAAGAGCTATATATAAAAAATACCTAAAATAAATAGCCAAATTCATCTAAAGCCAACTTTGCCTGAGGGAGTTGAAACCTTAGTTTCTTAATAATTTCTAAATTTATAAACGGACAATTTTTTTAGTAAAGTTTGTTAAATCATGTCAGTACCGAAATACTGACTACTGAGCTGATGATACCCTCGGGGACTGATAGTCCACCAGCAGAGGTATCGACCCAGTGATGTAAAATATTGAAAACAACACGTTATTAATTTCTTGCGTCCGAAGCGCGTTTCTGGATTTACCTTCATCAGGAACGCTCAAAACCAAACATTTGAAATCCAAAGATGTATAAGTACCGAAACCGTTGAAGAGCTATATATAAAAAATACCTAAAATAAATAGCCAAATTCATCTAAAGCCAACTTTGCCTGAGGGAGTTGAAACCTTAGTTTCTTAATAATTTCTAAATTTATCAACGGACAATTTTTTTAGTAAAGTTTGTTAAATCATGTCAGTACCGAAATACTGACTACTGAGCTGATGATACCCTCGTAAACTATCAACTAAGACACTTGTGACGTTTTACAAAGTTTGAGTATTAGCTGCAAGCTCTTTAATACCGAAAAGATGGGGAATATATATCCCACATGCTGGTGAAGTTGGTATATTGCTACTGAGATTGGGGAAGTTGATAGTTACTAAATTAAAAACGTCTCGTTTGTACTATGCAAAATGCAAGGTATACGTTTCTTTACTTTCTAGTTCTTTGGGATATATAAATGGAATCCAATCAGAAAGGTTTTGCTTGTCAATGGAAAGAACATCATCAATATATCTGAATGTGAAATCAAATGCTCTAGCTTCTTGGGTCTGTCTTCTTGTTGTTGACAAGTGTCCTGCTTACTTAAATGAAGAAGAAGCACTTGTCAGTATTACAATGTAGATATGTTGAAGTTATTGCATAAATGTACATGTCTTGTTTATATATCTTTGCAAAAGAAAAAGCTTTGTGGTATACGTTTTGTTCATTGGTGAAAGCCGAATAGTGAACTATTATATAAAAGGTGTTAACTTCTATGTTATTTAGTTTCTGGTCATGAGTTGTCTCATTAGCATTCATAGTAAATCTAGGTGTATTCACTATGATCAACAGACTTTTACTATATTCTATGAAAATACTTTGTATTTCAAGAACATTGTTTATAGTATACATGACAGAAAAATCTTTAAAGCTTTCTTTGTATGGATTTTAGCAAGTTCACTTTATTTTCAGATTTAACATTTATCCGTGTCTGAAACCAAGCCGCGTGCAAATATTACATTAAATATCATTGTCTGTGTACAAACTTTAGAGACATAAATCTCTAAAGGATGGAATATTAATAAGATTAATTTTGCGATTTGATATAATCAGCTGTATCAAAACTTTTACATGAATTATTTATCTACTATCTACTCTAACATCACTTTTAACGAAGTTCATACTTCTAATCTAACATTGGTCTATATATTTCCAATAAGAGGGTAGAAGTTCAAAATTGTATGAACGATTTGGTAGACACCTCTTCAGTTTAAGTAAAATTGCATTCCCTTTAAACAAAGATGAATTACCACAAATAACTAAAACTGTATATAAATAGATGCCATAACTTGGTAAAAGAAAGACAACACCATGACACAAGACAAAATAGGAATAGGCAAACCATACAACTAGTCGATATACAGGGAACACAAATTAAAACACATGATTTTAAATGCATTATGTGCATGATTAAATTTTGTTTTCAACTTTATTTTCAGCTAATATACACTGATATGGACAAAATTGATACTCGTGTTACATATATTACATTAAACGTTCAAGTTGTTCCATTGGTTTATTTAGTCATGCCTTTGATTTTATCAGGTGTTCATTTTTTCCTTATAAAATCTACTACAGTACTGGCAAAAAAAAACTATTACCTTTTGAAAAATACATTAGGCAAAACATGCAACTAGTCGATAGACATGGAACACAAATGTAATTTGAAGATATGTATCAAGCATTTGAAAACGAAAGTGTTGTAATTTCATAAAGTATGATTATAAATTATGATCGGTAAAAAAGTAAAAGATTAATGTCATGAGGTCCATACATTAAATTGTACCAATTTATAAACATCCTCTTCTTTAGATTTTGATTTAAGGGTTATTTTGTTTGCAGGAAGGAATTAATAAAACTTAAGGAATCCGCTGTTAGCGACAATATTTGTTTTTTTCTTTTCTCACACATCCCCACTGACAGGAACATGAAATATCCTAACAATTATGGTCTGTTCAAAATTTAGAGATATAAATCTCTATACGATTGAAAAAGTGTGAATTAATAATTTCCTCTACCATAACCTTATACGAAGTTCAGAGTTTTGATTTATTGTTGGCTTGTGTGTTTTTTATAACATGATAGTAGTGTATATATAATTTAAAATTTGATAAACGATTAGTAAGATTATTCACCAGTCTAACCTTAATAAAAATGGTTTCCCTTTTACATGTTTTACAAAAACTCAAATATTACATTGTTTGATGAAAGAAAATCTGTACATTCTTACGTTTACCGTTAACAAAGTTGGATTCCCAATACCAAAATTACTAAAACTGTATGAAAATAACATTATATAAAAAGTAAAATAACAAAAATACCAAACTCCGATGAAAGATCAAAACGTTAAAGTAACTAATCAAAGGTCAATTGAAAGTTCACACACATTAAACGAATGGATAGCAAATGTCATATTTCTGACTTTGTATGTTGAAAATTGTGTTGAAATCTTGTTTTAAATTGCATTAACCGAAAAAAAACATACATAGCTCGCAATTACAAACCATACGTAGGTGAAAGAAAGACAACCTCACAACAAAAAGACAAACGGCACACGCCATTATAGGTCAATGTACGGCATTCAACACGGCGCCCTGGCTCACACCGCCCAGCAAGCTATAAAGGGCCCCAATATTACTAGTGTCAAACCATTCAAACGGGAAAACCAACGTCTAATCTATATAAAAAAAAACGAGAAACGAGAAACACGTATAAATTGCATAAACAAACGACAACTACTGACTTAGGACAGGTGCAAACATTTGCAGCGGGATTCAACGTTTTAATGATACCAGACCTTCTCCCTTTTTCTGAAACAATAGTATAACATCACAACATAGAAAAACACACGATAAAATATCAATTGGAAGGCTTAATTCAAGCAAAAAACGTAAATTAACACAATATGAACGAATAAATTATATCTGCGATACTTGAATGCAAAAACTTGAAAAATATTAGGGACAAACTTTCAAGGCAAAAAAGCAAACAAACAAGTCCAAACAAAGCAGTGGCAAGACACCACCGCGAAATGTTTAACATCCCTTAGAAAATAATCACTTTTGAAAAAACGGTAAGTTTACTAAATCATTATTACTTAGTACAAAAATGTATATTAAAACATTATTACTCAGTATATTGAATCATTATTATTAAGTAGATAAAGATGTAAGTCCATGATTAATGAGGTTCGTGTCACGGTTTTTTTCTATCCCAAATTCATGTTACAGTATTTAGTTTTGATGTTATATTTGTTATTCTCATCGGATTTTGTCTAATGCTTAGTTCGTTTCTGTGTGTTTTACATTTTATAGTTGTGTCATTGTTCTCCTCTTATGTTTATTGCGTTTCTCTCAGTTTTAGTTTGTAACCCAGATTTTTTTTTTGTGAGTTTCGAACAGCAGTAAACAACTATTGCCATTATTTATTCGTACACCAAATCGTGACATTTCTTCAAATGTATAACACCAATTGTTGGAGTTACGCTATATTTGAATCGTATGATGGGTTATGAATGCAAACAGCTAACCTATGAATGGAAACAGCTAACCTATATTCGCACATTGTCGTGTTCCCTTCCAATTTCAATGTTTACAATGTATGAATCTTTATACATGTATTTAGTATACGTTAACTGAACAATATAATTATTAGAAGAATTAAAACATTTTAGATGCATTATGTGCATGATTAAATTTTGTTTTCAACTTTATTTTCAGTTAATATACACTGATATGGACAACACTGATACTCATGTTAAAATATAATACAATAAACGTTCAAGTTGTTCCATTGGTTTATTTAGTCATGCCTTTGATTTTATAAGGTTTGTATTTTTTCCTGGGAGGAATTGAAAATTATATAATCTACTACTGGCGAAATAAAACTATTACCTTTTTCAAAAAAAAAATATTAGACAAAACATGAAACTAGTCGATATGCATGGAACATGGAACAAAATGTAATTTGAAGATATGTATCAAGCATTTGAAAAAGAAAGTGTTGTAATTTCATAAAATATGATTATAAATTACGATCGGTTAAAAAAAAAAGTGTCATGATGTCCATACATTAAATTGTATCAATTAATGAACCTCCTCTTCTTTAGATTTTGATTTAAGGGTTATTACATTTTTTTTCAGGAAGAAAATATTAAAATTTATGGAATCTTCTGATAGCGACAATATTTAGTGATTTTGTTTCCTTTTCTCACACATTCCCACTGACAGAAACATGAAATATCCTAATAATGATGGTCTGCAGAACTATCCTTAAAATTCACTTCGTATAGATTCGATTTTAATTTTAGCCAGTTCATTTTATTCTCCTGATATGCCTATAATCAGTGCCTGAGATCAAACCTAATGCAAATATTACATTAGATATAATTATGTCTGTACAAAATTTAGAGATATAAATCTCTATACGATTGAAATGTTAAAATGATTAATTTGGCGATTTGATTTCATCAGCAATATCAAAACTAATGTGTAAATTATTTATATCCTCTATCTTGACCTCATATCAAGTTCATGGTTATGAATAATAAGTGACTCGTGTCTATCAATAACAGGGTAGAAATTGGAAAATTAAATAAAAGATTTGATAGAAAATCTATGTAAAAGCACCATTTGCCTAACACTTCTCCTCCGTTTACCATAACAAAGTTTCATTCCCAATACCACACTAACTCAAACTGTATGATAATAACAATATATAAAAAGTAAAAGAACAGAAATACCTAACTCCGAGGAAAAAGGAAAAAAAAAGAAAAGTACCTTATCAAATGGCAAAATTGAAGGTTCAAACACATCAAACGAATGGCTAGCCACTGTTATATTCCTGACTTGGTATGCAGAAAATTGTGGTTAAACCTGGTTTTAATTGCATTAACCGAAAAAACAAACATAGCTCGCAATTACAAACCATACGTAGGTGAAAGAAAGACAACCTCACAACAAAAATACAAACGGCAAACCGACAAAACATGCAACTATTCGATTTGCAGGGAATACCAACAGAATTTTGAAGGTATGAATTTGTCATTGGAAAAATAAATCCATACACCTGTTTCATTTCCACAATATCTCTTTTTTTTATAAAGTAAGTTTAATAAGTATCAGGTCAATTCAATAATATATTAAATTATATATAAATATATTTCAAAGTATATTAAATCATTAATGATGAATATATTTAATCAATATTACTAAGTTTATTAAATCATTATTACTAGCTATAAAAAAACAAAAACAAAAAGGTAAATGACACGCCGACAAAACTATTCGATCTGCAGGGAACAGCAACGGATTTTTAAGGTATGCATTTTTCATTGGAAAAATAAACAAATACATATGTTTTATTTCAACAATAACTATTCCAACTGATAGATTAATAATTATAAGGAGCATTCAGTGGTATATTAAATTGTATACTTATATATTTAATAGTATATTGAATTATTGTCACTTAATGTATTAAATCATTATTACTAAATTTATTAAATCATTATTACTAAATTTATCAAATCATTATTACTAAATTCATTATATCAGTATTACTAAGTATATTAAATATTTTTCGTAGCATATTAAATTATAATCATTGATAGTCATTGATGTTAAAGATAAAAGTTAAAGTTAATGAGAATTGTAGAGAACTGTACCATTTCGTAAATTCGTATCATACCAAATGTTGGAGTAACGCTACTTTTGAATCATATGATAGATTATGGATGCAAACCTATGTTCGAACATTATTGCATTCTCTTCGGATACCATTGTGTATGAACCGTTATACATGTACTTATAATTCTATTATTAGACTAATTAAACTATATACATGATTAAATTTTGTTGCCAACTTTTTTTCAGCTAAAATGTATTCACAAAAAAGTTATACATCTTGAGTATATAATAAATTAAAATTACAAGTTGTTCTGTTGGTTTATTTAGTCGTACATTTGATTTTATTATTTAAATGGATCTTTTTGATTTGATTATAAAGCTAGATGTTTTGAATTTTACAATTTTTGTTTGGAGGAGATTTAAATTGAATTATGAAATCTATCTTCAGTACGGACGTTTCTTAGAGAAGTTGTTAATGCCATCCCCATATCTCATAAAACATAACGTAGCATATCTGTCAAGTACATAAGTATCTATAATTTTAGATGGGAAACGTTTGAGCTCGTTTGAGGTGAACAAGTAGATGTTATTTTGTCTTGGCATTGATGATTACATTTTTGATTTGCTCAATACAGAACTTAAATGATTATTTTTAGACAAACACATATTTCTCAAATATAAATGAAACATATATCATGACTATCCCAAAGTTTAATGGAACATATAACATTCATATGTCCAAAATCAATAGAACGTATACCATGAATATATCAAAAGTTAGTTTAACGCATACCTTGACTATCTCAGATTATTGAAACGTATCATATGCATATCTCAAAGGTTAGTAGAACGTATACCATGCTTATAAATTATCGAATAAATTATTGTCGTAGATTTTTGACAATGGTACCAACATTGATTTGAAATTGTATACCATGCATATCTCAAAGATTAATGGAACGTATACATTTACCATGTATATCTCAAAGGTTAGTGGAACGTATAAAATGAATATCTCAAAGGTTAGGAGAACGTATACAATGAATATCTCAAAGGTTAGTGGAACGTATACAATGAATATCTCAAAGATTAGTGAACTATACATCCTGATTGGTTTATGTTTAGTAACCCCTTCGAGGATAATTGCTTCCAAGGTTTGCTGCATTTGATATTATACATTTCGATTTATAAAATTGATTTTAAATGAAATTTAAAGGATTTATAAATATTTGATAAGACGGAAAACGATTTCCAGTATAAAAGCGAAATTATTTGGCGACTTGTTTCACTGGAAAAGGCTTTCATACTCAAACAAAGGTAAACAAAATATCGGAAAATAGTTTTGGAATTTTTGACTTTTCGATTGTGTACGAACATATATATATAGTAGAATCACAGGTTATAACCAGGCTTTGCTATTTTGTAGTTAATGTGACTACTTTACTAACCTAATATGACTAATTTGTCAACACCATCTAGTTTCGACATAGATTTTAATGCGAGTACGCCGTAAAATTTATGTACTACTCTGTCATATGCATCCACTGATAAATCAACAATACCGTCAAATGTATTTACCATCCCGTCAAATGCATCATCTTCAACTTCAAAAGCTGATAAAATGAATATGTCAAATGGTACAACACTTGAACAAATTATTGTCGTAGATTTTAGACAATGGTACCAACATGGATTTGAAATTGTCATTTATGCTTATGGAATTCCAATCTTGACTGTTTTTAATATTGTTATGTATTCATTCATGATTTTCGTATTTTTCAAAAACGGCATGAATTCGAAATCCCACCTCTGTTTAATAGCTATAGCTATTTGCGACAGCATTGGTCCTTTGTTTCCAAGTATAATGTGGGTTTATTTCTTTGGAATTCGGAATCATGTGTACTATCTACCTTACGAATGGTGTCGTGTTTACCATTATATGACAGAAGTTTTGCCGAAAATTTTTACAACAGCATCTTTTTATACTACAGTTCTTCTTGCTGCCCAAAGATACATTTGTGTTGGACACCCTTTCAAAGCGGATCGGTTGTGTTCTAAAAAGATTATTACATATTGCATTTGTGGTTTATTTGGTCTATCCCTATTGATGAAAGGTATTTTCTTCGTGCACTACGATTATTTCGGAATAACAGTACCAGCGTTCGTTGAAGAGAATGCTACAATGGAGGCTTGCGCAGTCCGAGCTCCGGAATGGATTAAAATGACATTCTTTGAGTACTTAGCAATAGTTCAAACATTAGAGATGTTTATTTTCAATGTCATTCCATCTACAGTTTTGTTAATTTTTGAAATTTTACTGGTTATCGCATTGAAGAAATCAACAGCTGCAAGAAAGAAAATGTCAACTAATGCAAAGATGAGAAAAGAAAATCAATTAACGTACTCAACCATCGCAATCACGTCTCTTTCTTTGTTGCAAGGATTGTTTACGATATTTTCGATGTCATTTGATTTTCTGTACCTTATGTTTGATGTGGAAACTATCAATAATAACGACATTCGATCTATATCAACAGCTTCTAGTATATCGTACATTGTATTGACCCCTTCTAATTTTATTATAACTTGTTGTTTAAGTTCAGAATTTAGAAATAATGTGAAAGCAATTTTTACATCATCTTCAGCAAAAGTCAACAGGCCAAAGGATACATCTAAAGCTGTGTCCATCTCTACTGCTAGCACTTCCGGGAGTACTGTTTCAATGTCAGATAAATCAAACATTAGCTACTCCTTACCTAAATGAGTTACTTCTAAAGAACAAAAGGAATTTGGGATGAGGTACTAAATGAGGTACTACATTTATCCTGTCAAGAATCTCGTTTCAAGCGTAAGCATTATCTGTGTGTTAACCAAGACATAATCCTTGCAAGTCACTCTGGCTTAAAGCAGGAAGATATGTTAGAATAATAATTTTATTATAAACAATCAAAACAGTTTTGGCCCTTGAGAAACACTCAGCATACAAAATAAAATTTTGAGTTCCTACCTGAGCAAGTCAGCTTGCAACCGTCACTTAGAGGAAGAAACTGCCTGCCCGACAATGCGACAGCCAGGAAGTGGAGTGTCTCCACAGAGAGGATGAGAATAGACATCTCATCTGCGGCCGGGTTGTGTAAGGTCTGCATCAGGGGATAGCCCATGTGCTAGTAGAGTAACAGGGGTCTATCAAACTGGCGCTGGAATAATTTAGATAAAATTTGTCCCCGAAATGCTTGTGGATGAATGAAATTTTAGAAATGACCAGTGATAAAATTCCATCAAGGAAATATAATATGAAAAGAAAAATAATATATATCACTAGTAAAATTGCTGAAATGTTTCCCTTGTCATGAAACATTATTTAAGGTGTTAGGAAGGTGGACGGTGGATGGTAAATTGAATAATAGCACTGTAAACTATATCAACTAGTCAGACTGCTGTGAACCTAGAAAGTGATTATACAAAGACCATGCATATGGCTTCACACACAGATTGGGTATATCAAATCATACAGTGGGAGGAGACTGACCTCACTTGGCATTCAGAATGATATACTGATTGCTGTGCAATAAATGTTATAAGATCTGTTATCATAATCTGCATTTCCTCACCAAGAGTAATTGTTTGTGACATGTATCTGATTAGGAGAAGATTAATGTTTGTCCTGTTGTCCTGGTGAGACTCTAAAACCTCAAAGTGTCAAATACCATAGAAATGTTTCTCAAACTAAAACAGGTGGTCAGTGGTGTAAATGTATCAATGATGTCAGCATCTTTCACCAGATAATAATTATACTCTTATTTGTATAAACAAAAATTATATTACATATAAGTTACATAATAAATTATGACAATAATACTGAATCGGGAAGAGTTTTTCCTTTTTACATTCTTCAGTCTTTGCTGTAAAAGATACTGAAAAAAATCAATTGTATTAGATGTATTTCGACTTTAAGAAATATAATGCTCTTATCTTTCTAAAAGACATTTTAAAACTTCATTTTGATTTTCAAATCAATATACTTATATTGATTGCTTTATGGATTTTATTTTTGTAGTTAAACTTTCTATATGTACGTGCTGCAATTATTGCTGTCCTTATGAAGAATATCGATATCATTGAAAAGAAAGGATATGGATTCAAAAACAGCTGAACTATTTGGAAACAAATTTATAAACGAAATAAGCCTACGGTGATTTCAACTCGAAAGTAAACAAAAATAAAATTTCGTCGACGATGAACTATAGGCCAACCCTTGAAGCAAGGTCAAAACTAATTTTACATTGCAAATGAAAAAGCTTAAACCTTTGTATACATTATGTCATTCAATGGTCATCTAAATTCATATAAGTTACACCATGTCATGTTCGGTCATATAAAATATCACCTATATATGGTCATGTACAAAGATGTAGTGGTTAGATTTACATAATGCCTTTACATAGTGTTGTAAGTTTTCATAAACTACACTTGTATACATTATGTCATTTAATGGTCATCTTAATTCTCCCAATTGATACGATATTCCCGTGCTTGCATTTCCTATCATGATTTTCTTGATAGAGGGTTACTGCTCACAAGGAAGCTATTAAACCAAGAGTTCCAAATGGTGAAGTTGAAATCATCCCTTCGTAAATTTTACGGACGCCATCACGAGTTGGTTGACCGTTTTGGAATAACCGTTTCACAAATGATATCGGATATGTTCCTTACGTCGTAACTACAATCCCCTTCCCTTTCATGAATGTGACCTACCGACTTAAACTATTTACCGGATTTGTAATCACATAAGCAACACGACAGGTACCACATGTGGAGCAGGATCTGCTTACCCTTCCGGAGCACCTGAGATCACCCCTAGTTTTTGGTGGAGTTCGTGTTGTTTATTCTTTAGTTTTCTATGTTGTTTCATGTGTAGTATTGTTTTTCTGTTTGTCTTTTTCATTTTTAGCCATGGCGTTGTCAGTTTGTTTTAGATTTATGAGTTTGACTGTCCCTTTGGTATCTTTCGTCCCTCTTTTAATTCATATAAGTTACACCATGTCATGTTCGGTCATATAAAATATCACCTATATATGGTCATGTACAAAGATGTAGTGGTTGGATTTACATAATGCCTTTACATAGTGTTGTAAGTTTTCATAAACTACACTTGTCTTAAAAAAATGATATCACCAATCATTAGTATCACATTAACAAAGTGTGCGATGAAATTACTGAAAAAAATTTAATTTAATTTGTCAAATGCATAATTTCGTTACCTCATTTTCATACAGTATCATTTTGAAACGATGAAAGGTGTAAAATACTTCTTGTTTATCATTTTCCTATTCCCTATCCATGAATCATCGTTTTCTACTACATATCCAAATGATTTGATCTTTCTGTTTCTATTGAGAAGAATACAAATAGGTGTCTTTTATAACATAAATTGTACATCACCTGCATTCCAGGCTTAATTAGGATGAATTATTAGTAGATCTTCTTTGAAATCAGTCGTCAAACAAAATGCATACCCAGAATAGAATGTGCCAAAATCTATAGACACAACCATTAACAAGTCGGACATTGTTTACTGCTGTCTCGTTATTGTCAGATAAAAACACATCTGTACTTAAAAGTAAAATCACTAAATTATAAAACATAAAACGAATGGATAATTTTTCGCTTGTCAGCATATCCGAGAATCTTTAAAATCAGTGAGTCCATTTAAAGTATGCCATAAACTCTAAGAAAATTTTCATCCTCATATGCTCTTTTGGAAGGCTTATTTTATTCCAAGTTTTTTTAATTATTCGTTTTTATTCCAAGTTTTTTTAATTATTCGTTTTTATTCCTTGATTTTTTATTTTACTTTTAAGCAAACCCCTTAAATTATTCATTTCAAAGATCTAGATATAAGGAATGTGAGTATGTAAATTTGATTTCCTCAGGAAGATTTGTAGTTCATTTTTTGAAACTTTAAAACAATTCTAACACACACCATTGACATATTCAGTGTTCCTGTCAAAACTACATTAAGTGACCCATGAGAATAATTGCGACTTTGTTATAAAAATGACATATATTTAACCAGCTGTATAATATTAGACATGTTTCAGACTCTAAACATTACAAAAATTATTTTTCTCTATGTTTTTCTTCTTGGCAAAAATGTATTGTCACTAGCAAGAGTATTATAGTATGAAATTTTTGCAAGATTTCTTAAGTCATCTAAAATCTGATAAAAAAAGTTTAATCTTTGACCTTTTTCATATGTATGTGCCTGTTCCAAGTTAATCTTGTCGTTGAATAGATTATGTCACGTCATAATTGTTTGTAATTTAGTAAAGTTGATGTGGATGGTAGGTTTGTGATAGTATATTTTTAATTCTTATTTTCAATTAACCTTTTTTTATTTTTTTTTACCTAAGAGCGATTTTAAACCAAAAGACAGTGTAGTAAATCCTGCCGCTTGCTGAAAACGTTATGTTGACCTCTATTATGCCATTCTGCTATTATATGTTGGGTCGCTACATGTATACCATACAGTTTCTTCATACAAAGTCTACAGTGTCAAGAATGATTATCTAACATGTAAATAGAATCGTATTCCATTACAACGTAAGTTTCTAGCTGTTTATTAATATTTGTAGAAGCTATGCTCATGATGCTAGTACAATAGTATATTGTAAATATTAAGACAACAATGCAATAAAGGCAACAGTAGTATACAGCTGTCCAAAACTCATAAATCTATGGACAAAAAACAAAATCGGGGTAACAAACTAAAACTGAGGGAACCGCATTAAATATTAGAGGAGAATAACGACACAACATTAAAAAGTAACACACACAGCAACGAACTAAGTATTAGACAACATCCGATGAGAATAACCAATATAACATAAAAACCAAATACATGAATTTGGGATAGAAAAGTACCGTGACACGTCTTACAGTAATGTGAATTCACACTCAAAAATAGGAGAAAACAAACGACACAACGGAAACGCAACGTAAAAATGTTACACACACATAAACGAACTATGATATAACAATGGCCATTGTCCTGACTTGGTACAGGACATTTTTAAAGAAAAAAATGGTTTTATGGCATGCCAAACCTCGCACTTTGATGGCATTGTTAAATATAACATTAAAATGACAACATACTAATACAGGACTACAATACAAATAAATAGCTGAACGTATTAGGCATAGATACACATGAATAATAGATAACAAAAGGCATCAGGTTTAAAATTCATTACGTAAAAAACGTGCCTCGTCCAAACAAGACTTACCAGTGACGCCCAGATATAAAAGTTCGAAAGTCAAAAAAAGGGAGACATAGTTGTACAGCTCTGAGGATCAAAAGTTGAAAAAGGTTGTGCCAAATACAGCGAGGGTTTTTTGCTTGTGATAAGAACATCCTTATTATATAGAACAATTTATGCTATTGCAAACAGTACATTTTATCAGATGAATATAAAAGATTTACATGATCAAACTGACGTTTACTAATTACAGAAAACAAAACCATAATACATAATGCATTGAAGACCAACACAGAAAATAGACACACCCGACTCAGTGACAAACCAGGCCTGAACGCAAAAAGTCATAACCATGACGTCACATACGAAGTGTTGAGAAGGTACAATATTACACCATGCAGACATTTGAATTTCTGAAACAGAACAAATATGACGTAATATTTGAAATATTATTTCTAAAAAATAAGATAGAAATAGGATTGAATTAAGATCATAATAGAACTAAATACTGATAATACATTTAAACACAATGCACATTGCAATACTTATCAATAGCAATTAACTATGTTCTATATATGTCCGGTTTGTTTTGAATCTAACTTCAAACATAAAAATCGTACAGATTACGTTGAACAAAATCAAAACTAATAAATGAAAGCGGTGATTAAGTTTCTTTACCATAACACATGAATTTAATAGAAAAGACGTCAACCAATTTGACAAAATCCGATGAAAATTACAAATATAACATCAAACTAAATACATGAATTTGGGATAGATAAGTACCGTATATATTTGTTTAGGAGCCAGCTGAAGGACGCCTCCGGGTGCGGGAATTTCTCGCTACATTGAAGACCTGTTGGTGAACTTCTGCTGTTGTTTTTTTCTATGGTCGGGTTGTTGTCTCTTTGGCACATTCCCCATTACCATTCTCAATTTTATATGATCAATAAAGATTAAGGTTTTAAATCTATTAGATGAAACTCAAGTTGAAAATAGACAAATTGATAACAAATCGAATCAACATTACATGTATATAGATACATGCAAATATAGTAGTACATGTAACCAAATTATCTTTAAAATGTGCATAAACAGATAAATAAAATCTTGTATGAGTAACACTAATTTATGCATGCTCCCGAAAGATGAAGTGACAATATTTGTAACCAACATGTTAAAAGCAAATCGCATTTCATAAATATCGAAAACCATTGTCTTGCAACAAGGTTAAACAGTTAGAACTGCGAAATGTTATATTTGTGTTTGTTGATCGAAAAATATTCATCTGTGTATTTATTGTAAACCGTCAAATTTACCAATTGACCTGTACCTCTACAAAGAACATAACGTATGTGTGGTTGCAAAGAACATCAGTCAACAATTGTAGCGTTTTGAATACACATATGAATTGTTTCTTCATTCTCACTTCGCTATAAAAAAAAAAACTGTAAGAACATACTTTCTAGGTAAAACGTGTACAATCAAATTTTAACGTGCAAACTACACAGAAAATGCAATATGGTACCTCTTATAAAAAATCCTACTGTCATAACGTATGCAGTGCAATTTCAAAACTAAACAATATAGATATGCTAAACTTGATGTAAACGACTTATTTGATTCACATTTAAAATCAAATATAGAAAGTCAGTTAATTAGAGAATAGTCAGTTCAAACTTAATTTCTTCTGCAGGTCTATTTTAAACTGAATTTGTCTGTCCTCATCTTTTTATATAAAGCTTGATTGATCAAATTGATTAAATGATGAATACTGAACGTGCAGATATGTTTTAGACATATTAGACATATACAATGATGGCATATAATTTTCAATATCTGTGAAATCTAATCTCTTTTTTTTTTGTGATTGTGTACGGTTTTTGTTTTTCATTTTTAGCCATATCTTTGTCAATTTATTTTCGACTCACTTTCACAAATTTAAACTTGGATGGAGAGTTGTCTCATTGGCACTAATGCCACATCTTATTACACATGTTATATCTATATATGAATTTATATCTGAAAAGTAAACACCAAGTAATTGACGTAAAAAAAATAAGTATTGGCATTGGCAAGTAAAAAATCCCAGGGCACATTAAAACGAAAGGATATAGCAATCCTATTGAACCTGCGACACATACCAAACTGATTAAAAGTTTAATACCATTAACAATTCGAAGTTTATTGAACCAGAAGCGTATTTCGACTTTTGAGGTTATTCAGTGATCCTCGAGTCGGGTTTTAATATTCCAAAGTCCAAACCTTAATAAAAATGTTGATGAGCAGATGGAACCAAACAGGATCAGAAGTTAATCAAAATACAGGCACATAATCAGAGATTTTCTAGAGTGAGATGCATTGCTTGATTCTTACTTTAAGAAATCAAATTCCAATCGAACAAAATCCGTATTACCCGTTTCATAATGAAAAAAATTGGGCAGATAAAATGAACCGGCACAAATTTATGGGGAAAACACTTGCATATCTGAGACATTTTTGAGTGTTATTCATTATTGTATTTAAACTTGATAGGGAAAAGAAGAAATAAATTTAGCAAACGCTAATCGATTGAAAACTCGAAATCTTGATAATATTTTCGTACAATAAGGAATTTTTTAGATACGCTGCCGGTTAGTGAAACTGAGTTATCCAATACAATAAGGTTAGTCCTCTGGTTTGCTGTTCATTTTAATGTTCTTGAAGCCACGAAGCACTAATGATTTCCCAAAATCTCAACCTACGCCAATAATACATATATGTTGTTGTATATAAGGGATTACCTAAGTGTTCATTAATTGCTATAACTTCTACAAGACATTTCTCAACTCTCTCGGTGCTACTCAAATTTTTTAAAACTTCACCAGTGTATGAGCAGAAAATTGATGAACCAGGGATATGTCAAGAACGTCTCGTTCCTATACAAAAAGTTCATCGGTAGTTGATGCCAAGAACTTGTTGATAAATACTCCGTATCAACTTCACAAATAATACACGATGATCTTGAAGTATAGATTCTATGTTTTGACCTTATTTATCTACTTAATTACGTGGTATAGTATTCTTTCGGTTCTTTGTGACGTGGCTAGGTACTTTCACATCCCGCCATTGTGTTATTGTAATATGATAACTTTTGTATACGTGTCTTACTGTTTTCCTAATGTGCTTTGTCTATATGCCTTTTTGTTTTTGTTTGTTAACATATTTTTTGCGTTTTTAATGATTGAGATTATAACACGACTGCTGCACCCTTTTTTGTATTTTTAATTATACTACCTATTAGTTTTGTTCACACATTGTTGTCAATATAAAGAAATTTCTTGTGATTGTCATACACGGGAGAGTTTTAGCTAACCATAAATTCACCATTTTCTACATACGAAAATGCCTGTACTAAGTCAGCTACATACATATGACATTTTTTTATAAATTTGCTTGATGTGTTTGAGCTTTTGATTTTGTCATTTTATAGGTGACTTTCCGTGTCGAACATTTCTCCGAATTCGGTATTTTTGTTATTTAACATTTTTATTTAAATATTAAAATGACGGTAAAGCTTTAAAGTTCACCTACGATGGTCAACCATTGACATGTGTCATTGTTATTGGATTCTCAATGCTCTTCAACTTTGTACTTTTTTGGCTTTATAAATATTTTGGTATGAGCGTCACTGATGAGTCTTATGTAGACGAAACGCGTGTCTGGCATACTAAATTATAATCCTGGTACCTTTGATAACTATTTACAACACTGGGTCGATGCCACTGCTGGTGGACGTTTCGTCCCCGAGGGTATCGGCAGTCCGGTAGTCAACACTTCGGTGTTGACATGAATATCAATAATGTGGTCATTTTTATAAATTTCCTGTTTACAAAACTTTGAACTTTTCGAGAAAAAAAACTAAGGATTTTCTTATTCCAGGCATATATTACCTCAGCCGTATTTGGCACAACTTTTTGGAATTTTGATCCTCAATGCTCTTCAACTTCGTACTTGTTTGGCTTTATAAATATTTTTATATGAGCGTCACTGATGAGTCTTCTGTAGACGAAACGCGCGTCTGGTGTACTAAATTATAATCCTGGTACCTTTGATAACTATTTACACCACTGGGTCGATGCCACTGCTAGTGGACGTTTCGTTCCCGAGGGTATCACCAGGTCAGTAGTCAACACTTCGGTGTTGACATGAATATCAATAATGTGGTCATTTTTATAAATTTCCTGTTAACAAAACTTTGAATTTTTCGAAAAACTAAGGATTTTCTTATCCCAGGCATAGATTACCTTAGCCGTATTTGGCACAACTTTTTGGAATTTCGGGTCCTCAGTGCTCTTCAACTTTGTACTTGTTTGGCTTTATAAATATTTTGATATGAGCGTCACTGATGAATCTTATGAAGACAAAACACGCGTCTGGCGTACTAAATAATAATCCTAGTACCTTTGATAACTATCATAGCTCATAAATGTTTCAAATCACAAATAGCTAAGCCTTATTCATTTATATATTTAATCCATATAAATTTGAGCGTTGGTAATAATATACGTTCTAACTTAAGACTTGACTTGAAAATAAAACTACATGTATATTTCCACATTTTATGAAAGGTTTTATGTGCAATAAATGTAACGATAAAACAAACTAGATGAATTTCAAAACAGTATTACAGGATTCTCCACTGTCTGTTTCAACTGCTGTCATTCTTATCTCCGTATCACCAAATAAATATTCAATCTCAACGGTCCGTTTTTCGTCTGATGGGTTTGGTATGTCTATCGTCGCGTCACAAACTCGGTAGCAACCCTCTTCGTCTGTATATTCGGTAAATTCGGAGTCCGATTTGTACATAGCAAGGTCCATATAGCATTGCTGAGGTTCATCCGTCAAATATTCTCTTTTTATGGTTGTGCCTACTGGAACTGATTCGTTTTTCTTTACTATGAAATCAAATATCTTTGGACATATATACCGACCTCCAGCTCTCTTCTTCCTTGACATCTCATGCACTTTTGGGTCGAACGGTTCAAAGATTTTTGTTCCGTATGAATTCATCATGACTCTCGATTCAATAATTCTTTCATGACCAAATATTACAGCTCCCTTTAGAACAGATAAACCTGGATCATCAGGAACAATAAAGGTTTTGTTGGGTAATGCTTCTTTAAGAGCGCGAAGCACGTACTTACATTCAGAAAACCCTCCAACTAACACAAAGAGAGAAACTTCTTTTATTGCTTTGATTTTACTCGTTTCTTTCACTAAAGATACAATTCTGTCTATTGTTGGACCAAAGAACGACTTCATTAACTCAGCATCGATACAAAATTTTTCTCTGTTGCGTTTTATTTTATTTTTATATTTAGACATCTTGATCTTTTTATCTACATCGTCCTCTCCTAGTTCCTCTATTAGCTCATTAATTGTCACTAAGGGAATTCGTATGTAATTCTTGTCTGTTATTTCTCTTCTTTTAAATGTTTCAAATTCTCTTAGAAGCTCCAGGTAGGCTGATGGCTGTTTCTTTTTCATCAGATTTACCAACTTCTGTCCAAGAATATCTCTCAGAACTTCCATAAAGGCGTTATCTACTTGTGTTCCACCACAGTCATCGCCGATAGCGTGGTGGAGTTCTTTCAATGAAGGATATTCACAATCAACACCTTTTGGTAGTCTCTCGTGGATTGTTATATCAGCTGTACCCCCTAACAATTATAACCAAATATATATTTGTCTGTGTATGATATTAGGATTTGATGGTTTACTTCAATAGGAAAGCAACCAAATACAAAGTCATCCCCCACACATATATACACCCAACTAGTTTATATATATCAACAGTTATCAATAATAAATAAAAACAACAACACGAACTCCACTAAAAACTGGGAGTGAAATCATGTGCTCCGGAAGGGAAAGCATATCCTGCACCGTATACGTCACCGTCGTGTTATTTCTTTGTTCAGTTCGGTAATGATGGAAGGTAATTATGACTGAGAAAGAATATCAGATATGATTTCTGACACACATTTGTCATAATGGCTAATCAGCTCATGATGGTGACCGTAAAATTTCTTGATGACCTTAATTTGATCACATAGCCCTGTCCTAGCAACTTTTGAGAAAGCAGTATTCCTCGTTCAACAAAATCAACATACTTTGGTCTATCTCTAAAGTAACTATCGATTGAGACACATATACTCCATATGCTGGTGCTGCTGGGATGTTGCTACACAGAAACGGAAAGTTGACAATAGAAAAATAAAACTGATCGCGTTTGTCATAAATTTTGGTATTTTACATACCATCAGTAGTCATTTCGAGAAAAAGGTCTAAATATTAAGCAGATTAATCTGTGTCGGTAGTATCTTTAATTTCAAGTTCACTTGGACATATTAAATGTAAATGATCACTGAATCTATTATTATTCAGAGACAGTACATCATCAATATACGGAAAGATGAAATTAAAAGACTGGGCTAATTTCTTTTCTCCTTTCTGTACAAGCCTTTGGATAAATCTGCCTCATAGGAATACAAAAACAAATCTCCAAGTAAAGGAGCGCAATTGTTACTCATTGAATTACAATAGTCTGTTGGAAGACCAAAACCTTCAAATTTAACAAATATGTTGTCAATTAAAAAGTCCAGCATGGCAGTGTTATCCTCTTCGGTGTATTTTTTGCTTGACTGTATGATTTTTCACAAAGTAAGCTGAATTCCTGACCAAAACTAGATATTTAAAACGGCTAGTGCTATTTTTGTTAAAGACACATAAGTTGACGAGTTCTTTCAGTCGAGCTACATGTACATGTATATCAATTAATTATGTGGAATAGTGGTATAAAGAGTTGAAAAATCAAAGGTTTTAATGTTGATACAATGTTTTAATGATTGAGATTGTAAATTCACCGATAAATCTTTTGAATGTTTCAGTATCCACATCTGATTAACACCACTTCTTGAATATGCCGTTTCGGAATATTTCTGAAGTCCTTCTTTAACTGCAGTGAGTATGGCAGAAAGACCTTTAGAAAGGGGGTAAGTGGAACACTTGGAAGAACCTGCAATATACTTTTCCTTATAAGGATTAATGTGAAGCTTAGGAATCCAATATAAGGATGGAAGATCCTGGTCTTCATCCTTTGGAAAAACACCAAAGGAGATTAGAATGTAGTGTTTCTTCTACAAAAAAATGATTCATTGATAGAAAAAAATGACAAAATCATAAAATTAAATGACTTGCGGTGATGGATAAATGTAACAGTTTTACCTATACATAAAAACGGATCTCGCGTTTACTTTCCAAATAAATTTTCTGTTAAAATTAAATTTCTTTGACTTGTACACTTTGGATGCTTCAAGTATACGAATGTTTACCTCCTAAATCAATGATCATATATTTCTGTCCTGTTCGATTAAGCAAGCGTCTTTCATTTGATGCACGTGAATTTTCTTGAAAGAGACAGAAAATAGAGGCTGCTTCCGGTTCCAAGGCAATCACAAGCTTGTTATCATCTATACCAGCCTACAAATATAAAAAATAATGTCACATTACATTCTGGCAACCTTTTAGTGTATGCTATCACAAACTAGTCAAAACATTTACTAAATTTTATCATCGATACAAGGACATCATTCGTAAGTATAACTCAACATGCTGACATCTTATACGGTCAGGTATTTCACATTCAATCTTTTATGGTAATATTCTTTATAAAGCACAAAAATGTCAGTATTCACCTAGTAAAACCTTTAAAGGGATACAGTTACGATACTGTTGTCAGGTTATTAAAGATTGCATATTTTGGTTTTAATATTGATTCACTTATAGGGTCTTTGCATCGGAATTAAACACATTTTTTTAAACCAGTTGTTGGCATTACACGGGTTATGTTCTTCACATATTTTTTATGATGGTATAATACTAAACCGCTAACGGGAGGGATTGTGCCTGATATTCATATAATAAAGACATAATTTTTCAATTAGTTTAATTGAGGTCTGGAGCTGGCATGTCAGTAACTGTTAATAGTCGGTTGTTATTTATGTATTATTGTCATTTTGTTTCATATTCTGACATCGGACTCAGGCTTCTCTTGAACTGAATTTTAATGTGCGTATTGTTATGCGTTTACTTTTCTACATTGGCTAGAGGTATAGGGTAGGGTTGAAATATCAAAAAACATGTTTAACCCCGCCGCATGTTTGCACCTGTCCCGATTAAGGAGCCGCTGGCCTTTGTTAGTCTTGTATGATTTTTAATTTTAGTTTCTTGTGTATAATTCGGAGTATAGTATGACGTCCATTAACACTGAACTGGTATATATTTGTTAAGGGGTCAGCTGATGGACCTCTCCGGGTGCGGGAGTTACTTTCTGCGTTATAGACCTATTGGTGACCTTTTGTTAATGTCTGTTATATGGTCGGGTTGTGGTCTCTTTGACACAAGTCATTCCCAATTTCCATTTTCAATTTTTATTTTTATGCCGTGCATATTCCCTTGCGGAATGTTCAGTTGATACTTGGTGTATACATTCCCTTTTGAGATGTTACGTGATGACTAATTTGCATTTAACGAAATTAGACGTTAAGCTAATACCTGATGTTTACATTCCCAAGTAATATGTTAAGTTTATACCTGATGTGCACATTCGCACATGGTATATTTAGTGTGTTTAATTTATGGCCTTAAGTGTTCATACCCGCGTGAGATGTTTTAAGTGAAGTCCTGATGAGCACGTGCCTACATGAGATATTCGGATAATACCTGATGTTCACTTTCCAACAAGAGATGTTTAGTTTAAACCTGATATGCACATACAGTACCCACATTAGATGCCTATAGTACCTCATGTATACCTAATATGAACATATGCTTAAGTATACCCGACGTGAACATTCCAACAAGCTATGTTTAGTTTATACCTGATGTGCACATTCCCGCATGAACTGTTTAGATGCATCTCTCCATATCGTTGGAACAGTTAATACCCATCGTATTTCATGTGGCTCTATGGCTTTGCCCGTTTCATCAAAATGAGTCAATAAATGATCTTTGAGTGCTTTGATAAATTTTGAAAATACTTCTGAAGCGACAACAGTTTTTCCTGTCACATCTTTAAGTCTTTGATGCTTTAGATTCTGAAAGAGAATGCTAAAGATATTAAAAGTTTGACATTCAGAATTATAAGACTTCAATAAACGCATATATTTAAATGTGTGTTTGAAAATTTGAAAGTTTATGTTAATTTATCGTCTTTTTTAAAAAGAATTATCTTTGTAATGCACTTTTCTTTTTAGAATATCGATATTCGTGAAGGAGATGAGACGAGGTCAACAACAATAGAAATACTTGGAAAACAACATGAATAAATGAATCAATGGTGCAACGCCATCGACGACGATTCACTAAGTTTCCCTAATGTGTGTGCTATGTTCACATTGCTTGATCGGTGTGAGAAAAAATCGATAGTCCTCTACAAAGTATATCTGGTGTAAGTATGAACAAAAGATATTTTGTCAATTGCATTTTAAAAAGCGTCAGTACCTCATTGTCATACAGTATCATTTTGAAACGATGAAAGAAGTAATAATCTTCTTGATTTTCATTGTCCTCTTCTTTTATCCGCGAATAATCACTCTCTGCTTCATATCCAATGGATTTGGTCTTTCTGTTGCTGTTCAGAAGAATACATGTAGGTGTCTTAAGTGACAACAGTTGTGCAGTTCCTGAATTCCAGGTCTGGTTAGAATGAATTAGAAGCGGATCACGTTTGAAATCAGTCGTCAGAGAAAATGCATACCCAGAATAGGTTGTGCCAAAATCTATAGATGCAACCAACAAATAATCAGACATTGTTTCGAAATTGTCAGATAAAATACACCTGAAAAAAACATCTGTATTACTAAAAAAATGCAGCCATTCTTATCTCCCTATGTTATACTTCCGGATAAAGACTTGAATTCATTATAAAATTCGTAAAATTAGCTGTTGTATTTTGTTATGCAGTTGAGCTCAATGATGTGTAAAGTCTTTTTCATATTTCAAAGAGTTAAAATTCTTATAGATTTTCAAGATCAGTTAAATAGGTTCAAAATGAAAGCAAAACACACAGATATGAAATGTGAAAAGACTTTACTGTACCTCTTATAGTTATTCTTATGCCATTAAGTTTGAAGTTGTAAAATAAAACCATATATCGACATGTAAAACTTGATTTAAACGATTCGTTGAATTTACAGTTGATACGAATTGTCAAAATTTATCAAGGAAGTGATTTGAAGTAGAACAGTGAGTTCAACAGTCCAGGCAATTATTTATTTGTGTAATATTATTTGGATGGGTAATATTACTTACACAACATGGATTGATTTCGGAAAATAATATAAGCAGTGTTTGATTTATAGGGTTTCAACATAATACTTTAAAACAATACACGACATAGGTCGTCAGTCAGCTTTTATCAATGTAGGATTTTTCAACAATTACACATGCAAATTACCTCAAGTATATAAAGGTTGTAATTTAGACAATCAAATATCTATCATCATTATCATATTCTCCGGATTAAATATCATATAAAGACAAAAACTGACGAGGTACGGACTGGCACAGGAATAAGTTGAAGGTCTAAACTATTTTTTTTAAATCTCAATTTAATCATAAATAGACCAATAACTATTTTAATATTATGATAAAATTGAGTATGGAAATTTGGGAATATTTCAAAGAGACAACAACTCGACCAGAGAACAGCCGAAGGCCACCAATGGTTCTTCAACGCAGCGAGCATATCCCGCACCCGGAGGTGGTCCTCGACTGGATCTTAATACAATTGTGTACAAGTTCAGTGAAAATGAGGTCACACTAAACTCCAAAACATATAAATGAAGTAAAATTAAAAATATACAAGACTAACAAAGGCCAGAGGCTCCAAAGTCCCAAGCGGTTCCAGCTTCGATCAGCATACTACTCTACACTAATGTAAAATTGAAAATGGAAATGGAGAATGTGTCAAAGAGACAACAACCCGACCATAGAAAGGACAACAGCAGAAGGTCACCAAAAGGTCTTCAATATAGCGAGAAATTCCCGCACCCGGAGGCGTCCTTTTAGCTGGCCCCTAAACAAATATGTACTAGTTCAGTGATAATGACTAGTTTGTGATATCGAAAAACCCTGGTGTAATATCTTTTCAGTATTACAGAGATTTCTTTCGTTGAAATCAAATACGTTACACGAGCGAATCAAACAGGTTGAGATATACAAACACCATAAGATGGTGACAAAGGAACGTCACCATCTAACAATTGACAATTAACAATAGGAAATGAAAAATCATCTCTTTTATCAAAAATTTTGGTATTACGCTTCCCGTTAAAGGGGTAAATTCAGTAAATAAATATACGTCATCAGGGACCGCCCATTTAGGGGAGAGCTTTCTGTATAACAATGAAGTCATAGGCTCTTCTGATTGGTAGATAATGTTTGTAATAAATATTTTTTGGCAGATGGATCAAAACTAGAGTTGAAAAAACAAAAAAAACAAATGCTGAATGTACTAAATATTTTTACTACAGGGTTGAAAAGTAATGGGGGTCAGTATAGGAATTCAGTGTGAATCTACATTGTTTGTAAACAAGGCCATGTGAATGCTCAAAAATGCCGCATGACCGTTTTTATTAGTGCAAAAGATAGGGCTACATTTGTACTTTCATGAATTTTATATGAAAGTTTCCAAGTTCTAAAGGTAAAGCAGGTATAAATTTAATTCCATACATAGATTAGCATTAAAGTCAATGGGAGATTTTGTACTGAATTTACCCTTAAAAATATAGATATCATGATCCAGGAAAGGGTAGTGTTCATTGTTAGTATTATCTTTATTTAAAGTAAGTTCGGCAGGATAAATCTCTTTATAGTGATTACTGAAGTCGTCGTTATTGAAAGCTAATATATCATCTAAACATCTAACAGTGTTGTTAAATTTTTGAATCAGATTTTGTATCGATGGGTCTTTTCATTTTTTCGTCATAAATTGTAACTCACAACAATACAGAAACAGGTCCCCAATAAGCGGTGCACTATTAGTCCCGGCGATGCGATTTCCGATAACCTGACGATATACGGAATATTACGTGTGCGAAAGAATTTGTTTGCCACCCGCAAACTAACATTTGTTCGCAAAATATTTAAACATTCATCATAGAAAATTAGATAGAAAATATACCATTTACAATGCTATAAAACGAGTTGATGTAATATTCGAAGAAAATATATATAGAAAAGGGAGAAACAATAGTCTTATCACATTCCATATAATATTAAAAGACGTTTATTAATTAATACGTGTATCGCCTGTTGCAATCAAAATGATGAATTTAAATTTAAAAGCTTCCGACAATAATCTAATGATAACAGAAATTCAAAGTAGCTTTATTCTTTTATAGCAGCGGTATTTGTTAAAGTGACAGATCGCTAAGACGCGCGTGTCCAACATCATGCAAGCATGGTGGAATGGTTAAGTGGTTGTCTTTTCGCCTACGCAGGTCAATTCAGTTAAATGATGCACCGTCTAGTATTTCTCGCACTTACATCATCAGAAAAACGCCAAAGGTAATTCCAGTGTTGAATTTTTTTTTATATGCAACAGTTTCATCAAAGGAGCGAAGTGATGTAATTTAGTATTGTGATTTGTCAAGTATTTTGAAAAAAAAATACTTTTCAATGGTATACAGTCTTGAATCTAAGCCGTTGAGACTGAAAACAAAATCTTCATGTTTCAGCTTACGATTAATATCTTTTCTCAGTTTTGAAATGGCAAAGTAAAGCTATAAATCTGTTATGGCATGTAGATAGTAACATGTTAAAACAGTAAAGAGAAAACATAACATTATTAATAGAGGTTTTAAGTTTTTCTGATAACCATCCAAAGAAAGCAAAAAATATACATGCGGTATGGGCTTTGCACATTGTTGAAGGTCGTACGGTGACCTATAGTTGTTATTTTCTGTGTCATTGGCAATCATACCACATCTTCTTTTGTATATGTGCTGATGGGACAACTTCAATAGATTATTTATACACATTTTTTTTTTTTTTTATTTTAAGTTTAGTTTCTTGTGTACAATTTGGAGTTTAGTATGGCGTTCACTATCACTGAACTAGTATATATTTGTTTTGGGGCCAGCTGAAGGACGCCCCCGAGTGCGGGAATTTCTCGCTACATTGAAGATCTGTTGGTGACCTTTTGTTGTTGTTTTTTTTTCTATGGTCGGGTTGTTGTCTCTTTGACACATTTCCCATTTCCATTCTCAATTTAAAAGAATAAAAGACATAGAAAAGGAACTTCAATTTTACATATTAGTTTTACAGTAACTTGATAATCTAACCATTATCATTTTTCTAATAACCTGTATGTATCAACTTCTGTCAAATGTCAATGATTGTATAATATGAAATGGGCCAGAAACTTAGCATGTCTAGTCTTAGATTTAATACACGATAATCCCATCTGTTACTTATAAATCAATAATCTCTTAATACGAATTCAGTTATTTTACTGAACAATAGTTAACGCTACAGGTTTGGAATGATTTTTTGTTAGATAATCACCTATCTATAAGTCCTATGTACTTCGAAAAAAACCTAAGAAATATAAATAGTACTAGATGTAGGACTGTATATCTAGTATATATCATGACAACAATCTTAATCAAGCATACAGCATTCTGTCTTTATGCTTGATTTACATTTTTATCAAGGTGTACAGTCCTACATCTATTCCCAAGAATTAGCATCAAAATTTTTGAAATTGGACAACCAACAGTCAATCAATCGCTTTTAAAATGATGTTGGCGGTATATCTGAATTTGTTATCTGCAACACTAAGGAAAACACAATTTTTAAAATTTAACTGTCTGAGACTCAAGTAATAATAGATAAATATCACATGTCGTGTTTCATTGACCCCCCCCCCCCCGGTGACTGGGGAATAGAAATATTGTCACTAGGTCTTTGTCCGACCGGCAGTAAAAAAAAGTGGCACGTTTGTTCGACTGTACGGGTTGTTCACGTTTGCAGTCACGTTCGGTCAGAATAAGCATGTTGAATCCGATGCCTCGTGTAAAGAGAGTACTCGCTATTTGAGGGATCGGTAGGTGGCATGTTAAAAGGCAACATTTGTGTCCCTATCCAATATATAATATGTTCCAGTGGCGGTCCACATTTCCTTGACCTTCATCCCGGATTGCCTCAATTACAAGACCTATCTATTGTATTTATTGTTAACTTTTTCTCGTCCTGAAAATGCATGAAACATCTGCCACTGGACGTTAAGCAACCAACAATCGAGCAATCAATCATTGATTCACAGGTGGTAATTATTTCATAAATAGATTAATATCAATACACAGCATTAATTCAAACTATATAAATTTAAAGTAGATAATTTATACGTGTAATACAAATACAACTATTTTCATTAACAAAATTGGTTGAGCCCTTATTGCATATATTATGATATATACATTGTATCATATTTAATATAAACAGACATGAAAGCATGAAAAGTTAATTTCATTATGATTAATACATCATAATCAAATCAAATCAAATCATTTTATTGGTGTAAAATCCAAATATTGGATTGTTATCAAGACAATCATGACAATCATTACAAACATACAATATTGAAATTTAAACAACATTCATATTCTATAAGACTATATATTAAGATATTTTGGAGGAGGTGATACTTTTGCAAATTTGAAAATACAAGTACATAAATTCATAATGCAATTGTTATAAAATATATCATAACAAATACTATAAGAAAGATATAAAATAGTCATAACTTTGTGACATCCCTCAAAGAGTTCTTGCAAAGGTTCTTTAACGTGAGGAGACTGTGCTACTTTCGGAGATAACGTTCCAATTCCGACCGGACGTAGAATAGGTTCAAGCTATGTATAATCACCGTGTTCTTTACAAATTGATATATAAAATATGTAATACTTATGATATCGCTTGATATCACCTCGAGTTATTATACTACGCTTTAGAATAATGGGGTATACTGTTTTACCTCTGTCTGTCCGTCCGTCCAATGAATATTTTTCGTCGCATCTTTCTCAGGAACTACATTACAAGGATTTCTGAAATTTGGTTTTAGGGTTTATATGAGTCAGCTACATAAATACCTTGGATACGTTTTCAGATTCATAACTCAACAACTTCCTGTGTACTTTATACTTTTAGGGGACGGAGGTATCCTTAGTGAGCAGTCTATAGCTCACAGATTCACCTGTTTAATTTCAATATATTAATAAACGAGCCTTTGTCGTCGAACTTTAACATTAGACTTTTAAGACTATTTGTACCCTTCAGAATTTTATCAAATTTGACAAAAAGAAGATTGTCCGGTAAATAGTGTGAGTATTGTTTTTTATTGAAAAAAATCATATATGTCCATTGATATGGACGAACCATCATCGTCTTAAACTTTGAAACTCACTAACGATTAACGAATGGAAATGCGGTAGTTCAATATAGTAGCAGCTACGTAGCGGCTTTCAACAACTAGTTTATAGCAGTACACGTCCAGTAGGTAAAATCTACGTAGCACTACGTAACTGCTACGATATTGAACTCAACTCTGCAGTTACGTAACGCTACATCTACCTAGAAATTGGCCATTGAACGTATAGCTAGCATAGCTGCTAAATAGATCTCAGGGTTGCGTTCAAATATCGTAGCGCCTACGTAGATTTTGAATATTGAACGTGTAGCTATAGACTAGTTGTTACATAGATATTGATAGCAGCTACGTAGCCGCTACGTGGCCGTGTACTTGTACATCCCAACGACAAAAAGCCAGTAAGTACAGACCTGAGCGTACTCGCAGTTACTGACAGCTAGTTCAAAGCCACTATAGAATTCTGCTTTTTGGTCGGGTTTATCTCTTTGACATGTCCCCCATTTCCATTCTCAATTTTACAATATATAGATGTATATGCCTATGCTACGAGCTTCATGACCAAAATGAACATACAAAGAATAACAAAATATACGTAAGTTCAGCTATCCCTTAGGGAGTTCGAACCCTAGTTTCTTTTAAAACAATTTCGAAGTTTTATCATCGGCAAAATAGTATGTCAGTACCGAAACACATGTGTTTTTTTATACTCTCGGGGATTATAGAACAGCAGTCCTCCTTTTTTGGAGCGATACTGTCATGAAAATAATTAATTTTGTAAAGCTTGTGTTTACTAATATTTTGTGCTTCAGACCAAAACTTAAATTTGTAGAGCAAAAAAGTATCAGTGAGGTTGAACTTTTTCAGCCAATGACTGAATATAAGAACTCTTTTTAAAAGTCACTTTGTATAAAAATGACACCTACCATCAACGTATTCCAACATCAATCCGAATTCTGATAGCAAACAATCTAGTTCGGAAGACTCCGTATACATACTATGAGTACTTTATTGTAATTATATTACAAAATATTGATCACATGATGTTATTATTACTAGACTTGCAATTGCTTTACATAAATCCTTGTATAAAAATGACACCTAAAATCCACGTATTCCAACATCAATCCGAATTTTGATAGCAAACAATCTAGTTCGGAAGACTCCCTATACATACTATAAGTACTTTATTGTAATTATATCACAAAATATTGATTACATGATGCTAGTGTTACTAGACTTGCAATTGCCTTACATCAATCCAACACTAATATAGTGTTCTGGCGGTTTTTGTATTATATGCTAATGATAAATGTATAACATTTATGAAAGGGTTTAAGCATTTTAGGCCATTATCAGGGATTTGCCTAAATCAATTTATTTTAATTTTGTCGTTGTCAATAGATCTGCAATATTTTGATGCTTTTTGTAAGCTATTATTGGTTTGCTTGAAAATAGTTCGTTGCAACTGCATCCTGTTTTAGTAGATCCCAATGTTTACTAATGCATTGTTTCAATTTATAAATGTATGGATTATATTTCGTTGCCAATACTAAAGGAATTTCTTTTGTGTTTTGTTTGGCCTTTTTTCTGATTAAATCAGATCTATTACATGATAATGTCTCAGTTATGTACTTTTCGATTTCAATCTCCTTATATCCTCTCTTTATTAAGTTAAATCTGAACTGTAACAAAATATATTGTAAATCAACATCATTATTTGTTGTTCTAATATATCTGATTACTTCGCCCTTGATAAGCCCTGCAAACACATGTCTACTGTGACAGCTTTTACTCTCTAGATAAAGGAAGGCATTTATCGGTTATAAGTGTGCTGTCACATCCAACATATTTTCATTAGAAAATCTACTTCCCTTGAATATAATAACAAAAAACATACTTATAAGATTACAAAATAATTCTTTATATTGGTATATATTAATTTAAAACATTTCAAACAAATAAAAGGAATTCGAGATATAAATAAATGTCTTTGATAAACTATTGTCTTTGCGAGTAACTAGTACATTACAGATTTTGTAACGATTTTAAATTCAATAAAGAAAACTACATGTATAAGATAAAATTATAACCCTGTTCAAGGTAGACAATCAACATATTGACTTTATAAAATTAAACATAGACTCATAGTTCAAAGGAATATAACTCTTGTATACAAATGACACATCAATCGAATTATTTAGCTGCGAATTTGTCCGCCAACTTCAAGGAAGATTCTAATTTATCAATATAACCACAAGTTGTTAATATATAGATACTGACAACTAATGAATGCTAACCACAGTAAAGAATATTTGTTTGAAATTTTTTAACATTTACTCAGAAAAATGCTCGAACTACTTGACTTTCAAAGCTCATAATTAACGTATTTACACACAGATATACATTGTAATATTGTTGGTAAACATTACAAACCTGTAATCGTATAAGACACTATACACCTCGTGTGTTTGCATTAACTTATCCAAAAATATATTTATTTCAAGCCTAAATATTTCGACATGTTGTTTACGTTTTATAAATTTTAGAATTCTAATTGTGTCAAAAATTCCGGTAAAGATTTGACTAAATACCAATATCCTGATATCGTCTGGTAAATATGCTACACCAATCAATATTTATTGTAGTTGGCGCGGGTAAACAAAAACCTGTATGAACATACTTAAACGAAAATTATGTTTCACAGAAGATAGAAACAAAAACACACATAAGTATGCACTAACAGTTACATGTAACGATGACGATAGAGGATACTGGCATGTTCCATACTATTAAACAAAAATCTCATATTTGAAAGCGTTCCATTTAAATTTTCCTGAAAAGTCAGAAAAGTGAAAAATGATTGTAATAAAAGCAAATAAAATCAGACATAAAATGCAAAAAGACGTTACTGTACCTCTAACAGTTATGCTATTTTCATTAGGTTTTAAAACCAAACTATATATCGCCATGTACAACTTGATTTAAACGATTCGTGGAATTTACAGTTGATACGACTTATCCACATTCATAAAGGAAGTGATTTGAAATAGAACAGTGAGTCCAAACTTCCTATTTCAAATCTATTTTTAACAGAATTTTTCTTACTTTAAATCTTAGCATCTGCTTTATTTCATCTATTGAAAGATATGTGTTCAGAGATGCCTTAGATGTGTTAACCATACATGTATACATTGATTGCTGATCAATAGAAAATATGTTCACTATATTTACGCATTTTCTAGGGTTTGACATATGTATTTAAACAAGTACTGCTCAATTTTGTCAAGACAGTAGGGTTGTTGTTATTGGATAGGTAGCTCACAGACGTGCAGAATGCTCCAAATCTTTTTATTCATGTTTATAAATTCTGTCTGTCCTAAGAAAAAGCTCACTCGAGAAACATTTCTTATAATTTGTTGACACGAAAAGTATCTTACAGATAAAAATTAATACTGAAGAAATCATTTCCTTATAAAATATATATAATTCTATCTGCAAAATAGACAAAAAATCAGAGGTAACATAAAAGTACATTTATTAAGTAAATCAAACTATTTGAAACATGATAAGCATTGATAAGTACTATCTTTAAAAAGCATCTTTAAAAATGTTATTTCAACTGATCGGGCGGAGCTTATATTTTAATTTGTATAAGGACAGTCTATTGGAAGATGTGTGTGATAAGGATGATTGCCGTTATAATCATGATTGACTTCTTACTACCTATCAGTGTCACCAAACGCATATACAAAATAACTGAGTGTATGATATGAGACGAATAACGTCTATAGATGGACTGGTCTTAAATGAGCGACTTTCTTAAACCCCGCTCAGTCAAGTGAATTAAATCTAGTAATATATAGAGACAAAAAAGTCCTTATAGATGTAAAATAGCTATACACATAATATATTTGTTAGAGTTTACTTTCTGTTATGAATAAAAAAAATCCGAAAATATTTAGATCAAAGAAGAAATGTCAATCATAACAACAGATAAAAAAAACTTTAACGATTAGAGAAACAACCTATTCTGGTGTAAACATGTAATTTGTGTAAGACGAACGCCAAGAAAGATGATTTATATAATACAGCTCTTGATAAGTAATATTTCAATCATAATATGTTTAACTCTTTGATATTGTTATTTCTCCTTGACGTTTTTCGTCGTTAAGATATATATTTAGCACTGGAGCTATTAATAGCCTTGTCATGACTTGACGTGGTAGATCCGTGATATTTACCTACTAAGGTATTTTAGGCTAATCCTATAAAATCCACAGATTTTTATAGTGGTGATATTGACACCTTCTTAACCGAGTATGTTTAACTGCATCTATTTTCATATATTTTGATATTTACATTTTAAGATTTGATTTTAAATTCTTATTGTTTTCTGTTAATCGTAGTGTATAGCTGTTTATATTGGAATTTGTTCAATTTTGTTATTTCGTCAAATCAGATTAAAAATGTGTGACATCATGCATGCCATTACAATAGTGAAACGTCCTCTTTGACGTGTGTCACAACCAAAATAAATACAGACTGCGTCAGAAAAACACATGCACACAGTGCACATACTATATACAGAAGAAGGATCATATAAAGCTTACGGGACAGACTATATTGGTCAAAAGATTTTACATTATGATCTAGTTCGTAACCTTAACCGAACATCAAACATATATAAATATAATTCAAAACTCCCACATGCATCGATAGTAGCCACTTGTGAAAGTCAAGTGCATTTTCGGAAAATACTCATTGACTGAACCCTATCCGGCTTTGTTTGCAATCTTGATACATTTGTTACGCTTATGAATTTTGATTTTGAGGTCATAGCAAATTTCTTTAATCTTATCATAATCCCTAAACTCGGTTACGCGTTTGAATTTTGAAAACTCGTGGTCAATGTCAAAATTAAATTCGAACTCAACTTTATTCCGAAAATTTTTTAGATTGTGTAAATGTTCCATTTTTTAAAGATTATATTATCTAATTAACTTGCCGTTTCTCCTTTCAACTCACTTTTCAGACTTCCTATACTGCTATCAAAATAGTGAAAGGCATAATGTTGATTCAGCGACTAATTTGGCTGTGTGCTGCTCTTCACGAACTACATATTATCTACGGTTATTCGGAATTGTCTCTTCACTATTGCAAAGTAAGGATTATTCTAAAACTAAGGATTTTCTTATACAATGCATAGATAAGCTCAGCTTTGGCACAATTCTTTGAAATTTTTAGCTATCAATGCTCTTTAGCTTAATACTTGTTTGACTTACTTGACTTTTTTTATATAAGCGTTGCTAGGTGGTCTTATATGAAGATGAAACGCACGTATGGTGTATTAGATAATAAACCTGGTACCTTTGATAACTATTATCATGTCGAAATGTGTTACTGTAATGTTTATTTGTGTATATATATATATCTCTCTATCGTGCATGTTCTTGCATTTATTTGTATTGTAGTCCTGTCATGTAATGTTGCCATTTTAGTGTTACATTTAACATTGCTATAAAAGCGCACGATTTGGCTAGACGAAAAACCCGGTTCAAACCACCATTTATTCTTAAAATGTCCTTTACCAAGGCGAGAAATGGCAGTTGGTATCTTATAGTTTCTGTGTGTGTTGCATGGTCGTTTTTGATTTTTGTTGCACTTCAGTGTTTCTGTTATTTCGTTGTTTCCCTCTTATAGTTGATGCATTTACCTGAGTTTAGGTTGTAACCCGGATTTGTTTTTCTTGATCGATGTATGACTTTCGAACAGCGGTATACTACTGTTGCCCTTATTTGACATATATAGTGTTCCTGTTAAAACTACATTGAGTGACTCATGAGAGTTATAGTGTCACAGCTTTATTATAAAGATAACATATATTTAATCAGATGTATATAATATCAGACATATATCATACACGAAACATAAACAATTGATTTACTAAAAGGGTTTTTGTTTCTGAAAAAAATGTACAATGACATTATCTTAAGAAATTTATCCAAAGAAATTTTCTAAAGTCTAAAAAAAACGTCCGCTATTTGTGTATGTATGTGCCTGTTCAAAGTCATCTTGTCTTCAAATTTCTTATGCCACGTCATAAGGTTTTGGCAGTTTAGTAAATTTGATGTTGGTGGGACGTTTTTAATAGTATTTTTAATTCTTATTTTCACAATTAACTTGGGCCTTGGAACGATTTTAAACCATTGCATAGTGTAGTAAAACCTGTCATTTGCTGAAGACGTTAATAAATATGTTGACAAATTGTCATTGTTACATTATAGTTCGTGTCTGTGTGTGTTACATTTCGGTGTTGTGTCTCTGTTGTGTCGTGGTTCTCTTATATTTCATGCGTTTCCCTCGGTTTTGGTTTGTAACCCGGATTTGTTTTTTCTCTATCGATTAATGAATTTTGAACAGCGGTATACTACTGTTGCCTTTATTTGACGTCTATATGTCATTATGTTATTTTGTCATTAGGTCGCTATATCTTTTTTACACATAAAAAACAAAGTATTTTCGTACATTATGTCTACAATGTCAGGTTAGATTACCGAATTTGTGAATATGATCGTATCCATTACCAGAGTGTAAGTTTATAACTGACTTTACTAATTGTAGTAGCTATACGGAAGTATTTAGTCTATATTATATTGTAAATAGTAGGACAACTACTGATTGTAACAGTTCTATTATACATAGTTTAAATTCTATTGTTTGAATTTTAATTTGTTTTATCTTTTTGTGTTATGGATCATATTTGATTGTAAATACAGTATTTGTAGAATAAAATTAATGTAAAATAGATGCATGCAATAATTTAAGAAAAAAATGTTTATTCAAAATAAAACCCGATACGAAGATAACTTCGGAAAATATCGTTTCACATACAATTGTAGGGTCTTACGATTTGGAATATTACACTAAGATATCGCGTATGAATGTACGGGGCTTGTATAAGATCAATTAAGATATTTATAATCTTTAAGCTACAACTCAAGTTGAAAATAAACAAATTAATAACATTTTACACTGTAAAAAGATACATGCAAATATAGAAGTATGTGAATCAATAGATAAACAAATCCTGTATAAGTAACATTAATATATACATCATCCGTAGAAGACGAAGTGTAAATATCTGAAAACAAAAAGTTAAAAGCATATTACATTTCCTAACAATTAAAAGCCATTGTCCTATAACAAGGTAAAACAGTTTAAATCGAAAATGGTTAATTGTTGTTTGCGTATCGAACAATTTTAACTAAATTTTCATTGTGAACCAAACTTTTAGCAAATGACCTGGGTTTTTTTAAAGAACAACACATAAATGTTTTTGCAGAGATTATGAATAAACGAATGTAGAAGTTTACATACACCAATAAATTAAATTGTTTCTTAATTCTCACTTCGCGCAAACATAATCTGTACTAACACGTACTAAAGGCTTAGTGAGATATTATATATAGATGTAGATCTAGATCCAGGCATGATTATAATTTAGAATACAGATGGTTTTGCCAAAAATATATCCATTTAGAATTCAAAAACAGACAACAAAATTAACATTTTAAATTACACATAACATGTGAAGAGACGTTACAGTCAGTATATGTGTACCTCTTATAGTTATCCGACTGTCATAACGTCTGTATTGCAATTTAAAACCCAAATTATATATAGATATATTAAACTTAATGTAAACGACTCGTAGAATTCACGGTTAAGATTAAATCAAGGAAGTCAGTTTAAATAAGACAATTCAGTTCAAATTTCCTACTGTACCTTTTTTAAATATTTTTTGGAAATTGGTTCTGTTAATGTTTCCTAACACTGTGTAGATACCTTTGTTTGTAGACTGAAACTTCCCGAGTTTATTGGCAGCCCAGTAGCGAGTGATTCGGTGACAACCCAAGGTACAGTAAAGTTATTGTAAAAATGTATATTCGATAACCTGTATTGTTTCTGGATAAAGTATTATTATTATGAACAGCGGAAGGATTTCACATGCCTTATTGAAAGAAAGTATTACAAATGCTGAAATGCAAGATAAATTCAAAACGGAAAGTGCTTTATAAAATGGCAGAATCAAAAAGCCGAAATACAATGGAAACAATGTACACGGTGTATTTAACCTGATTCTATAGCTAGCTTAACATCTCGTTTGTAGGATATGCATCTTGAATAATAAGCTTGCGAAATCATACAATATAATTGATCAAATGTTTTATAGCGTTAATGGTTCCAAGTTTTATTGCACCAGACGCGCATTTGCACAAGTACTGGTTTTTTAGGGATGCTCGAGGTCAAAATATTTTTAAATCAAAACACTTATACAAACATTGTAGAAATGATAAAACAAGAAAGTATCAAAAGTAAAACAAAACAAAAATGCAAGGACATGCAAACATAAATAGGATAAAGGGGTAATATTTCTTAATTCAAAATGATTTGACAGCATATTAACACTTAGAACACTGTCAGTATTTTGCATTTAATAATAGAATTGGAATTCTCTAATTTTGGTGCTATTTCACATTTCTTGATTGATGTGAGAAAAATATTTCTCCTCATTAGTGAAATATCTGCTCTCGGCAAATGATTAGTTGAAATTTGAATATGACGTCAAAATGTTCTGTTTTCTTCTGAATTTTCCATTGTGATGTCATGAAAAAAGGCGACCATGTCTGATGACGTCGCATTTAAAGAACCCAAGTTTCTGAAATATTTTGAAAAAGGAGGATAAAAATCATCAAAGAAACAGATTCCGACATACTAACTCGTGTATCACGATATTTCTCCACTCTCGACAGTTAAAGTTTAATTATTTAAAAAGCTCGGCAAGCCTCGCGCTTTAAATAATAAAATTTAACTGTCTCGAGTGGAGAAATGTCGTGATACACTTGTTGCGGTGTAGGAATCTATATTTATGATTACATGAAATTGATCCATTTATTAGATAAATATAAACACAATCTTATCTAAAACCTTTCTGAAGTTATTCCTATGTAATTGTACTTATACTTGATAAGAGAAAGAAAGAGATATTTAAACTGTTTGAGATTGAAAATAAGAAATAAAAAAACATGATTGTAATATTCTTGTGTAAAATTCATATTTAAATCAACAGGATTTGTATTTTATTATTGAAACGACTTGCCATGATCTAATATTCTCAGTTCCACGAATATAAAAAGGAAGTTAAAATTGTTTTTATGTTGTATAATAATTAGATCATAAAAATTGAATATAGTTCTCTCTCATACAGATTGTATTACAGAAAGTAATAGTTTAACTTCGATACATACTCTTTTGCCTCTTCGTTGTCATAACGGTCTTTTTACATATTTTTATGGGTTTTATTCTACAAGTTATTTGGTGCGAGTAAAAATAATCACTGGTAAACGGGTATGTTAATGCACATCTATTATACCTTTGAATAAATGCTGGACTTCGTAGTTTGGTCTTTAGATTGTGTTGGTGCTTTTTTTTTTTAAAGTGTTTTGTTTTTGTATAGCTTTTGTTATTTATTGTTTTTTTGTTTTTTGTTTTGTTTTGTTTTGCATCACTGTGCGAATATATTAGTTTCATACGAGATTCGTGCCATTGTGAAACTATTACCTAACATATATCAGTTCCCATTGGTTTCGTTGATATTAATATGTGGCAAATAATATATTAGGTATAATCACTATAATGAGATAACGAATAGGGAACAAAAACAACCCATGTCTTACATATGAGAAGATAGTGCTATATGTTGCACAAAACTCATACTGACAAATAGATTCAATATACAGTTATTTACTAGTTATTTATAATTTTAACAAATTCAAAGCAAGTTCAGATTCACAAATACCACCAAAATAGTCATTGGTGTATAGTAAATTGACCAAATCACACTATATCTACTGCATGACATGTAGAAAATGACGTAGAATGTTACCCTTTATTAATCTGCCCGTCGAAGTTCCTTTACTGTGGAATGACAAACCACCCCAAAACTCTTACATCATAAAAAAGCTTTCTTGGTGTTTTTGAAATTTTGTGGGAATTGGTTGAAGCAAATTTCAGGTTTCTTAGGAAGTGTTCACGTAAAGCTTCAGTTTACCATAATACGTTCAATTTAAGACAGGTTTATAATACCACAGTTATAAGTTTATGACAAATTATATATATTAAACCGTTCCAATACTTTCAGCCTGTTCGATATGCAAAAATTATGTTTTAAAAACATATAAGATATCCTAAAAATAAACTGAATACAAGATACTATTACTTAACCCCTTCTTCCCAAGTCCCGCCTATAACCGTGATAGCGACCATCCTTCATACTTTTTAGAATTGTTGAACTGCTATAACTATACAAAAACACAGTTTGGTCAATGCATGTTCACCTCTCCAGGTCGAATTAAAATTGGATTATAGACTCAAAACCATCATTCTAACATGACGTCCTTCAAACGCTTTGAGTACGTATATATACACACCCGTGGTAAAATATGAATATATTGCCTAGGCTGTTCCGATCGTAATCCCACGTAATATGGGTTTTTATTTAGGAATGAGGTATCCGGATTTATAGAACGATGACGTAAGAATATAAGCAGTTTACGGGAGAATACACGCTTGTGAAACCGAAAACCATCACAACAAGTAAACGTAAACAAACGATGCTAAAATGTGTTATAAACCATGTTTTTAACACATATAATACATACATAACATATAAATAAATTATCATTTAAATTTATCTGAAACTATCTTCATACGTTATTGTAAATAGTTTAAGCATTTCATAATTCAGTTTGCTCCGTTCTTTTACTCCAATTTAAAAGTGCGTTAATTTATGGGAACGGCAAATATTTGCCTCCACCTAGAGCATTTCGATTCAAAAGAATTGCCGTATTTGTCTTATTAGAATCGAAATAAATCGCTTAGGGTAAAATATTTGTAAAAAAGGACCAACCCGTGTTAAAACCACGATATATTCAAGCCCCATGAATTATTTCTTAATTTTTCAGTAGGAGTGGTATCAAACCAACCAAAAATATGGATATGTTTACATGTATAATTATGCAGTTATGCTGTGGGTACGCTAAAATAAGTAACAAATAGTAACTTTCCTGTAATGAATAATTATTAATTTCCTACAGACGTCATCGACGTTACTATAATAGGAGAACATTAGTTTATCGTGTTTCTAGAAGGGAACAGTGGCCTGGTTTTGGTTTCCCTTATTATGTTAGGGAGAATTGGCACAATGCCCATTTGTACGGTGGAAAAGAAATAGATCGATCAAGTTTTGCGCCCCGGAAAACATTATGTAGACAGGAGGTACATGTAGGTCGGGGAGAATGGCTATAGGACACAGGGAATGTACCTTTGTCTTGGTGTTAAATATCATGTGTGTACGTTGTTTTATGATTCACTGTTCTAGTCCTGTTTTATCTTTGTACCAGTCCTATTTCTTAACTGTACTAGTCCTATGTTTGCCTTGCATCAGTCCGATGTTTTACATGTATCAATTCTTTATTCTACCTGTATCAGACTTTCGTTTCATCTGTACCAGTCCTATGTAATTATCTGTACCATTCTTAAAGTTTTGTTAACCTCCACGTTTATTTTATTTGACCAGTCCTATATTCTATATGTATTAGTCCTTTGTTAATAAATATAAGATGTGGTGTGAGTGCCTGTATCAGGCATATGTAAAACTTATATCAGTTCTATATTTCACCTGAAACGGTCCATGTTTACCTTTTTGGGTCCTATGTTGTATCTGTACTATTCCTATGTTTTTATCTGGGATAGTTGTATGCTTAACCTGTACCAATCCTTTGTTTTTAGCAGTCCATTTTAAACTCTTTATTTTACCAAATAAAGTCCTATATTCGACTTTTACTAGTCCTATGTTTGATCTGTGCCAAAACCATGTTTTATCTGTACAAATCCTGCGTTTAACCTGTACCATTCTTATTGTGACTTAAACCACGTATTTGCTGTTTTAAGGGTTTTATGTTTTACATGCAAATGTAAGTCTCTCTTCAAACACAGGAAATATGAACAACTGTGTAGTAAATCAGTTATACCATTAAATACATAACTTCACGTATGGCTTGCACTGTATATTTTCACATTAATTACACCAAGTGATAGTTTTAATTTACTCAAGAAAACATAATATGGTAGTGTTTACGGTGTGAGCAAGTTTATACAGATTATTGTTCAGTTAGTCTATTGTTGTTTTCCTTTTGCAATGAATACACAGGTATTTCTTATGTACATGTACATGTGTATCTTGTACAGTTTCTAGTTCTAAATATGGATAAGATATATATAAGTGTTTTATAATATAATATATATAAATTTAATAAAAAATAACTTATATACATATATTTATTCAAAAGTCTTACTATTTGAAAAATACCAGATTTTATACAATGATGTGTGCTACTGAATTATCATTGGTTCATAAATCTAAAACAACAATGAATCTACTAACTTTTGGAAAGGAAGTAAAATTGTATAAAAAGGGAGATGACAAAAGAGCAGTCAAGAACTACAAGTCAAAGAAAGATACGTAACACAATGGTTAAAGGAAAACAACAGTCACAAAAAAAAAGTGCACTGGTCAATGTGTGCCCCATGAAAACTGTAAGTTGACTTATATGCTCCAGTAAAGTATGCATATTTCAGGAAGGAACATTATTTGCAATACACTAGAGTAGTTAGTTTTGTCATGATGGTGTCTATAGAACTTCCGCAGGTCTTGGCATTCTCTCCAGTTAAATACCATTGGATCCACAGATCCCGCGTTAGCATTTCCTTTATCTAAAGAAGCATGATATACAAAAACAAACCTATAAATCGTTGCTAATGGAAGGTTTTGCTTCTGCTGAATTAAAACAACACAGTTCACAAGTTGAAACTTGAAATCATCTACTTAGTCGTAAAGTTAAGTTACTTACAGTTTTTCTGAGTTATGTGTTCATTTTAATATAAAGAAGACCTGTGAGATAAAGAGTCCAGTTAAAGGCAGGGACTTATCGATGTATTTTCTTTGCAGACCCTATCATTATTTATTATGTTTTCTTGTTTTGACTTGTATTGTGGATATTTTTGTAATAGTATTTGGTTTTTACCGTTTTTCTTTTAATTAAAAACTTGGATATTTCTCAAATTTGAAACGAAAATGATTACATTCAATTGGTTCATTTTTGTTTTATAAATACAGTATGGTTTCATCTTTTTTACATCAATTTTACAACTTTGTAAAAATTCCTGTGCGAGAAAAATCGTAATGTGCCTAGAATTAATATATACTTAGAAATAAGCTCCAATATGTCTTATTTTGTAAACACAGATGTCTGAAAATTAAAGATAGACGAGATGAATATACCTGTAATTCTCTAAGTAATTAATGGTGAATTTCTATCTATCAAAGCATCGTTGAAAAAATGATTATTCTAACATGACGTCCTTCAAACCCTTTGAGTACACACCCGTGGTAAAATATGAATATATTGTTTGGGCTGTTCCGAAGTACACCCACGTCATATGCTCTTTTATGAATGAGCTGCCAAACATCATAGAACGATGGCGTAAGAATATGTGTATTTTACAGGAAAATACACGCTAGTAAAACCGAATATCAACACAACAAAAAGCGATGTTGAAATGGGTTATATACCATTTTTTTTTCAATCTAAGTTATCCAAAGCTATCTTAATACGTCATTGTAAATAGTCTAAGCGTGTCACGTATTCAGTTTGCTGCGTGTTTTTTTACTTCAATGTAGTAGTACGTTTATTTATGTGAACGGCAAATATTTGCCTTTACCTAGAGCGCGTGGATCCAAAACATTTGCCGTATTTGGTCCTATTAGAATCAAAATAATTCATGGGGCTTGAATATATCGTGATTTTACCACAGGTTGTCGCTATCGCTCCGGGTAAACTATTTGTCATAAAGGGATAACCCATGGTAAAATCGCGATATATTCAAGCCCCCATGAATTATTTCTTAATTGAAACACCTGCATTCACAATACCTTCTACTGAAGAAAAGGCATTGATTTTGAAAATATATTTACACAATCTTTTAAGTTAATCATTGATTCAAGCTCAATATTGTTTTTTTACATGAGACTTATATCGCGAAAAAGGAAACTTTTATTATCGGTCTTGATCACAGGAATCTGATTTTAGCGATCAAAACTATTTTTTCTTGATAATACAAATGTTTAAAAGTCGTACATTGTTGAACAGAATCTGCTTACCCGTCAAAAGCACATGCGATCACTTCAGTTTTCGGTGGGGTTCGTGTTACTTAGTCTTTAGTTTTATATATTGTGTCTTTTATACTATCATTTGAATGTCTATTTGTCTTTTTCAATTTAGCCATGGTGTTGTCAATTTTATTTTTAACTTATGAATTTGAATGTCTCTCTTGTATCTTTCGCCCCCTTTAAAATTTGAGTGGAAACACATTCTTTCTGAAGTTTTAGTTCAAAGTGGCTTTACTTTATTAGATGTCTTCTCTAAGTTATATGCCTTTATTCGTGTAGTCAAATCTTCATTTAGATATTTCCATGTCTTGATATAGACAACATTTTTTTTAATTTGAGAATAAAGCCTTTCATAAAGACCACGACAATTGGTACCCAACGAGTTAAAGTACTTTTTACAGTATTCAAAATAAAAAAAAACATAATGCATTCAGTCATAGATGATTATAAATGGCGTGTCGTATGTCGATTTAGATAGAAACGCCCGTATAGCGTATATATTTCACAACCTGGTATTCAATATTAAAAGTCATCGTGCATTACATTTACTTATATACAGTGACATTTCAGTAATACGATACAGTTTTGATTCACTGTGATTATTTTTTTTACAAACATTTGCATTCAAGCTTTTGGAGCTACTTACTTCAAATATACAATAAACATTTGCTCGCATGTACTAACTTTAGAGATAAATAGAAACGAAACTTTAGACATTTATTTCAAATGAGTAGGTCCGGTAAGGGCCGATTTCGGCCTCAATTTTCAAGTTCATCTAACGAAAGATTTTAGACACTTTCTAAACACTTAAGTGTCTATTTCAATTGATTCAATTAGTTAATGGGGAAGATTTTAACTTAATAAGTCATTTAAAACGCTCCGATTCAAGCTTAAATATGAAAAATCTATCAAATATGCCAAAAATCGTCACTTTTCAGATGATTTTTGTCAAAAATGAAAGTGGCCGCATCCGTGTTCATCCTCAACCTTTATATATATTATGTATTATCATCAAATACAACTTACATTTCAATATTATGAATGAACACGAATGCGGCCACTTTCATTTCAGACGGAAACCGTTTAAAATTTAACTAAAATGCTACAATTGTGAAGATTTCAGTAATTTAGCATGACTTAATGATGCTAGTACCGGATATATGTGCATTGTTTTGTCAAAAACAGTCCATATTTATGTAGTAGAAGCATTCTACTTTGCAATAAATATCTAAACGATTACATTTTCACAATTTTCTAAAACTGCTATATTTTGAGGCCAAAAAGGGGTCTTACTGAACCTACTCCTTTCGGTTTCTTTGACATTTGTATTCTTTAAACATACATACTTAATTTTGTGTTTCAGATTTGAGATAGGCTTTTAAATAATTCTTTGTAAATAAAACGAGTCTATCAACGGTTCATATTTTAAGATTTCTGAAAATCGGCATTTGTTTGTTGTATATTTATTTAATTAAAAACAAAATCATTAGTGTTTTCTTCATAAAACATGGAGCTAATGATTTTTATACAGTATCAATGCAAATGTCTTAAACAGTATGGTCAATGTACTCGTTTCAAGCTAATGAATAAAATCACTCGAAACATACACCTTTTCAAAATAAGTCGCAGTTTGAGTTCGTGAAAAAAATATCTTTTTATGCAAGCAAAATTATTGTTTCCATTGTTAACGTATCTTATGCCAGGAAACAAACAAATATCACATGATAAAGTAAAGATAACAATGAATACAACAAACTCATGTTTCTGATGTACAAAAAATTAATACAAAACAGGTAAATTTTTTTGGGGGGGAATTGGTCCTTTAATTGACCTTATTTTATACTTTATCTTATTATATAGGGTTGGCTAGTTATAAGACAATGTTGAAATCACAATGTTCTACACAAATAAAAACATGTATCAAGGAGCAATAGGACAGATGTTTTTTATTCGTATAAAGTGTATGAGCTTTGGATTTGACTTTTGATGAGGGACTTTCCAATTTGAAATTTTCTTGGAGGTCAGTATATATGTTACATAACTTTTTAATACACTATACAATAAAACAAAGTCTTTACATAAACATTTTACTTCCATTAAACAATGCATAGTAGAGCATGTACAACTACTAGAATGTTATATATTTGTTATATATAAAATACCACAAGGAAAATTTCCTTTGATTCATGAACTTAGTCATAATACTAGCAAAAAAAAAAAGAGGCCACGTTATTCGTCTACAAAAGGCTCTTCGGTAATCCACTAATAGCTAGCTTTTACCTGCAAAAACCCTACATACACTGGAAAAAGAGCAGTTTAGACATGTAAAGCATCTGCAAGAGAACACCCTTTAAATAAACCAAATGCTTTCATAATGTTACGGACTTTGGGGTCTCCAATGCTCAAGAAGTCTATGCATTGTTTGGCTTGGAATTTGCTTTTTGTTCAAGCGTCACTGATGAATCTTTTGTTGACGAAACATGTTTCTGGCTGCAATATCGTATCATTTTATCTATAATTAGTTTATTCAGTAACACAATTCCTCCCCTGTCTTGTGTATTCAGCCATTTTATTGGTGTACACTAATTTTAAAATTGAAATAGATATATTATTAAGGTTTTAAGCAATTTAAACGTTACTTTGATCAACAAGAAGAAAAATCAACTTATAGATCACATACATCTGAAACCACTTTGAACAAAAGACACTTCTACAGACAGTTAGAATGTCTTTTAATTAGACGTAGACAACCTTACTACTCAAACAACAACCCCGAAATACAATTTTTCTGCTGTTCCAAAATTCAGCAAAAATTGGTCCTCAATCAACAGAACACATATACTGCTTAGAATAGTGTCTGTGGTTTATGAAGATGTATTTATGTAACAACAGAGCAAGGCGAAAAAAGGTGATAGATGAACGCGCTTTGAAATGAAACATGAAACGAAATAAATGGTGTCTTGTGCATATTTTTACACATATATAATTGTACTTTGATGGGTGCATGTAGCAACATTCTGACGTATCTATCATTCCACTTCTTCAAAAGAACCAAAGTCGAAGTTCTTGCCAAGCCATTTGAACTTCATCCTTCTCAACTTGAATAAGAAGTACATCTTTCCAAATGATGGAAAACTCTACGGGAATATTATCTAATGCGATATCTTTTGTAATAACAACGATCTTCTGCAGATTTTTTGAAAACTTTTCATACTTTGCTCGCTCGATTTCAAAACGACTCCATTCATTTTCGACAGTAGATGGTGAGACTAAAATTATAATGTGTCTGCATTTGTTAATTGATGTAGCTCTTTCCGTTGCAATCGATTCACCTATAATGAAATCTCTGTCTTCGATACAGATTTTAAATCCCCATTCGTTTTCTATTTTCTTTTGCAATTCTTTAACAAAACAAACACAGTCATCGGAATATGAAACATAAACGTCGTATTCAAACGTCAGCTGAAGACCTTTCTCTGCAAACCTCCTTAAATTTCGGAAAAAAAAGAATATAATTCTCCATCTAAAATTGTATAGTACAGTTACACAAATCAAACTTGATAAAACAGAAACCAATAATGAAATGCCTAATTTTAACCATACGGTACTATCACAGTTTACGAAATAATGGTGAAAGTCTGCAATGACATTTCTTGTATAGTTGATATTGTTACGTGAAGCAACCCAGCAAGAGTAGTTACCATTGTTATCTAACTTAACCTTAGTTAACTGAATCCAACGCAGAAGTGTTGTCGTTTCACATGAACAAATCAATGGATTATCACTGAGATATAACTTAAAAGTTCCAAGTTTTTTATGCTGGGTATCAATCCAATCGAGTGTCTTCTTTCCAACTGTTGTTAATTGATTGCGCGACAAATCGAGTTCTGCTTAGTTTTCTAATTTTGTAACAACCATCGGAACATTATCAAGCAGATTATGAGATAGGTTAAGCAGTTTAAGATTGCGGAGCTCTCCAATGCTCTTTATTTTCCAGATATAGTTATGTGATATATCCAAATTCATTATATTTGGACAAAAACAAAATATTGATACATTAGTTTGTAAAACGTTGTACAGCTTCGTCTCTTTCAGGATTAGAGTTTTTAGGTGGATTAAGAGTGGAACCTTTCCAACTCCGACTGTTATATCTGAACTTATTCCTGACAAATCTAAATACTCCAAACTATTAAATCCCTCGAAAGTTAAAATTGGAAAGAGGTCTGTTTCAAAGTAAGACAATTCAAGGTGACGAAGGGAACTGTTTGTCATTCTAAATTCCTTAAAATACATTGTAGCCATACGATGAGTTATTCTCAAATACTTAAGTTTTCTATTCGTTAATGTTACTGTGATAGGTATAACTTTTCCAGTCACTTTGTGTTGAACTTTTTCAACTCTTGTATGATTAACATTGGTCACTACGTCAAGAAATATTGGATCCTTGAATTCAAGAGGAAAATATGAAAAATCAAATACTTCAATGTTGATCATTCTTCTTACGAAAGGAAAGAAACTGGAAGCCAAAGTTTCTAAACTAAAACTATTGGCTGACAACATCATATTTTCAAAGCACTCGGGATGTTGAAACAAAACTAATGATCTGTTTCTGAATATTACTATCTTATTGTTAGATAAGTCTAGAGTTTTTATACAGATAGTTGAAATATACCTCATCATCTCTGGTGTTAATATTACCGGATCTAGACCGTGTTGAGAACCGGCATGAGTAATACCACGAAAAAGAATTGCGTCCATTGATTTATTCTGAAACGGA